>NC_051189.1:75042812-76340331 GCF_015220075.1 Falco rusticolus
GCAGAAGGGAAAATAAGGCTTTGCAAACATGCCTGACTCCCCACGAAATTCTCTCCTCCACATCCCCTCCTCCCTAAAGCCTGCCTTCAAGGGGGGGAAAGAAAAAAACAAAACCAAAAAACCAACACACAAGGAAAAAAGTGATGAAAAGACACAACTCACCTTAACAAGGGGTGTTGGATGGGGTCAGAGAGGAGGAAGGGTATATAAAAAGATCTATTTTTAGCGGAGGTTGTGATAGTATTGAAACAGACAGACAGAGGGTTTGAAAGCAGGGAGAAGAGTATAAAAAAACGAGGGGAAGAGAAATTATCAAGAAGGTGCAAGTCAGTCTGGCAGGAGAGAGGAGAATCCCCAAGAAAAAAATAAAAAAAGAAAAAAAAAGAAAAAAAAAAAAAAAACCACCACCAAATGCCAAGCGGAGAAGGAGGGAGAGCGTGGCGGTCCCGGGGTTTTGTTTTGTTTCTCTTCGCTGGGGGCGGGCGGAGGCGGCGGGGCGGGGGGTCGCGTTTCGCCGAGGGGCCCTGGCTGCCTCCCCGCGGGGCTGCCGCGGCCGCGACCCTCTGCCGGCGGCTCCGGGCGGCCGGGCTGCTCCTCGCCCGGCTCCGGCGGCTGCGGCGGGCGCGGCGCTCCCGCTCCCGCGGCTCGCTGGGGCTCTGCAGCCGCGTTCACGCCGCCGCCGCTCCTCGGCCACCCCCGCGCCCGCGCTCCCGCCGCCGCCCGCGGGCGCCCCCCGCCGCCCGCCGCTGCGGGCCGGGGCGCGGGGCCGCTCCGGGGCAGGGGCGGGACGGCAGCGGCGGGGAGCCGCGCCCGCGGGCAGCACTCCCGCCGGGGCGGGGGGGGGCAGCGGCGGCACCGGCGGGGGCGGCCGGCTGCCGAACGGGCCGCGGAGCGGGACCCGCGGGCTGCGCGGGAGGGGTGCCGGCGCGGGCTCCCGGGGACGCGGGCGGCACCGGCGGCGGGACGCGGGCGGCCCTGCTGGCTGCCGTGCCCCCGCCTGCGCGCCGCCCCCCGGCACCCGGGCAGGGGGCTCGGTCGGGGGAGCCGTACTGGGGCACTGCTGAAAGGCGGCCGGCGGGTGTGCGCGGGGCGTGCTGCCTGCCCGCGGCACCCGTGTCGCTCGGTGTCATTGAGGAAAGCGGCAGCAGCAAGCGGGGGGGGCTGAGGACGGCGCTTATTTTCACTAAAAGTAGTAAAACTGCACCCAGCCTCGCCTGTCACGCAGCAGCGAGCGGCGCCGGCGGGTGATGTTCCTTTGCGATCCGAATGGAAGCCACTCGCAGCGTGCTATAGTTGAGAACTATCGAGGGTCACATTTGTCTCAAACAGCTGACAATCCAGCAAACGTTTAGATGTTACGGAAGCAAGCTCTTACCTGACTTATCACCCCCAGAAATACTCTGCAACTAAAAATAAATCCTGCAAAAGTTGTTTTTAAGCAGATAAATAGGAAAACTTTGGACACCCTTTTACATTCTCATTGTCTAGACTGAAAGAAGTCACAAAGTGGACAATTTAAGTGCAGAGAAATAAATGACCTTTTAAAAAATATTTTGTTTCTATCTACAGTGCTATTAACAATTGTAAGTAAACACGTCTATGACTTGTGATTTTGAATTGGCATTGTCCCATGAATGATGAGAGCAAACGCAGGCCAAGCTGTTGGATCCACAGCTTGCCAGTGGTATACAAGCTGTGCTTCAGCATCACTGTTGCACTGAGATAAGCCAGAGTACATATAGTAAATAGTAGAAGGATATGCTCCATTATGTACACCGATGCTGAGAAAGGCACTTAAACTAGTATCATTTACTGATAAACTGGCTGTAGATGAAGTTCTATCTGGAATGAGAATTGTGGAGGTACCAAGGTACATAATGTTTGGTCTAAATACTGGTCTTGGTACGCACAGGGAGGACGGTGCAGGACCCAGCAGCCTACGTGGGGACTGCAGGCAGCCCAGCTGAACACGTCATGGTGGCCCAAGTGCCTGATACCGTACCATGGGTGTAATACGGCAAGGGGTGTTCATTCTCCAGTTAAAGAGTAGCTCTGGTTTTGCAGCCACCTCTGGAGCCCTCCCACTTGGGCTCTCAAGAACATGCCGGTTATCTCTGTGCTCTGGCTTCCCAGTCACTCTGAAATAGAGTGGGTAAAATAATTTGCACCCAAGTGTTGATTGGAACTGGAACATCTTTGCTAAATTATTCATTCATTAAATAGAAAAAAGACATTCTCAGAACCAAACAACAATTTCATTATCCTGTTTTTTAACTCCTTTTCCTCTTCCAGAGGAAGAGGTGCTTCCTACGGGTTTACAGCAGAGGAACTGGAGGAATGATGAGCTTTCCAAACCTGTCATATGAAGCAGAAATAAAATCAGAAGTAGTTCCTTTAGTGAGCTTCTCACAGGAGTCAGAGGAAGAAGATCCTTTTCTGTCCTGTGGCAGGCTCAGCTTCTGCCTGTCTTCTCTGGTTTCTTCTGTGAAGCAAATTGTTCAGCAGTCCAATGACTGAACCCAAGAGTTTAGATCACGTCTGTTTTTTAAAAATCAAATATATACAAAATTATTCAAAGCCACACAAAGGGGAGTAAGGACATTGGAAATAAACTCTGTGCTGCTTAGAGCTGTGATTTCTGCAAAAACTAAGTTATGGAAATGTTTTATACATTGAAGTCAGGGTAATGTTTTATACATTATGTTAGCAATTATTTTCTTTAATTTCAGTTCATTTTCAAGAAACTGCATCTCAGTTAACATGTATTTACATGAACTGTCATTGGTTTCTAATAGTTACGAATCATTTTGCACTGTTACAAAACTGCCAATTTACTGTAAAATACAGGTCCATCCAGCACACAGTGCGAGGCTGTGACCATTACCAGTTCCCACCAGTACCACCGTTGCCACTCTCTACCCAGCAATAGCAGGGCAGTTTTTACTGTCAGTTAGAATTCTGTGGCCCTATTGACTTTCCCAAATTTGCACAGATCTATTATTTTTAAATCCACTTCTCCAGTAAAAAAAAAAAGCCCTTTGATGAATGGCTTTACAGTTGGATTATGAAAAGCACACACACTGGTGGTATTCAGGAACACCTCAACACAAAATGCTTAAACGCCAGCATATCTTTTTTAAATGTACATTTCAGTTGCCGTGTCACAGGATCTGCATATTTGATATCTGATTTACAAGCAGAACTTGGCACTCAAGTCATTTGCATGCTGGGAAACAGTCCGTTTTACAGCTTGAACATACATTTAAATGGAAGGAAATAATGACAAGGGTTAAAATCAGAGATATTTATTATGTAAAAAGCACCTGTATAAATCCTTTTTTCCAGAAAACAGTATACATACATTATAGATAATTGTCTAAATTGCTCAAAACCCAAAGGCAGTCGGAAAGGTTACCGAGAGAACAAGACAGAGCATCTAAACTAACGTAAACAAAACCACTCCTCACAGGTCAGTATATTGCTTCAGGGTGTCACTGTTGCTGCAAACAACTAATGCTGGGCAGCTTTTCTCCAGTTTTCATTCAGGCAGTTCAAAGGAAGACATATTTTGTGTTCAGTTCACTATGAAACACACAAATCATGTAGGCTGACAGAGTAGCAAAGTAATCTTTGAGGCAGAGATATAAAAATTTTGGTTTGGGTAATGCATTCAGTTTCCTTATACTGTTGAAAGGTATGAACCAGGTCACCATGAAGCCTTGTCTGCCAGTGATATCTCTAAAATTCCTGTTCCAGAGTAGACTCAGCTGAAGAAGACCAACTTGCTTCCCTCTCAGCCCAACAGAGATGTCTGCAGATCTCCATTGCTGCTTAGTACCGTTCCCCCGAAGCCATGCTGTAGCCAACTTGAGGTGAACCTTTGGTGTGGCCTCACCTTGAGCACCGTGTGCAGCTCTGGGCCCCACCATTTAAGAAGGGTGTTAAAGTACCCGAATGCACCCAGAGGAGGGCAACAAAGCTGGTGAAAGGGCTGGAAGGCATGTCCTGTGAGGAGCAGCTGAGGACTCTGAGCTTGTCTAGTTTGGAGAAAAGGCAGCTGAGGGGTGACCTCATTGTTCTCTGCCCCCTGAGGAGGGTATGTGGAGAGGGAGATGCTGAGCTCTTCTCCCTGGGATCCAGTGGGAGAACACGGGGGGGATGGTTCCAAGGTGCATCAGGGGAGGTTCAGACTAGGTATGAGGAAGCATTTCTTCATGGAGAGAGTGTTCAAACATTGGACCAGGCTTCCTAGAGATGCAATCGATGCCCCAAGCCTGTCAGTGTTTAAGAGGCATTTGGACACTGCCCTTAATATCATACTTTTAACTTCTGGTCAGCCCTGAATTGCTCAGACAGTTGGACTAGATCATTGTCAGTCCCTTCCAACTGAAATATTCTGTTTTCTCTTCTCTTCTTTGTCATTACCTGTGTAGGGACATAATGAAGAAAGTCTTTCTGAATCACCAAGTATCAATTGAATGGTGCATGTTCACGATATGTCTGAAAGAGGCATGATGCCAGTCTTTCTGTCCTTGCTAGCAATACACACAGATGTTGTTTTTATTAGTGTGACTTAGAAAGTTAATTTCAGTCAAATAAGCAGATTTTTAAAATAATATTATTTCACACAAATTCAAATATATTTATTCTTTTTTTCCATTTGAGATCCTTTGGCTGACCCTCTCACCTAGGCTTTTGTCTGCTTCACCTGAGAATGGTAAAGTCCATGAGTCATGCCCAGGTGTGATGGGCACTTCACAGTTTATGAACATTCTTGGAAACTTTTCACAGAGCCTGTCAAAACACTCATTTAATATACACTCTCAAATTTAGTACAGATGTGCAAACAATAAATAGCACTTCAGGATGGTTTGGAAGTCCCCAGAGATTACAGATATGCCAATTACTTCACACTATGCCTTTTAAGAAATGATCTCTTGGTATACCTATTATTGTGTAAGAGGTGTAACCTTGTAACTTTTTCTATTGTACCACATGATAGAGACATGTGTACCATGGATTTTAATAGTATGATTTACTGCATTTGTGAAAGAAGGTATTTCACAATTGTGTGATGTCAGAATTCCAAAAACGTAACTAGGAAATAAAAGATGAAAAACGTTTTTTTGAATTGAAAAATTATCAAACAACACTGCAGTGAAACACTTCAGTCTAGATAACCAACCTGAATTGTCTCATGATTGTATATATTACAATCTTGATAGTTTTGTTAATATTTGTAGGTGTTTTGCCAATTATTATCAAAGGTTTCTTTTAAAATGTTTGTATTACACTAGCCTACATGTCTTTAAAATGCTGAACATTCCTAATACTGTGTGATGTTGAATGAGTTGTGCTTGCCATTTGATTGCAGTTTGATGCAACTGTCAGCTATTTTAAATATCTAACTACATATTAATAGAAATATGATGTCCATTATCATATTTTCCCTCTAAAATTATTAGAATTGTGATAGATCTGGATACAATTTTACATACCAATTTGAATTAACATAAACCAGGCTAATAATGTGCGCTTGTGAACAAATCTTTTGTTCCAAACTGAGGCAGAGCAGCTAAGCTGGAAACCAGGCAGACAAGTGATGGAGTTATGGAGGGAAATCCCTTCTCCTTCAGCACGGAAGTAGCTGTTATCTTAAGTTCCCTATTAATATGAAAGTTTCTACCCTCTGTCAGAAGAAGTGCCTATTGTGATCACTCCTCCAGAGTCACAGCTGTATTTAAGTGACTGCTTCCTGTCAAAACTGCTCAAAGTATTAAGGATTGCTTGTGATACCTCGGCTTGTAAGAGGTTTTGTGGAGAAATGTCATACCAAACTTTGTCAACATTCATTTATACTGCAGCCACTTGAGTCATGAACAGTCCTTTCTGGGATAAATATGTATCTCTAGATGACAGTCATGAGCGGACACACACACCTCCTGCCGCACCTGCCCCCCCCCCCCCCCCCCTTCCCCCAATTAATTGCTTTGTGTTTTTGAGTAACATCATCAATTTCCTGCATCCTTCCAAGGATGTCACACAGGCCAGGACTGTTGGACTTTTGTGAAAGCCATATTACTCCAGTTCACTTACTACATTTCAATGGCCAGAAGCTATGCAAAGTGACTTGTCTCCTGTCACTGAACTTCTTCCAGAAAACAATCAACAAGTTCTCAAAATTACATTCCACTTCAATGATTTCTGAAATCACAATTAAATTTTAAAAAGTGAGCATGCTTCTTGTTTTGGCACCTGGCACCCAACATACAAGGCTGACTGACCTCTACAAGCTCTTTCCAATGCATCAGAATGACACTAGCTCTTCCCCCATACTATTAGTTTATTTATTAAACTTTGGTAGGCTATCTGTTCAGACTTATTGATAATTCTTATCTGTCCAAGAATATTACTGACAGGTTCATCCATTTTAAAAGGAGACTAGAATGGATTTCTCATTTGGCTGTCAGTCCATGTTCTTCATTTGTCAGAAAAAAGTCAAAGCTCGCTCTTCATTTGTCAAGTCTGTCTTTCCCATCATATACAGTGGGTCAAAGATTACAACTCATCTCAAGTACTTATAGAAAATATGTTGTGGACAATAAGAATAGGATTGCTTGACTTTGGAAGACATGTACAGTAGCTCATAATGAGTGCTCCAGGACACTATTGGCAGGATCAAGCCAATAAAATAGAACAGCAAAATGTAGCAGACTCCTGCTCCACTCACAGGTACGCAGACTTTCTCTGGTTTTGCTTTGTCTCCAATGCTTGTGACAGACAGACATGAGGTTTCCCCTGTTCTGACATTGTGCATGTGAAATACTATCAGCAGGATTTTCTTAAGGAAGCAGTTGTTCCTTTTTTGAAATTCTGGTGAGCTTTTAAAATTTTTGCAACCCAAGGATATTATTTAGTCATAAAACTACTATTTTTTTCTTTTTTTTTTTTAATGGAAGCAATTTCTTAACTTCTAGGATAAAGCTAGATTTTGTAGAGGGTAAGAAATGTCCTAAAACTCAACAGACAGGTGTTAAGGAACAGCAAGGACCACCACCTCCCTCAAGGACATGGAACAATGAACCCCTTCCAACATCACAGCACTCATCCCTGTTTGTGAGGTGAACAAAAGAGGCCTAGAAACCACGGTCAAGTTCAAGCAAGATTCCAGATCATCAGGCAAGTTTGCAGTGAAATCACCCATCAAGTCAGGGACAAGATCAAACCCAGTGACTGCTGGGCAGGTCCATCATAACAGAGCATGTCTGCAATTAAGCTGGAAAATCAGACAGGAGATCAGAACCATCCATGTCTAGGCATAACTGTGGCTAAGCTCAAGACCAGCACTCCTACAGCATAGCCAGAAAAGAGATGAGGCCACTGGGCTTAGCTTAAAAAAGCTTCTTTGTCGATGGGCAGTGGTGTGGGTTGAGTCCCAGGTGAGGCTGGTTAGTGCCAGGCTAATTGCATTCAGAGCCAAGAGATGGTAGTGATGTGAAAGCGGAATTAACAAAATAGTTCTGCTTCCTGCTTTGTGCGGTTTGGTGCTAGCAGGAGGGGCCAAACAAAAAAGAGAGGAGATGCAAACTAGGTGTGTAGCAGGAAGCCAGGCTAGAAATAAGAAAAAGTGGGGGAGCAGGAAGGGTGATTACAAACTGGAGAACAAGAACACAAAAATAAACAGAGTGTGAGAACTGGAAGGAGAAAAGAAAGGATGACACAAGAAAGGAATGTAAGGACAAAAAAATGGGATTCCCATGAGAACAATGTAGTTACAGAATACTAAGGCTTTTATGGAAATAAGGGGAGAAGCTGGAGTACATGCGTTTATTTTACCTGGTTTTGCCATTATGACTGTGCCAAAAAGGGAAAAGCAGATTTTATTAAGTCATTATATTCCATGTCTTTGTTTTCTGAAGTTACCTTAATTTTTTCTATTACTTATTATTCTTCTCTGTGGTGCAAAGGTCTCTGCTTCCCGTGGGTGTCTGTAGAGTTTCGTATGAAGAAGGCTATTTTTTCTTTTGTTTCTACCTTCTGTTTTCCAACTTCTGTGCCCTGAGCTGTGCCAAGAATTTCCTATGGCCAAAGTAGGATCAGGTCCATAGCTGACTGCCTTTTGCCTTCTCCTTACTTAGATATGTATTTGGCTCACTGTTTACTCTGTTAGGAAGGGGCTACTGAATTACAGTGGATTAGACTTTGAACTTACTTGCAGTGATGTGAGTGTGGTTTTACACCACGAGAGCTTAGATCAGATCATTGTTAATTGTCTCTAGTAATTTTGCAATCCATGTACTCAAAATGCTTCTTTTGTCTTAATGATGCCACTTCCCATTTCATGCATCTTCAGCCCTTCCATCATCAGTTCTTCTCATGTTTTTCTGTCAACTCAGATTTTCTTTCTGTCATTTTCCTCCTGCTTCCTAATAGCAGTTTTAAGCACAATTCTCATTGTCCTTGACAACCTTGGACCAGTGAGCAATTTCACAAAATGAGAATCAATTGCAATATCATTTTATATTCACACATTCAGAAATATATTTTAAGATAAATGTAAATTCTTATCACCTTGTTGTGTTAAAATATCTAACAGCACCTTATTATTTCAAACCAATGTACCTTTTTAGTATTTCATGATCTAAATCCAATTAATAAACAGAATATTAGGAAAAAATAGAAAACTTACCTTGTCCTTTACAACAGAACAAATTATTTCTAGCCCTGATTTCAGATTCTTTTTGCACTGGATTTAACATCCTGCTTTCAAAATAATTGAACCACAGCATGAACAAAAATGTAACTTACTAGGAGAAGTGAAGTGAAAATATGAAACAGAATAAAAATATCTCAGTGGAACACCCATATTACTTAATGGTTGCATACTTATATCGTGTCCACTGCATGGACAGTCACTTCTGACTGTATTCAAAAAGAGATAGCTATCTGTGAACTAATCAGAGTCAAATTCTGCTGTATTAAGTGTAGTTTACCCTTATGCTCAAAAATCTGACCCATAATCTAATTTACTCCCACTCCTATATTTAAATTCATGCATGATCTGGCAGATTTTATTATCTAGGTTACCATAATGAATTTCTCCATTCAGAAAATAATGTATGAAGCATTGGATTCCTGGAATTGACCTAAAAAGTTTAAATCAAGTCTCACATAAAAATTGTCAGGAAAAACACATCTTTTTATTTTTAAACTGTCATGTAGAAGGTGTGTTACTATTTCTGGTATGTGATAACAAGAACAGACAGGATGTAGTCCTTTAGTATGGAAATAGGAGGCACATACTCAAGGTACTTTGTTTTTAACAGTAAGAAATTATATTTATTATTTGAAATAGTTAAATATTGAGTGTTGCATAGGGAATTTTCCAAACGGATTGAATTAGTGTATTTGTTTGTATTATTTGATTATGTCAAAAAGGAAGGAGTAGATTCATTCTGTGACTAATTTGAATCTTTTGTATTTTTGCTTCAACCAACAATGAAAATTGTTGGGTTTTTTTTCCACCTGACATACCAAATTCTATCAATATTTCAGGAGTCTTTCCATCCTAAGCCCCATTCCACAAGAACTTTTATCCACCAATTTGACCTTCTTCAGAAGGTTTTTGCTGGCACTCAGTGCCGATTGTTTTCACCTGTGACTCCTCAGCACAAACATACCTCTGGCAGATGAATCAAAAGCCCTTTAAATAAAATGTCCTTTAAAACAGGGACTGTCCTGGATCACCTTAAAAGTGTTTTTCTACCTAAATGTTTCTATAATTTAGGAATATTTCCAAAAGTCTTCATTGTACTAGGGCTTCTGAGTCTGCCCTGTGAGATCTCAACACCCAGATCGAGATATGGGAAGCAAATATAGGCTTCCAAACATGTCCCAAACTTCTTCCATTGTGGCCCTTAACTGGTGGCCTCTCCCAGTCCCAGGATGCTAGGAGACAGGGTGGGGACAGCAGGCACCACCAGTGGGGGTGAGCACTCCCTAATGTGCTTCAGGTAAGATCAGCTGGGTTAGTGTAAACAGTTTAAATGCATTTTCCCTCTGCAGAGGTAGAGCATGCTCTTATGAGCTTTTCCACCTGCAGATTACTAGCTGTAGGAACATCTGACTGGGAGGCATTGCTACAATGGGGGTTAATGAGGAGCAGTTCCCTCCTTCCCTGTCAAAGAGGGATCTAAAGATGGAGGTTACTTGTGAGTGAAGTGAATGCACATTAGTGCAGTGCAGTTGTGGGTAGGACAGCATGACTCCTACTCACCTTAGATTGTACTAGGGCTTTTAAGGCTCCTGAGTCTTCCCTGTGAGATTTTGACACCCAGATTGAAAGATGTAGTAAGCAGCAGGAAGCTCAACACAGCTTCAAAATCACTGCAGATAAAGGTAAACCATAGTCAGCATTTCATCTGCTGAATTTGATAAAACTTTGAAAATTTAATTGCGTTCTAGCTTACCTTTAGTCCTTGCTCAACAAACTGTAGGGGTATTCTTTTTCCCTTCTTCTGTGTAGGGTAATAAGCAAGAGATGTTAGCTATCTCCTTTCTTTGGGAAAGTCAGTGGTGGGAAAACATAAAAAGCTCGTGAGAACACATGACGCCTCAAACCTGGATGGCATAGACTGTGACAATTTCTTATCTGGGAGAACCTTTGTGAGTTTCTGAATATATACATGAAAGCTATTACGTGGGGGGTGGGAAGTCATAAGGAAGCAATAGTGAAAAATTGATTTGAAGGTTTTCTTAAGACACAATTTTTCTGTGAAGTTTCCATGCCTTTCCATTTCCCATGGGAAATGTATTAATGTTATATGTGGAAAGAGTAGTATTTGAGGTGAAGCTATTTTACTGCTTTAAAACCACCACCATCAAACAGCATAGAGACCTATTCAGAATAGTTTCAGAAAAAAATGTAATAAAAATGCAGCAGCTCTACTATTACAGAGCTTGTAGGAGCAGTAGAAGTTTCTTGTGTGAACTGGTGAACAGGTTATTGTTTTATGTAGAAACCCATAATATACTGTGCTGGTCTGTTGGAGCTTGGATGTGGTAAGAAACATTGTTTTGTTAAAATCCTTGGCTCAGTGATTGATGGACAGCATGTGGTGCCAGAGATAAAGGAGATTTGTAAAAAATGCCTACCAGTAGTGAAACTCTGGAGAACAGCACTTCATTCTGTATCTGTAAGTAGGGGCTGTAAGGAAGAAGGCAGGTGGAAGTAACTCCACTTGCAATAATAGATTCTGAAGCAGCAGATTTTTTTTCATAGTTTTCAGATATCGCAGACAGAGGAGACTGACTCTGAAACTGTATTCCAGAATTCTGAGGAGTATTGTTTTCCATCTGAAAATGTATGAATACATACATAGAGAGATGCATTTTAGCAGAGATTACAAAAAGGAGAGAAAAACAGAGGACTTTTTGACTGCTGTAAGACTGAAGAGCTAGGCTTGCAATTTTGAGTACCTGTATCTTAGATAAGAGAACAGAGCTTGAAAAGAACAGGCACAGAATTAAGCTATGATTAAAGCAAAACAGTATTTACCAAGCAAAAGAAATAATGTAATACAAGCCTTTAATTTGTGGATGATGTGCAGTCTGGACATGACAGAAAATCCAAAACATTAAAGGAATGGAGAGTTTAGCTAGAAAGGCATGAAAAGCTGAAAGAGAAAGTTCACAAATAAATGCTGCAAGAGCAGCACAAGCTGAAAGTAAATGGGACATTTCTTATTCCTAACTGCAATAATACAGGAGAGCAATTAATGAGCTGTCAGAAACAGTTACTTCCCAAGTGAAAGAAAAGCCATATGTAGTAGAAGGTAAGGAAGTGAAAGTCAAGGCTTAGGGAAGGAGAATTACCCCAGTAAGTGAATTTGTTTTCTGAACATGTGGGTAAAGGAATTCATGAGGATACAGATTTTAATAGCACAAGGGAAACTTAATATGCCTTCCTGTATTAAAAAGAGCTGATCCCTCAACCAACACATGAGCTAGTTCTGAGCAAGGTATCTCACATGCCCTGCAGTGTCTTTGTACAGCAGAAAACTGCTTTTTTTCTTTTTTTTTTTTTTTTTTCGTTTTCTTTCAGCAGTAAAGCAGCTCAAGGCCTGTGTTCCTGAACTGCTTAGATATGGGCTGGTCATCTTTGGCATAAGCTTGGGAGTCACTGGATAATTACTGAAATTGGGGTATGATTGTTCCTGCCTTGGCAAGTATGAGGCCCAAGGAGGTGGCACAGGGCTGGGCAGTGGGAAGTACAAATTGAGGCCAGGAGCCGAGTAAGGTCATTGCAAAGGAAGCTTTTGCACCTTCTTCCACCTCCACATCAGTAGCTTTACCTGGGGCCACAGACACAACCAAGGCTGCTTTTCCCCTCCTGAACATCTATAGCATGCTCCCTTCTTCCTCTGAGCTTCAAAAGGAACAGAGACCTAGAAACAGGGGTTATTTACAGCTACTCTGATATACAGGCAATAGCATTCTTCTTAGTCAGAGAGTCATTGTTTTCTTTTGCAGAATTAGTGTTCTTTATGCCTTTTAATGCAGTTTTCCAAGTGTTTTACAAATAAATACATTAATTGGGAACAGGATTTTATAGAAGTGGGATAACAAAATCCATGAAGAATTCAAAACAGCACAAATTATTTTTTGATGCAATCTGAAATCAGGCTTCAAACTTATGGCCACCACAGAAGGAGTCAATGCCAGAGTAATACAAAGATGGGAGTGAAGGTGTGTATGGGTGTCAGCTACCTAGTGCTAATCTGAATCTTCCAGCCTCTGTCGCTGCCACAGGATGGAGTTGATACCTAAGCAGATACCTGAGAGTACCACACTGGTTTGGAGAACATGCAATAGTCTCAGGTCAGGAGAGAACAGACATTCCTCAGGCAGTGGAGTGATCTGTATGAAGGTGGGATGCAGGCCACAGGCCTTCCAGTTACAAACGGGCCAGTGGAAACTCTGCAGACTTGTCCTGCAACCTGCCTGTGTCAGACGTGAGACAGTCCTGTGGTCAATGTTCTAGCAAGTCAATGGAAGACACAGCCATGGAGCTGAGGACCCCAGAGGCAGCACATGCTTAGCTGGCAAGCATCATTGCTGAACAATTCATAGCAAACTAAAGCAGTCAGACGCAATGTTGTGGGAAGCACAACTTGCAGTGGTTAGGACCATCTCAGGTTGTTAACCTTAAAAAATGGCTTTAGGTAGTAATTCTGTGCTGATTTCATTTAGAAAAATGCCAGAAGTGCCCAAGCACCAAGCAAGCAAACTTGCACTGTTGCCTTGAAAAAATCCTGAAATCTTGTTACGCTTCCTGAGGAAGACAGAGATCAAAGCAGAAAGCAGGTATCCCATTGCACAGAGTAGTACATACCTGGGATATTGACCTAAAATAATGAACTGGCTATCTGCATAAGAAAGGCAATCCAAACTCCAGTTCTGACTCGTTATTCTCAATTCATATTTAGCATAGTTGCAACTTGAGGCATTTTTAAGAGCTCTTTTTATCATTTGCATTCTCACTGTTGATTGGAGGCTGAGGTCCCACTGTCCTCAAGGTCCCCTTGCCTTATTCCAGGACAAAAGGCAAAGGGCACAGATGGAAACACATTAAAATCCTCCTCAACATCAGAAAACACTTTTTTTTTTTTTTCTGTGAGGGTGGATGAACACTGGAACATGGTGCCCAAAGAAGCTGTGGTGTCTCTGTCCTTGGAGATAGTCAAAAGCCATCTGGACACAGTCCTGGGCAACCATCTCCAGATGGTCCTGTTTAAGCAGGAGTCTTGGACTAGATGACTTCCACAGGGCCCCTCCAACCTCAACCATTCTGTGATTCTGTGTTTTTTTCCCTTGGAGCTTTCTTTTCTAGATGACTGTTTATGTATGTGAAACGCACAAACTTTATTTCCAAGTTGTTTACATTTCTGTCAGATTTGATTGCTACTGGTTGGTGCCTTCAAAAGTTACTAAGACAAGCCACAGGACGTTGCTGTGGAGGAGACAACCATAACAGAGTAAGATTTTGTAAAGTGACAACACTTAGGAAACCAGGGTAGTAGACAACCAAAGAAAGAGTCTGCTTTAATCCAAACAGTGTTTGAACTACTGATTTCCCCTCCTTATGCCCTTGTCTGGTCACCTCTGTCTAACATGAGTCAGAAAGCTTGAGGTCACATTAGAAATGGGGCAGATATCTCCAAAGTTCATGGTGGGAGAAGTGCTTCTTCCACCACTGCTGTGCCACTGCTATAAACCATGGGGGTTTTAAAATAACTTGTATTCAGACTCCAGATAATTATCTTATAGCTGCAACTGTTTGTTGGTTTTTTTCAGAATGATGATTCAAGCATTTTGCAACCCACATATATATTTTCCCACAACTAACTCAGCTCCTTCAGTTTATACACCTCAGTCAAGTGTAAAATTAAACAAAACCAGGAAGAAAATTATGCTCAAAGAAACAAAAACACATCTGGAAAAATAAATCATTGTATTGTCTTAATGCATTGTAGTCAAAGGCTGAGAAGTGGAAAATAGAAATCACATTCCGTTTTGTGAAAGCTCACTGCTAGCAAAGCTGAAACTAATAAGGCTGGTAAATCTTTATGATAAATATTTAATAAAGCTTCATAGGTGTATGATTTACTGCATTATCATTCCTTGAAGAAAGGAAATAACTAAGACCTTATATTTGCAAAGACTATGCATTTCTTTTAATATTGCAAACCACAAACGTCCTCACTGGTCACAATTTTGTGGGTGTAATATGGAATTTTCCTTTTTTTTTTTTTTTTTTTTTGTTGGCTGTAACCCATACCAGACCAGTACTTCCTAATCTAAAATGATGAAAGTGATGAAAATTTCCCCAATTAGAAAGAAAACAAACAAAAAAAAATCCTGAAGAGTGTAGATGTAAGGAAGTTTCTTGATGGAGAGGACAGCTCACTTGTAAGTCATAAATCCCATTGCTCCTCTCAGAGCAGTCAGAGTTGATGGAGTCAGCACAGGGCCTCATTTCTATTTTAATAGATCTTTCCCATGTGCTATAATGTAATTTGCTTAGATAACATCACTTTATTAATTCGAGGTGTATATAAACCTATACATTTTTGCATGTAATTAAAGAAATCAGTGAGTATATTTATTAAAAAAGCCTACAAGATACTATATCTCCAAGTAAAGACGTTAGCAGTTGCTGTTTTGAGCTTCATTAAGATTTTTATGAAAAAGTGCTTCTGGCATTATACAGTTCCACAGAAAAACTTTGATATGCATGTTAGCATCAATTTATGGGTAGGCTTTAGGTGTCTGCATATTTAAAGGAATATTTCATATGCTTTTTTGGAAAGGAGAGTCTATTTAAGAGATTAACAGAGAATTTTGCATGGAAGGAAGGATCATTTGGTACCTTCGCAAGATTGTCTAAAAGAGACAGCTCTCACCAGTGATTAAGCGCATGAATTTGCCAAAAGTGTGGCAATTTGTGGAAACGGCTTGTATTGCTTTTTTACTATACCACTCATTTCCATGGATTGATTTATTGATGGTTTTGAGCCCATTAATAACTATATTTGAAAACCACTGCCTTGTGTGTATTCACGTTGTATGTCTTAAACAGGGCTAAACGCACACAAAAAAGCATCCTCTAGTTACTTCCCAGCAAGATAGGGCTTGTCACATTCCTGAACAGCCAGAATGTTGTGGGGAAAGTAAAAAGTAGTACAGAAAAAGAATAACTGCAACTTATTGGTTTGTTTCTTTTTTTATCACAGTGTTGATAGGGCACAAGTCTCTGTGTTCTGCTACAACCTTGAGATACTGTGAGAGAAAAATATGGGAATGATAAAAATAACGCGAAGTGACATTTTCTCCCAACGTTCACAATAAATATACTAGTTGTGCAGTAAATATACTGGTTGCAGAATAGCTAGGTGAGACAAGAACATGTACAGTACTCATCTGCTGTTAGAGAAAAGCCCATTTTTGTCCCACAAAATGGAGAAACTGTACAAGAATAGTTCATCTATGTGAAAATATGACTTAGGAAGGCCTACCAAGCAGTACATCCTATAATGATTCGTTAAATAAATTCAGCCCCAGGGAGGCTAAAGTGTTGACAGTCACTTTAGTGAGCACATCAGATCTCTTTGCTCAAGCTTATCAAAACAGCATAGGATGGCACAGGGCATGAATAAGCAGCAAGTCCTTTCCCCGTGTTTAACTGGAGGGGACAGCACCCCTACTATCCTATTCCAGACAGTTCTGCATTACATACTGGCACATAGAAGGAAACAGAAAAGATGTAAAAGAAATCTTCCAGAAACTTTTCCTAGTTAAATATGTTGAAAATTGAGGCCTAGGTTTTTAGGAGAATACCAGATTAGTTGGACTCTTGACTGCTCTTTTCCCCTTTCCCTGAAGTTTCTGTCAGAAAAATGTGTTCCTTTTGCTCCCATATGGATTTTGCTTCGGCTGTTAAAAGTCGCATCCTAAGCTTCAAAATAAATGTCAGTCTATGCTGGCATTTGCAACGAGGCAGCAGGTTTGGAACAATGATCCATAAAGCTCCTTTTAGCATTCTTTTCCTATTTTAAAGCAAACCTTCCCCAAGAATTATGATGAACAAGTGGAGAGCTGCATTCAGCAGCAGGGAGTCACTCAGGGAGTCGCTAATGACCATTTCTGTCCTCACCAGTAAATACCACAGCAGTTAATGGAAATTACTTTTTAGTATTTCTCAGGACAGCTGAATGAAGAAACCAGACAAAGACACATTTAAATCTCCTCTCCCTCAATTAACATGCATCTGGCAAATATATAACACTGTAAATACTGTATTATCTCTGATACTGTAAAAGAAGAACAGTGAGTGGATTGATACTGATACAGATGGGGAGATAAATTAGCTTGATAAATGGTCTCCTGGTGTTTGTCACTCCCAACCACTGTAATTACAACTACATTTGAATACTCAGCAGTATGCAAATCACAAATTAAATAGTTTAAAATACACGTGCCTGAAGTAACTGTTCAAACAACATATTCCAAGAGAGTCAGAGAAAGGAAAAGAGAGATTTTATGCACTCATCATAAATAAATTTGTTTTAAAAAACAGGTTAAAAAAATTACTGTGGGGAAAGCAATGAGACAGTGCTGCAAAATTTTTGCTCCCTCTTCCTTTTTTCATTTGCCCCTTTTTCAAAATTATTTTTAACCGTATTTTTCTTTCTGTAAGAGTTGATTTCTAAGGCAGATCCTCTGTACTTTCAGAGCAAATGAATTCTTTATAGCCTTTTTGATTAAGCACACATAAAAATGAAACCTCAAAAATCACAACACTTTTGGAAACACAGGCTTATGACTGCTTAACATAAAAGACCTTCAGACGTGACCTTCAATGCAGTGTAAAACTGCATTGATTTTCCAATCCAACATTGCTGAAATGCCCTGGGCTTTAAGAGAATTAAGTATGCCACAAAGTAAATCTGGGATGGTGCCATTTTTGGAAGACTGTACTGTGGGTTTTAGTCCAGGCATGTTGTGAGGAACTGAGCTGGAAACTTACCGCTGGCATGAGACTCACAGCAGTGTGACGATCAACTCCGTGTGGTAGGAAGTCCTGAGAAAAGGAGGGACTTGAAAAAGTGCTGAGCATTCCCAAATCACATGAAACGCTACCTATAGATGGGCGTAGATGGACATTGCACTAAGGTACTAAAACGACTGAGCAAGACTATATGTAACCCTGATCAACAATGCACTGTTTAGAAGAAGGAACAGATTACATGCAAGTCATTTTGGAAAGTCCTGTGCTCTTTCTGGACCAGAAAGGGCATAAAAAATAATTAGCTTCCATTCGGTGGTTGTTCAAAAACTATTTTTATTGTGTCTGCCAAACTGCTCTGGGCAGAGAAATCCTTCTACCCTCTATGTATGTGTAGTGTCATTCAAAATGGAAGCAAGATCTCAAGACCTTGGTATTGTGGGACTGAGGGTAGGTCTGAAGAGCATGTTGGTAGGTACAAGGTGATGACAGAGACTGAGATGGATGTAAGACCTGCTCCCAAGCCTCTGTTCAGGGATTCCCAGCAGTGCCTTTCTCCGACTACAGATCCTACAGAAACCCGACTGACTTCCCCTTTCTACTGCCATGCTATAAATGCCTTGGTATCCCTACACAAACAATGCTGCCATACTGATGATCCAACAGTTGACCTCCAAACCTCTGCCTGACCAAGTCACTGTCTGGGTCATAGTGGCATTGGATGAGTGTATGAACATCTTTAGGTGCCCCTGTTTCTGGGACTAGCAATAATATTCCCGTTGTATTTTCTCATTTGCAATTACACTCTCCTGATGATGTGCACTTTTCTTCTACCTTACACCACCTAAAACTTCTGTGTGTCCTGTGCTGGGATTTTTTTCTCCTTCTCCTCAATACAGAAGCTAGCGCTTCAGTCATGTCCATTAAAATAACCGTCTCCTAGGCTACCTGTTTCTCTAGATGATGTCAGGACCTGTGTAGATAGTTTTTTTCACATGGTATTTGCAATGCATTCACTTTTGAGTATGCAATCAAGCCCCAACAGATCAAGAAATCCTCTTGGAAAGGGAAAGGCCAAGGACCGTGACTCTGGGGCAATTCATGTGACTCTCTGACCCATAACTGAAGACCCTGTGGCCCTTGGTGTTCCTAACCCTTAGCAACCTTCCTGTCTTGTTTCCCCAGATTCACATGGGAGTTGGAATAGCTAAGTGCTAAGGAGCTGGGCACGCAGCAGTCTGCAGGTCAGTACTCTTTAAACTTCCAGGTTTCTGGCTGTCCACCATTTTGGTGAAAGGTTAAGAAGGCAGCTCTTCTCCAGCTGTCCGGCTGGCACACTATAGGTGAGATGGGAGTGCAAGACCTTACAGAGCTGCTCTCCACACAACCTGCCAGGAAGCCTTCAGAGAAAACAAATGAAAACTTGAGACCTAGCTCCCAGTAGGAAGCTCAAAACAACAAAAATCAGCGCATGTCTAAAATACAAGTTACGTGGACATGCTCCTTTAAAAACAGCTCGCTTAAGGAAGAGTTAAGCAGCTGTAAGACCAGAGTACTGGTAGTGTGGGAACTATCGCAGCACCATCATCACCACAGGGTTTAGCTGCATCATCCCACTGCTGGAAAACCACATTTCTGATGGACCACTTTGCCTTTCCTGCATTAAGCAGGATAAGCCTACCACCTCCATCTGCGCTGAGTCTGCATCGTTGTTGCAGTGTAATTCTGAGTTGAGCCCAGACACAGGAGAACAGAATTCCTATCTAAAAAGCAATGGACTGACACTGTTTCCAGCATTCCTTTCGTTCCTAGTTTACTTAAAAGTCTCATTTACATTGTTTTTAACTCTGCTGACTAGAGGTTTTTCATCATGTTCTTTTTTCCTCCTTTTATATATTTTCCATAGCTATTAGTTTCTAACTTATATTCTTTATATTAATTTCATTCTGGTCATAGAACCACACTGCTTCACTTAAAGGCTTACTTTTGGCAAGTGAATGCTTATTTAATAAATATTAAACAGAGAAATGAACAATATTCTCATCAAAATCTTATTATGAGCACTATGTTGAGAGTTTACCCCATGTTTATACACATTTTAAAATAATGAGCTGCAGTCAGAACACTTTGAGTAGTTACGGATGTATTCCCTCTGTTCCATTTTTAATATATATATTCATATGTATATAAAATGAATATAATGTTGTACCTGCCTTTTTCCCTTACTAAGTCGCTTTTTAGTCATTGTGGATATTATTCCACTTCTTTGGACTGTGGATGTTGAATATAATGTAAAATAGTTCCAGTCATCTCTCAGATGCTTCTGTTTATATTTTTTCTCTTGACATACAATTCATAATTATTTTCAGCATTTCTAAGTTGGCCTCATTAAAGCACCAAGTCTAGAACATACCGGTTACACAGTTACATATTTGATTTTGTTTCCACATAAGAAATGTAAATTAGACTCCATGTCTTCCATTGAATTAGGCACCACTAGCCTGATAATCAAGCACTTTCTGTGGTACACAATGCCCCCAGGTCGAAGACACTTACAGGTCAGAAAATACTCATCTATAGTTTTACCAGTTCTAGAGGCAGAAGCAGTTTTTTTCTGAAACATCTGCCAGTCAGAGAGAAAGGCCCAATGTTAATTTCCCCCCCGCCTCTGCACATTATTAAAGAGTACTTTTGGAGATCACTCTACACTCAGATTTGATGGAAGGAAGAACATGCCTGCTGTATCCATATTGTGATTTTTCTGTTGGAATGGTGGTGCATGATGATTTAAGACCTTTTGGTCCCAGGCAATCAATGTCTTGGGAGTGGTGAATGCACAAGAACACCCTTCCTCCATTGTTTTTGCTGTTTCATTCCTTCTAATATATAAAGTTTTTAAACATTTAATTAATATGCCCCCTTCATGCCTCTCTATGCCCACTTCAGTGAATAAGTGAAATGTGTGCTCATAAATATGCCGTCGGAGTATCTCCTGCCTGTTGCCTGTACATCAGCATATAAAAAGTCTTTCTTTCTTTTGGTATTTTGATTCATTTTGTTCTCAACATTTAGATTTTGAACTGAACAGGAGCTGATCTTTTCTGTCTCCTTTTGTCGCCCATTCACTGTGACTGGCGGTAGCTAGGTTGTTCTGAAGACCACTTTCCTCTGTGCCAAGTAGGTTGTCCACACTGCTTGCCTGCCTGTGTTCACAGAAGGGAAAACAATGTTCCACAAGCCCCAAATCGTCTATTTTCCCATATATTAAAATCTGTTAAAATATAAGACTGTGCTGGTTGTTTTTTTTTTTTCAAAAAAACCCCAGTCATAACACATAAAGAATATTTCTGTATAAGTATATTGTTTCTATAAAACTGCATACATGCAGGGGTCTAGATCTGTATTTCTTGTGCCTCCCAAACTTGTATTCTCTCCTTATAATTTATGTATCCAAGAAATGGTGATACTTGTACACAAAGTGCCAAATGATCTTCCAGAATTTTCTGAACTGAGTGTTACCTATGGGGCACACGTTTGGGACACCAAATGCATACATTTCTTAGAAAACAATGTTTTAGATTTAGGCTTATTTAATTAAAATCTCCTTCGAACTGTTTACAAAATGTCTTCCTAAATGCAATGAAGTCAGAGATAATGGATAATGAAGATCAGGGACACGCAGAGCTTTCCTCTATATTGACAAAATGTTAAGCTAAAACTAATTTCATTCACAATAGCATGATGCTGTCTCTGTTCATGAAAACACCTTAATCATTTGACATTTTTGTATTTCCTAATAAAATCAAGATCCTTGCAAAATCCTAATTACTTAGACTTGAAAGATTTTCATAGGCCAGCTCAGATAGATTAGCATTGATCATTTATAAAATATTAAGCATTAGGAATGAAATTATGTAACAACTTGCAGTCTGGGGGCTTTCTTGTGTGGCATTATTTTAAAATGTGTATAAATCTTAACAGTACTTAAAATGAGATTTTGGTGACAATTTTACAATACATTTCAATCTTAGCAGTTATGAAATGTGCATTTACTCAACAAAAATAAGTCTCTAGGAAATGCAGTGTGGTGTGGTGGCCAGGATGCAGACCTATGAGTCAGAAGTTTGCATTCTATTTCTGGACGTGCCAGAAGGCTTTTTCTATAATTATCAACATCTATATTTGTCTCTTTTTTCCTCACTCTCTTCTATCATATATTTGGAAACTCACAAGAAAGACAAGAAATTATTTTAGAGAAAGGGTATCACCATCCATTTTGGCCTGCATCCTGACACTTGGAGAAAGTCGTACAAGTTGCCTCAGTACTTTCAAATCTTGAGATATTATTACTTTTTGAATCCTGTTCATTCAACTCTGTCCACAGAGAATAAAGGTATCAGTGAATAAAAAATACCCAACACCCTGGCCAGAGAGACAATATTTATGAAAATATTTAGCCAAAATATGGAACATTCCAAATTTTCTTCATGCAATTTTTTACTGCATCACCAATTTGGACAAAACCAATCAATTAATTAACCAATCAGGCTTCAGGTGAGATTTTCTAAAACCTGAGAGGCAAACGTTGGGATTTGGGTTTCCCTGCTGTCTCCTGTACCTTCAGCAACTACTTCCTGCTTTCACAAATTTCTAAGTCAGGAAGATTCCAGTAAGTGACAGTACAGTATTTCAAGTGAAAATCTAAGAAAACCTTCTATTCATAAGTCTCATGTTATAATAAACATGTTTTCACCACTGGTTTAAAGAGGGAGAAATTTGTATTTATTCTTATTCCAGGATAGAACGAACTGCTGAAAAGTCCAATGAATTCAATTAAATTCTATTAGGGATTTTTACAAAGTAGTGTTTATTCAATAAGGGAAATCATATGATTATGATTTTTAAATGGGATATCTGGTGGCAGGGGAACAAAAATCAAAATATCAGCTAAAAGCAATAAACTGCATGGTGCTAAACTGGAAAAAAATCTATGACATTACAACAATCAAATATCTTTCTAATGATGCCAACACAATGAGAACAACAATGTTATACCCACTGTTGCATGAAATAACACAATTTATGGAGGCAATTTGTCTTCAATCTGTGTTCTATGAATAATATAACGATAACAAGATGGGCATAGGCAGCATAGCTTCAGTTATATTTTGGAAATTTCAAACATCTACATCAGAACAGAATAACCAGACAGGAATAATTTATAGTGAGACACTGGAATACCTGGGTTCACTTTTGGTACCCTAAGCTTCATATACAGCATAATTTTTAAGATATTAGTCCTAAAATCAAGGTCAGTTACATACAGTGGAGCATAGGAAAGATGACCAGAGCCAATTTACATAATCTTTCAGGATTTTGCGTCCCTTAATAACCAGCTTGCAAATATTCACACTAGAAGTAGGCTTTCCAATGTAAAATGTTAGATTTATCACCTGTGTTCCACATGACTAGGTTTTCTTTTCAATTTTTAATTGTAATTTTGATGTGGACTTGATGCTGACTGTCTAATTTAAAATTAACACATGCTCCATTTATATTCAAGGTACTATTCAAGTTGCTGGACTTAATTCTTCCACTAGAAAATCCTTAGTTATGCTATTATAATGATCTTGTTTGTTACTGAATCCTTTTCTTTCTAGAGAATATATACACTTCTGTTCTTATCAGTCCATTTTATTCTGCTCTACAGCCTTTTGGATAATGATTTTTTTTTTTCAAAAATATAGCAACTTTGTCCAAAAGCAGGTTACTGTTTTGGTCTGTGTTTGTTGCCGCATTCTGCTTCTGCTCTGTTTTTCACTCTGCATATTAAAACGTATTACCAGTTACCACTCTTTGCTGTGGCTGTACCCAGCTTCATGAAGATACCAAATTCTTGTTTTGACCTTTGTCTGCTTACTCCTGCAGCTGTAGGTATTGTAAACACACCAAATTCCTTAGTTGCTCCACCTGTTCTATCAGCTTTTTAATTTTTTTTTGTTTTGTTTTTCTGTTTCCAGGTACCAAGTGTAGTTCTCCAGTGGCAGATAATGAACATTTTCTGTTGAAGCCTATGGATGAGACATCTCCATAATCTTGGAGTTAAAGCTAAAAAGCAGACAGCAAGAGTGAGACTTCTGGTGGCATTCTCCATGGATGCAAAGCCCAAGTTCTAAATGCCTGCTTTGCAAAAATATCTCCATCTCCCTAATGGAAGTTATACAGTACTCAGAACACAGCATTCTTGAGTCAGTCTCTTCAGTCTTTTATTCCTTCACAGTAGGTCCCAGGGTTTAGTTTCTGGACAGGTTTACCCAGTTCATTCCTTGATGGTGTCTGATCCACTGGGTCATTTTTGGCCCATTCTGATTTGCTATTTGTAGGCTTGGAGTGAAGCTTTTTTTCTTCCTTTGGAGACATATCTGAGGCAGCCTCCTATTTCTCCTGCTGATGCACCTCTGCTTAACAATTGCTGCAGTAAGTGAGCAGGTAACGTCTTCCAAAGAGACACTTGCCTTTTGCAACCATGTTTTGATATTCTTTTTATATTCACTGTTTTATGGATGAAAAAGTTTTAACTTATGTTACCTTTTATCACATAATCTGCTTCATTTTCTCATGGTTAATAAAATTTTTCTATACCCTTATTAGCAATAGTGACTACATAAGAGACTCTCAACTTCCTGCTGAACTGTATGAAAGTATTTTATGCAATTATTATAACTGTTCCCTGAAACTCTGTGGTACCAAGCAGGGAACTGAATTTCTTTCTATGGGTTTTTAAGTTTTGTTTTTTGAAAATTTTAACACAGCTTTTATAAGGGCAATTCACTGTGGGTACCCCGGGCACTGGAGTGTTTAAAACCATGTCCTTCAGCAAAGCATCAGAAACACTTAACAAATCATATTGTGGTCCGTTATTTGTCACTATCTCACTTCATATGCCGTATTTAGCAGATATTGATTTTACATGTGAGAAGCAATTGAAACAGCACAGTTTCAGAGTGCTATTTCTGGGTAAAGAAAAACATAATTTTTAAACAATGTGTAATATTTCCCAGTGTAAACAGACAAATTAATGCCAGCCTTTTACACAGATGTGAAATTTCCTGTAATATACCTGAATTATAACAGAGTTTCCAGCTTCAGTGTCCTCCTCTCTTTAGTTATTTATTGTTACAAGCTTTTCTTTGCTGTGAAGTTTTTTAACTGTTCCACAGCACTTCTTGTTTCCTTTATGCCATTTTTCTATTTCCTGGGGAATTTAGATTTTCCTGTGAAAGTCTACAATTTTTCCCTGGCTCTGGTTTTTTCTCTTTAACTTTTGGGCACCACTTTTCTAAGTCCTCTACAGTGTGAATTCTATCAGGAAGATGTAGTATATGTGAATGGAAATTGTTAACGTACTGCTGGGTCTCAAGGTAACCATGCTGATTGTCTGCAGATAACTCATGTTAAAAGGTGTGTTCAGCTGTGCAAGAGTTAAGAAACTCACTTCTGTGTTTATAGCAGCATTTAAAATGTGTATTTAAAAGGAAAAATATTTGCAGCGAGGGATGAATTGACATTTAAAAGTAATTACTTTGTTGTATTTTTAAAGTAACCTTTCTAATGAATAGATGCCACAATAAATTACATTTACTTTAAAAAAGAGTCAAACTACTCTTCATAGTGGGATAATGGATGCCCTTAATGACAAGTCATATAACACGTGCATTCACAAATGAATATTCATGCTGCAAGTGTGCACAGATTCTGATAATATTTCACTTATTCTATAAGCGACCAAAGTAATCACGTACCACATCTAGTGAATAACCAAAGAGCAAGTAGATCAGAGGCAACCCAGGGGATGCAACTTTTTCGGATAAATCATTTGTTAAACAATTACAACTAATGAGCATATTCATAAAAATCAGGCTATTCATTGATAATACATCGAGTGACTAAAAGTCTGTGTTTGATGGCTACATTATTTGCTATGAATAGTTCATCCATCTTCAACTGTTAAGGCTTTAATTTGTCTTTCAAAGTGTGAACAAATATGGCTGAAATTATCTCTGACATTTGGAAGAATTGAGCTTTCTTCCTTTTTGTGCCAACAGGTTTCCTACTTGACTTGGAACCAAACCATTTATAGCCAGAGCCTACTGTACTTGTTCACAGCGGCCAAGATTCCTCCACTATTTTGACACTATCTGTGGTTTTAAAGGAGTCTAGGAGCGTGTGATACCCCTCTGATGGCTGTGGAGGAAGGTGGCTTGCGTTCCTTCAGTTGCCTGAGCAACTGGCATGCAAGCTATCCACTCTAGCTTATGTGGGGTCTTATCCCATCTTGTCTACACCATCCTGTCTCAACCAACCTAACTATCTGAGACCCTTTTTCTCCCGTGACAGAGTCCATTAGCATTCTTGTCTGGCTCAGTTCATTCCAATACAGGGATCTAATTTTTGTGGTGAAATGCTATGAGTGGGATGGTACGGAAGCAGAGGCCAAGCCTGCTGGGACACCCTTTGAAGACTGGGTGACGCATCATATTGAGCATGGCCAGTGCCAACTACTTGTCAATGCATCTTTCAGACTTGAGGCTCACCCCAGACTCTCCTTACTTGGACACCCAGCTGACACATGCTAGTTTACAAATCAGCAGGTAAGTCATGTGGGTGCTCAGCTCCAGTTTGTGTGCTGGCCCCAAATTTAAATGGTAGCACTTATGTGTCCTTAAATCCTAGCTTCAGCTGGAAGATCTATCATGTTGCCTTAAATTCACTTTCCAGAACCATGATCTTGTCCTCAGTTTGATCTGGTTTCTGCTAAGGTCAGCTAGAGAGCCAGCCTAAAAGCCAGAGCTGTGAGCCATGTCCTTCCTAGCTGTGTTGCCGCTAGCCCGACTGCCACTTGCATTGAAAACATCTGTGCAAGCCCTTCCTTTGCATAGAAAATTAGTGGTGGACTGGGTATAGCTAAGTTGTTTGAAACCCTTGAGCCAATTCCCATCAGGGAATAACGAAGCAAAGCTAGCGGGAGAACAGGACCTTCTGGGCACACACATAGGCTTGGACTGAGAATTGCGGGTTGAGGAGAAATTAAATAATTTAATTCTCTGGCCTTGGGAGGGGTATTCTCTCTCCTCCTGTGTGATGTGAGGCCAATGATTGCCGACGGGGGGTCACCCCCTTTTTCAGATCCTACTTCAGCCTATGGGATCTGATTTGCAGATGTGCCGAATATTTGTTATTGCAGCGCAATCAGTCATTCTTGATTTTGAATATCTGCAGAGGGAGCTAATAGGTACAGGCCTCTATACAGAGGATGGGATGTTTAGTACAGAGTCAAAGGCAGGACGTGTAAAGGAGGTGAGGGTTCAGAATGGGAAATAAGCTCATCTGTACTGGAAGCAGCAAAGAGTACTGGTCGGATACGCTGCATGTTACAGAATACAGGAGGAATTGACACATGAGTTTCTAATATTCATCGCAAGGAGTTTGAACAGAGCTATTATGTTGTGGGTTTCGACCATATGACAGTATAATAACAAACATAATAAAAATCTTTGAGACAAGTGTGTGGTGGGGGAATGGGTGTTATAATGAGGTTCATGTGTTTGTCCTAGGCATGGTACGTCTTCACAGAAATGTTCATGGGAAGAATATCTAAAAGTATAAAGTAAATGAAAATGGGATAAAATATAACTTGATTCTGTTGAAGATGCCTCACAGTATACTGACTTCACACCTTTCTCTGTTGGGGAATTGATTTTACAGCTTAGAGATACTGCATTTTCTTAGCCTGTCTTTTCTTCAGCCTGATGTCATATAGGAAGCTATTAGTTAAGCTGTAGAAGATACAGGTTTTATAGAAGAGTTTTAAGATTAGTCATGAAAAAAAAAGAGAGGGAGCTTCATATTGTGCTGAAAGAGCATCTATCTGGTTGTAGAGTGATTACTTCTCAAAGATCTGTCCTGAGACAGAACTCATTAAATATTTTTATTAATGACCTTGACACCAAAAATGGTGGTGTGCTGAATGTGCTGATAACAAGCAGTTGTGAAGTACTGACAATACTCAAGAACAGTTAGAATATCATTCATGGTACACTTCAGAATATGACTGACAACTGGACCAGCACAAATAGGGTTGATTACAGTGGCCGGAAGTGGGATTATGGTTGAACAACACAAATTTCATCAATAAATTTGAAATCTGTCAACTCTTAAAAATTGAAGAGGATAGAGCAACTGGGAGTATTAGTCCATTAAGGGAATATGAGAGACATCAGTCTGACATACATAGCCTCAAAACTATATGTGAAAGCTGAAGACGTAGCATCTCCAGTACAGAAAGGAAAGTATTAGTGCTAATGTCGAAGAGCATGTCTGCAATATCTTGTTCTATTCTGGGTGATTATGTTTAATGAAGATGAATCTAGACTTGAACAGGTGCAGAGCAGGAGGATTAAAATGAATGGGTAATGGAAAACTTTACCTAGAGGAGGCAGATTAGAAGAGCATAATTTATTTAGTTTAAGGCATAGTTTATTTAGTCCACTAAAAATAAAAAAGAAGACATGCTTGCTTTCTGAAAGTAAATCGGTTAACATGGTATGTAGAAGATATTGGCACAAAGGACAGCCATATAAACTGAATCTGGTTAAGTGTGGTTTGGAGGTTAAAGGAGGTCTGGAACAGACAGTATTTAATTTTTGTCTGGAGTTTGGTCTGGTTTAGGAAGTAGTTTCCTACAGTAAAACAGAAAGGTGTCTGGGCTATAAGATCCCATACCTTTTCTCCTGTGGGAAGATGCTAGATATAAAAACTTGTGGGACACCTAGTTTGGAACTGGGCATCAAGATAAAGTCTGGAGAGGCAAGGACTTCTCACAAGGCTTAAAAGGGATATTGCTGTGAGGTGCTGGTGAGACTAAGTAATAGAAGCCATATGGATAGAGGCAACAACACACAGATGGCCAGATCCTGAAGTCTGGAGAAAGATTGAGATGAGGTTGAGAAGACTGGTTGTATACAATGCGGATATGGATAAGCAACCTGCAGAAAGAAAAGAGCTGTGAACAAGGCACCAGAGGTGGTAAAGAAACGGGGGCACACATAAATCGGTTCTTCTCAGAGCCCACAAAGGAAGCAGCGGTTTCTGAGTCTTGTCATTCCTCTGCTGACACAAAAGATCTATGAAACCTCATGTTGCTTCATGCTGTAATACAGGTGTACATCTAATACCATTTATTATCACAATTAATCCCAGACAGCTGGCCAGGAGTCCTTGTTATCCTGCCCCAACCAGGGAACACAACTGTCACTACAATGCTCATGATTAAAAGGATATATCTTTGCGATGCTAAAAAATAACGACAGCTAACAGGACACTCACATTAGAAATTAACGCTAAAAACCATGTCCTAACACTGAAGTCAGGCTGCTTTGAAAATGTTCTAGAGGTTGGGGAAAATCTGGTATAAGAAAAGTAGCTCTCAGTTAATTCTGGTCTAATCAGAGAAGCGTGGAAAGCATCAGTTTGTTTTTAGCTTAATTGTGATTATAATAGTTCAGGATAAAACATTGCCTTCAAGAATAAGAGAACTGGGCATCCTGGTCCTGTTTTGTTTTCAAAGCAAAAACACCACTAAAATGATCCAGCTTTTATTGGCACTTTTTAATGTTTAGATTTCTTTAACACTACACTGTGCCCTTAGTTTGGGGCTCCTAAAGTAAGCTTAATTAAAACCTGCACAGTTTCCATGCAATGAAAATCCCAAATGGATGAAGTCTGGGAAAGAATAGGGCTAGTTGCAATTTAGTCCAGGTTTGCGTTCAGAAAACACAAACCTACTGCAACATAAAATGACTGAGATTAAAATATAAAACCAAAATAATTGGAAGGATAAAAGGATGCTGTAAAAATTCCGAACATTCAGTTCTTACCACATTTTTATTCACTGCTTTAAAAAACATTTGAGACGTGTAAGGAGGTTTATTTTTTTCCACAGGGCAGGCAGTATCAGCAAGTTGGTAAATCTTCCTAAATTCCAGCATGACTGTAAATAGCCACAAGAGAATTACTGAATATCTCCAGTAAAATGATGACAGTTTATCATATGTCAGCATCTACCTTTTTTTATATTTCCATCTTGTAAAGAAACACAGAGGTTTAGCTAGGTAAAAAGAGACAGATTACTTGATGGGCATTTGTCCTTCATCCAGCAAGGCTATTCGTGCTGGTAGCAGGCAAAAAGAAATTAACATTTTGGAGATCTAAAGAAACTATAACATTTGTGCTCAGGCAGACCAGGTTCTGATATTAAGAATCAACTTTCTGTATTAATTTTCCTTTGAAGTTATTTAATCCCTTTTATAATCTGACTAGCACTTGACATCTTGCATAGAGGGTGTATTTTATAATAATTTTATTTTAGTTCTATTTCTATCCTTGCACTGTTGCCTACCATTTTAGTAATGTCCACATACTTATGTGTGGCAGTTTTAATTTTTTCTAAATGATTACCTGGAGCAGAATGGGAATATCTACTTGCTATAGGTACCTATGTTGCCTTTCTGTGCTTAGAGAAACATTATAGGTGTCCACATTTTACATGAAAAGGCGCTGCCTGTTATCCTTTTTCTTTAAACTTATTTTCAATTGGGAGAGAGACACTATTTTGATCCTGCTTAATACAGAACATGCACCATAAACTTGTGTTCATTTTGGACGCCTGCTCTCATGCAGTCTTGCCAGAATGCTTTGTCAGCCTTTGACTAAAGCAAAGTAAGACTGAAAGGATCAAAGGGCAAATCAAAACTGCTGCTTTTAGGCAGACTAAAGGGAGACAGACATACAACAGATATCTATCATGAGGCTTATCGCAGAAAGGAATAAAGTATGGTCACAAGCGTGGTACTAAAGGATAACAGAATACCATAGGGTGCCCAGGGTAGTGCTTATTATTAAAGATTGTTACTGAAGGCGGGATATCAGTGAGCACAAGTGATATCCTATGAGTGGCACAAATATAACTTCAGGCACAATCCTGCAGATATGTGAATTAATGTATTAAATAAGGTCTTAAATATAGAGGGGAGGGAGGAGAAAGGGTTAAGAAACCACAGAGACATCTAATCTGTTTCTTTGCTTTTGGAATTTAGTTTTCATGCTTCATCTCAAGAATAAGTGTAGGAAATAAAGGCGCAATTGTATGGCAAGTAGACATGCACACACGAGCTCTGGTCCAGGGGAGGCAGGTAATAGTAGTAATGATATCATGGGAGGGGTTGCTCTGTGGTTTGGCAAACTAAATATATGCCCCCTTGGAAACGAAATTTTGCACTTTGCTTGCAAGCCCATATCCTCACTAGTGTGACCTGTACTAACCAGCTTGAACCTATTTAGTTGCTTTCAGCCTGAAAGCTGAATGTGAAATTGAGTAAGATTTTTGCCAGTGGCTTTCCCTAACCTGCCCTGCCCTGAGTATTTATGCTTGGATACTAAATCCATATAGCTTGGCAATGCTTTGTAATACAGAATTGAGTGGGTTCCTCCCTCTCCTTATTTCACATTTTCATAGCTATAGTATTCAGTGGTTTAAGCTCAGGACATTGGTTTAGTCATTGACATCACCAAGAGGCAAGATTGGTTCCTAAAATGTCTTATTCCTGGCACTGGGTTGTGCTGTTTTAAACCATGTCTTCCTTCTACAGCTAGATGATGAAAAAAAACGTACCCCTTGTGCATTTAGGTCATGAGATTCAGCGTGAGTAGTTACAGAGAGTGCCAAAGGCACAGAAAATTGGATGGGAAGGGCACCTGGGGAACTGTCTTCTGCTCTCTGTCTATGGCTCTGGTGCTTAGTGATTTGCTACAGCCATGACTGCTGTTTTCCCTGTTTCTCTTTGTGCATTAAAATTCAGGGAAAAATACCATCATGCCAGGACCATCCCCAGGTGTGTCCTAGGACATCTGATCATTGCTTTCTGGAGGGGTGGTGTGCCCTCTTCCTTGGTACAATCTGTTGTTATGTTGCACAAACTTCTAGTTATTCAATGTTATAGTAACTAAAGGCATTAAAAATCCACTATGCCTATGATGACTTGTCAACATAAAGATTTATATCCTCACAAGGTCTTTATTGGCAAAAGCTTTGATTCTGGCGATATTTATTTCTTAGTTCAAAAAAATCCGATGTTCAGCTCAACAGGTGCCCATTTCTACTTAGTATTTAGACACATCCATTGGTGAAATCCAATTATTTCAGAAGAAAAAGCATTATAAAGACAACAGCAACAATCATGTTTTGTGTTACCCCTCCTACTGCATAATTTTTCAACATTGAAGGCCTTAACAAAGCCTTTTGAAAAATGAGTCACTACTTGTATTCTGTGCATAGATAGAATGAGTTTGGGAAAATTAAACCCTGCGAGTGTCCCACTGTTTGAAGAGTGGTTACTGAAGAGTACGGAATGGGACAGGTAGTCATATAAAGGGAATATCACTGCTACTGTCATTGTAATCACATGTGGTGTGGAAAGACAGTTGTGGAAAACTATTGTGGAATTCTGCTTATTTTTGTCAAAATTATTCTGTTTTTCCAAGAAAACAGTAAAAACTCATACTTTTTTTTCAAAACCCTATACTTACATTCAAAATATAAATTTTAGTGCAAAGGAGAGCGTTCGAGGGTGGTGGTACCGAATATGTATTTTTATTTCAATTCCTTTTTAATGCTCTTGTTTTCTTGCTTGTACTGTTTAGTACAGTGATGTTGTTCAGACAAAAGCTTCAATAACTCAGTTGCTCTCAAGGCTTCTTATTCATATCAGAGAACTGGTTAGTGCATGCCATGAACCATAAAAAGCTAGAGACAATAAGATTAATATACATACAGAAAGTAAGCTTTACCAACATGTTTTATATATAAATTGCAGAGAGATTCACATACATTCACTCATATATTCACGCAACATACATCACCAGACACCCACCAGAGCGGGACAGACTCTTAATGTGGCTATCAGTAAAATGGCATCAGTGGCTGTTTTTTAGCAGCCAAGGATCTGTTTCATTGCCCATCCAACACACACTGCCAGGTCTGAGCAGAGGAAGCGGTAGTAATTCAGGAAGTTAGTGACAGAGATGGAGGGACTCTCCCTTTCTTCCTTCAATATTCAGTAAATCCCCTCTTGAAAAGTCATGGAAAGAAGTACATCAGGGAGAGACAGACATGCTCACAGACATGCACATGTCTTACAGAAACCAAATTCATCTGCAAGGGCTGGATCCTAAGCATCGTCCTCAAGATATGCCTCCAGGGTGTGAAAGCCTTTACAACACATAGCTTGCCCCTTGGCCAGCTAAAAAACATACTTAAGCAAGAAAAAAAAAAAAAATTAATCTCATTTCCATCTATGCCCTCTAGAAAGGAATGCACAAAAGTAAATTCTACTGTTTAAGGCTTGAAAATAGTTTTTCAATTCTAAGCGCAAGACAGCAGAGATTTTAAAGTATGAAACTCTAAGAGATCGCACCCTTTTTCATATGTGGCTGGCAAGCTTTGTCTAATGCGATGCTTATAAACTAGATTATTCATGCAAGGCTCATGCAAGTAACTTAGTAACTTGAAGGGATGAATGAATGAATGAATGAATATAAATGCAGTTGTAGCATAGCTTGGTAAATTCACCTCAACACTTCAACTCCATTTCTTTCTTGTTAGACTGAATGCTTTTGAGAAAATTCCAGGACAAGCCAGTGTTGGATTAGGCATCTTCTGCTGAAGACTCCTGCACTCTTGGGAAGGTTGTGATTCTGCAATAAGAAATTAAGTGTCTGCAATAAGAAAAAAGAAATACAGATCCAGAATGAGACAAATGGTATCAGGGTAGTTGCAGCATGATGAAGTACTTTCCAGTTCCAGCTGTCCACTGTTAATAGCAGTCTTATGTGTTAACACAGTACAGTTAGCGTGTTCAACTGATCCTCTGATAAACTGTTGCCACATTTCCACAGAAAGCCGTGGGGAGTGTGTTATGGTCTGGTACAGAGACTGAAGGCTTTCTTTCAGCGGTCACTTCCAAGAAGGTAATAATTCATGCCCAATGAATTCAAGACGAGTGACCACTCCTTTCTTTCTTTTATTCATAAATTTTGACACAATTTTGATTTAGGTTGTACTCCAGGCCAGAGCCTAAAAATTTTTACCTTGGTTTGATAGGTGTTTAGCAAAAAGCATGTTAAGACTGTTGGAGCTCTGCTTGATTTTGGTTCAGAGCCTAGTTTAGTGGTGAGTCACAGATGAATAAGGATGTCCAGTTCTGTCTCACATATAGATGTTTTACTCACTTGCTATAATTTCTGTAAAAACTGAAAAAAGCAGCAGACAGACTTAGCACAAGCATGCTGACATACCTTGGTTGTGTCTCAGCACAAATTCTGGAATCATGCTTTTAACCACATGAAGCTATTTTTCTTTTTTTTTTTTTTTTTAATTTTTTCCTACAAAAGGACATACAATACAGTTCAGGAGGACAATGTGCTGCAGTTTATTGCTGAAGTGGAAATAACACTGGAAGTTCAAGAGCTAATTTGGCTTGCTACCAGTTAGGAGTAATTCGAGGTTCTTGGCCTCTTTTTTTTTTTGGTAATTGATGTATCATCAACAAAATGTTTGGGCAAAATGATGGCCATCCCTACTGGGGAAAATGACAGATGTTACTGAGATATCATCTCTTGTCTAGAAAAGACGAGGTGTTAGGTGATAGACACGTCATGCTGAGGCTTTGCACTGTGCCAGGCAGAAGGGTCAGGTCTGAGCTCCAGGTAGCAGTGCAGTATGAACAGAAGCAGTAATACATTCTCCCTTTTGGCATTAAGATTTTAGGTCTAGAATGTGAAAAGGTTCAGTTATTTTTCCAGTCTAATGTTGGAGCATCAGCAAAGCTTTCAGAAGTCCCAGTAAGCTTAAGCCAATACAGAACATAGCTAAAAAAATCCCACTCCTTATTTACAGCTTCATATGTCTTAGTGTACTTTAAGTACGAGCAAACACGTTCAGTATTGCTGAAATATACATTTAACACACTGGCAACATACCTTCAAAGTAAACTTTAATAAGTATAGCAGTTTCAGGATAAACATCAGAGCAAGGCTGAGCTTTACTTCACTCTGAAAAGTCATCCATCTAATGGCTGTGTCTCTGAATCAGATATTTTAATCCTCTTAGAAGATTTAAAATGATCCACTCTGTGAGTTACTCTGCCATTTCTATATATATAACTAATGGCAAAATTTTAACAGGAAATTCACACAAAATTCTGATCATGAAGTCTCTTGAGAGAAATTTTTCAAATTTACTGGGAGCCAAGGAAATAAGACGTTTAAAGTTTAGGTTAAGGCTTTTGAAGTTGGTTGATGGATTTTTTTACCTTTGGAAAATTTGACTGGTTTGATATATGTGTAAGAAAACAAAATAAAAAGCTGCATGGTCTTCTAATTCAAGGATCTCTATGTTTGACAGAGCAGGCCCCTACATTCATAAGCTTTTTAATTTCACTGGTATTAACATGGAAGTCACAAATGTAGTAAAAAAACCCAGAATAATTATTATGGCAGCCTATTCCACCATTATCTTACTGGTGATAATGTAAGCGATAGTAACTAGACACAGGCATACTACCTTGCACAGACTAATGGATTTTACTCAAGTATCTGTGCACCCTTTGTCGGGTCCACATTGCTAGTGAGCATTTACGTGTACGTCTTTTTGCCAGAATAAATACATGGCAAGCAAGACAGATTCAACCTGTAATTCACAGTCAGCCTTGCAACTAAAATTTTTCTTCTGTCACTGGTGTAACAGAGCAACATTTTTTCTAGTAACATTTTCTTGGTTATACTGTCACTGTACAGACTTTGCTACCACTTAAAATAGCAGTGTATGCCAGACTCCTGACCTACCAACCAGGACAGCGGTCTTTTGATTTTGCACCATTGATATACTAATGTCATACTGTTATTTTTAAACACTTGGAACGTACCATGCCACCCAATCTGGTATTAGCAAATCTTGCCTAGGCGATTTCTTTTCTTCTGCTGCTCCAGTGGAGCAGTTCATGCTGCTTTTCCCCGTCTTTATCATAGCAATAGCATTTTGAGGTACAATCAGGAAAGATGTGGTTTTGTTTAAAAATGAACCTGAATTCTAGATGTTTTAAAATATGGTCATTAACAATTATTAGAAATCACCAATATCTTACCAGTATAAAACAAATAAGGTCAAATAAGCTTAAAGGAGAACAATTTTCCCCTCTTTGAGAGAGCACCAGCATTCAAAGAAAAAGGTGACACCTTTTACGTTCCTTACTGAAGCCTGAAAATTCTGCTGAGATTTTACTTACCAGTCTTTAAAAATAAAGTACACGATCATTCAAATACAGACCCATGATGCATTCACATAATTTGAGTGATATACCCAAACAATTTCTATTTGTTCACAGCCAGGTCCGATTAGGCTAAATTGTAATGACTATCAGCAGAGCCATAATACACAGCCCCACTGTCTCTTCAATTAAAGAAGTCAAATAACCCCAACACCTAGGACTAGTGTGTGACTGAGCGTATGACTGATGGGGCTAAGGCTACGCCTCTTTAGCAAGCCTGACCTCAGCCCTGTCTCTGGCATGAGCAGCACACTCAACTTGGTTTCCAAAAGTGGCATCCTCAGATGCACTGAGTCATCTCTGAACCTGTGGGTGAGGAAGATAGTGGTGACAGTGCTCCTGGAAACATTTCTAACTTCCCACTCAGTGAACAAAGTTCCCTGTTTTGCTTGGCATGCACTAAGTGAGGTTACATTGAACCTCAAGGGGAAGGAGGCTGTGGAAGGCTGACATTTTCATCAAAATTGTGTGGTTTTCTTCCCATCTCAGAGATGTTTTGAAGGTTTCACCCATTCATCCTGTGTTCAGCTCTGCCTTCTGGCCTTAAGTGACAGAACGACTCTCTTCCTTATGCAATAAGAAGTTTGTGCTCCTGCTGAAAGAACTGCCTCTGTTTTGCACTGATCTATGGTCCTGTTGGGGTCTGTAGAGGCAATTTATCAGGCAAAAAGTCCAACAATCCCTTTCTTCCCTGGGTCTTTACCCCCTCCCCCCTCATTTGCAATGCTGGGCAGGCACATCATAGTCAATAGCAGCTTTTCAGGGAACTCATGCTGGCCTTCCAGGAGGTGAAGATAGGGTGTCTGTATGCAATGGGGCAGATAGGCATATCAGGAGTGATGATGAGGTGGAGAGAGAAACTTTGTTGCCCTCTCTCACAGCCTCCTACAGTCCTCTCAAAACCATCTCTCCCAAACATCCCAGGAGTCTCATGAAATGGGTAGCAGATCTCATTACAAGTAGCTTTAGACCACAGTAACGGTTGATCTTTTTTCCAGTCTCTTGGTGAGGATGGTGATTCCTATGCAGTGGCTATTTCTGTAGCAGCAGTAGCTCCCTTTCTCCCATCTTGTACTTCTGGTGGTGCTTCTGCCTGCTGGGTTTGAGGCTGGCTCTTTCTAATGCAGCAGTCTCAGCAGTGGTGGTTCCAGTTCCATGCTTTAAGGCATTCTTCCCAGCAGTACCATGGGGCTGCTCAGCTCCCTACAGACAAAAAAGAATACAGTTTGCAAATCACCATTGTAGGTTTTAATACTACATTCATGCCACTTGCAAACATGGGACTTGAAAATGAATCACTGAAGCACAGTAAAACCTCCAGGGACTGGAGAAAGCTAGGCAGGAACTGAAGCAATTAAAAAATCACATACTCTTGTCATTGTATAGTCTGCACAGTTTTTCTGGCATGGTACAATACTCTTCAACTTGATTAACTTATTTTTTAAAATGTTTCCTCACTTTTATATACATAAACAAGCTACAGCCTTTATAGATTTTTCTTGGAACAGAGCTTCCCAATAAGAAGTTTGGAATATGATCCTCTCACATTGGCTTCACTTCAGCTATGTCTGACTCAATTGTGAGTCTTAAAGGGTCAGGTCTTTTTAAACACACCTGTTCAATGAAATAATTGAATTGAATGCAAAATGCTGTATTACTGAAGTTTAGGTCACGTATGGCTCTACCATGCCAGTAACTTCAGTACCCAGCAATGCATTGACAGTGCATATCCCGGTAAACTTTCAATATACAAATGTGCTCTGCTTGCTGAGACACTGAACAAAATACTCAGGGCTATGTTTCCTCTCTCTGAAGTAAAGGAGATTCTCAGATATTTAGTACTGATGGAGGTATTGCACAGAAGAATTAATGTAAACAGACTTATATGGCAGCAATAACTAGGGTTCCTGAGGTAAGCATTGGTGCTTAATGTTCCGTGTGAGCTGCAGAAATGTAGGTTACTCCAGATGGAGTACTCTCAGATGTTCTCCATCATGTACAAGGAAAACACTAGATGACAGGATTCCCACTCAGCAAAGCAAAAGGGGCAGAGGACATTGTACTTAGCCTCTCTTTAAAAAATATGACATAGGTATAAAATCTCTCATTGCTTGTGCTATACCCACAGGGCTTAATTAGATCTGATGAAGGTTAATAATGAGGAACAGGCAAATCTCAGAGTTTACAACATCTAGATTTTATCTGAATTAGCACCTTTTACTTCAGAGGCCAATTATTCTGATCTCCTAAATGGAGATTAATTGGGTGACCTGCTCCCAAGGCACATGGCCTGGTGACCCCTCTGCTCAGCTTTGAAAGGGCTGACTTCCAGGATGCATCATGAAATCCTTAACTGCAATCTGCTGCTTTTTAGTTCTCAGGGGAAGGATTTCACAGCATTGCTGTGTCTGGTGAATGAGTTTTCTCTCACGCCTAGCAGATCTAAAGCATGTTATTTAAGTAGCAAGGGCTACTATGTCCTACTGCACCAGAATAAGGGAATGGACTGTCCTCTTTCCCTGTGAAGAAGTTTGCCTTTGAGCATTTTCATGAGTGATTTCTTATCAAATGGGGTTTAGTAAACCTGTTCAAATTCATTGCTTCCCTTGCATATATAATGCAGAATGCCAGAAAGCAATTGGTGTCAGTAGCCTCTGTCCTGGACACTCCGTACTTTCATCCATAAGGCACTTCACAAAACATCAGCTAATCCTCATAATGTTCTTGTAGATAAAGCATTAGAGCTAGGAAAATAACTCACTACCAACTCTTTAATTTAAAGAATTAAACCTCTTTTGGCATGTAAACTATTGCCAACCTACTGTGATGTTTTGGGGTATTTTTCCCTCCAGTCCCCAGCTGGCCACTGCAGTGTTTGCAGAACATGTGGAAATGGCAGCTCTGGTGCTCCTTAGAAGACATGGCACAATTTGATCCCTTGACCACCTATGGAAATTGTATTCAGCAAAAGTGGATACTGTCAGCAGCTCTTGTTCAAATTCTTTGGGAAACCTGCAGCATCTTAAGTATATGGTTTTATGGATCAGTTGAAGAGCTGCATGCTGTTCATGGGGGATTTCTCACCTCCCCCTCTCACTGGCCACCCTGCTCATGGCCATGCATTCCTACCACTTGTTTTGGGCTGGCTCTGGTGATTGCCAGACCTGTCTGTGAACTGCCATGGACCTCCCTGACAGCATAAAAAAAAAAGAAAAAAAAAAAAAAAAAGCAGTGAAAACTCTGGCTAGCGAACTGCTGCGTTAACATGTTAAATTGGCTCACGGAAAAGAGTGAAGAGTGCCAGAGCCGGCACAAGGAAGAACAGGAGACTTGGGTGGTCAGGAGATGGGCCAGGGAGTGAGGAAGGCAGGGCCAGCAGAGGGTAGGAAGGTGATGGCCCTCCTGAATGTGTCTCCCAGTCAGTTCTCCTGTGTGGCAATGGGAACAAGTGATGCTTTTGTATCACTTCCTCTACACTGAGGAGCTTGAGCAGTCTTAGTGTTGAAGAGAATCATGGAGAAACAGGGAAATAAAGTAACAACAACAACAAAAAGAAAGAAATATTAAAATATTTGACCAATGGGTCTCTTACCTCCTTTGTTAGAAGCAGAAAATCACATCTTGTACTGTTTCTTCTACTTTTGTTATTTAAGGAAACATTGGCATCTGCTGATTTCCCATGATCAATCAATGCCCTCAAGCCTTTGCATTGCACCATTGCTGGTAGTCCTCAGACAGAAAATTCACAAATGCAAGACAGATGGGACAGTCCAGAGATGAAGAAAGAAGAAAGTAGTGAAGTGGATAATTTCCTAACGGCTCCTCATCGTGTTGTGAATATAATTGAAAAATCCAAAATGTAGTTATGCATAATGTGAGGCCAAATAACTATCATCTATTGCTCTCTTTAGGTTTTTGCATGAAATTTTATTTACTTTTCTAGTTTATCAGCATAAAGGCATGCAGAAAATAATTTTGCAAATCCTACAGCCATTGCATGACAGAAAAATACTCAGTTAATTATATATTGCTGCAAATATGTTGCTCTGGATTGATTGCCTTGTTTTGGAAAGCACTTGTATGTGAAATATTTGATGAACAATAACAATAGGAAGCAGGCAAACCTAAACCCAAGAGAAGAAATAAATCTGAAGGAAATAGAGTGCAGCAAATAAAGTACAGAAAAATAAAAGAGTTTTTGTCTCCAGGAAAAAATGGTGAATCTTGTTAGTCAGATCAGATTTTTAGGGGGTTTATTTGATTCAGCAAGTTGCTTAAACATGTCCCTCTGCATATGAGTAATCCCACTGGGACTACTTATATATTTAACTTAAGCATGCATTTCAATTGTTGGCTGAATGAGGGCCATCTGAAAGATACGGCACATAAGTACTGAGTCACACTTCTTGGTGTGATGCTAAAACAGCCACATGTTCCGTGCCAGATGCAATTCTTAGAATTGCCGCATCTGGTCACATATATATGTTCTGGTTTTTGTCTGCATTAGCAACATCTGCAAGTTTTGCTCCTTTTAGCTGGGAGTGAATCCAGTACGCTATTTCGGGAATTATTTTGCTGCCAAAACACCCCTAGCAAACTACCTCTATTCATAACAGGAGAGTTCATATTCTGTTCTTCTAAACTTTTTCTTAATTATAAAGAGCTTAAAACTCTTTGAATGGTACTATTAAGTCATTGAAACTCACTCTTTTTTAGTTAATTACTAACATTATTTCTATTTTGGGGGGGGATATTTTCATCTTTGGAACTCAATCAGATTTTCTCCTATAAAGCCAAGTTTCATCATTATTCTGTGCTAAAGGCTGAATTTTCAAGCATGCCAATACAGCTGGCATGACATTGGCCTTCCTAATTCAAGGACACAAAGGATTACCCTAAACCATAAGTAGAAAAGATCCACATTTGTTTTATTAATCAAGGTTTTTCTTTTTTGTCAAACATGATTCGTACTTGCCTCACAGCTAGGTCTCTGAGCAGCTCAGTGTTTCTTGGAAGCCCTTTGGTCTGTAAGAGCTGAGCATTGAACCATGCAGTTCATCACCTGCCACACTATTTACAGAGCCAATGGATGGGAACAAAACAATGCAGAGCAGTAACTGTCAATAATTCACCCAGTAGTGACCGCTGACATATAAGTTATCACCAGGACAACTTCAGCAAAATCCTCATTTCAGTTCACAAGCAGTAACAGGCTCTTTTTCTCTCAGCTCTTGCTTCCTCCACAGATTTTCCTCAAACTATAAAAAAATAAAGAAATAAAAATAAATCAAAACAAGGTTTTGGAAACCAGAATGCACTGTGTTCCCTATAAAACATGTGGAATTGTAATGGTTGGTGGGGCAGGAATGATGGGAGTCCTGGCTTCAAGAACAGAAAGAAACAATGTAGAAAGAAGTTCCTGGGGCAGAGGAAGCAAAAAGCCTGGCTTTCGAAGTACTTCGCTCTTACTCTCTTTCTCTCTCAGCTGTTTCAATCTCTACCTAAGAATAAATATGATCTTATTTGTCTTTTTCAGAGTGGGGAACTAATGGTTCTTTAGCTTGCTGCCTTGTTTTAACCAAACTCATAGAATCTTTGTCATATTTAATTGAAATTCAGCAATGGACTAGAAAGCAGGAGACCAGCTTGAACCTACATGTGCAGAATGAGTGATAAAACCGGCCTCATTTCAGCGGGAGATCAAGCTAAAATTAAGTATTATGGGTATGAAAATCAGGTGGTGAGAACAAATGTGCCACCTCAGGGTGCTCGCAAGAATGTTTGTGTCATGTCATGGGTGAGCAGGGCAGAACACTGCCGAGGGCAGCAGGCCCTGTCCTCCAGGGCTGCCCACAGGGATGTCAGGGTGGAGTATAGGTGCTGGAGTTGTTTGAGGCTTGTGCAAGACCACAGCCCCTTATGTTCACAAAAGACTTACCCAACCTCATCCTCATTTTCCGACAGTCTTAGTTTGATAATGAATTTTAGACAGTGCTTGAATAAGATACTTTATAATATCCTGCAAAGTCCTGAGTGACTCCACTAAAGGTTTCATGATGTCTTTGATGAAAGATCCCTGGCTATGTAAAAATCTTTCTTGATTAGTGAAGTCAGATGCTGTTGGGTGATTTGGGTGGATTTATTTCCTCTTTTAAATTCAAATTACCTCCAAATAAGTTTTCAAGACATTGCCTATAGATTAAAGATAGGAGGAATGTGACACAGAATATTTCAGTAGAAGATTTTTCTCTGAAAACTAATCACTTGCGATTCTGGTTCTACTAAATGAGTTATCTGAACAGGCCCAGAACTTTCAGCTGCAGTATGTATCTGACCCAAAAAGGTACTGAACACAATCAACATCCCATAGAAGGCAGTGCTCAAGAAGGGCAACCTGTGCCTCGTGGGGAGTATTTGGGATCTTGGAGACTGGATCTCCCTCATGCCTCACTGACAGTCCATCCTTCCTCCTGCAGGATCTGGGAGGCATTTTCTCATTGACCCTCAGGCAACAGGAGAGGCTCAGCAGAACTTGGGAGGTCTCAGACTGTGAGCACGGCTGGCTGCCCACCAGCAGCCCTCCATCCCCCACTCCCAGGCGCTTGCCAGGGTATCCAGGTGACTGCAGGTGTGAAAGAGAGGGCTCTGCTGCAGCTGGGGGGGTGCCTGAAAACAAGAAAGATCCTTGGCAGATGTAAATGCGGTAGCAGAGGAGCAGGGGAGATGATACACGTGTACCACAGAGAGACAAAGAAATGAGGGAGACTGGCAGCTTGGCTTCTCAGGGGGAGAGGATCAGGCAGAGGAACAGCAGAGGAGCTCTGCAAGCACCTGAAAAGCCGAAAGTAGGTTTAAAGATTGTCTCACTTCTTCAGGGACCTGCATGTGCAAGTCTCAGACTCATTTTGATTTTACATCTTCTGGAAAGTCAGAGCTGTGAATAAATTGCTTTACAACACTATTCTAGCCTCTTGATTTATTTTCTTTAAAGGAGAGGTTCAAAAAGAGGCATCTCTTTCAGCACTTTGATATGAAATTGAGTAATTTGAGAATAAGGGAGGGCTGCATTTAAAAATACATTTTAACAGAAAGGTGGTAGTAAATAATAAACACATCCATAGATTTGAGCTCCCTTATGTAGTAGAAATATTGAGTACATTTTTGTATAAGTTCAAAAGGAGTGAACTTCTTTCTATCGTAAAATTATCTTCCACCAGTTTAACCACGTTTTATGAACTGACTTTAGGGCTCTATGTAAATCTGCTCAGGATTCTGAGAAAGGAGAGGGTTATTAATCTGGAAAAAGTATCTTTGCTTAGAGCCAACTTTAGAATCTGTTTAAAATAGAAATTTTTAACAAGTGAATAGTATTCCCTCAGTTGCCCTTAGATTAGCTTCCTTTCATGGGTACTGGGCAGAGTGCAATTTCACTCCTGGAAAAAAGTTTTTACAGCCTTGAACAGATATTAAACATGATCAGCATAACATCAGTGAATCTGATGAGATTCAGCCCACACAGTTTGTTCCTCCAGAGCGGCCGGAGGTTTTGCTAGCCCTTCTATCCCAAACTAATAAAAAAAGACAGAGTGAATGCCCATGACTGAAGCAAATAAAGCCAAATACTACAAAGTGTTAACAAAAATAATAATGTTTCAGTCATTAGTGAACATAACAATTCTGCTGAAATGACATGTTCTCAGTGAGTCAAGTGCAAGGCATATTCAATTCAATATTATTGCCCAATCTTTACTTGCTATGGAGAACTCTGTCTTCAAGTGTTTGCATTTTACTAGTCTACTCCAATCTCAGTAGGGGTACTGTCGCATTGTACTGTAAAAGTACCCACATTTAAAGGGTGCTGCCTGTGTCAGGTTAGAGTTTTCCTTTACAAAAATGAGAAACCTGTCATGAATCTGAATATATTATACTGATTTGGTGATTTCAAATTTGAGCCTATGGATCTACTGATTTATAACATGGCATGATTTTAAATGTTTGTTTGATTGTTTAATTTACTTAGTGAAGCTGAAATAAATTAGCTTAATGCTATTTAAGATGAAACATTATTTTAATGGTTTAATTCATATAAGGCAAGCAAATAAATGGCCTTTAGCTGATCCTTCACATTTGAGCCAACCAGTTTCTCACTCCTGACAGTCACGCTGGTAGCTTACATGGTGTTGGCTGCTGCATAATGTTGCATTTTCCTTTTAGCTTCCCCCAAGCTACAGCTAAGGGGTATGCAGAGGTAGAAGCGTTCCAGGGCATAGTTCACCTCCCCACCTTTTGCAGGCCAGAGCTGCCCTGATCATAGAAGCCATCATGGAGTGGGAGGCACCCAGCCTTCCAATTAACAACATCAGATCCGTAAAATCTTGTGCAGAGTCGGCAGACTGGTTTACACTATGTATTTTCAGCACTGGCCTGAAACTTAAGCCAAATAACTCCTTCGCATAAGGCATGTCCAAGCTACTTGGGTCTAATTCCATACAAGACCCAGGTCCTTTTCCCCTTCTTCCTTATCTCCCATGCCCATGCTTTTCCATGCTTTTGTAGAGCTCTCATCCTTTGTACCTCATTCTGAACCAGAGGAACTGCCATGGTTAGCATACATTCATCCATCAACTCCACTTTTCTGGCTCTTCCACATAGCTGCCTTATACCCATATTCAAAACTTTACACTGCTCTCCTCTTCCAGTGTGTCAGTGTCTTGTGCTATTCTAAGACATCACATTCAGGTATCCCTTCCTGTTCCAGTTCCACAGTAGTGGCAGCTGAGACATTTGTGTGTTTAGTTTGTTTTAACATTTAAAGAACATGTCTTACTTTATGTTGCATCAGCTTCACAAAGAAGTGTAAAATCTAATTGCTGCAGCTCTATGCCCCTTCTTCCTTTATGAGATCTTTACAAAGGCTGTGGCTAACATACTCATCCTTACTGTCAAATCTATACGAATATGGATAGTAACAGTGTTGTTTTTTCTATGTGCTGTATTTTGAAAACTAATTTTAGGGTGGTGTTTCATCTGTTAGGGTTAGCATTTCTCTTTATACTAAAATACATAAACAGGTTATCATTAAATTGTTGAAGATCTTCATAATGAGCAGGAATTTTATTTTTTAATCCTTTGTCCACAGTTATGGGATGTCCCTTTATGAAGGCTGGATCAGGTGGAACCCCTTGAATGGCAAAGCAGATGGCTCCTGTCTATCCAGCAGCTCAGCATACATGGGTGGAAAAACTTCACAAGACAGCTGAGCGTGGCACATGCAAGAGTTACAGCACAGAGCTGGGGTCCTGCAGCTCAGGAGGAGCAGACGGCCAGGCTTGGACGGCTGGTGGAAAGGACTTCCTAGGATCAGGAGGGATTAGTCAAGTTTGTGACAAACTTAGAAAGTCACTGAGTTGACTGAAAGCAAGCCTTACCATAACTGATGAAGATATATCTAGGAAACCTTTTTATTTCTATACTGCTTGAATTGGTCATTTTGAGCTTTTTCTATTAAATTTTTTGGGTTTGGTTCAAGTTCTAGTAAAACATTGATTTCTGAGTTTCAAAGTCTTTTGGTCTTCTTTGGGGATCTCATTAGAAAGAAAAAGTCTAGGCAGTTCCATTGCAAATCCTTGGCTGACTTTGGCTTCTGTCACAGTTAGGTAGTTAGGAGACACTAAATATCTCCCTTGCTTATACGCTTCAAACTGCTGATCATAATGAGTTACTTCAGTGCAACAAAAGACAGAATTTGGTAAAATTCAGTATTTGGTAAAATTCAGTATTTGTACTATTTGCACAACTTAATTATGCTACACTACAAGGCCTATGTGGACTAAGCTCTATTCAAAAATCTGCAACAAGCAGTAAGTACAGCAGTGCTGCCTTGGGACTATCTGGTCTGTTCAGGATTTGGAAGTTTCTGCAGTTGGTACCTCAAGAGGAGACTTAGATCAATAGTTTATGTTCTTATCTAGATCACTAGCCCTTTGGGGCTGGCAGCAGCCAGCCTTCACTCTCTTCCCTAATAACTAAGTTTTATTTATTCCCTAATAACTTATTATATAATAAATAATAATTATTATTATTATTTATTCCTTAATAACTAAGTAGGTAAACCTGATCCAGCTAGGCATTACCTAGTTGTTGCTCTTTGTGCCTTCAGACTGCAATTTTGCCCCTGATTTGGTGTTTGCTCTTTGTCTGGGACCCTGCAGTGTTGATTTAATCTCCCGGTATTCAAGTGCTGGCCACTCCTTTGCCTTGCTTTCTGGTTTTATGTAGTTCCTGTTATTGGTGCTGATGGTCCAGCCACCACCAGCTCCTTCTTGTCATGCAGACTGGTGTCTCCACAAGGGTGTTAGGATCTTGGCATGTCACTCTGAGCTACACACTGGCTAGTATGTGATAGGTAGATTTAAATAAGAAAAAAAAAACCACAAAAAAAACCCCAAAAAACAAACCACCACCAACAACATCATAGAAGTCTATGTTTTCTTGTACATTACAGTGAAAATTCCCCATCTGGTCCATTATTATATTTATGAAACATATAAAAAGTATTTTCAAAATAACATTCATTTCAGTATGCACAAGGTTTCCTTCCCTCTTTGGGGCCCAACCCTAATGCATGTTCCTGATTCACTTAAAGACCAGTTTCTGAGACTGAGAAGCCATCCTTTATGGGTTGATTATCTTCTAATGTGCTAGTGAAACAAAGTGACCAGCCCTGAAGAAATTAAACTGGAGTTCGGTGCTCAAGGTCTCAGCAAATGGTAAGAAAGGTGATCCACAGAGACTGTGCAAACGTCTGGTAAAGAAAGAAATGCAATGATACAAAAATGGGAAATGATAACCACAATGATAATATCCAGGTGGCTCATCTAAAAATGATATGTTTGCAGTCTGCTTTTATGTGAAGCAGCCCTTAACGGAACGAAAAATAATCCAAGTCAGGGATTCTAAAGAATAAAAGCAGCAAATGTGCCATGACTGGAAACAAAACAAAACTAAACAAGTAAGCTCACCTGCAGAATAAGAAGCTGTAATTGATGTTTAATGTATCCTGCACTCTGAGATTGTTGCTGGTTGCGATAAATGGAGGAAAGAACAGATTTCTGGCTGAAAGATGATCAGAACACAAAGGACAAGCTTAAAAATTATAGCTAGATAGGCGGATAGACAGATACATGTATATGTACATGCACGCATACATATATGCACACTTACATACAGATATATCTGGCTAGATTTCTTAATAATAATCTGCTGTAGTGATGTGTCAGTTGTCTGTACTGTATCAATAAAGTTCTGTTGACATAAACGCGCACAAGATGCACTGTGTGCTTAGCTTCGAAGCATCCATATATTTGGTTTGGAATACGAATACTTTCTGAGTTTTTCTTTGTTATGCAAAAACATACAAAGAGCTGTGCTGGTTCTAACCAAAGCACTAGTCTTCTGTCTCAGCAGCGGCCATAAGTTGACTCCTAGGGAAAGGAATAGGGCAAGCACATATTTACCATCATAGTCTTCCAGCATCCAACCTTTTGCAGCTCTGAAGATTCCTTGCGCTTGGTAACATTCACTGGAGCTTTATTCAAAATACTTGTTCAGTCTCCCCTTGTACCCATGTAAGATTTTTGGCATCCAAAATATCTTTTGGGAAGGAGTCTGAGGACTCAGCTGCATTCTGTTTAAAGAGCTACCTCCTCTAGTTTGTTTGCATCAGGCTTCTATCTGCTTTGTCTCATGCCCCCAGTTACAGCAGCGATGCACAATACTATAACCAACTGAGATGCATATATATGCATGTATTTGCAATAGTGTTATGTTTCTTTACAAATCCTGAATTTAGTGAAATTCCCAGGAGGTAGGGGAGATTGATCTGGTGTGGTGGGGAACTGAGCCTGTCTCTGGGACCAAAATGTTTGGGCCCATTGCAATTGGCCAAAAGGAGGATGCGACTATGGAGCTGGGAGCCTGTGGGTCATTCAGGCAGCAGACAGGCAAGTCCTGAAAAACATGCCAGGGACCAGAAGCTGCTGGGCAGATTTTGCTGCAATTCACAGAGTGTCTGAATTGTCGGTTTGAGGAAATGACTCACCTGCAAGGACACAGTGGGAAGAAGGAGTTATTTAGGAACTTTTAAATTTAATTATTGATATTTATACTCCAGCTGATATAGTCACTTTGGATTTTCTCTCTTCAGAAAAATTAAGGATCTTAGTTAATACTATAGTAAAACCTGGCTTCTCTGACTTTAAAGCTGTTTTCCTCAGAGGAAGGGAGAGTTTATTGGAGATGAAAGCCTGGGCAGATCCACTTCAAAGCTGTGGTCAATGTCTATTTCCTTAACAGTGTTTATTAGTTGTACTGTTTCCTGATTTGCAGAAAATGGCCCAGTGTTCCCCGCAAGGAGATCCCTGATATCTATTGCTTATAGCTTTTTTTTATATGCCATCTCTATGTAAACCTGCTCAGATTAACCAAGTTCTAAGCATTTAAAAAAGGCCAGCGATACATTCTCTGTGACTACTAGGATTTTTCCAGAGGCTTTGTTTGTACAGACTATGCTCCCTCTTGAGATTGAGCATAAATTCCTTATGCTTGCGTTCTTCATTAATGAATCTGAATGGCTGATTAAAGGTCAGAAGTGTTACTTTTTCTGGCTTCTTTGTGTCCCCCTTTTCTTTCATACAATACTGTAACATCCTCACAATTTGTAGGGGCCAGCAGGCATTTTGTGTCTAGAGGCAAAACGATCCTACTCATCTGTGATCTACCAATTAATATAAATGTCAGTGATGACATTTTCAGGTGGCACAAATGTCTGAAGTGAAAACTAATGATTAGGTGGTGCCCACCCGACAGAAAAGTTTTACTGTTCAGTAAGCCAGGCTTCTTTCCAAAAAAGCTTGCCTCCCAAATGCAGTTGCCAGACTTGATCTACAGGAAGGTGAAAAGCCAACTAAAATATATGAGAATTTAAAAGCAGGAACTTTGCAAAAGGTGTAATGGTCATAGCGGATGAGTATTCAATAAAAGGTTCCTGAAAAATTCTGCAATTAAAAAGCCTTAATATGATGCTTGGTTGTATAGATCAGGAAATATATGGGGAGTCAATGCTAATTCTGTGTAATGGGAATACAAATTGAGAAGCAGCTCAAAACTGTTCCAGCACTGAGAGATCAAAACCAATCTGATTCCAACTAATTTTTTTTTATTATTATTTAGATGAGTAGTATCAAAGTGATAGTTTTTACATCTTTACTTTTTCATACATTTATATACATTTTTCTGTCACCAAGCTTTCTAAAAGTTGAGAAAGCTTTCCTCCCTTATTTGGCTGCTTGCTGAAACCATGGTTACTTTTTTCCATTCTTCATCTGAATCTCCATGTTTGCCACCTTCTTGGCTGTCTATTCTTCTATAAAATAAACTGCAATTGGTATTCAGCCCTAGAATTTCTGAAACAGTTCCAAACTTTCTGTTTTCAAGGCTGTGTCTTACCTTTATGCCCCATTCATATCCACCCACTCTGGGAATAATTTCTGCAATGTATCACTGTTATATCTTTCCTTATACCTAAGTTTTCTCTTCAAGCCTTTCACTCAGTCTGCAGATATCACACTCACTTGTAAGATCTCCTGATTCTTGAAGCTTCCGGGTAGTATTCCAGTCTGCGGGTATGATTTTGTTTTAAGCAATTTCTACAACTAACTAATTTCCTTACATATGTATGCCTTTTTTCTCCTTAGGTACTGTCAGCGAAGGTTTGCACTAGTGGCTTTATTTCGTTGCAGAGAGCAACTCTGTCAAACAGGTAGTGCTCAGTTCTGTGCTTATCTCTGTCCTCTTCACATCCTTTGTTCCAATCTGGGAAAGACTGTTTCCCCTTGCAGGTTCACTTTCACATGTTCCTGGGTTTTCTTTTATTTTGCTTTTAAACCTAGCCCACTGTGGCACCAAAGAGAAGAAAAAAGAGAAATCAAAACTAGTAATCTGATCTGAGTACATTCTGCAGGCTGGCAAATTTCAGTTGCTTATTATGTTATCTTTAAGCCTGTTTTCAAAAGTATTTTTTATCTCTGTTCTGTGTCTCTGAGGCCCATTACAATCTGATCTTACATTAGAGATTGTACAAACCCTCCAAACAGCATGTCAGACTTGCTGAACTGAAGTCTGCTATAAATGCTTCAAAAATTTCTCCCTTTTTGATTTCACATGTGAAGCCAATTATCTTGCAAACAAGTCATTCTTTCTAGGAGTGGGGTATTATCTGTATCTGTGTCCTTTCACTAAATTTTAGGCTGGTGAGTGAAATGTGCCCTGGATCCTGCAAATATAATTTGTTTGGCCCAAAATTTTTAAGATAGATAACAGTCTTCATCTTGCTATGCCTATTCATAGTTTCGCCTCCTTTTAGAAGAAAAATTCTTGCCTGAATGACTTCAAGGGTCTGTTGTATCTGTGGCAAATTCTAGATGCGTTAGTACGTTAATATGCTGTTGCATTTTGTCATTTGACACTTTTGTCTTGTTTCATGATGCTTTTCCCCCTCTGTTGAGTATGCTAGCTAATGATTATTGGTGGGAATTTATACAATCAAGGTCAAATCATCCAATTAATATTAGCTGAGGCTGGGGCTTGAGCCCAGGCTGTGTCTGCTTTGTACATGGATTTGTGTTCAGCTCACAAATTGGCTTCGGAGAGGATGGACCACTCCGTCAAAGCTCTCTGACATCCCAAACTACACACCTCAGTGGACTCAGAGCACAGGCACTAATGACCGCACTAGTAAATGGTCAAATAGTATGTTAAGAGCTGCCCAAGATTTGTAATCAGCCCAGTGAGGAATGGAGATCGAGAGCTTCATCTGATCCAGTGAACTCAGTTATATTCCTCTTTCAGCTGAAATTAAAATAGGACATTTTTTTCAACAAGTGAATAGAGGATTAGGCAGAGTCAGGAGACATTCACTCCTCCTCAAAAATAAAAACAAAAAGGAATCAAAAGAAAGGGTTGGGTTTTTTTCCTGAACAGATATTAACCATTATCTGTATAACCAGGATCAGCACAATGGCTTTGATGAGACTCAGCCCACACAATTTGTTCCTCCAGAGCAAACCAAGTTTTCTGCCAGCCATTCTGTATTTGTTACATCCCAACCTAATAAAAAAGACTGAATGAACTCTCATGATTGATGCAAATAAAGCCAAATGCTGCTACAAAAGAAATAAGTTTTCAGTCATTATCAGCCACAGTTAGTCTGCTGAGAGGGAATATCCTCAGCAAACCTCATACAAAACATACCTAAGCCACAACTTTTTCCTTTTTTTTTTTTTTTTTTTTTCCTTAATAATTGCTGAGGATAGATGCAATGTTGGCACCTTTTAAAGCATCCTTCAGGAACTGTGTCCAGACTGCCATGTAACACAAATTATTTTGTAGTATGTCCTGCTCACTGCCAGAGTCAGTAGAGCCAGTTCCTTCATCTCTATGGGTTTTATCTGGATTTTCTTTATAACTCGTAACAGAAATACCTAGGCATTTTAGCTGGCTCTGTCCAGCTCAGCTCAGATTGAAGCAGGATTCATATTACTAGAGGAAATTCAAGCACATGCTTGTGTGATTTGGGAGAAAAAAGGGTAAGGTGACTTTAGAAGCTAGAAGCCTCTAATTCAGTCTCAAAGCATGTTGTCAACTGTTTTCTGTTAGCCTGTAGGTTTAATGTTGGGCCACAAGGATTTGACCAGAAGGAGTCTAATATCTGCTAACACTGTCGCTAACATATTGCTTTACCCATGGGTTATTTCACTTTGTATTTTGTTTTATTATCAGAAGAGCAGATAGCATGCCTATCATTAAAATTGGTGAATTTTGCCCTTGAAACTCCCCTCAGTTTCTTATAACTTTGTCAAGCTTTTAACTACTAGTGTTTAAAATTTTCATGCTGATAAGGTGCCTGCCTCTGTCTGCTTTTGTAGGGTTTATTTAGGTATTTATTTCTCAATACATTCTAGCTGTTTTGAAGAAAAATGCCTGAGAAACATGGGTTATTTCACAGAAGTTGAAAAACAAAATGGTACTTGACAGTCTTTTTCTTTAAGCATCAGTAATTTTATTTTCTTTTCCTCATTACCTGAACCAAGGTCAAGAAGTTTGATGGGGGGAGGCTGCTATGACAGGAAGGTACATTTTGTACTTGAACAGGGAATAAGCTATTTAAAAATGACTCTTTAAATATGGTCATTGCTAACAGGTAATATTTGCCATACTTCCCTTCTATGGTGAGCACAGTCCAGCGTGATGCTGTACAATGCCTGCCAGCAAGTACAGCTGTACTGGTGTATCAGCTTTGTTTGGCCAGTTGGACTATGAGTAACGAGATCGATTCAGAGCTCTCCATGCCATTGTGCCAGACCTCAGAAGAAAAATGTGCTTCATCTGAAAGCAAGGGCAGAAGAAACGAAGCCTGTGGAGAAAAGGGGAGTTTGTCAAGGAGCTCCTTAGAAAAGAGAAAGAGGGGAGGGGGACCAAGAGATGTCATGAGTGGGATGGGGAAACAGACTGGGAATAAGGACCAATAAAGCTGAATGAAAAAGGTGAAGGAGGCTGGAAAATAAATACAGTGAGGTCTTAGGTGGCAGTGAGAAAAATGAAAATTGATGAGCAAAGTCATAGGGGAAAAGAGCCCAGACTGCCCAACTTTAAAAACAGACTTCATATATGTGTGCTAGATCACTTTGTGACATTTGCAAGACCTAGGTTTTCCATTTTGTAGGAAATTCTGAAATTCCATGATTTGGGCTGGAGGGAATGTTCTGAAAAGGAAAAGGAAAACAAAGAATTGAAAAAAAACCTCCAATTTTTCAGACTAAACTGTGAAAAAACCCACAACCACCCTCAATTCAGGTGACAGGTTTCTCACTCATAATGTTCAAAAAGTTGGATATAGTTCTGACACTTATCCCTTCAAACATTTATACACCATAAAATAAAATACATCTAAAATGACTGATTTTGAATTACAGGTATAACTGTATTCTTCTGAAACTATGATTTTGTATATATATTTTGTAGTTTAAGCAAAAAAAAAAAAGAATCAAAGCACACAAGTCAGTACATTTCTCAAAATTCTTTACTTTCAATACATCACCAATTTACATGGCAAAAATTTTCAATTAGGAAAGCATTAACTGGTTTTAGGTTCAATTTTCAGTTTCCTGGTGGTGTGTAATTTTTTATGAATGAGGCTTCCTTTTCTGTGGGATACCAGCAAGAGAATCTGGGAGACATGAAAGATTTGGAAGAGGTGCAGTTAATGAAAAAACACATTGCAGAAAGGAAATGCAGGAAAAGGCACTGCACAAAGAAAATCATATAAAGCAGGTATTTTACAGGTGGTCTTTTCACTGTGTTTTCTTCATTTTCTGGATATCTGATTTGATACCTCAGGGTCTCATTTGCAGAAATAGTGATAACTTTCAAATGCTGTTGAAATCCATGGAAACTGTCTTTTGATACACTAGCTGCTATATACAGTAAATCCTTTAAAAATGTAGGGCCAAGGTATTTCAAACAGAGCAACCAGAATTAGCGGTTATCTTTTACCTTAATCTCTCTGTCTTAGGATTTCCCATCTGTAAAATGGTGATACTGATAAAGTGATGCTATGGGGTGGCAGTTGTGGTATCTCTTATTGCTGGAGTGTTGAACTGTACAACTTCAGCAGTTTTCTTTCAATGACAGTTTTCTTTTCTGGATGAGTATGAAAGAGTAATTGCTTTCTTTCTATGATCATAATTCTGTGGGAGAAAGTCATGTGAACAATTTCGAGCCTCTCACAGAGGAGACTTGGAAAATATTTTTAAACTACTGAACTCAAGTCACTTAATCTTTCCCGCTTACTGCGCTGTATTGAATTTTTGAGACCAAACAGTATAGACTTCAGCTAGCTTTATAGTCTCATCTATTTATAGAGCATTTATCTTAAAAAAAAAAAAAATAATTTAAAAAAGCAATAGAGATGCTTCTTAAATTTACCATAAAATTAATAAATTCACAAGAATATTAAGAATAGATATGTAGATCTATTGCATAACGATTAATCATTCTCCATGAATGACTAACACTTATGACCTTTATTGTCCAATTAGGTGTATACATACACAAAGACAAAATTGTACGTTTTCTGCAAATAAAATATTTAGCTTAAATAATAACTAAGAACCTTTCAGATGTCTAACAATGGGAAATTTGTTAAACGATGAGTCTACTCTGAGAAAATGTAAACCTGAAATATGAGAAAACATTTCAGCATTGTATTTCCCCCCAAATAAAAGCTTCTGTGGGTTGATAAAAAAAATAAATGATGTCAAATGCTGTTGCTGTAATTTCTCTTCTTATTCTACCTGTGTAATGCATTAAAACTATCAATAATGACTCTGAAATTGTAAGAAGCGAGGCTAATTTGTGTTTATCAGGCTTCTCAGTTGCACAAATCGCTGTGAGATACAGCTTAAAACTTTTCCAATTACAGTCCATATTTTCTACAGTAAGCAATGAAGCTGGAGGCTTGATTGCTTCTGACTTAGCTCCCAGCCCTTATCTTTTTCCTCGGCTGTATCTTTATGCCTGCCTTTGAAAAATTTCTTTTGGATTTGTGTCAGCACTCCTGGTACCATGTGAAGATTAGTAATAATTTTGAGCAACCGTGTTACCTAGAGCAACAGTAAGGGCCCGTTCTTCAACTCTCATCAGCTGGGAGGGCAGCATGTGGCAGCAGCACTTCACCCTGGAAGTGTTTACCTCTCAGCATGTTGAAGCACAGTGCTGTTAAACACTCTCCCCATCATCTCCAGGGCTGGCTAGAATTGCAGCACCATCAGAGAGCTGCACAGGTTGCTGGTGCTTTCTCATGTGATGTGGCCATCCTGATTCACCAACGACCATCTTGGCTTGTTGCTGTACTGCTCCCCTGGTAAAAGTGCACAGGAGCGCCCTTGGTTCATCTGACTGCTCCTGTGTTGCTACAACACTTTTCAAGAAGTGCCATTTATTACTGTTGTTTGTTTATTTATCATGTGGTTTTAACAAGAATCTGGAGAGGCAGATTCATTTGGAAAAACGACCATCTGAGCAACCAAAGCAAAGGCAGTATGCAGACAGAAAATGCACAAAGTGATAAAATGACTTGTCGCAAAATGTCGAGGTCTGGGGCAGAATCAAGGTTGTCCAACAGCCATTAGTTTTCTTTACCATCACACCGCTCTACCACTGGCTAGTTTCAGAGGATTTGGACTTCTCCATGGTTTCTTATGCAAAGCTACAGTAGAGCAAAACAAAGACAGCTGAATGAGTGTATCTGGGAACAAAAAGAAGTTTGTTAGGGCTGGCTGCTACACTGATACAATACCTATTGGAATTGCTGCCTGGGGAGAGCGTGTGTGTAAAGTGCAGCAGCAACAGATTCTGCAAGACGCAGCACTGCACGTTTGACCGCTGTGGCTGGCAGTATTTCTGTCAAGTAATCACTGGCAGAGAATATAGGGTGCATCTCCCCAAGCCAGGCTTGAGACATTTTGTTCCCCTTCCAGGGGGAGTCTGTGTTTCTCTGCGAGCTGCTCAGTGCCATCCTGTTAAAATTTTCTTCCATTAGGATACTGTCTGTACCCAGTAGAAGCAAAACAGTGCAAGTACCAGCCAAAAGACAGACTGTCTGTTTCAGTTCACACTATGACCCACTGCAGTATCCTAGCAGTGCCAGGGAGGTATGAACAGATTTATTTTTTCCTGGTAAATTCTGAGGTCTATTCATATGTGCAATAGAACATAAAGCAACCTCAGGGCAAACAAGAATTAGGGCCATTACCTCTGTCCATGACAGTCCCTTCATGACTCATTTTTCACCTCTTACTTCTTCATGGAGAGCCTTCATGTGCCTCAATGATTCCAGAAAAAATGTTGGGATGCCCTGCCAAGAAAAGAGGGCTCTGTAGTCATCTCACTGTGAACAGAGAACTAGTTAAGACCAAGTCATTCTTGTTTTGCCCACATATTTTGGTATGGCTGAGATAATTTCTTCACAAAGGCAACTGAAGGGTTCTCTTTTGGTGGAACTGGGCTGGAGCTGATCACTAAGATGAACCTTTATTACATTTATAAGGAAAACTAAGAAGCGAATGAAGCAGAGGCAGGTGAGGGAGAAACAGAAGATCCGCCTCCTTTGGCAGTTCACACCAATTGACACAGCAGCTGCTTCAGATCAGTGCTTTGTCTGTCACTGGCTTTTCACAGGAGCTGTGAAGGCAGAAAGCAGAGGAGTACTCCACAGCAGTGGTGGGGTCAGCGTCAGCTGGCCCTCAGCAATGAGGCAAGCACTGTTCTGTGATACGAGTTTGCCATGGGGTCTGACACGTGCTCCCAACACGCTAGGCTCTCATTCATCCACCCTGGCACCCGTCCCCCCTGCAACTAGGCTATGCTGTAGATGTGTTAGGGATCACTTACTGAAAAGCTTCCTGTTTAAAATCCTTGGTGGCACTTACTGCTTGTAGGCAGACACGTATTGCTCATTTCTGAGCAGCCTGCCCCACTCAACACACACACACACACACACATTGTAGTTTAGTTTCCCCAGCTTGTGGGACATGAACTGAAGATCAGTCCCGGTGAGGACTCAAAAACACTGAGCTGGTCTCCTTTCTTATGACCTAGCTGTTGTTCTAGGCTGTTGTAAATAGAATTTCAGGGGCTGATTAGACTTCAATGGATATATTCCAACTAGGACAATGTTTTCTAAACTGCCTATATATATGCAAAGATCCTTGAAGCTTTTTTTAGCCTCTTCCAGTTTTTCTGTTCTGTTCCTTTACCCCGTCAAACTTCTATTTCTGCCACTGTTCTGCCTCTTTCCATCATTTTGACACTTCTAGCTACAGAAAGGAATTGAGTAGGATGCTTCTCTCTGAACTAACAGCATCACAGAGCTCTTCTAGTCATTTCTACTCTTTTACAAATGCACTGCATGGAAAAAAATACAGGAAAATGAAATGTGCAGGGGCATGTTTTCTGATTCCATATGAGAAAAAAGAAGTACATTTGCACGTTATATGATTCCTGATGAATGCCTTCAGAGGAGAATACACCTGAAGACAAAAATTAATGATGCGGGAAAGCATCAGTATAATTCCTTCCAGTTTCTTATGGACCCCCTTTAGATCATGCCGTCTTTCTCTGTCCGCTTCTCTACATTAATACAGTTAATAATCCTGATCTCGCATTTATCTTTTGTAGAAGAGAGTAGAGATCTCAAGGCCATACCTGCAGAGGCGCAGCTGATTCATTAGCAGGGTTTAGCCAGAGTACCTCCCACTGAAAGCTTTTCCTGCAGTGGCACAAAAGGAATTACTCTGTCCTCTGACAGTAGGTGATTTCCTCTGAGTTCTTGTCACTGGAGCTCCTGTGCCCAGCATGGAAAAATTAAATATTCACCTTACAAAGGGGCTCGAGCCTGGCTCTGTTGTTTAGGATTGTGGATCAGGGAAACCTTTAGCACCATTAGCCACACCAGAAAATGTTCTATTTAGTTTAATACTAAGTGAAACAGTGTAGCTTTCAGGGTTGAAACAGCATTCATTGTGGTCTAGCTATTTTAAATATGTCACATGAAAGGGAGTAGTGCTGCCAGGGAAGATGACTAATGCTGCATGCTTGGCTACTATATGGTATAATGGCTCGCAGTTGCCTAGAGGTGGACTCAGGTCCCTTTAGAAAAAGGGATTAATTTAACCCAGGTCCCCTTTTCCAAATTTTCTAGCTGTAGAGCTGTTTTCCAAAAGCGGAGGGTGGCCTCATATCCCCTCTCATTTTGTACTGAGCCCAGCTGATCGGGAGAGATCAGCAGGCAGCACCTGGTTTGCAGACTACTGCTGCTCAGGGCACCTTTGGTGGGTTTGTGGACCTTTGCCAATGGGAAGCTGAGCACCTCTGGGCTTCAGGTGTCTTCAGGGTGAGTTGGCAACTTAAGCGGGGTGTGTGGAGCTTCAGTTACAGCTGTGGGTGTTCCTTAGATAGTTTGGCAGACCCTTTTGTAGATTAAACAGCATCTAGACCTTGAGAGGCTTGCCCATTGGTTACACCAGCAAAGTTTAGGCCATGTTTTGTCCTAAAAAAAACCCCTTTGCACATTTGGGCTGTAGACCCAGGGGTGGGCTGTGCCTTGCCAAGGTTGAGGGCAGTCATCATGTCAGGGCAGGCTGACCCTGCGTGTGTTACAGCTCACACCCTCTGCCCAGCTACTCCTGGGACCACTGCGTGGTGCCTTTCTGGTCAAGGAGGCTTGATTCCAGGCGGCAAATAGCAAAGACTTTCAAGTAGTTTCAGCCTTTCAAAGTTCTGGTCATTGTAGCTCAGTTGTATTTAATTAAGTGCCTGTACCCACGCTCCCACATATAAATTGGGCAGTATCAGCCAACATAGTAGATGCTGCCAGTGAATAACAGAACTCCTGACACAGTGGGGATTTTAATCTCCTATTGATCCGGTGGATCAAGGCTTCCGGCTTGGCTGTACAATGTGTAACATGCAACAACAACAACAACAGCTTTCTTCTCCAGGTAATGATGTGCAATACTTTGAACTATTTAAATTAATAACCGTATTTTCAGTTTTGTCAGATGCATCCTATGCTTCAAAGACATATCCTCACATTTTACATTTTCCAGGGAAGTTGTTCATCAGGCACACGGGCCCCAGCACAGGCAACCCATGCTAGAGACCCATTGAGCTAGCCAGGACTGCAAAAAAAGAAAGTGAAGGCAAACCCCTGGCCCAAAAGACTGCTTGTGGATGGTGAAAGGGGGGAGTTAGGCAAGAGTCCCCTATTGGCACAACCCAGTGCTGCACGTGCTTTGTGGCATGTGGGGAGGAACAGCTGAACTGGGCAGCCTGGCTCTATCTGACTATCTCCAAATAGAGCTCAAACAAATCCCACACTTGTTAAAGTTGGCTTGACTTCCACTGATCTTAATAACAGCTACACAAGAACATCAAAAGAGCAGAATGTGGCCCCCTGAAAGGCAAGGAATAACCCATTTATGGGTCTCATTGTAAGGTATTAGCAGTTTAAAATTACAGTCATTGTGTGGCACAAAGAACATTCTGAACAATCCATTCCCTTATGGATGTGATTTAAAATTAATTCATTCTTCCGCCTCATTCCATTATTGCCAGCAAACCAGTGATGTGGAATTACTTACTTCTAAGCCATATGGTCTTCTGAGGACAGACACCTCCTTAGCTTACTCTAATTAATACATTTCATGTATGAGAAGTTCACTCTGATTTTTAATTTTTTTTTAACTGAACTTAACAAAAGGAAACTTGATTTTGCAATTAGTTGTTAGGGATGCTTTTTGTTGTTTTTATTATTTCCTATTTACTTAAAAATCAAAGGGGCTTGCATTCTGGCATGTCAGTGCTTTCTAGCAAAGCATTAGAGTATGTTGGAGAAGAGATCAAATAGCGTTAAAACCCTATTTTTGATTTTCATGCTTCTACTGAAAAATGTAATTCTTTAAAAGGATTTCTTGTGACAGTCACTTCTGCATATGGCTGTGTGAAGAGCAAGGATCTAGACCTTGCTGACTCATTTAGCAGAGATTTTTTGATTTTCCTAACAGCTCAGGGTTTAGGTCTTTTTGGTGGGTTTTTGTTTTTTTGTTTCTTTCTTTCTTTCTTTCTTTTCCTGCTGTCAAGAATACAAAAAAATGTAGCTCACTATGCTTCATCTAACCTATACTCGGCTGAACAAAACAGAGGCAGGCGTAGTAAGAGAGGCAAAAAACTACCTTAGCAAGTTCATTTGTAACATTTTCAAAGACAAAATTCATGTCCTGAATTGAAGAACACCCTAAAATTATTTCCTGAAAAATATTTTTGCATGAAAAATAATAAATGTATGTGATACTTGGGTGGAATTTGGTATTATAATAATGGACCGGCAGTACATCCTGTTAAAATATCAGTGGATGTGAAAACCAGATCAAATAGGCCCCACAAGAATTCACACATTCCCCTTCAAATGTATTTTTGCTACCTTTCCACTATTTTATATCTCATTAACTGAGTACTGTTTCCATCTTCCTTTTTCTTTATCTATGTAATTGCCCTCTATGGGAGTATATTGTTTCACCGGAGACCTTTCCCTGCCACTGGGCAGCAGTGACATCCCATTTTGAAGGTTATGGCAACAATTAGAGGGGGAAAATGAGAGGTTCTATTGGAACTGCAAATGGACTACTAGTCTGGATTCTCTCTGCCACTTTTATTGCCTTTAAAACAAAATCAGTTTGATGTTTCTCTGTATCATCTGGTTCTATAACAAAATGTAAACTGGAAGGAAAAGCCTTCCATATAAAATCTGTTGACCTTCACTGCCAGTGAAAACTGAGACTCCTGAAAGGGCACGAGAAGCATGCAGAGGTTTTAGAGCACAGACTGACATTTCAGACCTCTCCACAGTCCCATACCAATATTTGTTTATTTATTTATTTAGTTAGTTAGTTACTTTAAGGTAATCATTGCTTCCACACACGTGCAGAAAACCTTGAATCTGTGACCCAAGTGAAGACAGGAGAGGTTGCTTGCCATGTTGTCTAAGCTTGGCAATTGCACTGAAGAAGATTGAGAGCACCCACTCAGTCTGTTGTTGCAAATCATTGCAACTCAGCATCCTTCTCAGAAGCAGTGGCTACCAGTATCACTCCTCCTCATCCCCCAGCAGCTCTTCCAGTTAAATCCCAGAGCCAAAATAGTCTCTCTTACTTCTGAATGCTCACAGAGAGAGTTAAAGGAACAGAAATAATGCAAGCTAACTTTCCATCGTACCTGATAAAGGCATAACTTCCCGACACAGGCATGGCCCTATAACACATTCTCTTCTTTCCCTGCCTGCCCTGTGCAAAGACTTTACACTCTGTGCCTTTTGGCTATCATCCCGGCCTCTAATAGTTCTTTCTCCCACAAGGCCTAAGAGAATACTGATGAACTTAGTATTAAGAAAGAAAACTGTGATATCAGAACATGTAGGGAAAGAAATCATATAGCTTAATGTCGTTTTGGATGCCCCAAATGACAGTAGTTTGGTCATTCTGCTAAGCTGCATACATGTGCATATTTGTATTTGTTAATGTAATTCTCTTAGCTGTTTAAAGGTTATAGTTAGTGTTCCACATTTCCTTAAAAAATAATTCATTTCTAGCCTTGAGGCAGGCTCATGAAACAGCTGACAATTTTCTGTATAACTGCGGCACAGTTAGAGCATAATCCCATTTTTAGGAAGAATCTGTACCAATCTCAGTATGTTCATAATGATGAAATAATTATGTTAGTATTAAAATTCATCCTTTGCCAGTAACAAGCTGCGGAAATCTTGAATGCTCCCTAGGCTAAGGTTCACAATCTGTTTAAATTGGCCTTTCGTGGCACAAGTAAACAGCTTTAATTATCTGGGCAAATAATCAAAGTATTCTTAGATCTGGGGGTGAGGTTATCTTAATCATATCCTACTTCTAGAGAAGGTTCAATTCTATCAAGCACTTCATGAAAAGACAGAAGTGCTTACTCTATAATAACACTTATTAGCTTTCATGGATTATGAAAATATTATGGATGTCATGTCAATTCTGTGAAGCTGGTGCCTCCTAATAAAAAATTACTGAGGGTCAGTTTATACCAACCAGCAAAAAGTACAGAATATACGTGTGTACCACCTGCATTTAGCACAAACAAGAACTGCCAGTTAATAGTGGGCCGACAATAGATACGTCTGCAGTGCACACCACATGTCAGAGGCAGATACAGCCCCAGTGTAACTGGTAAAGTAGCTTTGGATTTACCCTGAGTGGTCTGAAAAAGAGAGAGGGCATTGCACCACTAAGATTAATGGCTGGGACTAAAAACCCTTTCTCAATTCTCTCCCTTAACCAGTAAATCTGCCCCAGAACTCATTTGCACAATATTTAAGCAGAGAAAATGGCATTGGTCAACAGGTACTATACCAAATCTGAGATTTATTGAGGACTACATTTATGTGTTTGCCTTGTTACAGGCTTCCAAATACCTTATGCAGTGCTGTATTTATTACATTACAGACCTGCTATAGCTTTCCAGTTACTTTTATTATGTGAAATCAGAAGAGAAATAAGGTAGAAATAAATATACTGTCACTTTTCCAGATGAATTGCTCCAAATGCTAAACTTGCCACCTGAAATTTATGGCACCAGAAACTAAATTACATAATAATATAAATGTGGCAACATGGCTTTTTTAACTTCATATATTGTAATATATTGCTTTGACAACATCCCTGCGGAGTTAAAACAATGTCCATGTTGTACTACCTGTAACAACTTTGAAAGGAAATTAAGTGAAATGTAAATTCAGTGCATTTGAATTAGGTTGAAGATTTATTAGAAGATGCCTTTGTGATTGATAATAAATGGCTGGGTGAAACCTTTGTTCTTCACCCCATTTTTTCTTGACTTCTTCCATGAAGAGACTTGGAGATGGAGACCCTTATTTCTTTTACGTTATACTTTCAAATGACTTGTACTCTTTGTTAGAGGCAGATTTTCAAAGTATTTCAGAGCTTATCTAAACACCTACGAGAGAGTTGCTCCTTTGATCTCATTGCTTTTCATTGTGGTGGCAGGCTACGTGTGGAGATGGGGACAAGCACGGAGTTCGGAGGGTGTTGACCAGCCCCGAGGTTGTGCATCTTTGCTCTGTCAAGCTCTGTAGCCTGCCTCTTTTCCCAGATTTTCAAAAGCACTTGTCACACAGTAACAACTGCTTTTAAAAAACTCCAGTGATTATTTTGCAGCTGGGTTCTTTTTCATACCCAACCCAACTGCAGGCACTGAACACTTAAGAAAATCAAGCGGAATGGTAGATTGTAGCAATTTTGCCTACACCCCTTGTGGTGCCAAAACAACTTACGACTACATTTGCAGCACTCAAAGGGAGTGGTCTCCAAAGTGGTCAGGAGCACAGGCCTCTGCATTTCAGGCTGCCCACGTAAATGGCATCTCCTGTAGGGTACGTGTCCCCTGGGTGTAACAGGGCCACGTACAGCCTGTGATTCGAGTCAGAGCAATGGGTCAGGTGCATTGCTAGTCCATGTGGTTGCTTTTAGGCTACTGTCAGCTTGATGGACAGTCAAACCCATGGAAGAAGGGCACCTGGTTACCTTGGAGCATCTGTGCTTCAGCCAAGGGGCAGAGGAGCGGGAAGAAAAAAGCCTGAAGAGGGTCTGGGAAACACATTCCCTCCTGGTGTGACCCTTGTGTGCCAGGAAGCTGGCGGGATAACAGCCACCTTTGGGAAGGCTGGAGTGTGTATGTAGCCTGCTCCAAAGGAATGTGGTGGATAGGCTTACCACTTCTGTTTCCTCACCCACCCCAGCTTAGGTCCACAGCAACTCATGGATGCATGATGATATTGGTCTCCTTCATAGCACTGGGTCTGTGGTTGGGAAGGACCTCACTAAGGCTTTCCACAGCTGCCTTGTCCCCTCCTGCAATTCCATCAGCCATGTACCCACAGCAGCACCACAGTGACGATGGTTTCAGTCCAGAAATAAAAATCAGGAAATTTTGCAATGCTAAAAGGTCTATCCTGCTTTCTTAAGGTTTCCTCTGATCTTTTACTGGTAAGTACCTCCTTGTTAATAAACGTATCTTAAATATGAACCAGAAGAGCTATTGGGTTTGGACAGAAAAATTTAACATCTCAAAACTCCCAAACAGGCAAAGTGTTTTTGTTTAGACAGGAATTGACTCACAACAGGCCTTGTCTTACTAACTTAAGATGTGTTGTATGCTTCATGATGTTGCATGTGTTTCATGATACTGTTTGTTTCATAAAGCATCAGAAGTCACACGAGTGCATACAAATGTTCTGAAAGATTTTCTAGCTGTCACAGCTGCAGACAGATTTTGAAAATTAACATTCAGAAATCATGAAAACTATAAAAAAACTATAAAAAAAAAACCACTGCCTGATTTGATTTAGATTCTCATGATTTGAAAAAAAATCTCATGACTGATTTGAATCTCTCAGTGTTTGAATGCATAGTGTTGGCACTTAGTCGGAGCCTGAACAAGATGCCACACAAATCAATCTAAAAGAGACCTGGGGGTTAGCAGTGAGTTTGGTTCAAAGTAATGAGAACGTAGATATTAGATTAGTAAAAAGTGCCACATGTCAGATGTGGAAAACAAAGACATTATATAGATTCTCTATCATTCAGCTTCTTGTTTGTTCTAACGACTTTCCTTTGGCCAGCACCAATCCAACCTGTACTGTGCTTCACAAATAGTGAACTGTCCTGAAGCAGAGGGAATAAGGAAATTGAGCCCATTTATAATACATTTCAATAAAGCATGAAGGTGGTATTGGTTCTGTCACCTGCGGATTGAAGTAGCTGGTTTCGTTGTAATTTCATAGCATTTTGTCTGTTCTATTATTTCACTGTATTTTATTTAAAAGAAAAAGAGTTGAAGATCTTTAAAAATACATTGCCATTGTAGAAAAAGGCTATTACATTAGCTTTCTGCTGCTGTACTTCTGTCTCAGTGTTAAAATTTCTCAGTTTTAAAGTAGGTTTTACTTTTCACTTAAAAAGAATGGGAATAGACTTTCCCTAAATCACATTTGGATCCTCCTCCTTTTGTTTCTGTGTTTGTATGTTGCCACCATAAGAAATTAGTCTCCAAACCAATGATGGAATCCCCATTTATTTCAGTGGGAAAATAATGTCTCATCTGGGTTTAATGTTTGCTGCCTGACATCCCAGAGGTGTCTAAATTTTTGTGAATGGACAAAGTGAAGTGTTTCCTCTTTGAAGACTAAGCTGATGATTTGGTTTAGTACTTTAAGCCTCTTGAGAAATGCCATGAAAGGCCTCATCGAAAAGCCTCTTTAAAAAATGGCAAGACTCTCCATTACATCGACAAACTTGACCCCAGACTTGAACCCTCACAATGCAGCATCAGAGACAGGTACTGGACCAAAATTCAAGGAATTTGGTGTTTCAGAACTCACTGCAGTGTATCTCAAGTTACCTGAGTGTATTTATTTCCTGTGGGGCATATGAAAAGTTGAACCAAGCTATTGCCATTATCCATTTCTGTAAATTATTGATATCTGAAATGCTGATGCTTCAGGCTCTGGTTACAGTAAGCATTAAATCTTCCGCAGTATTATTTTTCTTACTGGCTCTTGTCCCATATTTTGATGTTGTCCACTTCTAGAACAAGTAGTGATGGGCTGTGATTGACAGATCATTGTTGTTTGTGTATATATGATTATTTTTGTTCATTTCAGGAATGTCAGAGAAAATGCAATGCTAATTATTGATTTCCAGCAGGAGAAGGCAATGCTTTCTTTTAACAGCAAACATCTTGGGAGCTACATCAAATTTTACATAAAAAATTTGAAAGTACATGTTTACCTATCTGCACAAAGCCAGAAATGCTTCTGCTAGCATTCAGCAGCATCCCTCCCACTCCTCTCTCTGCTGTTCTGTTGCCCAGAGAAAAGCAGCAGCTATGGCATTCTCTGCTGTTACTGTGGAGCAGAGAGCAGCAGGTTTAAGCTGCCTGTGTGCGTCTGGAAGAAAGGAGCTGGATTTTGTTCTGCTGGGAAGAGAACAGCCACTACAGGTCAGGGAGGATCCTCCCTCTCACAAAAAATGCACCCCACCAAAGCGGAGCAAAGATTTCAGAGCCTTTCTGAAATGTGCCATTGACTTCGCATGGCAACAGCAGAGCTCTGACAGAGTGCATCAGTACTCTTCCGCAGGGTGGAAGACTGTGTGTCTGAGAGGCCTGAAAGTACAGTAGTAAATTATTATTATGTATAAAGCTTCTGGGATGGATTACTCAACCCTATTTTCCCAAGGAATTTTATCATCTCCTGTCAAGAAGAATGTATTACAGAAATCCAGGGGCCCGTGTGTCTGCAAACCCCTTCAATAGATGTAAATACTGAAACTTTGGAGATGGTAGGGTACTAAGCAACCCATTTAATCCTGTTCACATCAAGAGCAATTAAGAGTGCTTGTATCTCAAAAGCTTGGGGTCTTAAGTGATTTATTTGAGGTCATACTGAAGCCCATAGGTGAATTGATCCATGATGTTTTTAAAAGGCTAAAGCTGGCCTTATGTTAAGCTGTCCTTTCCCTGGTAACCCATGTTCAGATGACAGGGCACTCCAGCCCCCTCTCAGCAGAGCATTTAAGCACAGCATGGAGTATGAACATAGAGCCCATAAACACAGCTCTTGCCGTAATAATTCCACAGGGATTCAGATTACATGTGAGTTTTGCCAGAACAGTCATGTGTTGGGATCTTCTCTCTGTTCCATTTACGAATGCAAGGAGAGATATTTACCCTCCTAGAAGAGAGCATGAAATCAGCTCCAGACTGTTGATAATCTCCCTGGATGTTTTGAATGTTTTTGGGGTAGCGAGTTGTCTGTGTACATCCCTGAATCCCCAGCAATGTCCTTGCAAATATGGCATTACTGGCTGTCCAAGGGTCTCCATATTTTCTTGTTTGAAGCATGCTGCTGCCAGGACAGTTTGGATCCTTCCCTTGGCATCACCCTGCCTCCTGCTCTCCTGCATCTCTGTGCCATTTATCCTGATCCAGAAACCCAGTGAGCTCTATCTGTGGGCTGCAGGGAAAAGGGGAACATTGCTGTGGAAGTAACAGCTCTTGACATTCAACTCAAGGAGTGGGAAATCTGCCACCATGCCTTCTGCTAACACAGAGCAAGCTTTGAGACTTGAATTATACCCTCAGTCCTGTAAGTCAGGACTTGAGCATCCCACAGGAAGGTGACCTGGACTACCCCATGGTCACAGTACAGGAGGACATCTCACAATGCAACCATGTGCTGAAGTTGATGTAGTGGTTTGTGAAGCAGACTTCTCCCTAAGAAGAGTGGCAGATACCTTGAATGATGTCTAACAGAACTTAGTTTTTAGCTTATTAATCTTGCAGAGCACTCTTTAAGTCATTTGTTGCTTTATTTGATGTAATGGAGCCAGCTTTCAACTCACTGATGATGCCAGCTGCCTGGATATGCCAGGCTCCTTTTTGACCACTACTTAAAATATTCCACACTGTTCTTTTCCTCTCCTAACTTGCTCATCCTTACTCATGTATATGATTATAAAAAAGAATTTCCTTCATCTTCTATTAATCTTTTAACTTACAAGAGCCAAATATACTTACAAGGATCTGGGTCTTTCAGCACTAAAAAGGAAAAAAAAATATTTACTACTTTTCTGATATCAGAATTAAACTGTGCCTTGCCAGCCTTGCTTAGCTGGCACTAGGAAGATTAATACACCCACATTTGGCTTACTGAAGTTACAGACTGTTTACGTTAACAATTTGGAGAAAATGACACCAGTGGTCTCCAAGAAGTAAAGTGCCAACACAACAGATTTTAAAATCTGCAAGAAATAAAAAGATGGGCCTCAGTAAGAAATGAAAGCCTTGCATGCTGGATTAATAAAGGGAAACCGTTCACGGTATATAAAATACAGTGTGTGCAGGACCTGCTTGCTAATCCAAAGCTATACTGGAGCTAAAAAGTTTGGCTTTTTCCATTCCTAAATATCTAGGAAACCCAGACACACTAGTGTATTAAAATGTTCCCTAAAAATGGCATTTCATTGCAAATATAAAGGTCCTTTTCTAATCAAATCTCCTTTTAAATCCACATACTGCAAATGCTTATGCACATGTCTAATTCAACTTGTGTACATAAATATTCGTAAGATTATGGCCTGAAAGTATGTATTTTTTTACCTTATAGTCCTGACCTTGCACAATTGAAAAGCAGGATTTTCAACTGTGTTAAGGAAGGGAGGTATGCAGTTCTCCTCACTTCTCATATTAGGGGCCTGATCCCTAAAGGTCTCTTAAAAATCCTGACCAGAACATTTGAAGGAATAAAAAGAGCACCCGCAACTGCAAGCCTGAAAACAAAGAGTTTTTAGAGAAAGATTAATGTACTGAATGAACCATCAAAAGAACAACAACTTACAGGTGCAACTGCAAGACAGAGCAGACTTGGTAAATAGCATAATTGTACATGCCAAGTACTCCAATGCAGAAGGTTTATTTCTTTATCCATTTGGGGAGGGGAATGTGTAGGAAACGACTCACCTTCACGAACAACTGCTTACAGACCTCTCACTGTATTTTCATATAAATTACTATGATCATTCCAGTAGCCTATAAAGAATATGTCCTTTGTGCTTGATGATACAGCTAAAACAGGAGGATGCAAAGGATGATTAAAGAGTTAAAGGTTTATACTAAATTTTCATTGAAGGCTCAATGACCACTTTATCAATAGTGTCCATACCACCCATGTTTCAACAGTATTTTTGATTTATGGTCCAATCTTTAGCCCACTGGAGGCAGTGAAAAGATTTTCACTGAGAACAGCACAGGTGCAATCAATTCCTAACCTTCAAAATCTGAGGTTGAGTTGTTTCCCAAAAGAAGTTGCAATGGGGGGGGGGGAAATATCTTTCCTCTTTTATGACTCCCAAATTCTTCTCCCAAGACCATGAAAGCCATAGGTACATGCAACAACATGCCACAAGCCTGTATCCAAGCTTTCTAAAAAAAGTCATGGAAATCCACACCTCTTCCAAAAAGCCACTGACATTTTTTTAATTGATCCAGCCTGCACCGGTAGCAATTACAGGCCTGAATCCGCTCAGGCTAGGAATGGAAACTTTCTCACAAAACCCTGTGACTTCCAGCTCTTTTGTAGTCTCAGTCATTTCTGAAAACTGCCTTCAGTGTCCCTTCATTGCACTGCCTGCAGGGTGACAGGGCAGCCCAAACTGGGCATTGATGCCTTAGTGAAGTACTACCCAGGCACAGGTACCTGGGGAAAGGTAGTCCTTAAAGCAGAATGAAAGCAAACAAAACCAGTTGTCTCCATTATAATGGCACAGGCTGTGACTTTTGAATGATTACTGATAAGGTGAAACGGGATGCTGAGTGTAGTCTGTTAAAATCTGTCTCTTCTCTGAGCAAGTCTAGTAAATATCACTAAGACATTGACATTATGTCAAAAGGCTGGCAGAGAAACCCAGCAGAGGTATGTTATGCAGTTGAAGTCTTTAGCCACAGTAAAGCACTATATGAGACAATAGTTCCCTTTAGTGCATTAACTGGTCATGACAAAAGATTGATAACAAGAAAAAGAAATAAAAATATAGGTCTAAATCTCTCTCCCTCATGTGTTGAGGCTGTCATGAATTTTATGGAGAGAATATTTCCAATAAACTTGAATCCCCAAAATAGCTGCTTTTATTAATTCTCTTCTTGCTGACCCAGACAACTCCATGCTGAATGAGGTGGTGGGTCTTCACGTGCTGACGGTCTGTTCCTGCGACTTGACTTGCAGGAAACACTATCATCGAAATGTATGCAGTGGATGGCCAGAAGATCTGAGGTGTGATTCCCCACATTGGCACACCTGAGCACCAAGCAGAGTGCCCATATGCTCTCGTATCCACTGTGCAGCCCAGAGAGTGCAAAGACAACAGAAAATGAGCTTTTTCCCCTTTTTACTTAGCATCTTCTGAAGAATAACAATTAACTCCACTGAAATTAATAGTGGCTGTTATTGATCTTAACCAAGACTGTGTCTTATGGAAATCAGCTGCTTTAAGTCCCCAGGTCAGTGGTGGTTGCCTCTGAGGGAAGAAATGAAACTTGGTTTCATGGGGGACACCTGGGAGCTTGAAGCTTCCATCACTCACCAAAGAAAATACCTTGCTTCCCAGCACGCTGTATAGAGGGCTTTGGCAGAAGAAAAGTGTGCTCTGACCGCAAACCTGTCATGCCTGATCCTGTGTTCGAGCAGAACGGAACTGTAGCTGCTTAAGTGCACCAGTATAACTTTTGAGAGAAGATGCAAAAACTTTCTGCAACAAAGATTTTGAGCTATCCCATGACCTGATCAAAAATAAGTTACTGAATGTCTTAGAACAGCAGCAGACTTGCATACCTGTCTGTTTAAACAATACTGAAGAGGAAGAGAAAACATTTAGTGAAAACCCCACAGTGTCTGAATCTCAGCACCATCTTGCTGAAATACAAAGCTGGAGAGCAAAATGAGGACTGAATTTAGAAAGAATGCAAATCAAAATGGAGTTTTACTTGCTTTTGGAGAATGACTTAAAATTGTAAGATTTAGTAAAACTCAATCTTCAAGTGCATTTTTTTGGAAAAATGGGAGCCTAAAATGCTCCCTCTTCTTCCCTTGATCTGAGTGCAGATCTTTGCATTGAAGTCTCTAGCTGCTAACTTCATTAACAAAGGAAAATATTGCTTTATTCTCCTAATATTCTCGTAGGGCTGGGCTACATTGCACATCAAAAAGATTTACTTAATTGCAGCTGTAAATTTTGCTCAGCATCACTGAGAACATAACTTGAAGACAATGGTGGATGTAACTGACATCTCAATTTATTCCACACAGCCTTAATTACCTTGATTAGAACCCTCAGAAGCCGGTTGAGTTTACAAGACTGGGATTTAATACCAGTAATATGAGAACCTAACATATAGAAATTGAGAGGAAATAAACATGAATATTTCCCATGCCATGTCTGAGGTTTATTTTACAAGCACCTGTACTCTGAACTCCAGAGGAGCAATCCTACGTACTTATATGTGTAAATACAACATGAGCGAGCAGGGATGTTAGCATATGTGGATGGAAGTTCTGGGCAAGAGGTAATTAATGAGTCTAATAAGCCCATATAATTTGTATCTTATCTTCTGAATGAAATTTGATTTTTTACCTGTTTTAGATTTATTTAAACGCTGCCTTTTCCATTTGGTTTTTCCCTTCCTTCTTCAGTTTTCTTTTCCACTTCCTTCCTAAATAATCTCATAGTTAGCAGGTCTCCCACACATTCATTGTTCTTGATGAGCTGTTTTATTTTTTCCATCACCCTTTCAGTTCATTTATAAGACAGAAACAGTGTGCTCTCTCTAGAATCAAATCCTGACAACCAGCTGCTCTGACAGCTCTACCTACAGTGCACATTTGATAGTTTTTGAGTTTCAATCAGCCATAAGATGTACAGGGAAAATATGTGTGAGCAGTGAGGATGATAATGGATCAAAACAACACACAAATACTGTGTCAGCACAATATGAAAAGGAAGAGTGATATTATGCCACACTGTCACTTTCACAAGTAAGAACTCATTGCTCTCACAGAGCTCATCACTTGATTATGGGTGCCACATGTTTTGAAAGACAGAAAAATTGAAGAAAATTTAGAGATAGCAAAGCATTAGTAAATGGTCTGTAATATAAGAATGTACAAGGAAGAAAATCAGAGTTGGGCATGTCCGGTCAAGAAATAAGATGATCAAGGGGAGATATAATTTCTACATTAAGCATGTTACAGTCACGGATGATTAATCTACAGAGGAAGATAAGAAGCCAAAGGCTTCAAGCAGAGAGGGAAAATGTAAATTTGATGTTATGGAAAACTTTCCAGTACAAAGCAAAATCGACAAAGAACAAACGATCAGGAAAGACTGCATAATTGCCATCATTACAGAAGCTCAAAGTCAGATGAGAGACCCTTCTGTATTTAATATCAGGAGAACTAAATCATACTTGCCCTTTAGGAGGATGACCCAAACACCAATCTTCTTCCAAAAGTTCTCAACAGTCATCCTCACAGGTAACCCGTCTTGAGTTTTTGTCTTAATATAAGCCACAAGGCTGGCTTAGAATAGGATTAAGTATTTGAATATGTGAAGTTTAAAGAAATTACAATATTCTTGCCATAGATATGCAGGGACCAGCGAAATTCAGATAAATAGGAACCTCCAAAAACACTCAAAAAGAGCACTCAGCAGTTGATGGGCACACCCAATAGTAATTCCTGAAGTTAATGATTTTAACTACGGACAGCCTACTTGATAAATCACAACTAAACATCCTCTGATTTTTAACAAAATGTAAGTACCTGAAAGAACATTATAAATGTTGGTGGTATTCTCTACTTTCCCCGCTTGGTGGGTCTGATATTAGGGTTTGATAGTTGCATTGCTTGGATGAAAGTGCTACTCTGGCTTTCTTTGGTACAGCAGCTACCCATCTGGATGTTTGGCTTACTGTTTGGATTCTGTTCTCCTTCAGAAGGTAATAACTCTCCTCCCAATTATTTTTGTCCCTTGTTCATTATGACCTGCCTTCAACGGACTTACAGGAAAAGAGTATTACTGTCTTTATATGTGACTTCAAGTTTTCTGATTCTGCTTAAGCTAAGTGATCCATGGTGTATATCACTGTCACACTTTTGACGTTCAGATCCGACTTCTGAAAGAAGAATAGAAAAATGTGCTCTCATAGAAGAAAAATATACAGGTACAAATGTGATGCTAGCATTTTAATATATATAAAAATTTATGAAACACACCAACAGAGGCACTGTTTAGTAGCTTTTGCATAAATTATTCACAGGATTCCGGACATTCCTTATAATGTTATCTCTGTGCATCAAAAGCTTCTTTACCAAAAAGCTAATCCAAACCAGGTGGGATATGCTCTCATTCAGACTGACTAGGAACAGTTAGCTAGTTAGTACAAAGTCTTTCTAGACCTGAGGTTTATCTCTGCATACGTCTTTCTGAAAACGCAGAAGTCTGGCCTGTGTCAAGTTAAAGTAAGAGGTCATATATATACTAAATGGTATATAACTGTCATGGTTTACCCGCGGCTGGCAACCAAGCACCACACAGACACTTGCTCACTCCCCCTAACCCGGAGGGAGGGGAGGAGGAGGAGAATCAGAAAGGAATGTAAAACTCAAGGGTTGAGATAAGAACAATTTAATACATAAAGCAAAAGCCGTGCATGCAAGCAAAGCAAAACAAGGAATTCATTCACCACTTCCCATGGGCAGGCAGGTGTTCGGCCATCCCCAGGAAAGCCGGGCTCCATCACGTGTAACGGTTACTCGGGAAGATAAAAGCCATAATGCCAGATGTCCCCCGCTTCCTTCTTCTTCCCCTAGTTTGTATACTCATGACATACCCATGGTATGGAATACCTCTTTGGCTAGTTTGAGTCACCTGTCCTGGCTGTGTCCTCTCCCAATTTCCCGTGCCTCTTGCTGGCAGGGCCCAAAGAACTGAAAAGTCCTTGACTTTAGTATGAACATCACCCAGCAACAACTGAACACCAGTGTGCTATCAACATTGCTCTCACATCAGAGCCAAAACACAGCACTGTACTAGCTACTAAGAAGAAAGCTAACTGTCCCAGCTGAAACCTGGACAATAACACTGTCCTGTCATCTCTTCATGCCATTATGGAAAACAAGCTGTCTCTTAAACAAACAAGCTTTTTGTTTTACTTAGGCTTGAAACTTTGAGTCAGACAACACATATTCATTCATGGCTATGTAGTTACAACCAGCTACAGCAGGACAGAACATAAACTCTGTAAGGGTAGATGAGAGTCACAAAGCGTTACTGCCCTAAAGATCTTATGGGCCCCCCTCTAACTAAACCCTGTTGACCTTGTCAATGAAGGTAGGAGGAGCAGAGGTAAGATGGGTGATGTGGAGGTTTGTGGTGAGTAGGAATGAATGCGAATTTGCCTAATCAGATGGCTGTGGCTGTAAAGATATTTAAAAACAAACTGCTAGAGGTTATGTGGGGAATTAGACATTTTATAAATGGAATTAAGGGATAAATCTTTCAAGCCGAAGGAGGCATTTTTAGGTTGCAAATGAATGGCTTGAGTACTACTTGTGATGTTGTACATCATGTGCTCAGCCTTGTCACCCCTCCAGTGCTCTGCCTACCCTTTCAGTGTTAAACCATCCAGTACCTGCTGCAGTGTCAGAGTTCAGTGCTGCAGGCAGGGTCAGCGTATTTAGGACACGGTGCTGTTCACTGGTAAAGCATATGCTGTACATCAGCAAATTTATGTCCATAAGTAAAGTGAAAGCTTAGTATGAAGGCAACTGTGTGCAAACACAAGACTCCCAAAAAATGATCTATTTCTTCTCCAGAGAGAAAAAAACAATTCTTCTTCAAAACTCTCAGGATTTTCTTTTAGGTTTATGGGCTCTCTGAGATCTTTTCTTTTCCAGTGCACTTTTATGCACTCCAAGGTCAAATCGTGCAGGCTGAATTAGGTAACAGTGTCTACAGAGAGGATGACTCAGTTTATTTGGGCAGCACAGTATGAGCTGCTCATAGTCCCAAGAGCTACTCTTAGCATGTCAGGGATTTGCAGGCAATATTTATGCTTGTAGATTCTCATAGGGGGAAAAAATTCCAAACCTTCACCTGGTTTATTTGGGGAGATGGGTTGGGATTTAAGCAGTTGTCAGCGATGCTGGAGAGAGGTTTCTGTGTTCTGGAGATGAAGCATTTATTTTACTTATTGCTGATTACTTAATGAGCGTATCTGATGCATAAGTCAATACTGCAACAGTCTCATAGCATCTGGAGTAGCGTGTGATGGAGACCATGGGATGGGTATTGGGGGTGATGCCAAGCTGCAGGAGTGGATTGTAACTCATAGCAAAGTTCCCCTGAGTTCAGCCTCTCCAGGTAGGTGATGCAGCCCCAGTGGGTGCACAGCAGCAGGGTGCTTATCCTGCACCCTCCACTTACACACCAGACCTACCAGGCTGCTGTGACCTGCCGTGCTAGGTGAGGCTGGCCTGGCTTCCAAGGAGCTTGAAAAGAAGGTCTGCATCAGCGCACAAGGAGGGTGGCATACCTTCTTTGTGAGAGGTGGCACTACCCTGCAGCAGGGACCTGGAGGGAAGCCACCCATAGTAATAGGCATGTCAACTGCATCTGCTGCAAGCAGTGCCTGCTTGAAGAGGGAGGTGATCTGCATTAATAGTGGCTAAAGTATTTTATCTTCTCTCTCAGGAGACAGACCTAAGCACATATTTCTGTTTTATGGTTCATGTTTGCTAAATGCAGAGCAGACTTCAGCTGCTTTCTCACTCAAGCCAACCTGGAACTTCCTTTTAACTGAACCTAATGCAATTAGAAGCTTGCTGACGTTTTTGTTAGGAGACAAGCATCCCAATAAATAATCTGGAGAGTTGCTCTGTGATATATTGAGTCACTGTTTTCTGAAAGAGGCCAAAGATCATCTAATTTATATGCCTGATCTTCCATCTGGCTGTCTTTAAAACCCTTGAAAACTGAGGCTGCAGGAGAAAATATGCCTGATCTTGTCTCAGTTCTGAGCAAACAGTTTTGATTCCTGGAATTGGTTGCACCATTAAAAAAAGTATGCCATTTTATTTTATGATGGGATCACAAAAGGTGGAAGGTGCTGGAAAGGGGGACATAAGCTTATTGTCACGTTTCTTTTTTTTTTTTTAATTAAGAAATGCACACCTGTTGATGAATATTTACAAGTTATCTAGTCATAGGAATAGATGAAAAGAGAAAGCCTGTTAATTGAATAGTTTATTTGCAAAAGCTTATCAATGAGTCTTCAAACACCCTTTTCCACTTCCACTACTGACAGTCATTTTTCTTGTGCCTGCAGTCGGGTTTTATTTTGTAAGGGGAGTTAGAGTCTCAGCCTGGCTTGAATTTTTTTCATGCCATCAGTTAAACATCTTCTGTCTTATATATTTATTGTGGCCCAATGACTGTCTTTACCTAAAAAGGTTTGTGCATAGAACTGGATTTTTGTTTAGTTAAAGAAACCCTTCATAAAAATTTCTCTAGACCTTTTCCTCAGAAACTTCTTTGACCTGTCCCACGCCTCCCCCAGTAACTTCTATGAGCTTGATAGGTATATCATGAGGGGCTTGTGGTCTGTGTCTGTGTGTTTGTTTAAACAAACAAACAAATAATCACAACCCACCACCACCACCACCACCACCAGTATCATGAGCTTTGGAACCTTTGTCTTTTAGAAAGACATAAGTAGTCTGACATGTTCGTGACATTCAAGTCTCTTACCACAACAACCAGTTCACATCCTTCACATTCGGCTCCGATAGGAGTTTTCTAATTCAGATATAATCAGCTTCTTTCAGAGTGGAACCCTACCAAATAAAAAATGTGGTCACTCTTTCCATATTAGTCAAACCTATCATGCTTTGTTTTCCTCTGGTAACCAGAAGAATTTACTTGGTCCTTTTATTTCCCTCCTGTTAGTTTGTTTATTTAGGAATATTAATTAAAAAATTCTCTTCATACACTTAGCAAAATGAATGTTTTAGTTGTAAAATTGTGAAAATCAAACTGAAAGACATTACCATGAAGCCAAGCAGGCTGCGCTGCATTAATAACTGTTATTAACATGTTATAACTACATTAACAGGAGTGAATACAGTGCTACCCTATTGCTTCCTGGATCTACCACAGAAAGCTGTAATCCTTTTCAGACAAGAAATTTCCACATTTTTAGGACATTGTGAGAGTGGTTTCTGAGCTACAGACAAACCTACACCCATTCTGAACTCCTCAGAAAGTACTAAGAGAACTGAGGTTTTAGTTCAAGATTAAAGTCAATAAAATCCTGATAGACTCTGAGCTTTGAATGATGATGGCTGTTCTGTTAGTTTGACTTTTTGGCTTTCTGATCTGTGCAGTATGGTCATCTTCTCCCTACAGAAAACATAGGCAAAAGGAACTTTTAACATTTTTCCACTTTAGCTTCTGATCAAATGAACATAAAAATGTAACACAACAGCTAAGAAAGCCAGGTGCAGAACAGATATTATAAAATGTACACAAGACATAACAAAAAGAGAAATCTAATGCCTAATCATACCTTTAGAGTATTAAAGAAGACCTTTAACTAGTGGAGCTAACTCTTGTTTGTCCATTTTCTTACTATGGAAGTTAGGCAAAATGTATTTACTGGAATGCATCTGATATATTTGCTATCAAAACCCTAGTAACTCATGTCTTTTTTTTTAAAAAAGGGGTGGTGGCAGTGGTAGGAATCTATGCTAAATCACCATTCTACAGGATTTACTGTCAGCTCTGTGGATCTTCACTTCTGTGCCTCTTTCTCTCCTTGACTTACTGAAGAAATGAATATTCCATGGTAGTTTATTTCTTATGCTAACAATGCAAACTTTTCCATGTAACTCACAGAAGTACATTTTCTAACTGTGTTTTAACTGGAGTAACATTTGCCTCTAGGCTTATAAACCAAATTGTCATCTTTTTCACTTGCAAAATGCATTGTAGGTACAAAATTGGATTTGTTTTACCCATGTGGTTAAAAATGCCATTCCCAAAACTTGAATAGATCAATTGTGTTCACAAATACAGAAGGCATAAACTAAATCAAATGTATCACCCCTTTATCTGTGAATACAATAGTCTTCTGGAAACTAGCTATTTTAAAAACTAGGTTAGAGTTATGTCAGATTTTGTCCACTACAATTGTCTGAGTAACTCTTCTGAATAGACGAGTTATCCAATTATGAAGCAGCATATGGGGACTTGCACGATGGAACTCAAAACACATATGATCTGGCAAAAGGAAAGAAAATGAGAAAAATAGGAAGGAGTTGCTTTTTAAATACTAAAGTTTGAAGTATATACCATTAGCACTTTCCAGAACTGCAAGGTAGAATAAAATTAGGCCTTAAACAAACTGATTTATTATGCCAACAATACATCTGACCTAGTTGTAGAACTTTTCCTTTTCTTAATAGTCCTTCAGTGCCAGAACACCAGCAGAAGTCAGTAAAACGATTAAAGCATTCTCTCTAGATTTCAGGGGATGACTGAGGTATATTGCAGCTGTAATGGACAACGATGATTTGTATGAGCTGTGATAAGCTTGATGTGAAACTGGCAGGGCACACTTTCTTTGCATGAAATAAACCATAAGAAAGATCTTTGACAAGTGTGGCCACTAGTGTGGTCCTGAATGAAAGAAAAGGATGGTTTTCCCATCTCTGTAACAAAGAATAATTTCCATGAAAATGAGCAAAGAAAAGTGGTATCTTAGAAAAAAAAAAATAATGCTTTGGAACTGAATCTTTTTAAGTTAAGATTCCTTTCCCTCATGCCATGCAGACATTTTATACACTGAGCAAATCTCTTTTGTGTTATTGGCAGAGCTGCTGCAATGTGTAACACCATATTTTAATTCCTTTTGGTAAGCTCAGAACTCTTTTTATGAAGGATCCACAATACAGTGCAAACAAATATGTGTACACCATAATCTTTTGAGAAAATGAAGCCAGGAATGAACTAAAACAGATTATTGGCGTTTGCATTGCTTTGTATGTTTAGTGCAACCTTAAGCAGTTAATACCAAAAGACTCCTCCTGAATTTCAATGATAGTTTGCATCTGTGTTATATTGTTTTTAAAACTGATTTGGTCAGTTGCATAAGCAGTCAAGACATGGACTAGCAAAATAAATATCTGCTGATATGTTCCATAGATTTCCCTTCCCCCTGCCCAAGTTAGTTAATTGAAAACAGTACAGAGGTATTGACTGAGATACCTGGCCACTATATGTTTTAACAGAACCCATAAAACCAATAATGATTAAGTTTAATAGATCAATACGAAATTTACTAAAGCTCTGTTAAACTTTAAGCAGTTAAAATCAATAGTTAACCTACTGAAAACGTATACAGAGAAGCCCTTGATTCCCAGCAGAGTTAAATACCTCCTTTCACAGGAGCAGTGCAGTAGAAAGCTCTTGTATGTCGGCATACTTGTTAGTGTCATGCTGTTTCTGGAGATCTTATTAGGAAGAAATGCATTTGAGAACTACTATGCTAATCTGGTTTTACAACAAAAGCATATTCAAAGCTGTGGGCATCAACAGCATTTTCAGGTTCAACTGCAGATGTTTCGCCCTGCTCGCTGCTCAGCATTACCAGACACATGGCTCCTCTTATGCTGTGGCTGCAGGTCTCTGGTCCTCTCCCACGCTGTCACTTCTGGATCTTTGAGCTGAACCCAAATCCCAAACTGACACATCACCAGAATTTGTGAAGGTTTTAATCTGGACTTGAATATAGTAGCCTAAACACATATCTATATTTTGTGCTGTTTCTTATTTTCTTCCAGATTTGTTTTACACTTAAAGCCCTAAATATTTGGAAATGCCCACAGTATAAATAAAGGACTTTTACAGCTGCATTTTTCTTATGTTGTCACCGGCTGTACCTGTACTCCTGCGAAAGGTGCTGTGTGCCCATACCTAGTTTTAAACTAGAATGGATGCTTGTAACACTGCAGTTTGCAACCCAGGCTTCACTGTGGTCTGCAAAGGACGCTCTGAGTGAACCACTGTTACACCAGTACTGGTGTGGTGCCTGGCCTACCTTGCTGAAGGTTGGGTTGGGTTGGTGTACAAGGCTTGAAGGAATTCCCTCCATAGGCTGCAGACTGAATATGTCCATACTGACAATTTAAGTTTTCATTGATTACACCCATGAATTATAACTTGTGAACTTTCCACAACCACAAATGCTGTCTTGGTTGCTCAGATGGTTTCTTACAGCATTTTTTAAATATTCTGTGTTTCTCAAGGTCTTTCAGTTAAGAAACTGCCAGACAACCGTTTATTTAATGCTAAAAGGTAGGCTTGGCTTAAAGCAATGAATAATATTGGAGTTAGTCCTTGGATCTACACAGTGTTGGTGAACATGACAATCTTTAGGGAGACCTGTATGTTTTCCTGTGAGCACAGATCTGGGTGCAGGATGAGGAGATTAAATTAACAGTGAGGCTCAAGATGGATCTGTACAAGACTGAAGGAGAATGGAGCAGTAAGAGATGCAGTGCCTGAGCTGGGTATGGTGAGGATACTGTCCATGACTGAGGAATACCTAACTCTAATTAGATGAAGGAACTCATTCAGAGAATTGGTAGCTTAAAGCCAGAAGAGCAATCTGGATCAGCACAGAAAAACCAAGTCTCCAGTGCTCCTGGTTGGTGTAATCAGTCTTCTGCCATGCTGAATAGCTTCATAATTCATGGAAATACTGGGCTGTAGGAAAAGAGGGGATTGGTTATAGAGTTCACCTGGGGAGGTTGTTTGTTTTTTTTTTAAGGTTAGATGAGCGAAGCTAAGCATACGTGTTCTTCCTATGCCCTGCTGGAAAAATGGGTTTGCATAATCTGGTTGGTCATCTTTCTAGGGCTTCACTCCCAGTACATCCCTGGAGATGCACACTTGGGTAACACAAATGCTGTTGTATTATGCTGTTGTATTGCTGAAAGGCAGCACAAACTTACCAGCAACGAAGAAAGGGTGGGCTATAATAAAGCGATAGGACTCTCCTTTCTCCCTCGTTGTTGGGTGTCTTACAATTACTGGAAGAGAAATTCTTATTCCCAGACGCATATTAAATCTTTGTAATAAAACCATTTTTGTGGTTAGTTACAATTTAGCTCTAAAACAAAGCTCTGACACTAATCACTTTCACAAATCCTTTTTCTAGGGCTTGAGTCAACTCCCTTTGAAGTCAATGGAAGTCTGAATTTACTGAGAGTTAGTTGAGGCCCCTACATTATAAGCAGGACTTCGTTGATTGGATTTAAAAAAAAAAAATCACCCACTTATATTAACTGCACTTACACACAGCACTAAATCTTTCAAATAACAGCCTTCTAATAAAAATCTTAATTTCTAAAACATGTGAGCCTAATTATTATTCATCTGCACTTGCATGCTGTGCTACCTCTTGCAAGGCTTTCTGCCTCATATATCATGTTGCAATTAGTAAAGTGGGAAAACAAATTCATGTCTTCTTCAAAGCAAAAAAATAAAAAATCACACTTGAGTCTTAACTACATCATAATCATCAACAGGAAAAAAGTGTGTGGGAGGTATCTGAAGAGTACCTCCAGAATTTTGGACATGCACCCTTTTTGGTAGGTAATCGTTGTATAGCTCTTTTCTGTATTATTATTTGTTGTGAAAAATAAGGGAGAGGGACAAGGAGAGAAGCACAAGAAACAGCATGAGGATGGAGCATCAAAACAAGAAAAAACACCCTGTATGGGGAAAACCTGCTCTTTCCCTCTTTTAGGAACAAAAACTTAAAGGCTGTCAAGAATACTAACGCTGCTGATCTTACCTACAGCTCTGTCTCTCTAACAGAGCCAGCAGGCTGGCTGTGGTAACATGGTTTATGGAACCACACAGAACAGTTAAAAATTATTTTTTTTATTTAAAATTTGGATGATGAGGTTGCATTGTGGTCCATGGGACGTTCTGAGGGTAAGCAGAAGTCCATTGTTCTAATATTTGGGAATCTTTGGTTGAAGAGTTGCTTCTTGGTGAAAACTTCCAGTAAGACAGAAATTAAATGCATATTTTTACAGCAATGAAACGGGAGGATGATCAAATTATCAAATTTCTCCCTGTAATAGGCTTGAATATGGTCAGGAATTCAAATGTATAAATCACTTTGGGCTGCAATTTGATGTTAATTTCTCTGATCTAAACACAGTACTGTAAAATGATCCATTGTCTGACTAAGGGATATTCAGTTGGGCTGAATATTTAACAATAAAAGCATGAGGGGATATATATTTTTAAATAGTGTAAAATTAATGCAAGCTTAAATATTACTGAAATAGGACTAAAGAGTGGTATGGTAAGTTTCCCTGGTGTCGATTTACAGAGTATCCCCGAATACTTTAAGCAAACACCATCTGAGGCTCCAACCCATAAAATCTTCAAGCTTTATAATGTGTTACTTAGAAAAACTAACAGTATTAGTTTGGATTTAGGTCTAACCTTGAAAACACAAGAAACTGCCTAGGAGCCTAGCTTAGCTCCTAGGACCAATGTTTTTGTTTCAAGTGTCTTGCCCAACTTAAACACAAGTCGTCCCAGCTGGAAACAAGATCTAAATTTTGTTTGTCTTCCCCTTACATCATGTCAAATCCTAGAACCCAAATGTTAGGGTGTAGTGCAAAGTTTGCACCTTGCTGTGCTTAGTGAGATTTATTCTGGGCTTTTGCAAAGCAGCAAACTGCAGCAGAGACAGAGCTGAATGTCTCCTTAGCACAGTAGACAAACTGCGTTCTTCACATTGTAGTGAACTGAAAAAGTCCCTACTTTAGACCTCAATTTGTCTACATTTTAGCTCTCCAAGTCAGCAAGTATAGCAAACCTCTATCTCTTATGGATCTGGCCCAGTATTATCAAGCTCCTAATTTTCCACCATCTTTTTAAAAAATAATATTTACAAATCTACATTTGCAGTCAGGTTCTCCCTGGAAATATGCTGGCTTCCACTTAAATAGTCTATGGATCTGGAAGAATTGGGCAGAAGTTCATGCAGAGGGAAAGCCCCAGCCTATGGGTCCCAAGGAACTGGCTTGCTCATCCCCTCTGTCTGTTTAGTGTTTCTCTAGTATAATGAGGACATTGTGGTTGACTTCTCCACATTGTGACTAGGATGCTTTCTTGTACATTCTTTGTTTCAACATCTATGAATACGGGCAAACTACTCAACTGTTCTGCAGCCTGTGAAATCTGTATAACCCTTCTGCTGGTTATCTATTGTTTATGAAATGTCAGAAACACTTGGACAATACTCCAGTATGGAAGTGGTGGGTGACATCGATATTTTGCTGTCCCAGAGGGCACTATTCTGTGAAGGAGCTAGCATATGGTAGTTATTAGCTGTGCACTGAGGCTGATGGGAAGCCCTGCTGCCTGACTCTGAATATCAGAGATTTATATTTTGTCTAACTTCCTTTTACTGTACTGAGCTGAATCACTTGTGTTTGATGAAATACATGTTGCTTTGTTGAGCAGCAGGCTGGAGTTTGTTCTACCTGTGTTTTGAAACTGTTGTGAGTCTGCTTATACAGCAGCAGGATGCTGAGGTGTGCCTCTAGGGCAGCAGCAGGCAGCGTGGACGTCATCTGCGCCTGGTCCTCTCAGGAGGGTGGTGGGTACTGTGGGCTGCCTGCAGGCACCCTCTGAGCAACAATGTTCTGCTTGACAGTGATAACATGTGAGGGTGAAGTCACCTCTCCTTGAAATTTGTTCCAATAGTTGATTAATTTTCAAGGAACATCATAGTTCAAATACAGATTTGTTGAGTATCAGCTTCCAGGTATTGGTCCTTTCTTATCTGATTAAGAACCAGCCCCTTAACTCTTTCCTTTCCCTGAAAAGGAACTAAGATTCTGTTGTGAAGCCATGTCTTATGTTTCTTTCTGATAGTATAAACTGATGGAGTTCTTTCACTGAAGGGCATTTTCTCTGGTCCGTCAGTATTTTTTGTGCTTCTCTCTCCTAGATTTTTCGTTATGCTTTTTAGCAAGTGTACACTAGAACTGGAGAGAGACTTTTAAAACAGGAAATGATAGCTCTGTGGTTACAATTCAATTTACGCTATATGCTATGGTCAGGAATGTAGCTGCTAGGAAAGAAACAGAAGAGGGTAGAAGTTAAAATATGCAACACACTGTTTTTCCTGCCTCACCACTCTTTGCTGTCTTTAATAGGTAACTTGCTTTGACCATATACCCACTGACTGAATGCTAAATTACACTGCTATGCACACAGCCTTTAGTTCTTGGCTCAGTGAATCTTGGTTACCATACTTACCCTTTTAACAAGATGACTCTCGTTGCATATGAATATCTTCATTCAGTAAAATAAAATGAATCAGTAAGTTTTAGCTCATTAGGCAAAATGTTGCATAAATGAAGAGTAAAAGCCTATTTGCTGCTATAAATATGTTTCAGGGAGTAAATGTTAAATTGGATCTAACATTTAATAACAGTCACATCAAGATTTTTTTAGACTGTGCAGTATAAACATACGGAGAAAGAAAATTAGGAACTTGGATTCCAGACTATTGTGGGGTGTAGAAATGTGAAGCAATGTCAGGAATCTACAAAGGATAGATAGAACCTAAAAATGCCTACCGTACACCTGTGCTTCAAAAACGCAAGATACTTTCTAGAAATTTAGGGGAAATAACTTTTCCTGGGTATTTAAAAAACGTTGAGACAATTTTCAGGGAATAATATGCTAAATGAACTCCAAGCTCAATTCTTCACTCAGCTGTCATCTCTCTTTTCAGAATGTTTCATGGGTTTACAACCACTCTATAAATCTACCAATGATTTCTGGGCTAAAATAGTGATGGGTGCCTCTTCGTCAGTCTTGGGGTTTCTCTAAGTGGGTTTCAGATGATGTCAGAATGCAATGGTCTTGGCATGCAAACCTGGAAACCCTTGAAAATGTCATTTTAGACCAGATGAGGCAAGGGCTGTGGATAGTCTTGACCTAACTGTGACTGTAAGAAATATTCTCAGAGAATGCTCTAAGATAGAGCTAAGCATTTGATAATTTTTTCCTGGAGTGCTGGCGCACCGGATGGAGTATTCTCCTAGTAGTGAATACAGACATCGCTTTTCTATGAGGGAAACATTCAAGTTCCATCAGACATCAGCTCCCTACACAACGCTGTGAGCTCAAGGAGTCTGGAAACTGGAACTGTTATAGGTTCCCCCCTTCAGCTTTACAGCTTTGTAATACGTATTTCAGACACAGGATTTCTAGAATACAAAAGTTACCATGGAAGTTATTTGAAAGCAACAACACAATTCAACACCTATACTATTGACTTGCTTAGAGTTAATTTATCTCACACTTTCAAAAAAACCCCAGCAAATATTTGACTGGGGAATAAACCAAATATTAACACAAATCATAATGGCATGCTAATTTCCCACAGGGGACATAGACACTATAGATTTGTCATCATGCAAATCTTTTCCTAGAGTTGATACGAAATTACAAAAGTGCTATTGTTGTGGGAAAGCAGCACATATATTGCTTACCAATTGCATTTTTTAGGGAAGGGAGACATTTCTTTGGAAGATGGTACCACAGAAGTGTAACTGAACATTTCTCAGTAAAGCTCTGTGATCATTACCTAAATCTTGAGTGAGCTGCCCCATCCTTTTCTATAAATTGAGTTTCCACCTTGTTCTTATACCTCTGCCAATTAGTTTACCTTCCAAAACAGAAAATTATTTTCCCCCATCCCTCCTGTGCCTTAACAAGGCATTCGAGTCAGGCTGGTAGCTATCACTAGTTCCGGCTCCAAAGCAACCCAAACCCTGAAGTGACTATATTCCTTCACATTTTCTGCTGGACATAATCAAACAGTCCTGCTGACACCAAACAGCTCAGCAGTTAAACTAGTACTGAGATCCCCAAACCAGGCAGCGCTGTGCTGGTGTCACCTGTGAGGTGTGAGTGGGAGCACAGCTCCTGGCGTGAGCCTTGCACAAGCCCAGTGAAGAGAAAAAGGGCCTCCCAGGTGGAGCATTCATCCACAAGGCAGGAGAGCAAGCTCCTGTGCTGCCCTCCTTTTTAATCTCCATTTAGGACCTGAATCTAAGACAAGCATCTATTTACACCCTGATCTTCTGGCTAGAGTGCCCCAACAAGACCCCAGGGACTTGGTCTCTCCTAGCGAAGCTCTCCCATTTTGAGCAAAATACTCACCATGTCAGATGCTAGGAGCCTGCATCTACCTCGCTGGCCAAAACAGAATCAGTCTGGTTTTTTCCACTCAAGCTCATTAACACGGTATATGAACAGGGAAGTCTTCCATGTTGGGGGCTGAGAGTGCAAAGTCAGTGCTCTCCCTGTTTCCTTGTGGTTAAAGAACTCATCTCTGAATTTTAGTGGTTACGGTGAAGACCCTGCTCTAAAATGAAGTCTCCAACAGCCCACCCATATGCTCTCACAGCTGGATCTTCGTGCAGGTGTATAAGAACAGGCTGGGGTCAGCTCTGCTCCAAAATTTTGCAGAGAAAGCCCAGAAAAGATTGTTCAGGGTCACAACTTTATCTTTCCCCATGGAAAACCTAAGGATACTTGACAATAAAGGAAGAGCTATTGGCTTGGACCAGAAACACCAAGGTACAGCTGTAACTTCAGATGAGATTCCCATAGGACTAAGAAAATGGTCCTGAAGGTAGCAGCATCTACTAAATCTGTCCCTTTCAATCCAAAAAGCCATGTTACACAGAGAGGGCAAGCTACGATGGTATTTTTCAGATGGCTGACAGATCATTAAATTTTTTGGAATCTAGAGTTTTAGTCAACATGTCCTTTATTAGTCAATAATAGTTATGCCCCCCTAGTTGGCTGCTGGACTTTAAATTTGTTCTAGTGAGAGACAGAAATCAGACAATTTTTTTTTTTGTCCCAAAGAGTTGCTGTCACTGAAAAGGATGATAAATGATTATTTCTGTTGACAATAGAAGATAACTAAAGTGCTAATCAGATCCCATATTATGGGATCAACACAGCCTATCTTTTACACCTCTGTGCATAGTCATCTTTCTGCTATCCCAGACATCGGTTGAACATACAATAGCCAGTATCCCAGTGAATTAGTGAAATATATTTTCTGGCATATTGCTTCCTTGCTCAGAGAATGTTTCTGAAATGAAGATCCCTCTCGCTAACACAAATCTTTATAGAATAGGACATTACACTTTTGCAGGCTTAATATAGCTAGAGATACATGATCCCCTTAATGATTTTAGAATAAACAGAAGAGAAATGCTGTCACTGCAGCTGAAGGATTGCCAGCAGGTGTGCTTTCACTCACTTGGGAAGCTTGCTAGAGTCTTGCTTCCCATCCCTCTGTCTACTTTAGCTTGTCCAACCTTTTTTGCTCATCGCTCTTGCTCGCTTTTCTCTTAAACTCAATATGGTCTGGCACTGTGTGCTTGCAGCCCAGAAAGCCAACCAAATCCTGGGCTGCATCAAAAGAAGCCAGACCAGCATATCGAGAGAGGTGATTCTACCTCTCTACTTTGCTCTTGTGGCACCTCATCTGGAGTACTGCGTTTGTCTCTGGGGCTCCCAACATAAGAACAACATGAACCTATTGGAGTGAGTCCAGAGGAGGGCCACAAAGATGATCAGAGGGCTGGAGCCCTCTGTCTCCTATGAAGACAGGCTGAAAGAGTTGGGGTTGCTCAGCCCAGAGAAGAGAAGGCTCCAGGTAGATCTTATAGTTGCCTTTCAATACCTAAAGGGGCCTACAAGACAGCTGGAGAGGGACTTCTTACAAGGGCATGTAGTGACAGGACAAGGGGAAATGGCTTTAAACTGAAAGAGGGTAGATTTAGATTAGGTATTAGGAAGAAGTTCTTTACTGTAAGGGTGGTACGACACTGGACCAGTTTGCCCAGAAAAGTTGTGGATGCCCCATCCCTGGCAGTGTTCAAGGCCAGGCTGGATGGGGCTTTGAGCAAACTGGTCTAGTGGAAGGTGTCCCTGGACTGGAACTAGATGATCTTTACTATCCCCTCCAACCCAAACCATTCTATCATGATGCCTTCCCTGCAATTGCTAAGTCATGAGTTTTAAAGTCCCCAGATCTCTCTCTGTCAGTAAAAGGATTCTTCCATCCCTCCCTCCAGGCCTTCTGGGTTCTGCCTGCCCATGATGACACTGTGGCCTTCAGCCAGCTCTGCTCTCTGCCTCCTCTTTCGTCCCTGCTTCTCTGATGTGGTGCTCATTCTCTTGATTGTAGCAATGTAAAAAGCATGCCAAAGGGTGTGCATCTATAAAGGTCCTCCCTAATGCCCATGTTTAGGAAGGTGACATGTAAGTTGCCCCATAAATGTCCATGGAGGCTGGCACCTTGACATTTTGGTTCTGGTGGGCTTCCCCTTCCTGGCTCTGCTGCAGCTTGCAGTGTCCTTGTACTTGCTCATTCATTTGCTCATTGCTTATTAGATCATGAGAATATCAGGAAACTTTGAGTAAACAAAAAGTTAGAAGTTGGGGAATAGTAATTAAAATACTGACCTGAAACCATGCCGAGCACAGGAAATGGCAAAAGTTTCTGCTGGTGAGAAGGGCTTGGTTTGTGTCATTGAAACTGTGGTTTGTTTTTCCTTAATGGCTGTTTTCTTGGTTTCATGCTAAAAGCAGGTGGCTGCTGTCTGCTTCGCCTCCCATCAAAGCTGTCTGCTTTAAGCTTTTTAAAGCTGTCCACTGGTTACAGCTTTCCAAATTTGAAGTGACCAGCTAAGGCAGACCCGCACGTGGGAGTGCACACACGTTGCCTTCTCTGGCGTCTGGAGTACAAACCCAAATGGTACATGCTGGAGGAAAGCTAACTGCAGAAGGAGCAAGAAGAAAATGCTGAGTAGCTTATTTTACATATAGATGCTTTTCTTATTCTAGCAAAATTTCTTTGGTACACAGGAAATATACGTAATCTGTGATAATATAGTTCTGCCACATGACAGACTGCTGCTCACCAGACTGAGACATGCTTATTTTCCTTTCTTTTTAAAAGAAAAAAGATCTACCTTGCCAGTCGAATGCTTTTTGAATTATTACGTTTTTTGCATGTAAAGCAATAACACAGCAGCCAGGCTATAAGATAACATGTTCAGTGTGCCATAATCAGATGGGACCAAATGTATTCTTGGTACAACTCTATTAACTTTGATGGGCTTACAGGAGAGAAAAGCACAGACCATTGACATTAAGGGGAAATTTTTCCTGGATAGAGAGCTGCAATATCTCTACAGGTAATACTGATGTGATTGTTCCGTGTCTTAGAGGCACAGTCATTACAATTAATGGAGTGAGTCAACATGATATACAACATTTTGTTGTATGTCTTTTTTTCATTTAGTAGGCTCATACTACATTTTTACGTGTACTATTTCTGTTCAAGAGTAATAGCTGTGTTTGTCATGCTCCCACTGCTCAGTGTGCAGTCTCTGAACTGAATAGTAGAAGTGTTTCTAAGGAAATAACATTACTCGGGACAGTAACTGCTAAGCAAATGGTACAGGTGGATGTGATTTGCTGCTGACCAAGTCTCATTTGAACTGTTTGGCACACCTCTAAATTAACTGAACAGATGGATTTTTAATTAGTTCTGTCATTTCATTTTCTGCATTCTTAATATATGTCAGGCTGTATGTCAGGGAGTATTAGCATCAATTTCAAGTGATACAAAAAAATTCGTAGCAAGAATAAGCTGATAATAACAATAACAAAACATAATTAGAGTACAAATTGGGAGGTCTGTAGCTTTATAAACATGGTAAACCTAGATTTATGAGACTTCAGAGATTTGTTTAAAATGAAAAATGCATGAAACTTGCTGCAAACCAATTAGTTCTGTGCAGACCTAGAGCAGGATTTTCTGCCTTCCAGTTAGTGGGATAGACCTTGCTCATGTGAATTGGCTGAGAGGAGCTGCTGCATTTATGCAATTGATCTACCTGGTTCCACCTGTCCCAAAGAGCAGAAGCACTTCCCTGGGCACTAAAGTGCCTTTTATCTTCAGAGACAGTAGTAAAAAATGTAGTTATTCTTACCTTCTGACTGAAGTGATATTTGTCCAAGTGCAAAATCTTTTCCTTGTGATTTGCAGCCAGGCTAGTGGGACTGTTTTCAAGGGCAAGGCAGCCGCAGCATCTGGTCCAAGGATAGTAATATGGCAGCAATAGCTGCATTCCCATCTCAAATTAAAATGATAGCAATTTCTGAGCACAGATAAAGCAACACAACATTATATACTTGTTTTATTAAGATAATATTTCAGAATACAAATGATGTTGTTTATACGATGGTAGTTAACGAGATTAAGTTCAATCTACATAAAACCAAATTCCACACAACTGTACGGAATTAGGATGCTGCACTGTTTGTATAGTTTAAGCTACAAAGATTGTTTTATATGCATTTGTAATTTTCCACGGCAAGCTCTGGATAAAATACTCATTTCCTCCAGATTTATCTCTGCAGGGAATACCTTAGAATTATGGCAGGCACTACATCACAAGTAGTATCAACATCTAAGTTAAAGCAAATAGCTTTAATCATAGAATTCCAAAACATGTTCTTCTTGGGATCTGCAGAAAATGTCTAATGTGTAAACAGGCCTAATCAGAGCAACAACATTTCCAGCAGCAGACTCCTAGAGAAATTAAATAGGAGATACCTCATCAAGGGTCTATAATGATGTTTGGTAGGATCTCCATGCCTGGACACTTTTTCAGCAATATTATACAAAGTGCACATAGTGGGAACTATTTTATTTAATATACAACATTACGACTGGTATGACTCGTTTATTTAGGAATATCTTTTTGGTTTTTTGATGGCTTACAATTAACTGCTTAAAACCTACACATAAAAGTGTTGGTACTTTCCCAGGAATAAGGGAAGTATTTAAGCCTGAATGACTTTACACATGTGCCAGTTATTACCAGGTTTTCTTATTCAGTCTTGGCCCACTTGCTGTCCTTTGAGCCAAATCTTCTCAGCATCTCGTGAAAAGCAACTGCCAGCAACAGAGCTTCTGTTCACAGCGCATGCAAATGCTGGCTACTAAGGAAATGCTGGTTAAAAGCTCCTCCCCAATTCAGAATTGGGACAATACCTAGGTCTTTCCTGTGGCCTAATCATAAGGTTTCTGGCTTTTCTGTAGTGGTGGTTTTTGCTTGACGTCTTTTGACGTCAAGCTGAATATGCTGCAGCCAGCTTGATGTTTTTGTGAGATGCTTCATTTCAAACAGTGGCACTTTGCAGATTTCGAAAAACTTACCCTTGGAAATTTTCCAATAGATCTGAGGCTGAATAACCTTCGTTGCTACTCGATACTGTCAGAGGATGTGTCTGGCAGTCTTTGAACATGGGAGTGGTATGCTGACCCAGCCCTGAAGATTTCATATGTATTCAGGCTCTGATAGATGAGAGCCCTGTGCACAGCTTACCTTTACTAGGCTGAACAGTCCTAGGGAAGTCTTTCCAGCATCTGGACTACTTAATAGCTGATGCTTTAAACCTGTAATTGCAGTGCAGGATCTGGTCTCAATCAGCCTCGCTGCCCAGAGGGTTTGACAGATGGATCTCTGCCCGCCTGTAAGTGGGCTCAGGTCTCTCTGCCCTGTCTCCTCTGCAAGGAGCATACTGTGCCTCTGCAGTGCTTTTCAGTCTGCAAGGCATCTAGAGTCATCCTTACAGGATCCGAAACAGCCTGGCCTCCTCCTGGGCAGATAAATGAATGCTGTTATTTTAATGAGGTTTGGAAGCTGTATGCTTTGAGGGGAGAGGTGATGTTAGGGAGACTGTCTTTGGCTGTAAGCATGACTAACGCTAAAAAGCAATAGTTAGAGTCCTCATGTTAAAGCACCAGGCAGGATCTTTGCTGTAGCCCTGCTACCACCTCCACCCAGCCCATTCTTGTACTGTCAGTTTGCCTTTGCTAATACAGAGATGATAATGACCTCACTGACAACATGCATTGTGATCTGATATTGTTATATGTCAACTAATCTTTCTTTTTACAGGAATAAAAGGTCTGTGCATACAAGGACTACAGGGCATCAAATAAAACTAGGACTGACCAGGTTCAAACCAAACAGAGAATTGCCCTATGGCACAGCCTGTAGTTGAGCTGTGGAACTCTTTGCCATAGGGTGTGATGGACCCTAAAGTTCTCAAAGTTTGAAAAGGAATTGCACATGTTACCGGACGAAATACTAATTAAGGTTGTGTATATCAAAAGCACTATCTCCACTTCAGGAAGCCCTCAGCGTGGGTAGCACCCAAGGTTAGGAGAGGATGCTGGGCCAGTGGTGCTATGTGCTATGTTCTTCTGCTATGCTTAGTTCTTCCTTAGGCATTAGCTATTAGCATATGACTAGAGGCAGGTGCTAGGCTACACAGACCTTTTATCTAACTCAGTATGGGTTTTCTTATGTACCCTTATAATCACTGATTTTTTTAAAAAAAATATATTCAAGGCTGAAAAACCTGATATGTGGTCAAAACAAGGAAAAACTTGGAGAAAGAGCAAACAAAACCCCCTATAAGAACATGCAGCCTCTGTCTCTTCTCACAACCTATTAAACTGTGAGAGCAAAAATGTTGTGAAATGGAAGATAAAGGCAAAGTAAAGAGGAGACAACAGGCACTAGAGTTGCATGCCTGCTTTTTCAAGTTCCCAATACATTCAAAAGTGTTTTCATCAGCCTGCTAGCCAGGACCCTCGATGCAAATAGCAGACTACTTAAATTGTAACTAGCAGGCTGAGTGAGGCAGTAGCCAGACTGACTCATCATCTCAGTAAAGAAAGTGCACATTGCTGGGAAGACCTGTGCCACATTATTCATGCAACACAAAAGCAGATTCTGAATAATTGTGTTGTGCTAGGCTTAACATCATGTTTGCTTGTAATTGTCTGAGGCCATAGTGAGAAGAAAGAAGATATTTCAAAACTTTTTGTAGCAGTGGGGAGGAAGATCCTTATAGGAAAATAAATACTGGATGAAGGAAATGTAGGTTCATCAATACAATTCTGAATAAATAGGCTTGCTTCATTCTGCAGCTGTTTTTTAGCTGTATTATTTGTTGTTTGTAACAACTGCCAGGTACTCTTGAAAATGTTTATGAGTTCTGGATAATTCATGATTCCTTGGTGTAGGTGATTTTTCATCAAATGGTTCTTACTAGAAGTGTGGTGTTTGTTATTCATTAATTCAGTATTTATTATTTTACTGTTTTGTCATTTTTGGTTTAAAAAGTTTCATATGTTTAATCAGAAAGCACAAATATTGTCTGGTAATTTAGGGCTAGTTATGAATCACAAAGATCAAGCAGACAAAAAGGAATGGTTTGCTGACATCAAAAATAGTATGTCCGAACGAGCTGGCAAATACCTTCAGTTAAGGAATATGTTAATAGAAATGAGTACTTGCTCACAAAGAGTATGACAAAAAAAAACCACAACAAATTATTCCCAGTCAATATTCATTCACCCACTTTTAATTACTTTGATGAAATGAGTCTTTTTAGATGCCCTGGAAGATGGTGTTCATGAAAACAAACACATGTAGCATGCAGAATAAACAAGAGGAGGTAGAGACATTGCACATGCCTGCAGGGCTGTGATCTTACTGGCATCATTGAGACATGGTAGAATGTCTCCTATGACTGGAGTGCTGGAATAGAAGGACTTCCACCTTTAGGAAGGACAGGCAGGGGAGGTGAGGAGGGGGTGTCACACTCTATGACAATGTCCAGCTGGAGTGCATGGAGCTCCACCTTGGGGAGGGATGAGGAAACAACCAAGAATTTATGAGTCAGGATTAAAGGAAGGGCAAGGACAGGTGACATTATAGTGGGGGTCTGCTACAGGCCACCTGACCAGGAAGACCAGTAGATGAGGCCCTCTATAGACAGACAGCAGCAGGCTCATGTTCACAAGCCCTGGTCCTCATGGGGGACTTCAACCACCCCAATACCTGTTAGAGGGACAACACAGCAGGGCATAAGCAATCCAGGAGGTTTCTGGAATGTGTTGATGATAACTTCCTTGTCCAAGTGTTACAGGAACCAAGAAGGAGAGGTGCTACGCTGAATATTGTTCTCACCAACAAGGAGGGGCTGGTGGGGAATATGAAGCATAAGTACAGCCTTGGCTGCGGTGACCATGAAAAGGTGGAGTTCAAGATCCTTAGGGCAGCAAGAAGGGTGCATAGCAAGCTCACTACCCTGGACTTCAGGAAAGCAGACTGTGACCTCTTCAGGCATCTGCTTGGTAGGGTGCCATGGGATAAAGTCCAGGAAGGAAGAGGGGCCCAAGAAAGCTGGTCAGTATTCCAGAATCACCTCCTCAAGGCTCAGGAGCCATGCGTCCCAGCAAAAAGGAGATCAGGCAGAAATGCCGGGAGGCCTGCATGGATGAACTCCTGGACAAACTCAAACACAAAAGGAATCCTACAGAGGGTGGAAGCAAAACCAGGTAGCCTGGGAGGAATACAGATAAATTCTCTGAGCAGCCAGAGGTCAGGTTAGGAAAGCTAAAGCCCTGATAGAATTAAATCCAGCCAGGGATATCAAGGGCAACAAGAAAATCTTCTATAGGTACATTGGTGATAAACAGAAGACTGGAGAAACACACTGAAGGGAAGGGATGCCATCCAGAGGGACCTTTACAGGCTTGAGAGTTGGGCCTGTTCAAATCTCATTTAGTTCAACAAGGCCAAGGGCAAGATCCTGTATGTGTGTTGGGGGAATCCCAAGCACAAACACAGGTTGGGTGGAGAATGGATTGAGAGCAGACCTGAGGAGAAGGAGTTGGGAGTGCTGACTGACAAGAAGCTCAATGTGAGCTGGCAATGTGTGCTTGCAACCCAGAAAGCCAACCAAATCCTGGGCTGCATCAAAAGAAGCCAGACCAGCATATCGAGAGAGGTGATTCTACCTCTCTACTTTGCTCTTGTGGCACCTCATCTGGAGTACTGCGTTTGTCTCTGGGGCTCCCAACATAAGAACAACATGAACCTATTGGAGTGAGTCCAGAGGAGGGCCACAAAGATGATCAGAGGGCTGGAGCCCTCTGTCTCCTATGAAGACAGGCTGAAAGAGTTGGGGTTGCTCAGCCCAGAGAAGAGAAGGCTCCGGGTAGATCTTATAGTTGCCTTTCAATACCTAAAGGGGCCTACAAGACAGCTGGAGAGGGACTTCTTACAAGGGCATGTAGTGACAGGACAAGGGGAAATGGCTTTAAACTGAAAGAGGGTAGATTTAGATTAGATATTAGGAAGAAGTTCTTTACTGTAAGGGTGGTACGACACTGGATCAGTTTGCCCAGAAAAGTTGTGGATGCCCCATCCCTGGCAGTGTTCAAGGCCAGGCTGGATGGGGCTTTGAGCAACCTGGTCTAGTGGGAGGTGTCCCTGCCCATGGCAGGGTGGGTGGAACTAGATGATCTGTAATGTCCCTTCCAACCGAAACCATTGTATGATTAAAATAAAAGCAGCTTTAATTTGAACACATTGCATTGCATGGTGTAGTTTCAAGCATAAATGGACTTCCATGAGGCTGAGAACCTCTTTTTCTTGTTATAAGGGTGAGGCACAAATGCCAGATGGAATTCTGTTTTGCTTTGCTTTAATTATGAGCCATGTTATGTAGCTGAAGAATAGACCCAAGAGGAAAAGCCTGAAGCTTAAAATTATTTATAAATAAGATCTCTACATGTACTCTGCTTTGTGGGATGCAAATTTTATCAGACTTCCCTCATGATTCCCTTAAAAGCTTGGTTTATCTTCGTAGGTGTGGTCCAGATTCTGGGAGCAAGGGGAAGGGGGGAATATGGTGGTTATATTTTGTACAAAGTTTATTAGGGCCATGCTTAAGGCTTTTATGTGCAGAACACTACAAAAGCTGGCATATGTTATATCCTACCTAAAACCCCAGCAAGCTGACCACACAGTCTCAGTGCCTCCTTGATGTGAGTGTCCCATGTGCTATTTCAGTAACCACCCATGTGTGTTTCTACCTTTTGCAGACTGACTATTGCTTCCTTTTGTGTTCCTTCCTACTCTACAGTCACAGTGACAGGATTTTGGCTCCTTACCCAGAGCACCAACATGCAATACAAGTAACACTTTGCCAGAGCAGTATATTTTCCCACCCTTGCCTCCTGGCCCCCCAAATCAGTACGTAGCAAGATCTTCTCACTTTCCTGAAACAGGCCAAACTTCAGAAAACCCTGAATGTGAAGCACCATAACAGGGTACTTCTGAGGCTATCACGAGAGATGCACAAGTGAAGTCACGGACGGGAAGTGATGCAGTGCCAGATTTTGAACAAACTGCCAAATGATTTACAGGAACAAAAGCAATCAAAGTTCTACCTCCAGCAAGGCACGAGAGGCAGGTAACCTCAGGGTGAGTTGACTCTGATGCCTGACTTTCCTCTCTGCTGCATAGTACCAAGGTGATGATTAAGTACCAAGGATATCTAAAACAGCTTATGGAAACCTGATCTTTCAGGCCTGTGATTAATCATCTCTTGACTTCCATGCATACCCAGTTAGCAGCACTATGGGAGGTGCTGGTAAGCATCTTTTGTCTTTTTTTTTTTTTCCCCCTCCTTTGGTGATGAATGTTACAAAATTCTTTGAGTGTATTTCTGCCATGTAAGAAAAATGGTAATGAGAAGTTAAATCTTTCCTCCAGTGAAGAATCAGTCTTTCTCAGCACATTTAGAAGATCAGTTTTCTCTATTACATCTTTCATTTAGAGACTACCTTTGTGTTCTAGTAGGAAATGATAAGGCTGCATGTCATCTTGGGAACCTGCTCTTCAGAAAGGAAATGATCTTTTACAGACATGTGCTTTAGCTTGGTTTTGCTGTGACAAACTGGTGAAGCAGAAGTGCTGCTCAACAGGCACTGGGACCACAAATCTCCAAATGTAGAGATTTCTGAGTAGTGAGGAAGACACAGCAGCTACCACTGCCTCTCACTTATGCTGATAGTCTTTTAACTGTTGGATTTCCAATGATGGTGGAGGTGCAACTGCTGTCAGAAGCATGAGGTTTGCAGAAAGAATTGTAGAAAAGCATAGCACTTAGCAGCGTGATACACTAGCAGAGTAAGATAATGTTTTTCAGGAGCTATCTATTCAAGTGGGATCTCCTAGGGGTCAACAGTCTCACTCAGCAAGGATGCAGGAGGGTAAAGGAGGATGCAAAGAGGTCAAATTTCCCAATGACCTGCCAGACAAAGCAATGATTGTTCAAGAGGGATTTATTAAATACTGGTTTTGTCTGCTTGTACAAACTCCTTCTCTCCTCCAGCAACAGCAACAAGACAGCGGTGTCAAAAATGCAAACCCTGAATCCAAGAGTGACCACCACTGGAGTATCTGCCATTCTCTTTGTGTAGGGAACATGGAGACACTTGGAGATTAGAGTAGGAAGCTAAATACAGCAACAAGTATAATGCTTTAGGGAAAGCAATCTTCAGTATGTACAGCAGAATAACATTTCAGAGGGTTCAATTTGAAGCATTATAATGGAAAATGGAACTTGAAAAATACTACACTATCCACCCAAGAAAATTTGCACAATCATTTTAATATTACCTTTATTTCTCAAAGCTTTTGCAGCTAAGGTCAGTGTAACTGTACAAGAGAAAGAAAGAATCTACAGAGGCATGTTTTTGTTATGCAGACTGAGGTGATAGGATATTTTGTGTATGTGTGTACAGAGCCACATTCAGACTGAATTCAAATGGCATATAGGAAATTAAATCTTGTATTTTTTAATTATTGTTTTACTGGTTCACATAAGCAATAATGTCTTAATAATTCTATAAATCTCAATTCAGTAGTTCAGTCTTAAATCTTGGGCAGCTGGTGGGGATTTTAATAGAATTCAGCAATTTTGTCGATATATGAGAACTGAGATAAGCAAATTAAGATCTGCCAGAGATCGGATATAAAATTAGAGACAGTATAATTTTTGATGGGCCATGACCTCAGCAGCTAGGGATTGTCATTTCTCTGTGAAATTAGATGAACAGATAATGAGGCAATTATCTTGTGAACTTTGAAATGATAAACAAACAGCAATGCTGCAGGACAGGCAAAGTTAGTTATTTCCAGCATCTGGAGAACCTGATGCAATTTACCTTTAAATTCCACATAAACTGTTTAAATCTGCATAGATTAGTATAAATAAGAGTAATTAAACCCTAGTATGGTTTTTGTTTTCCTTCCAAAAGGCATGCACATTTCTTAGTGACATAAATATGAAGAAATATATTTATAATTTATAATAGATTACCAATCAGAAGTCAACCAAGCTATCCTATGATATACGTATTGAATTCAGGTGGCCAAGTAATGAACTTTATCATATTCATCCCAGCGATATCTGAGATAAGATAGACCTTGTGTTTTCCTTTGCCTTCAGTGAAATGACTGCTTTTCTTCAGCAGGAAATTAAGAGCACTGGCAAGATCTGAATGCTTTTGTACAGCAGCTTTGTGAATATGAAGTCTGTCTACCTTTTCTTTACCTTGGGCACAAATGTGCAGTCAGCAGATTCATTCTGAGCTTGTCTTGCTGAAATCTAAGGCTCGAGAACGATGCTCTCGTAAAGCTCTGAGTGACAGGACAACTGGCAAAATCTGTTGTTCCCCCCTGGAGGGCGAGAGAAAGACGTTTAGCAAAGGGCAGGATAGGCAAGTAAACCACATTTTATCTTGTGATAAAGTGATTTGAGTAATATAGATTTCACGCATTTCTCACTCTGTGCAGCAGGTGATTTTGATTGACATACTGCTGCCAGTTTTAGACACAATTTTATTGCAAGTAGATGATGATTTTTGTTGTCTCTGTAGTCATGTGTGCATTTTCTCTGAGTATTTAGAAGTCCCCTGCTATAGGTGCATAGATTTATATACTCTTCTTTAGTGCATCATACAAGTACTTAATGAAATGTGATCTTTCAGTAGGTGCTTATGATAACTGTTCCTCCAGACAGGCAGTAACACGTTCAAGCGAACACAATGATATTTGTTGTCTGGTTCACTCAGCTCTGGAGTTACTGAAAAGGTGGAAAGAATTGCATTGCCAAGGAGGTAAAAAATAGTATTTTATAAAACCAGACTATAACCTATAACCCTAGTTTAAAATACAAGCAGATCAGTGATAGCAGGCTATTTCTTTGATCGGAAAAGGTGAGTAGGGTTGAGAGGATAGGGACAGCATTGGAAGTAGAGGAAAAACCTTTATTTGCTTGTTCAAAACCTTATTCTCACATTTTATGAGCAAAGCAAAACTGAAACTCCAAATATAGGCAGACCAAAACAGATTCTCCTCCTCTGGAACCCTTCAGACTTTGACGAGTTGGACAATCTTAAACTTCATTAGTCTGTTTTTTTCTCTAAGAAAGCCACAAACGAGGAAGGTTAGCAAAGTCAGCATCCAAGAGCTTAATTAGGGGTGTTTGCTCATTGTGCCCACCTCAGCGTCTTGGTGTTAGTAGGTTCATATAGACATCAAAATAAAGTAATACAGGGGTGAACAGGGCCCACAGTTTCTTGAAACAGATTCCAAACCAGGTGTAGGTTATGCACAAATACAGCTGTATGAATCCATGAATTCTAGTATTAGAGATGAAAATCAGATGTTTCCTGTGCACTTCCACTTCATCGGAGAAGTTTTTGCCTTTCCATGCTGCTGCTTTTATTTTCTTCCCCCAGCCAGGAAAGAATTTAAGACCAAATGTACCTTTAGGCACATCTTTACCTTCGGAGTGGCTTTGCTGAACAGAAGCCCTGGTCACTGGAACCACATTAGGAAAAGCCAAAGACCTGTGGAATTTCAGAGCAGGATACAAAACCCCTGGTCTGAGTAAGGCCACATTGGCAATGTCAGGCATATCAGCTGTCAAGTCTCCACCAAACACTTTTTAGGCTTTATGCGTCAAAGGAATAAATCCTTTGCCTATTCCACCACAAAGCACCAGGAAAATAAGGAAAAGCTGCTTACCCAGAATACAGACCATCTGTGCTGCGAAGGTCATGCCAGAGGCTCTGCCTGCATCAGTTGTGCCCAGCAGGGCCAGGTACATCATTTGGGGAACCTGCTAAAAGCCTCAATGGAGAAACACCAGGCTGGGGGCAGAATTTGGTGCCTTTGAAAGACAGACAAGACTGCTGTCAGGAGGCAACCTATTCTTTAGGCTTTTCTGCAGACCTGTTGTCCCCTAGCTTTCAGTTAGGAGCTGCACCTACCAAATAGTTAGGACCCTTACAGTCTTTTTGAAAGGCTTTTACGCTGTGGTACAGGCAATGCCTAGAGTAGCTGAATATAAAATGGAGTTTGTACCGGTGTTACAAAAACTTACTCAAAGCAACAACAAAAATCAACAAATTCTAATCCTGCCTTGCACCACTGCTACTGATTACCTTTTCTACCTGCTAACTACGTTTTAATGGCTAGATGCCTCACCCAGTGAAAAGAACTGGGGGGGGGGGGGGAACATCCATTTATTTTTCTTAGCTTTTTAATTATTTTACCTATAGTTTTTATCCTGTCATAGTGCTGCACTCTCTGGATTGCAAACATTGTCAGGAAGAACTTTGATTCAAATGAAGCAAACCCTATTCATTTTCTGAGAAGGAACACACTTTTGGTAACGGTTTATTTTGTCAACCCCTTTAAAGAAACTTAACTTTGAGAGTAAACCAACAGCACCACCTTACCGGAAACCATATGATGCATATACTGCTAAGGAGCTAAAAATATACAGTAGTTTAGGATATTCATCTTAACAATATTAACCTTTCCCTAGAGAGATGTTTCAGTCTGTTCCATCTGCTTATACCCATTTTTATCATACTCATCCCTGTTTCTAAATTAAATTTCGCTCTCTTATTCAGGTTTCTTTTTATTCCCACCCCTAAATATTTAATTCATTTAGTTGCCTACACAAGATTCCCATTTATGTGAAGAGCCCTGTGTTACCCTTTAGTTAGGGGCAATATCTCAGATTATCCCATTACTTCATAATTTCAGGCTATAGTAGGGCATCCCTATTTGTTTCAGAGTTTCAAAAGTAGCTACCTTCTGTTCAATAGGAAAGTGTAATCCATGTATATGGGAACTTTGCTACATAATCTTGACATCCAACTGTGTTTCCAGCAGCATTAAAATCCTCCTTTTATGATACCAATCTGGGTTCATGAACACACAGATGATAACGATGATAAAGTAATAAGTACTACCCTAGTAAATGTTGCTTACCCAACAAGCATCTGTATGGCAGAGGAGCATTTATATAATTGACGAAAAAAAGTTGCTTCAACACTTTTCACAAAGCTAGATTTCACTTGACCTGCAGCCAGACTGGGCCGAGTAACTCTCAGCCGAATCTAGTCTTTGGCGCACAACTCCTGATCCTCATCCTGTGCTGCTTCCTTCTTGACGTCTCCTCCCCTTCCTGACTTTCTGAACTGTGATGTGCTGAGTAAGACTCAATAACAGAATAATAGGTATTATAATACCACTAAATTTTGCAGTGGCTAGCTTAAGGTGTGAATTTACTGTGGAGTGAAAGGAATCTGTTGCCTATCCGGGCAGGAGGGAGGGAGGCTCAGACCACTGGCCATGGCCTTTATGTTCTCTTCATTTGCAAAATAACCTTTTTTCACTCTCTGAAGGCTGCAGATGAATCTGCTAGATGATGCAAATAAATATAGGTCTGACAGACCACATAGACCTATGCCTGCTAATCTCAGCTGCGAATCTACCCCAGCACTTCATGAGCCAGTTGTCTTCACCCAGGTTTTTCTTTCTTGCCCACGTCTTGTTATAATCAGTGATGAAGGCACAGTGAAGGAGGAGAGAAGAAGCTGTACAGTTCTTGAGGTGCCAGCCAAGAGGAGAGGAATCCCTAGGGAAGCTACAAAGGAGGGAGGGCAAGCTGTTGGGAGGTTGAACTTTCCTTTTGGCTTCCAGCTTGCTAGACATAAATATGGTGTTGACTAAGGAGATTGCATACCTTATACAACAGATTGCAGGCTATCGCAAAGTTCATAGGCAGAGTACTTAACAAGTGCACCCTGAGACTGTTTATGTCAATGGCATTCAAACACGCAGTGCTTGAGATACCACAGCAATGCAGTGCAATGCAATGCGTTCAGAGATGGGGAAGGGAGAAAACACAGTGCAGTTACCACCAGAGACAGGCTTGGGTAATGGTGGATTACTTTCAGCCAGAGCAACCAAGCCAGTCAGGCTGTATCACTGTTTCTTCTGCTTGGCAACTCTGCCTTCAAGGGGGGTGATGATAAACTCCAGCAACAGCGGAGATGCTTCCTTTTGCCAGCCAGCTCCTCATCTGCCTAAAGATACTACATAGGTTTCTATCCATAAAAACTGTTAAGCTTAGCAGCATATTTAATTCAAACTTATTGGAGGACAGTCATCTCAAAGATGTATTGTCTACAAGATTCAAAGAAGAGGTGGCCAGGCAGAGGGATTTACTGTTGTCTCTGGTAAAGGAAAAGCTGAAATACTCAGTTCAGCTTCTGTGTTGCAGCTGTGTGTATATACATGTGCCACTCCATAGGGGAGTGACGCTGGTCACAGAAAAAACTCATGCTAAATCTTGCTTAAGATTGTCATCCTGGGAACCAGATCAGTTGGAGACCGGGCATCTTCACCATTTGTTTCCTACTCAAATGAAGGTGGAAGCTTTTACCTTCCCTTCCTGATAACAGTGATGGCCGTTCCGATTTTAGCAACAGCCTGCTCTCATGTTCAGCTGGATATAGCAAATGCAAGCTCTAGCTAAAGAAACTGGGGGAAGCAATCTCAGGAACTGGGCAACTTTCACTGCCTGGTACAAGGCTTTTACAAGGGGAGCAGTGTGAGCCGAGGGAGCCGTGTGTGGCAGGAAAGGAGGACAATGGCTTCGTGAGGGGTGAAGGGGGCTGCGTTGTGCCCATGTGGAGGACATACAAATCTTCTCGGGAACAAGATGTGTTTTCTCACAGAGTGGGCACTCTTCTGTGCCTTAAGTCTGCACTCCTTAAGGCATCTGCCCCCACAGTATCACAGGGGCTGAAAGCTGCTTTGTGCTGTTCCCAGCTGGACTTTGATATACTGCATTTTCTGGTGACTCAGTTCATTGGTTTGGTTGATTTTGGGGTTTTTTTTGTTTGTTTTCTAAAGAGGTAGGTATTTTCCCACCTTCAATGAAACTCAAATGATCCTGTGATGAGCTGATGTGCATGAAAGGAAGTGCAGAGGAAGAAGAAACTCACAGGTGCCAAGAACATGTCCATATATACAAATTGAACATTACTCTGATTACATGATAAGGAACAGAAGAAAAGCTACTTATATTTTAAATCTATAATATTGATTGAACGATCATAATTATAGGTTGGAGCTGCAGCTCCACAAGGTATTGTAATTGTAGATAAAGGAATACAACAGGCATTTGAAATACTGTCCTAACAAGTAATACTATAGCAGCTGGCCTGTATTGCTTCAAACATTTTTCTTTTATATAGCTAAAAATAAAACAAGAAACAAAGGAATAAACAAAGATTAAAATAACTTTATCATACACATACCAGGCTTAGCAGAAGGTAGCTGCCGAACTGAAATAACACTGGATCAAATATTCCCCTCTGCTTCCGCATGGCAACAGCATAAGCTCCCTGCCAGGCTCTGAAGTTCCCCACCCAGAGCAGACACTGAACATCAGCAGACACGGTGGCTCCACTTGATATGTGCTGTAGCAGACTGAGCAACGTTCTGGAGGGCAAAGGAACGCTTCGCGCATGTAATTCTTGGATTTCTTTTTTTGTCCCCTGAAAACAGGGCAGGCTGTTACTTATATTTTTTTATAGGAAAACCTAATTTGCTTCAATGTGAGCAAGTGGAAATAAAAAAAAAAAAAAGGCAAATTACTGTGTCAGCACACTTGGAGGTCCCACTTCCCCTTTTCAGGACACCTTTAATGGAATAGCATGGGGTTTTTTAATCATATCATTTTGTCAAGAAGAGTAGGAAAAAACAGACACAGTAAGTGCTCAAACGTTCAATAATTGATGACCTGCAGCAGCTGAGCTGATGTCTGGTTCCACATATGAAAATTTTTCATTAAAATTATCTTTATTTTTGTGGAAGAAGTCCCCTAAATTCCTCATGAAACTAAGGTTGACTGATTCATATTTTTGAATTTAAGTTATCCAATGAAAGAGAGAAATTTCTCAGCTTGATCACAGTGACTGACTGATTTTATTTTTCTTGCTTTCTGGTTTGGTATGTTAAAAACTTGCAGAAGGCAGGTGACAGGCTGCTTTGCACCACACACATGGCTGATATGACATAAGGCTGTCTTGTTTCTCTAACCTCAAAGGGCTGAGGTCAGTTTTCAAAATAGGAGGAAAAAGGAGTATGGGCATTGCTTATACTGTATATTTCCACTCCCAATCAGCCATATATGAAAAGAACCTATGGAATATAAATGACTACAGAAAAACCCAAATTGAAATAGTTATGACAAAGCCCTTATGCTTCATAATAATTAGGAATTATGCATTGTTGTGCATAAATTTATATTGCATTCTTTATAACAGCATATATAGCATTAGCTTGAAATTCTGAAGTGGAATGAAGCAGGATGTGATTTCTTCAGGTGAGGACAACAATCAAATTGAAAGATATCTTTGTCCCATATTGGTAACAGAAGTAAACATCTGAAATTTCCATCGACCAAGAATACTTCAGGATGAATCAATGAAATATCTGTGTTAAGTTCAATGAAAGTTTTGATGTCAGCCTTATGAGAAATACATGAAAACTTCAAAAATAGATATTATTTTATATTTTGAGGTGAATTCTTCTCTTTAGTGTGTATTAATCCCCCTTTGCTTTCCTAGTATGGAAACATTACCTTGACATGTGTCCAAAAGGCACACTTGAGAAGTTTGAAACTGTTAAAGAAACAAAGTTTTTATCCAGAACATTTTTCATGATTGATAAGTATCCCCCAGGGGGATGTGAAAATTAAAGCTGCATAGAACTGAAGATGCTCACAGATTATATTCCAACATGAGTGTTTCTAAAGCAGTCTTTATTATGACATTTAAGTGTTATATCTGTAAAAACTTTCATGTACTCTTGCTGGAGGTGGAAATAGAGGCCATCTATATTAAGGCCTCCTACTATGATGAACAATCTTGTTAAAATCAGCAAGAATTCACTAAACCTAGAGCATGTTAATAAGGGTGGTAGAAACAAATGTACAGTTGTTTTGCTGACTGGGAGCTTTTTAGGACTGCTTTGAGGCACTCCATTAGTGTTGCCTCACATGCTTCCAAAGTAGGTTGATGTTGGTGTTGGAAAAATCACATCGGTCTTTAGAGGTGAAAGAAGAGTTGTCTATTATGTCAGTTCTTTGAGCTGGAAAAGTGGGAGAAGAACAGGGCTAAGCCAGCTCTGTATTCCTGATAAAAGCTGCAAACAGACCATCAGCAATGATGACACAGTCTTAGAGGTGTTGATTGTTTGGGACTCTGGAGGTCAGGTCGTCTACTTTAACCACTTAAAAGCATGTCTCTCTGACACTGAAGGAGATTTTAGCAGGGGTTTTATGTAGCCAAGTAAGAAAACGGTCCACAAATTGCCATAATCTCCAAAAATAACTTATTCCAGTGCTGTGCCACTCTCCTAGTGAGGAAATTTTCCCTGCTGTGCTACTTGAACCTCCCAGGCTACAGGTTTTGGCTATTTTCCCCTTATTTTATTCTGTCTACCATTGCTGAGAAGAGGTTGGTTTCACTGTCCTTTAACTCCTTCATGCAGGTGTAGGCTCTTAGCAAATTATCCCTTAGTCTTCTCTCCACCAGATTAAATCCAGCTGTTTTACCACACAGCTGAGGAGCAGCTCTTGGACTAAGCCATCTTGGGTAGCAACCTACTGGATCCTCAGCGCCTTTCTTGAACTGGGAGGCCAAAACCAGGACACAATATTCCAGCTGAAATCTCAACAGCAATGAGAGCAGAGCTTCACCTCATGTAGCCCAGCACCAGTTGCCAGCATTGATAATGGCAGCACAGAGCTGGCTCATGTTTGACTCACGTTCACTGCGACCCTCAGGTCCTTTTTAGCAGGGCTCCTCCTCAGCCAGCTGTCTTCCAGCTGTGCTGACACATGGGGTCATCTCATCCCCAATGCGATACCTTGTGCTTCTTGCAGCTTCTGTTGGCTCAGTCCCCAAGTTTCTCAAGGGCTTTCTGGACTGAATCTCCTTATAGATCTGCTGAGAGTGTGTTCTGTTGCTATCAAATCCAATGATGAAGATACTAAACAAAATGGGTCCTACTACTCGCCTGAGGCATGCTCTGCTTCTTAACCATCAGCTCAACATGAAACTATTGATTATTTTTTTTCTTTTTCCTCCTTTGAATTTGTTGTGGTGCAACCAGTTTACAATCTAGGGTTGATATTGGGGTCAGTTAAAATACTGCCTGTGTATTACCTTTGCCTGTAGCACAACAGTGATACGTCAATGGTATCAGATGTGTTAAATCACGCAATATTCAAATCCGAAGACTAACTGGAGTGGTTTTGAATGCAGGTTAATATAATTCAGTTCCACTATTTTCCTAGGGGTTTTGGATCATGTATTAAGATAGTTTATATCTGAAATAGTATTGATTAAAATTACTCTAGTTAAGCTTCTTCAGTGTGCCTGTTTTCAGACACCTGTCCAGATGTTTTCCAGGACTGCTGTGATGAGGCTGGCAATGAAATGAAGCATTTCTTACTGATTTTAAGTAATGTGAAGAGACAAGGAGAGTTAGCAAGCAAAAGAGATCTTTCAGACATAAGAAACTCAGATAAACCTCTGTTCCACTTCTGTCAGAATGTTGAACTGGGTGATTTCTCTCTAATCTAATGTTGTTGTGAGAGAGTTCAAATCTTTATGCCAAGTAGGATGCTGATGCCACATTTAACATAGTTCTTTTCCAGTAACACAGAGGTTTCAAAACTAATGGTGCTAAATTTTCCCTCATATTGACTGTGCTTTTAAAAAAAGGTAACTATGAACTGCAGAAATACTTGTATTTAAGGTATTTAGTATCAGTGCAAACTGTTCAGAGAAATTGTGTAACCACATATTCTGTACTTCTACCTGTCATTAAAAAATTGCAATCTATTAGTGTAAAAGTAAATTTCATGAGCCTAAAGATAGTCATTTAGATCTCAAAAAACCACTTCTGTTGGGATAGAGTTATTTCTCCTGAAGTATAGTGCTTTTCTGAAATGAACCTACATTAAAGTGGCTTTTCTCACCAGATCTCTTGCAGAGCATTTTCAGACTCCCATCTGCTAATTTGAGTGACATAAATACACTTTTACTGTGCTTTATTCCTGTTTGCCCTGCAGAGGTACCACTGCTGAGAGACACTTTGATTTCTTTTTCTTGTACTTTATCAACAGAATTGTTTGTTAAGAACCATTCATGGAACATATCAAAGGCAAAAGAGAAGATAACTGTCATGGAAAGCACAATCAGAAACCCTGAGGCTACGCAGGAATACCTCAGGCCGAGATTTGGCAAAAAACATTTACGATTAATGAATATTCTTGAAAAAGAACCCAGCAGAATTATGAAGAATTGCATAAGGGAAGGAGCAAGGAGAGATTTTTTGCAAACCAAACAAGTTTGCAATGCATTTATAGAGATATACTAAACAGCTAATCAAAGAACAGAATGTCCATTCTTTAGGAAATGGCAGGATTTATCAAAATGTCATTTCTTCCAAGATCAGGATGAGAAATTTGAACAATGCAAACCATAGTGAAAATGTGAGTAAATGTGCATTTGACTTCTGTGTGTGGTTAGAAGCAAACCATTCCAACTGTATCAAGATGCTGTGATAATTTTTTGTCAGCATTTTGTAATACTACTACATGACACGTCTAAGTTTCATTGACTTGGCATCTTTCAGTAGAAAACTACTTCCCTGGAAGTTTTTTAATCAGCTCACAGATTAAATAGTGCTCTATAAATGTTTTCAGTTTCTTTACATCCTTGTATTCATAGTGAGTGCTTGTCTCATTTTGTGAGAGACAATTGTATTTTTGCTCTCTTTATTGTATTGTGCTCTCTTTACCTTCCCCTACCCACCCCACCTTAGTATCCTGCTTTACCTTCACAAATGATTCAAAGGAGATGAGGAAATATTAGGCTTCTGGAGTAAAACTTTATCAAAGCAAGTATTTAGTAAAAACGCATCAAGAACTCCTTTTAAGGACACTCATACTCCCAGAGGAAGTAAATCTCTTCTATTTAGTTTTTAAGTCCCTTTCCATTTTAACATAAAGCTGGCCCTCAAGAATGGAGATCCAAAGAAGAACTTGGGTGCTGCAGGCCTGTTCTGCTAGAGACCTTGTCACTGCAGACACGTGCTGCCAGGCACTGTTAGGAGCTTGTGATAAAAATTAAATCCTCCAGCTCCTGAAGTGTCAGAAAAACACTGAGATGAGGGTGCAGGGACATGCTTCCCCAGATTCAAAACCAGAAATAATTAGCAGAAGGAAAGACTTTATTCTTACAGCAAAGAAAAAGGACCGTTGGTTTTAAACTTGCCACAACGCTTTATGTTCCTAGATATGTTAAAAGAGCTCACTGTCTTCAAACCAGGCCTGGAGGTCCATGGCTGTGCTTCACTGGCAAGGGTTCATATTAACATTTCTGCTGATGTTCCTGATGCCTGGTTCAAGAAGACATTGGGCTTAATTTGGAAACCTCTTCTGCCACAGGTTTCCTGGAATTATAAATATTAATGGAGTCAATATTTTATATTCTCTTCTATCCACAAAACTTCTGGAGAATATTTGTTATGAAGCAGTGTCTGAAGTGAAAGACAAATACTGTGCTAGATGAGATGATAACAGAAGCAGTATCAAAGATGACATTTTCTAAGGATTCTGATTATTCATGTCGGGTTTCTCACAAGCAATAAGGCTAAAGGTCTTGCTATGTCATTTAAGTGACACTTAGCTATGGAAAGAGTTTACCTCAATAGTTTCTCAACAGTATTCAACAAATCTTTGTGTTTTGGATGCTTTCATTAGAAAATAGTGTTTTGGAGAACAGGAGATTTCTTCAAATATAGAAATTTTATCTATTAAATTAGGATCGTAATATTACTCTGTGCATTTTGGAAAATAGTGATAATACTTGATGATATTCTATTATGCTAGAGCTTATCTGTTCTTTAGTTTTTAACCATGAGGTCACTGTGAAGTGGAACAACTTCCTAAAGGTTGTCATAAATTGCCCATAACTGCAAGTTGCCATATCAAGATTGAGTGGGGTTTTCTTTCTGTCCAGAAAAGATGTTCTTTAGATGGAAAAGGAATTAATTGGGGGGATTCCTCTGGTCTGCATTGCACAAGGTACCTACACAATCATAGCCAGTTACTTTTGGTCTTATGACCTACTAATTTACAGTATATTAGATGAACTTATACAATTGGCAGTACGTCCAGGTCTCTCAAAAAGCTCCCTGATGACTTTGAGACGTGTTGTACAATAGTAATGCCCAGTTCCTCTCACAAGGTAGTTGTGATGCTGTCCATAGTGCCAGCATCCAGAAAACACTGAAAAATCCTTGAACTGGATTGTGTGTTCCTACAAGTAAGGGGGTGGTATAACTTAGTTGTGAGTGATAGAACTTAGTTATGTGGAGTTATCAGTAGACTGAAAGCTGTTTGAAAAATGTAACAGAAAGCTGGTGAGGGATAAGACACCTTGGTAACAGTCACCTCATTTCTCAGTCTCAAGCCTATATTGGAATTATGACCACCTTTTACTCATGTTGGCTCTGTAACAGAAATGTGAGTGAAGTGTCCATCCAGCTTTTGTGCCCCAGGCTCAAGTAGGGAAACAGAAAATGTCTTCTCTGGTTTGTCTTGCTATTGGTGTCTGAAATCCAGATTATTCCCAGGAAAAAAGAAGTGAAGGAAGACTATTCCTTTTAAAGGAGTTATAACAGCAGTTTAGGGTACAAGAGTGGAAGGATTAAACCCTGTGTTGTCAAGTTTGCTTGTCTAAAAGAAGGTACAGAAATCCGTGTCTGTATGTACACATAGACAAAGAAATAGCTTAGTGGTCAAAAGTGTTGAGCACATTCAGAAGTAACTGAACTCAGTGGTATTACAAATGCTTGCTGCCTGCGTTACTTTTAATATCTTTTTTAAAGACTTTAAGAAAACTTAGGATCAAGCTTGTATGCCATCCAACCGTAAACTTTCCTTGTCACACTGCGATCACATCCCCAGTTGTCTTCCATCAGCCTAGCCACAGAAGTGATACCAATTACAGTTGTGCTGTAGTCCTGGGAGCAGTCATCTTGCCTTCATCCTGAGAAGACAATCTCCTGCCTTCTCAAATATTTGTGTCTTAATCTCAAATATTTGTCAGGCTTTCTGGGACAAGTTGATTTTATAAATGTGAATTGCATTAACCTCAGTACCAGATGATTGCTTGGCCCCTCCTTTACAATTAAAGCTGCTCTTAAGGTCCAACCAGGTTATGTGGTTTTCTCCATACTCTGCTAAATTTCAGACTAATTATTTCATCCATCCTTAATGCTTTACTGTGCTTGCAAGTAAAACTGGGCTAACACTGATTTTTGGTGATTTTCCCCCCTCAATATTTCAATAGAACAGTAATTTTGATAATGTGTGACAACCCAGGTCCCAGAACACAATGTGTAGGCTGGTCTCAGCTGATCAGGAGGAACATCAGTGATGGTGGGTTGGTACGGCTGTCATGGGTCACCTGAATGCGCTGTTCAGGGGACAAGCCCCAAACAGCCTGATGCCGACCCAGGGGGTGCCAGGGAGAGGAGATGGAACAGGTGTGTGAGAAGACTAAGTGAGAGACAGAGTATTTTAATTTTTGCTTGTTGTCATCTCAGTCTGACAGCTCCTGCCTAAGGTTTCAAGCCACTGCAGTAGTCAGATGAACTGTAACTTCTACTTTTGACTTTACTGTCTCTTCGATTCTCAAACAGGACGTTCCACACAACTTGGGGGAAAAATACCCAACCAACCTACAAAATTTAGCTAAGCTTTGCAAACTTGGAACTCACAACTTCACCTAATTTTAAATGATAGTTCAAGGAAGTGTTTCTTCCTGAAAAAAGTGGTGCAGCCCCCCACCTTATCTGGAGTGTTTGCTGACAAACCTCAGCTTGCTGCATTTCAGCCAACTTCAATAACAAAAAAGCAATGAACTGCACACTGCACAAGACTTCACTGTTTCTAAAGCAGTTTGATACAAGCAAACATATGCAAGTGCATACAAATGTATATGTAATCTCCACCCCACTACATCTGCAGATAACTGGATATTGTCATGTTATTTTTCATGCCACATTTTGACTGCTGTTCTATTTCAGTCATAAGAGGCTTGGGGTATGGGACTTAGTGCCTGTTAAAGCTAATTATCCTTACCATTATCATCAATTAACCCCGATTAATGTCAGACAGAAATGCAAAAATGTCAAACCGTTTCCTACGATTCAGTACAGACAAGTTCAGGGGAACTGGTAACGGCAATGGCTGTGCACAAGAAACTCAAGCTACCAAAAAAGTAAAAGCTTTCTTCTAGTTTTGTACACTCATCGCAGACTATAGGAGCCTTTTTCCCCATAGGTGCTGCTTGTGGAGACCTAGCAATTGGTGCTTCCTGTCACCAGGTCACCCAGTTCTTCAGATAGGAGGGGATGTGGTTAGAGGATGCAGTGGGCCACGTTCTCCAGCATGACAGCATTGGTGTCTGTGCTAGCAGCCTGACACAAAGGATGTACTACAGGCACAGCCTTTGTCACTTGCCTAATTTCTCTCTGTCTTCTGGTTTTATCGACTAATTTTCCCAGCACAAGGCAGTATGCTGCAGAATGCTGATTTTGTCAATCTTATCAATATTTAGTGTGTAATGAAACAAACATTATGGAGGCATTTCAGGTTTTGAATTTTGCTCTTCCAGACCTGATTTTTGCTTACTGCTTCAGGCCATGGGGGCCTTGCTGAGTAAGGATTAAGCCTTCTGATTTACATGACACCTCATTGGAACTGCTGTCAATGTCCTTGCCCTAGTCTGTTCCTCAGCCTAGTAAATGAAAGGAACCCCAAATCTGTCACAAGGTTCTGTGTGCGCATTGAACACCTGCTGAAAGAAGGGCAATGGCTCGCAGGTCAGGGGAGCTGCGAGTCAGGAATGAGATCGGTTCGGAGGGGCTGAGGCTTCGCTTTAAAATTAGAAGGAAGAAAAAAACATTAAAAAGAGGAAAACAAGATTCTGCCAAAGAGAGTTGCCTTCCTAACTTTTTAGAAATCTAAATCAAGTAGCTCACTCAACATTACCTATTATGACATTAGTGAGTACAGTTTTGCCACATATGCTTCTCATACATAGCTTTGCTGTTAAACTAAGAATCGGCAATGGAGTCACTTTTAATAAATGAACATTATGATATTTATTATAGTAGTTACATGTAATAGCACAAGTGTACTAATGTTGTTGGCTTAATGAATGCCAAGACACACAAAATTAAGAAACCTGGCTGTGGCTTTAGGGACAGTGGATCTACAAAAGGAGTTTGCTCACAGCGTTCAAATTTTCTGCAACATTTCCTAAATCAGTGGCTTTCCCCTGGCTGCAGTATGTAGCTTGGAAACCTGGGGCAGAGCTGTGCATTATGGGGATAGAGCTGTCTTCAAAATATCCTCTGACTGCATCTGCCAATATAGCTCCTCTGCATCCCCTATCATCACTCATCACTTTCTGATCCTTTCTGTTGACATCAGAATTTGGGAGCTTTCAGGGATGATTACTGCATGTGTGCATGCCAAAGATGATTGCCTTTCATTATTCTAATATTATATATTAGGATGTAGCATGATAGTTATGACAACTACTGTGACAACTAGGTCTCTCTTGTTATTTGAACAGATTTAGTTCTTAACAGAAGGTGACAAACCTCCTTAATCTTTCACTTTTTTGCAATGCAGCAATGAACATCAGTAATTTAAAAAATTAGTATTTTGCTGATTTCAGAAAGTGTCATATGAAATATAACCCCAAATTTTTTGCTTTATCTTAGTTTTCTATTTTAAAAATAGAACCTGTTTCAGTACACAGCAATATAAAAAAGAACCACTAGTTACAATATGAAAGATTATCATAAAAGAGAATAATATACAGATTTTTAGGTGTATATGTAGTAATACTTCATTTCTTTCTATGTTACAAATAGCCCCAGTTACAATATTTTACACCACAGCTGTGAAACTGCTGAATGGTACTAGGCTTTAGGGAGCACAAATGTGTCCTACTGGTCAAAGCACAGGACGGAGACAGGGGAAATTTATACTGTAGGTCCATGTTTGTGGTGGTGTCTAAATCACTTTATCTGATGAAGTCAAAGGCAGTTTGGTTATATACAATGGTGTCTCAGCCATACCTCATGGCTTTCCTGTCTAAAAAAAGGAGTAGGAACAAAAATCATTATCTTATTGACCAAAACATAGCTTAGTCCTTAAGAAAAATCAGTATTATATGCTCCAGAGAAAGGCACAAAAATACTAAAGCAAAGAGATTTTGAAATAATAATTTGGAATTTCCCCCTGCTGTTCTTTTTGCCTCATATTAAGGCTGGTTTATGCTGTGGAGTACCGAGGCTTTAAATCCTTTCTGAATGTTAAGCTTTGTGAAGTATTTTGATAACTTCAGTTGAGAAGTGCTATATAAGCCAAAGTATTAGTATTAGTATTATTATTAATCGTTCTATTATACAGTCCTCATAGATGTCAAGAATATAAATACTGGGGTTTTTTGGCAGCTGTAGGCCTAACAGGTTTTGTACAACCCGGAATGACAGGCTTGGAGTTTTTTATTTTTCCGAGTGTTACTTGCAAAAAATACATGTTTTTAGAATTTCACTTTTCAAGTTCTTACAGCATGAAAGAGATTTCCTTCTGTATCCCTGAGACAAGTGCAAGTCTCTCTTTCTCCTCACTAGAAAGGGAGAAAGTATGTGAAGGGAGAGGCTGGCTTCATCTATTGCTACAATGAAGCTGTCTCTGACCCTTAAAACATAGGGGGTTTTAACATTTTCTTGCTGTCTTGTGTAACAATAAGGATCTCACACTTGTATTTTCTCACATTGTCCTACCTGAGCTTACCAATGAGTAAACTGATGCCAAGATTTCAGAATCTCAGGTAAGTCTTGGTTCTGCATTGCATAGAATTTTAATTGTCTCTTCATGTAAGGTTAATTTTTTTTACAATTCATAAGAAATGAAATTTTGGAAAAGTGGAACAAAGCACATATATGCTAAGACTTCAATATTTTATGAAGAGTCACAAAAATATGCATACCCCTCCTGTGACAAACAGCCTGTCCAGCTCTTTAATGTCAACTTTACCATTGACTCAATGAAAGTGGCTTGGTCCTAGTCCTGATGCTCTCCCTCTCCCTCAAATCCTATAAATCTGCACATTCTTATGAAAGAGGCAATAGCCCTTTTGACTCTTCCCTGTTAGCTTGCCTAATGGTTTGCTAAGAGTGCCAGGAAATTATTCTTGCCTTTCACAACCTATTTTTTTAATTCCTAAAAGCCCTCATATATTTTCATGGTGTTCCTAATCTCTGTTGTGCTGCAAAGTGGAAGACTTGGGTTTAGGAAAAATAATCTCTTGTATGGTATGTGCATAGCACTGGAAATGAGGGGCCAGCGCAGATCTACTAAAGCTGAATCCTTCCTTGTATTCTTGTGTACAAGGCCAGTGATGCTGTTAGTTTTGACTTTAAGATCTATAAATATATAAATGATGTAGGCCAGTGCAGTTCACAGTGGTTTGGAAGTGATTGCCTTTCTTAGCAAGAAATGGTTAAAAACATCAGTAGTCACTTTTGTAATTTTTTGTTGTGCTTTATGCTTGGAAGATTGTTCCTTGTTATCAAAGGCAAGAACTTGATTCAAAGAGACTTATTGTAATTTGTATGACCTAATTAGAATCAAGCTTCTAATCACACATATTTCATAAATAAATTAAATGACTTTGCACATTCTTTTCTTCAACTTTTGGATATGTATCCTGAGTAAAAAAATGTAGAGAATGTATTATTGCAAATATATTCTTTTCTTTGCCAATAACAGTTCTGCAATTGGCATGGTGCTGTCTCTTTTGCTGCAAACTAATGCCTCTCTTTATTAAACACGCTAAAAACTGGAATGTGGGTGAGTGACATTTTCTTTATTTACTTACAGTTTTAATGAACAAAAATGTAGCTTGTTATAATTTATAGGATTTGCATGGTGTTAGTTTTGATTAGGTGCAGGGGGATGCATCGCCGCTTTTATTAACGTTAACTACTGCACAGTTGTTGCTACCCAGAAATTCTTAAGAGTGCAAATGAACACAGAAGACCTTGGCTGCATCTCATCAAGCAACGCAGATAATCTTTTCAGTCAGTACCTGGCCACAGCCTTCTGACTGAAGAACTCACATCATGTATATAGGGTGACTTTGAATGACTTGGCTGCTGAAAAATTTGATGTGAAGCTGTACAGCAACATTTTTGCAAAGTGACAGTAACTTCTCACTACAAATTCAAGAATCTCTGATTTTTAGAAATGGTGGGCTTGTGTTGCCAGCATAAGGCTGTGAGCACCACTGCCAGACCCACGCAGCAAACACACTGAGATTGCCAGCACAGAAAGATTTATCTATCCACAGTTTTGGCTAGCTGTGGAAAAGCTGAGATAGTCTCAGGTATGTTATTCAAAGAGAAATCCCAGAAGTCACTTCTTGTTGCTATAGGTTTTCATTTAGATTAATTATATTCATGTCATAGCCTTTATGAGACTGACTTGATTTCCCCCCTTTGTCTTATTTACAAAGCTTCCCTTTCTTTCTATTTCTTCATTTGTTACTGTCTAAAAGGGCCTTGTAAAAACCACACACACACACAAAAAAAAATCTGAGCACTATCAGCATAACAAATTTCTCAGACTTGCCTGTCAAGGTCTAACATTAACTCCTTTCGCTTACATGACAGCTGGCAGGTAGATGTCTCTTTGTTGTTTAAAAGGGAGTTTGCTTTATGTTTCTCCCTGGCCTTTCACTTTTATGCAAAATTTTCTTATTTTCTTATGCTATTAATATTTTCTATGAATTTGAGGGAAGCCAGAAATTGCTCCTCTTTAATTTCCTTTTCACAAACCCCCTGATTCTTTGTTGTGTACTATAAATACTGTCTGGCTGTTTCCAGTGCTCTACCCAGGTATTTCAGCAAGCTGAAGAACTGACCGAGTGCTGCTGCCTGCCAGTCAGGTGCTGTAGGATGTGTCCATGTGCATGGAGGCAAAATGAGAGACATCCTGGCAGTCAAGTGTGCATGTTCACTTTGCCAAGTGTCAACTCCAATTACAGAGTGCTACCTCCCAACGTTTTAAAAAATGCAGCCCCTTCTAAAATTACACAGAATACTTTTTAATTGTAGGAAAACTCTCTTTCTTTTAATTTTTTATAAAGTCAAGCATAAAACATTTAAATGAAAACTTTTAAAGGGTATAGCTTGAAATGCTAGAAGCTTTGGAGTGTTGCTGCTGCATATCTGACTCTAAACCCTAACCTGTAAATTGGCACAAGTTTTATTGTGCAGTAATTTAATCTCATTTCCATTATCTATCTATCTTATCAGACTCAAGGTGATTATTCCTCTTTTCGGGTAGGCAGTATAGCTCTTCACTATTAAAAACCACAGACTTGAATCAAACTCTGAAGTCATTAGATAGAGTCCAAGAAAGTTCTAATGACCCTTACTAATGCCACTGGTCTTGGGACTCAGCTCTTGTTATAAATGGTACAGTCTTTTTCTATCCAGAAATTGATAACGTACAAAATTAAAAATGTTTTTGATAGTGAATATTTAGTTGGAAGAAGGTTCAGGACACCTTCACACAGTGCTCTGGAATCCAGTTCACCAGGTTTAATGCAGTCCACTGAGATTAAATATTTTTCTGTGGTAGTTAATCTGCCATCAGACTACAAGCACTAAGGGAACCTCTGCTGTGGAAGACTCAGTGAACTCTGTGTATATAGCAGTCCTGAGCAGTATGATTCCTGTTTTGAATTCCCTGTTTTGAATTAGGGCTTTGGATGCTGTGCTGCAACCCTATAAGCACTAACTTTCAGGGTTTATCACTTGCCAGTGTGCTTGTTCACAACACCAACGGGAGAAAGCAGTTTCTTTCCAGCCAGACTTGAGGCAAGCAGGAGATCTGGACAGAGTTTAGTTCCCTATAAGCTTAATCTCCCCAACTTCTGTCTGTGATTTGTTCCTATTAGTTTAAATTACTTCTTGATGAGTTGATTTCTGTGGCTTCTTCCTTAATTCTGCCCATGGGTTACAGGAAAGAGCCTGTGGGGATATTTGGAAATGACACTGCCTCTAAGTGCCAGAAGCCCGAGATGCCGCACTGCCTCATGTTGAAATGCCCATGGGAGCCGAGCCTTTGCGCCAGCAGTAAATGAAGTTGTCTGAAGCTTCACCAGCAAGTCAGACCGCTCCTTCTCTTAAGCAGCTTTATACATTGTTTTGCTGATCTAGTCAGCTAAGGTTAAATGTCACAATCAGTGGAAAATCGGGGTGGAGATCAGCACTTACGTAACAGCTCTTCTTCACCAGCTTTCAAACATCTCCTCTGCACAAAACAGCAGGGCAAGCAAGAGGGTTTTCTATCAAAGCCTACTTTGAAATACTTCTGAAGATTCTCTGATTACGTGAAAATATGCCAAAGATTTACCATGTACTTAGAAACTCAAAACTCACATGTGCTTTTCTAAATGCATTTACAAAACGTGAGTCATGGGAGGTCTTCCTTTTCAGAGGTGCTCGAGGGTTAAATGTGAAATCCATGGGAAATATGGGTGTTCAAATATTTAGAACTGTCCTGGTTTTGGCTGGGACAGAGTTAATTTTCTTCCTAGTAGCTGGTGTAGTGCTGTGTTTTGGGTTTAGGATGAGAATAATGTTGGTAACACACTGATGTTTTAGTAGTTCCTGAGCAGTCCTTACATCAAGTGAAGGACTTTTCAGCTTCTCAGCCCACCCCACCAGCGAGAAGGCTGGGGGTGCACAAGAAGCGGGGAGGGGACACAGCTGGGGCAGCTGACCCCAACTGACCAAAGGGATATCCCATACCATACATCATGCTCAGCAATAAAACTGGGGGCAGTTAGCCAGGGGGTGGCAGCCTGCTGCTTCAGGACTGGTCAGTGGGTGGTGAGCTATTGCGTTGTGCATCGCTTGTTTTGTATATCCTTTTATCATTATTATTATTTCCCCTTCCTTCTCTGCCCTATTAAACTCTCCCTATCTCAACCCTTTTTTTACCTTTTTTCCAATGCCTGCCCACCTCCCCACCATCACACTGTGGGGGGAGTGAGCAAACAGCTGTGTGGTGTTTAGCTGCCTGCTAGTTTAAACCACAACAGGAACCCAGGACCTTCCCTTTTCTGTTCTTATAACTACTTGGTCAAGCCCAGGTGCCTCTCCCCCTTCTCTGGTGTGATTTATTTCACTGCGCTGGAGAATTATATAAGCATACTAATACTCTGTGGTTTCTTTGTACCAGTTCAGTTTTACCTAATAGATTGCTTACAGGTGTGTGAAACACTGGCTGCTGGTCAGGGTATCATACCTAACTTACTGCTCATAGCTGATGGCATACATTACTGTCATACATAAAGTAAGACTCCTAAGCAATATTTCTAAATTCATGAATCATAACTGCAGTGACTTTCAGAATTCAGAAGAAAAGAAGAATTTCAGGTAGTTGAGACTCCATCAGAGTTCTAATTTTTTTTTTATTTATGTTTTAATTGCAGGCTACTAGAAATCACTTTGTAAAAGGCCGAAATTAAAAATACAAGCAATAATCACTTAGTTAAGGCTTCTAGTATCAAGACAGAGGTAATCTCTTCTTACACTGTTTTCCCAAACTTTAAGAAAAAAGATTAACAGCTAGCTCTTACGTCAAATCCTCTGTGTGCACAGAATAAGAATTTTTACTGTAGTGAACTATCTGCTATAGCTTGGAACCCATCTGCAAGCACAGAAAAGACTGTCAAAACTCACTAAGAACAGGATTATTTTAAATTATCAAAGGTGATCTTTGTTTTCCCCACCACCCATTTGCACTTCAGAAACCAAGGGTGAAGTATCTTCCAAGTGAAAGCTCTTGTGTTTGGAAATGAATATTTTTATGTGGAAGAATCTATATAGCAAAAATTTCTCATGAAAATCACTATCACAATACCTCAGTGTGCTACCAGAAGTGGCAAAACTGGTCAACAGCATCAAATATACTTCAGCTTTGTGTTTGAAGAGAGATGTCAAATGTATCATCTCAACAGATAATAATTATCTTAAAAATAAAAAATAATTCTGAGCCATATATTGAAAATAAGGAAGCTCAACAAGTAACTCATCACATATTTGTTTCATATTGTTTTTTAGTCTGCACAAAAGATTCTGAATTTTTCAGGCTGAACAATCAAATGATAATGGAAAGCTTTTAAGGAAGGGAAATGGGATGAGAAACATTATTGCATATTTAGGTACATATTTATGTCTGCAAAGCTGTTTCAAAGAAAGAGAGAATTAAATTTTTGACATAGTTGCCAGCTTGTTAAAGCTGAACTGCTGGGAATGTTTTTGGGTAGCTTGTGATAACAGGTATAAACTGTAAGCTTCATGGTTATAAGCAACACATACGTGGATATGTTGCATCTATTATGCAGTACAGAAATCTTCTCTGCCCTTCTGTGGGTGGATATACGAAACATTTTGGATTTTGTAACTGTAAAAAGCTGTTTGCCATTTAAAGTCAGTATCACTAAGCCTCAACCAGCAAGATTATGACTCTCCAATCCACATTAATAATTCAGTGTGAAATATCTTCCTGACACTTGTAGCCCTGTCAGAGATCGAAAGTGTTTATATTTTCTGGATACATTATATTAAAAGCAAAACCCATTAGTATGCTGCATGCATTTACAAATTCTAGTCATAGTGGATGTGCTATGATATGAAACCTATCATTTTAAACCCAGCCCTGCATAATCACTCATGTTGATTTCTGTGCACAGTACTGATTTGTAACAGGCATCTCATGATAAAACTGCCCTGCCTGGGCAGGCGATACAGCTGAGGACAAGCAGTAGAACCTGAATCCCAAACCATATTCACTTCTGGTCTCCATGTGGGAAACGTGGCTCTTCAAACACATTGGATTTGGCCCCTCTTGTTAAAATAACTTTTGGTTTTGTTTCCTTCAGTTTTCCTCCCATCTCCATGCATTGCCCCCTGCCTGAGTCTTAGGGTGACAAGGGGTGCACACAAATGTCTTTCCACTGAAATCTGCTTTAGTCGGAATGACTTAATGAGAGATGGTCTAGTTTGTCAAACTCATGCATGTCATATTTGCAGCACAATCAGCTTCTCAAAAGCAGAGGCTTATGTGATCAAGTCTTCCTTTGAACTTCTGGATTCTCGTTAGCAACACAAAGCTTTGTCATGCTGTTGCAATAAATCATATTTTAATAACTGTTAAACCCTTTGAACATAAAGTTTAATAGTAACACTTGAAGGAATTAAATACTTTCATCGAGTGTCAGTGCTTATGGCCTAAACCCGTTAGATGCTCACCACCTGCTGCCTAAGGTGGGGACTGGAGTTTGCCTTGGAACCAGAGCTGATTACATCAAACACTGAACAAATGCATTCGGTAATAGCAGAAAAAAGGGTTTATGTCCCAGAGTTTAGAATTTAAAAACACAGGCCTAAAAAGGAGTGTGGAAATGGGGCAGAACGCACCAGCTGTGCCATTGAGAGATTCCTTTCTCATGTCATGATAGCTGCTATTTTTTTAAGGGATGGGGCTCTGGTGGGCAAGGATTAGCCAAGTTTAAAGAAAACTAGAAAAGAACATGTGCTGCAAATAGACTGGAGAAGAAGGGGGTAGGACATACAGACTGAAGTTACTAAGAAATGGTTAGCATTAGTGGAATGGGAAGGCAAAAAGGGCAGAGAACTGAGAGGTGACCCATCCTGCTGGCTGCATGGCTAGTCCCACCAAATCAGCATGGTACCTGTGTTTCTGCTCAAGCTGTTTGCTCTGCTGGCTCAGAATTCTTCTCAGACTGCTGATCGGGGTTTCATTAGAAATGTTGGCCCTCATGGGGGAAGGATTAAGCAGTATGGCTGTGCGCTGCATGGCCGTACTCTCTTGGAAGTGGTTGACCACAATGGCCTGGAGGATGCAGAGGTTTATAGGGTTATGACCATGCCAGGGCTGCATCTTTCCCACTGCACCCTGCAGTGGTGTGAGGGGTTGCTTCCCTGTCTCCCTCATGTTCCCTTCCTAAAATGCTTCTCCGTAGCTACTGAGGTGGCAATAAGCACCTAATGGGTGCCATTAGTCACAGCCCTGACAGCATTGGGGGACACATGGCGAGCCAGCGAGCAGGGACAGCTCCGCTGTGTCTCTCAGTGATTCTTCTGCTAGTAAGTTATTGAGGAGCAATTCCCAAGTCCCACCGAAGCCCATGGCAACGCTCTTGCCAACCTACTTCAGAGCTCGAGTTAGTCCTTTGAGTGCTGAAGCATCTTCCATGATTTTAATCAATAGCCTTCTTCCACTTAAGCCACCAAAACTGTGTTTTCATGCTTGCCTCTGCTACAACTGAAGTATCATTGCTGAAGGTTTGTGGATTAAAGGACTCTTCCGCCCTCCCTCCCTGCCCCCAGTGGAAAATCGCCACAGACCAACAAACTAAACAGCTTACAATGATCAGCCCTAATTCTGAGGAGAAATACGACTATTTTTATTACTAAAGACAACAACCCACGTGCAAAACAGAATATCAGATGTCAGTGAAAAAATAACCATTTTTTTTCTTGTGTATATATATTGTTTTGCTGTTGTTTAAATGCGCACAGGGATAAACTAGACGTAATCTTGACTTTTGCCATACATGCTCTAGCAGCTTTTTGTAACTGGTAGGCTCAAAGGGACATACAAGAAGTGGATTTCTTGTAACCAATTGCAAACATGTGGTGAATTAGATAGTTTTCCTTATAGTCAATAAATAACTGTTTACAGTCAGTAAGCAACTGCATTAGTTTCTGATACTGCACATCTTTTCAGATCAACCAGTTAACTAATCAGACTGGAGCAGTGTGTGCACACATCAGGATGTCTCTGGAATGAGCAAAATAGTCTTTATTTTATTGTTCCATGACAGAACATGAAAAAGAATATAGCAGGGTGAAAACTCATTTTGTGTATACAGAACAAATGAGAAAGGTTATGTCACACCTAAATGTGTAGCAAGTGTGATTTGGGCTGCAATGAGCTAGTAATGCTTTTCCTAACACACAACCACAAAGGCAAGGCTGTGCCTGTGCTGACCTCTGTGCAATCATTTGATGGCTGTAGCATTAATTTCCACTAATGCTTTCAGTGTCAGTGGAAGATTGGAGCAGTATCTGACTTTCTGCTGGCAAAAATTCTGCTTGAGAGCAAAACCTCTCCATTCCAAGACCTTTCTTGCGGTACATACTACGTTATGTTTGTTTAAAATATTCTGCATGCTTCATGTTACACAATTCCAAACTGCTTAACTCTTTAATACAATATCCAACCATGTCCATAAGCTCTGATTCATAGTTTTCATTAATTTATTCCTAAGGCTACTACAAGGAAGGGGCAACCTCTCTTGCTCATACAGTCCAATACTGCAATCCCATTGCTGTTCTATAGAGCTGCAAGAGGACAACGCAACCCCTTTATAGATAAGTATATTGTTTTTATAGTTGTTTGCAAAGCATTTGTGTGGAGTCTATTTGTTGTTGTTTCTTGTAGTGCTTTTGAATAGTTGTTAGAGAGAAAAAAATTTTGTCCCAGTGCAGTGAAGACATTAAAAAAAACCTTTTCCTATTTTGTAAATTTTCCAAGAAATGGCAGTGTTACATGTTAACATTTACAAATCAAGAAACTTACTAACTAGATTACCTGGAGGCATTATTTCACTCTGCTAAAACTTGGGAAAAGCAAGTTAAATTGCTCTGTTTCTGCTACCGAACCTCCATTAAGGAAAGAACCTGCAAAACTCTGTGTGCGTGTGTGCATGGCCGGGGGGTTAATGCATGCAGTTTATGTGCCTGGTGCACGTGCACAACGATCTTTTCACTAACAGCATTTTAAGACTTTACACTTTTGTTAACACGACTTTCTAGGCATATCCGTCCACTAATGTATATTACTTAATTTATGTATGGACTGATCCCCTGGCTTCACTTAATAACCAAAGAAGAGGAAAAGTTACTCTGTAACTGTGCATCTGCCATGTGCAGATGGAAAAACTGTTTCATGGGGAAATTCCATGAAAACTCCAGTTTTTACCTCAGACATAGAGTCAGCAGTAAACGTAGTTAGTTTTCACAAGTTATTCTAATTTCCAAACACAAAAAGTTCTATACTGACACACAGTAACCTTAATGCTTCTTGTTATTTAGAACATTCCAGTCAGCCTTTATGATGGACGAAGATGTACTAAGCCCTGAATTGTAAATTTGTAGCTCCCCAATGATCAGTGATCATCACCACCTTACATGCAATGCGCAAACAGAGCATGTTCCACATTAGCGCTATCTCCATGCACATGTTGCTTCCAAAGGGCTAATCTTCCAAAATCAGAAGGGAAAAATAAATGCGGAAATTGTGAGGAACCATTTTTACACAGAAATGTGAATGGAATATAAAACCTTAAGATGAACTTAGTGTAAGATCAGAAGGCTGCATTCTGTCAAGAAAAGGCAGTTTTGGTAGGGAAAACTAGCCTTTGTTCAATAAGGAAAACAACTATTTGACATAAACAGCATATAAAAATGGTCAGGGAACTATGGATAGCAATCAATATAAATAAATTGCTCTGGAAATTGATAACAGGAAGCTAGAAATATGAGGGAAAATCCATGGCAGATATTTTCTATATATATCTGCAGTAAAAAAAAAAAAAAAAAAAGTCACAGTGATGGCATAGGCCCTTCTAAATTGCAATGTGTAGATTAATAAAATTTAAAAAATGGTATTTGGTGCAAGGTTCTGGTTTAAAAAAAGAAGTGACTTCAGGAACATCAGCTAAAACCATTCTCCCACTTGATGACAACTGTTCATTTTCACCATAGGTGCCCTATTCATCTGGAAGGAAGCATGTACGGTAAGGTTCATTTGGTAATCTGTCTTGACAAGATCATTGGCTAGGCCAAAATGTACTGCTGCATCCAGGAATGAGATGCAGTACTATATACCTGTCCTGATCATGAATACAGAGTTAGGGACAAACATATTCTTATAGCTTTATAGAAATATTCCTTAGAACCTTGAAGGCAGAGCTATATGTTTAAATCGGGCAAAACCTCCTAATATATAAAATAGGGAGCATATTAGCGTGCTGTTTCATGTCAGGCTTATTTTTTAATTTTCTGCATAGCTTTTATTCAGTACTGCCTTGTAAGTGAAAATCTTTACAGTTCAATTTGGGCTGAAGTTTGTTCTTGGTGGTTTCCCATTTCACTGATGATCAATGGATAGCATTTCAAGCAATCTAACTGAAGAGTCTGCCTCACCAGAATTTGGGTGCAGATCCATCCTAACACACGCATTTTATTTTAGTATTGGACTAGGGGGTCCTTTGACGCTCTGCAGACTGCGAATGATGAGTAGAAAAAACTCAGCGCAAATAGTAGATCAGGGATTTCTGTTTTTTTTCAATAAAAATAACAAAACAAAATCCAATACACCCACCCACACACCCACTATTCATTTGCCCATGATTTTTTCCTGTATGTGTGTGGTTAGTTTATTCTACAATGCAAGAGCTTTTACATGAATGGCTACCAGTCTCTCTACACCTGATGACCAGCCCCTATCACTCCTTAGGCTTTTGGAGTCCTATACATTGACCATATGGCATCTACGGCCAGTAGAGCTGTGTAAGTGTGGTGAAAAAGTACCATGCACCAAATGCAAGGTGTGAGCATGTGACTTCCACTACCTATTAGGAGCAGCATCTAAATGAAGTGAGGAAAATTTGAGCATTGAATTTGAAAAGTTTAGGGAAAAGAGATTTCCCTGAGCTATCCCCGTTTCCGCAGCGCGCCCCAAAGGCGGGGATGCGGGCAGAAGCACGCCTGCTGCCGTGCGCCCACACCCGACGGCCTCGTCCTTCGGGAGGATTCACATGGGACCGGCCCTGCCCGGCTCGGCGGCCCGGGGGACCCGCCTGCGTTGCTGCCTGCGGCGGGAGCAGGCCGGGGCCGGCGCGGCGCCGCTTTCGGACGACCGGCCCGGTGGCGTCCAGCACCCGCCGCCCGGCCCGCTCCGTAGCGCGCCCCGCGCCGCCGCCTCCCTGTGCTCCGGCCCCAGCCACCGGCGGGCCCTGCCTGGCTCGAGCCCCGGCCCCGCCGCCGCTCCCGGGGCTGGGCGGGCAGGCGGGGCGCGGGCACCCCGGGCGGCTGGCGGGGGCGGGAGCGGGAGGAGCGAGGCGGGCCGGGCCGGGCCGTGCTGGCCGCAGTGCCCGCCTGCCGTGCTGCCGGCGGGGAGGTTCGGCGGCCTGCGGAGAGCCGCGCTGCCGTTTCTGTCACTTTCGCTCCCGCGTTCCCGCCTGCAGCCGGGCATGGCCGGCGCGCCGCGGGGGGAGCTGCTCTCCTTCCGCGCCTTCCAGGCCGCCTGCCCCGCCGGGTGCCAGTACGGGTACGGCGGCGACCTGCGCCGCCTCCGGGAGCGCGAGTTCCCCCGGCTCAGAGGTACCGCGGGCCCGGCGCAGCCCAGGGGCGCGGGCAGGGGCGGGCGGGGCCGCGGGGGGCGGCCCGTGGGCGGGGGCGGCTGCGCCGGGCCCGGCTCGCCCGGCCCGTGGGCGGGAAACTGCCGGTGCGGGGCGCGGCGGGGGAGCGGGCGGGGCGGGCGGAAGGCGGCGGCCGCGGCGCAGCCCCGCAGCGTCACGGCGGGGGTGCAGCCGCCCCCTCCTCCCCGCCTCCGGCGCAGCGCCGCGGGGGTGCCGGGGGCTCAGCAGCGGCGTTGACGAACCGCAACAAGTCGTGAAATGAGCTGTGAGGAAGGGGGAGGGAGGGAAGTTAAAATGGTACAACAGGCCTTGTCTAGTGAAGGTTTGTGGCGAGGCAAGTATGTGTAAACTACTTTTGCGGGTTTATATAGGTTTCCCCTCCCCCAGCATCAAACGTTGCGTGAATATATTGCTTCAAATCTAATGGTGATGGATACACTACAATAAGCCATTTTACCTGAAGAAGTTGTTAATGTCCATGATATTAGCACTTCAGAGTACTTGGGAAATGAACAAGACTGGAGAGCAGAGTAAATAGTGTGGATCTGGATGTCCTGAAACCGCTCTTTAAACCACACGGGTTCTGTTGAGTTTCGTGCTGCTGTTCTTCTTTGCCATTTGTTTGAATTCCGGTGATCAAATGCAAGAGCAGGCTTTCTCGCACACAGGTGTTTAGTAAAGAATGGAGTTACACTTATTCTCTTAGAAAGATGTGGAAAGCAACTTAATTTCAAGCAGCAGTTTGAGGAACTTCAACAAAGGTTCAGTGACTTAATTTCACAGTCTGGTGTTAGTCCTATTACTTGCATCAGTGGAAGTTTGATAACAAGAGATTGCTTGTTCAGAATTCAGGCCAGATGACGAAAAGTGGGTGTTTTGTAACTGGAACATTGTTTAGACATTTAGGCAGATGACTTTTCAACACTCCGAGAGCCAGGCTTATTTCTCATGAGGCTCCTCAGTTTTGAAATAAAGCGTATCTGCTAATAAACGATTTCTGGTCAGTCAGTCTGGGTTCCCAAATGGAGATCACTACAAAGGCAGAGCGTTAGGAGTTTGCCTCCATTTAAAAACGTTTTGGCTAATGTAGGCTACTGAGTTATACTTTGGTCACGCAACCTATTAAAATAAGTTGTGGTTGATAGATAATTCAGAATATTTCCAGAAAAAGATAAATAAAACCAAATACAGGCTATAAAATAGAATCTGTTATAATATTAGCTAGTTGAATTCACATAATAGTCTATGGTAAGGTGACCTCGGTTGCAAATTCCTTTTGCCCTTTGTTTTCCCCTTCAGAATTTTAATGTGCCCATTCATCTTGAAAGCCTGTGACCTCCATGAAGAAGATCAGTGTCCTTAACTGATCACTGTACATACACGTGGTGTCCTGTATGGGATTCTTATCTTAAGAACAGGGCCATATCTCCTCTAGTCAAGAGCTTGTGCGTGCAAGGGATGCCAGTAGTGCCAAATAAAGGGTGTTCAGGGACAGATTCCCAGACAAAATGTGTAAGGCTGTGTCCCCTGCCTTACACATCTGTGTCTCTTGTATCTGACTAGTTGGACTTGTCCAGGACAGAGGAACTGGCTGATGGTGGAGCAGTATGGATGATAAGCATGTTGCTTGTACTTATTCCTTGGCCTCCCTTTATTTAGCCATGTAGTTGTATCCCCAGTTGCTGAAGGTCTCAGCACACTGCTGTTGTTACATAAATGTCTTTTAAAGCTCTAGGTCTTTGTTGCCTTGCTGAAATAATGCAAAGAAAAGGTGGTTGTACCAGTTGGCAGCAGCAATAGTAAATAAAGGGGCCTTCTCTAAGTGACTTACAAAAAATTAGTGGGTCTTTCAGGCATTTAGCTACTTAAGCATTTTCAGTGAACTGCTAGAACATGCAGGTTAGGGGATGAGGGAGAAGTTTTACATCTCTGGAGGCCTTGGGTCAGCATTATGGGTAAGTCCTGGTTGTATGAATGCTGATTCCCTAAGGAACCTGGTAGCTGGTCATAGGGTTGACCTCTGCTGTGTGTCCCCCTACTGCACAAAGGTGCTGCAATTTAATCCCTTCTAGGAAAGAAGTCTTAACTAGTTCCGCTAGGCAGAAGAGCATGAGCTCTATTTTTAGGTAGGTAACAGTAATGTCTTGCTCTGTCTGTTTATTTGGGGCATGCCTCAAAGATCTTCCCGTCATTAAAATTGGATAAAAATCCAGATTTTGCTGCTCACTTTTTATGTGAACACAATTTTTTGGAGTCCTCTCTAGATATCCATGAATTAAGCCTAATGCTCAATTTTGGAAGTGTCATCTTTGTGTAAGCAGCATGTAATAATAATGGTAATTATTGCATATCAGTGTATTCGCTTCTTCCTGATTGCTGTTATTTGGTGGCATCCACTAAAGACATCTTGTGCAAATGGTGTTCTCTGGGGGAGGCAGAAACCTTTTCTGTGTTATAAACCTTTGCTGGCATGGTACTTGCGCTTCTCTTGCAGTTCTAGTATGAATAGTTGCACAAGTGCCTGTTCAGGAGAAGGTACAACAGATGTATATAGGGGAACACTGGCTACTGGCATACTATAAAAACAGGATTTTTCAAAGGTGGTCTACCTGTTGCCCTGTCAAAATCTGGGATTTCACCCTTGGCTCCATCTGAAGGAAAGTTAGGCTCATAGTGACTGTGTTGGGGAATTACCCTTCAGGTTTTTGGAGGGATAAAAGGAAGTACTTTACTTCCTTGAATCAGCAGGGGTCTGTCTGTTTTGGCACAGAAGCCTTAAATTTTACCTTTTAAGCCAAAGTTTATCTTCACTTTTGTAATTCAAGGGCTGTTAGCTGATGGCTAGAGCAGGCCCTTCTAAAAATATATGTGGAGCCTGTGAAACAGATCCCTGTTTCACAGGCAGCAGAGTATGTGCAATATGTGACCTTGACTTTAATCTTGTGAGCAGCGTACCCTTATCTGCAGTGTAGGATTGTAAATTGTGCTTTAGAAAATGATAAAGAAATCAGCGGGAGTTTATAGGTTCTGTTGTTAAGTAATGGGGATGAATATGCTTCTGTGATGTTTATCATAGCAAAGAAAATATCAGCTTCAGTTTGCATTGTGGTTTGAAAAAAGAAAAAGCTGACATGATTTGTGATGCAGCATTTAATCCCAAGATAACTTTCCAGTTTCAGTTGTGTGCCAGTATTCTCCTCTAAGATAGCTGTGTCCATTTCAGTGGGAGCTTTCCAAGAGCGATAAGCAGTGGATACTCATCCCCCAAATAAAAAACAGTGCGTGTTAGCAATCATGTATGTTTTAAGGGCAGCTGACTATTTTAAGGTAGTCTTTTAACTGAGGTAAGATGCGCTGTCATATTTAATGTCTAATCAATCACCGTTCTGTACTTCAACAGTCATGTGACAAATCATGTGTTAACATAGTAGTATGCATATTTGTGATGTCTGTGTTTACATACAACAGTAACAATGTAGCTTGCCTGTTAAACAGAGAGGAAAGGCAAACTAAGCTTTGAGTAGGAGAATTGGCCTTTGTTTCTTTGGAAGTCAAATGATGTCCCACGAACAGGTCACCTGTACGAGAGCTTATTCTGTTATTCAGTTAAGGAATGATGCTCGGTCTGACCTTAAACAAAATTAAAACTTTTTACTTATATTGCTGGTTTAATTGTTTGCACTGACTTTTCCAGTAAGTGGGAGAATGGGAAAAGCAGATCTCCTCCGTGCACTTTGAGTTAGTCCTTAGTGGCTTGGTTAGCAAAGGTCAACTCTGTCCTCTGAGCGCAGAAAAGCCTATCTGTTTTGTCATGTTTGGGGTAGTTTGGTGTTTTGGCTGAATTTCAGAAGTAGGAAATGCATTTTGGTGTGTCAGCTCAGAGTAATTTTGTTGATAGGTAGCTGATGCTCACATTTTGTGAAACTTGAGAAGAAGAGTGTACCGTGAGCCTGAAGAGTTGTATTCGCTTGTTAATTGCAAATGTAGGCGTAACCTCAGTTTCTCTACTGCTGTGCCAGTTTGCTTGCCTTGTCAATTGAGAAATTCTATCAGCCTTGTATCTGAGATTGGTTTCTTCCTTTAAAAAAATAAAGATTTGGAATAATTTCTGTGGGGTTTTTGTGGTTTTTTTTACATCCACAGAGGTTTTGTTTTGATTGTTTGTTCTGTTTGATCTGGTAGCTGTCTTCTGTTTGTGTTTGTTATGTTTTGCTCATTTCCTAATTATTAATAATTTTTATTTGTGGATGAATATTTTCTTTTAAATCTCTTATTCTTGAAGACTGAGTGTGTGTGTTCAGCAAAACCTTTTATAGTTAGGTTCTTTGAGCAATATTGTTCTTTGAGCAAGTTAGCAATATGCACGTCTCATCATGCTATTTAAAGAAGTTTGATAAAGAGGGATAAATTTAGTTTGATTGATTGTTCTCTAAGGTCTATGCTGAACCAGAAGCAAGATATGTGCCATTTTGTGGTGAGGTGCAATAATTAATTGTGAGCTGAGAGCTCCTCTTCTTACCACTGCAAGTCTTGGTCACTCTCCTCAGCGACTGTGAGATCTCTGGCTGGTAACCTGCTTCTGTCCTCTGTAGCCCCGCTGTCACAACGTGATTTGATTTTGTGAAACACTTTTATTATTTTTTTTTTCCAATTTGGGAGGGAAAAGAAAGCAAAATAAATTATATTTATTGAAGGAGGTTGCTGGTGGACAGTTTGAAATGCTAGAAGACATTTTGGAAGGTGCATTTAGTGGATGGAAAAGGTGTCGTAAAAAGAAGCTGTGGTATGGGAAGTGTAATTGCACAAGTACTGCCAATTGTTTTGTAAAAAACAATATGTATGCTTATGTAAAGCATTAATGTTCTCTGTTGATTTCAAGTCAGCAGTAGTTGTCTAAGCTATTACCTAACAATTGATATCAAAGAGGAAGCGTGTATGGAACACAAAGTGGATTTAATGCCTAATGCAGTAATAGCAACTGTGTGTTAGTTTCAGATGTTTTCCTCTGCCTACATGGAAGTAACAGGTACTGTTCAGGAATTTCTTCTCTTGCATTTCAGGGTTTAGAAGGCTGTTGGTGGTCTGCTCTGTGCAGGACTGATCGTTTAATTGATCACCCAGAGCTGGGTGTTCTTTTGCTCTTAGTGATGGACCTAGCTCTTAGTGAAGAGTAGTCAATGATGTTGGCATGGTAATATTTCAGCACTGAATAAAGTTTTAATTACTTAGTTACTAAAGTTTAGTTAGAGGAAAGAAAAAAATCCCTGAAAGACACAGGAAATGTCTTCTCTTTCTTGAATTGTCTTATTCAAAGTAGTATCTGTATAATCCATTTTTAACTTTGAATTTGGTGTTGAAATACCCACATAAAGATGTCCACTGCACCATTACACTGGCTCTGTAATCACTTATGTGACGTAGTACAAGATGTTTAAAACTGGCTGAAATACAGGAACATTGAACGAAAAAGCAAAATACCAAACCCCATAAACCTGATACAGTTGACACGAACTCGGAATTTTCAGGTGTATTTTAGAAATGAAGTCGATCAGCTGGGACTAGATTCTTCACAAGAGGAAATAATCATATGTAGACATTAGGATTTTTAAATCAACATGTGGAGATAAAAAAAAATAGATTTGGAAAGATACTTTATGAAACTCCATAGATGCTGCAGGGTATCAGCCACCCATTTAAAAAAATTGCACTTCTAATTAAAAGATACATTATCTCTAAAATTAATGTCTGCACAAGATGTATATTAGTGCATGAAAGTATTGAAACAGGCAGATGTTTTATTTAGAAAAGCACCAGATGCTTTCTTACCTCTTACTCAAAAATTGGAAATGCACCAAAAACTTGTTCCTACAAAATCCCACATCAGTGGTGCTTTCTTCCCTCTGTTGCCTTTGCTTCCTTTTAGATTCTCCTGTTTGTCCTCCGTTGTTATGATGCTGCTGTATGTGAGATGGGTATCGATTTCTTCCTCGCCTTTTTCTGCATATTTCCATATGATGTATATCTGATTTGGTTTGGGGTTTGTTTTAAATATGAAATGTAAGTTTATGAATTAAAGAGCATATGTAAGTTTTCAGACCAATGGGATCTGCTTATGGTGTCCCTGCACTTATACTGGAATTTCCGCTGCAAAATCAGAACCTGGCATGCTCTTGAAATTTTTGTAGCAATTCCCATATCTGAGCTGCTCACCAGAATTCAAGGGTACTTCCAGTCTGAGGACAAAAAGACAAACGCAGAGGTGAGAGGTCAGTTTTTGTTGATCAGTTTGATTCATTGCATACGTGGTATCAGAGAGATGCTGCAGAGGCATTGCCTGGATGTGAAACGACTGTCATTGAATTCAGGAAGACCATGCTGCAGAGTGCTGCATAATAAAAAGCACTGATATGAGAGGTTGATAAATGGGTAGACAGCACAGTATGTTTGCAGAGCAGGAGGCTAGTGGGATGCTTAACTTGGAGGTGATATTTAGGAAGTAGGATGCTGAGTTCTCAAATGTCTCAGACTTCTTATAAAGGTCTTGGCCCAAGCCACCAGTGGAGATGTTTTCCTTTATGTGATTCTAAAATACTAGTAAGGTGTTTTGTTTTCTGTTTTTTGTTTTTTGTTTTTGTTTTTTTTTTTTAAATATATTTCTGAACTTAAAAAATGAACTTAAAAAAAAAAGATTATTTTTAGGAATATGCCAGCTTGGCGTTGGTAAAGGTTTTTTTCTCTTCCTAAGTTAATAATGCTGATAGTGTTGCCTTGTCTGCTTATTATAACCACAGACTGCTTCCTGTCACATTAGTTAGGAGGAAGATGTGTTTTGTGGAGGTATTGTGAAAAAAGGTGGTGTCAAGAACTGAAGGTTTGGGAAAGGAATGTTACAATTATGGTGAAACAGGGGTATATTAGGGCAGGGAGGCATAAAGACAGGCCACAAAGCAGTAAAAAGTCAGACTTAATTAGTTTCATTGCTAATGAGGCAAGTTGTTATGCTCCTGCCAGTATTTGTGGCAGCCCAGTTACATTCTGTGCTGTTGTACTCTTTGCCCCTTCACTGTCTTCCTGCTGTAGAGAAGTGCTGGTCTGTGAGGTGTCTGCAATGGGGATGAGACCCCAGGCAGGCAGCTGTTGTGAGTATCATGCAGGAAAGTGAAAAAAGCAGAAGCTGCTGTTTTGTCCAGTATGTGAAATACACGTATAAGATTGGAAGGCAGTTCTTTGGGAGGTAAATCTTTCCCTCCCTGCTATTTTATTTCCACTTTCTTGCTTTCAGGATTGTACTCAGTCCTCCTTTCTTGTAGCAGCCAGGGGAATATGGCTTTTACAAGAGAAGTAAAGAAGGTGTGATTTCTGTGCTCATTCCGGTTAGTTCCTGGAGCAACAGGATCTAAAATGCTTTTAAAAGAAAGCTAAGAACATGACTGGACAAGATTTTTGTCACTTAGTGCCTTCTTGAAAGAGAGGTATCTAGGTATGTGAACTTCTGGTGACATGGTTGGCTGAGGAAGGATGATTACACCACTAAGCTTACATCTGCTGGCAGTATGCAAAATAATGTCCTAAATAAAAATTTGGAAAGATGGCAGGAAGTTCATTTGAACAAATATTCATTAATTAAATAATGTGTGAATTAATTTCATTAATGCACAATTAAACACCAAATATTGCTGTTTGTGTCCCTTTGCAAACTTATGAACAGGTCAGGTGAAGTTACACAGGTATCAGAAAGTTTGTCCTGTAATTTCTTCCTGAGGAAGAAACAGAAGCCCAGGATTTTCCACATTTTTATGTTCATGCCACACAGTGCATTAAAGTTGTCATAATTCAGTAATTTGGAACTGATAGTATCAGTCATGGGCACAAATGTATGTTGCCTTGCTTTCAAAAAAAAAAAGGCTTTGTACTGCTGTTGAGTAAAGTACACCGTTCATCTGCTGTGCTGCTCATTTCCTAAGTAACTTATTAAGGAGTGTAACCTGTTAAGTGACTTACTAAACACGTGACTAGGAGTCACATTTTTATTATTTGTTTATCTGCTTATAGTTTCTTTTAATATAAACAATTGGAATTCTCACAAAACAAAATGTTACTCAGCAGCTCTGGCAGTACGCAACTTTTAAAATTCTCTTTGATGCATCACATGCTAGGAAGATAATTTGTTAGAGATTTAATCAACTTAGGAGTGCATAAGCCCAGTGAGCAGAATGGGAGACACTTTTTAGTGCCCTGGCTGATCTCAGTTGTGATGGACAATTTGCTTTGATAATGCCTGTTGCCTCCTTATGAGACTGGATAAAAGCATATAAATAAAAGTGGTTAGCTTAGCAAGAACTCTGCCTGATGGACTGAATGGAGTAAAATTAAAGACTGCCCAAAAAAGGAGCCTTTGCCAGCCGCGGACGTGCTTCTTCCCCGCCCCCCCCCCACCCCCCCCCCCCCCCCCCGCGCACATAAACTAGCTGGTATTGCAGAGCTGAGAAGCTGACCAAATTGATGTTCAGACAAAACCGTACATAGATTACTGTACTCTGTGGTTATTTGACCATAGTTTGTGTTCAAAACCAAACAAAACATTTGATTAATGAATAACAGCTTTTAAATGTATTCCCTTAAGAATGTGAATGCCCGAGAAGTACCCTGTTGTGGAAGGCGGTCAGGAAGTATAGCAATAGGATAATAATCCTCTTCTTATCACCTTAGCATAGATGTTTAGTGACAGGTACTGTGCTGCTGCGACAGCCTAACAATACAAATACAGTTTTGTTGCCCTTCTAAAAAGGAGATAATTTAATACTAATATATATGAAGAAAAACATACACCATTTAAATTCATTAGAACTGGAAGACTTGTGGTACATAAGAAATAAACTAAAACCTGCTTGGGTAACATGAAATTACATGCCAGAGACATTAAAATGCAAAAATAACTTTTAAGGAATATCTGCAAAGGTGTATTTTGAAGATGGAATAAGGAAGTAAGGAGAGTGACACATCTGAATGGCACTGCAGCTGACTTTCCTTTTTCTTGGAACTGAGCACCCCTGTGAGTGGAACTCACAAACTCCTTTCTGTTCTGCTGCTTACAACTATTTTTGATTTGTTGGAGGTGCAGGCAGGTTTTTTTTTTCTGGTAATGAAATTAAGCTCTCTGTTTCAAGGATTATTAACTGTCTAGTTAATATTCTGTCACCGAACTTAGTATCTCTCCAAACTCACCAAAATCAGAAATTTAGAAGGAAGAGAGAAAAACTATGGTATTTTTAATGGGAAAATCACTTGCTGTGTACATTAAATGCCCCCCAAAAGCCATATTAATTTGCAAAGCTGGAATGTTTGTGAGAATCAATTTACCTTCCCATCTTACTTTCCATTTTCCTTTCTGTCTTTCTTTCTGTCTTCCATTTTTTTGGTGGAAGTTGTCTTTGATGTAGAACTTCCTGAAACCACAGCTATAAATCTGTCATTTATTGGGGAAATTAATGGTGGATTTCAGTGAATCTATTCCAAATTCATGCTAAGGTGAAACTCACTGAAGTGGAATTTGAGTAAAAAGTCATGGCACTAGCAGTTGTATCTGCTCTTTGTCTTTCAGGATCAGTTACAGAGTGACAGAGTAACTTCTCTAACCAACAGAAAATCATTATTTTTTCTTTCTTGCAAAGTAAACCTAGAGTAAAGGCTCTGGTTTTGGATTTAGGTGAGAATTTAACTTTTCATTAATTAGAATAGCAGCTTTTGATGTACTCACGCCTATCTAACATCTCTACAGCATTGAAGGGATTACCATGCATTGAAGAGGTTCTCCTATGAAAAAAACACTACAATTATAACTCCAACATAAGGGGTATCTATTCTTTGGGAAGCACTCATTTTTTTTGTAACATAACAACAATTTAGGATTTGATACTGTGAAATACATTCCTTGAGAAGAGTTGATCATGAGTGGTGATTCCTACTGCAGTTGCATTCTTTAAAGCCTCTAGTGTCTAAAACACTGAGCTGAAGGAGGAGGTGGGATGTGAGGACAGGGAAAGGAGGCAGATGTCTGGGACAGAAAGTAAGTTTCTTCAATATTCCTTTTTCATGTCACAAAAAGCTATTTCAATAGTAACTTTCATAGCTCATTGTCAAGTTTTAGTTTTAAACTTTCCGTCTTCTATTTCTGTAGCAGCCTAGGGGTTTTTGGTTGGAAAATAGAATTTAAAGTGATCTTTGGGTATAAACTACTACTTGGAAAAAACCCAGACTTCTGGGAGTGAAGAAGCAATGATGATTTTCTTAGGAGCTGCCTTATGTTCAGGCTTGGTGAATCTTATCTGCAGAGCACAGAAGGCATCACTGCACTGCAGGGCCATGGAACCAGGACTGTCTTCTGGCAAGCACTACCATGGCCCCAGCTTCACCTGACCCACTAGGAGAGGTGTGGGGACCGAAGTCAAAGCCTTCCTCTGGCACTATAGGAACCCTCCTTGAGATTTAGGCTCTATAAAAACAAATCCTCCCTCCACCCCCTGTTTTTCAATATCAACTTGCCCAAAGGGTGGGTCTAGTCCAGTGAAACGCTCTTTAAGGGGTGAAGCCATCTACTCCTCCCTCTTGTAATTCACCCTCTTGGTTATCCTTAGGAGCCTGTGATAGTATGAGGTTGAGTACTTCACGAATGATGAAAAGTAAAAATTCTAGTGAGTTACATCAATACTTTCTTTACTGAGTTTCCTTTCCATCCGGTATTTTTCAAGGTTTGGAAGAAATCTTCCCCTGCCTGCCCCCCAGATGTCAAATTTAAAAACAGCTGCTTTTGTTGAAATATTTATATTCTGATTAGCTCTAATGAAAGGCGAAGCCAGCTTTTTAGCTCATGGGAGCTGAAGCTACCCATAAAAAATAAATTATGAAAGCTTCTGTTCCTTTGAATGTGTGGACTGTTGCAGTGTTCATAGTGTGTAACACTTGTTTGGAGGCATTTGGTCAATTCTTTGAGCTTTGCATCACTAAGCATGACAGGTCCTAAGAGATTAAGTATCTGTTACTGTCAGAACTTTAATCAGTTTTTCTTCCATTTCTGCAAGTAAGAGAAGGATAGGTGTACTCGTAAAGTATCATGAGGATTACACTGCAGCACTTCCTGGATAAACTTCAGCGCTGCTGGAGTGGGGGAAACAGTACCAAGTAATCTCATGACAGCTGTCATGTTTCCAAAAGTGTGTGATCAGTTCTTGAAATGGGAATGTTACATACCTTGTGGGTACACCCAACCTATGGTATCAGCCACTTCTGCTTCTGTTTCCTTCCATTTGAGTGGCAGAAATATGATTACATACTAAACTAATCAAGTAGCAGTTAGTTTACAATGTTCTTCTTCAGTTTTTGTATTTCAGTATTACATGTAAAACTATTTATGAGTGGGTATTAGAAAGTAAAGAGGAAAACCTGCCTTTGGCTACTTCCCACTTCTTCAAGTGCCTCCTGAACTTTATGTTTGTAGAATTTACTGTGTCTAAAAATTACATGGGTTCTTACATGGGTTGTATTGAAACAGCGTAAGAATTTGTCAAATAAGTACAATTGATAGTTATAAAAGTCTTCCAGATATGAGGGGTGGGGTGTGGAAGGGAACTCGCTTGGTTTTTTTTTCTTCTTTAGATCAAGAGATTAGTTGTTATACTTTTTTTTTCTTTTAATAGTCCATCTTCATGACTTGTGGTCTCTGTAGTCACCATGCATCTCTTTTTTTTTTTTTTTTTTTTGGCTGTGGTTTGAATTCCCCATAGTTGGAGAATAGAAATAGCTGAATCCAGAGGAGAAAACTGAAAATTTACTGTTTAGTCTGCTAACGTCAATGAGTTATGGACAGTGTTGCATGCATTGAATCTACTTCACTGCACTATGTATTCCTTGTGGAATGACTCAGAAGAAAACAGCAGTCTAGTCTAATGTATGTAGTCTCTGGATATATGTTGGTTGGATTTCCCAGCTTGTAGACAGGAATATGATATGAGGAAAAATGAAACTCTAGAGAAAAAAGTCATATAAGGAAGAACCTATTCCTATCAAAACTGATTGTTATTGTCTTTCCACTGACAGTCATTACAATGGGTATATATAAAAATATAAACAAAGATATAATAAATATGTGTGTGTACATATATATATATATATATATATGAATCCAGGAATTTTAGTTTCACTGTGGTGAGAACACAAAGTGCTTAACAGTCATCTTTCTTAGCAGAAGGAAATAAAAGTGTTTTAAGTTGGAAGGGGACTAGGGCAAAGAAGAACGTGGAGTGGGCATGGGGAAAAATTCACACTTAATGCCTTTCTTGTATCCCTTTGTCAGCAGAAGTTGGAGAAGGGAAGCCCATGGTTTGCTCCTGTAGAAAAAAAAAAATATCTGTGTACTTTGCAATAATTGATCTCATGAGGTTCACTTTATTACTTTATCCTGACTTTCTGTGAAGGCAAAGTACCAGGTATCTCGTGTTTGTACAAAATATTGAGGAACACTTGCTGTCCATTCGGAAACAAACTTCTTCAAAGCAATTATCTCACATGAAACCCATGTGATGTTCTGTGCAGCTGATTGCCTGGGTTTGTTCTAGGCTGACTGTTGAGGGGCCATTAATCGCATTGTGATGGTGACTACATGACATAATAGGGATCATTCCCATGCTGGTATTTATGGCACAAATTTAGAGAGCATTTTTTAGAAGTAAATGAATCTGGAATGAAACATGTAGAGCCAATTGTTGTGTACACTGGGTTAGATGCATTCTTTGAGTTACCATTGTGTCAGAATATTTTGACCGAGATCTTTTCCCCCTTAATTGTTTGAATTTTGGATACTCTCCTTTGAAGCGTGGTGGGGCAAATTGAGACATCTGACTGAATCAGATTTACAATGTATGTGATCTTACAGTTCTTTGAAAATCAGGTCCTTCTTGAGGTAACTGTAACTAAGGACACAAATGAGGGCACCCTAACATACTAATTTGGGAATTTTAAGTTTTTATTTAATTTGATTTTGTGTTTCTTTTACTTAGAGTTATAATCTTTTCTCTTGTATTTCCATACCTTAGCCTTTCTGTGCTCCACTGCGAAACTTTACTATTTTAGAAGGTTGTTTTGATATGTTTAGATTTTTCATTTTTACATCTCCTGGGTGATCCTTTTGGTGAAAAATGTTCGTGCAATTTTGCTAAAAATTAACAGGAATTACAAATTAATTTAATCGTAATGACAAGTAAGTAGTTATAAAATGCAGGTGGTAAGGACCAAACATACTATTGTTGCCTTTAACATACTTGCTTTGGGGGAATCTGGTAATATTGTGCCTGCAAGCACAAATTTAACAAAAAGAAATTCTCAGGATATAGTAAGAGCTCATTACAGAAACTCAGTAGTATTCTGTCGTGTTACTTCTAGTTATGGTTTTAGACTAGCAAGTCTGAGGAAGTATTTGAAAATTAACAGCACAGGAATGAGCTCTGAAATATTAGCAAATTGCTATTACTTTTCCATTTATGATAATACTGTTTGTTATTAATTTGATCATTCATTGTCATAATGCTCACCTTGCTTAAAATTCCTCTCCATCCTTGCTTCATGTTACAGAATCAATGCCTGAATTTCGTAGCTTGCACAACTTTCTACTTGCCACCTGACATCCTTTGCCCTTGTCAGGCATAGGTGCATTCAGCAATCTGTTCCATACAGCATCAGTAGAAGTGGTCTATAACGAAGGGACAGGCTTTAGCGTGGGTCCAGCAACTCCAGCACTCCAGTGTGGTTATGGTAGTTATGGAAGCTCCAGATATGAAATTGCTAGTCAAACTCAGGATCCAGTCCTGGAGGCAGAGTATGCTATGTGTGGTTTTATCTAGGTACTATTTTTACTATCTTGTGTTGTAAACTGAGTAAGGTATGTTGTATGAATGTTGTCTGATCCTTTAATTTATTCAAATGTGTCAAGAATATCCATTTTGTGGGGGAAGAGCTTGATTTTTAAGTGCATAATATTTTCTCAGCTGCCTTAAGGCAAAATGCAATAGCTGGTATTGTGGCAGAGTTGTGATTTTAAGCTCAGAGTTCAGAGATTAGGGAAACTGGAATATTTGTTTTTCCATGTGTAATCTTTTATTCATTCTCAAAGCTAGTCTAGTGTTAATGAGGCCATTTGTATTTAGTGCTTTGAATAATTTATGGTGAAATTGTAATTCTCTTTCATTCCTAATGGTGTTAGTATTGAAAGAAGGCCTTTAATTGAGAGGAATTATACCATGATTTAGTGAAGCACAGCAAAATATTCTTTAGGTGTATGGTTATAAAACTTGGATAAAGTTGTAATTGCTTTATTGCTGGGTCCATTAAAAAAAAAAAAAAGGAGCAACTGCAAAACTCATTTTTGTAGGCAAAGGTATCTACTGGAAGGTTGTTACCAAACATGAAATTCTGTATATTTTTTGTCCGTGGCATCAGTCTATTACTGGGTTTATGATGCTCAGATATTTTTGTTCTCTTAGTACTAGCATAGCTTCACAGGTGCCCCAAATCCTACTTTTATTTAAACATAGAGCATCCTGATAAACAAAGCAAAGTTGCAAAGGAGAGGAGTAGTTGACTGAATGGACTTGCATTGAGCTGAACAGCATTAGAACTTAGTCCCCTGTACTGGAATTCTCTAGAAAATGCAAATTTATTCAAGTTAGAAGCATGCCTAAGTGTCTTCAAGCTATCTACCAACAACTATGGTTAACGTAGATATTTTAGATACTTTTGTTTTGATCTGTCTTATTTGAGGGGGAGGGAAGGGGCACTCTAAAGGTGAAGTATCTTTTCTTTTTTCAACAAAAGAATCTCTGACAAAAAAAATCAACCTTATTATTTTACCAAAGGTTGGTATTATTTTTGTTGAGTGTTGGTGCTCTTTTGTAGATGTTAATTTTAATTGAGACTGAAAGCAGTTGTGATGACTTCTGGGTTATCACTTTTCCAGAAATATCAAAATGTACAGTTAGAGAAGCGGTGGAGAAGAGAAGGTGGATAAGAGCTGTAAGGGAAGGGAGTCTTCAGATTCACATCTGCTTTTCCTTATGTTCTGCTACGGGAAGCAACATGAAAACACTAATTATCCTCTTGAGGGGATACTTATGTACATATATTCATATACCCATGTCAGTACTGCATACACAGGCATATTTGTGCATATTTGTAAATAAAGGTGTATAATATGTGCTTGGAGAAAACATTCAATCACCTGGATGCCTTGAACACACTTCTAGAGCAGTTCTTTATTTGATATGACTGACTCTAGTAAGCTAATTAATGTCATTTTGAGATTCTGTTGCTGTTGCCCCTGTTATTGTAGCCCTCCTACTCCTTTTTTTGATGGATTATTAAAAATGTTGTGCTTTCTGAATTGATACCTGAACTTATAGAGAGTACGTGCCTATCCCAGAGACTGAAGATGCCCTGTAGACGCTGTGAGACAGCAGTATTAGCAGCCCAGTGTATTATTCAAGAAAGGAAAAATTCACTTGTTTCAAAGGTCATTTAAGCTTCTGCGCAGATCATAACCTAGCTCTTTAACTTGGCCTGGAACCAAAAAGATAATCAGTGCGGTGTGTTTAGGAAGTGCTGATTATAGCATATTTGTTAATGGTTTAACTCATAGAGAGTTCAGCAGAGCCTCATAATTACTTCAAAGGCTCTGAATCAGACCTTGACGCATGTTCTCCTGTCTGAGTGAAGCTTGCTGCACTTCTACAGAGGTGAGGTCTCTGTGACCTGAAGGCAAAGTTCTGCTCTGGTTATACATTGTAGTACAGCAGGAAACTCAAATCAGATTGGGTTCCTTTTGACTCACTGGACTTTGGAAAAGATTTGATTTGTCCTGTTGGAGTCCTTCAGAGGCCAGAGAATGATAACGTCTGTACCCAATGGAAGCTGATGTCTCTGGAAGACCCACAAACTGCTCCTTCTGAACAGCTCTATGGCAGTATCCAGCAGTGGAGTTTTGCTGTCTGGAGTTCGTTTCAAAGTAATAGCCAAACCTCCAAAAGCTGTGTCACATATTAACAGTCCTTCAGAAAGAGGGCCATAAACTATGTGCTTGTGTCAACAGCTCGAGTGATTTTTAGTTTTCTTTTAGTAAGCTGTAACATACCAGACATCATTGAAGCTAAAAAAAGAGTGTCTGGAAGCTGCATGCTGTTATTCCTATTAAAGGCAGGCCTGTGTTAGGTAAGATTTCTCTCGCATACTGCTGTGTTCAGGCCTAGTCATTAGGAAGCTGGTATTTTGTTACTTTTGTCAGAAGTAGTTGACAAATCTCTGCAGTTATCATACTGTTTCAGAATTAAAAACTGTGGTTTACTATAACATTATTTTTTGATAAATGTACTTTTTCATTCCTAGCACATTCCTGGAAATGGTTGTTGAAGACTTTGAAGACTTGGGAAAACCCCTAATAAATGAAAAGTAGGCTGTAGAAACTAATTTATGCCAGATACAATTAGGTATTGAGGGAAAAATTATGTCAATGTATAATTACATTCCTATTAAATTAGTGATAGAAACTTGTTTGTCCCTGTTAGATGTTTATTTTTTGAGTGGGAAAAATCTTGTTTTCTAATTAGGCGATGCTTTTTGTACTGAAATATTACATTTTTTGTGACGTTATTAGGAAATTACGGACAGTCCTGACAAATTTACAAAATAATTCTCATATCAAATATATCTCCAAATAAGAACTAATTTTATTTAATGAGTTGTATTATTGACATCTGTATATCTAATGCAGTCTATGAACTTCAGTAAAGGTAAAGCAATTGAGCATAATCTTATCGTTTAGATTGGTCTGTTTATAGTTGAATAGTTTCACTTGAGGTAGCAGCTTGGATCAAATTGCTATAAAAGGTAAACTGGCTTGCTGTGTGGGGAATTGGTGCCAAAAGATTTTATGATGGAAAAATGTTTAGATTAACCCAATACATATACACTAGGAAAGCTTATACCTAGTTTTTCATACATACTTTCAATCTCCCTAATAAAATCTCAGTATTTCTGTTTCTTATTAAAATGACGTTCCCACCATACATTATATTAAATCTTAAATAGTTACTCAGAAGCGACACTGAAACTCCTGTACTTCACATTTTTTTGCACTAGAGGAAGCACACTGAAAAATCATTGCTGTCTCCTGTTTGTGATTTCAGTTATGTTGATGACTGCTTACTGGTGAAAAGGAGATGCAGGAGATCTTGCTCAAACATTACACATAGACTTTTCAAGCATTAAACCTCTTCCTGGTTTAATAATGCTGTTTTTTCTGACTGCTAGAACAATTAGGAGTGTAAACCAGGTAAGGCGTAACAGGAGTGTAAGCTAAGAGGTATGGATTTATTGGTCTAAGGAGGTATTTTTCCAGTAAAGTTAGGCAAAATTACTCTAGCTTTCCAAAATTCTGAGATCTTCTTCTAGAATGTGTGTTCTGCACCCCCACCTCATGCTCTCCACCCCCCCTGTCTCTCCCAGAGGCTTCCAGCTGGACGAGGTCCCACTGGAACTGGAATGGGTTGTCAGATTTTTTATGCATTAGAAATAAAGGAAGATGACATTTTTAGCCAGGGCAAGTGGATCGGTACTACTGGCTCATCAAGGGAGAAACACTTGTTGAAGTTGAGTGGGTGGAGATAGGTATTAAAGCAAAACGATGCTGACGTGGGAGATAGGAGAATACACTGATTGTGGAAAAATACAGAGGTTTAAGATACAGTTTCTTAATAGGAGGATGCAATTCTGTACCAGTATTGTGGTTTGAGCAAGGCAGACTAATAGCCTACCTATTTTTCATATGGAAGCAGCTTGGTTGATGAGTGTAGTTACCTTTTGTAGCAAAGGACTGACCACTATAGGCCAGGAGAATCTTCTTAGACCTCTCATCTTACGAGTGTGGGGTTCTGGTCGACAGTCCTCACACTTGTAATTTCTTCGAATTTACGTACAGTTCCTCTTGGTAACGTGGTTATTTGGTTTTACATGTTTGTCTCTGAAAGGTAGTCCAAAAGGATACTGAAGGGAAACTTGGTTTCTCTTATTCTTGTGTCCCTGAAATTGATCTCCACAATCTGTTCCTGGCAATGGACTGTTTGCTGGGTGGTATAAATAAATCAAGGGCTATAATTGTCTGTGGGGAACCTCTTGTGAAGAACTTCCAGTGGAGAATAACTTTACTACTGGTTTGCAGTAGCAACCACTTCTCCTTGCCAGAAAACGCCAGCAGAGGGAGGTACTGTTGCATTTGGCAAACGACGTTGCACGTGCCCTTGTCACTGGGCAGAAACGATGGCTGGGAAGTACCCCTGCAGGGCCCTCAACCGTTGGGATAACTGATTTCTGCTGTCTGTCATTCAGGGTTCATTGCATCTACCAGTTCTTATGAAAGTGTTTAATTGTTGCTGTGGTTGTATGTTTAAGCCAAGGCTCTAGCTCCCAGATGCTCATAGTGATTTGAGTGTTTCTATGTAATGAAAAGAGTTTTAAAGGAAAAGGGAGAAAAGGTTGCTCTTTGTTTTTCTGTTATTTTCAACTTAGTTTGTCTTCTTATAAGTGTTTTTGGAAATCCATAAAACAATTTCAAAGGCTTTATATATAGCACTGCACATTTCATTTTGATACATTTTGCAGGGAAAATTTAGAGTCACTAATTTGTCCTAGATTTTGTATGAATCTGATTAATTCAGGTCACAAAGCAAGAAATAGAACTAACTAGAAAAGTCAGTTTCAAATGCCTTGGCATTTTGTTGTAAGCCTGTGGCTTCCCCTGTTTTAGGGGAAGATTCAGAAGAAAAGTAAAGCAGGAAAATGCTACTAGAATGTTTAGCTAATGGCAGCTGTTATAAATAATTATTAGTAAGATTCCTTAAACATTGCTTTTTACCATTGTGTTTTCATCTCCAGTGGAAATTCTGTATGCCTTTCCTACACAAAAGTGAATGTTTCTGTGAAAATTTCAGCAAAACCAGCAAAAGCATTTTCCAGTAACAGAAGAACGGGGAATATGTTCTCTTTCAACTCTTCTTTTATTCAATCAATTGCATCAGAGAGAAAGGGAAAAAAAAGAAGAGTTAAAGATAGTAGTATCTTCATAGAGAGGTGTGAAAGCTAGTTTCAGTTTGGGTAAGTTACAGTTTGAAGACTTGCATTAGGTATGAATCACTTGTGATTTATATTTCATCCAAAGGTGACGAGATGGTAGGCTGCAGTATGTTATTCGCATGTAGCTGAGGTACCTCTGATTCACGCCCACAAGTAAGACTTCAGCTGGTCTCACACAACCCATTAAAGGTGTCTGTGGAAATAATATCACTGACTGCAGTCGATATTTAATCATGTCCCAGTGGGCAAAAAGTGAGCACTGAATAAAGCTGTGTCTTACAGACAGGCCAAAGGGACGAAGGTGAGTGCTGATTGATCCCTTTACCGTGGTCTCATTTAGCATGGGAGCTGCCAAATGATGAAATTTGATGGCATGTATTTTTTTCTTCTGTAGCTGTGAAAGATATATTTCATAGGGTTGGATGTGGCTTCTTAATAAATGTGAAAACTGCTTTCTTTTGCGCTCACACAGACCGCAATACCAGCAAGCTGTGAAGTATAAGCTGCAAGTAGGGGCTCATGTACAGAATAGTGCCAGTGCTTACTTGAATAACCCTAGCTGCCTAAACAGCTTTTGTGGAGTTGGTATGGTCCCTGCTGAGGAGTACAGTAAGAAAAGAAGGTGTATGGTATTGACTGTAAACTGTTTTAATGTTCTGTCTGCTTTGCTGTAGGTAATAATGCAGTGAGAGCAATAATACAAGCCAATAGCACATGGAAAAAATAATGGGAACTTATTACAGATAAATTTAATAGCACATTTCATGCTTTGCGTTCTGTAATCAGTCCAACACTAAAATACATTAATTAAACACCAGTTTCCCACAAAACTCAGGAACTTGTTAGCAGCCTTTAAAATATTGATACCATTATTCAGGTTGCTCGTAGTCCAGCGTGGATCAGCATTTGGCAGCCATGTCAAGCTGTGGTTACTCAAATTGATGAACTTGGTGGACTGGCAGTGGGAAGGGGAACATGCCCCATGGCTGTGGGCTGACTGCTACATTCCTTCACTGAGCTTGTAGCAATTAAAGCATGCTGAAGAACAGTGTCTCCTTCGACTGCATGGTAACTATTCAGTCTTTGGGCATCTGTGGCTTTGTCCATCAAATGCTATGCTTTTGTGGTCTTTTGAAGAGCTCCTTGGCCCCAAGCAAGGGAAACAAAACATTACCTGGTCTAGCAGAGCAGGAGTGTTTAGGTGAGAGGCATGCTGTTATTCAGAAAACATAATCTGGTTTTGATAGCCTTTGTCTAGATCGATACCAAACGGGAACTGAACGTACAGATAACAATATTCACTAAATGTTTAATCAAGAAAATATCCAGCAAAAACAAATCTCAAGCCATAATAGTAGGATGTTTTTCTTGGGTTTGTTTGCTTCAGTTTTTTCCTTCTTTTTTTTTTCTTTTAATGTAATTCATTAACGGTTTTGAAGAACCAGGATCATTACCTGTCTATACAGTGTGTGGGCATATCATGTCCTGTGTCATTGTGAGATTTCAGGCACTTTTTGTAAAGGTTATATGTATTACATAGTTAAAGGTACTTTTGACATTTAATGTAGGAGCATCCCAGAGGGATGACTAAGTTCTCATGCAGTCAGTGGAAAGGGGGAGCTGCCTCTAAAGGGCATCTGACTTAGATGACTAAAATAACCTGATGTAATGCTACCTGTTAAAATCTCACTGACTCTAAATGATATCATGCTTGTCTACAACTTCTGTAGGGTCCTCTCCTTCCTATTTTGTCATTAGCTTTTGTTCGGGTTTATGAAAATCTCTCATATTTATCTTTGGACAGAAAATGCTTTCTTTTGCCTTCAGCTTGTTTTCATATAATCTATTTCATACTGGTTTTGTTAATATTGCTGTACTTAAGATACACTCTTTCCTGGGGGCATTGGCTGTATCTACTTCGAAGTAGTATTTTGCATATAATCGTACTGAATTGCATTTGTATCTGCCAAACAAAATTCATGATTCTGTGTAGTTGTTGTCTTGTAACTACTCATTTCATTCTTCATTATGAAACTTTTGGTAATGTAACTGGCAGCCTGTAATCAGCTGGAGTGCTGGGATTTTGAAGTGCTGGGGGTGTGAGAAACAATCTGTGAAGCCATAGCGCAGGCTGGCATGTTTTGCTGATTGTGATAGGATCACAGGATGGCAAAAGGTTAAGGAGGTGGACATGGAGCAGCCATATGGAATGTAGGTAAACTGGTTATTTTTGGAAGTGATACTCAGTCAAAATTCATAAATGTGTAGCACCAGGAACAACCTCAGGAATTAAAACAGCAGATTACGTAATACCAAAGTAGCAATAATTTAGTCAGATAGGAGCTGGGTAACCAGGCATGAGTTTACAGATGAGATATGAAGAAGGAGAAAGCTTACCCTCCATGTGCCACCAGGCCATTGTAGGGAGTGCCTCCATGGTCTCTGTGCTGCCTCTCTTCTCTAGCCCATCCTGTGGGTGGCAGGCATTTATATAGCTTAATACATACCAAGAGATTGAGTAAAGACATAACCGCGTTGTTTTACTTTCAGTTCATCAAATGATGCCTTTAAATTTCTTCAAGGTCAGGTGGAGTCACCTTTTAGGAAGGTGTGCTTTTCTCAGAAGCTGGTGTTTTGACTCCAAAAGATTAATCTGGGTAGTTTCTTTTTGCCTTGTGTGTTTTGCAGGCCGTCAGATTATGTACAGCTGAGTGTTCTCACCTAGTCTTAAACTCTAATTTTAAAATGATCAAATTAAATTATCTTTATCATTTTTTTTTCATTTAAGAGATAGAAATGTTTGGTTAAATTGAATGGTCCCGTGGCATTTCTGAGGCTGTATGTGCTCATGCACTCATGAAGTTTTACAAAGAGCCAAGGCAGGCATACAGAGATGGCGGATGCTTTATTAAGAGGTGAATTGTAGCACAGAAGAACAGAGAGCTGGGCCAGGGCCTTCTTCAGCAGGACAGACTGGCCCCCATTGGTTCCCAAAGAGTACCCCATGTAAAATTAATCTGCAAGTATATTAGCATATGAATATTACAGCTTATGAACCAATACACTGGCTGAATAATTTTCCATAACTAATGCCGACACGTTGAATGGTTTTTGATACTCCTGTAAAAAAACCTACTTCTGAAATGTGATTTTATCAAATAGTTGGTATATTATTAGATCAATGAAGTCAGTTACACATTCCAAACATAATGGTATGTAAATTAAACTAAAAGTTAATTTTACATTTTCCCTGAGCAATGAAACCATGTCCTGATGGGTATTAAATTTTAATTTTCTTTTGGTTGATCATATTATATTTCCTTTCTTCTGTTACTTCCCGTAAACAGTATAATTTCGTAGTGCTGACAGCCTATATAGTAAATACCACAGCGAAACGAGGGGATCTGTATTATTCTGTATATACTGAGAAATCTCTTTGGTTAATGTGCGTTCAATAAAGTTAAAGAAGCAAATGTTATTAAACCAGAGGAAAAGCACAATGAAAGTTATTCATGTTCTTTCCTTTGCTAGTGTTATGCAAATACCACATTTTTTTCTTTCCTTTAAAAATACAGGTTTTTTTGCAGTAAGACAGGAGGGGAAAAACTACAGCATAAAAGTGCAATAGCAATAAAGATATTTGCTTCAGCGCAGACTCAAATGATGAGAGAACGGATTTCTTTTTTGGGGCAGTGGAGAGAGAGTATTCAATGCTGTTCTCTGTTTTCAATTAAACAACAGCATTAAAGATAAAATAAAAGTTTAAGAATTAATAATTTTTTCCTTCCTCAGCCAAATGTCCTCGCACATTTTCAAAGTGATGTATCTGGAGGAGGAATTTTAAAAATGACCGGCTGGTGGTTTTGCCTCTGTTTCACAGAACTGCAAGCTTGGCCTTCTTAATGAGCTACGTAATGAATCAAATTCGAAAAACCACTTATGGGGCCTTTACCTAGAGATCTTTCAGTCCACTTTGCCTCACAGGAGCGTTGGTCTGGATGGAAAGTTCCTGTGCCCTTGTCAGCGGGTGGTTGGTGTCTGGGGAGCCTTAGCTAGTTGCCTGGTTTGTGCCTGTGCTGTATGGCTACATTATCACCCCAGTGCTGTCAACCGCCTTCTGGCCGGAAGGTCCAAACCCAGCGGCTGTCTGCCTCCAGAGGAGCATCACTAGGTTGTGCTTGTGGTGCCCATAAGATCTAACGAGCCAAATAGTGTCTGTGTGTGAGCTTTGTTGAGAAAGATTATTGGCCTGGTTGGTTGCCTCCAGGACAGCAGTCCTTCCCCCCTGTTTCTTGCACAGGGCTGCCTCTTCCCTTCCTCCACTCTAGCTGTTTTCGCAGAGCTGTAGCCCGTGACAGTGCGTTGTTACAGCCCTGGCCGCTGCCATCGTGCTGGGCCCCGGTGGCGGTGGCTGTGGCTGTCCCTCCCTGCTTCAGCTCCACCTCAGGGCAGAGGTGTCTGGCGCCAAGCCGTGGGCCGCGCAGCAGGCCTTGGTCTCGGGGTGGCCATGGTGCACGTATGGCCTGCCAGAGGTGAAGCTGCTGTCCCCTTGCTGGTGGCATCCCCTTGCTGGTGTCCCCTTGCTGGCAGGGGTCGGCTGTCTCCCGCCCTGTTGCAGCATGCCTCGCTCCCTCCAAACCCCCTGCATTTCAGGCACCAGCCGAGGAGCTGTCACCTCCCCTGTCAGAAACTGGGCTGGGCACAACGCTCCCCCCCCCCCCCCGTGTGCATCATGTCCCCCGTGTACTTGTAGGTGCCACTACTTACTGTTTGGGAGAATCTTTCTAGGATTAAAAAAAAATAAAAAATCTAAGAACTCTGTACGTCTAATAAATCAATCCAGATTTTATCCATGCTCCACCCCACAGAGCACCTCAAAATACTTTATTAACTTCAAGCCATCATTACAAATTCTGTTTGTGTTAGCCACTGTAATTGGGGAAATCTTAAGGTACAGGAGGGCTTTTCTCTTTTGAAAATAAGAGAAGGGATGGGTGTCCAGACTGATTTTATCATTAGCACTGCCTCACATCTTTACCCGCTGAATCACTGCGACAGCAACCTAATAGATAGTAATATGTATTTCCAAGTGTCAAGGCTTCTCATTTAAAGCTTAACTTAGTTTTAAATCCCTCTGGAAAGGGAAGGCCTTTAAAATACTTAATAAATTCTAATCTTAATCATATTCATCATTATTAAAATTTGAAATAGGTTGAAATACTTAAGGTAAGTGAAATGAAAAAAACTAATAAAGGGCATGAAACACACTGGAGAAATAGAAGAATAATTACTAAAGATTAAGAAATCTAAAATAACCAAACATGAAAAAGCCTTCATCTCCAATAAGCATTTATTTAAAAGTTTTGCAATAGCTTAATAATATAAAAGGAGATTTTAAAAATGAATTGAATGTTAAGTGCAGCAGAGTGGCAAGAAATATTTAAATACATTAAAACTTAAACTAGTCCTGTCTTTGAGCTTCAAGCATGATTTAGGCCTTGTCAGTTCTTGAGAGCATTGCTTCATCTGTCAGCAAGGATGCAACACTACTATTGTTGTTGCTATTAATAATAATTATCATTGTGGTAGTAGTACTTTTCATAATAAGTAGTGCCTAGGAGTAACAGGGTATTGTGGCTGAAGAGATCAGCTTGCTCAGTCTTGTACGGGCAGAACAAAAAGATTTTTTTCTTCCAAAGAATGTGTAATCTAAACATGAAAGGAAGGACCTCTTAAAATACTTGGTTTTAATTAAAAATTATAAAGATGCAATCACAATGTTGGGCTTTTATTGTAACCTTTTTTTGCCCACTAGTGAGTGAGAGATGCCTTGCTGTGAGTATTGCCTGACTATTGGAACATATTTGAGAAATGTTTTTCAAGAGCTGTAGAGACCTCTAAGTCGGGCAGAGAAATATCATACCCCAGGAATTTAGGGAACTTGATTTTTTGTGTGGTGCAGTGCATTAGGGGTTTTTGAATGGTGTACTTCACAATGTAATCTGTGGGAGAAAATGGAATTAAATATTTTTAAAAATAAATCTAGTAATTTTATCTTTATTTTAGGGATTACTTACCTTGACCATGCCGGTTCAGCACTTTTCCCAGAGAGTCTACTTAAAGCTTTTACTGATGACCTCAGAAACAACATTTATGGTAAGCACAAAACAGAGTTCCTGTTAGTCATCTCAAGTTTCCATCTAAATAGATCAAAACTGTGTCTCTCAAGTTGCTGGAAGAGTACTTCTGTGAGTTTTTTAACACTGCTATTAAGTAGTTGGAAGACCAGTGATTTTGCAAAGGAGTCATAGCCCATTTGTGCCACCCCTGGCTTTGTTCTTTGGTGGCCATGGACGTGTCTGTGTTGGTGAAGAAGAAAAATCAAAGGGAGCATGACTGTTGTCCAGGGGTTACGGCATCATGCTGGGGATAAACAAATACAATGGAATGCTGAGCACTGTTTGTTCAGTGGTTTTTGGTGGTTTTTTTCCCCCTCCACACATATATAATTTCATATGCAAGGACCAGAATTCAGAACCGCTCTCCTCAGTGAGAGTCATTACAGGAAGCTTATACTGTGGCTTGGTATATTAATTTTATTTAGAAGAAAGCTTAGCTCCAAAATCTCAAGTTAATTTAGGCAGGGAATAGGTACTGTACCTCTCCCAGATGATTAGACATAGATGCCCACTCAGAAAAAAGGATGTGTATTACCAAAGCAATCTTGTGCATAAGAATGTGAGTAAAAGTAGCTACAGAATTATGCAATATTTGGGTGGAGATGTAGCTATTGCAGCTGTTGATGTGGGCACTTCAGCACCACCTCTAAGTATTTTGTCCCAAGATCCTCTACTTAAACCTTTCATCTCTTTCCAACATTATTATCTAGCTGAGAACCACACACTGAATGCAATTTTATACAAAGGCAGCAACATCCATTTTTTATGAAATATTGGTTTTGTGTGAGACAAGTTATATTACTGACTCATGCTCAACCAGAAAAAAAATATACTGTAGTGTGATCTATATATGCTGTGAGTAGTCCCACTGAAGTAATCAAAATTTCTTATTGTGTGTTACTATTTGTGGGCTTTGTGTCCTTTTTGCTAGTTTGTGCCTTTCTTGTGCTCCCTGATCATGGAGCAAAGTGATTCCTCGCTTGGGAACTTGGTACCACTGCTTTGAAAGAAAACTGTTCACTCAAGCCCTGGCACACTTGTGCTTATCACTTGGGTGAGCCACTTGAGAGTCCTGGGTAGTTTTCATTTTTAATGTGCCATTGTACATGTCATTTCCCCTTCTCTTTTTTCCTGAATGCTGGTGAAGCCAGGATCCAGAATGTGAATTTGAGTTCCTCTACAAAATAGATGTTATTTGTGATAGGTATAGGTTTCTTTGCTGTTATAACAAGATACATTGATTTGATTACATTCAAAATCTCCTATTCAAGTGCATGTCAGGGATATTAAAATTAATGTTCTGTCACTGTAGCCATTGTAGAGTGAAATATATGCACTCTGATCTTAGTTATTTCAAACAACATTGGGCTCAACCCTTATTATAAGTACCATCTGTGGCAGAAAAAAATTTAGTTTTTTAATCAGTTGAGCGCTTGCGAATAGAAATAGTAGTGCTGCCAGTCTGGAGCAGATTTGCATAGTGCCTATAATGGTGTGGGAGAACAAATTGTATCTTTTTTACTACTGCTTTTGTCTAAAATGATAACCCGAGCTCTAGTATGGTCAAATCTCCTTTTTTTCATTTACATCTCTGATACTCTGAGGGCAGTAACTGTTATATAAAAAGAGTTCATTTAACAGATACAGATGTGAGTGAAGAGGGAGTTTGACTTACAACTTTTTTTATTTTCTTGGTGATAATACACAGGCCGAAAGAACTGCAGTTTAGCTGTTGCATGTGTAAATGAGGGAAATCAGTGTAAGTAAGAGTAATTCTCACTTCTAAATTGAGAGTATTTGAATTGGAAATTACAGAAATGCAACATCAGGGATGAAAAATCCAAGTATTAGTCTTGGGTTTGAACTCTAAATTCAATATTCTTTTCAACACCTCACTCAGTAACTTTCAGCAGGGTGATTTTGAAATTTTAAGAAGAGAGTAGCTAATGTTGCAGCCTAGTGAAAAAAAGATGTATTAATTAGCAATTTTTTTCTTGTTCTCTTTCCAAACTCTGTAGGCATGTTCTTTAAGCATTTACTAATAGGAAAGTGTGTTGTGCCTGTGTGGATACTGCTGTAGTCATTTTTGCTCAAGAAGATAAATTCATGCCCTTCTTTATGTGCTGTCTTAATTGTTAATGCATGCTTGTGCTGAGCTGTGCTAAGGTGGCTACTTATTTTGTAATAAAATTTATATTTTCATGAGCTATTTGAATTTCAGACACTAAAAAACCAGAGTTAGTCCTGGTTTCCAATCATGAATGTCTATCATCTCCAGATTCTTTCTCTTCTAAATCGCTTCTCAGCTAGTGCGCGAATATTTTTGTGAATGTGCATTCTGTCTGTAGTTCTTCCTAATATGTTTGTGCATATGCAGTTGCTTTTTCTTTTTAAGGGAACTGCCTAAGTATTAGTAAGAGTAAATGATCCAGCTGACGTTTCAGGGTCTGCCATAATTGCTTTCTTCTGCTGCATGTCCCTTCTCTCGACTAACTTTTCTAAGGAACTTCAGAGCATAGCTCTGTGAAGCATATTCTGTGAAGTATACGTTAAATCTTTCTTTGTCATCTTTTCAAGCTGGCTTGGTGTAATACTTTCCTAAAAGAAAAAATTAATAGGAAAATTATGAATAATTATTAACTTCAGTATCTCTGTTGTCTCCTAGGCAACCCTCATAGTCAGAATATCAGCAGCAAGTTGACATATGACACAATCGAGCATGTCCGATACAGGTAGAATAATCTTTCTTTCAGATGTTGTATGATGCACTTAATAGTTTTCATTTTTATTAGGCCTGTGCTGTTTTGATGACTTTGATGTGATGTCATTTTCTGAAGTCATCTGTCATTAGATCTAAAGAAAATGACATCACTTTTAAAACACAAGGTACTTGGGACAGTCAAGTATTCGGCAAAGTCAGTTCTTTTTTCTCCAAGATGCACCAATTCTCAAAGTCCTGTAGTTAAATTAGTGTTGTAATATTAGTCCACAGTTTTAATTAAATTACAGAACTTGGAATCTCAAAAGCGATTATTAGTAAGATGGTGTGGTAAGATACTAAGGTGGAACTAAGTGTAAGGACATGGTTAAAATTCAAATGAAATTAAATGGGGCATAATGGCTTGTGAGAATGTATAAAAAGCTTATGGGAATATGTACCTTGTTTTACAGCAGGTACTTACTTCTGTTGGAGTAATAAAATACCTTTTAAAGTAGTTTTAGTGTAATTTTTAAGAGCAAAAAAGAAAAAGAAGAGGTAAAATAGAGTGTTGGGGCTTCTGGGTACAGGCAAGAAAGTGAACTGAATCTCTAAATAAGGAATCCCCCTGAAAGTTGAGGATACAGTGTGCTGAAAGCACACTTCTTGCCATTAGTTTACACCATGAAGAAATATACAACTTAGGTACTTCATTATTAGTTTTAGGGGGTTGTTTTAGGTAACTCTTAATATTTTATAAAATATGTCTTTATTGAAATATATGTATGCTATGAGTTTATTTACCTGCCTAAAGGCACTCTTTGTGCAAGAAAAGAATTGTCATGGATTCCTCTTTGTTTTATCATCTTCCTTAAAAGCAAAGATTTCTCCGAAACATGCCACAGAATTCAGGTCAATAGTAATGGAAGTATAGTATTGTAATGTTCATAGCTGTAATGAAGAAAATCTACCTTACATCTTTCTGCTGCTTTTATAAGGGTGTGAAAAACCAAGATTTCTAGCTGGAAGATGCTACTGGCTATAACCTGTTGCCACCCCACTCCACCTTGCCACCAGCTTTCTGGAGAAAGTATTTAATTTTGCTTCTTCCACAACTGTCTCTTATGCTGTGCAGGTTGACAACCTGTTAATGCAGGACCAAATGAAATGAAAGAGACAATCTATGAGGAATAGCTGTTTCCAAAAGCAGACACTTATAGCCAGGTACAGCAATACCACAGCCCTGCAGAGTCTCCTGAGCATACCTGTGTGCTCACATTCAGTGTTAGCATTCTGGTTTCCATTTACTCTTGGTGATATTTCAATGTTGCCATTTCGCCATTCTTCTTATGAAGGCACAGTAGAAAGTGTAGCTGTTTCTAGAATAACTACTATTGTACTCTGTGTTCTTCATTGTTAGGGAGTAAGGAAATAGACTTTCACTGTGTACCATATAGATTACTTTAAAAGAGCTGATATCTTCAGTCTGTTTTATTTTGGATCGTGCTTTAAAAAAGTGTGAGAGTTTTATAAGAGCAGGATACGAAATGCCAAGGATCATACCAGTTTTTGTATTGGGTTTTGGGTTGAGGATTAGGTGTTTTTTTTCTTTTTGGAAAAAAAACGCAAACCTCTGCATCCAAGTGAACATTTTCAGTATTTTACCTAAAAGAATTTGTCATCTATCCCTACAGAAATTCAGCCATTATTCTCCAATAAAATTTTAAAAAGCATAATCATTAAAGAGGCATAGTCATAAAAATTCAGGAAGAAAGTGCCCCAAAACCAGTCAGTAAGTCAGCTACCTGAAAGGCAATAAAAGTATGTTAAAATCTATACTACCATGCCATTGCAGCTAATCAGAATAAGCAATATGACAAGAAAGGGAGACAGGCAGCTCTGTCGTGCGTCACAGGTCATAGACTGGATTTCCTCAGTGAAAGGATATAATTCTGCTTGTGGCACATGGCTGCAGCTAGAAGTATGGCTTTTTTTCAGTGTTTGGCTCCAAGACAATATGATTAAAAAAACCCCAAACAAACAACATTTGATTTTCTGATGAGATGACACAAACAAGTAATTAAAAACAAACAAAAAGCTTAATTTATATTTGTCAATATTGGTGATAGCAGCACCAGAATAGACCTTTCTAAAATGGCAATGTACACTGTTCCACAGTACAAAGCTGTATGACTTGGTTTTGCCTTCATATTTGTTTGTCAGACAGAAACCATTCTTAGAACATAGATTTGCAAGAAAGTAACAAATGATTAAATATTTAAGTCAATGGAGGTTTTCTATGATTTACAAAATTACAATAATCAAAACGGCTTACCTTGACCGACTCAAACACAGTAAGAGTAAAAATAACTATTTGAATCTTAAAAACGTTGCTTCTCTTTACTTGAAATGAATTGCTGAGGTATTTTTAACATTGTGTGTATCCCCACATTAACCATGAGTAATGCTGAGAAGAGAAAGCAAGAACTGTAATAAACCTTACCAAAATGTATTAAATGTATGCATCAAGAAATCATAGATCTTTTTTTGTGATTTTGCTTACAGATGTATGGAAATGTCATTGCTCCACTTCCATACAGCTAAAGAACATGAGTGCAGTATCTCCTTTTGATGCTGCAGATAATGCAACTCAGAAATTCATTACATTGAGTATTAAATAACGCTTTTCCCATATACAAGCATTTTAAAATACTAGCTTTCTGAATATTTTAAAACATTGTCCTTGTAGCTCTTACACTTCCAATATCAAATAGAGCAGCAGTGTTTTCTAACCAGACCCAGACTGAAGTTTTGGTGTTGTTTCCGTTTTTGGTGTGTTTAAGATATACAGAAGGATACATTTTCATTTAAACACAGTGTTGTTGAATTTAATAGAGTTTTGATGTTCATCCTTGAACTTTCAGGTTCTATAAAATGTTAAACTTAAGCATATTTGGGAATTCAAATATACAGTAAAAAAGCAAGAAATTTCAGCTAAGATTTCAGCACCAGGCATCTCCTAGACTGGGGCAACATATATATTACAGAATTTTCTCACTGAAGCTAAAAGGATTTGGCGCTGAGCTAAATGGGATCATGTTTAAATATAGAACCAAAATGTGTATTTCCATAAAGGCCTCTCTCAAAATATGCCATCTAAGTGAACTATAAGAGGAGAATAATCTCTGTGGCCTGAGCAAACGAATGAAAAAAAGTGTAGCAGGCGTGCACAAAATGAATGTAAATAGCTTAGTATTTTTTTAAAAATGTTTGCTTCTGTGGTGAAACACATAGGTGGTACTGTATTTTGCTAAGGAAGCATTCTTATAAATGCTGTTTATAATTTAATTTACGTTGTATTTGTAGAGAACATTTCTTGATAGCAAGATAGAGCTTTGCGTTCCTTCTATAAGCATCGTACCTTGCTTATGAAATAAGTTTCCATTCCAAGTCTTCTTTTATAATTACCATGTTCTGAAATAGTGCTATGTACAAGATAAGAATTTTTTCTTTATTCTCAGGTTTTAAGCAGTTCTGTGTCTGAAAAAGTAATGTTAGAGCTGATACATACATGAAAATTGGTTGACCTTTCCTACACAGTAAGAAATAGTAGATACAGTATCTGCTTAGTATTGATTTGTCCTTTGCAAAGGTCATCGATGGGAGATTGTAGCGATGAGTGACATCTGAACACTGCATCCTCTTCTCCTTAATGGTACCTATCAACTTGAAAATCTTGTTTCGAAACTAGGATGGTTCAGCTCTTTTGCATGCTTGTTTTATAGCACCATTTGCAAATGCTGCTTTTCCTGATCCTGCTGCTCAGAAGGGCAAGTCTGAAATACCAGTCAGTGAAGTCTAGCAAAAGGAGACAGTGCTCACTGGGGTGACTCTGTATATGGCAAATGGGAGAAACATTAGAAGATAATTATGATAGATAATTATGTTGGGGTTTTTTTTTTTTAAGAGCTTGATAATAGGCAAGAGGGGTGATCTTTTTCCTCATGGTTCATGAAATTATTTTACGTAGACTTGCAATGAAACAATTCTAGTGTGCCCACAGTGAGCTGGCTGATATCCTGACCGTGCTCTATTATATGCTGAGTAACAACAGAGCAACGGCTTTGGTGCAGATGCTTCTTGTTTTCTCCTTGGCCATACCTAGCCTTTTATGCAGCTGTGGAAACCTATTTTTTTTTCTTCTTAGCACTAAAAAAAAAAGCTAGCGGGATGGACAGTAAACTTAAAATGCAGACAAAGGACTCAATTTTACAAACAGTTGTTTCTGTGAGTCACTCAATTAATTTTGGTGGCTTTACTCTTTGCAGTCCTCTGCAGGGTAGTGAAAAGCTTCTGGACAGCGTAACAGTACTGTTATTTTTGAATGAGTTAGGAGACTGTTTTAAGAACCAATGAAATTAGTCTGGTTTACTTTGGAACTTTGCTCCTGGACTTTCTTCTCAGTTTTAATACATTCATTAACCATTAACTTGATAAACTGAAGCTTTAGAAAGGATTTTGCTAATACTGTCTGTTACTTTTCTGATAGTCAGCTTTATATTTTATGGTTTGTATGAAGAGATTGCAGTAAATAAAACTTGTATGTTCATGGTCATGCTCTTTAAGTAATCTTTGTTGCAAAGACAGCCAAATCTGGAATGCTTCGTTTATTGAAATAAATAAATATTTCAGTAAAATAAATCAAAATCTGGAGGTGAAGATTGCTAGTTTATGAACACAAAGGATGAACTGCTCCTGGGCAATTCTGAGTTTAATTTGTATGAGTAGTTACAGGGTGTTTTGCAAAGAACTCTGAAAAAGGGTGGGTATGACTTTTGATTTTTTTCCTTCCCAATTCAGAAAAAAACCCCTCAGGAATCTGGTTTTATAATGTGGCTGTGACAAAGAAGCAAGGGAGAATAAGTTTAAAAGTGATCTTGCTGTGCCATTGCTCTCTAAATAATGTTCACAGTAGGGAGAGTGGTACAGGTTTATTTGGATTCAGGCCACCATGTTAGTTCATGATTTTGAATGCCCACAGCCTTGCTGCCTCCTCAGCTGCTTTTTTGGCAGGGGCCTGGTGGCCTCTATGTCCACAGGGATGCCTGTGAGAGGACACTTGATCTGATGAATGAGATATTCCCATTGGAACAAAATACATTGATAAAAATAGTGAAATTTCCCCAATGCAAATTCCATTTCTCCCTTCTTTTCGTCTTATAGTTTATATTTCTTTCCCTTACTAGGCTGTACAATACTTGTAGAAGCAATGCAGTGTTCCACCCTCTTCTGGATTTGCAGTTGCTTCCTAAGAAACAGAGTATTCTGTGACACCAGTCTGTGACTTTTCTGCTAACACTTGTTGCCCTAGCTGTTTAGTGAGTAGTAACAGACCTGTCTAGCTGTTGGGACACTAGCAGTTCCTTTGGTAGCTCCAGGGGAATTTGACAACTTCATTACTGGCCTAGATGATTATTTGTATTTTAAATAAGGCTTTTGGAAGGCTGGATGTTTAGCAAAAAAATAATTTCTTCCATCCCCTGTGTGCACCTGTTGTGCTTGACAACTTTATTTTGACTTTCTGTTTCTCAGCGTAAGTTATGTAGAGTTGAAAAGGTGCTCCATTTCCTTCAACTCAAGAAAATTTGAATGCCATCCTGAGTTATGTTGTCCAAAATTCAGCTGATAATTTTTTCTCATGTCTATTTCTTTTGAAGACTGCAGACATTTTAATCTGAAACTTACTCAGTGATCCTCTACAGGGAAGTACATGACTGATGAAATTTTAACCTATGCTGTTTATATCTTATGGTATATTTAATATCATAGCCCTGTTAAATATGAATTTGTCTATGTTTTAGAAGCACAGAGGTAATTTATTACTGCACCTTTTTAAGTAGTCTCTAATAATCTTTCTGTGAAGTTAGAAAACCCAGTATTGAGCTCCATTTTGAATCATATTCATTTCATTTGTAAAGCGATCTGAATACTTCATTTGTTGCTATAATTAAGCTGTTGAAGAGACACTACAGCATTCCCAAGGACTTCCCTGGTGCCATCTCTGTCTCAATGAATCTGAAATTCCTGGTTTGACTTCTGCTGAAAAGCAGAGCTTTTTGCAGTCATCCCTATATTTGCTAATCACCTTACTGCAGTTCTAACGAGCAGACTTGAGTCCTTAAACAATAATAATTTACATTATGAGTCTTTTTCCCCTGTCCACAAGCATGTTAATTCTGACTCTACTTACTGCTCTGTTTCCTCAGCTCTTTGGTACTGTTTTTGTTGCACACACTTCATGATCCTGTCTTGATTTTTAGCACTTCAAACATGGGTATCTGCTGAAATGGTTTTACAATAAAGTCCACCCATGTGAATAGCTATTAGTGTTTGTAATTTTTTGTCATTATGAACAGGGGCTAGCTAGTTCATGGCATATTATTTACATTCTGAATATATATATTTTTTTCTAAACTACTGGTAAACTTCTAATCTCCTGAATATAGTGATGTATTCAGGAACTTCCATCATTTATTCTCCAGAAACAGGTACGATCTGCAAGCAGTGGTACCTTTGGGGGGCAGGTGACTGAAGTGTTTGAGTGATTTCATTACTTTTTTTTTCTCTGAGTTGTGATGTAGCCTGAGAATTATCTTCTATCCCTGTTCCATCAAGTGTAACTGCGGCTGCCTTCTCATTTCTTGTAATGCCATTGGCTTTTATGCGTTGTTCCAGACTTATCTGTAGCTCATCCAGTCTTACAGACAGAGCAAACACATCTGCTTTGCCAAACAATGGCACATGCCTTCAGCTTTCTCTCTGTCTAATGAGCAGGGTAATTACAGCACCCACGCTAGATGCTGTAGTCCTAATGTTGGGGGTTTTTTTTCTGTTTTGCTGCCCTCTGTAACCAGCTGTCTTGCTGAAATTCTCAGTTAATATCCCATGTCTGTTAGTGGTTGTTGCCTTGTTTTCTGCCTTCAGCACTGAGAACCCACTTGGCTACAGGCAGAGGCCAGATCACTGTGTTCCTTAAATATATAATGGCTCGTTACTGGGGTCATTGCTGCTCTGCTGAAAATTTGAATTTCTCTGTGGCAGAAAGCAGGGCAGCTGCACAGCTTCCAGGCTGCCCGGATGACGTGTTAAACACTAGAGGAAGCAGAGCCCGAAGCAGTGTTGAGCAGAAGAAACTGAGAACAGGGAGTATGGAAGGATCAGTGGTGACTGGCAATGGGTAATGACGTGGTGCAAACTGGCCACCTTAGCCCAAGCAAGGGTGAAGTGAGACTGTGAGGTCCCAGTAAGTGTTTTAGGCTGCCAGGTTTCAGGAGAACCAGGTCATAAACATCCCTGGTATGGTTCAAGGGAATGCACGTGACCTTCAGGGTTTTTGTGTCTCATCTCCTGCTATTTACAGGGCACTTTTCATCTACTATTGATGATCGTTCCCCACTGGGAGGGCTAGAAAACACTCTTCTGCTGGCTTATGAGAAGCCAGTGTCCTTTTTGTTTCTGCACCAAATTTTTCAGTTGCCTATAGGCTTTTTTTGTCTTTTCTAGCAATAACCCCTTCTGATGCATTTATGTGGAGGTGACCTGTACCATTGTCCTGTTTACATAAGTTGAACAAGACCAGATTCTAATTCCAAGATCTACTTTTCATCCCCCACCCCAATCTCATTGCTTCTGCCTCTGGGTTTCTTCTGGATTGCCTTAATCTTTCTGAAATGTGTAGCCAAAACAGAATAAGTCCTGCAGTATGGCAATCAAGAGTATGGTAGTTGAGATAGAATAAACAATTCTTTAGATGGCATGTGACCTGGTCAAATATTCTGAGTGCTAGGAGAAGGCAAAAAGTATTGTAAAACTAATGAAATGTCATGGCTGTTTCAGATGAACAGAGGAAACCTACAGACAATGGATTTCCAGGATGAAAGAAAGCACATCTTTGTGGAGATTCTTCTAGAATGTAATAAATTTGTTAGAAGATGATTAGAAGATGAGTTTTCTTCTTTGTTTTTGTTCTGAAATTTCATGCTAGGCTAAAAATGATAATGTGGTCCATAAACTGGTTGGTACTGAAAACGAGTGGAGGAAAAATGAAAGAAGACTGAGATTTTGTACAGAAATGTATTGTGTAGGAAACCACATTAACTTGAAGGAGAGAAAATTAAAACTTGATCATTTTGAGCATCTATATTTTTGAAGGTAAATGCACTAGCTTTCATTGGTAGTTTGAAAATCTGCAGCAAATAAGTGCCTAAAACTAAGACAGACCTTTGTAGTACCTGCTGGCAATACTAGTGAGTTCCATTCTAACTTGCTCTATTTTCCTTTTGTTTCTCTGCTTATTTTTTTTATTCAAATTTCTCACCTGTTTTAAACTTTATTTCTAATACAAAGGTTTTAAGCAAAGATGGTGTCCTTGAAATTAAACATGAAATTAAACATGAAATTAAACAACCATGATACAGGTCAGGTAACCAAATTTGCCTAAGCCAAAATAGGTAGGAGCAGTGCGTCTCCTCCCTCCCACTTGGCTGACATAGCTGCTCAGAGGAAAGACGGAGGCCTCCAATTTTCCAGTGGCACTTCTCAGCTGTCATGAGTGGCTATCTCAGTAAATGGGATGCTGTTGCTTCTTTTCAAGTCTCCCTCTTTCTCCTTTGGGTGGGAGAAAGTTTGACCATGTGCCAGCCTTACAGAGCACAGTCTGGGGCATATGTATTGTCTGAAGGCAGAGCACAAGGGTAAATTTACGTCAGTCAGTGACAAATCCTTGCTGTGTGGGATATAGTCCAGTAATGAGTATAATATTCTACTTGGTTTGTGAGAGGAAAATAAAATAACATGTTTATGGGCATAGATACAGGCAAGAAAGTTCTGTAGTTTTCCAACATGTTCAGCCATACTTGTGGAAATATAAAATCAAGCATACATAATATATCTACAGTAGCAGGTCCAATACAAAAGGCTTCATCTGAAAAAGCGTAGAACATTCACAAGTCACTCCAAGTTTATCTGACCTTGTTTGCCTATTTAAACATACAAATGGGATAGGATCGCTATAGCAAATAGTACTGGCATTTAGCATTTGTAATGAACTTCAGAATGAGTTTGATGAAGTATGCTTTTAGTATAAATTGGAGTTAAGCTGCACTGCCAAAATGTGATATTATAGGTGGTATTCTTAACAATGAAGTGCAAATGAAAATCTGCCTGCTTTTAATTAAATAAGCACACACTCCACTGAGTTTTGGAAATTTAATTCTCTTAATCTGGTCTCAGGCCCTGAACAGCTATTGTAATTTGAAAGATAGTGCTGATGTGTTTCAAGACTGTTTGTTCTTAACAAAATACTTATGTTTTTTTCTTTTGTAAATTTGGGGCCCTTTTGATTTCTTCAGGTGTTTTTTCTATTGTGTGAAAAGGATCTAAGATAACCTTCTTCCTGGTTGTGGCCCATGAACGTCAGAGCTGTAAGCACGAGTATCAATGAAAGGGCTAAAGCATCTGGATTTTGGCGTTTCTGCTAAGGGATTGTTGGTTGTGGTTGTCCCCTGTGGACAGTGCAGTGAGGCATGCTGCTGTACCCGACACAGGCATGCCTGGCACATCAGAGCCATCACAGGCCTTTCAACTGGGAAGGGATTGACCACAAATTCTTGCTGGGAAGGTGCCCTGCCATTTTTAAACTGCACGGCCTTGATAAGACACGAGAAGGCCAGGTAGCTGAAGATGTTCCTATGGACAGGTCAAGGTTTGGAGGAGAGAGATTCTTCTGACAGAGAGTTACCTACTAGCCATAATAAATTTCCAAATACCAATGTTAATTACTTCATTCTCAGTGTTGTGACAAGATTTGCACAACTTATTGAATAGAGTGGAAATAAGGAAAAATAACTGTCAATATACATGTAATACTGTATTTTGAGTTATGTGCCTTTTAAGAGAAATTAATATATGCTTCATCCTTTTCCACTCTAATTTCATTATCATATAATTCAAGTTTCTACAAACTAAACCAAAGGTGGGTATGAAGTCATTTAAGAATGAGAAGTACAATTTTATTTGGAAAGGGTACATGATACGAAGTAAGGTCTAGTTAATTAGCTAGTATGTAAAAAACGATGTTTATTGAGTTTGGTATAGTCAAATGTTTTGATGACGGGTTTTGCATACAAACTGCATTCAAGTAATTTTAGAACCATATGTAAGAGGTGGCAATCTTTTTGAAAATGCTTGTATGTGGCTTATATGTTTTTGAGTCGTCTCAGTTTTATTTTCACATCCTAAAGTATTTTTGACCTCCATTATGAGTAATCTAAAAACAACGGCATATAACATTTTCGATGTCACTTGCTGAGCTTTCATTTTCAAGTCTAATTGAGGTTTACATGCAATGAATTTGAGCTCTCAAATCACTTAAGCCATTACCATAGCAGAAGCATTCTGCCTTTAGGGTGTACTTGTATTTCTACATTAGCAGAATTGTGTTTTGTACCTGTACAGTGAAATTCCCTGTATCAAACTCAGACAAGAGAAATGGAAACGAAATCTTCTCTTTTTGCTCCCTCTTTCTACATGGGAGAGTTTTGCTGGTGTGGCTGTATTGATTTGTTATCATATACCTGACCAGTGTAGCAGCTATGGCAGTAGAATTAAGTAAATATGGAATTAGGCATTTGGGGAAACTACATTCAACATAACTTTTCAAGAAAACAGAGTTATAGTGTGCAGTTAACAGCTTAATGGACCTTTGCCTCTTCTAGCAGCTCATTCTAAATGAGACAGATTGCTTGGCAATGTTTAATAAAAAGTTTGATTACATACAGTGTAAAATGAAGACTTTAAAATTAAGCATGTTCAGAAGTAATTTCTCTCAAGCGCATGGGTTGCTAGAAAAAGAGCGTGCGTGAACTTGATAACTTAGAATATAATTACCGAGGTGCAAAACATATTGTAAGTCATTTAAAAATTGTGAATGGCAGCTCTGTGGGAAGGTTCAATCACAGCAAAATATAAATGTTGCTAAACTTGTTTTTACAACCACAGTGAAAGAAATCACCCTAGTGATTTATTCCGTGTAGCATGCATATCAGTGCCACTTCCTAAAAGAAAAGAAAACCCAGGAAAATATTATTTGGTGAAAAGAGGCCAGCAGACATATCTTTCATTAAACCTGATGTGGCAAAGCTTTGAAGACAGCTTTTAAGGAAGCCATGAGAGGAGTTGTGACATAAATCATGTTCTACTGGCTTTGGTCATGTGCTGCTACTCTCTCTCATGGCCTCCTTCCACACCCCTTCTGCAGGTTCATGCTTGGTGCTGGAGCCAGCAGCCTGGAGCTGCTGACAGTCATTTCAAGTTCAGGCACTGGATGTGGTGCTGAAGCAGCTGGAAACACACAGATGCACTCATTGCCAGCTGTGGCAGAGATGGGTAGTTTTTGGCACGCAGAAGAGCAGGCAAACGGAGGTGGTCAAAACCACTGCTGCCAGACTCACAGCAGCTCATAATAATGGCTGTAGCATGTGGCGTGGCTAAGGTCCTTGCTAGGCTGGTGTTGTGTCTCTGAAAGTGGGTATGTAAAGTGCCACGTACTCTCCTGGAATGTGTCTTTCTGTCAGGGCTCTGAGCAGATGCTCAAATTGCTTGAGACTTGTGCTGACTTGTGGAGCTGGGGCTAAGAAGTCCAGTATCGCTCGCTAGAGAACAGCTTTCAGAAGGTTTTGTATCTGACACATAGTTCTTAACCTGTCTTGTGCATTATTCCTGCTGTTAATGGTGTGGAGGGAGTTGTGGTAGATGGCTGTCCGCTGTATGCAACTTTTATGCTTTTGGGTCTAGCACAAGCGTGTTGCCCAGGAAAAGCTACTGATACAGTGTAAAGAAGAAAATGAGAATCTTAAATTCTTCCTAGCAAATCATGAGAAGATTATTACTGTGTTATGCAACATTTTAGGTTCTGTTAGACCTATTAGAAAATGAATACACATTCCTCTGGTGCATTGGTAGGCACGCTGGTGCTGAACTTTCTGAACCTACAGTGTTTATAGTTTGATAAGCACAATCTGTTACATGCTAATGGTATTATATTTGCTTATTTATGTAGGTAATTTTAAATGGAGCCTCTCACCATTGTACTAGGTGCTTTGCAGAAAAATTAAAAACATAAATTACATAAACTACCTGTAGTGGGTACAGTAAACTAGTGCTGCTGATAAAAATGACCACCAAAGCACATAGCTGAGTTACGTGAAATAAAACTGAAAACAAAGAAAGGGATGCAAGTCAGGAGAGGAGAACTAGAGGTCTGTGGGTCTGTGTACTCTCTTCTAGGTCCCAGCAGCAGTTTGTGTCTGGCCAAAATGGTTAATGACCTGGAAATAGGTTTCTAGTAAATTTAATCATGTATTTTCTACACTTCTTGCATAGATGTTTCTTCTCTTTTCCTTAGCCACTCTGCTCTAGATGTTTGCTCACAGGTTTATCTGCTGATTTAATAACAATGCAAAGGGATTATTATGTTTTCCTTCTGCTACTGTGGGTAGGTGATATGGCTACAGTTTTGCAAGGCAGAGCAGCATTGCATACAGAACACTACTTTTGTGCTCTTTTGTACCTGTGTAGTGCCCATGATTTGGCTAGAAGGCTGGTAATGTGAAGGGAAAATAACCCTCCAAATTCAAATCTGTGGGTAATAGGCTACTGAGAAGGAAAACATTTAGTCTTTACATATGTAATTAGTATTTCTGTGGAGCAGACTCAGATGAAAGGCCCTAAAATCATCTGGAAAGCTCAGAGGGCTCTTACACTGTTATGTGGCTGCCATGATTTTGTTTTTACTGGTTATATTTTTCTCCACTCCCCTAACTGACCCTTTAAACCCAAATTTTGGAAGAAATTCTGGTTGAGAAGTTTCTTAGCATTTTTCACAGCTTTTTGCTGCTGAGCCTCAGATTTTAGGACTTCAGACATTCTTTTCTCTCCTCTAGCTTCATTACACAAGACAAGACTGATTTCATATTATTACTATCCAGGGAGGAATTATACTTTAAGGAGAAAAGACTGCCATTCATCACTGTTTTCTGTGATCTTAAATTTTTTCCTGCTTGTTTTCTATCTAAAGGGCTATGTTCTCACTTCATAGGCTGTATTGCTTTTACCGACGTGTTCTAACTCCTCAGCCCCTCTTTCATGATGTCAGTCAGCTGCTTTACATCGAGACATATTTCCCAATTAAAAATAACCATATAAACTTGGTTTTGTCCTGATATTGTCTGTGTAAAATAGATCTTCAAATCAGCCCTGCTGCTTCTGAAGAGCTGCTAGAAGAGCAATAGCCCCTAGCTTGTAGCCAGTTGCCTGCCTTGAAAAGATTTGAAAAGATGCTGTGGGCATCAGAATTGTATAATGGCAGCAGTCTTCTAAAAAATACTCTGTACTGAATAAACTGCTAACTAAGTAATAACAACACAAACCCAAACCCCAAAACAGAATTTAAGAGTTGTGCATTTCTGCCTCTGTGGGACTCTCGTCCTACACCTGGGCTTGTATCTTATGCCTGTGCAGGCTTGGTGCTCTCTTGTGTACCAGAGGAACCAGTTTGCACTGACTGTGAAATTCAGATTGTGAGATTGTGAGTGTTAAAGCCCACAGCTGTGACTTCTGCTCCCAAACGGAAACTTGGCATGGTAGCTGTAAATATTGGGAAATCTGCGGTATCTCCCTTCTCATTTTTGGAAGCTTCTGCATTGACGGCACTAGTGAAAAGTACAGTAGGCTTGTTAGTAGGCTCGAATGGGCATTTTGCTTGACTGCCTGGTCCTTATGTGTGGCTTGACACCTAACAGATGGCATGCTTCATAGCTGCAGCCTGCCTGCTTTCCTCCCCACTGGTGGTACTTACTTGAGTCTATTTCAACTTCAGCTGAGAAACCCAGCATCTGTTTTTCCCTGTACCAGGGGTCTCTGAGACCTCTTCCTGTCAGTCACACTGATTTGAAATTTGACCGCATCCTCAAGAGGAGCCTGAGGTAGAGATGCTACCAGAGGTTGTGTCATGGCATAAAGTTACTCGCCATCCCCTGCAAGAGGCTAAAATTTTTACTGGGGTTTGGCTTTCTCATCCTTTGTGAGTTTCTACTGTGACAGTTTGCTTGTAACAACAGGACAGAGAAGCTGCACCAGCAACAGAGAGTTGAAGATGGATCATCAGAGGGAAGAGAATGCATGAAGTAGAAAAACAAAATGTTGATCTTATATGTCTGTGTCTAGCAGAGGTCCCAAAAATATTTTCTTAAGCAGTCTTTTCTGCCTGATTTGGGCCAACAGTTTGAAACTTCATGTTTTCCCTGAGGATGCTGCTAACCATTGGTCTAGAGCAGGGGTCCTCAGACTTTTTAACCAGGGGGCCGACACGCGGATGCAGTGGCAGGCAGCCATCTGCGGCTGCTTGGTTTCCCCCCCCCCAACCCCCGGCGGGGGGGTTCTGTAAATACCGGGGGGGCGGATTGAGGACCCTGGGGGGCCGTATCTGGCCCACGGGCCGTAGTTTTAGGGCCCCTGGTGTAGAGATTTGGTCCCTAAAATACAGCTTATATCCAATTACTATTAGTTATATGGGAAACAAATACAAAGTGGAGGAAGAAGATAGACGTGCTTTCTCTCTCTTGCTCTCACTTAGGTGGTGTGATACTAAAATTTAAGCTTCCTGGTCTCGGTCTTGCAGACAAGAGAGTTAGAGCGCAGTCACTTGCATAAGAAACACTGGTTCATTTTGTAATGGGGTTTTAGCTATTCTGGGATTTTCTTTTACGTCTCCTAGCATGTTTGGGTTTCTCCTGTGTGAAACAAGGAGAACAAAATCACAAACACTTGTGGATTTGAGAAACCCTGTTCTCTCCAGACCCCTTCCTGTTCAGTATTTGGTTTTGTAGAAAACTTGGAACAATTACCAGTGAAGTTTCCTTACTTTGGTAACTGCAAAGACTCATAATACTGCCAGGAGGATGTACCCCTTGGCAGCTGTTGCAGTATCAGAGTTAGTCTGTTTCCACCTAAGCCACTGGAATTGGTTTGCTGCCAAGCACAGGAAGATGTGCACTGTTGTTCTGGTAAAATATTTTAGTCCCCAGATGTACATAGTATATAAAGCTGTTTTCAATAGCAGATACATAAATTGATACAGTGTCTGCGGTTTTATCCAATGAGAATTGATCCAAAATTGTCTTCCTTTTGTCACAGATTTTGAATTTAATGATCTATATGTAAGCATCTCAGATTAACTGCACAATATAAACGCCATGCAGCTTTGAGCAGAGATGATTGGATGGTAGCAATTGGACTGCTTACATTATTTGATGAAGCTGCAAGTCTGTGTATGTAAATTATGAAGGATCCACATTCTTGAAATGTTCACTTCAGTTTTTATAATCTATTCTATATGAACAAAACTAGAGAGACTGTACTGCTGTAAGTGGCCTCTTAATTTCTTTTAATAACCCATGTGAGACAGTACATTTTTTTTTATATATACCCACTGTAGTTTGGGCATGCTATAAGAATTGGGGTGGGCTATTTAATTTAACTTTTGCACTGAAATCTATGCAGATATTATGCAATAATGGATTGTCTCCCCAACTGCATGGGGATGTGTTGCCAGTACCAAATATATACTAATATCCTTTTCCTCTGGTCTCCTTACCTTTCATATGCTCCATCAACCAAGAAGGGGTTTCTTTATGCAGTAGAGCTGGACCATAAGAGATATTATAAATTATAATAATTAATAATCCTGTTGAAATGGAAATGGCAAAATGACATGACAAATGAATGTGCAACTGTATGCATTATCTGAAAATACTTTCAATTCCTTGTTCCTGTACAATATTTCACTTGATTTGAGCACAGAAGTAGACAGGGAGTATTTAGCTTTGTGGAGCAGTGCTAGAGTGTCTGGTTAATAATACCTGGAAACTTGCTACCATCTGAAGCATGCCAAAGTCAGTTCTTCTAAGAAGATTATCTGGAAGCCACAAAGAGTTGTGTAGATAGTGCTTGGAGAATCCCGAGTTTTCAAAGAGCATTTTGCAGGGTAACAGGAAGACAGTTCCACCAAAAGCAAGGATATGTTTCTTTCTTCTGCTTACAGAATTCAAAGATAGGGGACTGGAGGAATCCTGTAGGTTTTCAAAAAGCTATTGCTAATTCGTTACTTAATCTCATACAGCTTTGGCATTGTTAGGGTTTGTGTTTCAGTGACTGAAGATTATTTTAGAATCACTATTGCCAAAATTTCTGCTTTTCTTAAATTCACTTATGGTAGAGGATGGGAAGTCCTTGATTCAAATAGCTTAGCATTCCCTTAAAACTCAGTATTTTAAGGTAAGCAGTGACAGAAGAGGGGAGAACCTGGTTTTTCCCGTAGTTTGCTGACAGGCAACTGTGGTACAGGGAAACAGAAAGACTTGCTCAAGAAATTAATATATGAAGTAGATCTGCAGATCTACAAGTTTCACTCAGTAGCTGAGTCTCTAGATGGTGTTTTGTGTTGTATAGGATGTGCATATGCACAAAATTCTCTTTAAGCAAAGACACGTTTGATATACATACCTGCATTACTTCCTTCTCCTCACCTTTCTTGAATTTTTGTTATCCAATTATCACTGGAGAAGCCTTCCAGTGAACAAGGGAGAGACAGGGTCTTCTTCATCCTCTCTTCACTGTAGTTCCTGGACACGTACCATCCTTATTCCCATCCTGTAGCCTGTCAGTATGTCCTCAGAGTTTGTGATTATCCCATTCACACCATCACTTGGGTGGGAGCATCAGCAGAAATCCCATGGGTTTGATACTGCCTTCTGCCTTCCTAAAGACATCTGGGTTGTGTCTTCCTCTGCTGTTCCCTGTTTTTTATATATATATATATAAGGGGTGGGGTGTGAGTGGTGTATGTGTCTGTATATAGATATGTAGATAGGCATAGAAATTGCCAGAGAGCTTGTACAGTGTTGTGTGTTGTTACATATTCGATGCTTCTAATTAATAATAAATTCAGGTGATTTTATTACCAAATTGTTGTGCTAAGTAACTGAAATGCTTAATTCACACTGTATTCGCATAATTTTAAAATATAAAATGCTACAATGAAGACTTCTATCTTCAGACCGTGTCGTCCTGAGGGGGAAAGAATCACTAGGGAAGTAAAGTCTCGATTCCCCTTTCTTTGGGATTTGGAGAGACCAAACCTCCTGGCCAAGATTTCACTTCTCCCCCTAAATCTTGTAAGATTTAAAAACTGAAAGGAAACTCTGTTTGGATCATTTGAAATTATTTGACTTTGACCATTTTTTGTTGTCTTAAAAGTGAACCAGAAGGCTGCAATTTTTCATTCGTGAAAGTCAAAGCATTCCTTACCATCTGCCCAGACAGAAGTTGACCTTGCAGAGTGCTGTGTCTAGATGGAAATAAACGTTCTGTGAACTTCCATAATTCTTCTAGCAGGGAACCAGCCCATTATTTTTTGATTTTTGTATGTACCTTTGTGAGTTTCCAGTGTACAAGTGTGTGCTCATCTCCCATCACCTACCTGAAATGTGAAAGAAATGAATATAAAAGCTTTTGCTTTTTTCCCATTGGAACATTACAAAATCAGGTTAATTTGAAGCAATTAGATGCCGGGGATGTGTGTGGAAATGGAAAGCTTTTTTTGTCAATTGCTACTGTTGGGAAATTAATTTTTTTGCATGCAACAATCTGATACAATTTGACATAAACTGCTAAAAAAATTATTGATTAAACTGGTCCCATCATTTTGGCACTGTTCATGTACAAGCTGGTCAGTTTAGTTAGCTGATTTTAACTATCACAAGTCGAGATTGGTATCTAAGGTAAGTAGAATGAATCACTTTTTAGGGATGACTAGTGTAGGTTTAGAAGTTAAACTTACGTGAAATTAATCCAGTCCCAGAATCTAAAAAAGATGATATACTGTATTTCTGATGATGCAATTGTATTTATTGAAGAAAATACACATTTTATTAAGTGCCTGGTCCAGAATGTGGTAACTCTTTAATTATGCAGAGCTTCAGTGCAAAAGCAGGATGGTGGGAGAAAGATGATAAGAAAGGAAATTTTTTTTTTTTCAATGATAGACAGAAATGGTTGAATCAGGATCAATATTGGCAGCTGTTATTACTGCTGTTATTGTAAAAGTGGCAGAAATAGTCATATTACTATATTGCAGTAACTTGAGTGGAGCAGTGATTTGTGTAAAATAAACTACATCTGAGAAAAGCAGGAAAATGTAACGTCTTCAGTGTGAAGCCCACTTGTGTTTGTGGGAAGTACTCATCCCAAGCACCATTACTGGATCAAATACAGCCAATTCATTGCAGTCAATGAAAACTGTAAGAAGTTGATAAGGCTTACGGTATTTTTTCATGGGGTAGGAGAGGGATAAAACACTGCTGTGTTCTTTGTCACTGTATTTCTTTTTCTTCCAACTGTGGGTCAGTAAGTTTCCTGTGATAGGTATAAACAACTATGATATAGTCAATATCAACAACTATGGTAGGTGTAACTGGAGACAATATGTAGTGTGTATTCTGTTGTTAAAAAAATACAAGATTGGCACATTTTTTAATTTCGAGTCCAACCTTAAAATGGAATAGATTTTGCTCACAAAAAAGCAGGCATGTCAAGGAAGGTGTAAAACTAGAGTTTTGTTCCACTTCACAAACCTACTTAAAGCTTGCTTTTGCAGAGGCTGTGAAATAACAGATTAGTAAGAGACAATATAATTCTCAGTGCAGAGCTGATTTTTTATGTAGCTAGGAAGGAATATATGGCATTGCCATCCATGTCTCTGCTGAGTAAGTGAAAATGAAAAGAGCTGCTATTTGCAGAAGCCTGTGCATTGTTTTTGTCTGTGCTGTAGCCCCTGTAGAGAGAACAAGTGGTGATAGCAGTGTTTCTGTGTGTTTCACAGCCTGTTCTTTAGCTTCTTTTGAACTTACAAATTTTGGGAAAAACTAAAAGTCACTGGAGAAACAAAACTATTTATTGAGAGCGTATTATTAAAAACTTGTATGACTATCAGATACATAGTTATTTTTATACACAGTTCAATATATCTGTGACGCTTTCCCACATGCTAGTTTAGAGAGAGTTTATGACACATTAGAATATTCTTCTCTTGAGAGAATATGCTAGACATTTTTTTTAATAGTGGTGTAAGGTGACACTAAGGAATGTTGTTTTGCAGTCACCTGTGGCTGTACAAGCCATGAAATGGTAAAACTTTTGCCCTGCCTTTCAACAGTGTAAACTGGACTTTAGTGTTAAAATTAAACCAAGAAGTCTGTCTGCTCACTTCTTATTTTCACAAATGCCTTCCTCACTGCAAATCAAGCAAGTAGGTATGAGAAAGAGGAAAGAAAACTTGACCTGGACTGGGGCTCCCAACATGGTTGGTGTTGAGCTACAGCTCAGCCAGTGTTAATAAAAATTGGGAAGGCTTCAGCTGAGGCTTTTGTTTGCACAGGACAGTTCTTATCTGAAGCAAAGAAATGGATATATGTAACGAATATTTTTTCTCTCTGTGCTTGAGTCAATTTAAAAAGGAGAAAGTGAGTTTTATTTTCTGAGAAGTCTGGGAAAGAAATTTATAGAGGAAATATATTTTTCACCTAAGAAAACTTATTAAAGGAAAATACTGAGGTGAGTGTGTGTGAAGGAGCCCCAGCTGCAGTGATAAAATGGAGTATAGGGAATGTTGCAAGGAATTACACCCTCGTCCAGTATTCTGCCTAATTAGCATTAGGCATGTTTGTGCATGTAAATAAAAGCTTCCATTGTGTATATTTTGCTGTTCACACTCAGGGACAGCTACTAATGTGCCAGCTGCATCATTAGTACATTTAATAGCTCTTAAAACATTGTAAGGCAGGAATGTACATCAGTGAATAATAAGTATTGGAGAGGGACGGGAATATGTTGGTTGTAGTCGTATTAGCATAGTTCTGTCTGAGGTGTTCTCCTGATGGTAAAATGTGGTAGTAGCAGAGTGTAGTTCAGCAGTGTTTGCTGGTGATCCACAAGCTAGGCTATTTAAAATGCAGGTTTAGGATATGTCTGAGGTTAGGACACAAACCAGAATTGTGATACTTTAGACAATATACTCAACACAGCAGTGCGAATGAAATACAACATATTTTAATTCAGCCAGTTTACACTTCACTGAGTTGCTAAAATTTAATTCTGTTAGGTTAAATTCTCAAACCCTGAATAACTGTTTTCCTGCATTATTAAAATACTGTCCTGTTGTATTCTTAAGTGAGGTTTCCATATTGAAGCAGCTTTGCTTTTTCTAGCTTGCTAGGTCAAACTTATGTACTCTTTCTTCAGAGCTTTTTGAGATTTTTATGTTCCATTGTCCCCTAAATGTAGCACAAGATACTCAGTTGATTATTATTGTTATTGATAATGTATCTCAAAAGTTTGCAGTTTGTAGATCTCCATGTATGTAACCTTGTAATATTTCAGGTATTACAAATCTTCTGTGAGATGTTGATTAGCAAGGTTAAAACATTAGTTACATTAGAAATTAGAAAGCTAGTCATAGATTTGGAGTTTGCCAGAATTAGAATTCTTCCTAATACACCAAAGTACGTGATGCTAGGTGCCTGTTTCAGCTTCTTGGAACCTGTTTCTCTCCATGTAAAACGTGAAGATAATACCTTGCTGAGTTACAGAGTTTTTCTGAGGTTTGATAAGAGGATATGTTTTATCATTTTAAGATATTTGAATGGAAAATAACATGTTGGAACAAATTATTTTAGAACACCTCCACCCTCACACCCCCACCCCCCAAGATTTAATTTTGGAAGTATGTGCAGCCAGACTTTTATCATCATCAATGTTATAGAAATGTGTCATCTTTGGACAGTTCAAGACCAGGCTTACAGATAGACATTTTTTTACAACAAGTATCTCATGTTTATACAAGCAGCACATATTCCTTTTGATGGTTTGCTGTGAAATAAACAGTGGTAAAATTCTGTAAGGTCTGTACATGAGTGCAGTTAACAAGACCTAGGGCCTTGTCAGTACTCAAAATTGCACTCGTAAGTCATTTGACTGTGTGCTACATCATTGCAAAGCAACACACATACAATTGAAGTTTAAGCTCTGTTTTTATTGATATTTCTATTGTTTGTTCTTCTGAAATCTGGGGGAAAGAGGTGTTTATAACCAGTAATGCTTTTGCCTTCATGGTAGCTCTTCTGAAATATTTGCTTGAAGCGAGTAAAACAGAGTAGTGATGAATGAGTCATCCATGAGGCTCATGGAAATGAATCACCGTTTTCTCAGTTCCCAACCAGTGTTCTAACTCTTGGACCTTGCTCCCCAAACTTTGTTCTTTAATCTAGAAGCTAGCAAACACTAGCAAAGTGTGTACAGGTTTTACTTTATTTTAATTTGAACTTCTAAATAGCTGTATTTAAAGCTGTGTGCCTTTAAGTATGAACAAGTATGCAAAGTATGTTGGTGTTGGTTTTTCTTTCCACACCTGTGAAATTTTGTGCTCTTTCCACACCTCAACAACAACAAAAAAACCCAAAACCAAAAACACCCCCCCAAAAAAAAAAACAAAACAACCTGTCACCACACTCTCCAAACTAGCTGGCTGCAGCAAGGTCTTTTACCATCACATACCACCACACTCTTCATGCCAGTCCCTCTGCTGCCTCTCACTCTCTCTTGCTCTCACTCTCTCTCTCACCAACCCAAAACAAAAACCAACAATGTGGGCTTGTGCCTACTCCACTGTGTATGTGTAAGTTCTTTGGCTTTAAGGAGTTTGCTAGTTCATGGTGATGCTGACTGGGAGAATAAATCTTGTTACTGTGTGCTGAAATGCATTACATCTTCTGTTATAGCTGTTAAGAGAGAAAAACCAGTCTAGAATAGCCCTTTTTTTGTACTCTTTGTTTTTTTCCCCGTTATGTCAGAGGGAGGAGTACACAGTTGGGAACTATCTATGAAAACCTAGGGTTATGACTAGCAGTACAAGTCTAATTGACAGCCATGCTGAAAGTAACAATGGCTTCTTTGTGAGTTGCATTGTGTATGTGACCTGGGCATTTTGGTCTTGGCAATGAGGTGAGGTCAGAGTTTTGTCACCATGACCTGTTCTACCTTGATTTCAGTTACTTAGTCCACTGTCTGGATATACTTTCTTCTCCTTCCATGTTCTTTCCCTTCAAAGGGTTAAGTAAGGCAGCTTGCATTGATAATTTCTAAATAATTCAAGTCTGATTGCACACATTGTGAAAAATGTGGATTTTAAATTGCACACATTTGGAACTAATTTCTCCAACACACAGATGGCTTGGATAGACAATAAGTGAACCTAATAACTTATTGAAGAGAAAAATATGTACAGTACTATTCTGACATTTATGTAGCTTGTTGGGGGACTCCAAATGTGTCATTTACAATGCCCAGGCTTTGTATAGTTCAAAAGTATTCATTCTCCTGTGAAGCTCAAGTAACTTTATACCAGTTAGCTTGACATCTGTACTGAGATATGTAAGAAAGATTCAATCAGTAAAGTATTAAATGATAGCAACTTTATTAGTGCAAATCAACATGATTTCATGGAAAACAGATCTTGTTTGCTTGAGACCATTTTCTGAATTTAAATGGTAGAAAGAGCTCTTGACATAGTAGATTTTTCATAGGCATTTGACTTAGCACTGCACAGTGTTTTCATGTCTTTATGTTTTAAAGGTTCTGTACCCAGAGATGAAGAGCAGATTTTCCTTGTAGAGAATAAAGATCTGTAATTTGGAATGAGTGACTCAAAAAGGTTTGAGATGCATGAAAATAACTGACATATGCTTCATTTCTGCTGCTAGCATATATAAACAGGGGGGATTTTCATCAAAAGAGATTGTTCAGCCAGTTGAGGAAAACTGGCATGTGCATATGCCAGAAAGAAAGGATGCGCGTTAAAAAGTATAGTGTACATTTTTGTTTGTTTGTTTTCAATGTAGGCAGTTAAATAGCTGCAAAGAAAGTTGAGTTTACAGGATAGGAGATGGTATCTGAGATGCAAAGGAACTGGGACATGGACTGAAATATGCTAAAAATTTTATAAACAGTAGTGAAGATACTCCCATGGAGCACACACATTTATAAAAACATGTTTTCTAAGATGGGGAGGCACCTTAGAGACCCTGACACATGTTTTGTACCATTTTTTTCCACTAATAGTTCCCACTGAAATCAATAAAAACTCATATGGAGCAAGATAATACTCGGTTTAAGTTTAAGATAATACTCAGTTTCAGTTAGGTTGCCTTAACCCACACCAGTACAAATATGTGCCAGATGAAGCAGTGGAATGTGCAAAGCTTGTTTGTAAGTTTACTGAAAAGGTCAGAGTCTCAGATCAAATACTTAAGCCACGTATTTTTGGTTTTCTTCCCCTTGGCGAAAGAGGCTGTATTTTATAATTTTTTTTTCCTGAGTTTTTTCTTTGAATTACAGTAAGGACTGTACATAGAAATATACCACAATGCTGAAAGTCAATCATCTGAAATGGATTAATGTTGTTTTCATATGGCCATCCACAAAGAGGATAACAGGAAAGATGCTCTGTGTCTGTTGCTGAAGGATTAACATATTTTGAAAGCGGGGGAAAGCTTCTGTTTTTAGTAAGGCTATCTGCAAATAGCTGTTGACAGGAAAAAAAAAACCAAAAAAGAAAGAAAATTGATGACCACTGAAAGCCCTGTGGCAACTGACAAGTTGGGTTTTTTAACGCCTTGGAGATCATCACAACTTTCTCTTCATTAACAGAATGTGCCTCTGTGAGACTTGAGGCTTGACCTGACTTGCTTTGTAATATAGAAGTAGTAAATAACTAGGAAAATACCATCTTCAGCTGACACCCTGAAACCATTATTTAAGACCCCAAGAACACCATAGCTCTTTCCTTCGCATGGAAGATGACAGAGTGCATTCTTAGGAAATATTTTCTCTTTTCACCAGCTATAAGCAGTAAGATTTTTCTCTTGTTTTATTTCTAACTGCTGGAAGTCTCTCTCTGGGTAGTGTAATGGAATCATTCAAGACAGAAGGAAGATATCAGCTGGGAAAGGAGGATAAGTCACATTTGAATTTCAGTCCGATTTGAATTTTAGTGGCTTTGTGCAGAAAGGTAAGAATTCAAAAGCTGTCATCTTCACACATTAAAATGACCCATTTTTCATTAAAATATTTCTGTTTTCTGATCAAGTCTAATTGCATGAGGTAGGTTTTATAGTTTTCACCTTATGTTCTGTCCAAATTACATGTTGTGAAAATCACATTCACATTTTTTCCTGTTGCATCAGGAGCTGTAAGTAGTGTCCTTTGACACCTGAGGAGGTTTCTGGTTATTTTAACTGGAATTAAAAACATACTTCAAACACTGCGTGGACATGGCCACTCAGAATGACACAGGACTTCCATGACCTCTAGAGAATTTTTAGTTCTGCTGCGTTTGGGAATAGTGATTTTGAAGTTCATGTTCAGTCACAACCAGTATAACTGTAATTCATTGCCTAAGTAACAAAGAGAAGATAAAACTGAAATGTGTAGAGCTAACTTTAAGACTTACCCATGTCATGAGATTACATTTTATTTGTACATACAGTTATTTATTTATTTACAACAATGCAGTGATCTGTTACTCCAAGGAGCAGCTATATCTCCATGTTCATGGCACAGTGAAGTCTAAGTGCTGGTGATGGGAGTATGAGATGTTGAAAGGTTGTTTTTTTGTTTTGTTGTTGGTTTTTTTTTTTACTGAGCTGGAAATAAGAGTTTGGAGTTACAGGTGGTATTTTCAGGTAGAAGCATTTTTTTTTCCACACCTGCAGTGAATGTCAAGGCGCTTTGCTCTCTTTTCACGATGATCCAAATAGGGATTTAGAGCTTTTCTTAATTTGGGGGTTAATAAAAGCCACCTTTTGTCAGTGCCATGAACTTCAGTGTTTCTTGAATCTGGCACCTGAATCTATCAGTGCCACCATGCTTACTGATTTAGTAGTTAGATGTTGCCTTGGAACTATTTATAGGAGTACAGTCCTTTTCCAAAGATGGAAGGATTTCTGCACGTATGCGCCTTGACCTCATCTTAACGTTTACCTAATTTTCAAGCTGCAAGACATTGGTGGTGTTCTGAGAAGGTTTTACATATTGAACAATCACAGAGAACACGTCTGAGTTTTTATCCAATTGAAATCAACACATCTTGTCTAATTTTCAACACTCACTAGTATTTCATTATCTACAAGTGAGTCAAATTGATTATGCAATATAAGAACCTTACAACTTTGAAGCAAAATGACTGAGCCTTTAGATTTAGCTAGGATAGCTATCAATGCTGGTGGCAAAATGTAATTAATATAATTTATTAATATTTTTGATTGGGAAGAACAACTTTTAATAACTTTGAAGGACTTTATACAGCTGTAGCTTAGAATTAAAATCCATCATAAGAGTGAAAATCATTGTTGGGGTTTTCTTTTAGATCCTCTGTCCCAAATTCTTGGTTATCAAAGGTGCTTGTTCATACATGTATCTTCCTTATACTTCTGATTTAAAGAAAACAGTCTTACAGTTTGGTTCCTTATTTCAACTTCTGTGATTGTTGATGGAGGAGGTTTTAAGCTTGGGTCAAAACTAGAACAGGGTATCTGTAAATGTGTGCCTAGGTAAAGAGTTGAATGAGCTCTTCTTGCAAACAAGAAATTTACAACTTGCATACAGTGTATGAACATGCATACCTTGTATGAAATCTCTAGATGCTGATAGAAAACATTTAGCTGACTAGAAAAAAAAGTAGATCTTGTTCCTAAGAAGACATTTCACTGCTCTTTATTTCATATTTCTTTAGAATGAAAGTGAAAAAGAAGCCTGTGTAGGGTAAAACCTAAACATATTGAAAGGAGAGAGAGAATAAAGGGCATCTAAAATGCTAGCACAGCAAAATGAATGATACTCCAGAGGGAAAGAGGATCTAAGGAAGGAAGGAGAACTCTTGGTCAGGTAACAGATGTTTTCCCTCAAGGATAGTGATGGAACAGACACAGGAGGGGCAGAAGAAAATCTAATGAACAGCAAAATTTCTCATTTCTTTTCTTTTTCCTTCTACTCCCAATGTCAGAACAGTATGTGTGACAAGAACTGTCACCTACTTTGATATTGAAACGAGATCTAAGAAAATATATAGTTAATTTCAAATTTGCATGTACAAAGAGAGGAAGTGGTCCCATTAATCACATTGCTAGATATATCAAGGGTTGCTCCACCACAGCCTAGTATTATGCATTTAGTTGAACCACCTTCAAAGGGAGTGTTGCATGGGCCAATATTGATAGTTTCCTCCTTTCCATTGCTGCAAACAAGAAAAGCAGCAGCAAAGTGCTTTACTCCCTAGAATACTCACTAAAGTAGGATATTAGTAGAATATTCATTAGAGATTTAGCTATGTGTTTGTGTTCTGCAGGATAGTTATGAATTTAAAGTACCTTTGGTACTTGACTAGTTATGTGCTTGTTCTCAGGCTCCCTTGCACAGGCCTCCTTATTACAGTTCCTACCTAAGGTCAGGTTGTGCACTGACTTGCAAGAGAATTGAATAAATCCATTTAACATGAAATAACAGACTTTGACATTTGGCTGGCACAGAGGTTTTTTAAAAGGATGTTGCCAACACATCAGTCAGTTTCCATGTGATAAATACATTGTTTCCAACATTTGAAAAATCAGCAATTTATCAGAATAAAAGGTCATCACTGAGTCAGACATATCCATGACTGCATATGTAATCTTCCTCTTTTTTTTTTTTATTTTTCCTTTTTATAACAGAAACTAGGTAATGCAACAGTAAGCTGGGAGCCAAATTTGCCCTTTGACACACTGCTGCTGTTGGTTAGAAACCACTGGGAGCCATATGCTTCTGAAGTTAAAATGTGTTTCATTATGTTTATGCTGTTTTAATGTGGGCTATGATCCTGCAGTCATTTATGCAGTAAAAATTGCCATCAAATTCAACAGCAGCATGAGGATCAACAGTGGCAATTTTCTCTTAGTAGGGCTTCCAGAAGGAGGCTGCCTGCTGCTTCCAGCTATTGCAGAATGCAGCCTCATGCTGCTCATGGGACTGAACAGCTGTGATCACATTACATCCACCCAGCGGTCTTCTCACTCACTGCCTATAAAATGACAATGGATCAATTTTAAACTGACCCTGTTGACTTTTAAAGCTCTTAGTGTAGAAGGAACTGGTTTTCTGAAAGCCTCCCCCATTCATTCGGCTTTTGAGTCCTCTTAGTGGTCTTCTAGTCAGAGGTTGTTGGTTGGCAGGAATTCTGTTGTTGTAGCCCCAATGGTTTTGTAACTTGTTTCCTCTCAAACATCTCTTTGCTTTTTTTTCTTTCCATCTTTGTTAATGTTGTGGGAATATCACTTTCTGATACAGCCTTCTTATCCCTCTCCTCTGCCTTCTAGAAGTGTGTTCAGTTTCAGTTGCTTTTCTACAAAGCAGCAGAAATGTCCTGCCTCCATACAGCATTTCATAAGGATTTTGTATAGTTTCATTTTTAAAATACAGTCATACAATAAGTCACATTGGAAGGGACCTCTGGAGTCTGCCAGGTTTCAGAGCAGGGCTATCTTCAAATCTAGGTCAGGTTGCTCAGCGCTGTGTCCAGTTGAGTTTTCAGTTATCTCGAAACATGGAGATTACACAGCCTCTCCCGGAAACTTGTTGTGGTGATTGACTGTGCTCATGGGGAACACTTTCACCTTTATGTTTGGTCAGAATGTTCCTTGCTGCAGCTGTGGTTGTTGCCTCTTATCTTTTGACCATGTATGTCTGAGAAGAGTCACGCTCTGTCTGAGAAGAGTCTAGCTCTGTCTTATGTGTAACTTCCCTCTCTCTGATAACCGAAGACAGTAATGAGGTCCCCTGAAGCCTCCTCTTCTCCAGGCTGAGCAAACACCATCCTTCAGTTTCTCTTTATCGGGCATGTGCTTCAGTCTTCTGACCATTTTAGTGGGCCACTCACTGCTGAACTTGCCCCAGTTTGTGAAGACTGAAGATGCTAATCTTCCAGACATGCAGTTTTCCAGACACCTTTCAAGTGCTGGGCAACAGGAATAATCACTGGACCCACTATCCATGCTGTTAATAGTACTGCCCAGTATGTGGTTGGCATTCATTGCTGCACGAGTGCACTATTGCTCATATTGAACTTTTCTGTCAAGACCATGTCATTTTCTGCAGAGCTGCTGCCTGGTCTTGGCAGTTGCATCTCCGAAGTTCTTGGTAAATGGCAGTGGGTTTTGAAACGAGCTTCTTTCATTGGAACAGCTTACCTGGTAGATATGGCTACAAGGTCTCTGTAATAATGTTAGGTACCTGACAATTCCATCCCACTGAACTATCATGTCTCGTGTCAAATAAAAATTACTTTGGACAGATATTGACCTCTCTGTCTGTGCTGAATATCCTGGGTCTACTTAATCCAGCATGTGGTGATGTGTCATTTAATCACAATCACAGCAAGCAATGAACATTGTTGTTTGTCTCTCTTTTTCCCCATACAATCTCTTTTTTATTATTATTTTTGCTGTCTTTCTAGTGGTTTTTTATGAGTTCAGTTTACTGGTTTTTGTTTGCCCAGAAGAAAATTTCTTCCTGGAAGAAACATGAAAACCATGGGACAATGTTAAGGAGGATTACTTTCTAAAAGTCTGGAAATTCATGTTGGCCGGAGAGAAAGGTAGCAACACAGAAAGGGTGTTGATGACCATTCTATAGTGTTTCTAACTTTATTTTGCCTCTTTGTTCTTGCCCTTGATTCTTTCTTCACAGGTAGTAGAAATGCTGCCTGTCATGATTATGACACTGGGTGACTAGCTGAGTTCTCCAAAAGCAGAATGTTTTGGAATTGTATGTGCAGGAATGTTAATTAGGCACTTGAAAAACATGAAAACTTGTGCTTTTTGTTTGAGCATCTTGAAAGTGAATTTCAACTCGGGACACCCAGTTCTGAGGCTCTCACCTCACCATGGTTTCTAGGCCCTTAGATTGTCTGGCAGTAATCAAAGAAACCTTGAGATTTCTTTCAGGAGAGCTCCTGCCCATGCCCCATCAGAAATGAACCTACCTACTTTTATTTCTACCAAGTATTTAATGGCTAGGCATTTGCCAACAGGGGAAATGTTCTTGGTTCTTCTTTTTGTACAAATGGTGGTCACCCCATGTAAACAGAATAATATGTCCACAGACAAGATCATAGACCCTGATTATTTTTCGCTTAGCTAGCTGATTCTTTTATTTTTCAGAAGTTTAGAGCCACTGTGCTGTCTCAGGTGACTGAACCTAATACCATGAGTAAAGAACATTCAAAGGGTTTATAAAGTGGTAAAGATAATTTTTGCCATTGACAGAAATGTATTCACATAAATTATGCAGCAATTACTTGCAAAAGCTTCTGGTGAGCAAAATCAGGAATAGTTGGCAAACAGACTTTGAGGACAAAATGTGTCCTGGTCAAGTTCTTGATTGGTAATGACAGATTCACTCTAGTTTTCTTAAGACATTGTCTTAGGAAGGCCTTTTCTAATCTTTTTAACTCCTGATCACTGTATTGATGCTTCTAGGGCTAGAGTTCCAGATAGTACCAAAGAAATAGAAGTGGCACTGTGATGTGAAAGGTGCATTAGTGCTCAGTAGAAATATTTCCTCCCATGGCTGCATTGCCTTGGGAGCCTGGACAGGCTGAAAATGTGATTTGCATTTTCTTTCTTGCTTGGGAGTATGGGTGCTATTTTGTGTTATATTCTTCCACTGTGAATAGCAGAGGAATGGTGTATACCTCTGGATAGGGAATGGGTGATGGGTAGATGCCGACAGTTCTGAGCAACTTGGAGGAATGGAGATGTTTTGCCATAAGTTTAGGTAGTCCTAATGTTCTGGACAAGCAGGCAGTACAGTGGGTTTCAGTGCTGGTCAGTGCCATAGGGAGGCAAGTCTCTTGGAGCAGATTGCCGGTACATGATAAAGTGGTCATCTTTAGGACTCCTAATGGTTTAGCCTGTTTGGTTGCTGTGGAAGTTTTGCAGGACCCTTTTGGCTACATATACATGTGCTAAAATTGGTTCTACAGGCGTAACAGCAAAGCTCTGCATCTTTACGAACCTTTTTATTGCTTGAGGAAAATGAATGGCTGTCTGTATTATGCATGAGCATGCTGTGGTACTGCATTACTCTGTCTTCCATCAGTATGTCCTGTTTTACTTTATCAGCTAATGCTCATGATAATTCCAGGGATACATCTTAAAGCTCAACTAAATGAATATCATAACCCAAACAGATGGAAGAACATGATATTAGGCTGTTGAATACTCTAATACATGAAACAGCCAGCCATACAGTTATGTTTTAACAACATAATCAAAACAGAGATATATCTGTGTAATAAAATTGACTGTTGTTACAACCAATGCACTTAGAATGATTACATGATTATAATGAAAATGTGGTGGTTATTTGCTACATTAATTAGCTGTTGATTTAATGTTAAAAAAAATGTGCTTCCATTCAAGTAATCATATTTTTTGCTGACATTTCTGAATAGCACTACCAATTAGTTAAACATGGGTAGGTAGAGGTGTTGTTTATAGGTAAGCTACAACAGAAGGCAGTGGAATAGGGCTTCATAATGTCAAACTTTTAACATGTTACTATCCAAAGCATGTTATTGTTAACACAAATTTTTGGTTGCATTAACAATGCCTTTTTAAATAAGCAGTCATCTTTGATATCCACTACATAGCCAAAGTGCCTAAAGAAAGAGATGTTGCTTCTCTGTGCTGAACTTTTCTGTGAGATCCTATATTCCTGCATCTCCCAGCAAGTCCAGCTCCCAAAGCCCTTAAAGAAATATTTAGTGGTTTGCCCCACTCCATCTCAAGGTCAAATTGAGGGAGATTTTTAGTATTTTGGACTTTATTGCAATGTCAAGATATCTCTGTAAGCGTAGAAAACTGACTTAATAAAGAGATAAATAATATAATCAAAATGTAAAAAAGTGTACATCTAAACTGTCTTCTTAAGTCAAACTTGCAGCTCAGAAAACACAGCTTACCCTGTGCTAATGGGATCATTTAATAAATCATCCTTGTAACAAGGATGCTCGCAGAATCCCTCTTCCTCTGTCTTACCTGTGCAAACCAAAGCCACACCCTCAACTGATGTTAGCGCCTGCTTTCAGTGGGGATTATTTCCAACAACTTCTACTTGACTTGCTGTATCTGACGACTGGACCCACATGTTTATGGAGTGCACCCTCAACAAGTTTGCTGATGACACCAAGCCGTGTGGTGTGGTCGACACACTGGAGGGAAGGGTACCATCCAGAAAGACCCTGGCAGACTTAGGAGGTGGACCTGTGTGAACCTCCTGAAGTTCAACAATACCAAGGGCAAGGTCCTGCATGTGGGTCAGGGCAGTCCCAAGCACAAACACAGGCTGGGCAGAGAATGGATGGAGAGTAACCCTGAGGAGAAAGACTTGGAGGTGTTGGCTGATGAGAAGCTCAACATGATGCAGCAATGTGCACTTGCAGCCCAGAAAGCCAGCCATAAGCCAGAGGAGGGCCACGAAGATGATCAGAGAACTGGAGCATCTCTCCTATGAAAGCAGGCTGAGAGAGTTTGGGTCATTCAGCTTGTAGAAGAGAGGGCTCTGGGGAGATCTTATAGCCATCTTCCAGTACCTAAAGGCGGCCTACCAGACAGGTGGAGAGGGACTTCTTACAAGGGTGTGTAGCAATAAGACAGGGGGCAATGGTTTTAAACTGAAAAAAGACAGATTTAGATTAGATATTAGGAATAAATTATTTACTGTGAAGGTGGCGAGACACTGAAACATGTTGCCCAGAGAAGCTGTGGATGCCCCATCCCTGGCAGTGTTCAAGGCCAGGCTGGATGGGGCTTTGAGCAACCTGGTCTAGTGGAAGGTGTCCCTGCCCATGGCAGGGGGGTTGGAACTAGATGATTTTTTAAGGTTCCTTCCAACCCAAACCATTCTATGATTCTGTGATTTCCATCTATGGTGATCCCGCACTTAGATACAATTCATGAGTCTGAAAACTGACATGTTTGAACACAAGTAAGTACTTAATTGGTGGAATCCCTTAAATAAAAAGTAGATTCCTTGAGGAAAGTGCTTTTTCCTAGAGATTATACAACAGCCTGAGATATAAGCTGGAGATGATGTGGAGATTAATATGTGGTGTTGGTTCTAGAGATTTTTAAAACAAAATTTTTTCATGTGCCATCTTTTACGATTTTATTTTTAATATAGCTTGCTATTTTCTTGACTGCTTCTCTCTTAGTTATATTTAAAAACCATGCAGTATTTCTTTTAGGACTCTTTCCTACATGCAGATAGAGTTTTTTTGCTAGTTTTGTATGTGTAAAACATTTCCATAATAAGTAAGCCATCAGTGCAATAAGACTGCAACATAATGTCTTCACAGCTCTGCATGTAGATTTTCTACATCTGCAAAAGTATAATTAACCAGGAAATTTTTGAGTGGTATTAGGAGTTAAAATCAGCCAAGTGCATTCTCAGTTTGTTTGAGCAGCAACCAGCCAATTCAGTCAATCATCCCTACTGATAAGCTGTTTCACAAAAAAACTATGCAAAGTGCAGTAAAAACATCCATTTTTTCCCCTTGGAGAAAGGTTAAAACCCATAAAAGTTATATAACAGAGACTGATTGTGATGGGAACTTTTAATCTGTCCATAGACTACACAACGTGACAAGCCCTTCTGGCTTCTGCAAATCTTTAATTGTCTGTATTTAAAAAATCGTTTGCTACCAGAACTCCTCATCTTGCACATGCAAAATTACCATTATTTTTATATCTGGACTCAGATTTTTACGAGCATAAATCTAATGCTCATACACAAAGGCGATACAAGGAAATCATGGAAGCTGAGAAAAAAATACATTTAAAAGCCATTATACAAAATACAGATTGGTACCAGATTTTCTTCATTGCTTTATTAGTTCAAAGCAATGATTTTTGCTGAAGGACCGGCTTATATAGAAAGATATACTCACACATGAATGAACCTTAGGCCATAGAAAACTTCATTCCAAATGCTTTTCCTTGGATTTTGTACTGACAGACAGAGCAGAAGCCATCAGAAAGGAAAGAGGTGGACAGAAAGTGAATTATGATTTTAAATGCTTTGTTTTGGAAGGCACCAGTGGAAGATTAGATCCACTGGCCTTTTTGCTGCCTTCTCTTTTCTCTACAGGACTTGCAGGTAGCTCTAGTGATAGATGCCTGAAACCCCCACACAGATATGGACAGATTTTAATGAGGTGCTGCTAGCCTGCTTAAACTTCCCTTCTGGTAAATGGTGTCAGGCCTCCACTCCAGAAAATAATTCCTTTAATCTCCTGCTGTCTGGGATAACACATAAGCATCAGTTAAAATCTCAAGCCTCTGCTTCAGTGGGACAGAAGCTCACATTTAAAACCAGGCACGTTTAACTGCTCTTTAGATTAGGGGGTTTTGGTTTTGTTTTTTTTTAAGCAGGTGTTTTAATTACACAAGCAGAAAGAAGAACAGCATGAGAGTGTTTGGGTTTGGGTTTTTTCCTGACTTGTTTTATGTTCTAGTAGCATAAATATTTTTAGACAAGTGGTTTGGCCATACACATGGTGCCAGGGAATTCAAGTTCTTCTAAGTCACTCTAGCTCTTTGTCCACAAGTACTTCCCCCGGTACATGAACACAATTTTTTATTCCCTTTGCTAGTATGAATTGTAAGTAAAATTACTTTTCTACTCTGCATTATTCTGCTTTCTTCATATCATCTAACAGGCATAAGTGTGAACGGATGTCAAGAGTCTGACCAGGTTTTTTTTCTAAATATTGAAATTGTCTTGCATGCTTGCACTATCAGTCAATCTCCAAAAAAAACCTGTGGTGCAACCAGCTGGAGTTAGTAGCTAGACATCAGGTACTTGATTACCTAAGACTTAACCATTTTTATTTTTCTTGTTGTATGGTGGGTATCAAACCAGTTTTCACACTTGCAAAGAGGAAAGCAGTGTCTGCTTTGGGAGGCATTTTTGCTTCTTGCTTCTGTGAAGTTCAAAGCAAAAAACCCAAAGATATCAGTGATCTCTTGTGCTTTAAATGTAGAGAACCTTAACTGAAGAATGGAAGGAGAAGGTGTTTGATACATGATGCAAAAAATGGGATCTGTACTGAGGAGGAAGAGATACGGAGGAACTGAAGAAACCTTATGCTGACTTTTTACTAGAATCATAAGAAGACAGGTTAGTTCAGGTTGGAAGGGTTCTCAGGAGGCATCTAGTCCAACCTGCTACTTGAAGCAGGTTCAGCTATAAATCCATGTTGCTCAGGGCTTTATCCAGTTCTTGAAAGCCATACCCATGTGAAAACCTTCAAAAACTCCAGAGTGCACAATGCATCTCAACAGGCCATTTCATTGCTTTACTGTCCTTGTGATGAAAAAGCTTTTTATTCTATCCAGTTGGATCCTCTCTCATTTCATTTCATATCTTTTGCCTCATATCCTCCCGCTGGACCACTGTGAATAGCCTGGCTCTGTCTTGATGACCTCCTCACAGGTAGCGGAAGGCTGCTGTTATCCCCCAAAGCCTTCATCGCAGGCTAAAAACCTTCCCCTGCAGGGGCATGCGCTCCACCTTGATGTTCCTTCACCAAACTAGCTGCATTTGATCATTGTCTTTCCTGTGCTGGAGCCCAAACCTGCAGTACTCCTGATGGGGTCTAATAATTGCTTAGTAGAGGAGAATGATGGGCTGTGCTTCTGGTAATCCAGCCCAGGACGCTGCTTGCTGTTTTAGCTGCAGGGGCATCCTGCTAGCTCGTATTCCCTTTTGTAGATTTATATCTTAATCTGAAAGGGAATGTTACTTGGTTACTAAAACTTTATAGAGCTAACCAAGGCCTGATGGTAGGAGCTGATTAACTGCTTGCACTTGGCAGAATTACTATGGCCTCAATCAGCAGCAAAGTGCTCAGTTATTCTTCTATGAGACTTGCCTGACCCTGGAATGTGTAAAGGCTGTGGAGTTTGGTCTGTTGCATATTTGGGGAACTGTAAGTGTTCTGTGCTCACTTTTTCCCACATGTTATACCTGCTAATCCCTGGTGACAGTGATCTGCTATTTTGAGCACAGAGTTGATGCATTATTGATTAATCCAGCTTAGACTGCACTTAAAGTGGTTGTACTTTAATTACATTTGGTATCAAGAAATAATAGCTTAGTATTTCAGAGGTTTCTTGGAAAAGATGAGTTTTTGTGTACTGCAGAATGTTTCTTCTGATGGCATTTTTGCCTTATCAGAAAAAAAAAAGTCTATCTTTTAATGGGGTATGCTTTTAATCTGGTTGCTTTTATATTAAAATAATTTATCATTAGTAAGCTTCTTTTTCCCTGTAGATGTCTTATTTTAGCAGTACGATTTGTTGCTTCCAAAGAAAATAATACATTACTTGAAACACTGTGCTGTAATCTCAAAATGAAGCTTCTTTATGGAACCTTTTCTATTTGTGTGTGCATGTGTGTTTTTTGGTCAGTTCCTCCTGTTTTATTAATGTTGAATTCCTTTATAATCATTTATCTTAATAGTTTCTGGCTGTGCCCATTAGTATACTCTCTTGCTTTCTGTTTTTGAGAGAAAAGAGTACATGATGTAGCTATGTTTCATGGTTTAAAAAATATTCTAGGTCTCCGGATAGCTTCCACATAAAAAGATTTTATTTTCTTTTGTGGGTACTAATAAGTACCTCTTTAGCATCATGCTGGTTGTGAAACATTTCAGATTCTACTGCTGAGAGAAGCAGGCTTTATCTAGTAATTTAAAAAGAGGAGATCTACATTTTCACACATCCTTTATGTGATTTCTTGGATGAATCACTCAATTATCAGTAAAAGTAAAACCAGTTTAAAAGATAATCAGTTATTGATTAAAAAACAGTTAAATGTGTTAAGCTGCTATCAGCATTAGTAGGTGCTAGAGGCGTGTTGATGAAGCCTGAATTTCAGAGGTTCTACCAAATCAGGCATCCAAAATCTTCATGTTTTATATGCATTTTGGTTTGCATTCAAACATTTAGGGTACAAAAGTTTACTGTATATCTCTTCTAGTTATGCTCTGATAGTGCATGAAATACCTGAGGCATACTGTGGTACTTGGTATTAGGTAGTGTCTGGGGAAGGTAGTCTCTTTCCTGAAAAATTTATTGTCTAGGTTTAAGAGCAGAGACCACAGGTGGGCACAGATGCTTAAGGGAGCATAGTAGACCCAGCAGACAAGAGACATCAACATGAGAAGCAACAGTGCCAGTGTCCCAGTTGCTGAAAGAATGTTTATTCCGGGGAGTGGCAGGGGTAGAACACAATAAGGGGGACTTGTAATCAAGTATTCATAAGTGGATATTCTGCTAATGGATGTTTGCTACAAGCTTTTTCTAGAGCAGAAATGGGACTGTTTGAAAATGCGTAAGAAAGCAGTGAGGTTTGTGGCACAGAGTTAAAAGTCAAAACCTTGGCAGTGGATGAGACGTATTAACTAACAAGACCACAGTCAGCCTGGAAAACAATACTTTTTTTTTTTATTCAGTTGAGATGGGGGAGAGCTACTCAGTGGCAATGAGTTGGTCAAAGTGTCAAAGAAGGAAACTGTTTCTTGCAGTAGAATTTGGAATAGTGGGGAGTAGAGAAAGGAGTCATGACAGAGGCAGAGGAGAGCATGCTAGGGAAGATACGTTTTATTAGAAACTTTGCCCTTGTGGACAGGTAGAAACAGGCATGCCTTGGAACAGTGTAGTAAGTTGTGTAAATGTACTGTAGTTCAAGCTCACAGGGATTCAAGGCAGTGAGTATCTACCTATTTATTTATTTATTTTTCTTCAAAAGATACAGTGGAAAGAAATGTTTGAAATTAAATAATACTGGTAAATTGTTTGGGACAAATCTGAGAGAAATAAATGCTCGCACTTGCCAATTTTTTCTTATCTTAGCAGTCTTTACTTGGCACAAATTTAGTCGAATTGCTAGCAAGAGTGTCAATTTGGAGGATATAGCATATTACACTTAGTAGCATAAATACCTAAATTTTACCACCCGTGCAGAGAAAAGGCAAAGAGTTTAACCTCTATAAGGACTTTGTAGCTTTCTAAGAATAGCAAAGGATCAAAGTGCAGACTACCATGATAGCTGTAGATAACAGTGGATGTACAAGAGCAACAGAATGTATGTGAGTACATTGTAATGCTTGTTTTTTTCTGGCCTGGGTTTCTGAGCATCAGTTACCAAATATTCTGCAAAAGCAGAAAGGGAAAAGAGAGATCAAAGGGAGAAAAAAACCCCAAAGTTGTAAATTCCCTGCTTGTTCAGTCATTACTCAATATATTAGGTAAAACTGCTTTTTGAGTTATTGTACAAAATAAATAAACATTTTTGGTACCTACGTATCAGGACTTAAAAGCAAACCTCTGTTTGGTTTTTCATTTAGAGTGAAATAACAGTACCTCTGTTGATCATAAAGGAATGCAAGTTTGTGGCATGCATATTTTTTTTCTTCCTTTGTAATGTTGCTGAGCAATATCTAAGAATAACAGGAAGGTTAATTCTCATGAGAACAGTAAGGACAATAAAGCCACAAATGATCTGCATGTGTCCGTATGAAATCTTGTGCGCTGAATAAAGCAGATACCACAAGCGTGTAAGTTTTTTCTTTCTCTTAAACTGACAGTCAGTTAGCTTTGTCTGGGGGAGTGCATGGAAGCTCTGTTCCTTTGCATAGCTTTTCAGATCTCTTAAAGCTTTACAAATATTCTGGAGTAATTTTCTTTTTATTTACATGTGTTTCTCCCTAGCTTAAAGTATTATTTTTTCTCTGTGCATGCACACAGGCATGTATCTAAGCAAAACAAGATTTCTGTTTGATTTTGCTTCATGCAGTCTGCCTAGTTGTAAAGTGTTTTTCAAGGCTGTCCTGTAAACCTTGCCAATTCTTCAGCACACACAGGCTTTCCTGGGAATCAGGTGGTGATCAGAGCCATCCCAAAGTCCTTTGGGGAATTCAGTTTGTACTGTGTGCGTACAGGATCTCTCACAGTGGGATTCTGTGTGTGAGCAGAGTTTCTTGTGTATCAAAAGAATGCAAATAATTAAACCACAACAATGACCAAGCCTGTGTTTGTACTACTGGTTTGTGGTAAGAGGAAGTGAGAATTTGGGAGATTGTTTTGGTGATGTTCTTTTTAAGGTCAGTCCTTTTCTGTTAATCTTACAGTCACATGTTAGGTGAAGTAGGAAGGCAATGGAAGCAGTTACAGTTTTCAATAAACCTGCACTAAAAAGTGCAATAATATAGAAATTATATTAATGATAATATAATAGTATATTATATAGTATAATTTTATAATTATATTATAATATATAGTATAATATTATGTAGTATATAATATACTAATATTATATATACTAATTATACAGTATATTATATAAAAATATGGTTATTAGAAGTTGGTAAGTAGCATTATTTTGATAAAAATAAACCTTGAAAGTTACATTTAAAGAAATGTGTTGGCACAGAGAACTTACAAGACATCTATGCTGCAAACTGAAGGAAGTAACTTTTCTTATCTAGAATCTCTCTGCCTGTGTTTTTTAGAGACCTCCACAACAGGACATTCATGCTAAGAAAGAAAGAAACTAAAATGGCTATGCCAAAACCCATTACAAGTCTGCTCAACATCTCCCCCTTTACTGCCAGCCTGCTGGCGGTAAGAGGAGTGACAGTCTACTTTCATTTTGCTGCTTGGCCTGTGTTTAAAGAAAAATAATCAGTATGGCTCCATATTGAATAAAGAAATATTGGATCGCTTATAAATTTGTTGTGACATTTAAGGCCTTTGAATAGTTTGTGGGGGATGAGGAAGAATGAGGATGAATCTCAGAAGCTCATTGTGTAATGTCTCAGTTCAAGAAGTTTTTTACATATGTATGTAATTGTAAACAAATTGAAAACAACGGGTAAGCATCAAGAGTTAAAAGACACGCTTAAATACTCTCCTGAACCAAGGCTTAAGCATCCAATAAATCTGCAGTGATCTTGTGGTACAGATATGTCATGTCAACCTCCCTTACTAACTTTAGTGAAGTGTTTGTTATATGTACATCTGCTGCTTCCAGTGAAAAATAGACGGGATTTGAAGTGATAGCTGTTGCTGCAGTTTTCTGTAATAGCTGCCAAGTGGGAGGGAGGAGGGGAAGACAGCAGCAGAGGAAGCGGTAACCTTCCTGTTTCACGAAAAGAAACAAATCAATCAGAAGCTTTATGCAGAGAATTGGAGAACTGGCCCAACATCTGTCAGATGAAAACTGACATGGTGCAGTACAATCCGCTTTATAACCAACTATTGTGGGTGTTCTGCCTTCAGAGAGATATTCAGAGAGCTTTCTTTACATGGTACGAAGGTGGGATTTCAGTGGTAGTGCATCAAATTTGAAGCAGTACCTCAGCAATAAGTATAAACAGAGCTTTATATCTTTCATATTCTTTTGTTAAGCTCTTGTGTCTGAATTATTACAAGCAATGGGACACTTAGAGGTCCCCTAACCACAACGTACACTGAATACACTAAAAATGGTGGTGGTCATTTCAGTGGGAGTAAATGGTTTAGACGGAGGTCTCAGTAATGTACAGAAATTGCCCAGCCCGTGGTAATGTGCAGAAACACCTCTTTAACCTGAGGAGCTCCCTGGGGAGTGCAGCACTGTGGAACACAGTGAATCCCACTGCTTCTGGTATCTGCTGAAAGGGAGCTGTTTTGTTTTAAAAATAAGTCTTTTGATTTTAGCTAGTGGGAATGAAAACATGAACCAAAATACTTCTAGATTCTTTTAGCGCAGAATAATTTAGGGGCACAAGGTAGGGACTCTTAAGATTCCTGCCTCTAACTGTAGGAACCTAACCAGAATGTACTGAAGTCTCAGCAATCTTTTCATAGGGGTAGTGGTCTAAACAATATTGTAAAGGCAGGTGAGTGAATCAGAGTGCTGATTCCCAGTTTCAACTCTTTGCTGCTGAGCCTGATAGCGGCTCTCTAATGAGTAGCAAGAGTTGAGCACCCAGAAGTGGCCAAGACTGCTCTGAGCCACACAGACTTGTAGCAATACATGCAGTGTCAAACATACTGTGATGAACATTGCCTCAGTGGACAATATCTACACATCTTGAATGAAAGCCTGATTGATGGCCACCCAATCTCAACAGAGCAAGGTTTTGCCAAGTAATTTGGGCTAAGTAAAGCTATTTGCTTTCTTGAAGGTTTTGTGCAACAGGCTGTCACAATACCTTAATTTTTATGTTGCTGTGAAAATATTGTTATGCAAGGGAATGGCAGAGTTTCAACAGGCAGGGCAATATAAGAATTAAAAGTTAAATTTGACAATTTTTACACAATTCTTGTCTTTTTCAAAACTTGTTCGAAAATCATGCATAATGAAAAAGAGCCTAGTAGATCTATAATGCGAATAAGCAGCAACATTATAAAATATCTTGTACCCATCACATTTAATTGTCTTTGAATCACAAGCAAAGTACATTTGGAAAGAGCCCTTCTGCTTTTTATAGTGGACCACTTGCTGTTTCTGTTTCCTTCTTCTAATACCCATAGGTAACTTTGATAGCATCTCTTGACAATTCATGCATTTACCTTTGTTTTAGGGGCATGTTGAGTTGCAGCCAGATGGTCTAGACAGATGATAAAAAAGTATGAAATTATACACCAGAGCACTTATCTCCTGCTGCACTGTCATATTGTACAAACACTTAATGAAATCTGAAATTGTAATAGCTAAAAATATGTACTGCAGTACTGTGGACTTTCACACATCCCTCTGGGATGTAATTGTCTTTTAAATACGGCTTCTGCAAAAAAGTTGCCTTTTTGTGTCCATTTCTGGACAGATTCCTAGTGAGGTGGGCAAAGAACACTAATATTTATTCTGTGTCAGGAATTTAATCTCTCGTATTCTGGAAATTGCCCATAAAAATTCGACTGTTCTTCAGTGCGGTTTGTTATCCACCAAATAATTTCTGCTGACATCCCTGTTGGATGGAATGCTTGCCAGCAATTCATTTTGAGACCTTGCAATTCAAAATTTGAATCCTTTGATGAGACACAGGGTGTGCGTTAAGCTTCTGCGTTTGGCTTTTAGAACATGGCCCCTAGAATCAGATTTCTAGTGTACAATTAAAAGTTCAGTATTTACTTTCCTAGAACATTCTGTAATCCTTTGTACTTGCTGTACATTTGCTGGGATGTTTGCGGAAAGCAATGTACAAAGGGCACAGACATAGGTATCATGAGTGTCTTTAAAACTCTGAATAAATATTCATCAAATATACTCTGCACTTTTCGTTCTGCTCCTCGTGATATTAGATGTTACCAAAGCTAATATCAAAGCATCGGAGGTGTGACACATCTTGAGAAATAGTGTTGAAATCATGATAGGTAGAGTTAAAAAGTACACGGAACAGGAAAGGTAGTAGATTTTATCTGAAAAAACTTTGCAAAGTAAAGGTCTTGGAATACTGTTCTCCTGCTTCGTGGGTATGAAACCTGACTCAATCCTGCTGGAACGTGAGCTTGGTAGACCTCTAATCTCTGATGAGATCTTACTGCTCATATCCCATCTGGTTTGTATTTGAGGAGAGATCACTTTCACAACAGCTAGCCTACTGTAATGTGATACTGCAGAGTAAATCAGAGGCTGTAGCAATTTCTAGTTTTTTGTGGAATGTATTTTTTTCAGGCATTAATAAAGCTTTCCAATTTTGATGAAGTTGTAGAATGCTTAGATTCACTAATGCAAGAGGGTTATAGGTTAAATCCATGTCTAGTATAAGATTTATTCACCCAACTACATTTTTCCCAAAAGGGTTTCATCGCTGTACAAGGTAATACATGAATGTACCTAGTCTTTTGTTTTAGCTTGAATACACTTTCAGGACTTTTGTATCCCAGCAGCAATAAATTCTAGGCCGTATTTTTCCTTGAAAGTTAATCAAGGGTAGAGGGCTTCCTTTTAAGCAGCCGTGAGTATGTAACAACACTTGTGCTCCTATAAGAGCATACACTGATAGGAATTGCATCAGTGTTGTTACAACCATTAGTTCTGCTGCAATGACCGCAAATTTACCAGTAAAACAAAGAATAATAATTAACGCCTCCCCTCAGCAATAATAAAATTTAAGAAATCTTGTAATGAGGAACAAAATTTCTGTTGATGCATAAGCATGGACAGTATTGTGAAGTTAGCCAAGTCTGAATTTGGCAATTTCTGTACATCTATGTGTAATCAAGAATAATGTTTTCCTGCTTTCCTAGCTCAATACATGTAAGTGTCAGTGCTGAAAGGCTACAGTGCAGATTTCAGTTGTCAGCTGCAGCATGTTACTTTGGTTTTTTTAAGGTACTTGATACCTGGAATCAGAAGGAGGAATTTTGCAAATATTCTTAACTGTTTATCATCTCATTTAAAAAAACCCTTCAAAGAAATGAAACATGATGAGTTTTTTCCATCCTGGTTTTTTTCTGGGTTTGGTCTGTAAAAAAATGCTGAACTTAAAAAATCAACTTTATCACTGTTTTGAAGGTGTGATCTGTGGATTTCTTCCCACAAGATGATGAGTATTTTATTTCAGTTGAGCAGGATATGTCACCCTGTGCATAGCAGTATCCTACGCGTGTGAGTAGTCCTCTGCTCATTTTGAGAAACTTTCCCTGACCTGATTTGTTTTATCACTTTGCTATGCAGGGTGACGTACTTGGGAAGTCAGAAACAGGTTCATAATTATTGCTCCTTTCCTGTTGTAATTGGCTCTAGTGAGGTTGCAGTGGTTCACAGCAATGATGAATTTGCTATTCAGAATTTTTCCCAGAATACATGGAACATGGGTCTCTGTTCCTACATATGGACTGACCATCTCACTTCTGGATTTCCTACCTTCCTGGGTCAGGTTTCTATCTCCTAGGAGATAGATAGTGAGAAAGAAGAGGAATCCAGGACAGCCACTACATTTTCTGGCTCAGGTTTTCCGCCTAGAAGCTCCACAAGATAAGGGGATGCAGCGTAGAAAGATTATGGGGAAATTATGGTTGTTACTATGATTTCTAGTTACTTTTGATTTTGTAAGGTTTTCTGCTGCCACGCAGCACAAATTGCAAAAAGGAAAGGTTACTTAACATACGCCCTCTGGGGTGAACTTTTTAATTCAATAGCAATTTTAATTTATATCAGATTGAACTAATGGGACACTTCAAACAGCATTATTTACTTTCAGTTTATCATTTCCATGTCCATTTTGTTTTGAACAGAATGATCCTCTGACAGTATGGGAGGGATTGCGGCAAGTTTCAGAATACTTCCCTTAGCTCCTTCACAGATACACAGTGGCTGGTTCCTGAGTTTGATTAATATTTTCTGTTCAGTTAGTAAAGCAATGGCATTTATATGGAAGTTTTGTGATGCTATGGGCTTTAAGTTGTTTTAAGTTCCCTCTAAGCTGCTTTCATTTTATGATTCTAAAAATGCCACTTGTGAGCTCCTTGAAATGCTTTTATTGTTCCTTGTTCCCAAATGTGTTTGTTGTAGATTGCAGCCAGGTTCTAAGGCAAGTCAAGAGTATCCCTCAACAGTCATTTATGCCTTGTTGCATCCATCATGTATAGAACAGTTTCTCCATCAACTGCCAGGTGCACTGGAAGCACAGTTGTCAGGATTTAAAGTGAATGAGGAGTGACTTGACAAGCAGAAATGATGTTTCCCATAGGAGCAAACATCCATTCATAGTTTCTGGGAAATCTTGAGGCTGTTTGATCCAAAACATGAATGTAGCTCAGTGCAGCAAGTGCACACTGACACCAAGAATTCTTTGGTCAGCTCAACAAACAAGCAGAAAATCCTTTCACTCTTGAGTATTTCTGTAATTATGCTCACCAGGATCGTTTCACTAAAATTCATGGTATTGTGTTATTTCTAACTCACAAGTAATCGGACAGTCCACTGTTTTACCAAAGTATGAGGGTCCTGCAGGTTTCAGGAACTTGTGTGCCAAGGATTGCTGGCTCTGCTCTTCATATTACTGTCACTGCCCTTCATACCAACAGAAGTTTTTTATGCTTTTTTGTAAATTGCATCAGTGTTCTTCCTAGAAAGCAAAGTCAAAGCTGCTGAGGTGGGCCATCACACTGCATGAAAAACAAATGACAAATGAACAGTGGTCAGCACTCTTCCAGACTTCAGTCTTGTGGCTTTTCCCCAGAGCAAAGGGAAGTACAAACTGCTGTTGAGGGTTTAGCTAATTTGCCTGTGATACCTATACCATGTAAAGTAAAATGTTATTGAAATGCATTAATAGATTTACATAAACCCTCTGTATTTTGAAAGCAGACTGAGGTGATTTCAGATTAACATCGTCATCAAAAGCCATTTCCAGACAAAAGCACAGTACTTGAAAAGCAACCCTTGATGAAATAAGGCCTATTTATGTATAAGTGTTTGCCATAGTCCCTGTCACCATAGTAACTGAGGCCCAGATTATTTTGTGAATTTCTGTTTAAGCACTTGAGGACCTCTGAAGTTTTAGGTTTAAGTGTTTCCCAAGTAAATGTGAACTCACTGTACAGGCCTTTTTATGAATTGCAAGAAATTTTATCTTTGTCATCTTTTTTTTTTTTTCCCCTTGAGCAAGAAAGCTCTGGCTACGGGTGTAATGATTTTTTGTAGTCAGGCCATCAGTCATATGTGGAAATATGTTGAAGAGGTGGATCTAAAAGGTTATGCTGGAAACAGTCATTTTCTGAGCTTCTGGACATGTGGGATCAGAGTACTTCACTGCCATGAGTCAATTTTATGTAGCTGACTCCTTTTGCCATAAAACCATTTTGTCTTTATCCATCTCCTTTCCCTTGTATTTTGCAAGTTTTCCAGTGGAACAGGTTAATATTAAAGAGTTTGCAATACATATGTGATTGCTGGTGGAACAGCTCACCAAGCCACTCTACATCATTTATCAACAGCTCTGGCAAACTGGAGAGGTCCCAGAAGACTGGGGGTCAGCCAATGTGACATCTATCTACAAGAAAGGCAGGAAGGAGGATCCGGGGAACTACAGGCCTGTCAGACTGACCTCGGTGCCAGGGAAGGTTACGGAAATGGTCATCCTGAGCACCACCACACAGTACGTGCAGGACAGCCAGGGGATCAGGCCCAGCCAGCATGGGGTTATGAAAGGCAGGTCCTGCTTGACGAACCTGATCTCCTTCTATGACAAGGTGACCCACCTAGTAGATGAGGGAAAGGCTGTGGATGTTGCCTACCTGGACCTTAGTAAAGCCTTTGATACCATCTTCCACAGCATTCTCCTGGAGAAACTGGCTGCTCATGGCTTGGAGGGGTGTACCCTACACTGGGTTAAAAACTGGCTGGAAAGCCAAGCCCAAAGTGTGGTGGTGAATGGAGCTACATTCAGCTGGCAGGAGGCCACCAGTGGTGTTCCCCAGGGCTCAGTACTGGGGCCAGTCCTGATTAATATCTTTATCGATGATCTGGACGAGGGGATCGAGTGAACCCTCAGTAAGTTTGCAGACGACACCAAGTTCAGGGGGAGTGTTGATCTGCTGGAGGGCAGGAAGGCTCTGCAGAGGGATCTGGACAGGCTGGACTGATGGGCCAAGGCCAATTGTATGAGGTTCCACCAGGAGAAGTGCCGGGTCCTGCACCTGGGGCACAACCACCCCACGCAGCGCTACAGGCCTGGGGAAGAGCGGCTGCAAAGCTGCCTGGTGGGAAAGGACCTGGGGGTGCTGGTTGATGGCTGGCTGAACATGGGCCAGCAGTGTGCCCAGGGGGCCAAGGCAGCCAACAGCACCCTGGCTTGTATCTGAAACAGTGTGGCCAGCAGGACAGGGGAAGGGATTGTGCCCCTGTACCTGGCACTGGTGAGGCCACACCTGGAATACTGTGTTCAGTTTTGGGCCTCTCACTGCAAGAGGGACGTAGAAGTGCTGGAGTGCGTCCAGAGATGGACAGTGGAGCTGGTGAAGGGTCTGGAGCAGAAGTCTTACGAGGATCATCTGAGGGAAATGGGGTTGTTTAGTCTGGAGTAGAGGAGGCTTAGGGGAGGACTTTACTGTTCTCTACAACTACCTGAAAGGAGGTTGTTGAAGTGGGTGTCAGTCTCTTTTCCCACATAACAAGGGACAGGAAGAGAGGAAACAGCCTCAAGTTGCACCAGAGGAGGTTTAGATTGGATATTAGGAAAAAATTCTTCACCGACAGCGTGGTTAAGCATAGGAACAGGCTGCCCAGGGAAGTGGTTGAGTCACCATCCCTGGAGTATTTAAAATACTAGATGTGGCACTTAAGAACATGGTTTAGGGGTGGTCTTGGCAGTATCGGGTTGATGGTTGGACTCAGTGATCTTAAAGGTCTTTTCCAATGCAAATGGTTCTGTGATTCTATGAATCACTGATACAGCTATCTTCATTTGTTGTTTATGTCTTTCAAGATTAGGATCAAAGCTTTGTTTCAGAGCAGGAATTGGAATAGTAATCAACAGGTGGATCTCAGCATTGGGAGGATGTCTGCCCAGTGGCACAGGCAGGCATCTATACTCTTCACAGTCTATAAACTTTGGTGTATCCATTGTCTGGTAACCGTAAATAACAGCAACTGAGTCTAGATGTGTCAGACATGTGACTCATCCTTAAACTTCAGAAAGAAGATGGTGGAAGAAGTTTGCTAGCCATGTGGGAGTGTTTGGGACCAGCACACTTTGTCACAACTGCTGTGCTTTGCTCCCCAGCACAGCTCAGGAACTGACTTGCTTCGAGCTGGTGTAGAGAAGTCCTCAGACACAGGAGCTGCACAGGCTCATCTACACAACTGCTCTTCTACTGCCTCTCAGACCTACCTTAGACCCAGGCAATGCCACTCCAAAGTAAAATTGTAAAGACTAAATAAGTATTGGGAGACTCAGTAATGAGCATATGTCTGTGCTTGACTCCAGCACCACAGAATAAGCCCAGCTGTTGCTGGATAGTATGAGAAATGCTGGGTTATGCTTTTGAAGCTGTGCTTAGTTACTTGCACTTTACAACCCAAAATACCAGACAACATGCAAATTAGTCAATCTTACTTGGTTATGATGGCAAATCCATATTGTAAATGGGTCATAGACAGTTACTGGTTGTCACACACCCATTCTGTGGCACGAAAAAGGAAAAGAGATTGACAAGGGTCACAGTGTTTGGAGTAGGTGAAATACTGTTTCAGAAAAAAAATTGCTGTAGTTTTTTAACTGGCTGCAAAACCATTACAAAAAAACCCAAAACCAAACAAAAACTAAAACCACTGTAGCTGGAGAGATCACAGAATTAAACAGTTTAAAGGGCAAAGCTGATCTAGAAACAAATTCCATTAAAGAAAAGTTAAACAAAGAATAATGTTTAAAAAAGTCTGGAAGAAATAATGTTATTTTTACAAAAAGAAGAAAAAATCTAGCTTATGAAGTTTTTTTTTTTAACTTAAAGAATATTTAATTTCTTATCTGAGGTTACTTAAAAGGTTAAACACTGTAAAAACTTGAGAGTGTGGAACTGTCAGAACACCTACGTGTGCGCTTTTTATGTGGTTTTTTTTCTGAAACAGTCTTTACAAGTTTATACTTGTTATACTGCTGGAAAATAGCCAGCTGTCACACTCCACTTTCCAAGAATTAGAAACAAAGTGAAGTAACTTCTGACCTGTTACCAGCAAATATACCTAGGGTAGGTAGGCAGGCAGGCCTCATGCCAGTGATGCTTGCTGGCATTAGCAGAATGAATTAGAAACTGCAACACTGAGGAATGAATCTCTCCAGCAGGAGCTGAGAACATGTGGAAAGGTTAGAGATGAGGACTTACTGAGTAAGATTGGAAAGAAGGATGGTTGTTTTCCAGAGATACTGAAGCTGAGGTTAAGTTGCAGAAGAGTAGCTGTATACAATGCACCAGGCGTTTGGATGCCTTTGGCAGGCAATGGAAGGAATTGGACATGTCCAGGTGGAGACACATCAGCTTGAAGTAGACTTCTAGCTTAGGTTAGATGAGCTACTTGGCTTTTGGGTGACTCTAAAGGGTGATGTGCTCTAGTGTCCATGGTGTAGATGTCTTAAGATGATACAAATTGCCATATGCACATCCTTTATTTTGTTCATGTAGCCTGGGAATAGGATATGACACCTATTACTGGTAGAAGTCATACCTCTGGTTGGTGCTTCACTGTCTTGAGTGTTCACCATTGACGTGAATTTTGATGCATTCTCTGTTTCTGCTCAGGGGATGCCTACATAAAAAACTTGTGGTCTGTGCTAGGTAAGAGGAGTTTTGAAAGGGAAAATACAGTAATCTTAATTGTTTGGTGTATGTTACAAAGAAGATACTGTGATGAAGACATGTCATGCTGAAGTTGCCTACTGAGGCAATATGCTAGTCTTTGTACAAAACCTTCCTATGTTTGGTTTTAATTTTGCTTCCTCGTGGTGACTCCTAAGATTTGCTGCAAAAATACTTTGAATTCTAATATATGAATGATTTACAAACTGATCCAGATTAATTTTCAGTTTTCAATTTAGCAATTAGTTTGTGAAAATACAGTTTGAAATGGTTTGTTTACGAGCCGTTTGCTGTTCATGGCTAGTCCTCTTCAAATGGCTGCCTAAAATATGGGTTATTTTTTCAATTTCCTTCCTGGTTATCTTGAATAGCAGGTGGTGAATTTTCATTTGAAGAACCTGTGATATAAATTTGCAGAGTCATTTGAATCCTAATTAATGAAAATACCATGATTCACGAGTGTTTTTACAAATCTTTGGCAGTTGTTCAGGCACTGTAGTAAACGGATCTGGCTGATCTTACTCACAAAAAATACCTGCAGAGTGGTTTGAAAATCATGTAGCTATTGATCTTCTCTCTCTACACAGAAAAAGAACTATTTAATTTCAAAGGAAACAGTTACCCAGGGGTTTCTGCCACATCTAGAAAGTTACAGGAGTTATGAGCTTCTGTCAGAGGAGTTAACATTTGTGTGTTAGAACAAACTGTACCAAAAGGTGCCCTGCAGTATCGGATTTTGTGGTTTTCATGATCCTTCTCGATGTTTTGCTCTTTTGGTTATATGCGAAGCCATAACACCACCCTAAATTTTAGCTTGACCTGTCAGTATGCCTGATACGACACTGAGCACCTTCTGGATGTGCACTTTATAATGAGGGTCAACACCTTTCAACCAGGGTGTGTGCTTCTCATAGGCTTTGTCCATCAAAGCATCTTTTCTTTTAAGACATTTTGTAGCCATTAAAGAGCTCCTGCTGTTCTAAAGATGTGTGAGAGAAAGTCCAGGCATCCTGCTGTCTGCCAGCTTTGCAGAATTGGAGAGGGGATTTATTTGGTGAAGACCAACTATGACCCTTTGTAAGCAAACAGGTATTTCCACAGTGTCTCCAGTGAACTGTGCAGTGCCTAGGAGAATAAATGCATTGGATCATAATGCTTCAATTCAGATGGCTGAGTGTGAATGCCTAAACAAATGGATGTTTTCAAATAGGAAGTGAGTGATTTTTCCATCATCTGCCTATGCCAACTAGAGCTTATGAGGTGCGTTCCAGATAATCATTCATTTCTTAAGTTCAGGGAGCTAATTGCAGTGTTGCCATAAGCAGTAGTTGTGTAGATGGGTGAGATCCTAATTACTCTTGAACAAGCAGGAATGGGAAGAAGTCGGGTTCAGAATGAGTGTGTTTTGAGTAAAATGAACAGAAAAGAAGTTTATGTGGATGTAATCAGTGAGGATAAATAAAGTAGTGTGTGCCTATTTCACAGCATGTACTCTAAAAGGTGTAAATTTTTGCGTTGTCATTATGAGAAAGGAAAATGAAACAGAAAAGGGGACTGAGCAGAATCTGAGAAAGAACTATAAGGGATTATTTACCCCAGTGCGCTTCCTTATGCAGGTATTAATCCATGGGCAAATCCTTCAATTTGATGGACCTATGCTGGGTTAGCTGCACAGGTCACAGAGATGATATGGCTTAGATTTCTGTTAAAAACATTGCTTTAAGAGAAAAACCCAAAACATTTACAAGGGCTTTTTTTAATTAAATTAATGTTTTGCTGGAGAAAGACAGACTTGGCAGATTTTTTTTCCTGCTTAAATATATTTGATTCTTAAAAATATTCATAGATTTCAGTTTGCTTTTTTTTTGTATTGGGAATTGACAACAGGGACATAACTCCATGCGGTGACATACTGGATTGGACAGACCTTGTCTTTACAAAGTAAGATATAAGACATTTCCTACCCAGGCGGCTTCTCTTTTTAGTTTGTTAAACCAGAGCATTTCCCTTATGGATATAACAGTTAAGCTAAGCTGTCACTTCTGTCAGTGAAAGAAGTTAAGGAAAATTTGGGTTTTATGTTAAGCAGTGCATGCTTCTTTATGGTATCCTTCTGCATGGGCTGGAATGAGCATACCCACATCTTCGGTTGCTTTTCCTTCATACACATAAGGAGAAAACGAAGTACAGAAGAACTACTGCTGCATGTTAAGTTAAGCCTAAAAGCAGGGTGTTGGTCCCGGTGTCTGTAACAAACACAGCAGTTTACAAGACCTTAAGATTCCTCCCTAAAGGTGATGGGAGTTTTTCAATTGATTGCTTTGATAGCTGGAGCTGAGTCTTAATTAATAAATGAAGGTTAAAATGCTCTTACCCAGAAATGTAGATGCAGCCACTGTCTACACTCATTTGCACTTCTGTGCAGAAAGGATTAAAACATCAGTTATGAAAAGTGTTACCCTCTAACTTTAAAAAAAAACACCAACAAAACCACAAAAATCCCTAAATCAAAATAGTTTGTTTGACCCAGAAATCACTTTCTAATTTTTTTAATTGTCATTCATACAAAACCCATTCCTTAAACAACACCATGTTACATCTTTTCAGAGTTCCTGTAGAGCAGACAATGTGATGAAATTTCTAAGGCTCAAGCTAAGCATCTCTTAATTCATGTCCAAACTGGATTTGTGCTTCTGGGTAGCATGGCAATGGAAAAAATTTCTAATAAGAAATAATTGTTATATGTAAATGTGCAGCTGAAAAGTAGCCTTTATAAAGTGCTACCTGAACTTGTACTGGTGAACAGATAACTATGCTTCTGTCTTCAAATCTGAATCTCTTGTTACAACGGCAATACTTAAACTTTCAAAAGGGGTCTTTTTTTATCTAGATCAGCTACCGGCTAGAAAATCATCGTACTGACTATTTATTAATATACAATCTAATTGAAAATGTGACTGCAAATATGAAACATGAAAATCACAGACTCCTTGGCCATGTTTTGATCTTGCCAACTAGAAATTGAAATGTTTGCACCAATTGGAAGTGTGGAGGGACCCAAACCTAGCAATATAAGTTGCTTTTCAGCGTTTTACAATTGTTTGCAGAATGGTAAATTTTAAGAGAGTGGAGAAACTGATATGAAGCATATTTTATAACTATTTAAAGCCCAGAAGCATGGAAGAAAAGGCATGTAAATCAACTGAATTTTGGGAGTCTGTAATGGAAATAAATAGTATGGGCATCTGTACCTTTGTGGGAGCACTGCTATTGATCTGCTGCTGAAAGCCACAAACAAATTGCTGGTGGCAAGGAGGAACATGGGGTTTTTTGCATGAGGTAACAGCAGCCAGGCAACAGCTTTGGGGAGCATCCTTTTCGTCTAACTTTCAGTGACATTGTGTACTTAAGGTAGCTGAAAAGATCAGTAGCCTTTACCTTCCACAGAGCTGCCAGTGGCAATGTGGAGTGTCTAGTTCTAATTAAACTATTAATTGAGGCTGTTGGATTAGATAAGTTAGATAATATGACTACTCCCTCAAAATTTATGACTTGATGACAGATATCTTTAAATGTAAAGTCCATTATTAATTATGTGTGTATTAAAGGTATAAAGTAAGACTGCAAGCTTAGTTGAAAATGTGTTGTCTTTCCTTACTAGTGGTTTGGAGTGGTAAGGCATTTTGGCTCAACTGCAGTCATGAAGATACAGAACTCTCATGGCAACTTTTTAAAAGCTTTAAACACCAGTTAACAGAGAGATCTCAGAATACGTGTACACAGGGAAGTGTGGTCAAGTGAGGGCATTTTCAGTGGCTACTCCCTGGACAGGCTTCTTGGCCATGCATTATTGACCTCCTTGTGTTGTGATCTGTGTGCTCTTGTTGGAGAGGTGAGAGGAGGGGGGGAAGGGGTAGCCAGTCATGATGGGTCTTCAACGTGCTGCAAAGATGGAGTGTGCAGCTTCCTCCCCCACCCTGACAGCCTGAAAGCAAGGTACTGGGCCAAGTTTCTCAGCCTTTCTGCTATCTTCCTGGTGATGGCACAGCTGTACCAGTATGTTTAATGAAATAATTATCCTCTTAGTTGTTTCTTCCAAAGAGTCCTTTGAAAAGTAGAAATTTGTAATACTATAAAATACCACTGCTGTTTGCAGCTGTGATCTATAGTAGATAAAGCTATCAGTTTTAAACTGCAAGTCTTCAGTCCTGCTGCCAACAATGACCTTATATATGGCTATAAATCTTCCAGGAGTGTAATAAAGGGGACCTGCATTTCACTGTAATTGGTATGTCTTACATGCAGGCAGAGAACATTAGGAATTCTGTGTGTAATAGCCAGTGCTTCCCAATATTCATGTCAAAACAGAGGATGTAGTACTGTGAGCTGCAGGAGTCATTCAGACACATTGCAGTTTTCTATCCCTAAGTACTCTGATTTTATCATAGCAGTGCTGCCCTAGTTCAGGAGTTTGTGGCATTCATTTTATAAACTTTATTCTGAGGTACTCACAGCTCTTCTGCTCTGTGCATCAGAAGTCATTCTGGAAAAGGAAATTCCCTTAACTCATTGCTATGGCTTTATTTATATATTTTCCTATTTTAATGTTTGAAATACTTCAGTCAAAATGTAAGTCTGACTTTGAAAATGCTAGCTCTTTTTCAAGCACTGCGGTCAGAGCAATTTTATGAGGAATTCAGAGACCCAAAATGCAGATAGGTACCCAATGAGATTCACAAAATAACGTATTTCCCATTGAAGTCAATTAGAAATGTAACTTGGTTGTTTCTTAAGCTTTAGGAACTTAAATGCCTTTAAAAAAAATAGCTGTAATTCATTTGGGCACTTTTGAAAATTTTATGCTAAAGCTTGTTTTTTTTCATGTGAAAGTCAGTTTCTGGTACTGAACTAAATAGATTAATGTCTCAGTGTTACCGCTTGAATTTTATTTAGAACTGTTCAGCTGTTCTTGAATTTGAATGATTTAAAACTAAATATCGTTAAAATACTACTGATGTGCATGAGATTTAAAATAAAATAAGAAAGTACTCACTGGCTCTGATACTCATGGTTGAGCAACAGCATCCCATTATTAAATCCTGATCCACCATTCCTGCATCCCAGCTATTGTCATTCTACAGTGTCTTTTGGTAAAATTAAGTGCTGCAGTAAGCAAGTCCCGTTCCTATGGAGAACTGCAGGTTGTTATTTCTGAGAAAAATCTGTCATTTTGCCTAGCTGTGTCTGACCTCCCACTCAGCCTGTGTGGCACAAAGAGGCTGACTGGGGAGGAGAGCAGGAGAAGCATAGCGACTAGAAGAGAAGCAGGCTTGATAAGGCTTCAGCATGCTTTGTGTTGCTGCTCTCGTCAGCTTGCTCCTGCGAAAAGATGTTAGGCATTAAGAATTTGCTCCTGTCACCTAGCTTTTTAACTCGAAAGGTATTCTTTTTGTGCACATACATGTGGATACATAACTTGGCCTAGTGCTTACAGAGGTAACAACGCAAAATATTGGATACTTAACTGTTGTTGATTTTTCTTGGAATTGGACAACCTTTTTGTGATTTGTGTTTATGTCAGTGTAATGATTCCAAGACCTATCCAATGTGACTGTAGTGCATGCAAAAATAACCCACATCAGATAATACAGACAAAATTATGTCCATAACCACAAAGGCCCAGACTCCTTACTAAAGCATTTTCTACAATTCTCTTTCCCTAGAAACAAGAGTCTAATGCTCTCCTGCTCTCTCCCTGAAGAAGTTAGGACTCTTCTTGTTCTGCTTTCCACATTTTCTCTATCTAGGTGAATGCAGGGAAAGGAAAATAAAGGCAGAATGATACCAAGACTGAAACTGAGGACATGGCTCTGTGTCGTAGCCCTTACAGCTAGCTCAGCTTCAACAGAGGCTGCTGTCTGGGTTGAGAGGGTTTCAGATTCCTTCAGCCAGGTGTCCTGTGTGACACACACGTGCTTCAAGCTGTAGTGCAGGTGGTGGTGGCAAAGGCTGTACAGCTCACTCCAGGGGAAGGGGGCCGGTGGGTGAGTCAGTGACCAGAGAGAGCACGTCACAGTGATGAATCAGGCAGGCTGTTGAATTCAATACCCAATACAAAAACTTCTGTGATTGTCCCTATCTTCATCCCTACATGGCTTCTAAAGTCTAATGGAGAAGTTTGGTTTCTCTGAACACGGTCTTTAGAAACTATGTCCCAAGCTGTGAATACTTGCAGCAGCTATCCCCTGGAAGATCTATTTCAGAAACATCCTTATGAATTCTTTCAAATGGTTTCTCAGAATGTTTAAAGCTTAAATCCATGACCTGCTGGTGTCCTTCGTAAAAGCTGAAATTCTTTCTTCATTTCCAGAAAACATACCTACCAATTGCATCAGGTTTCAAAAATTTGTTCTGAAGAAACTCAAGTCTTATTTGGGCCTCTGAATCCAACTGTTGCATCCTGTACTTCCCAGTACAGTAAGACTTCCCTTCAACTGAGAAAAATATTAATAGTATCATTTTGGTGGGCCTTTGCAGGGTATTTTTTAGTCCTAATCACCAGTCACTGCAATTGTTTCTCTTCCAGCGTTTAACCTTTTGACTGCTGCATGCCACACCGCCAGCTATACCACCCTTTGACTGTAGTATTTGTGTTTCAGACTGGACACATAAAACTTTAGGGCATTTCTCTCTGCTGGCCTATGGTTCAGGAATTTTTAGCTTGAATGTGTCACGTAATCTTTTGCACAACTTACATTTAGATGAAACTGTGTCTTCAGTTTCTGCCTGTTCTGGTAAGGGAATTTTCTGTCATATAAAACATGCAAACTTTTAGCGATACACATTGGGAACCAGAGTTCATAGACTCTCCAAGTGCTGGTCTGTACCTTGAAATTACACAGATCAGAGTGCCAGCTGCTTGGAGAGCACTGATACATTATGTTGTTCACAGAAATGCTCTGCAGCAGAAGAGATGCACTGAGAAACCCTGTTGATCTTACCTTCCTTGAAAACCAGACAGCATTGCTAAGCAGCAATATTTATGCTTTGGTTCAATTTTGTTTGCTATGCTCCGTGCACTGAAGCTGATATCTCTCAGACGGTTGTTACGTTTCTTGTTAATATTAGTAGGAGTTTTATAAAAGTTAATTCAAAGAAAGTTCATCAGGTGATAAAGGTAAGAAAGGTGACTGAATTGAAGCTGTTCCTCAGCCTCTGAAAAGACCCATCTTGCACACTGCAAAACTATGAGACACACAAGCTAGCATGGGGGCCAAAAAGTGCATTAGATGGTGTTAACAAAAACGTAGTTTAGAGCCAGCAAGGTGCTTGCTGTCCAGGCATCAACGAGTGTGTAGCGGCATAGATCTATCTCAAGAGATTGGCTTGCTTAAATTTTCATAGTCTGGCTCATTGCAAGTCATAAATTGCTTTTGGTTTAGATTTTCTTTGTGGACTACAGAGATTACTGCCTTATGTGCCTAAGGAAACATAGTTTGTTTTTTGCAGTCTTCTGTTTCTATTGTTGATAATATAAGCAAGGAGCAGAGCTGTGAGCTAAGGTTTCACTGCTGAATCCTGTGACGCTTAACTAGGATGCCCAGTATGTAAACAGATTATTTTATTTTAACGGAAAGATATTCTGGCTTCTCCAAATACTTTGTCAACTAAAAACCCTAATAGCTTTCAAATAAAACTGGACTCTCTCAAGGACAGTGTAATTTTAATCATATGCAGGCTTGATTCTGATCCCAGTGAGGGGCCAGACTGGCCACTCTATTCAGAGCCAAGCAGAATTGGCTTCTATCCTTAAAACCACAGCCATGTTCACTGCCACATTGGAAGGGATCTCTTATGGGCAAAATTATTTGGGTTACACTTCTTGAAGTTTATTGTGCTATTTGGCAAAACCTTACCACTTCTATTCATATCAGGTGTCAGAGCAGAAGAATTTATGCTGAGGAAAACCAACATATATCACACAGCAATAAAATAAAAAAATCAGAAAATAACTGGATCTTTCCCCCCCTTTTTTCAGAATATTGCAACACTTTCACACTACTGCTGAAGATTACACCATCATTTTCACATCTGGATGCACAGCTGCACTTAAACTGGTAGCAGAAGCATTTCCTTGGATACCTGAAGGCACAAAGCAACCCAGCAGTCGATTTTGTTACCTAACTGACAGCCACACATCTGTGGTGGGTATGAGGGGGATAACTGCCTCAATGAATGTCTTGTCTGTTCCAGTAAAACCAAAGGAAATCTTAACAGAAGAAAGCAGGTTACTGGCTGAAGAACAAAACTGTACGACACCTCATCTTTTCTGTTATCCAGCTCAGAGCAATTTTTCTGGTACCAAATATCCCCTTTCATGGATACAGGATATCAAGTCTAGAAAACTGTACCCCATCAAAGTACCAGGGAAGTGGTTTGTTCTACTGGATGCAGCTTCATATGTGAGCAGTTCTCCATTAGACTTGGGAGCGCACCAAGCTGACTTTATCCCTATCTCATTCTATAAAATCTTTGGATTCCCGACTGGTTTAGGAGCATTATTGGTAAACAACCGGATTGCCCCCCTCTTAAGGAAAACCTATTTTGGAGGTGGAACTGCAGCTGCCTACCTCGCAGGAGAGGATTTTTATTTCCCAAGGAAATCTATAGCAGAAAGGTAAGGTTTTGTTTAACAAAACAGGGGGTTTGCTGATACGCAGGTGTCTTAGTGCCTGCACTGGGCTGTGACACCTGTGCTTTTTTATGCAGTTTGATAGTTATTTCATATCTAACTCTTTTCTTAGTATTCTTTTTTGTATCTGAAGAACATAATCTGAAATACCTACCTTCCTTCTCTGATCTAGTTTGTCACAACTGATAAAAATATAAGGCTTGATTCAGTAATATAAAGGTCAGTCCACGCATTTTTAAAATTTATATTTAAGGTACCTCAGTGGTACCCTGGTTTGTTCTTGAAGCTATGCATCTGGAGCAGTTAGGCCAAGGTTGATCACATGGTGTAATGACCCTCGGTGAAACTGGAAAGTAAAGTCCATGTATTTCACTGGAAAGGTGGCATGCTTTACTCTCAAGAGAAGATTTATCAGAATAACATGTGCAGTAAGATAAATTACCTAGGACAAATATTTGTAACACTCTTATTCCCTGACTGAGGTTCTAGAGAAACTGTGAAGCTCTCCTGCAGAAAATAAAGGACACCTGAAGGAGGTCAAACATATACACATAAGGAAATGCAGGGCAACAAGTAAGCTTCCCCGGTTCTTCAACACCTTGAAACACCACTCTTAGTGATGCGTGGTCTTTCTGCCTCTCTCCCTCATGCCAGCAACAGCTTACATAAATGCAGTAAAGGGTCTTCTTTCGTGTCTCACATCCAGTAGATCTGCACAAAGGAAATGCTTGAGATCAGCATTTAATATTAAATTACCATCCTTGGAGAGGATAGAAGTGAAAAGAGGAAGTGGTTAAAAAAGCCATTCATGCCTTGCATCTGTTCATGGATGTGTATTTAGCAGCACAATGTCCTGCATCTCCCATGATGTAAATGTCTGACCTTTCACTGTACATGTAGTAGTGCATAATGATGCTTCATGTGTGTGCCTCTCTTCTAGGTGTGTGCTCCGAGTGCTGCTGTGGGGTTTTGGTTCTGGTCTGGTAGATGCAGAGGCCAGCTGCATTAGCCTTTCTGTCTTGCCGTATGAGGTTATGCATTATTTCTGAAATAGAAATTGGTATGCTACATGTCCAGTTAATCCTTTAATTTAGAAATAAAAACAACAAGGAAACATTGGCATTCCTGCCTCTGTTTCTGGATTTTCAAACCAAAGAAGGCTTTGAAGTGCAGCACTCACTGAAAGTCAGGATGAAAGGGCATAAGAATCATAGGATCCTAGGATGCTCGTACGTCACCTGCAAGCCAAAGAGAAAACCTGCTTTAATTTGACCTAGGCAGGCTCTAATTTCTGATTGGCTTTTCTAGAGGTAATTGACACACAACTCCTGGGATTGCATAGTGGATAAATGTATCTGAAATACATTTTATATTTCAATTCTACTTTCATATGTTTTTTTTTAATTAAGAGGGGAAAGGTATGAGGGAACCTAGTATCTGGTATCTTTTTCAGCACTTTTCAGAGGTTGCCTTAACTATAAGCCTTTCATGTATCTGAGGCTGCCACTGCTTTCAAGGGGTTTTTTACTAGATCAGAAAAAGGGGCTACTTCAACCTTTTTCTACTACAGAGTTATAAACAAAGGAATTTGTCCAGTTTGATTCCTCAGTCAGGCTGGGTACAGTGTCTAATTGTGGTATGAGGAAACCTAACTAAAATAATCAAATCTGATAGCTGAATACCCAGGCATGTGATGCTAGTTCCTGTTAGACACCAAAGTGTCATACAGACAGTCTGAGTCATTGTACATAGGTAAATATTTACATTTGTCCTCATTTCATTTTTTAGTTATTATTTGAAAAACTAATATTTAAAAGTTCATGTTTAGAGCATCGTTGATGCTGCCTGTAATCCCTAGTGAACTGTGGAGACTTAAAGTCCTACCTGGAGAGGCCTGAAGTCTTCAAAGACAGGTCAGGAATGAGGATAACCACTTTCTTGAAAAAATAAAAACAGTATTGAAATTCTCAATTAGTTTCCTCCAAGCTGTATCATCCAAATGTGGTTGATTTTTTTTTTCTTTCAGATGTTATGGGGTTTTGTTTTCTTATGTTATTAAAGTGTTTTCCTGATAATAAAATGCAGAGTTAAAGCAGTTAGGAACAGAACTACTAGGCTTCAATTGAAATGCCAGGCCACTATGGCCAAAGCTAATATGATTACCTTATCTGCGGCCCATGTTTCCATTTCTTTGCTAGTGACTGAAACACCTGGGTAGTTATTTCTCATACACACAGCAACTGTAGCCAGGTTTCATCCCTGCCAAATTGCAGTTAAGAGCCTCCATCCTTGGAGGTATCCAAACCCAACTGGATAAGGCCTTGAGCAACCTGCTCCAGCTGGGTATAGTTTGGGCAGGAGATTGGACTTGAGATCCTCGGGGGTCCTTTCCAGCCTGTGTGTTTCTTTGATTGATTGTGCATACCTCTGCCAAGCCTCATCTGCATTCTGTCTTTAGGCATGTCTTTGTGATTTCAAAAGGTTGGTTTCTTAAAACATCTTTTTTTAAAAAAAAAATCTTATTTACAGTGCTGAGTTAACAATGGGATTGAATACACTGAAACATGTCATTTCATGTGATAATTTATAAGGAAACTTAACTCTAGCAAATACCACTGGAAAAGTGGATTAGAAATGTGTAACTGAATACTGTTAGCAGAAGGTATTCCCTGTCCATGCATAATCAAAGTGCAGTGTACTACGGAAATAGTTTTTTCTAAGTCAAGGTGAAACTTGAGTGGAGATGTGTAATGAGAGGGTGTTTATTCATCTATCCTTCCCAGGACTGTCGAAGTGGTTGTTCTTTTGTCTTAATGGATACTGTTTTTGCTGCTGTTTCTTGTACTTTATTTTGTTGTTCTTGCTATATAAATTATTGTATCACAGTCTCTCTTGCATTCCTTTAATACCCTTAAATCACTTCCACATTTTCCCATTTCATGGCAGTAGCCAGTCTTCCTATCTCAACTTTTAAAATCATGTTTATTGTATTTTCATCCTTATATCAAACAGCTTGACAAATTATTATTATAATTCAAAAATCTAGCCTCATTTCCCATGTTTTTTTCTGCACAGCATGAGATAATAAAATAATATGATTATGTATAGCAAGAAGTCAGCGATAAAATATTCATCATCTGCCCTATTTTTCTTTTGTGTCTGGGACTGCTATTCAGAATCTGATCATCCTGGAATTTATGACTAAGGGAAAAGAAGCTGTTGTGTTATCTGTAAATTGGATATCTGCATCTTAGTCTACCAGTGTGAAATATCTAGTGCATTAGCTGTTGTGTGTTTTTCGTTTCCAAATGCATTTTCAAAAGCTTTGTAATCCAGATGGCATGACTTTGTCCCTGACGAGTTTTAGTGGCTCTTGCCTCTGCTGCTTGAACGATTTGACAGCCCCAAAGTGGCACCCACACTTTTGTTGTCTGTGATGCATTGTACTTAACCAAAGCAGATTTCTTTATTCTTGATGCTGTAGACTTTTTGAGGTGATTCAGTGGTTGATATATATGACCTACAGATAAAAGGTTAGATCCCTTAAGTTCTGCAGGAAATGCCCTTAGGGAGGGCCCACCTGTATTTGCTGAACATAATTTACCACTTTGGTGAATTATACTAGAGATAACCTGGACAACTCTTGCACGTGCCTATGCAGGTGTGCATATGATGACAGGGTTTGGATTCTCACTTGCGTGCTCAGTTTGTACAGGCTGAGGGGAAGAAAAGGAAGGAGTGGGAAATGGAGGCAGAAAGGCAGGGATGGGAGCTATCACCAGGACCCAAGAGCTGGAGCTAGAGACAAAAACCTGAGGTTGGGTGGTGGATATGGAGCAGCTAGAGAATCCCTTGGCAAAACACTGGTCTTCTGCTTGAAGTCATGTCTTTAACATTATTGCATGTTTCTGTCAGCACAGGAAGAAGGAATATAGTGATAGGTGCCGATTTATTCCATAGAAATACATGGAATAAATTTTCATATTTATATAGTGCTCTATAGCACTCTTCATAGTGCTGAGAAATCACCTAAGGACTGGGTCGTGTTTGGAAGAGCACGATACTTAGGCACATGTTCACCTTGTAGTCTGGCGTATGCCCACTGACTTCATGCTCAAGGGCTCTGTCCATGGGCCCATGATTACTTTTGTGTGGTAAGTGGGCTTAAATATCACCCTGTTAACTATTACATTTTTTTCAAGTATTTTGTTATGCTGCTTCCACATTTTTGTGACGTTTAGATATCTCCAAACAGAACCACTTATGGGGGAATTTCCAAGTCCATAAAATTCCTGAACAAACATCCTTTCAAACAGCAGTGATGACTTTCAGATGAGCTACTTGGGAGATGGCGGGGTCTTCATCTAATTTCTGATGTGTGCGCACCATGAGGCTGCCTTCTGCACGGGACAGACCTATTGCAGCCACTGAACAGGCAACAAGGCGGTGAGCAAACCTCTTCCTTCCCCTCATCCCAGTGCAACTCCGTCCTACAGAGATGAGAGGCCAGAGGCCACTGAGCAGAACTCTGTAGGGCACTCACACAGCTGTTCTCCCTGCCTGAAAAGTAGACAAAGTCCTTTCATTTAGCTGATAGAACTTAATTCTGACAACTTTTACGTCTGTTTTTCAAAACAGCTGTGTAAAAATAAAAGTTCCTTTCTGAGTAACTAAAAGAAAGTTCAATTAACCTGTTACTCTTCCTTCTCTGCAGAAGTGTTAAATATCTGCTGGAAAGCTTCAGGCAGTTTGTCTTGTTACCTTTCAGGACATCCAAGGCGTCCACTGACGTTTGCTGTGTTTTTCTGCCAGCCATCACTGCAGCCAGCCAGCTTCTTCAGTATTTGATGCAAAGGAAAATTTTGCTTAATTCTTTTTCTAGCTCCCACCATTAAGGATGCATTTGAATGTCGCTTTGCACTCTAATCCTCCAGGTGATATTTTTTTTCCAATAGTGAAGTTGTTTCATTGCCTGAAAACTCAGCAAAATCAGAATAAACTGGAAGTTGTAGATCAGTGAGCCAAATGGAATCCTGTGGGGATCACTTTTGATTTTGATTCAGCATGGGATTCACCTTAAATTGCTGAATCTGGGATAAAATGAAAGCAGTGCCTCTGATAAATACTTGTAGAGTGCAACCAAACACTTACAACGTATTTGTGAACTTGGATTAGTGCGCAGTCCCCCAAAAAGAAGCAACAATGCAGATAAAACGTTGTGGAGGCAACACATCTGGCAGTGATGGCTTGCTTCAGTCAGTCAGCCCCACCCTTGATCATTTGTACAACTCTGAGATGTCTTGTCTTATATTCACAACCTCTTGCCTTGAAAACCCCTATTAGTTTTGAAGACAGCCTTTATTCTTGAACTTTTGTTTGAGCAGCTGGTGTTCCTTTTTAGCTACACAGCTGGAGAAGATTGGTGGTTAGGATATTCCAGGTTATACAAAACCCTAGTTCAGTGTTTCCAGCCAAGGTTCAGGCAGATACCTCCCAGTATACAAAGCCAGCTCTAACTACCAGGCTCTTCCAGCAGAGATTTGGGGTAAAAAAAGAATCACCTTCCTTTCTACTCCTGAAATGCCTGCTCCCATGTTTTACAGAGTCCAGAGCCACAGAAGGTGCTCTTCTGAGTAAGCTCTTCACAGAGTCCCAGAGATAAATACGATTTTAGTTGTGTTTTCGTCCTCAGGGTTTCCTATTGCACAATTGGGAAATCCCCATCTGAAGTGGGTCACATTTAGGGCTTAGAACTATAAATGCAAGGAATGAGCAAAAAAGATAGGCATCATGTTGGTTAATGTCTAAATATTTGGGTCTATTACAGCATGCAGTTACAGTATACAGATTCCCAAAGTACTTTTAATCAAACCAGTTCAGGTCCTCAAAGCAATGTAGCCACCATGTCATAGACAGCCATGCCAGGTAATTTACATTGCCTTGGAGGAAGATCCTACATTTCGGCACACTGGAGTGTCTTTTGCTGGGGGAGGTGTTTTTTTTAAGAAGGGGAGGTGGAGGATCTTGCTTGCTTTTCAGCAATGTTCAGCGAAATGAAATTAATAAAAAACAGAAATGCCAAGAATTTTGAACTGTTGTGGATTCTCTGTACTTGGAAGTAGGCTGAACTTAAACTAAGCATGTTTCTTCTCTCATTGCCAAAGCCCCATTGAAAGCCAGTAGCAATCATGCACCTAATGTAGTCACATGCCTAGTGCACAGAGGCTGATGTAAATCACATCAAGCATCAATCTGTATTCTTAACTACCTCCATCCCAGTATACAACTGGCACCAAATTATTGACTTGAAATAAACCTTATAAATTGCTAGGAAGCTACAATGCATGCATTTTTAAATAAGAGAGATTTGGAGCTCACTATAAAATGCATTTTTCTTAAAATATGAAGTGTTTTGAGTGATAGAAAAAAGGAATTCTGTTACATACCAGGACTTGCTTTTGCCTTTGATCAAATACAGGAAAAATTCTGCCTGAACCAGGATGTATCTTTGTAGTCATTGTGGCTAGCAAGTTGTCATGACATAGTTTTACCCTAGGGAGTTCTTATACTCAAATTTAGAAACAAACCTTGTCCCTGAGTCTTCTTCAAAAGGCTTTGTGAATTTCTAGCACCAGCTATTGGGATTTCATAGTATTTGTTTTCTGATGATAAATTTATTGTACACTTTTTGTTGTGCTTTGTAGATTTTACATTTGTAACTGATTAACTTGTTTGATATATGAGGAAAAACAATGGTAGCTTGTTTGGCATCAACATTACTTTTTTTTTTTTCTCTTCACCATTTGTATGGTGTACTTAGAATATCTTGATATTAGCATGTAAAAGGGGTGAGACTGGCTTTTTGACCCAGACAGTATTTACAACATACAAGTCCTGTTCAGATAATGTTAAGGGATTGATTTACTTCAAAGTGCAGGAATTAAAGCTTTTGCTCTCTCTTTTTACCTCAGGCAGTTCTTAGGAACAGGACTTGCTATAAATACTCCATGGTATAGTATATAATTAGTATAATGCTCTTCGTTTGACTGCTGAAGTCAGAGACAAAAGTGTGAGCTCAGGCAGACATACGGAAGAGCTGTAACTAGTATCAGGGGGTCAATTTAGATATTTAACATTATTTTAACCTAGTTTTTATGTGCTACAAATCCTCCGGCATGTGTGCGTGTGTGTTTTAAATACTTCCACAGTGATGCTGAAATTTTTCTGAGCTGGCTACTGAAACTTTATTGTCTCCTTTGGACTGAGTTTAATCCTTGTTTACAGAGTGTAGCCTGAGATGTGCAGAGAGCACAGAGTCCAGGCAGTAGCACGTGCTGCCCGTGGGCTTGGCCCTGCATGGGGCACATCCCTACACCTCTCCAGAACCACCCAAGAAGGGATGAATCCTTCTCACATCTTCCCTCCTTCCTCAGGAAAGCAATTGCTGCTTTTTTCTAACCTTCAGTGGGGGACTTCCCTGCTCCTTCCTTGTACTATAGTACCTCTGCTGCCCAAGCAGGGGAAGGGTGGTAAGGACATCATCAGGGCAGGCAGTGACCATGACAAGGGGTTTATTTTTTGCGTTTTGAAATTTTTTTAAAGCATGAGTTTATGTGAGCGGGAGAAAAGCATGAGCTAATAGAAATGAGGAAAAAGTAGAATGGAAGTGACAAAAACAGAGGAAAAGCTGAAACAACATGTCTTTAAGGGTGGCAGCCCCAGATGTGGTGATGCAAGGTTGCTGCTGTGCAGGTGGCAGCTCTGAGCCCCAGATGCGGTGATGTGAGGTTGCTGCTGTGCGGGTGGCAGCTCTGCGTGGGGACAGACGGTTCTGCTCCATGAGGAGGGCTTCTTCAGGTGGGGGTGGGGTGGGGAAGAGGCTGCCTTGGGAAGGGATTTTCTCCATGAACCATTAGCAGCAGGCAAGGAAATTCTAGAAATATGGTTCAACATCTACATCTCTTCACCTCTCTCCGCTCTGCAAATGGGTAGCAATAGCTTGTTGGAAGCCGTCACGAGTTTTGGGTCAGGGCCAATCCCATCAGCATGTACCAAAGCTTCTGGCATGTCTTCTGAATGGATGCTGCTGCAGCAGGCTCCAAAGCAGCTGTAGCATGTCTGTCGTTTCTTCAGGTCTTTCTGTTTTGGGGAGTAAATGAGTCCAAACTGCAGGATACTACAGTGCATGGCTGCTGTACCGCCCAGGCTCTCTGCCAGCTGGATGGACGTCGCATCACAGACTGAGACACTCAAGTCCTCATGTGGAGCTGGGGCTCACTGGTTTGCCTGCTTACAGCTCTGAAGATTAAGTTTAATTTCCCGTGTTCATGAGAGCTGAATCCCTTATGGCCTGCTCTGTTGCCAGGTAGAGCAAAGCAGCTGGGACCATGAAGCCCACGACAGTCCATTTGCTGGGGCTAATGGTGAGCTGCTGCCTTGGCAAGTGCAGCTCCGTGGCAGGCCGTGGGCACCTCTCCAGAGACACGCACCCTGGGAGCAAGGTTGTCTGGTTGCACAAACTCAGCATTTTGAACCATTTTGGTTTCAACAGTTTTGTCATTTTCCCATTGAAACCTGTTGCAGTGTAAAATCCCATTCACCTCTGCTGGGTGGTTCCCTGCCCGGGGCTGATTTTTGCACAGAACTGAGGTAGTTGTGCTGGGTAAATCAAGGACCATTTTGGATGCATAGTGGAGAAGGTGTGGGGGGAGGAGAGCAGGCATCACCCACCCAGGCATCTCTGCAGAAGTGGTGATGGGGAACAACTTTAGACTTAGGAAAGAGTATTGAGTTGGGTTTTAAAAGAGAGTAATGGCAGAGCAATGAAAGCAGTGGGGAGGGGAATACTGGTATCTGTTCTCCAATTCAGAAAAGGACTGAAGCATATGTATTTAAGTCAATCTTTAGCTCAGAAACTTCTCTCAGCATTAATGGAGATTTCAGCTTGTATTTTAAGTAGAATAACTTTATGCTAATTGAATTATTGTATTTCTACGTGGATCTTTTTGGAAGCAAAACTCTCAGGAAATAATTATTTTCTCCCTTTATAGCAGATCCTGTCCCCTTACTACTTGTGTGGGCTTGGGTTATCCTTTTCAGTGGGCATGGTGCAGAGGGAGGCATGGTGGAGTGTGCCTGGCAATTAAAATTACTGGCTGAATGCAATCCACATTTAGTTCTTCTGAAATGGGATGGGGCTAGGTTGTTTCCTTTAATGTTTTGTCCTTGGTGCAAATAGTCATTATACAATGAAAAAGTACACTCCTGTAATAGAAACTGATACTAAGGTTATGTCAGGAAATGCCCGACCACAAATGATAAAGCATCTCCTCTACTATAACATACTAATGCACCATAGTGTCATAAGTTGATGTTACTTTTATTTGCCTTTTTCAGGGAGAACATGGTAAAAATCGATAGGCTTCATTCTGTTGTGCATGGATCCCTTGACATCCATGAACTTACCATAAAAGCTCCACAAAAAGAGAATGAGACACCTTCATATATGACGTGGCAACCATATATGTGATGTTTCGAAAGAGATCTTCACCTTCACTGGATTTTTTCCTAGTCCAGTGACTTCCTTCCACTCAGAATCATGCTTCTAAAATCTTTTTTGAAAGGTATTCTTGATCAGACTTATGCTTATCAGTATCATCAGAGATAAGTCTGGTCATTTAAGAGAAGGATATATTTTTGCAGTCTAAATAAAGTCAGAATACAAGAGGGCAAGATGAAATGCCCATAAAGGTTTGTCTGTTAATAGCAGAAGATTCACAAAACTGTCTTAAATTTAATGACTCAGATTATGTGACTTTTTATGTGATACCCATATTATTTTATACTTTATATATAGATAAGCTACAAAGAACTACTTTCTCAAAAAGTTTAGTGGTCACTGGCTTCCAAGTGGGGCAAAAGAGATACATACAAACAGAGTAGTTTAAATGTTTAGATGATACCGCTCAGCCTACTGTTTGAAGATTACTAGTACAAGCACAGGTTGGGTTTGTTTTTTTTTAATCTTCTTACTAGACAAATATATGCAAGAGTGCATCTGGCAGTTGTGCTCTTGGGAACCCATGAAAGAAACATCTACAGGCTTCTCAAACAGATTTAATTCAGAAGAAAAAGAAAAATATTGATGCTCTTGAGAAAAAAAGGTTTTACAATCTTTCTTGACTTTCACATATAAGCAATGGTTTCCAGAACAGGAAATACTCAGATATGATTAAACATTTGGCTGTCACATTTCAGTCTGTTCATGTTCAATTAAAAAATTCAGACGGATTCTCTAGCATTATTATAATCTACTTTTTCCATATCTAGGCATTTATATTATCAGATAACATCTGCTATGGCTTAATAACTGTGTCAAATGATTGTAATAGCTTTATTTTCAGTGAATTTTATGATAAAAAGTTTTAGAGTTACAGCAGGGAAATTACTTATTCTAAAAGGATTGCATCTCCTATTTCATACTTTATGGCAGACATTTTGCAGTTATGTTTTTGGGTAGTACTCTGAAGTGGCCCTTTTTTTTGTTTGGTTTTTTTGATTGCTGCTGATGCCAACAGTTTGTAAGTTCTGCTATATAGATTGCATGGATATTCTTCATAACATCCACTGGTAAAAAGTGGTTAGTATGAATCTAACTCTTACCACTCCATTTGGCCTAAATTTGAGGTGGTTTTAGTGGATCTTGTTAGCTACACTAACATATGACCAGTTTAAGTGACAAAAATGTCATGCTGCTTTTATCAGTAACAGATTTAGCATGGTCTGTCCTCTTGGGCAAAACAATAGATTAATGCTAAGTAACAGTAACCTGGTTAACCCTTCCTACAAAAGCAAATTATATTTTTAAAAGAAGTTTTTCTTCTGTCAGTATACAAATGAAGGCAGCTGCTTTGAAGTCCTTATCAGTATTGGACAAGGATGTTGGTCATGTCAGATTATGTTTAGGTCTTTTTTGTGTGCGTATACATTTTTCCTGTATTTTGTCATGAGGGGTTAGTTTAGAAGGACAATATCAATGTAAACAGCCAGAGTCATTGTTAGCCTTAGATTTCCTGACTTTGTCTTGAGAAAGATGAAAGATAAGATAAACCTTGCGTGAGCTTTTATCAAATCAAACAAAGTATATGTATGCATATAAGAAATATAATCTTTCACCGTGGAATATGAATATGTGGACACCAAGGTATCTCTTATAATCTTTTACTGATTTTTTAATTTGTAACATTTTTCTAGTGCCATCTTGACTACTCCGTTGTAGTATCATTCAAATCACATCTCTGTGTGACAGAAATCTTTCAAAATAAGATTTTACACATCAGATGTTTACATATGAGACTGTTCTTTCTTTTTAGAGAAACAGGTTTCATGCTGATTTGACTGCCAGCATAATTTAGAAAGCACCAGTAATGTTGTGAAACATTAGCATTTTGGGTCCAGTGGTCTGAATATTAGAACTTGGTTTGTTTAAGAAAATAAGGATGCTGTATGTTACTTTGTTGAGTATCATAACCTTAGCTGTAGCTCTGTCTGTTTTAGATATTACACATCTGAGTAGGAAACAGTCCCCTTATATTTAGCCATTCACAAAGAACCACCTTTTTTAGAAGCACAGAAGTGGGCAATTCGACTGTGTGCTGTCAAGCAAGTGTGGCAGATGACCAGCTTGGCTGAACAGAGAATTCATGGAGCTCAAGAGGAAAAAGAAATTGTATGATCTCTGGAAGCGAGGTCAGACTTCACAGGAAGATTACAGAGCTCTGGTTGATATCTCCAGGGAGAAGACATAAAAGGCCAAAGCTCAATTACAGTTGAAATTGGCTTGTGTGGTTTCAGATAACAAGAAGGGCTTTCTTGAGTATGTTAATAGCAAGAGGAGGTCTAGAGAAAACAGTGGACTGATATTTGTTGAAGCTGGTCATCTGACTAATAGGGATGAAGAAAATGTGGAGGCATTCAATGCGGTCTTCAGTAATACTGATAGACCTTGGACTGCCCAGTCTCCTGGGTTGGAGGGCTATGAGTTTTGAAACAGTGACTTTCCATTTGTGGACACTGAAATTGTAATGGACCAGCTGTGTCAGCTGAGTGTTTACAAGTCCATGGGGCCTTATGGGGTTCTCCTAGAGTACTGAAGGAGCTAGCAGATGTTATGGCAGGACCCCTCTTGATCATCTACAAAAGGTCTTGGGAGTCTCAGGGGGTCCCTGCTCACTGGAATCTAGCCAGTGTTACTCCAGTTTACAAGAAGGGCATGAGGGAAGGCTCAGGAAACCACAGACCTGTTAGTCTAACCTCAGTTTCTGGGAAAAATTATGGAGAAGTTCATACTGGGCACTATGGAAAGGTATTTAAATAATAATGCAGTCATCAGGCACAGTCAACATGGGTTCATAAAAGGAAAGTCCTGTTTAACTAATTTGATATCCTTCCATGATAGGGTGACCCACCTAGTGGATGAAGGGAAGGCGGTGGATGTAGTTTTTCTGGGGTTTAATAAGGCTTTTGATACTGTCCCTTCACAGCATCCTTCTGGACAACTGTGGGATGAGCAAGTTCACAATGTGCTGGGTGAAGAACTGGCTGAAGGGCAGGGCTCAAAGGGTAGTAGTGAACGGGCTGGTGACCAGTCACCAGTGCTGTTCCTCAGGGTTCAACTCTAGGGCCAGTTCTGTTCAATACTTATCAATGATCTGGATGCAGGAGTTGAATGCACCATTAGCAAGTTTGCTCATTATACCAGACTGAGAGGTGCTGTTGACTCTCTTGAGGGACAAGGTGCCTCACAGAGGGATCTAGATGAATTGGAGCATTAGGCAGTGATTAATGGGATGAAATTTAACAGCTCAAAATGCTGGACTGCACCTATGATGGAGTAATGCTGGGCAGCAGTATAAACTTAGGGAGGAGTGGCTGGAAAGCAACCCTGTAGAAAGGGATCTGGGGGTGCTGTTTGACAGTAGGAGTCAGCAGTGTGCCCTGGAAGCCAAGAGGGTGAACCACATCCTGGGGTGCATCAAACACAGTATAACCAGCTGGGCAAAAGAGGTCATTGTCCCACTATATTCAACCTTGGTGCAGGTGAGGACCTTGAGCACTGGGTGCAGTTCTGAGTCCCACAATTCAAGAAGGATGTGAAGTTCTGTGAAAGCACCCAGAGAAAGGCAACAAAGCTGGTGAAAGGGCTGGAAGGCATGTCCTGTGAGGAATGGTTGAGGACTTTGGGCTTGTCTAGTTTGGAGAAAAAGAGGCTGAAGGGTGACCTCATTGCTCTCTACAGCTCCCTGAGGAGGGGATGGGGAGAGGGAGGTGCTGGTATCTTCTCCCTGGGATCCAATGATAGGACAAGTAGAAATGGTTCAAAGCTGTGCCAGGGAAGGTTTAAACTGGACATTAGGAAGCATTTCTTTACCAAAAGGGTGGTCAAACACTGGAACTGTCAACAATCAGAGATGATTGCTGTAGGTCCCTTCCAACTGAATCAGTCCTGTTCTGTTCTGTTCTGTTCTGTTCCATTCCATTCCGTTCCTTTCTATTCTATGCCATGCTGTGATGGGCCGTGCCATCTCCAGCTTTACATTAATATAGCTGGATCAGGTGGATAGACGAAAAATCACCTTGCTTTCTATGAAGTATAAATGCTCTTCTGAATTACCTGGATGTTTCTGGAAGTTTGTAGATGTCATATACAAAATCTTTCTTTTGGAAATTTGGTTTTTTATACAACATTAGATATTTACTCACAGTTATTTTAGTACAAATTCATCTTAAACCATTCTTCCTATATGGAAAATCTTGTTCTGCAGATTCACATTGAATAATAGTATAGGAATGTTGCTTGACAGAAGTAACTACCCTTAATCTAATTCATTAGGCACCAGATTTTTTGGATGCAGTTGTTAGTTTCTGCATTATACACTGAAAACACATGGACGTCTTTCTCAATGTATTAAATATTCCAGAAATAGAATCATGTTTCACTTCCTTTTTAAAAATTATTTTCTGAAGTTGCCAGAATCTCTAAGTGTGACAACATGCTCTTTCTGAGAAGTATTATTAAAGTCATTTGTTTAAATTTTGACTGCTGTTTATCTGAAATGAAAATATTTCACAGGAAAGCATTACTTCTGGTGACTTCTTTATGTAAAAGGCAGACAATGTTCAGTCAAAATGGAATATTTGGTGGAAACTTCATAATTCTCCTTTAACTTATGTGTAACTTCTATTTTGCCTAAGTTATAATGTAAGTCATATTTTCATTGTTAACATTAAAAAGTTCAATATTTTCGGATAATTTCATACTGAAGCTGCTGTAGTGTTTGCAAGGTCAAAGTATCTTTTTTATTATTTTTCATTTTCCTGTCACCGTAACTTCCAAGACTGCAAATATATATATTTTCTGCTTATTTTAGTATGACCCTTTGCTAGCACAACACATGTAGCTCTAGAGAGGTTGTACTCTATTATGCTAAAATCCTAGGAAGAATTCACAGGCTTTCAAAAAGGTGATGCAGTAAAGGAGAATAAGCGTAAGCTCTTTGGGAGGAGAGTAATAGAACTGCTGTGTTGTTGGGGTGGGACTGCTGGCCCAATTCATCTCCTGTTGAACTCAACAGGAGACCTTTGATTATGTTCTATATGCCAAATTTAATACCTTTTAGTAATTTAATTACATTTTTTAATACATGAATTTTCATTGATTCTCTATTTAGACATTTCTAGTTGATTTTCCTAGGCAGATTGCTAAAGATTCATGGGTGAGCAAGAAAGCAACCTCTTTTAATTGTTCATAAGAATTACGCTCTTGGCATTTAATGAATGTGCTGATTAAATCAATAAAAAGAAGCAGGACCGTGCACTTTACCTGACATTTTCTAAATAATTTGGGATTTTATATATGTGAATATATATGATCACACATGTAAGCAAGAAACCACAGTTGACTTACTGGTAGACAGGCAGGTATGGAAAAATGCCCCCCCTGCAAAATTTGACTGTGTGTAAGTGTACATTGTAGATATAACAACTTCATGCAGCTGTAACTCTTCTGTTCTCTGTTACCAAGTGTTGGATTTACAAGGCGTCTCGCATATAGAGGTGCAAGGCACAATTTTAAATTTTAGTGAGGACATGCTCACTAATGCCGTAGTGTGACTAACGAGAACTTGATAAAGGACTTGGCATGCAAAATGTTTCAAATAATAGGATATAATGAAGCCAATTTTTTCTTAATAACAAGATTGCATTTCCAAGGTTGAGCACCTTCATAATTTTCTTGTTTGTATTCTTTAAACTGTGTTGCTTATGTAAGTTCACAACAGAGCACAGGTAAACATTATTAATGGAATTGGTGTTAACCTGACCCCAGCCAATAAGACATCTCAGTGTATCAATGTGAATCAAATTGTGCTATGCTTCTCTTGTTAAAAGAGAAGGGTATCCAAAGTTGTTCGTTTGTAGCAGACATCCTAAAAATTTTCTATAAATCCTTCTATTATGGCATAAAGTATATGAAGATTAATGTCCACAGTATGAACATTCCTGTAGTCTTTATTGATATGTAATATGTATAGGAATCTAGATATATTCATTTTGTGTTCCCCAAAAATTTCTCTGATACCTAAATGCTGTTAACAGTGTCATCAAATCCTTAATGTAATAGTATGCATACCTTAGTGGGTGTGCTACCTTTTAAAATCAACTATATGAAATTTTCAGAAATTCTGATTATTTCATGAATCAAACCAACAGTATAACTACAACTGAAGTATAGCAAATATAGGTTTTATTTCAGTTCTCCATCTACAAGAAACTGTGAATTAACACATGCATCTTCCATGATGGGAGTACTAAGTAAATTCCCATTTAATCTCCCTTCCTGTCTGATGAACACAAATGCTTGGCAGCCAGAACTGTGAGTCAAAGATAAAGGAAAAATTCTTATCCTGTCCTGGTTTATTTAAATTATGAGCTAAAGGGAGGAATGTGAATCTTGAACAGATCATTTTGTAGTTAATGAAGCAGTTATAACAGCCAACGAGATCTACCTTCAGCTATGACCGTAGGAATGTTAAAAATTTATATGATCATAAGAATTCTCAGCAGAACATCTTATTTAAGTAAACTTTTCTTATCTCTGCTGCTTTCCCAAGTTAAAGATTAATAATCCATTATTTTAACATTTCTGAAACATTTTTTTTTCCTCAGGTACACAAAGAATTTAACAAAGAAAACCCAACCATCATTAACTATCATGTGGTGTTCACTCACATACTTTTTAATTTATAGTGGCATATTGAAAAGGTGTGAAAATACCTGACAAGTCTGTCAGATTTTCTGTTGTGTGGATGTCCTGAAGAGGGTGGTAGAAGGGTAGTATTTGCTCACTATATGTCCGCAAATTGGCACTATCAACACATTTTCAAGGTGCAAATGACATGTATGAAAAGGAAACCTGTAGACACACAAACAAGGAGAGTATACCACTAGTGAGTTTTTTCATGGAATCACTGACCAAACAATATCTAAGCCATAGGGATGGATGCAGCATATTGCATGGTGGATATTTTTTCCTCCAGCTTAAACTGAGAACTATTTCTTATTCCGAGCCTGCTGGAGATGGAAGCCTGTAGCTAATATCCAGATTAACAGAGGCATGGGACCCCCTGTCTCGTGACAGGTTAATTTTTTGACTCTGCATGGTCCTGTGTGTAAGCCCTGTCTTACATCCTGTGCCTTTTAATTCTGGCTGGCCGAACAGCAACTCAGGCAGTGACCTGGCAAACAGACTGATCAGTGCACCATCAGAGGGTGAGCAATAGCTACAGTACTGTATTCCTAACTGTTTCTAAGTTTTCTGGCTGATTTGTCCTGCCTTGCTGGCAGCATGTCTGTAGATTTAACTGTACAGAAAGTAAGAACAGAAGGCATGTCTCCTCACCTTTTCTCTGGGCTGTGCTGAGGTGTGTATTGATTGCAGCTACAGATTACAGTTTAGAAAACATTGGAAGAACTTGATGTTACAGAAAACAGCAGCATATCAAGCCAGCAAACTAATAATGGTTTGGCTCTTTTAGGGCTTCTCATGACTCAAAAAGTTTTTGAGCGATGCTGTCCTCAGAATACATAATGTGAATCTGAACTCCTTCTGTAATAATAGCTAATTAATCACGTAATTTTCAACTGGTAACTTTCCAGGCATACGCTGCTTTTTTGAAGTGTTAATACGAGATTATTTACACTGTCCTTGTGCCCATTCAGTTTCCACTGAAAACCTAAATACATGACAAATTCTTTAAATCCAAAGTTTTTCTTTAGGGAAGAGGCCAAAACCCTGATGTTGAACCCAGCTGTTTTCATTTCACAGGGAGGGCAGTAGCAGTTTTAAGTCTGCTTCAGGGGTCCAGGCTGTGCATGGTGCTGTAACCACAAGTGCTCCAAGGACAGGGGAGTTGTAGTCTCAGTAGTCTAAAATGCAAGTGAGGCAAGGCTTATAAGATGCAGTAACCTAATTTATTGGACCAACTGCTACAGCTGGGACATCTGTTTACCTCTCTTTATAAAACTTGCCTTACAAGGTTTAGACACCATTAAATCAGGCAGCATTTGCTGGTGCTCCGCTGAAAATAGACATCCAGACACTCTCTTCTGCTTCTTGCCCCTTTCTCCTTCAGCCAAAACCAGAATTCTAATAAAGTTTAATTTCTAGGGAGCAGCCTTATCGTACGGATGAAATTTAGTTCTTAAGTTTAAAACAAAACACAGTATAACTTTTGTACTGGAACATATAGTTATCAATTGCAACAGAAACTTTCTGCCTTCATATACCGCAGTGATTTGACATCCCATGGTGGTGTAATTACTATATGCATTACAGATCTGCAGGAAAAAAAGAAAGCGATGACAGTACCATTTGTCAGATTTCCATAGGGGAAAATATCTTTGGCATCTGTTTCAGTTTGCCAAAAAAAAAAAGGGGGTGGGGGGTGGGGAAGGCTTTTTTGACAATCTGTGTATGACATTTAAGCTAAACTGCACAGGACAAGTAAGATAATCCCCTTTATAATATACCTTTGAATAAACCCTAATCTTAAAAGGAAGAAAAAAAGTTAGCAGACAGAACTGGGCGGTGGGGGTAGGGTATTTCAATATACCGAATGTAAGTGAACACTGGTGAAGTTAGCGATTGAATTTTAGACAGCGTTTTACACTCAAAGATGAACTTGATTCTGCAGACTCAGGCAACCAGAATTCAGTGAGGCATGGTGGCTGTCATGTTTTCTCTGTTTGTTTAATAATGTACATATCTAGACAGCCCTAATTAGGTTTGGAAGTTCAGAGCCCTTCTGGGTCTTGCAGTCTCTGGGCAGATCTGAGAAGACTGTTACCTTGTACTATTTCCAACATTCTATCTTAGTGTTTTTATTTCAATCATTTCCTGACATCTGGGCAAATACAGTCACCAGAGTGATAAAACCTTGAATCCTTTCATCCTGGCAATTTGTTTACCATATAAGATGAGAATTTCTTTATGACTGAAAAGTTCAAAGCTTGTCTTTTCCCTTTTAGTATTGACTTATAGCAGCATCCTAAGAGAATGAGACCTTCTTGGCCTGTATGAGATATATCAGTAATAATCCTGTTTGCAAAACCCCTGCACTGGTAGAAAATGCTGACATTGAGACTAAATGTGACAGTTTTGCAGGCTTTTTTTATAAATTACATTTTTATGATCTTCCTTGTAAGATTATCCCAATGAAATGTTGACTCATTATTCTGTTTTCACTCCATTGTTTTTCTGGTTTTGTTTTGCAATCCCCGGATTATACTTGACTCTTAAGAAAAGCTTCAGAGAATGCCCTGTATTTGCAGTGTGAATTACGATTGTGCCAGTGTGCATAACAATTACATTATAAATATTTCCTCAGCCATTTGATAAAGACTCAAATTAAGAAAAATAATTACCAGTACAATTACAATTATATATAATTACACTATATTCAATTTAGTTTATCTCTAACCTCCTCTTGCCATAATGTGTTCATTGTTGAAGAATGAGATTTTAGCTGACTGTGTTGGAAGTAAACATGGATGCTTCTGTCTTTTACAACATATTTTGCTTAAATGCAGAGTTTTATCAGCATGTTTTCTCACTGGAAAATAATGCAGTTTAGCTGGTTCAACTTCAGAGCAGCCTCCTAGATTATTTTTTTTTCTTATGTGGAGTTTATCTTCCATTAGGTTATAGAGACTGTTTGCTCCTAACAATGCTACTTTCTTCAATATACGTTATTTATACCTGGGCAAGCATAGTTAATTTGTACTTCTACAGTAAGAGAGGTGCGTGGCTGCCGGATTGACTTAACACAGCAGATGCTTTTCCAGAGAAACAAAGTCTTCCAGAACACTGAGTGAGGACCCAGTGTCTCCAAGAGAGAGCGGTGCAAAGACCTGACCCTTATTTAGCATAAATATTAGCTGTGGGCTAACCAGTATGTATCAAAACACCTCAGGAGGTAGAACAGCTGAGATGTGCTAGCTTGCTTTGTTAAACCAAGTATGTACGTACCTGCTGTTCCCAACAGCTGCACTTACACTGTCTTGCTTTGGAGCAATTCATCAGTCCTTTATAAAAAGTAAAAGAGAACACGCAAAGTAGAAAAGAAAGGACTGCTTATTTGGCATCTTACAAATCAAGAAATGCTCTGTGGTGCTCCATTGCTGCTGCTTCTGACTTGAAGTATTCAGCTGGTATTTAACAAGACCATCTTGTCTGGTCACATGGCTCTTAAAAGGTACACAGTTTTGCTGACAAGAGAGGCTACGTACAGCATAGTCTGTACTGTGTATTGCTGTTTATAATGGATTTTATTTGTTATCTTCTTTATATTGCCTTCAAATAGTCCCTTGATACTTTAAAGCAATCCTTGCATGTTAAATAGTGATGTTAATTGTGCTTTTCAGAGACTGTGAGACTAAATATTTTCTCTTTATTTACTTGCTTTAGGGAATTCTTCTGTTCTGGATGAAGTCCTGTTTTTAGACAGTCTCTGTGCAGCTTTGCGTCGTAGATGTACATAATACTGACTACTTGCTGTTTGTTACTCACTATGCAACCTGCCAGTGTACTTTGACTCCACAAAGGAGTAATAGCTTGTGATTAAAGGAAATTCTTAAGTTCTGAGAGATCTGGATCATCTTTCTTACTCAAGTTCCATAAAATTTTTATTTGTTTGAATTTAGGATAAGTATCTTTGCTGTTTAAGACAGTTTTAAAAGTGGCTGCAAATTTTATTTCCCCAGCCTGTGTTAAACTCTGAAATCCAACATTGACATTAGTTGGCAGAGCAGTAGCTATTCCCAGCATCTGAAAACGGAATCTGTAATCTTATAATGGGAACTGCAGCTTTTTTCAAGCTCCAATTCACCTTCATAAAGCAGGAGAGCAGTATTTATCTTCTGTGTGTGGGCACTGCAAAAAGGTCAGTCAGAGCTGCACTAAGATTTGGTTTTAAATGGTGACTGAGGAAAACATGCAAACAAAAATAATAAACTTACCATTGCATTTAGGTTAATGTATATTGCTTGCATTTCCTTATTATCTCTTTATGGCAACGTCTGTGGTAGGACACAAGGTATTATTTTATAACCTGTTAACTAGTTAGCAGCACCGAGCTGACCTACTGTGCAGAGTGGTGCAAGGTAGCTGGCTGAATTGAATGGTTGAACGTGTTCCTGAGCAGGTGCTTGTGAGCAATTGTTTGAAAAGTGTCCAATTTACTGTAATCAGGAAAAATATCTCAGAGGTATATAGAAAAGAAATCTGAAACAAATCAAGTCACATTCTTCCACATGGATTATGGTTTGCAGGGATTTAGCTTGTCATAAACTGAACCAAATGCCACAGATCTGCCGAAAAGCAGGGAACGAAGTCAAGATGACTCCCTTAATATTAATGAAAACCTTATTTATTTATTTTTATAAACTAGAAAAAGTAGCTTCTATATTTTTGAGGAAGAAGTGCAAGCAGATGCAACATAGCAGGTAGCACCTATTGAGACCAAGGGAATGCAAGATCTGAAGGACAGAAAATTTGCGTATAGGCACCAGTACTCCATAAGGATGTCACCTGGTGGGAGCCAGCAGTGTGTGTCCCTGCCAGTCTCTCCCCTCTGGCACCATCTCCCTCTGTGGACCCAGGCGCTCTAAGCAGAAGCAAGCAGCACAGTGCTCTTTCTCAGCCTACATACACAAACGCTCTACTTGGTGACATTTGCCTGCTAGTGCAGGGAGGAGGCAAGGGAGAGGGTTACAAATTCTGATTACAGTCCTTGATAAATTTGCCCATAGAGCTTGCTACTACTAGTAGAGGTGTCATTAGAACAATTCAAAGCTCTGGGGTCACCTTTAAATGAGTAGCCAGACTCTCCAGGCCTGGGGCCAAGTGGTTCTTGAGAGTCAAATTTTACCATGATCTCTCTGGCTAATCAATGTCCATCCCTATGGATAATCAATATTACCTTCAGTCCATTCCATCATTTGCATTTGTTATTATGGTGACAGAAGGTGGTAAAAAAATGCCGATTCTTTTTGCATAGCTTAAAATTTTCCAAGCTTTTGTGATGACGGATGTGCCAATATCAGATCTTGTACCTCTTGAAAATCTTGCGCTTACCTTGCTAATGTATTCTGGTTTTCTCAAAGGAGCCTTTGAAATGGCTCCAGTGAGTTTGAACACCAGAATTTTAATAGACGGTACGATAGCTAATTGAACAAAAACATTAGTCAAGTTCTATTAAACATGGTATCTGCAGGACTGAATTCCAATAACAAATGTAGCTTTAAAAACTTTAGTACATGCAAAATTGCATTAGGCAAAATGTTCTTGACAGTGTGTTATCAGGCATTTCCCTTCTCCAAAAAATATTCATTATTAGACACAAAATACCCTAAAAAGAGCTAGTTTGCTCAAGACACCCTAGAATCTAGAGAATATGCTTCTTGTGAAAACACAGATGAGTACAACTGAAAAGGAATTGCAGATAGGGTTTTTTTTTGCAGTTCAGACATAGCAACAAGATGTTAGTAATATTTATTTGTAGTTTTATACTAAAGTAATGATGGTTTAGAATTGTTTCTACAAGAATGGCAGAACTCGATGAAAGATTATGTGTATCTAATGTCTCACTTGAGCTGTAAGCACATTTAGTATTAGGTTTGTTTTCAGAAGTATTTGTGAAGAACTGTGCTTGTTAATCAGAGGCTAGAATCGTGTCCCTGAAGTATATCGGAGTTGAGGAGGATGGAATTACAGCACGTTAGTAAATTGTACATGCCATGTCATATGTGCACAGAATGCTATGGCACAGTGAGAAATTGCAGCAAAATAAATTCTATTGTGAAGTTTGAACTTTAAATATGAGTATTCAGCATGTCAGAACTTGAAAATGATATCCCCAAATGAACTAATTTTCTATATGCTTGTACAGCTCTTCTTAAACTAGACCTTGCATTTAGATTTAGACTGAGCATTAAAACTTTCCCATTTTAACCACAGTAACTATTAAAATCATGAACATGTCCTTTGTTGTTTCCCTCCATGCCTGATGTTTTCCTGGTAAAGACATGTAGCAACGAGTTATCTTCGTTTAGTCATCACGGGCAACACATGTAAAACTCTGCTTTCCTTTCATATCTGAGGTCACTGAGAGCAGCTCTGTGTGTGCTGTGACACAGCTCCTCAGGGCAAACTTGCACATTCATTGCAGAACAAGGCCTAAGGCCAGTGACAGGATTCACAAGCATAGAAGTGAATAGGCAACGGGGACCCCCTGAGAGTAGAAAATTCTTTAGAGCTATGGATGAGGTAAAAACAAAATTAATCTAGGGGCTATAAAGAGAAGAGGAAAAAAAAACCCCACCAACAAACTGGGACAACCAAGACTTACCTTAAAATACCCTGAGCTGTCTGTCTATGGCATCCAAAGTTATTACTTCTTTTTTTTTCTCCCAGGATCTTAGGTTTCAATCTTTTGTGTGTATGTACACATTGAAAAGAAAGATATCTCTTCAGAAATTGTATCAGAAAGAACAAAGACTGTTTTTTCCTCATATGGTTAAGCTGCCCTATTAATGTCAATTTTTAATTTTATCCTTTGGATTTCTCATTAGCTTTACAACATGTCTAGATTATTTAATTATTATATTTCAGCCTGTAGATGACATAAGATTTGAGAGCTTTTGCTGGGCTCTAGCAAGTTGTTGCTACATTGTGCCTGAAGCCGCTTTTGTATAAAATAATCTTCCCATAGCTAACATTCAGGATACTCTGAAGAGCATCTTAAGAAGACTTAAATGCTAAATAACTGTCACATAGCAAGTCTAAGTATTATTGCACTAAATTACATTGCAAGTAGTGTGATAAACAGCATCATAATACTTTGACACATTCATCATTAATTATAACTGAAATCTAATCTCAACTGGATATTTTTCAGTAATTATATCCAGTAGAGCAAACATTAACATATATGGGGAAAGGAGGGTAGAGGAAAGAAGTCTTCCAAAAACATAGCTGATATATCAAAATACTGAATGGCCTGACAAGACTTAATAGGTTTTATATGGGTTTTTCTACATATAGTAAGAGATTAAAGGATCTGAAATAAATTTAGAATTCATTATGTGAGTAATTGTTTTGAAGGCAAATCTTTGCACTGACCTACTGGTTGTGTCATTTTAAAGCGCCATGTGAAACTGCCATATAAAACACCAGATTTTTGCTCTCTGACGGAAGACTAGTATTGAAGTAAAATTAAAATCATGGATTCCTCTGACCATGGAAATACTGGATGGGTGGTATTTTAGGCTTAATACTACTATGTTTCCTCTATGTCCCTTAAAACTGTATATAATATTTGTGAATGGCAACTCCATGTACCTTTTCTCTCCAAATTCATACTTGTTTTCCAATGAGTAATTTTCTACTGTTGGGGAGCTCCCATTCTGCTAATGCAAATTATTTTTCTTTGAACGGGGAAATGCATGAGTCTGACAGCAAAGCTGTGGACAGCAAAGCTATGCGCTACTTACCTTTGCGTTGTGATACAAACACCGCAGCATCCTTTTGACCAAAGTCAGAACCTGTGTCAACTCCATGAATGTGAATTTCCTTTATGCTTTGTTTGCTATCTTCCTAAGACTTGTTTTGCAAAGCACTTCATTACTTCTATAGTACTAAGCGTACTTTCAACTGCGATCACACTTTCTTTTGTATATTATTATGCATTCCCTGCATCCAGAGATACGTGCTTTCTGCCGTATTTAGTTCTCACCAATGGTTAGCAAGTCTAAAGAGACAATACTATATTTGGTGCAAACTCAGCTGGTTCTTTTATTGGCAATTTCTGTTCACACTAGACCTATTCACCGCCTGCCATTTTACAAACATCATTTACCTGGCTGCATGTCCCTGAAATATCTATGTACAGTACCTGAAACATGAAAGTAGTGGAAAGGCAAGTAGTTTCATTTCAGCCCTGGTTAGTCTTTGGCTGGTGAAAGAACTATGAGAAACCCTTCTCCAGTGAGGTTTTTGTAGAAAACATACCTATTTTTGGGGGGCGGGGGGGAATGCAATTCTGTGAAACTTGGCATGCAACCATTTTGTCTTGTACTTACTGGTATATTACTCTGCATAGCATATACAAAAACTCAATGTATTTCCAGCCAGGAGGATTAAACAGTCATAGAGAGTTGAATTTCGAAAGTACTTTATTGATAGATCTAGAGAGAATGGATGACTTATTTTATTGGTGCATGTTGAGTTTTTCAAATTAGTATTTTGTATTGTCATGTCACTGTACAGTTATCCTTTCTTGATGATTCTTTTGTGTCTGATATGATTGAGGCAGAGCGATTTGCTGTACTTTTATGTAAAAAAAAAACATTCATGGAATGTTCTAAACATTCATGGGTAGTTCTATTTTTACTGTGTTATTTTTATAAAATCATTCAGCTGTTGACAGCACCTTTTACTTCCATGACAATTAATCTAAGTAAAATCATCTTTTTATTCCTCACCACCATCACCAGAGACCCTCCTTACTGGAAGCATCTGGAACTAGTCAATACACCATATTGTCAGGCTGATGGAACACGCGTGCACATTTATAAGAAAAAAAAGCTGTTAGGAAGTGCATTTCTTTTGCTCTTGTCTCAGTAGTCTCTTCACGCAACTGATGTTGCACAAGCAGTACTGCCTTGATTGGGCGTCAGATGGAACTTACTTGGTCAGAGGAAAATCATCAGGAGGGATGACTGCAGGGTTTTCAGAGGTTCCCAAAGTTACAAACTTCTTTATTTTTGTTCTTTTTGTATGCAGTTTCATAAAGTGAGAGGAGTTGCTATTTTAGCAGTTTCATTTATTTGATTCTTAGGAGGGGCAAAAACCTTCTGGGTCATGTAATCAACCTATTTGCTGTCACAGACACCCACACTATATAATCCCTTCTTTATACTGAGCCTCTGTGCAGAATGCGGGGGAGATGTTTGGCACAGGGGGGGGAGTACATGTTAGGTTTTAGTTTGTTCATGCTATTCCTGTTGGAAAATTGTTCCATAATCTTATATCTTGGATGGACACAAGAGTTCTGTTTTGCAGTCTGCATTATCTTGTGCTCAGCTCATTTGTCTGCATTTTGTTCTGTCGCTATTTTTCCTCCCTCGTCATTACCCACCTTTTCCATCTAGACCAAAAGCAGAGACCATCTCCTACCAAAAGCAATTCTACTTAGCTTTGAATTTCCATACTAAGTGAACTGAACACTTTTATAAGATGGGCTTTCTCTGATAATCATACTCAGCATGCCACAGAAAATCTTATCAAACCTTTATTAATGGTGTTAATATTTTTCTAGCTGTAAGTCCTAGCATATTTTCTTGTCTGTCACACCGCTTGCTGGCTGATAACTGATCTGATCAACTAATGAATCTGAAGTTTCAGATGATGCTCTTCCAGTTCATGGCAGAAGTTAATGTTGGTAATCCTAACTGCATAATAGGGTTTGTACATGACGATGTACTTATCATACATTATAACGTATTATACGTTTAATCTTGCTTCTGTTTTTAGGGGTTTCAACATTATCTGTTTCTTACTGTGTACAATATACAGCCCTATCTTCTGCAATGACAGTCTCCAAATTTCAATTCAGCAGCCTGTTTTATCTTCACATTCCTGCCTTTTATGCCAGGGTCATTGCTGAGGCTACTAAAAAAGATACTTGTCCCAAATCCAGTCCTAGAGAAACTAAACAGGTAACTTTTTCCTAGCTTAATAGTCCCCTTTTAGCACAATTTCTTATCCTACTGTAGCACTCTTCTGATTCTCCTTACTCTGTAATAGCGTCTCATATGCTACTAGAGGTAATGTTTTACTGAAATCCAGATAAATTAGGTCTGCATTTCCTTTGCCTAGAAAAATAATGTGCTTTTAAAATGGCAGCTTCTCTGGGTGTGATTTTCCATTGGCAGAATCCATGGTGCATTTGAACATGCTTTTATTTACTCATTTAATTGTCCTTTCATTCAGAACTTGTTTTCAGGAGGTACATAACACAGGTCAAGCTAACAGATGTGTTGTTGCCTGGATTGCTGTGTTTCCCTTTCTTCACTAGAATTATTGTGTTTTCTGTTTTCCGTTCCTGATTTGACAAATTTGTTTACTAGCCTGTGTTATTGGACTTGGGAGTTTTTCATGCCAAATTCTTACTATACTGGGACATAGTTTGTCTGCCTCTGTTCAGGTATGTTAAAACCTTTGAAGTGAGTTTCCACACCTATTGCAATAACTTCAGTTTTCACACTTTCCACATACTTTCAGCCATGAGTCACCCTGTCCTGACCTATGTTTTTCATCAGAGTCCTTGTTAAAATCTGGAGCCAAGTACTCTTTAGTTTTCAGACCCTTTATCCCCTTCCAGCTCTTTGCTTTTTGAATAGCAATCATCATCCTTTCTTTTTATTTATATTCCTTATCTCATTAAATATTATGTGTGTTATTATATATTATTTACATTTTCCTTTGATTTTATATAAAGAATAGCTTGCCATTCAGTTCAATTTGCTTTGTCAGGGCTTGGCTTTTGGGAATTCTTACTTTATCCCTGTGCTTTCTGTCTTTCCAGCAGTAGCTTCCTTCACTTAGCAGCTCTTTTTCTGATTTCATGTCAGCTATTATAAGCAGTGCTAAAACCTCTTTTCAGAGGTGTTTTTATTTTAGTGCAGGTTATCGCTGGAGGCTTTTTCTGAAAGTTCTTTTTCTTTCTTTTTTCATTCTTTTGGGATGAACATCCCATGCATTTTTGAACCTCAACTTCAAGTTATTTGAGGTCTTCTCTGTATCTAAGTATCTGATAACTTCAGTTCAGTTTTACTGACCAAGTAATTTCATTAATGTCTCATTTTGCCCTGATCACATTCCAAACGTTATTTGAGGTTGCTTATCTGTGCTAAAAGTGTAAACTTTTAATCCTTCTGACCAGGATTTCTATCAGTCAGTCTTCTATCCATTGTATAACTGTAACAGACATTTTTCAGATAATTATTTTATTATCAAATAAAATTTCGATACAAAAAGTAGCAGGTTTTGTTTGGTTTTGGCTCAGATGTTAAGGAATGATTGAACTCAACCATTTTTGTTATCTTAGTTTTTCTTGTAGGAAAATTAAGGTAGTATTTATTTCTGTGAAAGTGATAGAGAAGTATCTGTTGTTAACCTAAAAAACATTTTTTTTCTGCATAGCTACATGGCCTATAGCAAATCTCAGCAACTAGTCCTGCTTGTTTTGAACATCTCACCAAAGAGATTTCAATTCAAAACATTTTTGTTTTCTTCACCATCATCTCTGTTATATTTGTGTTTTCTTGAGCACATTTTCTATTTGTGATTATTTTTCTACCACATGCTAACATCAGGTGTCCTACAGAGGCTCTAATCCCTCCATTTTGTAGCCCACGTACTTTGTCTTAGCTTATAAACATCTCTGCTTTTGTCACCCACTCGTTATCCTGTTTTCTATTTGGATGATAGCGGGGGTGATATTACTTACATAACAACTGCTTCTATGAATATTAAACTTTTTATTTCTCTACTGATGCACATACTCATAACTCTCTGCTGTTTCTTTATCTGGCTGTTTCCTCGTCTACCTGACTCATGCTCTTTTCTGTCAAAGCCAGAGACAGCAGTCATCTCTCTGTGCTCCCTACTTCAAGCATCTGCAACACCAGGTAACATGCCAGAATTTTCCTGAGTCCTTGAAGTAATTGTTAGTTGAAGTGATCCTTTCTTCTGGACTCAGGTGACTGGAAGACTTCCAGAACTTCCTCCAGTTACTGACCTTATCAATGCAGGTCCAAGACACCTGTGAAAGCTAAAGCAGCTACCTTTGTTTATAACATGAGCACATGATATTCCTGGGCCCTCCATCGCTGCGCACCTGTTGAATAGAAGAGGCAATTGCATGGAAAGGGTTCTTGGCTTTCTGCAATATAAGCAGCAGGCTACTTAAAACAGTGAGAAATGAGGAGTATTTGCTAATTCAGTATCACTGTTGTGAGTTCAACTTTCTGAAAATTTGGTAACTTCCAATATCCAAACCCAGCCCGGCAAAATGTTTAGAGTAGGTCCTTTGAAGGAAAAGTCATTTACTACTTCAACTTCCCTGTCCTCATCGTATGAGTGAGATGCTACCAGCTGACCTCCACCAGGGTAGCGTGAATACTAGCAAGCCTCATAACAATGCTGAAAAAAACACTGGAAGATGTCTACGTATTATAGTAGTTCTGACGTCCCAAAGTAGAAAGATAGCTTGGGAAGTGTTGCAGTAAAACGGTTGCCAGGATGCTCCTGGTTTGGTGTAGCATATCTTACTATGTAATATGTTTTTTTTCAAACATGAAAGTGGGGCAGAATGAATATGTTTTTTACCTCATGAATATCTCAGTTGGCTGCACCCCCTAGCTCTGAAAAGGTTGCATGTACACCTTGGAATGCCTTATTAGCCAAATTCATCCTTTTATTTGTCTCTCCTCATTCTGCTTTGATGATTTTACTGTTATCACGAAAGTCTCAACATGCAAACTAGCCAATCAGACCTTTTTTAAACCTAAGCTGTTTTATAGCAGTAATTTAATAATGCCAGTTCTATCAGGCTGCCAGATTTTCTGGTTACACAGGGTGTTGTTGGTACATATATCATGCATTGAACAGAAATTAGCTGCTTAGTACTACGTTACGAGTTACTACTCGGAGTTGGCATATGCCACCAACTATGGGCAGTTGCACATATGTGGACAAGACAACAAACACTGATAATATTTTTCTCTGTTATCTATGGATGAGTTGCTGCTAACATTTTCCAAGGTCATTGATCTGGGTCTGCCTCACTGGCACACATGAGTAGACACTGGTATTTTTACATGTTGATTTTTCAGAGTAAATTCATGTTCGAGTGGAGCCTTTTTTGTCTGCAAAATTTTAAATTGATTTGTCTTTAGCAGTTCATTACAAACTTATTCTTCATCACCAGATACACCTGTTTAAGGATGAAAGATTGCATCTCAGTCTTCGTGAGGAAATAAACAAATCTGTTAATACTGAACATGGACAGATGATTACAGCTGGTCAGATTATTGCCCATGAAAAATTTATCTCCAGAATGTCTTTCATCCTAAGGAGAAAATCAAAGAAAGGGCTTTGAATTTTTATTAATGATTCATTACTCATAACTGATCAGTGAACAGTTTATGCAAATACATTTTGCAAATTGCTCACTTTAACTATTACTTGGGGTTATATCTGGATATTACCTTCCCTTGGGAAGCAGAGGTGTGAACATTTGGATTATTGGTATTTAATCATGGGAGAATAATGCATATCAAATGCTAAATTTTCAGACAGATACAGAAATCATTTGCAATATACTTGCTCACACTGAATTGCACCTTAATGGAGTTCCTGTTGACATTAATAAGTTACAAGTTAAGATGATGAGTATAAATTGCAAGCTAACAAGCTGATAGTTGAACTTATTATTCTTTGAGGCCAGTTAACCAGCAGGTCTCATGTTCCTGGAGACTTAAATTTAATATACCTCAAGGAAATATCCCTTTGCATGGTGGAATTTTAAAGAGAAAGATTATTTTGTTTCTCCCTCTCCGCCCTGTCAATGCAATGAAAGCACATTGGCCTGTTTTGTGAATTTTTGTGAATTTTGAAGGGAACTTTTGGCCAGTGACAAATGTGGTGCAGGTGTTTTTGTGACCAATGACTCTTCTGGCTGGGAAAAATAAGTAGGTTTATTTTTCTTTGACTTTAAACTATCTGTGTAGGAGTTGCTAGGGAAGTACGTTATCCCTGAGATGTAACTTATACATTGTTGCATAATCAATGTGTATGGGCAAAGCTCTTATATAAATATATTTTTAAATATATTGTAAACTCTTAGTTGTAAAAATTATATTAGGAGGAGACATCTAATTTTATTAAAATTTGCATACAGCTGAAAGTAATTGTGATGCATAGTTGTCAGAAGTGTGATTTTTACTGAAAAGCAGAGCTCTGAGGAGCTGATAATCTGCAAAATCAGGATGAGCCATTTAGACTGATTTGAGTAACAGACTCAAGGATTACTAATCTTTCAGTGCAAAAAGGGAAAGATTTTTCTAGGTATAGGTAGAGAGCAAAGTTACCAGTTAGAAGTTCACCAAATTGCACATAAGGAAGAGATGCACAGTGACATTTGAGAAATAAAAATGGATTGATTTATTCATTCAATTTTCTCCTCCACAAGTGGCAGTTGTTCGGGAACTGGTTAAGTGTTCCCATTTCATTCTGTGAGAAACAGTCATCACTCCTAACGTGTAAAGTGCCACTAGAGGTAAAAAGGAGTTGCTGAAGTGGTAAGAGTAGGTGTCTTATTCAGATGTCTGTAATTTCTTACTGCCCTCCTAGTGTTTAAATTCTTGGCCTACTGTAGCATGCTGCTGTGCAGGCAGTTATGCAAAATTTGATTATTAGGAAAGTAAAGCTTAATGACAGCATATATGCCTGTTACAACAGGCTATCTCCTAATTTTATTTACTTGCTTCAGTTGCATCCACCATGTGAAACAAAGGTATTTAGTCCAAAGGGAGTGTGTACTTAGGGTTTTACTTAGTGTGTTCCATAGGTTTTACTAGCAGAGGATCAAAAAGCCGACAGATAAATGCTTGGTCTTGTGTGATGCTGCCTTAAAATTCAGCTGTTTGTGTTCACATGACCAGGGTTTCACCCAGTTAAGAAAGTTAAATACAGACAGCTGGAAAATTGCTAAAAATGAACAGCATCATCTGTGGGAGACAATGCCAGACCAAGGGGAGCATGTCCTCTAAAGAGCCACAAACACCCTAGAAAGGAACCTGAGAACTTTATCTCAGGATGTGTTAATAGATGTGCTAAAGAGCAGAACAGGGCCCTAAAGGTTTCATAGACCTGTAATGATGTATTTTAAGTTAAAGAAAAGCAAAACAAATACACTTCCTTTTGCAAATGTTATTTTTTGATGTTGGAAAGCAGTGAGACCAATTAAGATTCATTCCCCTGCTAATATCAGAGATGGCAATTACTAACCTAAGAGCACAAATATGACTGAAAACAGTCTGTTCCTAAACCCATAAGCTTGACACTGTATACCCTTGGTGCTATTGTAATTTTAGCAAATGTCAATTTAGAATAAACAAGCAAATGTATAAAATGTAAAAATTAAATTTGCCAAGACTATTGTTTCATATGAAGATGATACAGAATATCTCTAAGAGGTGAAAAATAGGATCTGAATGAACTACTTTTAAATGCATACCAAGAATCTCCCTGCATTGTTGTACTTTTTAATTAGATGAAAATAAATGCATTGAAAAGATGAAAGGAACTCATGTAACATCTCACTTCAAAGGGCAGCTCCACTCTTGAGGAGTGTTTTAAAAAAAAGAAAAAAGAAAAGAAAAGCAGCTTATTCAAGAAATATGCTTTCTCTGTGGATTTGGTTTCCCTTTTACCTGCTTTAGAAACTCGGCAATGACTTCTGCTCATTTGACCTAAATGGAGTCATTACTCCAGTGTAAAGGAGAATGGAAGCTGGCTGACATTGATGTTCCTCCCTGTGCTCCTTCATTGCACTTTGCATTGACTCAGCAATGCTCTCAAACGAGCAGGATTATTTTTGACCTTGTGATGGGATTTTTAGGAAGGTTTCAAAGCTCTGGGCTGTGTACTGGACAGAAATTGTACATGTACAAATGTTCCTTAGCAGCCTCCCAAAATAAGAACCAGAAGACCAAGCACCTCAAGTGTACGTATGCCAGTGCATGCAGCCTGGGGAACAAACAGGAGGAACTGGAGCTCCGTGCCCAGTTGGAAAGTTATGAATATCTGAAACATTGTGGGACAACTCACATGACAGCTGTTGACAGCACCCCCAGGTCCTTTTCTGCCAGGCAGCTTTGCAGCCACTCTTCCCCAGGCCTGTAGCTCTGCATGGGGTGGTTGTGACCCGGCACTTCTCCTTGTGGACCATCATACAATCGGCCTTGGCCCATCAGTCCAGCCTGTCCAGATCCCTCTGCAGAGCCTTCCTGCCCTCCAGCAGATCAACACTCCCCCTGAACTTGGTGTCGTCTGCAAACTTACTGAGGGTTCACTCGATCCCCTCGTCCAGATCATCGATAAAGATATTAATCAGGACTGGCCCCAGTACTGAGCCCTGGGGAACACCACTGGTGGCCTCCTGCCAGCTGAATGTAGCTCCATTCACCACCACACTTTGGGCTTGGCTTTCCAGCCAGTTTTTAACCCAGTGTAGGGTACACCCCTCCAAGCCATGAGCAGCCAGTTTCTCCAGGAGAATGCTGTGGAAGATGGTATCAAAGGCTTTACTAAGGTCCAGGTAGGCAACATCCACAGCCTTTCCCTCATCTACTAGGTGGGTCACCTTGTCATAGAAGGAGATCAGGTTCGTCAAGCAGGACCTGCCTTTCATAACCCCATGCTGGCTGGGCCTGATGCCCCAGTTGTCCTCCATGTGCTGCGTGATGGCACTCAGGATGATCCACTACATAACCTTCCCTGGCACCAAGGTCATTCTGACAGGCCTGTAGTTCCCCGGATCCTCCTTCCTGCCTTTCTTGTAGATAGATGTCACATTGGCTGACCTCCAGTCAACTGGACCTCTCCAGTGTGCCAGAGCTGTTGATAAATGATGTAGAGTGGCTTGGTGAGCTGTTCCACCAGCTCCCTCAGTACCCTCAGGTGGATCCCATCTGGCCCCATAGACTCGTGCATGTCTGAGTGGAGCAGCAGGTCACTGACTGTTTCCTCCTGGACTGTGGGGACTTCATTCTGCTCCTCATCCCTGTCTTCCAGCTCAGCGGGCTCAGTACCCTGAAGGTAACTGGTCTTACTATTAAAGACTGAAGCGAGGAAGCCGTTAAGTACCTCAGTCTTTTCCTCATCCTCTGTGGCAATGTCCCCTCCCCCTCCCCCCCCCCCCCCCATCCAATCAAGGATGCAGATTCTCCTTGGCCCTCCTTCTGTTTCTAATGTATTTATAAAAACATTTTTTCTTATCTTTCATGGCAGTGACCACCCTGAGTTCTAGCTGGGCTTTTGCTTTTCTGATCTTCTCCCAGCAAAACCTCGCAACATCCTTATAGTCCTCCAGACTTGGCTGCCCCTTCTTCTCAAGGTGTTGAACTCTCCTTTTTTCCCTGAGTTCCAGCCAAAGCTCTCTGTTCAGCCAGGCCAGACTTCTTCCCTACTGGGTCATCTTTTGGCACATGGGGACCTGAAGCTTGCTTAAGTGACCCAAATAGTACTTTGCTGGTCTTATTGCCCTGGTTTGGAGGTCAGTAGCAGATGTCTACTGTAAGGTCCCACTTGGAGTTGACCTCTCTGATCTTGACCTAGAGGCATTTGATAGGGCTTCCACAATCACTGTAGTTTACTTCTATACATTCAAGGTTCTCCTCTTCTTCCTTGCATGTCTTTAAAAAACAGCCTATAGCCATCCATCGCGATCCTCCAAGAAGTTATAGGCCCATCAGTCTTACTTCAGTCCCTGGGAAAGTTATGGAATGAATCCTCCCAAGGGCTATCACAAGTCAAATGAAGGATGTGATAGGGAAAAGACATCACGGATTCACAAGGGCAAATTGTGCTTAACAAACCTGATCACCCTCTATGACAAAGTAACCTGCTCAGTTGATGTGGGATGAGCGGTGGGTGTTGTTTCCCCGGATTTCTCCAGGGCTTTTGATATGATTTCCCACAGCCTTCTCATAGAGAAACTGAGGCATTACAATCTAGACAAGTAGTCTGTGGGTGGGTGGGGAACTGGCTGACAGACCGCACCCACAGCGTGGTGGTAAATAGCTCTTTTTCAAACCGGCAACCTGTCACAAGTGAGGTCCCCTAGGGATCAATACTGGTCCAACATTGTTTAGTATCTTAACAAGAAGTGATCTGGGTGATGGGCTCAAGTGTACCCTGATGAAGTTTGCTGATGATACCAAACTGAATGGGGAAGTGGACACTTTGGAAAGGAGAGCCAGCCTGGAGGAGGACTGGGATAGGCTGGAAGAGTGGGTTAACAAGAACCATATGAAGTTCAAGAAGGACAAGTGTAAGATCTTTCACCTGGGAAAACATAATCCAGGATTGCAGCACAGGCTGGGATCTACCTGTCTAGGGAGCAGCTCTGTGGAAAGGGACCTGGCGGTCCTGGTGGACAAAAAGCTCAACACAGGAAGTTCCATCTGAATATGAGGAAAAACTTCCTTTACTCTGAGGGTGACAGAGCACTGAAGCAGGCTGCCCAGGGAGACTGTGGCATCTCCCTTTCCAGAGACATTCAAAGCCTGCCTGGACATGATCCTGTGAACCTGCTCTGGGTGAACCTGCTTTAGCAGAGGGTTGGACTAGATGATCTCCAGAGGTCCCTTCCAACCCTGACCATTCTGTGATTCTGTGAGTGAACAGTGTGCTACTGTGGCAAAGCAAGCCAATAGGATGCTGGGTTGCATCCACAAGGCATCCACCAGCAAAGATAAAGAAGTCATTATCCCACTCAGCTCTTTTTAGGCCATACCTGGAATACTGTATTCAGTTTTCGTCCCTGCTATGCAAAAAGGAGGTGAACAGGCTGGAGAGGGTCCAGAGGTGGTCCAAAAAGATGATCAAAGGTCTGGGAAGCCTGCCAGATGAGGAAAAGCTGAGAGAACTGGATTTGTTCAGCCTTGACAAAATAAGGCTTAGGGGAGACCTTATCACCATGTTCCAGTATTTAAAGGGTGGCTACAAAGAAGATGGAGACTCCATTTTTACAAGGAGTCACATGGAAAAAATGAAGGGTAATAGGTACGAGTTACTCCTGGTGAGATTCCGATTGGACACAAGAATAATTTTTTTTTTATAATAAGGACAATAGTATTGAAATAATCTCCCCATGGAAGTGGTGGATTCCCCAGCATTGGACACTTTTAAGATTTGGCTAGACAGGGTGCTGGGCCCTCTTGTCGAGACGGTGCTTTGGCCAAGAAAGGTTGGACCAGATGATCCTTGAAGTCCCTTCCAACCTGGTGTCCTATGATTCTATGACTCCGTGTGCAGTGGCTCTGTGTCTGGATTTACTTTGTCCAGGCAAATCAATTAAAAATCCATCTGAATTACTCATTGCCTGCTAAGCAAATCAGCCTTCCCAGAATCCAGAGGCAGGTGCTCCTATGCAAAATACCTAAAGGTCATGCCTTGTATACTTCCCATATACAGAATAGCTTAGATTATGCAAGATATTTTACCACCTCAGCATTGGCTGGTTGATCTTGAGAGCCTTTTTTTTTGGACTCCTGACTTAAATTAGTGCTGTCCAGCCTTCCACCAAATTTTACTCCTAAGTCCTCTCTTTAAACACGAGTTGTTTGTTTAGCTCTTGAGCACTTCATTTTCAATCTGTCTAGGTCATGACTCTTGTCATTATATTTCCATGTAAAGATGACCCGGCTAAGGAAAGGATGAATTCAAACTGCCCAAAATGTCAGTTTCCTTTCTTGTTTCAGTTGCCCTGAAGTGTGGGATGGTGGCTTTAGAAAGTAACATTTGTATGCAGAAGCCTAACAGAGGAGTGTCACAACACCCAATTGAACGAGGATTCAAAGAAAGACTAACCTATCTCTGTCCCTAGGAAGACCCTAAAGCTGGGACCTGTCTCTGTAAGCAGTAGTTTTTTCTTGTTACTCAAAGGAAAAAGTTCTGCTTCAAGAAGCAAAAGTGTTGTGTGACTTGGAAAAGAAGAGCAGCTCATCAGCTTCATAACTCCTTGATAGACTTGGGCAGGCTGCTCTGTTTTTTCTTACGCCGTGAGCTGTTTAACCAGTTTGTCAGGTAGCAGGTTGATGTGAAATGCTATCAGCCTTTCACAAGCACAGTCAGCTAAGTAATTGAGTTCATCCCAGATGTGATTAAGTGGGATCAATTATAATAAGAACTAGATAAAAGAGGTAAGACTGTTGTTTCTTGGGTTGGTATTCTGTAGTATTAGCCTTTTAAGTATCCTTTTTACATCAGCAGCTGCAAAACCTTTATTACTTCAAGAAATGGATTCTAGACCAGCATGCAAATGAACTTCATCCTAAACTGATCATTATAACACTGGAACTGCTACTGAATGAGGAGACAATTTGTTTGAAGCATCAATTGCATCAAACAGAAAAGTAGCCATTGAAGTCAATGTTTTGCAATGCAAGGAGCATGTTTGCTCTCAATCTTAAATACCGTTGAATGATCTTGGAGAGAGCTCTTTGTGTCCCAGAAGGGGAATAGGTACCTTTTGTAGCATCATGTTTTGCCGTGGTACTAAGTGAAATTGTTATAGTACTTAAGACTTAATTTGCTAAATATCAGAATTTATAGGTGATTCCTGTAAATTTTTACATGGAATTGTGTATCAGGTGTTCAGTAAATCTGAAGAATATATGTGAGTCAAGTACATTGGAAGTAGTGTAAATATAAATATTACAGGGATGACAAAATATTACTGTTTTCTTTATCAGAAATGGAAAGCCTGCAATGTAGAAATAGAGGGGGCCATATGAACATGCAAAATACAAGAGATGAACGTTGCAAAATAGTCGATATCTAAACTGTAAAAGGATAGACTTGCCCATACTCTTTCATGGCTTCTGGTTCTTACAATGGAGCTCCCAGCCGGCAATTTTTTTGTGGTACAGAAAGAATAAACACAGGTCTGACAAAACAATGTAGGATACATATATTGCCACAGTGATTGTGCTGTTCTGGAGCATAAAGTTTGACCAATAACTGTGTTAGCTTTTTTTTTTTTTTCTGAATGGGAAGAGATTCCTAAGCTCTGGACTATTTCCATAAAAAATCTTTAAGATCTTTAGAACAGTAACTTGGGTCACATGTCTCTTCTATTGCTTATGGATGTACTGCGGTTGTCTGCTTAGTTAATAATCACATCTAATGAACAGAAATCTGACTTTCTCTTTCCCTTTTACTACAGGTAAGATTTGGAGGCCTTTGAAGATCTAGGCTGGCACCCTTATTGCCCTTTCAAGTTCTTTTCTATTCTGATAATTATAAGGTTGCTGAGGGTTGTGCGACTTCTTGATGGGCTAAGTGCCAGTGTCTCTGCTCTAGTCTTTAGTTCCCAGTGTTTTGTTTGCTTTGCTGGCCATTACTAGTAACTGAGCAGGGCAGGGCTGTTCCCCCTCACAGATCACAGATTTCTGTAATCTCTCCTTGGCAGCCGTGGGGGACCACTGTGACATGTCCTGCAGCCAGTGCAAATTTGTAATGTTTTTCTGCATTGAATTCCAAACCCACTGTTAGCCTCTACTTTATCTCTTCCTCCTCCTCCTCCCTCGGTTTTTCTGGCTTTTTGGATAGAATATTGCTTCCCTCAGATACTGGTCCACAGGTCTCTGTGAAAATATTCCTGGTCTTAGATGTCTTTCAAATCACAAGTGGCCATTTTAAATTTCATCACTGACAACCAGCAAGATTTATTCCCTGAAGTTCAGGCACAATAGACTTTGCTATTAATTATTACCAGGCAAGAATCAGAAATTCCTAAGAAGGATTCTTTGGCCTATGTTGTGTTGAGATATGTGAGCATGAGTGGTCTCTTTTGGACCATTCATCCTGGTAGTAGTCTACCACTTTTCTCTATCACTTGGTTTATAATTACTTGCTGCCTCTGTCTGTCTTCTTTCATCCCAGCTGAACATATTAACATATATACACAATACTCTTGCATTATTTTTTTGTGTGGAACTTTACTAAATATCCTTGGAAGCTTTAGATGTCCTTTACCTGACAGTGTCACTTGCAGTGTTTAAAGTATTTGATAACTATAGAAAAATTAAATAGAAGATAAGAGAAATCACTGTAGAAATGAGAGCTATTATGCTATTCTGTTGAGGTTTATTTTATTAAACAAAAAGCATTTGAAGTCTGACATTTTTAACCATTGAGCCTTTTCACAATACATATTTAATTGTGGCACCAAAAGCTTTTTATATGTATTATAAGAAATGATACATCCAGAAAAAAAAGAAGTAATCGCCTATTTTCTTGTCTATTATGTGAGCATGTAAAGTATTTTTGCCCAAGAGTGCCTCTGTTGTGCTCTTGTTGTCCAGTCATTTTTCAATGTGGACATCATCAGACCTTTCTGAGAAAGATTCAAGGAACACCAGGTCCCTGGGAAAGTCTCATCCTCATGATCAGAGTTGAATTTTAAACTTGAACCATGAGATTTGGGGTTGTTGCTCATGGGTTCATTTCCAGCATTAACTGTTATAGTTTTGTAGATTGCTCCCTCCTTGGAGACTTGCAGTGACCCCAGATTTAGCCTTACATGGTAGTGAGCTCTGTATGGTTTTGACTTCTTCAGTTGTCAGCATTATTTTGCATTCCCCTTTGTGGTTAAGCAAGCTGGAATGATCACTCCTTAAAACATCTTGTAGACTGCAGTGAACACAAAGCCTAAATAAAACATATTTTGATGCTTGATATAGTGTCCCTTCTGCTCCCTTGAAATTCTCTTGGACACTGCTTCCTGAATACATCCCACCCTGGAGCTGCACCTTCTCCTTTTGAGCTGTGACAAGGGCTACAGTCGTTCATCAAATCTGGCATTTTTCTTTCTGCTTGGTGTTTCCTTTAAAAGACGTTGGTAGGGGTTGCACCTTTTCCCCTACACTTGAATAGTGCTCTTGTTATAGGCCAGTTGTAGGGGAATGAAGGCCGTGGGTTGATCAGCATTGATAACATGCAGCTGTGGCCTTGCCTCAGCGGCAGTGGGTTGATTGACATGGATGATGTGCAGCTGTAGCTCGTTCCCACTAAGTAGTTAAATAGCCCCGAGGAGCGTAGGAGAGGGGTTGGATGGAGGAGTAGTGTGGTCTGTTTTCTGGAGGAAGGAGATACAGCACAGACAGTAGAATCTGACCAACAGTAAAGCCTTGCTGCAGCCTGATAGTTTGTGCTGCAATAGTCAGTTATTTTTAATTTCCAGGAAGAACAAGTAGAGGGAGATTTGTTAGTGATGTTCCTTTTTGCTCCAGGAAAGGAAGGTCTCTTCTTGCCTTATAGTTCAACTGCATTAGCTGTAATCACTTTAGAGTAGGGGGGTAAACATAGTTTCCACCTGTTTCCTCACCTCTTCCCAACATTGTCAGAAGGTAACTTAGGATGTTGTGACATTAGCTCATAAGATGTAACATTACCCATTCCTTTAAAAATCAAAAACCCTCAAGTAGCCCACACAGAGGAAAATACAACTTTCTGTGTTCAAGCAACTGTTCATATATATAACCTGTACAGCTTTGAAGAATATATTTCTGCTTCACAGGACACTACAAGACTGGAAGATGAATCCCTAAAGGAGGAGTTCCCACTCTGTGAATTCACTGAATATAAAATAATAACTCTCAAAATAGATTTTAAGTCTCTACTGTAGCTGCATGATTTGTTTACTGTGCTCATTTATTCCATTCTTTAGGTTTGAAGATGGCACAGTCTCTTTTCTTGATATTATTGCTCTGAAACATGGATTTGATGTTCTGGAAAAACTCACAGGTCAGTTGACATAATTCTAATTCTTAAGTGTGACGTTACAGATTTATACTTGGGGCACAAGTCTGATCATAATTCCTATGGCTGTAGCTTAATTTTCCTTTTAGATTTACTATCCATGTTGATCAGTGTGAAGATCAGACTTCAGTGTAACTGCTTTATTCTGGTCTTACATATTGGATTTTTCCATTCTGGTTTGGAAAAAAAAATCCAGACTATTCTACACACACAGGACATGAGTACATTGAGCACATCTAGTCTGCCTCACAGTCATGAAGATGAAGTAGGAAAGTAACAGTAGAAAGTAGCTGAGTGGCTCTCCCTCTTTGAGTATCTTTGGAGCCCTTAACATGGAGCTAACGCTAAAGTCCCAAGTAAAACTTTGAGCTGACCTTCAAGCCAGAAGCTCTGTGTGAAGGGTGATGCTCATGTGCCTTGTTGACTGCAGGGCAGCCTGCTGCTTGTCTGACTCAGCCCCCCAAATGCACAACCTCTCTGTGGTTGCTGCTACAGGTCAGTGATTCTTCTGAAAGGTGGGGGAGATGACACTGGGCCAGGGAAACTTGCACCACTGGCTGTGCAGGAGGTTTGCACCATGGCATGCTTCTACATGTGGAAAGTGCCAGGTTAAGAAAGTATGTTCCTGAAATGTATGTTTCATACGCAGGTATGTGCACAGTCAATGTGTAATGTCTGAACCTCTGTTCTCCAGTGCACTCTGATTTCCTATATAAAAGCATAAAATGCATCATAATGTAAAAGAGGCCTGAGTCCAGAGAGACGCCGACTACGTATTTTTCAGGCTGGTATAATTTCTGCTAGTGTCTGTGGAGGTTTATTGTCAGGATTTAACTGAAGGATTCTAGTTTCTTCTTCCTCACAGAGCAAGACTCTTGTGAAGAGTATTCTTTTAGATGCTTGAGGTCTTGCTTGTGTGGAAATCAATAGTAGAGTTTTCATCCACTTCAATAGAAGCCTGATTGAGCCCCAACAAGTAAGGATGTTTTGCTTTATGATGCTCTGCATGGAGACTAGGGATCAGAAACCAGCTTTTAGTATATGTTCTTGTGTAAAATGCTTCTGAAAAATGCACAATCTTAAGCACGTTCCCTTGTAAAGAGAGCTAACTGCTTTGGTTTAATGTGTAGGAGCATTGCCTGCCACAATGGGGAAGTTGATAGCATCTCCTCCATCGCGTTTCTCATCCGTCTAAGCCTCCTATTGGTGCTTATTTTAGTTAAACAATTGAAAAATCTTTTAACACTAGACTGAGGAGAATACTTAGCCCTCAACCTGAATAAAGTGGATAACAGTGGATGAAAGGGTACAATAGAGGCATGAATAAATAGTATGTTGAGAACCTTCAGGTGCTAAAAATGCCCAAAATGTGAGTGGCTTCAAATTTTCACACTTATAATCCTTTCATAAAAAAATGAAAAATAAAAATTCATTAATATTTCTATTTTCAATTTAAAAACTTATTTTTTCTACAGTGCTAAAATATAGAAAGATAAAGAAGCATGAGAAATGTATAGGCTGAAAGAGTAAACAAGAAAAAACCTATATGGAGGAAAAACTTGAAAAATTAAGTAAAAAACTATTTTAACAAATATTTGAGTTTTAAAACTTCTGACATGCTGGTGTAGCCTAGGTACTTTGATGGTCTCTAGTCTGGAGTACCACACTGAGAAGCAGAAGTGCCAGCACTGCTTCTTTACATCTACAAGAGACCGGAGTAACTTAGAAGAATCCACAGTAGAAGAAGAAATTGAGTTCTGTAAAGGAATTTAGTCACCACATAATCCAAAAATTTTCCTCAAAGGCATTTGAACATTGAATAGTCCTACACCATTATCCGTGACCCAGGATGAATTAAGCTTGTGTTCCAGATTAGCAGGAACTTCCAACATCTCCCTTCACACCATGTGCTGTGCTTTTTAATTAGAATTTAATTATACAGAAGAGAAATCAAACAAGCACCATGCAAAGGTGGTAGTAGAATGTGGTATAGCTGTGGTCACATTCGGGTTTTCCCATTGTAAAATGCATTTTGTGTGCCCACTTTTCAAAGCTTGTGTGAAGGGTGACTGCGGTGTTCCAGCTTCCTCAGCCCCATCACACCTCTGTTGCCTCTTCCATGTTGGCTGTCAGAGCAAGGCTGGCTGAGAGCCTGTGGTGTAGCACCACTGCCTACAAAGCGGTTCATGCTGCCCAGAGCAGTTTGCCTAACTCCAGATATTTAGCTCTTCAACTTATATAAGCATTGAATATATCTGTGCCTGGCACAACCGATGCAACAGGAGATTCAGTGCTTTGCAACTGCCATTTTCCTCTCACCATCCTTTTCTTCCTTGCACATCATTGATGGAATTTTGCAGGTTATTTAATTTCTGTCAAAGGTCCGCTGTTCCTTTTGGATAGAGATTGTTGGTCTTTGTGTGTATGCAACAAAGCTGTTACATGTTGCAGAAACACTTCATAATCCAGAAGGAGTGCAGATGCGTTTTAAGTCACTTATATGCGTATATCTTCCATTTCAACTGTCAGAGTTTTCAGTAGCAAAGTGCACTGTCAGATGTGAACCACATCTGAACCTCATTTTGCTGTAGCTCCTGGAGTATTTGCTTTGCACTCACCCAACAGAAACAGTGATTCTTATTCTGTGTTGGAAATAGTCTGGAGTAGAAACAAGCAAAATAAAGTATTGTTGTTACTAATTGTGTCCTTCTGTACAATTAAAGCACTGCTGAAGTTCTTTTGGGATGTACTGTAGCTAGATTGTACCGATGTATTTATTGAAGATGGGTAGGGAGAGCATTGATGGAAGGTAAATTAGTTTCAGCATTAGGCAGTGTTTTGAAGAACAGAGATCTGTTTCTGAGTCTGTCATCTGACTAAACCCCTGACCTGTCTCAACTTCTATTTAACAACAAGACATAGTTCATACCAGAGTTACATCCAGATACGTGTGTGTATTTAAGCCATTTTCAGAGGTCTTGGCTCTATATGATTCTTAAACTTAACCTTAGCTGGTATGTATTTTTATTGGTAAATTTGCCTCAGTTTTACAAATGAAACTAAGATACATCATTTGCAGTTATCTTACAAGTTATCTTACAAGACTTTATTATAATGTCTGTTCAGGAAACATTAATTCTATTCACAAGAAAATATAATATGTATTGGAATGAATTTTAAAATTAAGACTAAGTCTTCTAGGGATGCTGAATTGAAAGTCATTTTTAAGTTCACTGGATGTTTGACTGGTTGTCGGAGAGCAATAGTTGTGTTGGCTTTCATGAAGGCAATTATACCACACAACACCAAAGCAAAATACAATGCAGGATGCTAAATGGTGAGGCTAACTGATTTTTAACTTGGTCTTTGGGACTTTTGAGTTGTGTTTACCCTGTGATAACTTTTACCATCCTCTGGTAAATCAAGGACTGGTTGCATCTAGCTGATGGAATGAATGTTGGGCAGCCTGCGTTTAGTGGTACTGCACAGATTCTCATGTGTGTTGTTTAAACACTTAGGGTTATGCAAGTCATCCACTTGAGGGCCAAAAAAGGTAATTTTTTCCTCATTCAGATTGGCAGGGATTACTGGGATTTCTTCTCCTGTGTGGAGTTTGTGACTTCATCCTGCTGTTATCTGGGCATGTCACCTAAACTTGGACCATGGGTGTGATGCTTATGAATTGTACTGCTTTCATCCTTGGTGCTGCTTTCGTTCATAATTTTAATGGTTTGGGTTCTTTTCTTTTAAACATTTTAAGATTAAAAATGACATTAATACATGTGTTCTGGCTTGTGATTAGTAGGTGTGTTGGAAATGGATACTTCATTTTGGTTGACTTCTATGAAATTCTTCATTTTGGGGGGAAATTCTTCCTTTGGTTTGAGAGAGAATGAATTGTTGATTAAATTTTTATTTTCTCTATGCCAACCATTTGCCACAACATGAACTTTAACATAAAGGAAACCTGAGTAATTTGTACTAATATCCTCACCTTACTGCTTATAATTAACACCTTCTCTAATTGTACTTGAGAGAGAGTTATGTGTTGTTGGGGTGCTTTTTTCTAAGAAAAAATGTTGAAGTTGACAGTAGGGAGATGATGCTCCATTCACACTCTAAATAGGAAAACAGGGATACACTAAAGAGAAAGTATTTAAAATTCTGTCTTTAGAAAGCAGAGTTTGACTTCTAAATATGAAGGGAGTGCATAAGAAAAAATCCAAAGATATTCTGATTATCAGATAATGACACTACTGGTATGCCAAAAGAGAAGTATTTCTCCTCTCCTTTCATGGAGAGTGAGTTGCTGTTTTTAAATTTCTATCCCAAGATGAACTGTGTTTAGAGACAAGCTAGAAAGCAAGCTATTTGTTAACTGCTAGCAGCTCTTGCTGCTAGCATGTTACACCAGTCCAGGTTTTCCTAGCTTTGTGACTTGACTAATGCAGACTAGACATTATTTGTACCCTTGAAAGCAGAGCAGAACAGCTAGAGCATGATTTGAGGAGCGCTGAAAAAGTGAGTTGCCAGAAGAAATCCTGCCGACGCTGCTTTTGCAGAGTTTAATCTGTATATGAGGTTTCTTCCTGGAAAGAAACCAGCTTTTGTTTTGGATTTTTAAAATATGTGTTTGCTAATATTGATGTGGATTTCATTCACAAACTGCCTAATCTGTGAAGAAGCCTAGAAAAGGACTAAAAGTGTCAGAGTCATTCCTCAGGCCTGTAGAGATAACATAGGAAGAGGTAGTACTGGACATAAATGTGTTAGGTGTTTTTGCATATACATCTAGAAAGAAAAATACGCTTCTTAGGAACTAAAAGGGGGGAAATGTCTTTATTATAAGCTGAGCTGATGAAGAAAAAGTGCAGCACAGCTGACAGAACATATACTCTTGGCAAGAGATAATTGTTCTGTGTTCAGACAAAAAAGTAAGCAAGGTTTCTGTGGTGAAGGACTTTGATGGCATCCAGTGTTATTACAGGGGAGAGATTTGCAGCAGAGTCTTTTCATGCTGGATCTCTGGAAAGAGGAATCTGGGGCAACTAATAACTGGGGGATCCCCACAGGTGCTCTTTCATTGGCTGTGGCTTGCCAAGGCAAGAAATGGCAGGGAGCATCAGTTTTGAATACCGATGGGCTTCTCACTCATCCGGTGATAACTGAGCTCTTGAGGTCTGCAGCTACTGAGAACTTCTCCTTTGGCAGGGCTGTGTACACTGGAGGTCCAAAATATTAAAGGCTACAAGGAGAAACTTGAGACAATTTTGTTTGGGGGGCCTTATGTTTTTTCCACGTGAAAGGATGCTGGAGTCACTAATCTCATTTTTCTCACCAAGGAAGCCTTAACCCCACCCTACTGGCAGTAGAAGAGTCCCTGGTATGCCAGTTAGTGTGGCCTGTGCCTGCCTTTCCTTTTCTATCCTTTTTTTATTTGTGTAGTTTAATCCCTAGATGAAGAAGACATTAGTCACAAATATGGGATATCCTACTAGTTACACTTTGATATTGTGTATCAGGTATTACTTCTGAAGTTAGTGGAACCTGCAGTAATTATGATCACAGTATGCGCTTTGCTTTTTGCTATGATTTATACACCTTCATCTAACTGCTGGTTGAATCATTACAGAAAAAAACACCAAACCAAAACCAACCAGACATATGGAAGAAATAGGAAGAGCAACATTTGCGTGGGGAATGTGACAGCTGCTGAACATGTTGGTATCCTCAGTTATATTATGTTGCAGGTCACGGTGTTGACTTTACTAAAGCCAGCAGAAATGCCAAAAAGCCAGTGAATTTAAAAGAACAGTTGTTCTGGATCCTGAGGAGCATCCGACTGCACTCCTACAGTGGTCCGTTTGTTCCCAAATACAGGCTTTAAGAGTGTAGTCTCTGATAATCCTTTTTTTTCCCAGCCCTGATTGGTAATATTAGAATGTGGATGTCCCCATTGAGCTGGGGTAGCTATAAATCAGAGTTGCTGATGTGCTGATAAGAGCGGAGTTTGTCCATGAGTTACTTGTTCAATTTCTTCAAGATAGTGGATGGCGATCTAACAAGAATGATAAAATCCTAGACCTGCACTCTCCCTATCGCTGAAATCAGTAGAGGTATACAGTAGCATAAGATCAGGAAAGCAAGATGGGAGACCATCAAATAAACTGCTGTGATTAAATAAATTGAGTAGATATAGAAATAGATTAGTTCAAAATAAACTAAGAAACATTGACTTTTTTACAATAGTACAGCAAATGATCAAGCAATTAGTATATGCTTTTTATTACATTGTATATTAATCCCCTTTTATCCGTGACTTACCCCGTGGAGTCTCACTCCTATTCAGATCATCCATTGAACAAGGTTTTGCTAATGTAAACACCAACTGTATGGTCTAAATTTCTTGCAGTTCTGCATACCTTGGTGCACATGGGATAGTATAAGAAATGTGGGTGTTCTGCCGTACATCACACGGTTGCTGTGAAACTAAGCCCTGACCTACTGATGAATCAGAACCTCTGTAGAGCAATTACCGGCATTTGTTCGCTTTCAGATTTGCAACAAGAGATTGTGTTTCACTGTGAGGACCTCATCTGTGTGGACATTCTTATGAATGCTTCCATTCAAGTCAATGGGGCCATGAAAAGGCTAATGTAATTTGGTGTCTACTTTGACCTCAGCAAGCCTTTTGACACTGTCTCCTATAACGTCCTTATATCTAAACAGTGGAAGTGTGGATGAGGTGAGCGAGCAGTGAGGTGAATTGAGACCTGGCTGAATGGCAGATCTCAGACGGTTGTGATCGGTGGCTCAGAGTATATGGAGGCCTGTGGCTGGTGGTGTTCCCCAGGGGTCAATACTGGGTCCAGTCTTGTTCACCTTATTCATTGATGACCTGGATGAAGGGACAAGCGTACCCTCGGCAAGTTTGCTGATGATGCAGAACTGGGAGGAGCGGCTGACGCACCAGCAGGCTGCACTGCCATTCAGCCAGATCTGGGCAGGCTGGAGAGCTGGGCAGAGAAGAACCTCATGAAGTTCAACAAAGGCAAGTGCAGGGTCCTGCACCTGGGGAGGAACAACCCCACGCACCAGCACAGGCCCGGGCTGACCGGCTGGAAGGCAGCTCTGCGGAGAAGGACCTGGGAGTGCTGGAGGACAGCAAGGTGCCCATGAGCCAGCAGGGTGCTCCTGGGGCCAAGGCGGCCAATGGGATCCTGGGGGGCATTAGGAGGAGGGTGGCCTGCAGGTCAAGGGAGGTTATCTTCCTCCTTTCCTCTGCCCTGGTGAGGCCACATCTGGGGTGCTGTGTCCAGTTCTGGGCTCCCCAGTTCCAGCGGGACAGGGAACTGCTGGAGAGGATCCAGTGGAGGGCCATGCAGGTGATGAGGGGGCTGGAACATCTCCCTGATGAGGAAAGGCTGAGAGAGCTGGGCCTGTTTAGCCTGGAGAAGAGAAGACTGAGAGGGGATCTTATCAATGCCTACAAATATCACAAGGGCAAGTGCCAAGAGGATGGGGCCAGGCCCTCTTCAGTGGTGCCCAGTGACATGACAAGGGGCAACAGGCACAAACTGCAGCACAGGCAGCGCCACCTGAACATGAGGGAAAACTTCTCTACTCTGAGGGTGACAGAGTGCTGGAACAGGCTGCCCAGGGAGGTCGCAGAGTCTCCTTCTCTGGAGACATTCTAAACCCACCTGGATGTGACTGTGCAACCTGCTCTGGGTGAACCTGCTTTAGCAGGGGGTTGGACTAGGTGACCTTCACAGGTCCCTTCCAACCCCAACCATTCTGTGATTCTTAACAGCCAGGGGGCAAGATGAGGACTTGGGAGACTTGAGTTCCTTTCCTCTGCCATGAAATTTACTTGTCTTTTATTAAATCATTTAGATAGTAATCTTCAGGGGAGCAGGGAGTTGTGTAACAAAATGTGTTTCCAGATCTGCATTTAATCTTGGGTGGGATTTACCTTACTTTGCTATCAGCACTTACATCTGAGGTAACCATTTAGATTCCCATTGCAGTCAGTGAAACAGACAGTACTTCACCAGCTTGATCCCTCTGAACTTTTTTTGAAATTTAGGATGAGAAGAGTTACAGCCAGCAGTACCAGTTCTTCTCATTGTCTGTTAAGGGAGCTTAGATGATTAGCGTACTGTGGTATAGGGCATTTCTTCACTTTTACCTAACTTTTCTGCTAATGATCCCTTTGGGACTAGAAAGCTGAACTGTCACATTAGTTGAAGTGTAAATAGTATTTTGGCTTGTTCATCTTCCCTTGTATCTGTGGCTTGCGTTGGGCAGGGCAGGTTCTACACTTGTGGTTGAAATAAACCAGTAAAGCAGAACAGGGAATGTGCTAGAAGAACCCTGAGGAGTGTGAAGGCTCAGCATGAGGTTTTCTATTTGTGAAACTGTCATGTCTATGACTCTGTGAGTGATTTCTGATTTGCAACATATGTTTCCTGCTTCAAATTCAAGCTTATTAAGGTAGATGTTGCTTTCTCTGGGAGGGAAAGGCTCATAGTCTGACAGCAGACAAACTATCTAGCAAAGGCAAAAAAATTTCTGTCTCCTAGGTGAGAATGTCCCTGTTGCGGTAAACCAATCAAAAATATGCCTTATATAAAGAATGTGTATGTACAGCTGACTTCAGAAGTTTGTGATCATTTCATTTTCAAATGACTGGTTAAAGCAGATTAGGAGGAAAGAAAGCTCAGTTGGTTCTTTTGCATCAAAAGAAGCCATTGTTGGAACTGTGGTTAATTTATTAGGAAAGACATGCTCAACGGAACACACATTTGCTAATGGCTGTAGATGAAATTAAAACATTTAAAGAATCAGTATTACAAGAGGAGCAAGTAGGCGAGGCAGTCTTGTGCAACTGTCTGGAAGTCCAGCCAAGCACATACAATGTATTTGGAAGGCCTGCCTCTCTACTGTAGGTACAGAATCTGTTCCCAGTTCTGTCTGAGGTAGCATTGTGAAATCTGTCACTTCTAGTAAATAAAGTGGGAGAAATTGTTGTAGCCTATGTCAAGAGAGAATGGGTGGAAGACCAAGTCTTCAATAAATGCCGTGGGAATATTAACAGCAGTCAAGAGTAATGGAATTCTGATCCTGTAGTTCCTACACCGATCCAGCATTGCCTACACGTGGCCAAAGGATATCTTGGAGAAGAAGTACTTTCTGTCTGTAATACCTTTTCCCCCTTATCATTTTCTGTGTCAGATATAGTTAGGATCTGAAAGAATCATTATTTTCACTACACAGTTGTCATTATCATTGCTAAGAGATAGATATTAAGTCCTATGGGACTGTATTTTTGAAAGGAGAGCAGAAGTGAGGGTTTTCAGACTTGGATGGAAATGTTCCAAAAACTTTTTGATGCCTAGATTGATTAATTAGATTACGGTCCTTAGTATTCTTAGAATACCCTTTTTAAGTGGGAAAAAAAGAAAAATTCTTGTTCAGTTGTATTCTTAAAACCTGTATAAGAAATGCTCAAGAGTTCTGTCTGTATATTGCCAGCTAAAATACAGAACTGAAAGGGAAACAGAAAATAAAATAACATGTAAACCAAGTCCATTACATTTTAAACAGTGTAATATATTGCTAATTAATTTTTGCTACAACTTGATATACTAACAAGGAAATAAAATGTTACATTGTGGATACTAATTTCATTGATTGATATGTGAACAGTTTTCTTACCAACATGCACCTGGAAAATGGACTTTGACAGGGCAGTAAAATAAATCGTTACATGACAAACTGGAGCACGTTGTGATTCGAGAAGGGATCAGCATTTTGGCATTTGCCAAGAAAGGTCTGGCTGGCGTTAGAGGTGTGCACAGCAGCCATCCCTCAGCACATCTCAGGGTCCTGTTCTAGTGCATGCTGGCTACCATGGCAAGGATTGCCTTATTTCATTTATTACATTTTTAATTTCCTAGCTAACTGGATCCAGCTGTTTCAGCCCTTCATGCAACACAGAGATTTTATGCTAAATCCGAAGGGGCTAAATTAAAGTGAAAGGAAATTTGCATATTGTGTAAAACTCTACTTGTTCAGCGGATCCAGATTATATGGTGCTAATCACAAACACTAGATAGAGTAAATCCTCTTGAAGTCACCCTGGGGTTAAGTCAAATGCTTTACACTCTTTGACACATACCCATGAAATATGTAATCAAGTCTGTTTGACGTCCTCTCCTAATTATGTGTGTGTATTTTAAGCAGATGCTTTTCCAGCTGATCTGTGCCTTTTGAGATCTTTTTTCATTATTAATCAGAAAATCACGCTGTATGTTAACAGCAAGTACCAATTATGAGAAACTAATATTAGTTGCTTTACTTAGAAGCTGTGCTTTTGCAAATAAGACCATTGCCAAATAACATATAGATGTAAAGAAAATGTTAAATCTCGCAATGCTATCCATCAGGGTCATAATTATTCTACCATGTACTGTGCTATTTCAGCCTAAAACTTTATTTTCCATGTACTGATTTTTTAGTTTGAGGATAAAAAGTAAAGAAAGTTCTGTGTAGGAAGTAGGAATGGACTGCTTGTTTTCATAAAACCTAGAATTTAAATTATCGAAATGTTTCCCCCAAGACTCTACATTCGTAACTTTTGCCAAGTATATGAATACATAAGCTTAGCTCTTCATGAATTCTACTTACTCAGTGAGATACTATCAGGAGACAAAATTAATATTTAATTAACTTAGGAGTCACAGAGTTTTAAGTAAACCCCATTTCTATTGTGACTATGCAAGAACAGTCTTCAGAAATTGCTAGTGACCTAGTTGGTTTTACCCCTACTACTCAGCTGAAGGATGCAAACTGCCACTTGCATTTTGCTGAAGTTTCAAACCGAGTTTGTTCCCTTCAGCATGTTTAGCAGAGACATCTACTGGCAAAATTTTAACCAACATTCTCTTCCTCGGGTCCTACGACACCATTTCTTACACCTCTGAAGATGTGCTAATATAGAAATGAGTACTTTGAAGGTTTTAAATGTACTGGAGTATTAAATCTATTATTTGGGAAGAAGCATTAAGTAGTATATAAACAGATGCAAAATTAATAAAGGCAAAATAAAATTTTCCTATTGTCTCACAAAGGTTACTTCCTGTTGAAATATTTAGTGGAGGTATGCATATCGGAGAGGAATATAATAAAGGAGTTTATGATCTATTGTAGATGAACAGGACTAATTGCTAGTCACGTAATAATCATAGTTAGTCTCCACTGATTTTGATTCAGTCAATATAGAACGGAAAGAAAGAAATGATAGGATATTATCAGAAGAGCTGTTCTGCCTGCAGTCACTGGTTTCATAGCTAATGCTTGCTCCACAGTCGCAGTTTATTTTTTTGACAAGCATCTGCCCCAGCTGTCACCTTTGCCTAGATTTTAATGGCTCTGGATAGACCCGTTCTAGATATGGTTTCAACGCTTACGCACTACCCGCTCTAGTTGCGGTTTAAACACTGAAGAGGCAGTTAGTGGTGGAATGAGCAAATGCCGGGTGCTTGCACAGACCGAGGTACCAGCAAGTCCCCCTGTGGCTCAGGCTCTGGAGGAGCCCCCAGGAGTCTGACTGGCAGCCCTGCCTCGCTGCTCCCCTGGGAGACACCCACGTACCTGGGGGTGGGTGTACCCTTGCTGAGGTGGAAAAGCAGAACTGAAAGAACACAGATGATTACATCCCCCAAACAAATGGTCATTAGGTATTTAAAAATCAGTCTTCACGTTTTCAGGTAACCTGTGGGTTCAAGACACTAAGGAGCATCTCATCCACCTAGTTGGAGTGGGCATATTTTCTCACAATTGCTACTGATGAAATATATTTTTAAAAGCACCTGTCTTCCAATGTTTGTTTTTCCAGGCTAAGTTGAAGCATTTTAAAAGAGATGAGCTCCTTTTATAAGAGGCCTGCTATAGTGGAATTTTTCAGATTGGCTTTATTCAAGTAAAATGCCACTATTCTCTGAAGTAAATGTTCACTGAACCTGTTTTGATCAGTTTGTGTGCTACATTCCTGAAAGTATTAATTTTATTTTACTCTAGGTTTATATGCATTTGGAATGGCCATTTCAGGTCTATTAAGCTTTCAGGTCTATATGTGCACCTCAGCCAAACTCCAGATTTAAGACCCACGCATCTGCTTACCCATATCACATCCCCTATTCCCCCATTTTCATCCACATCCTAATTCCATGAAAAGAAGACTTCACTAGGCAAAGTATCTCTACTTGTGAGCTGCTTTACTTGCAAATGTGGCAGTTCTATGACAGCTAGAAAAACATTTCTGTAAGTTTTTCCTCTGTTCCTCCTTTATCCTCTCTTCCTTTCTCCTTTATTTTTTCATCTTTTTATTTTCAAGAGCTTGCATGTATTGTGTTAAAGTATCTTACAAATTGTGCTCTACAATACTGAATTTAATACAAAGGTTTGAAATTGGTTGGTTTAACTTGGTTGTTGCTTATGGTCTTTTAGCATGAGTGTGTTGTCTCCAGTTAATGCTAAAATTTCCATTTTATTACCGTTTTGACCAAGAATTGCTACTTTTTGTATTTTATTCACATTATTAATTGAAGCCCCAGGACACTAAAATTTCTGCCTAGTTTCTCCTTTAAAGTATAAACTTCCAAATCAGCTTGAACTTTGGCTACCTTCCTACTGAATGCTTCATAACATTTTAAGGCAGTCATAAAAATCACTTTATTTTTTAAGTATTAGGCTAATGTCAATGATATTCTCACAAGAATCAACAAAAAATGGTGCTAAGCAGGAAAAAATCTGCCATAAGATAATGTTTGAATAAAAAATACATTTAGCTTTATAAATTGAGGGTACAGAGATGTAATAAATATTTCTTGGGTTATCCAGTCCATGAAAAAAAAAAAATGATACTGTCTTAAAGAATAAGGACTGAATGAGCAGTTTTCTAATGTCAATGAATTTTATCATCAATAGTACAAATCACGGGTTGTGGAACTAGATGATCTTTAAGGTTCCTTTCGACCCAAACTATCCTATGATTCTATGATTTAGGGAGATAAAATAGCTGACACAAATTTTCTCAGCTTAAGTACGTTAGAGGACTTTCATTTTTTACAGTAGAGTGATGTTGGCAGAAGGTCTGCTCAGTTGTATGTAGTTATTTCACTAAGCAAATTAGGTTGAGCTATTATTACAAGAGCTGGTGTAAACCCTCTTTGTGTTAGAAGGATTTTGAAACCATAACCGCACTGGCAAAACCTTTAGGGAATAAAAATCTATCTGCTCCTGAGTGCCTAGCAGCACTATTCTATATTTCAGGCATGACGTTCCACTTTAGTGTAGAATAAGGAGAAAATGTCGCACTTTGGACATGACAGCATACTACACACCTTTTCTAATGACCTAAATAATTGCAGCGCTGTGCAAGGCAACCAATATTCATTATCCTTTGGGGAGTCCTTTCCTGGTGTAAACTGTCGTAATTTATTGATGTTAGCGGAGGCATTAGATAGCTGACACCACCTGCCTCTAAATCTTTGGCCAAGATGACAGAGATGCTGTTTGCAAATGTGCCATTCCACTGACAATTGAGCTAGTTTCACTCCTTGGACATGGCTAGGAGTTCACACCATGAAAGAACTTCATCCCAGAAATTAAAGGGCAAGGCTGGGGATCATAATTATTGAGCCAGTTTTATTTATATAAATAAATTTTCATAAATTTTGGCAAAACTGTGGAGTGGTATGATTTTCTTTACATACTGTATAAAGAAAAATGTGAGCAAATTGACTATAGATGAGTGAGCAGATAACAGGGTAGGTTGGATGCTCACAGTTCTGTTGTGTTTGAGCCTGTTTTGAGACAGAGAAGGATGTCTGTTTTGAAAGGTTTCTTTTTCAATATAGATCACATAATCAGAACAAGAGTTTATTTTCCTTCTTGTGACTATTTGTTAAGCAGTGAAAGTCAGCTTCTAACTAGTAGAGAGCCTGGGCCCAACTGTAAGTTATTTTCTTAAAGTATACCAAAAATTATATTTTGTGGGTAACTGAAAGCAACAAGTCAGTCAGTGCCTTTTCAGAGTGCTTCCAGGCACCTGTTTTTAATGTCATACATTTATTTTTTTCCCTTTTTCTTCTTCATGTTCATTAGTGGCAGTTTTTTTGTTGCTAGTTTGTTTTTTTTTGGGAAACTAGGGTCATGTCTGTTCATGGAGATGTTTTCAACTATTTTTTCAACCCAATATGATATAGTACAAGTTTCATTAGATTTATGTTGTAATTTCTTTCTTCACTGTATTGGTTTAGTATGAGATTAGCTACTTCTTATTTTGAGATAAATAAGATGATCTTCTAGAGGGACATGAATCTCAGATTTCAGTTAGGCTCTGGTTCACAAGATCTACTAATTCACCATTGTCACTGTTTAAATGATTAAGATATTTCCGTTTGCAGACATTCACCCCAAATCTTGGCCAGAGTTGATGCCTAGAGGCAGAGTAGTCAGCATACCTACTTCTGAGCTCTGGCACCCGGCAGTCCAACCTACTAACCTTAGTTTCATCTGCCTCTGTCTCCATAAATAAAAAGACATGAAATGCTGTGGCTGAATGCTCAAATTCACAATCTGTGTCAGGGCTTTGGGTGACAGTTACAGAGTTTGCTACTTCTGGCTTATAGCCTTTTCTATAGCCACTGTGTTGTCTAGTCTGACAGAAGATGCTGAACAGAAGCTTGAATTTCATATCAATATAATCTAAAAAACATGAGTCAGGTCTAAGGTATGTGGGACATAAAATCTCCCATCATTTTTTATGAAGATGATATGGGTGGAGAACGGAAGCTGCATGGACTGTCTTGGAGAATAATGTGGAAAATACTCAAGTGCCACCCTGTAAATCAGTCATTTCTTATAATCCAAAATATGTAATGCAGTCCTGATTGCCTCATCACACAAGTGCATCCACAGAATTGGAGGGTGCTTAGCAATGAGCAGCAGCACAAAAAGAGTGCTTACATGAACAGGAACTAGGATAATCAATGGCATCTTTTAGAGACATGTCTCTGCTTATAAAAAAAAAAAAAAATGTTTATGTGTATTTCACATCCTGCTTAGCAGAATACAAAATGTGTGTTTTTCCACACGTTTGGTTTTTCAGTGTTTGCTGTGTTTAAAGCATTCCCATGGTACCTCCTTTTCCTGCTGTTCCACAGGGGCTTTTCTATTCTTGGAAGCAAGTCACCAGGGGAATTAAACCAGTGTTCAAGAAAGGGGGGAAGAAACAGAAGAAGAAACTGTGAGGACAATCCAATTGTTCCTATGTCACTTGATTCAATAAGAACAAAAACATTAAAAGGATTTGGGGGCTGCAAGCTGCTGTTGTGCTGACTAATTTACCATGCGTGCAAATGCTCAATGAGGGGGCCTTGAGCTAGCCAACATACACTGTTGGTCTGGGCAGTTGAGCTGCTGGGTATATCCAATTATTAAGAAAAACAATAAAGTTCAAACTCCAGCATATCTTGTTCTTGATGTGTGTAATTCATGTGGATGTTTGGATTGTGCTAGTTTAATTGTGAGAAATGTAATGCAAAGATAATAATTACTCAGTTAAATGGGCTGACATGTTTCTATTAATCACTCTCATTAAATTATTAAGCCACTTATCTATCTTTAGCATTAATATGCACTACATGACTAGTGGACATTACATCAATAACAAATCTAGAAGGAATTTTTAGCCTTTTGAAGAAGCATCAGCTAAGCAAACTAGATAGCTCTGTGCATCCATCACACACTGATAATGCAAAAGGTTGAACCAGCCTCGCTGTTAACTTGAGCAACTATTTTCATTAAGGTGTGCAGGATTTGACCCAACTTTGTGAGTTTTCTAGAACAAACTGTAACTTTTTCATTACATTCTGAGATTTTTGCTCCTGTAAAGTAACATTTCTATATAGGTAACAGTGTTATGTTCAATTTGCAACTGTGCTTTGTCCTTTACACTGCAACAAGCTAAAATATAATGGCTGATTTTCAAAGACCTAGTTTTGACAGGCCTCCAAATTATTTCACTCTCAACATGAAAGATCTTGAGTCATGCTGAAAGCGTATGTATAGCATAAAGGGTTGTGAGAAGGGTATGTGGCTGGCTGTGGTTGGAGAGAGCTGGGGAGCAGCATCTGTCACCAGAGGATGAAAGGATTGTGCCAATGGCTGTGTCCAGCACAGAAAGTTATAGAATGGGGAAAAAGAAGGTGAAAGATGGCATTACGTGGGAGTTATTTGTGTAGATCTCACAATGAGTTTTGATATTTAGTGAGTTGGATTTGCCAGGTCTGTGCTGCACTCATGGACAAAATAGTCATTTGCATTATGTTCCTCCCCCACGAGTTATGTATTAGTATAAATTAAAAAAAATATCAAATCTTCCCACTTGCTTATGTCCCGGTATGTGAGACACTACTGGGAGGTGATGTCCTGTGGGCGCCTATGCCTGCCGCATGCTGTCCTGTGATGGAGCTGAGCCTGAGGTACTGGGCTACAGCTGGGAAAGGTGCCCGTGGTGTTGTGCAGCTCAACAGCCTCCTCTTCACACTCTGAGCACAGGCACAACTGCTTCAGCAGAGCAGCTTGCTGGGGGTGTGAGGCTGTGTGTTCTCCTGGGTTTCCATTTCCACCATGACTTTGTGTTCGTATTTTTTCCAAGTATAGAGAACAAGGGTTTCCTGCTAGTTAGTTGGTGGAGATGTGATCAATGGGAGTTTCAGCCAATATAACAAAACAACGGAGCTTCTCAAGTGCTGCCAAATGGTCAGGGGGCAGGAAGTACATCATATATTTAGATTAGAAAACTGATGTTAAAAAGGGTAAGAGTAGAGAAAGCATTTTTTATTTAGTTATAGTTTTTGCCTTGCTGTGATTTGATGCTCATAAAATCTAAAAGCAGTGGGGGACACAATTAACAGATCACTGCGATTTGCAAGGTAAAACAAGAGATGAATTTGACTCATGGGTTTCAGTAGCCCAAAGATATTTTTATGTCATCCTTTCTCGTGCTTGTGATGTTTGGTAATAGCTACACAGAATGAGATTAAGTGCGGTAAATTTTCTGCCAGTGCGGGAACTGCTAGATGAAGTCTCTGAGAAAGAGTATAACAACACAGAAACAAAGGGCAAATAATGCCAAGGGCAAATAACTCCAGTAGACAACTCAGGCATGTGGTGTTTAGTATAAAGCATTGTAGGTAGAGCAGCTGCTGGATAGAATGAGGAATTTGAACACAGACCTGAATAAAGCCCAGAAATGCAATCTGTTACTATTTCTCTGTGGTGTTATTTACAACGTAACATCAGATCATCAAATGATATAAAGTGGTTTATGGCCTAACAATATTAATACAATTAGGACAGCTGAGCACTGTTAAGAATCTGTCCACTAAAGTCTACACCCATCCCATAAAAACAAGACTGAATGCCCATAGTTGCATTAGGCTTGCCTAAGCACCATGCATCACCCAAATGGCAAGCAGTGACTAAGCAGTGTCGTGTTTTAATGAATATTCAAACATAGATACATCATTTTACTTCTGTTAGCTTTTTAATTTTCTAATGCTTTTTCAAGGTCTGTGCTTTTGGGAGGGGGAGGGAGATGTTTGCTCTTAGAGGAAAAAAAGGCACATTGCCATTTCATTTCTTAGTAGAGGTTCATAATGCGATTACCAAAATGTGAATAACAATCAAATAATGTAGAGGCTTATTCCCTATGGATAGCAAAAATAAATTTCAGTCAAATGTTTCCGGCAGAAATCTCAAATTTGTCATGCAAAGTACTTCTCTGCATTCAAACATAATGTATTTATGTGAGTCAGAAACATCAAACATTAGGATAAATAGCCAGATTATAAATACAGTCTGCTTATGAAATGATTGGAATAGAAGTGCAATTAATGGAACTGGCAGAATGGCTGTGAAGAAGTGTTAATGCCTTGAGATTTAAAGGAAGCGTCCATATCTGCTTTACAACATGGGATAGAGGAGACACTTGAGACTGCTTCCCTTCTCCCTTGTTAACAATCTTTGACTACCTTTTTGTTCTTTGTGACTTATATTCATGTCAGGAGAGAATTAGCAGCAATTTTTACAAACTTCTCCTGGGCTCATATTTAAAAGGGAAATGAGGCCTGGGAGGCCAAGGGGAAGAAAATGAAAAGATGGGCAACATCATTGATATTTTCCTTCTACCTCGAAGGCAGTGTAACACTACGTACTTCTACAAAACAAACAAACAAACCAAACAAAAAGAGGAGTAGGGAAGAATGGTATGTGCATACATCTGACAAAAGTGCTGCTGTGAACTCCCTATCCCAACTTTTCCAACTCTACCAACCAGTCAGAAGTGTTCTCAGGTTGCTGCAGGTCTTACTTGCCCTAAGAAGAGCTAGTTGGACAGTGGTAGCTTCTGTCTCCTGACTTGCTTTCTCTGCATCCTTAGAAGGGAATGGATATAATCTGGAATACCTGGGTTGGATCTCCAGATGTTTGTGAGAGGTTAGATAGAAGTGGCTTAAAGGATATGAACTGGCTTTAGTAATTGTGTGAGTCCTGTGTATTTCTGCGGCTGAAGGGTGCATGTTTGGGAAAGAGAACAGAAGTAAACATCAACCATGAGGTATATGAGCCCTCTGTATTGGTTTGTGTGTGTGTTGTTCTTTACTGGGAAGATTTTGTGGAGCTGTGCATCAGCAGTCTCTTGTCAGTGGATTTTTTCAGTTTTCTGTGTCCATCAGCTAGTGGTGATGGAATAAAACATTTAATTTTTTAAGGAACTTGGAGGGCATGCCCAAGCAGAGGCTGATGAGTGGAACACCAGGCTCGGCTGACACTGTCTGGTGGCAGCAGCTGGCATTGCTTTTAAGCAGTGAGAAGCTGAGATTCAGTTCCCCCTTGCCAGGACCCCAGAGACTACCTTTATGGAGAATGTGAGGTAGCTGTACTTACTGCTTCTTTTTTTTCAGTCATTTTAATTTTTAGTATCACGGTGTGACTTGACTAGTAGCAGAAATCTTTGGATTTACCATACTGTACTATTATGTTGCAGGTAAATTGTAACACCCTGCTCCAAATAGATGTGGCAGTTTAATCCATCTTTTCTAAGTTCACATCTTAATTGAGCCTGCTGAGTGCCATGGTATCACAATACTTGGAATTACTTATTTCAGTAATTGGATATGTAATTAAAAAACCTCAGGTTGTTTTTGATGATCTGGTGCAGGGGAAACCGAGGTCTGCATAACCTGTGCTTAGTACTGAGCTTAGGGCATATGAAAGTAAAAAGAAGAAAGGTAAAAATAGTATTAGGACTTCTATATGATAATTTTGAAGCTGTACAGGATTTATTACAACTTATATAGCCTTGGGCCTAGCATAGTTTATGTCCAGTTATCCATGGCCTACAGATCTTTATGAGAAGGGTTTTACTAGGAAATAGGTATGTTACTCTGTCCACAATAGGAGAGGATTCCTCTAGAAAGGAATAAAATTTATCAGTCTCAGATTTTTGTTTTCTTGGCTTTAACTGAATTCCAAGTGTTTTCCTCCAGAAAAGCCTTTTTTCCCTTTTAACTCAGCAATAATGATCCACGGTGTCCAGGCAACCTCTGTGCACTGAAGCTATTCTTCCAGGAAATGTAGAAAATCCATAAGGACCATGTGATTTGTTACGAGGTGGTAGCTTACACGGATGATTTCCTTCTTCCACTAAGTCTCTGAGAAGTCCTTATGCGCCCGCATAGGAACCTCTTTCCTATTTGATGAGCCTGGTAGAATACAGCTAGAAAAAAATGTTGGCAACTATCTTTCTTGTCCCTCAAGCAGTGCCCGTGGTGTTTTGTGATAAGGCACGTTCCCAAGGAATTGCAAAGACCTTCACTCATCTTTTCTTAAATCCAGAAACTGATTTTCCTTCTGTTTGTGTGTCATGGCCAGCTGAGTATCTACCAAATCTCAGAAAGGTAACTCTAGAAAGAGCTAAGTCTTCTGCAAAGCTTCTTGATGATATTGATATAGCCTTTGCTTGCAGATGTTATTGGTCATATATATATTCACTAAACAAATTCTTCTCTGATATTTAATTTTCATTAGATTTAAACATTTTTTGGAAATGTGCAATTTCTGAGTTGGGTTTTTTTTTGTAAGAAACGTCACTGTGTTTTGGATCTGAAAGGTGGACATATTTTGATTTATTTGAGTTTCTTGTAGATTACAAGTTACTAGTTTTCATACACCTTGTTAAATGCTGTCAAAATATAATTCGTGAGACGTGGGAGTTTTACTAACTTTAGAAGTTTACAGGAATCAGAACAGACCAATGTGGTGAATTTTTAGTTATGTCACTCATCATGTAGTTAGGGATGGAAAGACACTTGATTAGGCCAGTGAGTGCAATCGCTTCAGCAACCCTGACAACTGCTTCCTTAAAGCCTGTTTATAAATTATTGAGAAGGTGCTTTTTAATGGGCATAAATTGTGTGGTCTGTTTTTTTAAATTTTTACTTCACAGGAATTTCATCACTTCATATTTGCAATTCAAATCAGAATACTTTTTAATATATGGGAATTTTATATGTAATAGGAATTCTGGTTCCTGATCAGCTATGTAGAAATCCTGCTTTCTCTTTAAAGAGACTGACTTTTATAATACAATGAAGGGAGTTGTAATCAAGTCTGGCTGCTCACAGGTTATTAAAGCTGTTAGTCACTGTGTCCGTATGAAAGAACGATGGATATATCATTAGAAAACTAAACTAGCAGCAGAAATAGGCCTTTTGCCTTTTGCTTTATCAATGTCTGTAATGTCTTTTCTAGACGCATGTAGGGACTAAATGTGTTGCTCAATGGAATGAAGGCAAAGAACCCTCCCAGCTCAAGGCTAAAGGCTTTCTGGCAAGTTGTGGTTTTTTTATGTTTAGGTGGAATTTCCTGTGTTACAGTTTGTGCCCCTTGCTTCTTGTCCTGTCAATGGGCACCACTGAGAAGAGCTTGGCTTCATCTTCTTTGGGTATTTATACACATTGAGAAGATCCCCACTGACACATCTCTTCTGCAGGCCAAACAGTTCCAGCTCTCTCAGCCTCTCCTCATATCAGAGATACTCCAGTCCCTTATTCATCTTTGTAGCCCCCCACTAGACTCACTCCAGTATGTCCATATTTCTTGTACAGGGGAGCTGGGAAATGCACACAGCACTCCAGATGTGGCCTCATGAGGAAGGATCACTTCTTTCAGTGTAATACAGCCCAGGATACCATTTACCTTCATAGCCACAGGAGCACGTTTCTGGCTTGTGGTCAGCTTGTTGTTCACTGGAACACCCAGATCCTTTTCTACAAAGCTGCTGTAGAGGTCAGAGCCGGACCTCTACTGGTGCCCTGGTTTAGTCCCACCCAAATGCATTTCTCTTGGTTGATCTTCGTGAGGTTCCTCTTTCCACTTTTCCAGCCTTTCACTGTCCCTCTGGATGACAGCACAATCATATGTTGTATCAACTGAAAATTTGTCGCGTGTGCATGCTGCCCCATTGTCCGCGTCATTAATGAAGTTGTTAGACAGCTAAGGACTCAGTATCAACACCTGAGCTACACCACTAGTGACTAGCTTCCAGCTGGACTTTGTACCATTAATCATAACCCTCTAAGCCTGGAAGTTAAGCCATTTTTCAGTCTACCTTTATTGTCCACTTAACCGGCCCATAGTTCATCAGATTGTTTGTGGGGACGTTATGGGACACAGTGTCAAAAACCTTGCTGAAGTCCAGATAAACAACATCCACTGCTCTCTCCTCATTCACCTCATTCAAACCAGTCATCTCATTGAAGAAGGCTATGAGGCTGATTAAGCAAGATCTTCTCTTTGTAAATCTGTGCTGACTATCCTGATCACCTTCTTGTCCTTCATGTGTGAGGAAAGGGTTTCCAGACTCATTTGCTCCATCACCTTCCCAGGGACTGAGGTGAAGCTGACCAGCCTGTAATTCCCCGAGTCTTCCTTCTTGCCCTTCTTGAAGACAGGAGTGACATTTTTTTTTCCTCCGGTCCTTGGGCATTTCTGCCAGTCACCATGATATTTCAAAGATTATCAGAATTAGCCTTGCAAGTGACGTCAGCCCAGCTCCCTCAGCACTCGTGGGTGCATCCCATCAGGGCCCATGGACTTGTTTATGCCCAGTTTATTTTAAGGGTTCTGTAACTTGATCCTGCTCCACTGATGGTAAGTATTCCTGGGACTAGGCTTTCCCTGTGGTCTCAGGGCCGGGAATAGCTGAAGGCAAAGCTCACCAGTAAAGACAGAGGCAAAGAAGGTGTTGAGAACTTTAGCCTTTTCTGTGTCCTTCCTCACCAGGGCTTCTGCTTGTAGAATTCCTTCTTGTTACCCATTACGTACCTCACCAAATTCCTAATTCATCCCTGCATGATCAGACCATGACTTTTTATTCCTCCTGGGTCACCTGGCCCTGTTTTCACCTCTCTACTTTTATATGTTTTAGTTTAGTGAGGAGTTCCTTGTTCATCCATGAGAGTCTCCTGCTGCCTTTGCTTGGTTTCCTGCTTACTGGGATATACCATTCTTGAGCTTGAAGAAGGCGATCTTTGAAATATCTTGTTTGACCTGAAACTGAATTTTTCTTGTCGGCTTAAAACCAAATTTTTGTAGTGACTAATCCTAATTGTGATTTGGAGCATTTCTGAAAAGCTGGACAAAGCCATCAGCACCTGGGTAAAAATGGGCATTCAGGTGTGTAGGCTATGTATTTGATTCAGGATTAATTTAAATCACTACAAAAATTCTCATTGATTTCCATGAGCACAGAATCAGGAAGTGCATTATTGTGGCTCGTGAGGTCAGTGTATCAGTTGGGGAAGAATCAGTCTGTGCTACATGTATGGGAATGGTAGCAAGGGAAGAAAATGGAGCCTGTAAGCTTTTTACGGGCATAGTAAAAAAGGGTTATTGAAACTAATCTTAAATATTTACGGTTTAGCCCTTCCTGAAAAAGCTATCAAGGATTAAATAGAAAATAAAAGCTTTTCTATTACATTTTTAACCATGTGCTAGCAATTAGAAGAAAATTATGAGCTGGATATAGAACCCCATATGAAAGCAAGAAAAGCCCCCAACTTCTAAAAAGGAAAAATCTCTTCTAAACTATCTGGATTTACACAGTAATTGCTAGGAAGCCCAATGAATTTGACTCTATTGAGTTTTTCTATAAAGAGTCTCTTACTAGAATGTAACTATTAATGACATATAATAAATTATTTCCAGGACTGAGGTCTTAATTAAGTTTCTAATTCCAAGCAATTTAAGGGGGTCATGTTCATGCAGTAAGTTTCTAAGCAAAGTATCTTCATCTTAGAGCACATTTATTAAGCCTTTTTCTGGAAAATACACCTGTTTATGCATCAAACTAAAATGTTGTTATTTATGTCATAATGAAGGGGGGAAAGGAGCAATCTGTGAATAATGGGCTATGCTCAGACTAAGTGGAACGCATATACATGATAAAATGGACATAATTGCAAAGTGTGAAGGTATCTACATAAATATGCATATGCCCCTGTACAAATATATTTTTTTAAAGTGTCTTGCTAAAAGCAGCCCAACATATCTTTAAAAAACAAGTGCTTTAATCTTTGTTATTTTTTTTAATGTTTTCCTCAGCAAACAATACTTATGGAGATATGATTTATGTATTGATCTTTACCCGAAGAAGAGGTTTAAATCAATGCTAATTTTGGATTGTCAAGCTACTGAAAAGAAGCATACTATAAGGTGTTATTAGTCATTGGGTTTTGTGTGTTCTACTAACATCACAGAGTGGGCTTTTCTTTATGGGATTTTTTTGGTGGAACAGCAGTTTCTAGCAGACAAACAACCTCAGCAGTGCATACTTTGTTCTCTCTATATATAATGTGTGTGGCATTCCAAGTGTATTTGTCAATTTGGCATATTCAGTGAGCCACACATTAACTAAAAAAGCGTTATGTAATTTTAAAATAGTATTAAATCATACATCTCTAGAATTTTTGAGTAGTAAAATCTAAATATTTTTCAAATGAACTAATGAAGGCATCTGCACCTCAAGAAGTTTTTTATAAAGGGATAAAATCCCTTGAAAGGAGGGAATGTCATAATTGTTACTGAAATTGTTACTTTTTCAGGGCTTTGCAGCTTATGAAACACTTGTTTTCTTCTCCTGTTTGTGTTTGAACACACTAATTGCTACGCATTTTGACTGATGGCGTGAGTTAAAATGATAGTCAATGTAATGTTATGAGTCTTTTAAACAGAATCCTTTCTCATCTCAAAATTTTCAGGTTTCAAAGTTCTTTAAAGTTTTTAGCTGAAAACTCAAATAGCTGGTTTCATGTTCATAAAATCAGTTGTCATTTCAATAGTGTCAAGTTTGGTCAGTTTCAATTACAACTACAAATTTCAAAGAGGAATGATAAAGAAAATGGGGGAAAAATGTTTTTGTTGTTTGCAGAGTGGAGGGATTTTTTGCAAGGCTGTAGATCCAGGAAATCCTGTAGCTTGTGTAGTTTGGCCTCACCATAACAGCAGAAGCTGAGTAGCTGAGTCATTCACCCATATCCTGAAGATGGGATCAATGCGATCCAAGAGGAAAGTCTCTGAGGGCTGCAACAGCATCTAGGAGACAGCCCTTCAGCCATTTCACATGTGGGAGAAGGTGAGGTACTTTTCTTCAGAGGTGAGGTACATTCCTTCAGAATGGCCAGCACACAGCTTGGCATTCATGTCGTGCCTTGGATAGGAAGATTTAAGCCTAATTAAACAGTAGTTGTTGACTTGCATATTCTGTAATAGGCATGACACCATTTGGTACTTAGTTGTGGTCTAGCATCAAACAGCTCCCTTCAACTGCAGATCTGAGGCACAGCTCAAAAGAATAATTACGTTTGCCTGCGACAAGCCAAGGACTGGCTGACAGAACAAGTAGCATTAGCGAGGGTGGAGACTGCCAGCATCAATAATGATTATATGTGCCACTTCTGCCTGTGATGGGCTGCCAGCTTGTAAGTGCTGAACAATTGAGTGACCTTGGACAAACCCTTCCCAATAATGATACAGCGTTTGTTTTAATATGAAAGTGACAAGAAGGAAAAGATCACAGTGTATCTTTCTTTCATGCAATCCCTCATCTCCAAAATGGGTGCATCTCATGTGAGTTTAATAATTCGTTTCATGTGCAAAGCCTCTTTCTCTGGTATTAGGAACATCTTCATTTCAAAGCTTAGAAAAGTTAAAGAAGACTGAAGGCTGGAGTCAAGGAAGAAAGATAGTTCTTATACCTGGCAGTAGCTGTCACCTGCTTAGAGATAATAAAAATATCCTCTGAAATTTAAAACTGTGTTTTATCTCAGCTTAGGTACCTACAAAATTTTTTTCTTTGAATCCATTTTTTGAATTGAGTTAATTGGGCTAAATTGCCTGGTTTATTAAAGAAAAAGTATAAAATATTTGCAGTTTTGCAGCAAAACTTCTGGTAAAAATATGAACCAGAGCAAATCTTTTTTGCAAAGTTTTGGGAGGTTTCTTTTACTTTTAAGTGTGGACCACCTGCGACAGTGTTTGAAAAAAAACTTCCTAAGCAGAAAAACAAAGTCCATGACTGACAAAACTGTCTGAAGAAAGCTAGCTGCAAAATATAAGATGCCCCACAAATCAGGGGGAAACCTATATAACAAGCTACTCAAATCCCCTAAGCTTTCATTCTCAGGATTCCTTCAAAACCCTGACAAATGGCACAGCTCTAGTATAATTTCTTAAAAGCTCATTCATCTTTTCCTCATAAATGTTTAATTTCTCTTTTGAGCAATGCTTCTCTGTTTGCTAGTCAACATAAAAAAGCATTTCTTCAGATACAGTCTATGGGATACTGGATACATCTTCAGCCCTTTTCTGTCTTTTTATAATATTATTTCTTTTGAACACCTTCTTCTTTTTTTTTTTTTTTTTTTTAACTAGAAAAATATGGTAGTTTCCAGGCCATGATCCAGCAAAAACACTGATGTTTGGTATTTTTCACTGTCACAGTATGAGAGATAATGACATCTTGAATAGGAAATCATGCTGCCAACTACTTTTAGAAGTGCAAAGTACCATATGACCTGATATGGACCTAATGGCTTTCAAAAAGAAGTGGACCTTTTTTCTGTTCCACTTTTTTCAACATTTTCTTCTGGTGAGATGTTCCTGAGGACTGAAACTGAGCAACAGGAGCTTTTGCAGTGGAGTACAGCAGCTCTGCGACTGAACTGCTGAGAAATGCAGCTGCTGCTGCCTAACTGTTTTTATGAACGGCTTTCACCACCCTTGTTTTGAGCACCTTATAAAAACGTGGGTTTTTTTGTAGGGACAACCTGCATTCTTGTATTTATTAATAATGAAGAATATTTGTTTTAGGCACTGAATGCCTTTGGTTTCAGGAACAGATGTGTAGCCACACAAATGAGCAGACAACAACTGGGAGGATACAGAGCTTGCACTCTGAAGAAGCATAGAGAAGCTGATTAGCCCACGAGTCATGGAAATCAGAGCCCATGCAAAAGTAACCTTACTCTCTTTGAGATTTTCATGCTTGTCCAATGTAAGATACACAGTGTAGCTGTGGTCATAGTCAAGCTGAAGAAGTTGAGTATGGCCTGCTTCTGCATGTCCAATTCCTACGGCATTCAGTTGGAGCTATGTGTCTGGGTAGAAGACATAAACTTAGACTTCATTGATTTACTGCAGTTGTTTTAGTGAGATAGTGAGGTTAAGAGGCGATTCGACTCAAATATTCTTAATTTGAAAGCAGTATTGTTTGGAGGTGGAAATTGGAAGCTGTCTTGTAAAGCTTAATGCTTTATGTGTTAAGAGAAATACGACTTTTTATTACTTCAGCACCACATTTTATAAGTTTTATTGGTGTTATGTATTGTGTAATATTCATGGAAGAATTTACAGGGGTTTAATACGTGTATTTGGGCACTTGGTTATTGTCACACATCTTCCCTCTTTAATACAGAAAAGACTCAAAAGTCTCCCTCTTCTTTCCAGTCTTGTTTTCACATTTATATAGGAAGCTGCTTGCAACATCTAAGTATTCTGGTTTGAGAGACCTTATGCTGTCACGCAGGGAACAAAATAGAATTGCAGCCTTCAGCCTGTGAACTGTTCCATCAGGACAGGGAGAATAAAGTAAGGGCAACAGAAGCACCAGGTCAGACTGGCCATTGCTAGGAACCTCCTTGCAGGCGAGTGGGACAGTGGTGCCAAGGTAGCTGGGGGAGTGCACCACGTCAGAGCTGCTGAGCCATCCTACCCCAGGAGGCTCTGCATGGCTCTTGCTGGCATGTGGGGCTTTCTATGTGAGAAAAGCTTATAGCCAGTGAGGGCACGGCCAGTGAACTCTGTTGCAGGCTGGCAGCCACCGTGAGTGTATGGTTTGTTCTTGGGTTGGGTTTTATAGTTGGTTGGGGTTTTTTTGTATATATATATATTTTGCAGAATAGTCATGAATATACAGATTCACAGTTGTGTTATCGGGAACCTAAGAACAACTGTTTTGCAGCTAAAAAAAACCCTTGTATTTGATGTGCAGCTTATCTGAATGCTTTGTGTTTGCGGGCAGTGCCTGTTTAACAGTGTGCTTGTAGAGCATCTCGGTTAAGCCTAAATAACTGCCACACCTTGTGAGGCTGTCCCTTCACTCCTTCCTTTCTTGTCACCACATTTTGATCTATCAAATCCCCAGGTGTTTGACAAGGCACATCTGGTTCCTCAGCTGGTGCAAAAGAAGGTATTCTGAAATACTGTGTTTATTGGGAGTACTTTTGTGCTGCTCTGTTTCAGCTTAGTTTATGGGATTAATAGAGCACAAGATATGAAATTCCATTGTATGTATTTATACATTTGAAGTAATGGACCAACGGTTTAAGAATGCTTTCAAAATGAGTGCAGGTTCAGTGATCTCAGCAGTTAAGAATTTTTTACAAGTCTGAGATGATTAATATTTTCCTTAAAGCTTCATTTTATAGTCATGAAACTAAGAACATCCTTTAAAAAAAAAAAAAAAAAAAGTTTCATTTTCTAGCTCATTTTTTTTTCAGAGAAAAGCTTGAAAACATAAGCTATCGATATTCAGAAAGCAGAAGGCAAGAAGTAACAGCAAGCCCTGAGGACTAAAATTTATGAGTTCTGCAATGCATTGGTATTTGTTTCATCTCTTGTACAACTACACTGGAACTTATATTTTATGACAAACCCTTTTGGGGTTGGGTATTTTTTAGAGGAATTGTCCCCTGTTACTTTCCATCCACTCCCAGCAGCAGTGTGATCACATATTGGTAAACAAAAAGATAACTGGAAGATTCTGAAAATATTCCAGATTTGGAATATCATTTCTCATTCCTCTTTATTCATCCCCAAGTTATAACCTAAAAAGGTACATTCCAAGTAGTCTGTGAATCAACTTGCCACTTGAAACTTTATGCATTATGAAAATGCACAGCTTTAGCAATGTAAAAGAGTAAATAAAGCCCATGCAATAAATAGGAAATAAAGTTAAGGGAAAACTAGTAAAGAAATACAACCAAATCTTTACATTTGTTTATATATAAACTGATTTAGAAAATTAATAGCCTGCATTTTTAATAGATTTAGAGTAGTAGTATGTATGTTAAGAATTTTTTAGGAATGCAGCACAAAATAAAGATAAGGTTAAATTTGATGGATGAATTTCTCCTAGATTGATACCACTTCAAATAAGATCTCAATATTGCCTTGGTTTGCTTTCAAGAAGTCTGTGATCTCTGGAGGAACTGCCATTTTAAAAAGTATGGAGCGAGCCACTTACGGTACACTACAGACTGATGCCTAGCTTTTCCAGTTCTTCTGCTGTTCTCATAGTAGTATGCTGTGTGGTATCTTTCCTAAATAGTAAACTCCTGGAGTCTTGCAAATATAAAATGGTACTTAATTTTAGTAGTTTAACAAGTATACATTTCTTGTCCTCGTGCTTATGGAAAAGAACAACAAAATGTGATTTTTTTAAACCCTGATGTTTGTTGTTTGTGTTGTTTGCTTGAAAGCCAGTCTTGATTTATTTTTTTATAGAACTGTACTTGGAATACATGAGGTAAATAATACTGCACAGCCCTTCCTTCAAGCAAGTTTTCAAACATTTACCAGGGAAAAATGTGAATGTGCATACATTTTGCTGGCATGCCTAAGTTTCAGGTGCTGACCAAGGGACTTAGGAGGGACCTCTTCAGAGTTTCTGACCCCACTACATGAATAAATATATTGGAAGTTACATGAGTGGATTTGAACTTAATTTGTGAGATCTCCAACTCTTGTTTTGATTGTGTTTGTGCAAAAAATATCTGCTTGTGAGATTCAGGGAAAGGGTGATTCTGTGGATATTGTTCATATAGTGTGAATTAGTAACGGAAGCAAGTAACCTCACCACTGCTGGTACAGGGAAGGTCTGGAGAAGAATAATAGTACAAGAACAGAACCAATAGAGAAAAACGTGAAAATACTTGAGAGGAAGGGAGGGAAGGAGCCTGGCAGAAGGACAAACTTGACACAAGAAGCTGTACTGCTGAAAAGCTTAAGGATAAAATATAAAACCTCTCCGGACTGTGGCAGCTCCCCTCTTAATACACAAACCAGAAAGTGATTTTAAAATTAGTCTTTCTTCACTAAAACCCACTAAGAAAACTTTTTTTACATTTTTTACTCATTAGGCCTTCCTTAGGAGTTACATTACATGTTTTGAGTGATGGTATTTTATTGATCATGATTAGTGTTTCTGGTGGGAGTGTATGTATTCAGACCAGCCATCAGGCTACTTTTTGATTCTGGTTTTCTTTTGGGGCTGCTACTTTTCTTTCCAGCAATTGGTTGAATTTATCATAAACATAAAGTCAACAGTAGATCTCTTGATAAACACAAGACTTATTAAAAAAAAAAACAACAACAAAAAACAAACCAAAACCTGACAACAACAAAAGCAAAACAAGACAAAGAGAAAAATACAAAACCAAGCCAAACTAATTGTTTTTTTCTGGAAAAGAAGTAATTTTATGTGACCTGGATAACTCCTTGAAATGGAAAATCAAACAAAAAGGGTGGAAATGGTGTTGCAGATGTCTAAGAATTGATTGAGTCTCCCATTCTAATCCTCTTTTTCCTAAAATAATGGTTTCTAAATATAATAGTAACAATAATAATAAATCAGCTTTCCCCCTTTTGAATTGTTCAGTCTTTTGAATAAGCAAATGGACTGAGAGGAAGAAAAGACTAGAACTGGTTATAGTTTTCACTAGAGAGCTGTCTGAGGGGACATCTGTCTTAAGAAATCTGTTTATTTTGATACAACATTTTACAAGAAAAAGTCTAAAATTATTCTATCAGGCCATGTAGATATAGTACTTAGTATTTATTTTATTGTATTTTAAATTTATTACTTAAAACATCCTGCATTTCAGTATTCTGAAAAGGTTTCACTGCATGGAAATGAAATACTTGAATGCCTTTGAAACAAAATTCTTTGAGGTTTTATAAGCTAAGAGATCTGCTTACTTCAGCTTTCTTCCTGATGTGATATTTAGAAAATATCACTATCATAGTTTCTTGATAAGCACAATGCCATTTTCCAACTGTCATTAGCCAAAAGAGTTCTGTGTAGCAATAATGGATAAATTTATGTCTGAAACTAATTAATGACATATTTTATAATTTTAGCATATTCTATTTCATTTCTTTTATAAAAATGGACATGCCCTTAGATTGTTCAAAGTTCTGAATAGCTGACTCTCAGCTTTAAGGGAAAAAGTGAGTACATTATTTAAAATACAATTTAGTGTAACTGCCAAAGAACATTCCTGATTTTCTTTAATAATCTATAAAAGCTGGAGGTTAATAAAAGGGAGAGCTTGAGAACAAGAAGGGGGTAAACTAAGGGTAGAAAAAAGAGGCGAACAGTTTTATAAATTGGAATTTATAAATTGAGAGTAGCAATACCAATCCATTAATTGAATAACATCATAGGTGTTTAAAAGCAATATATTTTTATGGCTGTGTTAAGAGGTTTTAAATATATATTTTACTCTCCATTTCATAATTTAGTCTTCAAAATGTCTTCCCGTTCATGAAAGCAGAAATTCTCAAAATCTGTCTCTGGGCATCATGCCATTTTGTGGTACTAATAGATCATTCTGTTCTGACAGGAAGAGTTTAAAATAAATGTCCGCTCAAGCAGCTGTGTGAAACAGGCTGATCCAGCCCCTGTCTTTGGGTCAAATACTCACTGTCTCTGCTGCAAAACACATCCAAAAAAATAAGGAACTTAAGCCTGATGGGGTGCATTCAGTTAGCATGAAGGAATTTAAAAACTTCTTGAAAAGGTGGATCTGCATCTCAGCAGCATGTAGAGCATGGGAAGGTGTTCTTCCTGATTGCTGCAGGAGAGCTTCACAGCTGTGGAGGATCCTGTCAGCTTTAATAGGCTCGGAATACATTGCTGACTAACCTGACTTACAAACAACTGACGTTAAACTTCCTGATGCCCCTGACACATGCTTTTGTCTCCTCCCTGCGTATAGATCAAGAGTCAAAATCTGTGGAGGAAACTAATACCAGTGTAGTCAAAAAGGAAAAATAGCAGAGCAGTATAGTGATGTGTTTAACTGCTGTCTTACAGAATATCTTCAGATAAAATTACAAACGTACCCAAGTTAGGTGAATATTATCCATAAAGAATTTTGGAAATGAGGGAAGAAAAAGAGCAGGATAAGATGTGGGAAACAAATTAATCCTTCATGACAGAGCTCATCATACATTACAAGAAAGTGTGGTATAGGTTGAGTTAAAGTTTGGTAGGTTGCCGAAGAAAATAGTCTGTGGTTGCTGTCTGGCTGTTGAACAAAGTGAGCCTTCAAGGTTCAACTTTTAGTCAGAAATAACACACTGTCTTGTTACCAACACATCTTGTTATCTGCCCTGATAGAGAAGGATCTAAGCTTTTGTAGTATATTTCATACTGAACTTGACAGCATCATTCTGATAAAGAAAGAAGAAAGGGAAGAGCTGTAATGAGTACATTTTGCAAGACTTGCATTGTCAAGGCCTCAAAAAGGAAGCTTGCCTTATTTTTTTTATTGATTGATTGGCTTGACCTTACAGGTGATCCAAGCCTGGGTAGGGCCATTAAAATTATAATGTTTCTGACCCTTGAATTTATAATACCTTCCTTTTCCCTTTACTGTTCTGTGTTCAAGACAGGTGAAATGCTCCAAATTCACCACTTCTGTTGATCATAGAAAAACCGTGTCATTCATCATAACTTGAAGATATTAATCTATTTCTTGCATGTTCAGAGACACAAGGAAAGAAGTTCTGAGCCAGCATTTATTTACTTATGTATTTATTTATCTGTTTGTTCTCCAGCTTTACAAGGCGTGTTTTAATACTGTGAAAACCTGTCTTGAGTTGGCATGTGAAAGAGTAGAACTCTCTGGGACACTAGAGAGTCTCTCCTAAGAGCAAAACGTAGGTTTTCTATCACTTCTTATACTATTTGGAGGTTGTGATAGTAGAATAGCCAGGAAGAATTAAAAACAATAAAAGGATAGAAGACAATATTATCAGAAAGAATAGAGAGCAAGAGGTATGTCACATGCTAAGCCTCCTCATACTCTGGAGAGCATGGTCTCAAAAGTAAGTGAGAAGACAAGAAAAAGCAAAATTGCTGATCAGTATAAGAAAACCTCCTAGACCAGTTCCAGACCACTGAAGTTTCAGCAGCTTGCTGAAAAAGGACTTGCTATATCACTGTCGGTACTGCTCTGTCTGTCCCAGAGACTGCCTTCCATGGCCACAAAAGACCAGCTTCTCCTGCTCACAGTTGTATTGGTGCCTTCTCATTTGAGAAAGTTCTCCATTGAGAGTCATAATGGGAATTATAATGAAAGGGAAAAGGGTACAGAAAGCATATCACCATCCAAGCTAACATTATCTGATAAATGCTTCATCTGATCATGGTGTCACTTTAGCACACCCTAAAACAGGATGACACACCAAGGTTTGATGTGCTAGTAGTTGCCTTTTGGTCTCACTGATTTAGTAAAACTTCTGTGTTTAAACTGCTCAGTAAGTTTAAACCATTATAATAAACATTGAAGATGTTCTTAAACTCCTAAAAATTATTGAGGAGGTCCTTGGAAAAATACCACTGAGTACGAGTAAAAGATTTTGTGGGTGGGAACCCACAAAATATTGTGGGACTGTTATTGTTCTCATAAAATGAAACAGGACTGGTTGTTTACATATTGCTTACACTCATATCCTGCCATATACAAGAGGGAAGAAGAGTTTTAGGGAGGTAAGTGAATATACTAGTTCTGCATGAAATGCACCCAGATGAATGTTTGATACATTCAGCCTTTAAATGCATCGCCATGCATTTAAATTCACTCTTCTTAATTATCAAAGTTTCCCTCTTGGGTTTGCAGTCAAATGTTTGAACAGTTTGATTAATCACTGCAGTCCTGATGAGTCTGAAGTTAGCTGCTGTTTTGAATTAGGTGTCTTGTATCTCTTGCAAAGTACCAGGGTAGGGTGATGTATTTCCTGTAGGATTGTCTCCTAGAGATCCAAGACCACCAGAGGCCTGGCCACACCAGAAAGGTTGATTCTATAGATATTAGAAGCTTGGGCAGCCTGAAATAGTCTTTCCGGTTAGTTCAGTTCAGAAAAGGATGTCTATTGGATACTCACTTGGTAAACAAAGTAGACTAAATAATAATCTTTAGAAGGATTCAGTCATTTCAACAGCAAAACAGGGCTCCTGACTGCTCAACTGGAGAGACTAAGCCAAGTCAAGGTTATCTGAGAAGAGGTCTTGTTGTGTGTCACTGAAGCTATTTGAATTGTCTCATATATTGAGTTAAGCATCTTTCAAGATGGAAAAAAAGAAAGAGTATTAGATTAACATATTTCATCAACAAGGTTTTGTAATTCAAGGCTAAGGTAATAAAACAAATTTGCTTCATGTTATGGAATTTGCATATCTCATGTTATGCAGCATCTCTGTGTAACCAAAAGTCATGCAGCTAAGCTTGTGCCAGCTTTCTTTGCCAACAGTAGTAATACTCAGTAACTGTTAGGTACAATAGCCGAATATACTGTGATTCATTTCTAAAGATTTTTATTTCATGATGCTTTAAATATGAAGCTCTTTTCATGGTCATACTTTTCATTTATAGTAGCAAAAATGCACTTTTCATTGGTAGGGCAAGAATCAAAAAGAAAGTTACAAGGATTATCTGTGTATTTATTTCCTTATATGTCTTTGTTCCTTCATAAAGCTCCCAATATATTCTGAATTTTTCCATTTATCAAATAATAAGAAGGCCTGTCTCTGCATTCTAGATGTCTTTGACAAATCCTCTGCATCAAAGAAAGGAAGAAGTGTGTGGCAGATAATACTAAATAACCAGAAAACACAAAAAGAGCTGTATTTCTGATTTTTCCCTTCATTTGCCACGATAGTGTTCTTTAACATCTTAAAATATGGATTTTGTAGAACCGTCTGAATAGCGGTAGCCAATATTATCATTTTATTAATATTGTGTCAGCATGTAAGAAAAAGCTTTCAAAAAAATGAGAGCTCCAAAGAAACCATGGGAGTAAAATGGAATGGGGGGTGGGGGCGGGGGTGGGGGCGTGTAATTTGAGCCTGTTTAACCTTTGTGTTTACACTTAACTCACAAATCCCTCATTTGACACAAATGCAGCAGCCCCTACTCTTTTCCCCTCGCTTCTGCAGAACTCAGGTGTAACGACGTTCTTGTGGGAAAACCCCAGGGCTCCTATACTGCGTGCTGCCTTTCTTCTCTTCCCTGACAGTGGCTCCCTCTGAGTTGGTAGCATTCGTCTTTCACTGATGCCTTGCTCAGATGAGTGTTTTCTTTTAACCTTGTCTAAGTCTGTCTTCAGAGGCAGTTCTCTAGTTTACTGTAGATCTTGATTTGCAGCATGAGACAGCAAGTGGTACACGTAAGAATTGCTCATGTCTTGAAATACTTCAGCTCTTCTGAACGGAATCTGAAGTACAGATTCTGACTGATTTATGGTGTTATAGCTTATAGCAGCTGATGTAATACCAAGATTAGTTAATTCTTTCTGAGGCACATTGCCTACAGTCTTTAGAAGGAAGCAAATCTAGAAAAAATTACTTCATAATATTCATATTTTCTACCTTAAATTTCCAGTTTTCTGTTTACTAGATCTGCACACTGGACTTAAAATTGATTAAAATACCTGTCCTGTGCTTACAAAATTACATATATTCAGCCTTGATCCACCACGCTATCTTATTACTCCTCATCCCCATGACTTGGAGAGCACATGATACATTAAGTACAGTGGATTTCAGAAATTCATAGGAATGAGCAATGTAATGACAACCTGCCAAAAGTTAATTTGCACCAGCCAACACTGCAGGACATTCTGCTTATAAAAACTGTTTACAGAGATTATTCCTGAGTGTCCTTCAGCAATGACTGTACTTTAAGAGGTACTGGTATCTCACTTTTATTGAATATACTCTTGAGAACTGAGTCTAGGACTGTAACATCATTGCTCAAACCTGTGTGTTGAGAGTGTGCACCGTTGTGGCAAAGTTGTCATTTTTTGTTCTCAGTTTTTCCTTTTTCTGTGAAATGTTATGTGTGTTCACACATCTCACTGTCTCACAAACATTGCCAATGAACTTCAAGAGGTCTGAGCCAGCCACATCTAGGCAGAAAAGACAGCCACATGAAGGAATGCATGTCATTGGGCCACTGTTTGGTCCTCATGAGAAGAGTGAGTGATATAAAGCCATTAATGCTGTGACTGGGGGAGGGCTGATAAAAGTGGTTGTAAAAATTAAAGAATTTAGTGGTTCCTGAAATGTTTAGCTAAAGGTCTCTCTTGTGGTGTTAATGTACATATTTATCAAAACAACATTTGCCTGTTGAAAAAGCTTGGGACAAGTTCTGGTATAATTCAGTTTAGGATGAGGTCCAAGAATCCTAGGTGCTTTTCAATATTGACTGTATGCTTCCTTATGACTAAGGCATCAAATCAAGGAAATTTCAAAGCAGTTTTTAGAATTTGTTTTAGCTGCTTTATTACCTCTGTTTCATGAATGACACTGTTTGTTCCTTCCATGGTAGCTATTGTTATAATAACATTACCCAGCAGAGACCTAGTCTAAGAATGCAAAACAAACCACAAAGCATCCTTTCAGGCTCAGAAAATTATGGATATCAATAAATTCAAAATTTCACTAAGTAAAATATTGTTCTGTTAATAATAATGGCTAGAGCTTATTTTGCAAACTTTCAACATCACCGAATGTTACAGATACAGAGTGAAAAAATTGAGTGTATTTTTATCTTGTTCCATTACTACTCAACATCATGCCTTACAATTTGTTCTTCTTTTTGTGTATCATATTTCTTGGTTTAATTAAATGAACTTGTGGTATTTCCTGTATTGCTGTGATGGGCAAGTTCTGTGGAGCCTTAGAAAGAGTGGGCTACAAAAGGCTGCCCAAGAGCAAACACAGAGCATCCCCACTACTTCATACACTGACAGCCACAGCTCTGGTTCAGATTGTCAGAGAAAAAGAGGAAAGGTGTCCAACCAGTATTACCAGACAGGGAAGACCTGGACTGCAAATCAATATGCTGCCTTGGGCACCAAAGTGTTTCACTGACAGATTGATTCCAAAGATGTTATGTTAAAAGGATTGCTAATGTAAAACCTGTAGGAAGGAAGAGTCAAACCAGTGAGTACTGAAGTGCAAACTTTGAGCACACAATCCTTCTTCACCTAGATGCAGGCATGGTGAGCTTTGAAACAGAACTGATTTATATCCTAGCAAGGCTTTAGATTGGGATCTGTCAGGGAAAAAAAGAAAGAAGCTGGATGGGTTTCCAGAATATTTTAAAGGGTTTGCTTGATGCTGAGGGAGAGATTTTCTCCTATGAAAAACACATTTGGATTTATCTTTAAATTCAGCTTATTTTTGGTGCAAGCTGTTTGTCTCCATTGGTCTGCAACTCCCCTCAGGGGAAAACAAAACCAAACAACCCACAAAACTGCAGAGCCATTAGAAAGTCATGAGACCGTCAAGTAGTATTGGTGAGTGGGTCTTACAGAAAGGTTATTTGAGGGAAGAATTGTACTTAACTGCAGACCTGATGATAGTATCATAGTCTCTGGCTGAGCAGAAGATGAGAAAAGTTTTCCTCATACTATGTTAAAATGACTAGAAAGTTGTTGCTGACTCGAATAAGTAAGTCGGTAAATAAATAAGTGCTCATGCAAAGTCAGGGCTGAATTAGTCTTATTGACTTGAAAACCTAAGACTGACTGCCCCGTCATACATTTTCTAAATCCCCATGGTTGTAGCTTTGAGACAAAGAAAGAGTTTTATGCTCTGCCTCATATTAGCAGTCTAGTTGTTGAGAGTTAAGAATACCAGGAAACAAGCAGTAGTAAAGCTTTCACATGCTGACTTAAAGGAATTGTGCATAGCAGGCTCCATTAAACAAAGGACAGAGCCACTTCTATAATAAAGCAGAAAACAGGCCTGTATGTTACATTCAGGTTTTAACAGCTACCAGGAGAATTCACGTGCTTTTATAGTACAAGCTTCTCTTGCATTAGGTCCTTAAGATGACAGAATCATAAGCAGAAGTTGTTCTGCTGGACTGAGAAAAACCTTGGGAGATAAAGCCTTTAGAGGTAAAATGCAAGTATCACATAAATACGTACTTTCAGGGATGATTCTTTTGTTCTTGCAGAAGCCTCTGTGGGCCCGTGTCATCCAGCACTCTGGAGATGCAGCCTGAATGCTGTTTCCATGAGGTGTGCAAAACACTCTGCCTTTTTAAGAAAGCCTCCCCACTCATCTTTTATGTTGCTGTTTTTATGGTTTCAGAAGTCATCCTGAAATTATTTCCTCTGCTGAGACTATGGCTTGGCCTCATGGAAGAGAAAAGCCAAAAGATGGACAGGCACTCCCACCCTCCCCTGGCTCAAAAAACAAATCTCGTAATAACAGCGAACAGTAAATTAAATTTATTTTACCTGGGGCTTATTTGAATTCTTAGATAGTTTTCAGACTAACAAGCAGTTAACTGAAATCAAATTGTACCTGTAATTAAAATGGTTAGCTAAAAGTGAGTCAGCCAGCTGGCATGTACAGCTTCCCCTCTTTTATACTACTCCCAATAATTTTTTTTTTAAAAGGCAGAGTATTCTGCATTATGATGTTTGAAAATTAGGAGCTGCTTCTTTCAGAATGTGCTGCTCATTTTGTTCAGAACAAAGACTTCTAGCTTCCCTCACTGTGTGAAAACAGAGCTTGAATTAGCTGTTCTAAGGAAGTGAGAGATGGGGCATCAAAGAGCCTTCTGTTCATTAAGATAAACACCGAATATGTGTTTAATGTTTGGTTTCGGTATAGCATTCTGAATAGGGGATTAAGCAGTTTCTTCCCACAGTCTTAAACTATTGAGATGGTGTAGGAGAAGGAGGAGAATAAAAGGATTTAAGCTATTATGCAAAGTATTAGTGCTGAGAGAGTAAAAGGTCTCCCTGTTACCCATTGAATTCTGCATGGGTTTAGTAGTATTGAGAGTGTAACATGGCTCTCCATTTTGGACACACAGAAAATACGTAATTAATTTGAAGAGTCCATCTAAAGTTTCAATCTGGACACTGATCTTGTGAGATGGACTCTTGCAACTTGCTTATGCATTTTCAAACAAAACTATGTACTTCTCAACAACAACAACAACAACCAAACACACCACACACACCCCAAAACCCACAAAACTTAGTTTCCTAACTGCAATTTCCATTTTATGTAATTCTTTTTGTTACATCTTAACTTCAAAAAGAAGCCTCTTCTAATCTATGCATGGCAAGGTATTAGGCTTTTTGGAAGTACAAATGACATCTGGGGACACAGATTTTTCCCTTCATGCTCACAGATGCAGTCACCTCAGTTGCAGAAGGGGTCATTGTCCATTGTCCACACTGCTTTGTGTTTCCCAAATCAATTTTTATGACATGTGTTTTATAGGCCAAGTTGATTGGACTGTTCATGCAAGTCAGTATGAATGAGGGGGTTGTGATCTGTCCGTGCCTCATGCATTTTCTGTGACTGTGGATAATGGATGGTTTTATGAATTTGCTGGTAAGCCATCTGCAGTGTTTTATTCTGAGTTTTAATGAACTGGATTTGCTAACGGTTAGGACAAATATCGGAGTGCTATTGCATTAGAAAAGCTCCTCTCTGTCACTTGCCGAGGCAATCGGCTCCTGTGCAGGCGCGTAGCACAGCGGGGCAGAGAATTGCAGCATCCAGGGGGCTTTCCTAAGCCAGGGTAACCCCAGGGGAGTGCCAAGACCCGCCAGAAGCTGGCAGTTCCCACAAGAGCAGCTGCTGAGGAGTGGACAGGGTCAGAGTTAACTGTGGCCATCCACTGCTCCACAAAGAGCAGCTCTGGGGGGCACTTCCACCACATCCTGGGGCAGCAGTTGGTGCAGGAGGGTGTCATTTCAAAGGAGGGACCTTCCACTGGCCGAATGGAGAGACTTGAAGGCCACGTAGCCCAGCATCCAGGCACTGTTCTGTGACCATCTGCACCGGTTAAGGGTGCTCGTCCTACCTGACCCTAATGGCAGAGTGGTGGGCACTTGTCTGAGAGCAAAGGCTGCAGCTCTGGCAGGGGGGTCTGCACCATCTACCCCGGCAGCGACCAACGCCTCCACCCAGGCGGAGCTGCCGAAGGCAGAGGCTGCACTGCAGGCCTTGGACTGCAAAAAGTGCCTTGACCTTTCTCCTGGGGCAGGGACAGGCAGCAGACTGGCCTGCAGATGTGCCCAGGTGGAGGAGCTCCTGCAGCAGGCGGCTGAGTTGCAGGAGGCGGTGAGAAGGCTGTGTCACATCAGGGAGGCTGAGAAGGAGTTAGACAGCTCTTTCCAAGCGCAGTCTGCAGTGGACCCACAGCCCACGACCAAATAGCTAAAACCTCCCCGGCTGGTGCACACAGAAGAGAGTGGCGCCAGTAACGCAGAAGAATGGAAGCTTGCAATGGCAAGGACCTGCAGGAGGAAGGCACTTTCCCCAAAGCCTGAGGTGCCCTTGCAGAACCACTTCACCGCTCTGCGGACTGAAGAGGAGAGAACCATCATATCAGGGAAGATGCTGGAGCTAAGGCAGCCCAACCTGCTCCCTGTGTAACAACCAGCACAACTAAGCAAAAGGTGATGGGTGATAGGAGTAGGTGACCCCCTTCTGAGAGGTATGGAGCACGCAGCTGCCAACCTGATGCACTCTCTAGAGAGGTGTGCTGCTTGCCAGGGGCTCATATCAGGAATGTCACTGAGAGACTGCCAAGTCTCATACAGTCCACTATTATCTGTTGCTGCTGTTTCACATGGACACCAGTGATACATCCAGAAGCAGTCTGAAGAGTATCAAGAAGGATTACAGAGCCCTGGGAGCTGCGGTAAGGGACTCTGAAGCGCTGGTAGTTTCTTTATGAATGCTTCCAGTCAAAGGGGAGGCGTTTGAAAAGGTCCGCTGAATCTGGTGAATCAACAAATGGTTACAGGACTGGTGCCACAGCCAGGTGTTTGCCTGCTTAGACCATGGGACTTGGTTTGAGAAACCTGGTCTACTGGAGGCTGGTGGGGTCGATCTGTAAGATGGGGAAGAGCATCTTAGATCATAGGTTTGCCAGGGTGCTGAAGAGGGATTTAAACTAACGTTGTCGGAGTAAGGGAACCTCAATCTATCCCACTCCTACCAGCTTGGTGCCAGTGCCAGCAACAGATGCCCAGAGCCTAGAGAGAAATTGCAGGTCAGCAGGAGAGCTCCTGAAGAGCAGCACAAAGGAGTTCCAGCCACTACAGCCAGTAAGTCATCTTCATCAGGGGCCCAGATTAAATACCTCTATGCAAATGCACCTAGCTTGGGGAATAAACAAATAATTAGAGATGTGCGCGTGCCTGCAGGGCTATGATATTATTCGCATCGTGGAGGCATGGTGGTCATGTATAGTCATGTTGGAGCATATAGTCATATGACTATAGGGTTGGAATGGAAGGATACAATCTCTTTAGGAAGGACAGGCAGGGAAAGTGAGGAGGGGGTGTCACACTCTATGACAATGTCCAGCTGGAGTGCATGGAAATCTGCCTGGGGGTGGATGAGGAACCGACCAAGAGCTTATGAGTCAGGATTAAAGGAAGGGCAAGGACAAGTGACATTATAGTGGGGGTCTGCTACAGGCCACCTGACCAGGAAGACCAGTAGATGAGGCCCTCTATAGACAGACAGCAGCAGGCTCATGTTCACAAGCCCTGGTCCTCATGGGGGACTTCAACCACCCCAGTACCTGTTAGAGGGACAACACAGCAGGGCATAAGCATTCCAGGAGGTTCCTGGAATGTGTTGATGATAACTTCCTTGTCCAAGTGTTACAGGAACCAAGAAGGAGAGGTGCTATGCTGGACCTTGTTCTCATGAACAAGGAGGGGCTGGTGGGGAATGTGAAACTCAAGGCAGCCTTGGCTGCAGTGACCATGAAAAGGTGGAGTTCAAGATCCTTAGGGCAGCAAGAAGGGTGCATATCAAACTCGCTACCCTGGACTTGAGGAGAGGAGACACTGGCTTTTTCAGGCATCTGCTTGGTAAAGTACGATGGGATAAAGTCCAGGAAGGAAGAGGGGCCCAAGAAAGCCGGTCAGTATTCCAGAATCACCTCCTCCAAGCTCAGGAGCAGCATGTCCCAGCAAAAAGGAAGTCAGACAGACATGCCAGGAGGCCTGCATGGATGAACAAGGAACTCCTAGACAAACTCAAACACAAAAAGGAATCCTACAGAGGGTGGTAGCAAGAAAACGTAGCCTGGGAGGAATACGGATAAATTCTCTGAGCAGCCAGAGGTCAGGTTAGGAAAGCTAAAGCCCTGATAGAATTAAATCCAGCCAGGGATATCAAGAGCAACAAGAAATGCTTCTATAGGTACATTGGTGATAAACGGAAGACTAGGAAAAATATGGGCCCTTTCCGGAAGGAAATGGGAGTCCTGGTTCCCCAGGAGAAGGCTGAAATTCTCAGTGACTTTGTCGCCTTGGTCTTTATTGGCAAGTGCTCGAGTCACACGGCCCAAGTTGCAGAAGGCAAAGGCAGGGACTGGCAGAATGAAGAACTGTCAGCTGTAGGACACGATCAGGTTCAAGAACATCTAAGGAACCTGGAGGTGCACAAGTCCGTGGGACCTGATGAGATGCATCTGTAGGTCCTGAGGGAACTGGCGGATGAAGTGGCTAAGCCACTGTCCGTGATATTTGAGAAGTCATGGCAGTCTGGTGAAGTTCCCACTGACTGAAAAAGGGGAAATATAACCCCTTTTTAAAAAGTGAAATAAGGAAGACCCAGGAAACTACAGGCCAGTCCGTCTCACCTCTGTGCCTGGCAAGATCTTGAAAAAGATCCTCCTGGAAACTATGCTAAGGCACATGGAAGATAATGAGGTGGTTGATAACAGCCAACATGACTTCACTAAAAGCAAATTGTGCCTGAAAAATGTGGCAGCCTTCTACAATGGGGTTACAGCGTTGGTGGATAAGGGATGAGCAACTGATGTCATCTACCTGGACTTGTGCAAAGCCTGTGACACTGTCCCACATGACATCCTTGTCTCTTAACTGGAGAGACATGGATGTGGTGGATAGGCCACTCAGTGGATAAGGATTCGGCTAGATGGTTGCACTCCAGGGGTCACAGTCAACAGCTCAATGTCCAAGTGGAGACCAGTAACAAGTGGCATTCCTCAGGTGTTAATATTGGGACTGGCACTATTTAACGTCTTGGTGGATGAAATGGACAGTGGGACTGAGTGCACCTTCAGCTAGTTTGTTGACGACATCAAGCTGTGTTGTGCAGTCAGCACACTGGAGGGAAGGGATGCCATCCAAAGGGACTCTGACAGGCTTGAGAGGTGGGCTCTTGTGAACCTCATTTAGTTCATCAAGGCCAAGCGCAAGGTTCTGCATGTGGGTACGGACAATCCCAAGCAGAAATACAGGCTGGGTGGAGAATGGATTGAGAGCAGACCTGAGGAGAAGGAGTTGGGGGTGTTGGCTGACGAGAAGTTCAATGTGAGCTGGCAATTTACGCTTGCAGCCCAGAAAGCCAACCAAATCCTGGGCTGCATCAAAAGCAGTGTGACCGGCAGGTCGAGGGAGGTGATTCTCCCCCTCTGCTCTTGTGAGACCCCACCTGGAGTACCCCATTCAGCTTTGGGGCCCCCAACATAAGCACAACATGGACCTGTTGGAGCAAACCCAGAGGAGGGCCATGAAGATGACCAGAGGGCTGGAGCACCTCTCCTATGGAGACAGGCTGAGAGAGCTGGGATTGTTCAGCCTGAAGAGAAGGATCCAGGGAGACCTTACAGCCACCTTGCAGTACCTAAAGGGGCCTACCAGACAGCTGGAGAGGGACTTCTTACAAGGGCATGTAGTGACAGGACAAGGGGGAATGGCTTTAAACTGAAAAAGGACAGATTTAGATTAGATGTTAGGAAGAAATTCTTTACTGTGAGGGTGGTGAGGCACTGGAACAGGTTTCCAGAGAAGTTGTGGCTGCCCCATCCCTGGCAGTGTTCAAGGCCAGGCTGGATGGGGCTTTGAGCAACCTGGTCTAGTGGAAGGTGCCTCTGCCCATAGCAGGGAGGTTGGAACTAGATGATCTGTAAGGTCCCTTCCAACCCAAACCATTCTATGATTCTATGACTCCAATGAAATGTTAATGTATTAATTTTGATGGTTATTTTCCATGAGGGGCTCTTATACCCTTACTTCTGTTTTTAGAAGTAGTGTTTAGTTGCAGTTAGCTAACCAGTAAGATCATTTTCATGTCTTTTTGATTTATATTCTGTTTATTTAATCTTTAAATTGTCACTGCTTAGAAGTTACATACTCTTTTTCATATTTTTTTTTCCACTAGGCATCTGCTAATCCTCACTCTGGGAGACAGGTAGTAGCGAGATTTGGTCTCACTTGGGACAGATGTTCTCATATTTTACAGGGAAAAAACCAACACAAGGAACATCTATATTTAATATTTTTATTCATGAATGTAAAAGCCCTACCAGAGGATCAGTGATCGAGGTTTCTTATTAATTGATTGTATTTTCTTCTCACTGTTTGCTTTCTAGTATTATATTTATAACATTCATGGTTGCACTTTGAGGGCAGGGAGTTGAATCATCTTGTCAACGGGTCATTTCCATGTTTGCAGAGTTTTGTTTGAGGCAGGACTGCTGAAAAATAGCAGTGGTTAGAATGCATTGTTTAAGGTAGTTTTAATCCAAAGCACTCAAGTTTGCAAAGGAGATATATGAGGCTACCATTACCAAGTTCATCCTCAAGAGATGTTCCTTGGAAGAATAACACTAAGTAGATGACAGACTTCATTCAGAGACATTCAGTTCTGTGCATAAAAGAACACCGAAAAAGCCCTCAGAAATTAATCTTAATGTCCGCTTCTTGGAGGAAGTGAAGGAAGGGCTCCAAATGTTTGACAGGATTTACAGGTCCCGTGGCTTCATTAGCATGTTGACTCAGAGGTCTCACATGGTGTTCTGTCTTGTTTGGGATTTATTGGGAGGTGGCTACATCTTCGTTTCACTCCCTGCTGTGTTCACTCTGCCTCATTGCTGTCTGTTAGGTATGCTGAAAAATAATGAATCACATTGATCTTTTTCTTATCCAAAGATACATGTGAGCTTGGATTTACTGGAATAACAGAATTTGCTTAAACTTCAGTTTCTGTGTTTTTTTCACAGCAAGTTAGAACAATAACTCTGTATTTGATATATGGCTCTCTTCTTCCTTATCTCCAGTATTTAATTTCTCATAATAAGAGATATAAGGAATGTATTTGAATGCAGATTGCAGAGGTTTCTGAGTACAACCTGAAAACCTTAAGCACCAGAGCTTTCATTCTAGAGGCTCTATTTCACTCTGCTTTATCTTAATTTCTCTATTCAGAATCTTTTACAGGTATTGACATATGCCTGTGTGTCTACAGTTCTTTCAGGCAGAACTAACATTTGTACATTTGAGCTTCTGAAATCCTGGTTGTTTCAGAGAGGAGATTGTGTGCCATTATATTTGCCATTTAGGTAATGCAAAACTAGGTCTGTACTAACTCAAAAGCATTCTATACTGAATACTTATTGGAAATCTGTGTATCTCATATTTCTTCTGATTAGATAAAATTCCACTGGAAAAATTAAATCTTACTGTAATTTGCGTATAACAACCAGATAATAGGACAGAGGTAATGCAAATACAAGACGTTATCACCAGACAAGCCAAGCAATAGATTTACTGTACCATGGTGAGAAATGTGCATAGTTTGAACCCTCTTGTAAATGTGAGCTAACTTACCCTTCTCTTCCAGATGACTGAAGTGTCCCCCAGTCTCTGTGGATAGCTGTATGCACACATGCAATTCCTATGGAAGAGCTGACATTGTAAATTTATCTATGGGTTACCCAGTGTGCTGGCACTCTGAATTTTCCATACTGGATAGTATCAGTTTCCATAGAGTTAAAAGATGGGTTGGTAGGTCTGAGATGATGCTAACCTGTCAGGATGCTGTAGCGCACAAACATACATCAGCAAGATGAGGTTTAACAGCATCTTTACAGGTTTAACTACAGTGATTTGACAAAGAGGTTTGTACACAAAAGTACAAGCTTTCTTTGTCAATCTCTTCTGCTCAGTAACTTTACAACGGCAAAAATATACAGCATCCATTATGGCAACAAATAGTGTGAAAAATGAGGTGCTATTGGTAAGAAGAGTTAATTAAATGATAAGTCTGGCTTAATGTAAATGCAAAACATACACATGGGGACCAAGTAATAAGGGGCATATTAATCCATGGAAATGCCAGAGTTTGCCTTTTAACAGGGAAATCCTTACATTTCTACCATAGGAAGAAGTCATTAATGAGTGCAAATTGGAGACTGTGAGCATCCTTTGTGCTGAATGTGTTCCTACACACATAAATACAGTAAATGGTATTAGACAGGCTTCATCTATGTAATTTAGATTAGATCAGGTTCATTCTGATCCAAATTACAGAACGCATAAATTGTTCTTCATTTAAAAATCATTTTTAGGAGCAACTAGATGCAATTCACCTTAATGAAACAATGTGGTCATAAGGGATAAAATCCATAAAGTGAGAGGGAATCAGGGCACTTGAGTCCTTCTTAGCACCTTTTTGAGATGAGGTGATTATTTTTGATGATTTTTCCAAGCTCTAAGTCTTCCAAAAGGCTTAAGGACTGCTACTTCCTTTATCCCCAAACAGGCAGCTAGGAAAGAGTCTTGAAGTAATCAGCATTAAGAAACTGGGCATAAAATCAGAGTTCTGTATATAAAAAAGATAAAATGCAAGTATGTAATAAGCTAATAAATACCAAGTCAATCATAATACAGAAAATTACCTTCTCATTTAACTTAAGGCAGGTTCAATCAAGCAATGAGTTTTATTTTTGTCACGCCAAATAGTAGATTAGATGCAATAATACAGGTCCTTGTATCACGTTAGAGACCAAAGATTTGTTCTGGGCTTTATTTTCTCTTCCTCACATTCTTTTCCCTAGTGGGGAGAGGGAGATGAATTAAGCACTGGATTTATGCAGGACACAGTATAGATCATTTTGTTTAACAAAATAAAAATAAATCACAAGCATTTTCTGAATATGCCCCTTTTTCTGTCAAAGTGAACTTCAGATTGCAAGCAGTTGTTTCACAAGGTTTTCTGTGACATCAGACCTAATCGCAACCTATTCCACTACTTAAAAATACAGGACCCTGGCAATACAATTTCATCTTTCTAATCATGGGGCAGCAAAGCAACTGCAGGCTATTGCATTTGGATTTGTCAGAATAAATAATTAGGAGGCTCATCAGCTTTTCACTAATGAACAAGGAAATGTGATTAAGCAACTTTAAAAGAGAATGGCTGAAGACAATATAGAAATGATAGCAGGATGATTGCTGTGAATGACATACTGAAATTTCTGAATGAGAGATTTCTTCAGCAAGACACAAGGACAGTAGTTTAATCTTCCATTAAAAGATTCCTGCCAATTTGGAAAAGCTCTGAATCAGGAGATTACAGACATCTTAGAAACATGACAAGGAAGTCACTTCTCTTGATACAACTACTTTCTGGCAAATGCTGAGACATAACTTCTTTTTACTATGTCAACTCTTAACTTCTACCAAACAATGACTAGGACATCTCCAATTAGGCAATCTTTTATTCTAAAAGACTCTGAAAATACAAATGATATTTCAGACCAAAATGTTCTAGACATGCTTGCCAAGTTTACTGTGGCTAACATCTAGAAATCGTACTGATTAGCTTCTGGCAATGTTTCTTGAAAGTGCTTTGTGTGTTAGTATTCCATTAAATATCTTACTCCTCTTTATTATTCTTTAGCACCAAAAATGTACTTCTATCTCATATCTTTTCTGTTTCTATGCTTTTACTGTCTGCTTTCCTAGCTTATCTAAAGGAGACAGCACATAATATTAAAACTTTAAGAAAAGTGAAATAACAGAAGTTGCTGTAATTCTTCTGTATGTCAGGACAAAGATATGCACACACCCCCTTATATTTATTCATAATTGACACAGTCTTTTTAAAAGTAAAGGCACAAAAGTCAGCAAGCAGATCATAAGATTTCTGTCCAAGGAGAGTTATATCAGGCTATAGAAGTTTCCACATACTCAGATATAAAAATGGTTTGCACAGAAGTATGAGATTCATAGTTACACAGTTTAAAAAAAAAAAAAAAAGTGAAAGAAAGTGTCAAACATCTTTTTAGTTACAAAAATGCTCATGTAGCTCAAATAAGATACTCAATGTTACAGGGAATGCTCTGGGTCTAAAACCCAGGTGAAAAATACTGTTCAAGAGGGTTTTGAGGAAATTATTCTTTCAATTTTTTTTCCACGTGATGTAGGTCCGCCATAGTGCAACACATAGTATGCGTAACAGAAACCACTTTGGCTTTTCAGCTAAAACTCCATCTGTCTTCGGTGGAGATTTGATTGGGTTTAGACATTGTTAACTTTCAGGTATTTCCTGGTGTTTCTTACAATACTTTGATATCATATTGTTACCTTCTAATTGTCTTCCATAAAGATGCAAATCATAGGTTTTCAGTTTCTGCTTTGAAGATCACTGGTGCTTTTGTTGTTCCACATCATAAATCCCTGTTTTGTTAGCATTAGGGTTATACCTTTTCTCATTCTGTATTTATTGTAATACCCAGTTACTTGTCTCCCTTTGGCAGTTTATCCCACTGAATATCACAACCTACCTCATGGTCTCAGATTATTATTTTTTTTTTCTCCTTTGACTAAAATGGCTGGGTTTGTATCTGAAGCTTATGGTTTAGCTCCCTGCAGAGAATGGAAATATCCCCAAAGCCATAGATGGCCATGGTATATCATTCTATGGCATATCCTCTGAGCACAGGAATGAGAAGCTGTTTCAATAGCGACATCTAACAAAGACACAACCTCCTCTCAGAAAGCGGAGGTGTAGAAGAAGTCTCCATCTGTCAGGAAATCTCTGCAGTTGTCTTTTCCAAACTCGTCAGTGCAGGGCGGGGGACGGGGATGACCAAAAGACCAAACAGCAAAGACAGAAAAGAGAGACAACATTATTTCCTCTTTATGCTTTTTCCAGGCCAAGTTCTGTGAAAACTTCTTTGCAAAGCTTCTCTGGAGCAAATGCATTGCATGGGTGTAGTCAATAAAGCCTTCAAACATCCTCTTTATTTTTCTTCTACAAAAAGAAGAGCAGGCTTGAACGAATATTTCTCCAATATTCAAGTAACTTCCTTGCAGAATGACATTTGTAATTTTTTAATTACATTTAGAGTTTTATCATTTTTATTTTATCTTAGATGCAGCAATTTGCTTCCTGTGCTGTCTTAGGACTGATGCTTCATTCCCATGATATCCAGACCCAGATCTGGAGCAAAACTTACTTTTCAAATTAACTGTGACAGAACATCTTAGTGATATGTACAGAATGGAATTATCAATGTTGTAATGTGCGTGAATCCATTTCCGTGTAACTTTAGATTTCTGCAATAGATTAATTGTAGATAAATCCTTGGTGCAACAGTATTTCTGAAGCTTTTGTATGAGGAAATAAACATCTGCATATTGTATATTCATTTAAAGGATCCCAAAAGTATCAATTTTGTGCTAGTTACCTTGCAGCTACACCATTCTGAAAAATAATCTTTTTTTACATTTCTATGAAAATAAGGTATCTGACACATACATGCACTTTTCTTTTGTAGGTGGAATGGAGAAAATAAAACAGCATACCTTTGCATTAACTCACTACACCTACAATGTGCTGTCTACGTTAAGATATGCCAATGGGGCTCCTGTAGTACATATTTACAGTGATACAGATTTCAGCAATCCTGATGTCCAGGGTCCAATCATTAATTTTAACTTGCTCAATGAAAATGGAGAAGTGATCGGATTTTCAGAGGTATGTTTTTCTCTTGCCTTCACTGAGTGTTATGTTTCTATTTTAAGCATATTCAGAATGAATTCTTTATCCTAAAGGAAATATTTTGTCCATAGTATTCCCTTCTTAGCTATTGGTTTTGTTTCTTTGTATCTCTGCACAATATATACACAGCGTTTTTAAAGTAGTAGAAATAGAACCCAATAAATAGTGCTAGCACAAGGCAAAGTACACAATAGCCAATCCAGTATCTTACAGATTTAATAATCTGCACTTAGGAAGTTTGGAATTGGTCTCTCTTTAACAGGATACATTGACTAGGCAATTTGGTTTCTTGTTGACTTCCTTCACTAGAGTACTCATAACTGGGAATTGAAGAGCAAGTCTAGAAAAGCTGGCAGAAGAGGCTGGCTTGGAGCTTTGACATGCAAGTGCAAATCAGATCTCAAAATATTGCAGTCACCCATCAAAGAAGAGTTCTTATTTCCCTTCAGTTCTAATAATTACATTCTTGTAATATTCCTGAGAAAGCATTGAATAAAGTTGAATGATCAGGGTAAGGAGTGAGATTCAAGGTCAAAAGATTCTTAAATGCTGTCTTTCTCAACAGCTTTCTCTAGCTTTTATCCACCACTGAGTATCTGTAAAATGAAACTTTGTGAAACTTTTCTACTTTTGTATGACCATAATTATGTGTGACTGCACACCGTGTAGGCAGTGGGTAACACAGGGTAACATAGCTCACTTGCACATCAACAGAAGTCAGAAAACCCACAGTGCTCTAGTTTTGGTTCATTCTGTTTTTCATTGGCCGATGATTGAATAAGCCTGTAAGCCAAGTTTAAGTGTATGACCTTGATTTTTTTTAAAAGCTGTCAATAACTGGCACCATCTGCCTCAGCAGCCACCTCCCTCTGCCAGCAGCAGTGGCAGAGCTGCATTGCTTTTGGAAACTGGTAATCGTGGACCATTAGGGAGAGGGGTGGGAGTGCTGCAAAAGGTGTTCCTCAGCACCCCTTTGCCAGAGAGGAGAAGAACTGGATAACGAGGGGAACACAGAGACATGTCTACAAGAATACAAGAGGAGATCCATGTATACACAAGGGAGAGCAGAAGTGAAGCAGTTACTTTGTAACCTGTTGGTATGGCGTTTACAAATTTTTTTTCAGGCACTTACCACGCTGATGAACATAGAAGGGCAAATGAATAGTGCTGGAGAAGCTCTTCTTCCCATATGTCTTTTTTTGGACTATGCTACCAAATAGTGTCAAATATTCACCATATTTCATGTCAAAGAATTCCACATTTTAGGAGTGAATTAGCCATTTATATAGTCTTGAACATGGGCAGCAATTTTCAGAAAAGACTGGAAATATTAACCCAGCTGGGTTGGTAAAATACTCTGCAAACACTCTGCTGTTGATCCTGTCTGTTGGTTAAAGCCAAAACTTTTTTTTGCACTTCTCATTTTCACAATTCCTTAGTAAAAATGGCTTTTTCCTGTTTCACTTTTTTAATCTCAAGTGTACCCTCAAAGAAAAAATTATTTTATAGTCTTATGGCTCCATTGTGCCTGTTTGCTGCAGTGGCTGCTCATAAAAAGCTTCTTTATTGATCTGTATCATCTGGATTGTGCTATTCACCAGATTCTCATCATTTCTGGTGTGAGTATGCAGAATGAAGAACTATAAAGTTTTCAAATGCATACCAGTCACATCTGCAGTGCCTGTTAGATTATTTTGTTTAATTTAAATAATGTGTAGTTTAATGACTTTTAGAAATTAACAAGCAACAGCAGTATTCTTTCCAAAGCTATAATATATGTGATATATATATATATAATTGGCTTCTTTATGGGATAAAATTCTTTCATAGACATGTTATAGCAGTTATAGGGGAGAAAAATGTTTGCTGCTTCTTTATGATTACAAAGAAAATACGTACAGCAGAGAGTTCATCTCTGCTGAGTTTATCAGTCTGACAGTATAATCTCATCTCCATACCTGTATGCATGTCTAAAATTAGATAGATTTATTCAAATCAAAGGTAAATCCAATACCTCTGTTCATGGTTTAGAAATGAAATTGCATCCTCTACTTTGGTCACATCTGTGATCTGCACATTCATGTTGACTCACTGGTCAGTTTCCAAAGGCAGTCTAGTGGAGTTAGGAGAACACAGTTTCTGAAGGCTCCCAGAAAACATTTTGGTGATTTTTTTAGTGAAGGTAAAATTGGATGACATTTTTATCTGACATACCTACTACTACTGGACACCAATTAATGACTCAGGTTGCATTTCAGCTAGTATATTAAAAGAGAAATGACAGAATGTCCTATTCCTTTATGGATGATATTCCATCTATAATTAGTTACTTATAACCAGGCATCTAACCCATTATATTTGTCTTTCTGACAGGAAATTGTTATGTTCCCATTGCCTATTAGGGGGGACAGTGTGGCTGGACATTAGCGTTTGGTAGCCTGAAAAGGACAATCTGACTAACTGATTCCAGAGAAAATATTATGATGAGGTTTGGAGCAGTTTATTGGGAACGTTTATGATTGGCAAGAAAGACCTCATAAGTAGACAGTGTCTTCAGAGGATACCAGGCTTACATTTAAGCCTCAAGATTTCCATAATTTACATGATATTCAAAAGTCTGAACTAAGTCCAAGATATTTAGGATGTGAAAGGCATGCAGTGAAATACATGACATTTTACACTGCCACTGAAAAATGGAGACGAAGGGAAAATAATGTCTTTCATCTGTGCAGCATTTGGGATGAAAGCTCTTCTTACCTGCTTCTGTTATTGAAATCCATTTCTCACTGTTATCAGAGTTTAATTACCAGAGCTAACAAGATTGTGCCACGAAACACAAACATGCTTGAATTACATACTTGGGGTCAATTGCATCAATAGGAAATAGCCACAGTCTCAGGTTCATCCTTGAGTAAAACCTTCATTGCAGCACTCATGATCAAATGAAGGCATTTTATTAAGCAAGACACACAAATGAAACCTTACCAGGATTGCACTCTCAGGATGGCAGCAGTTTTTACAGCCTCCTGTCCCAATATATGTGATATACAACACTTGGATGTTAAGTGATAAGGTGGGAGTGAAATAATTATGGAAGTTGAATTGCTATGGCTTTTTCATTTAAATGTTTCTTTGTGATTATTGAAGGGTATCACTGTTATGGAGTATTCTATTTGGAATAAACTTGCTTTGTATACTAGATGTGTCATTGGTTTAATTGACAGTTTAGTTACTGGTTTACTTATTTTGCTCTAAATGGTAATTAAAACAAAGAAGAGGGACTTGCAGGCTCCAGACACCAACAGTCACTCAAAAGCTTTGGTTTTTCTTCAGGTTTTTCATGAAACATTTCTTTATCTAGGGATAAAACTACTACAGTTTTGAAATCTCCATAAACCTCTTCTCTTCGGGTACTAAAACCACATTAAATTTCCTTCTTTGAGCTACATCAAATACTTCCCATGAAAATTATTTCCTTCAGTAAAGCTGTCTTTTAGACTGCTGTTGATAAGGATTTGTTCTTGAAATTACTTGGGAGGATACCTGTATTCTTTCCACACAAGCTGCCTGTCCTATGCAGTAGCACGCCTGTCATTTTATGTTATGTGTTTATTTGCATGGCAGCACCAAAAAGCCCCCGTTATGAACAGGGGTTAAACTATGATGAGTACTTGACAGGCCCAGGACATAAAGATGGCCTTTATGCCAAACAGCTTTTTCATATATACTTGTGGAGTTAAGAATGGATAATTCTCTGGCATCATAGTTTTTGCTGTTAATGAAGTGTGGAGAGATGACAAGCTGGTGATTTTGAAAGGTGAGAAAGTGCAGGGGTAGAGACAAAGAACCTGTGCTAAGTCAGTGGTGCAGGATGGAAGCAGCAGAGCTGACATTAATGCAGCAAGCTGCCAATCTTCTGCTTCTTTACGAGGCTCCAGAGAAAGAAGCAATTAGCCCTAGATATTAAAGGGGGTTGTGATGTTACAAAACTGTTGTTACATACATGCTGCAGGTGCTTCACACAGAGAATCAGCATTAGCTCATTTATTAATTTTGTTAGTAACAGTGAATATCTGCAGTCTTCAGCATATATGAATCTTGTGTGTTTATACTTCCACAAGTCCTTCCAATCTCTGAAACACTGTTTGGCAGCAATGACTCAGCTTCAGTCTGCATCCTTGCCATCTTTTTTTATCAAAACCTTACATACAACTCTATGAGGTCCAGCCTGGTTTGAATGCCAAAGAGGAGATGGCACAGCTGTAAGGGAGCAACATTGATTTGAAACTACAACCGTGCACACACAAAAAGTGGATTACTTACAAATCAGGTTAAAGTGCAAAATTGTATGTTCTCTTTCATTTGCAGAATTGAAAAAAATCACAATCTCTGCTTTGCAAGACCTTTTGCGCTAATATTATTTCAAGTTTTGCTCTTTGTTTTGATAGGAAGAAAAGACCTGTGAAATGTTTTTTGTACATTCAGTAGATAATTGCAGAGTACTTTTATAATCCTTTCACAATTCATTCTGTAAAGTCAGTTTGGGAGCTGGAAGAGTGGAAAGGGGTCAGAGGCAGAGATGGGCAGATGCAATTTCACCTGAAACATTTATTGAATTGTGTGCCCTGGAGAGTTCTTACCCAGTCACACCTTCTAGTTCAGTGTTTTCTGCCCCAGTGAAAAATAGCACCTCCGTTATCAAGGCTTTTCTTTTTTTCACTCTGGTCTTCTGAAACAAATACTTTTTTTCCTCCTGTGTGTCATGGACTTAAAATGAGCAAACTATCATAGCTATCCTTTAAAAAATAGCCATCATTTCAGTTGTGGATTACCAGCTCCCTTCCCCACTCTGCTTTTTCACGCTGCCTCCTTTACCTGGACCCTGAAGCTAAACAGAAGTAGCTTGCTGTGATTGTCTCACCTGAAAAAGTTCCCTTGGTATCCATATATGCATGCCATGCCTCCTAAAAATCCTGTCAGGAAGAGAAGGAGCATCAGTCCATTGGGAGTCTCAGCCTTCTTGCCTGCCACTTCACACTTCTGTGTGATAGACAAACTGCTATAACAGGAATCAGCTGCCAAAGATAGAAAATGTAAACAGTTTGGTTTGCCTAAGGAAGGCTCTTCTGCAGTGTTGCATATGGATGAGGTTTGCCTTTCAAGATTGAGAAACCTGCTGAAATAGATTGTGATCAATTCTGTCTAGGAGCCTACGGTAGGACATCCTGGCTCACTCTCATCAATCCAGATAGAGTTAAGGGAGGTCTAGACTTTGGACTTATCTTTCTTCATCCATTTCTTAATAAAAAAACTATCAACACTTCTCAGCAGATAACTTCCAGTGGGTGTCCCTTCAGCATGAATCTATAATGCAATTTGATGACTGCTTTTACTATGGCATCTGCTTACTGTCTCACTCACCTTCCTTCTATATCAACCTCCCTTGAGCTAATGCAAGGACATATTCAATGACTCACTGCTGGTTTTTCCTTTCCTGCCTTTCTTTTCTATCATTCTGAAGTGAAGACCAGGGTCTTCCGTTGGAGGTTGTGGCCCCAAATCACTTAGATGTAAGAAGAGCCACACAGGATCTCACCATGGCACCTTCTCTACCATGGTAGCCTCTTTCTGCCAGTATTCACATCCCCATTTATCCTTCTGCATCCAAACCATCCTGTAGCACTTAATTATTCTGGAAGCAGCTTAGCAGCCAAGCCAAATTCATCCCTGTGGTTTGAGAAGATGGGGGAAGGGGTGGGGTGGGGTATGGGCAGAGTGGGAAATAGATCTTAAGATTGCAGGGACTACGGGAGGTTACCCAGCATCATTGTGTACCAAAATGGAATCATCTTTATCTGAACCTTTCCACAGACTCTGAAGGCAGTTTGTTCTGGAAATGAGCTATATTCGTTACTACAAAATACATCCTAATGATTAACCTAAATTTCCCACAGTGCAGATGAAGTCCATTACTACATGGACTGGACAATGAAAGAGACACCAGTTGTGACAGGAAAGCAGAAAAAAAGCAGACTCTAGCCATCAGAGACAGAGGAGAATTGGACAAGCAGTCTAAAACAGTGTTGTATGGGAGAATTGTGACCAGGGTAGAGGCAGAGCAACATAAGCAGGTAGAAGATATTTTGTCTGCTGGAGTTTGGACAGGTCTGCAAACATAAGTAACACGAGACAAAGTGTCGTGAGGCAGGATGGGAAATGCACATAAAAGTAGTTGATCAAGGTTGAGCATGGCAAGGAGAGTGGAACTAGATGATCTTTACAGTTCCTTTCAACCCAAACCATTCTGTGAATCTATGATAAGGTAAATAGCAGCAGCAGGAATATTTGTAGCAGGAAGACTATAACATAGACACCATCACTGAAATATGGTGGGATAAGTCATGTGACTGGAGTGCTGCAAAGGATGAGTACAAACTCTTCAGAAGGGATAGAGCAGGAAGGAGAAGCAGTGGGGTAGCTCTGGATGTTAGGGAGCGTTTTGACTACCTAGAGCTTAATGATGGTGACAAGAGGGCAGGAAAGTTCTGCAGAGGGATCTGGACCGGCTGGATCAATGGGCCAAGGCCAATTGTATGAGGTTCCACAAGGAGAAGTGCTGGGTCCTGTACCTGGGGCACAACCACCCCACACAACGCTACAAGCTTGAGGAAAAGTGGCTGAAAAGCTGCCTGGTGGGAAAAGACTTGGGTGTGTTGGTCAGCAGCCAGCTGAACATGGGCCAGCAGTGTGCCCAGGGGGCCAAGAAGGCCAACAGCACCCTGGCTTGTATCAGAAACAGTGTGGCCAGCAGGACCAGGGAGGTGATTGTCCCCCTGCACTTGGCACTGGTGAGACTGCACCTCGAATCCTGTGTTCAGCTTTGAGCCCCTCACTTCAGGAGGGATGTTGAGGTGCTGGAGCATGTCCAGAGAAGGGCAACAAGGCTGGTGAAGGGTCTAGAAAACAAGTCTTACAAGGAGCGCTGAGGGAGCTGGAGTTGTTTAGTCTGGAGACTCAGGGGGACACCTTATCGCTCTTTACAGCTGCCTGGAAGGTGACTGTAGACTGGTGGGGTTAGGTCTATTCTCCAAAGTAACAAGTGACAGGACAAGAGGAAACAGCTTAAGTTGTGCCAGAGGAGGTTTAGAATGGATATTAGGAAAAATTTCTTCATTGAAATGGTGTTCCAGCATTGGAACAGGCTGCCTGGGGAGGTGGTGGAATTACCATCCCTGGAGGCATTTTAAAAATTGGTAGATGTGGTGCTTAGGGACATGGTTTAGTGATGGACTTGGCAGTCGTTGGTTAATGGTTGGACTTTATGATCTCAGAGTTTTTTTCCAACCTAAATGATTCTGTGATTCTAAATAAATTGGTGATGGCCAGTTATGGAAGCACCTTAATACTGCAAGTACACTTTCTTTGCTTTAGTTTCACAGTGTTCTCTTTTAAGAGTCTCATTTTCCTTTGATGATGTCTTAATGAATTTCTTAGCTGGACCTAAGGACCAGGCAGTGGCCAGGTGAAATCCCCTTTTTCTGCTGTAGTCTTTCAGTGTCACCCTGAGGGATTCAGTGTCTGTCTTCCCCACTTACTCTGTCCTCACAGGAGTGGAGAGAAAATACCTTAAATACTGGCAGATCTTCAGATATCAAATGGTGGATACATTTTTATATGCTCACAGCTGGTTGAATATATATATCCATATCACTACTTATTGTTAGATGATAAAAGGGACCATGCAATACCTGAAGTGGATAGACTCCTTGAAATAATGGTTGTTTGTGTCTTAGATGATACCCTCAGTTTCACTGGTAGATTAGTTCTAGTGCACTGTACATCTGGTATATAGGTACAGAATTAGAGCAATGACAACATGTGAATTAGAGGAGTGGGGGGAAAAGAGGAGCTATAGCATTTCACATGTACAGGAAGCTGTTACCACATCAGTTTCATCAGACCACTGACTGGAGCCTGGTAGTAGCTACTAGTACTTGCCGCAAAATTCATACCAAATCCCTATAGGAGAAATTAGGTTGCTGGCAAGCAACAAGGAGGGATACTTTCTACTAATCAATGTGAAATAAACCTTCACAGAAAGTTATTAAGCAAGAGATCCTTGTTGTTCTTCAAACTGTAATCCTTTTATGCTTTTCCATCTGTTAATTTTTACTTTTGTGTAAAACAGTTGTTCGGTTTTGCAGGTGGAGAAGTGCAGCATTTTTTCATCTGGGCCATAGAAAATGGAAATCCAGCATTTGTTAATTCCAGCTAAGAACATCTTTGCAGAGATGGTCAAACGACTCTGAGCTAGTTACACTAATGCTTTTGGAAGCATAACCACTCATTATATTAATGTTGATGACTCAGGGAAAGAAAAGTGTTCTTCACTTGCCTAATGGGATTTTTGGCTGTCTTCCCAATAGCTACCTAAAAATCACTGCCGTGATTGCTTACTATTGATTTTAGCTATGGATTTAGCCATTGATTTCAGGAAGCCAGGGATGGCAGATGGACCAGCACAATACAATGCAAACAGGATTACAAGGAGAAAAAGATTGTTGTGAAGATTCCTGTTGAATATCCACTAATTTCCTTGGTTCCAATTAGTTTCCAATTGTGCTGTGGATGTCTCGTAAGAAGAGAGACAGCACCAATGCAGCAAACCACACTGGCTTGTCAATAAATGGTACCTTGTTGCTTCAAACTGGCAAGAAATGTCCTTACAGTCTGGATCTTTACTTAAATTTGGTTACATGGCATGGGGCACCGAGAGACAGCCCTTACATCAAGGGGCTCACAATACAGGAGGCAATTTCATTGATCTAGGTAGGGTATCGCTGACTGAGCATAAGGAGATGCTGTACTTGAGAGACTCAGTGTGATAAATGCAAGTTTGTAGGTAATGAAGGTCTGTTCTTGCTGAGAAGGTAGTGACAGAGTACAGGCTGGGTTGTTTTCTGTACTATCTCATGGGGGGGGACAAAGACGCATGTGAGAGAGTATGCTTGAAATTGCCTACTGTTAAACTGCTCATCAGAGCTGGTCAAGGTCAGAAAGCTTCACGAATGCCTAGACTGAAGGTGCTTCCTGATACTGCTTCTCTGGAGTGTCCTTTGATGTTGCTAAGGAAACTGGAAAGGAGAAAAAAGAAAGATGCTCATAGTTATTCACATGAAAGATTCTCAGATGAATGAGGGAGGCAAACTATTTTCTGTTTAGTAACAGGGCCAAACTGTGGCTCTAAACTACAGACCTCATTACACAGGGGAGAAATGTGGAATGAAACCACATGGTAGCAGCAAAAGGCCTGCACTTTTGACAGCCTCTGCTGGATTCCTTTTTTCTTGATCTTGGTAAAGCAGATCAGCTGCCTTTGAATGCAGGCAGTGTCCAGTTTCAGTCCACCATCTGAATCCTCCAGTGACAGACACCCTTGCCCCACCTTCTGTACCACCTGACTTGCATCTTCCTGACCACACACAAATCCTGTATAGGACCCTGTATGGCTGTAATTAAAGTAATATTTCAACACAACCCATCATGGGATTTTAACCCCACAACCTCCCTGTGATCTATTATCCCCATTTTCAGGGGATAAATACAGACAAAAGAGGATTTAAGTGATTTTAGAGAAAGAGGAAAAGGTGGAGAGGGTTTTGGCTGGGACATGAATTAAATCTATATTGCCAGACTTCCAGTATCATGCACTGCATCTAGGCATTGTTTCCACTTGTATTAGTCTGCTACATTCCCCTTTATCCCATCATGATAGGAGTTACACACTTCTGTGTTCTTTGCCTCTGGCTTCCATTTCTCTGACTCGTAGTAGTCTGACCCAAAGCCTTTAGCCTACAAAATAGCTAGGGATGCTCAATGGGATGTAGAGATACAGACCTTTTCCTGTAACTCACAGGGGAATGCTCTGTTGAAGTCAGAGTTAGGAAGCCACAGAGGGCTTGGGTTCCTTTGCTTTGCTTTTCTTCCTGGAATCCATCCATTCTCTGATGTCATTTTATCAAACCAGATTTTCATAGTCAATGGATGCAGTTAAAAAAACAACAACAAAAAACCACAAGAAAAACCCACAACCTAAGGGAAAATGCCATAGACTGGGGAGACCTGAGGCCATTGAGATGACAAATCAAAGAAAACCAAGGTGTTCAGCCTACTCATCAACCTGTTCAGTTTCAAATAGCTGGATCCCGGACTCATGAAATTTATGTATGTTCCAAGTAAGTCCATGCCCTAATTCACCACACATGCTACAGGGAAATAAAAAGCAGTTGAAAAAATGTGAGGTCATCCTCAAGACTGCGTTTCATTTCTTCCTTATAGTCACCCCATCCCCAAAGTACATCCTAGGTTCTGGATCTTCGAAATGTAAAATTATTGTTAGTCCTTTAAGCGTGGAGGATGTGCAGTTTGCTATGTGTATGGCATCTTCTAAGTGAGAATTCCTGCAGAATGGCAACCCGCATATTCTGAATTATGCAGATTTTTCCAGCCTGCTTCTCTCCCATGCAATCTTGCCTGCTATTTGACTGTCTTTGAAACTAGCAGAGAACATTATCACATCAACTGCAAAGTTCCTGATAAGCTAGCATTTCCACTATCAGGACACTGAGTTTGACAATTTCAGTAAATTTCAGTATCTCTGCCTAATACTTCACTGCCTTCTACCAAAGGGATTTTGTTCAGAGAGAGTGATGAATGGGTGTAGACTGAAGAGAGATTTACATCCACTCCTCAGTTAGTTTAAACCGTTGTCAACAACTAGAGATGCAACAAAGGAGGAGAGGATCAGATTCATCAATATTGTGGAAACCTGCCTATATAGAAACTCTTTCTCTGGTATAGGAAAAAATAGTTCTGTTGCAGGAAATCATGCAGTTAAACCAGTTTAATGATACTGTAACTCAGCTAAAATGTTTTTTTTCCCCTACTAAATGATTTGGAAACAAGTGCTGATACTTTTTTTTTTTTTTCTTCTGACCTATTTTTTATTAAATTGTATTAAACAAGATTAAGTATGCGTTTGCATCAGCAACAACATTTCACAGTCAAATGCTGGATGACAGAAAGATCTAGCTTACTTTCTCTCCAATTCCATGCCATGAATCAGTGAATTAATTTACCAGTGGATGTGGAGAACAGTGTCATGAAGCCTGTTTTATAACCAGCCATCAGTAGTGTGCAGTGAAATTCTTGTAATGAGCAAATCCATCAGACAGACAAACTGCTTTGAAATGTGGGCATCGTAGAAAGTAGAATAAGTCCCAGTCCCAGTTCCTAAGGTCAGTACCTGCCAGTATTGACTTATATGATTTTGGGGGTTTTGGGACACTTCATGATCTATTATAAAAAGTTCCTTTATTCATGTGAATAATTCTTGTGATAGTAAAATAACTTGCACAAATAGGAAGTACTTGCTTGAATAAGATCTACAGAACTGGAACCTATGGGGATGACTTCAGTTCCTAACGAATCCATCATTCTTAGTGAAAATCTTAGATTTAGTTGATGAGGAATAATGCAAAATTATGTGCTATTTGTAAATCTTTGCTATAAGTTAGTATAGATCTACCTACACTAAGCATCATTCTCAGACTTATTTCAATAGAGCCTGAAGCCAGAGAAGAGCTTACACCTTTCAGCTGAGTGCCACAGAGGCCTGACGTGCCTGGATGGCAGAAGTCAGGCATTTAGCAACAGCAGAGAAGTCACCAGTGCAGCTGTGTGACAGAGAATGGGAAATCAGCACAGCAGAATCTCATTTCTTTACAGACCTGTCCAGCTTCTGAGTGTGAACTAAAATACTGGATAGCCAAGAAGGGACTATTTTATGGTAATGTGTTAAAACCAGGGGAAAAAGTCCTCTCTACCTCAATATTTTTTTATATTTAAAAACATTAAAAATTTCAATAGTATTTGTCAGATAGAACACTATGAAAAAAAGCCCTAAGTGTAAGCATTTGGACAATCTGGCAACACTGAACTGAGAAAAGCAGCTGTGCTCAAAATAAAAATGATCTCTGAAAAAGAACTATTTTAAAAATTGATATAGATGAACTTCATTCATGTATGTTTACTAAACTTGGAGATAACAGCATGGAAGTGGGAGAAGCACCTTTTGCTTGTCAAAAATTGAGACAATGTGACACCAGAAGTGTTGGGGTGTGAAGCAACAACCTGCAGGGCCTGGCCCACAGTAAAAAGCTTCAGAAAAAATAATGAATGCCAAGGGGTTCTGAGGGACAGAAGGGACTCTGGGACTCTAGGATGTCTTGATGGCTTAATTGCCATGTCCTCACTGACTGAAATCAGTAAAAATGCTGCAAGATTTCTGCATGTGTTTTGCAGTTCAATTGTAGTCTTTTAAGCTCTGAAAGACCAAGGCACAATATTTCCAAATATCAGGGAATCACCAAAACTGACAATCTGAGTACATTAAGCTGCATGCACACCATTAGTACCATTCATGCTTCTGTGCCTTCATTGATGATCAAATTCCTGGCATCCAAAAGTCAGCTGCTGCTGTTACAGACAGAACTGCAAGCAGCGTTCTGTATTTCATAACCCTGAGCTCAATATCCATTATTGCTCCTTATGGCAATTTTAAAGATATGCTTTATTTAAGTAAGCTTTTCTTCATTGAAATAACTGTAACAGATGTTTTATGTTCTGTTTGTTTTGCTATGTGGTAGCACTGCAGAGAGATTTAATTAACTTCCCAAGTAGCATATTTCTAGAGTGAAAGTAAACAAGAAGAAATCAAAGCATTTTTCCAAGGGGAAGTCAAGTTATGCGTTCAAGGGACAGGTAGATTTGCAGTGCTGCCCTTACTAATTCTTTACGTGGTGTCATTGTTTGCAATGGGAAGTGTGCATCACATTCCCAAGACCTGTGTGTGTTATCACATTGGTGGTAACGGAGTTTGATTAATACTAAAGCTATGGATAACTTATCTTTGTTCTCTTGAACCACAATTGCCTATATTCCTCTCATATTCATATGTTTTTATGTATCAATAATCCTTGTCTACTGTAAAGATTAATGGATACCACAATTAAAGATATTATTGAAGAAGGGTATTGGGTCACATGGCTAGAATGAAATTACTGTTCCTTGAAGAACAGTAGTGATTTATTTTAACAAAATTAGAAAGATTTTAAAAAAATCTTGCTAGCAATTCCTTGAAGTTGTGTCGTGGAAACTTCTTACGCTACATACCTCTTGATAAGCAAGGCTGCCCCAGCAATGTTTCTTCAAAGAGTTATAATAATAAAAAGATTATATATTTTAAAGCTTTTTGTATACTGAGTAAATAAGCCCAAACACTGTATGAATTCAGTAGTTAAGTATCTGTCATGATTTTTGCCTTGCTTGTCATCGTTAACAGAACGATAGATCCACCCACGAGTCACTAGCACCATGACAAACCATGTTATGCCAGGATGACAACTTTTCTCATCTAAATGAAAAAATAAGTCAAGAAAATGTCACTGTTCCCAGGCTGAAGTCTTCTGACAAAACAAAGCTAATGACACCACAACAGTCTTTCTCAACAGATGCCTTTTACTATAACTTTGATTTGAGAAACATGCTTTGAACACAGGATATTCTCCAAGGCATTAATCATGAATAGAGATCGCAGGACTGATTCTGTTCTCTGCTTTCCAAGTCTGGGTATATGGAGTTAATTTGATGGTATCTCCATTTGAGAATCAAACCATTTTGAACTGAACTAGTGGCACAGAATATGTTTGCTAACTTAAGAATTTGTGCACTATAATGATGTAGGATTTCTTCTGCGTATACAGCACATTTTTGTCAGAGTATCTTGTGCCCCACGCATGAGAAAAAAAAAAAACAAACAACAAACCACCACCACTGAATGCTGTTTGAACTGCTTTTAGCAAAGCTAAACTCTACTTAGGTTGAATTATTTCAGCCTGGAGTAAGTTCTAACAGAAGGCTTGGGGTTTTAAGCTGCTGAGATGGTGAAATGAAAGGTGCTTGGTATGTCACACAGTTAAATTCAGAGGTGTCAGTAGACAGGCTGACAGAAGACTGATGATGTCAGAGGACAAGAGACAGAAGACAAGCTGAACTATACCAGAAAATATTTGCTACATATATTGGGCTATTATCATATACAAGGAGAATTTATGTTAAAAGTAATAAAACCAGAGATTAAGCCGGCTAGAAAAGCTAGGTTGAATGTTTACGTTGATGCCTCAGGCAGATAAAGCATGAGCTCACAGTTAGGAAAGTGATTAGTTTGGTTTGAGATGGTCAACACTTCTATTCCTGCCCGTTTAAGCTGAGCTGTTGCTGTGCGCATAGCTGAGCCTGAGCTCCCTGCGAGGAGTGTCCTGTCATGTATGGTGGGGCGCTCTCAGTCTCCGACACGGTTATTTTGCAGAAAAGGAGCAAGAGCATGGAGAGATTAATGCAGCCTGTGCAAGGTTGTTCTGGAAAACCGTGGTGGAAATAAGATGTGCCAGGTTTCATGCTATCTTTCTGACCATTTGACTGTCCTTTCTCTCAGTCCTGACCCAGAATGTTCATTTGTTGTCCTAGAAATAACTGGCAGTAGCTATACCTGCTCAGCTAACCTTACCGGCTGTTGTTGTTGCTTTTTCAAATCAACATAAAGCATTTTCAGATCCCTGCAGTGTGCTTCCATGGTTTCTTATCTGTGTTAAGAGGATCTCCGTGATGTTCTTCCATTGTTTCTTAGTTGCACTATGAAACCTTGACAATCCGTATCTCTTCTTTGCAGTGCCATCCTGCCAGTGTATGCATATGTCTCCTTCCAGGGCACATATAGACATGTGGTTCTGTTCTCTTTGCACATCTTTTTTATTCCTTCACATAATCTTTTCATGCCAGTTTGTCATCAAGTGTTGTATTTCTGCCCACTCATTATTTAGTGGACAGTAAATAAATGGCATAACACAGAACAGCACAGCACGTGGAAAAAGTACACCAGGGACTTGGTAGACTGGGTGGTTGTACGTGGAAGACTCAAAGAAGTATTCCAGCTTAATCCCTGCCCTATCAGATGTTATTTCTTACTGGGAGGCTGATTCTTCAAGCACTTCTGTGCCAAAATCCCACATACAGTCAGTTCTGTAATGAGGACTTGCAGTTTCAAATCCTTGGACGACAAGGGTTTCTTTAGCTAACTGAAGAGGTGCCCCAGGCCTCTCTTCAGTCTCTGCAGAGGCTCTTGTAAATGATGGTTCTGTCAAGACACTGAATGACACTTGGCTGCAGGCCTGTGATTAGCACTGCTGATGCGGATGAACCTGTTCACAGGTTTAAAATTAAGCACGTGCACTGGCATTAACAGGATCAGGAGCTGAACTGACACTCTGTGCTTGTGTTGTGTGCGCTGTCTCTCAATACCAAGGGAAGCCTGTTTCTGCTTCTACCGGTTTTCTTTCAGCTGAAATCACAAGGCTGAAAAATCCTAAATGTGCATGGGAATGCCAGAAGCTACAGTAAGTTGTTAATAATTTAGAGAAGTAATTTACCTCCAACTGATTAGTACTTTGAAACATTGTATTTTGTTGACCACAACTTTAAAATGTTTGGGTTTTGTTCTTCTCCTATGTCTTCTCTCCTGCTGAATTGGTAAGGTGGACAAGATGGCCAGTCTCTACAACATACATGTCCGCACAGGTTGCTTCTGTAACACAGGAGCCTGCCAGATGCATCTGGGTATAAGCGATGAAGACATCCAAAGGAACCTGCAGGTTAGTTTCCGAATGAGATTACATGATGTACTGCCCATGGAAAATACCTAGATTCAGTGACCCAGGAGACATCTTCTGACTATCAGGTTTGAAGGGGTGAAGAAAATCTGGCTCTGCATCAAAAAATCCCCAAGTAGTTAAAAGCTCAAGTGTATCATGTCCTGTAGTTTTCGGGCTCTGCAACTTTAAGAATGAAGGTAAATTTGATTTGTTTTTTCTGACTTTTCAACTCAATTGCCATGTTAAAGAACTAAATTAACTGAAATTCAGTTCATTGAAATGGGGTGTTGAAACAAAATCATTTGATGGACCCAAAGCAGAATGTGTTGCTTGTTTTTATTTCATTGGAAAATATGAAATTGTGGCTTCTTGTTGTGATTTGGAATTACATGAAATCCAGGCTTCCTGCAGAACAGAAGTTCCTGGACAATTCATCTCATGTTGTTCCTTAAGTATCCTTAATTGTGCTTAATAATGTTCAAGTATTATAGACCTATTGCTGTTGGATGTTACAGTTTAAAAGGCATACACAAATTGGACAAGAAACAATAAATGAGAACACACAGTGAATCTCAGAGAGTAAAGTAAATTTAGGTGACACCTGCCTAAATTACTGCTCTGTTAGACTGTTAGAACACGAGTGTAAAGACTGTTTTCTAGATGACTAATGTTTTCCATAAATTGTTGTTAGAAGATGTATAGCAGGATGTATTACAGTGAAGCAGGGGGAGGCTTCACGTCTGCATATTTGTCAGAGTTTGAAACTACAGTAAATTAATACAGAGCAATCCAAAATTTTGTTAAAGGTATTCTTCAAAAGATAAAAAATTGTCTGTATGATATTGTAGCTCCCTTATAATTTCAAAGAGACATTTAGATAACTTTTGCAAACACATTTACATGCAAGACTGATAGCATAAGTTCTTAAATGGGGAGAGATCTTTAATACCTTCCTTGGCAAAACGGTGCTTTGATTTACCAAGGAAGCTGTGTCCTCTGAGAAAGGAAAAAAAGATCTACCCTTCTGCTGGAGTGCAAAAAGCCAAATGGCCAGCTGTAATGCTCTTGGATCTCCTTAAAGAAGGAGGATTTTCCTAAGGAGTGGGTGGCCCCTTACATATCTGTGTCATTTAAATGGCAGTAGGTCAAACCCAAACTTACAGAGAGACACTTAATCTGCCAAAAATTGTATTGTAAGGTGGTGCAGTCAAGCAGTCGTTATTTTGGGACATCTCATTCCCATCAGTCCTTTGAGAAGGATCTGGATGAGTCATTGACAACATTAGTGTATAAGGGAAGACATCTTTTACCACATTATTTGCACATACACTTCGGTTTCACCTTTTCTCAGGGCAATGACTGTGTTCTTCCTTCCCTGGAGAGGATTTCCATCTATAAAATGCCTGTGAGGGATGACTTTCTGTCCTCAAGGGTCCCTGGAGAAATGTGGTTAGCTTTTCTAGGATGTTACATAGGAACTTACTTATTTGCACAGTAGAAACCTCTTAGTCAATCAGTTAATACTTTACAGAAAGGTTACAAGTATATTAACAGATACAACCTAATTTTGCAAATTTTGCATCTGCTTTATTGTCAAGGATAAAAGCTGCATCATACTACATTAAAATATTTACTACTGTATGTAGTAAATATGCTTTGATGTATAGGTTTGGGGTTTTTTTATTTATCCTTGTATAAATGGCATCTGTGTTCATTGAACTGTGACATTTCTTGCTTAAAAAAGCCCTCATGTAAATAAACTATTCACACTTCCATTTTTACGTAAAAGAAATGTGTAAATAAATGAAATTCTGAGGGGAAAATAAAATAGCTGCTGCACTTCCAGGAATAAGGATGCTGATTTAGGACTAAATCTTGTGTCCATTGGTGAGCTAGTGTTAGATGGATGAACAAAAGAGGTCCCTACCTTACCTCTCCAGAGGTGAGTGGCAGCATTCGCTGGCCCAGTTACTGGAGGAGAAACTTCTTTAAGGGAGATTTTTCCAGAGGCTGCTGTATGAAAGACGTGTCAAATAGAGGGGTGTCACCATGGAAGTCACTATTAAGGTATTTGAGGGATTTTTCAACAAAAATGTTCTAAGTGGAAAACTGTTCTTCAAAGGAGGAAGTGCTAGGGGGAAGGCCGTTCCCTCCACCCTGAAAGCAATGTGTTGACTGGCTCAGCCAGACAGATTTGCTGCATTGCCCAATGATGAGGGAAGTGACTTTGGATGCTGGAGCTCTAGATTAAAGTCTTTGCTTTGGTAATATCCCAGACCAGTTCTGAGCTCCGTGGCTGTCCATTGACCTGTTTAACACACACCATGAATAAGCCACTAATGATATAAAATGGAACTGTTCTGACAGAGAATATAAAGAAAACTTCCCCAGAGAAGTCACAGTTTGTTCACTTATTTGAATGTAATATCCTAGTTTAAATCCTGGTGAACTATGCAGATGAGACTGGAATATACCTGGAGGCTACCCTAGCTAATAGACCATCCTGGGACCTACAACCTTTTTGTGATTCGTAATATGGTTTTGAGAAGTCTCTTGCCTTAGGGTAGACGAGGACATCTCAAACAATCTTCATCCCCACTTGACCAAGTAATAAGACAGTTGGGGTTTTTTTTCTCCATTTTCTCTTTCTATTCATGAGTTAACCTTGTATTTTTGAAAACAGTTTTTCAGGTTAGAATTAAAAGACTCAAGAGACTATGTAAGATTAGAAGGAGATAAAGCGAAGTCTGTCATAATAGCTCTTCGGTTTTCTTCCTATTTGAAACTAGGCTGGCCATGTCTGTGGAGATGATATAGACATAGTTGATGGACGTCCCACGGGTTCTGTGAGAATATCCTTTGGCTACATGTCTTCTTTTGAAGATGCACAGAGTTTTTTGAAATTCATCATAGCCACCAGACTTTCAAAATCAGACACTGAGATTCCTTTCCAGTCCTCTGTTACAAAGCTGAAAACAGAGTCTGTCCCAGCTGAGCACCCTTCCATTAACAATGCAGGTAAATTGTCGGCAGTACCACACACCTTGGTCAGAGAACTTGGGAATAATTTGTCTGCGACAAAGACGGCTGTCAGTGGGCACCCACCGGAGGCTGAGGCAGAAAGCATAAGGGCAGCTGTTTCTGAGACTGCAGTACCAACATGTAGAAGAGGTGGCAAGCCCATCAGTGTCACCAGGATTTACCTCTATCCAATCAAGTCCTGCTCTGCATTTGAGGTATGTGCTTTGAATCATTCTTATATATAGTGTTTTTATATATATATATATAGTGTTTCTCCTTACCCCTGTTGGACATGTCATCCGGGAACAGCGTGTGTTAGAGATATTAGAAAGCAGTACCCGTTCTTCCTTTTCTCCAGTTTCTGGGATCAAGTCCTGCATGCTAAGGTACTTTGAAGGATCTTCAATTAGGCTGAAGTCACAGGATGCAAATGTATCTTCTGCTCTCCCCTCCCCCCCAACAGACAAATCTGCACATAATGTGCAGTCTGTAAGAAAATAGTTGGATTTGCAAAACTTGAGTAAAATATAATCAAGTAATTAGTATGCTTTTACAGAATGACATGTGATGGACTTGTAGGCATTGATGGGTAGGCAGCAATTGAGAAATAACTTGATTAACATGTTATAATTGAGAGAAGGCTGATTTACATTACAAAGAAATGTTATCATTAAAAATACATTTGCAACAGAAATATGACATTTAAGTGTTACAGCACTATTTGAAAGTTCACTCTTTGAAGATTTTAATTGCTTTTTTACCAAGTTAATAATATCATCACCTTAGCTGTGACTTTTTTTTAAATAATGCATGATGAAGTAGGTGTATGGTCCACACATGACCTAGAATGTGACTCTGCTTAATACCATACTGGGAAGTGATTTAATGAATGTCAATAACTGTGTAACTTTCCCTATGAAAACTTACTGATGTAGGTCACTGTCTCACATCTAAGTGAAAATTGGGGTCAAACCCAGTGGCAAATCACCTGCATTTAAAATATGGCTTCTCAGCTGATTTGACCATGATTTATTATTTTTTCCTTAATGCAAAAAGAGGCTGGGGAATTAAGGCAAACACTATTAAATGATCAACAAAACATTTGTATTTTTAAATTTGGCTCGGATTATGAAGTCTTTAATACAGAGGCACAATCTTGAGCACTAAATGAGACCTAAAGAAATGATTTCCACCTGTTATTAACCTCCCACTAAATCAAACTGTTTAGAAAATTAAAGTAACCCACATTTCATGTAAAAATCTTTTAACCTTTGTTTAAGTGTTGCAGTTATTATAGCTGTATTACAGAAGCCCATGACAGAAGCTGCTGAAGTACGCTGTAGCGGTATTCAAGCCCCTTTGGGGTTGATTTCTATTTTTAACATGCAGGCTGGTGTTGTGAGATACATACCACAACATTCAGCGCTAGGAAGGCTTTGAAGTGATTGTGCTCAGGAGCAGGTAAGACGTAGCTCAGCATGAAAGAAATCTGATGTTTTCCCACAGTCTGGGCCAGGTTTCTTCTCTTCAAGCTCTGTGAGGGGAAACGTGTGATAAATTCATACAAACCTGGTACTCCTCGGCAAACAGAAGTGCAATTTTTATGGAGGGGGAAAAGCCCCATGCCTCATGCATGCTTCTCATGCCAGGCATGTGTTAATCAGCCCAATGTGAAAGCAGGGTTCATCTTACCTCAACTTGCCCCTGTAAAGTTAGATACTATTCCGTAAGCAGTGGGAGATGGATACCTGCTAATTCATTTTATCATAAAATAGGCATCTGCAGTAGGAAAAATTAATGGTTCCTGGATATTTCTGTCTCCATTGACTACAAGAGGATTCCAAGGCAACCTGGATTACACAGCTAACACTAGCTGATTTGAAAAGTTTAAAAATAGATACTAAACCAGCAATTACATTATGAGGTTTAGTTTTGCATGCCTAAAGTAATTTCTGAAGTCTGTTATGATATTTTTTGATAACAGAGCATCAGCTGCATTAGGACCCAGTATGCTACGCACTGTCAGAGCCTGTATTGCCAACAAGTAATATACAATTAAATATATACTGTATTTAGTATATGGTGTTGGAAGGGACTGGAAGTTCACTATAAATGGCATTTAGTTCTCCTCCTCTTCTCAAAGAGCATTTTTTGTGCATTTCCACTTGGTTTATAGAAGATACATGAGTACATGTGAAAGAACAGTAGAAGCTGACCTAACAGATACACTGACAAAGGGCTTTCAATGCATAAGGAAAGTGGGCCAGGAGACAAAGTCAAAAGAGTATTTTTATTTTTATTAATTTCTATATTGAAGTAAATCCCCAAAGAAAATGTGTTTGCTTTTGTGATATTCTTCCTGTTCACCAGGCATTCTTCACATATTTCTTCCCAAAAGTTTGAGAGGCACTTTTACATGTCTGCATGTCTACATGTACTGTTGTATGTTTATAACCAGCCTGTGAAAGATCAGTCAGTCTCACTGTTTGCCTATAGAAGGGGTAAAAATGGCAACTTACAGCCCACCATTTGTAGTGAGCTTTAAAATTCAGTTAATCCCATTCTGAATCAGACAGTGGCTTGGTCTCTTCCCAATGGGTAAGAGTAGAATAGCAAGCTATCGTTGCCAGAACCCACACCATCGCTAACTGCAGAGTGCACCAACCTCCACAGATCTATGTGTGTCATTACTGCAACATCAGCCTGTATCACCTTGAAACAGGGAAATAACCCATCCCACCTGCACTGGAGTTTGAAGTGAGACAGGCTAGAGGAGCTTTGCCATGATTGAGTGGAATCAAATCCTGAAAATAATTTTGCCTCATAAATTAATGATTATACCAGCATCTCTAGGTTTTTATCATGAAAAGACTGAATCCTATAGAAAATTATTCCTTTGACATTCTGTTAGTGGTTCTTATCTTACCAACTTCACATTAAACATTGTATTACCTCCTTACTTCAGTAAACTCATAAACTTCTAATGTCATAATCATGTAGCTTGTAGTTTTCTTGGTCTTCAGTTAGAATCCAAGAATTGAAATTCAGTTTTATGTTTTAAATCTAAAATACTTTTAGATACTTTGTAGTTGTTGGAAATTTAGAAAACTGTTTTCCCAATTAAGAATTTGATTTCCACTTTTGTCAATTGTAGGGTAGCTCTAAGCTAGCTTATGTGAAAAGGTGAAAGTGGTTTAGATACTGGACAGCAATAAATTCACTTCACTTGTGAAACTTGGATACTTGAGATCAGAATCTCATAGATTTTAAGTTCAAGTGCAGGCCTCCAGCTGGTATGGGAGGTCAGACCTTTAGCATGTGTAGTAAATAGGCTTTATTTTAAGTAGACGATCACTTATGTTTGCCTAAAATAATATGTGCTGTGGAAAATTCCAGCGAACTGTGTGTGCAGGACTCGGCCAGTCTGCCAGTGAAATCTGCCTGCTGACTTACTGGTTGCAGGATAGATGACTTGATTAGGGGCAGGAGGACAAACTCTATGAGGATGTGAGTACAGACAGACTCACAGCTCTTTGATCTCTTTAGAGTCACATCACCTCCTCCTCTCCTAAACTCTGATTTCTCTGTTCTTACTCTAAGTGTTTCAGTATGGGGGGTGCTTGACCTCCAGAGAAAATGGGAGTGCAGGGTGCTTTGGCAGCTAGGAAGATGAAGCTTGGCATGAAGGTCATCAGCTCGCTGCAGGTCGGTTAGTTCCTACAGCATTTTGCAAAGTGTTCCCGGTCATGGGACAGTCTCATCTCAGTGTTCCATGGGTTTTGTAGTGCAGGAAGTGGAGGGCAGAATATTCTAACTCAGCTTCTTAAATGCACTTTCTTTTCCCTAGGATTAGTTTATTAAAAGGGGAGAAGCAAAGAAGAGAAGTAACCTCTATCCCAGACCACTTTTTTTCTTCTTTTCCAACATAAAAATGTGTTTTAAGCATGCATTTTTAAGCATGAACATCTTTCATGTTGATGAATTTTGCATAATTACATAATGCAATGTGCCCAGTGAAAAAGGTTAGGTCTTTAAACATTAATAACTTTATTATTCTTGCAGTAGATTTCGGGGTATAAAAATTGCATCTCAACACAGAAGACAAATTATCTTTTAATTTAAAATACAATGCAAATTCCTGGTGATCAGTGGATAAATTATACGTAAGACCGCTAACATTTTTAAACTTACATAATTTAAAACCCGTTCAGTGATTCCTTTAGTGTGTTTGAAAATTGTATTAGCCTTCATGATGACCTTACTGTGAACTATGGAGAAATGCAGCCCAAAATGTTTTAAAGAAATTTCTGGGAAAAAAAAAAAAAAAAGAAAACCAGAACAATGTTTTTGCAATGCATATTTTTACATTACAAGAAGAAAAATGGACTAAAGCAGATAGGACAATACCATGTACTGGCTGTACTATGCAATGAGCCTTGCATATGACAGGTAGAGAAGACCTTATGCTGGATGATCAGCTCACCTGCCATGCTGGGAATGAAGGTGTATGCTAGCATCTGTCAGTAAAATATTGGTCTCCCTGCTTTCTTTCTGTCTTCTCCATTGTAATTTGTCTCAGTGGTCAGAGATGGTCAGACAACTTTAGGGAATCAAGTTAGAAGCTGTGTAATGCAGCATTCCTTACTGTGATATATGCTAACCTGATTTACTTTGCAGTAAGCTTCATCGGTTGCTTTACTTCGTGGTACTGGTTGCCTGAATATAGGTAATTTAGTGACATTTGAGTGCCCTGCCTGAGCTCCTGCTGCTGATCTACCAGGATACACATCATCTTTGCAGCCCGTGTCCTGTCTCCTAGCCTTGGGCAGACATCGCAGACATAATCCAGGGGGAGCAAACTGAACCACTCGTGTCTCGGATAAAAGCAGAGCAGGCAGACTTTGCTTGAACTGCTCTATTCAGTTGCTTGTAATCATTTAACAGTCCCTTCAGCCTCTTTGAAATAACGGCAGGAAACAGTCTGCACAGGTCACAAGCCTAAGTGCTAAGAATAGAAATGTATATGTTCTTCCATGCTCATCTCCAGTATCAGCATTGGCAACAAACCAGCTCTGACTGTTTCATGATCATCTGTGACTCTCTGTCCAAGGCAGGGTGCACAGTTATTTTGTTGTTGCAGCTTTACTTATTTGGGCTTTAGCAACACGTGCAAGACAGTAAGTTGAAAATTTAAGAGAAAGTAGAGCACTTGACAGTGGACAGGGGACATCCGTGAGAGGACAGGAACTCACAGCAGGGCACATGTATGTACGAGTCTCTTACTACAGTGGCAAATGCCTGGAGGAAGGGGAGGAAAGGGCTGAGGACATATAGTCATATGATGCATTTTGGAGTGGAGTGTGGAGTTAGCTGCCATAATTTTAGACCTACTGGAGGTGTTCTGAATGGAAGATGTTGATTATTTCCAAATACCTGCTACCTAGCTAGCTGGGCTTTCCCCACAATGACTATTAGCATGTGAGAATCAGCTGAAGTTCTGATTAAAGGGAGAATGTTTTGTTTTGCTGATAAAACCTCTTGCCTTCAGTGAAGGGTAAGCAAGCACTTAAGCTATCTCCTCAATAAGACTCCTGTCCTGAAGTGGAAGCAAAACAACTGAATGTTACAATAGGGAGCTAGGAGCCTTTGTGCTTTTTTTCTGGTTTTCTTCTCTTTTAGTTTATTCTGCTCTTTATATCTTGCAAATCCTGTAAAGATCTGTTGGATCCATGGGAGCATGTATTACCAATTAGTGATCTTCTGTTTTGGAAGGGAGATTTGTTAGCAGGAAATTCTTGCAGTTCTCAGATGATTACCAGCTGTTCAAATGCATTTTGTAATCTAATTATACAGGATAACCAAAAAATACTGGCCTCTCCAAAGAATAATTTCCAGCAAGAACAAAAGTCTGTTCCTGAGCTGATATTGCAGTCTTTGGGCTATGATTCCTCTCCTAAAAAATACAAAGCTTCATATCATTTAGGTGCTGACAGTTTGAGGCATTTGGAGAACATGGTTTCAGCTGACACTGTCAGGCATAAAGTTTTCATTTTTGACTGATTTTTTCATCCATTCTCACTTAAAAATCTGCCAAGTAATATTATACTCAAGCAGGTTGATAAAATATATTTCTTCTCTTTAAAATCTTTCCATGTATTTTCTGTATTCAATACAGTTGATATCACGATGGCCAAATTATTTCTAGTTCATCTTTAATGCTTGAAGTCTTCAGTTCCAGAGTGCCTACCCTCAGCTTTCTCTAGTCAGGCCATCAGTGTCAAGTTATTGCTGCAGGCTCCTATAAAACCTGCAAAAGTTTATAAAAACAGGATATCATGGGTTCTACGAGGTTTTGGATAGAGCACATGCTAAACAAAAATGTGAGTTTTAATTAATCTAACCAGTGCTTCCAGCCATGCTAGACATATCCTTTTCCCAATACCTTTTGCTAAAGTCTTTTACCAGTTAATTCGTGTGAGCTGTGCTAAGATTTTATACAAGAATTCAACAAAGTTCCACTGTAGTTAACTTTTCTTCGTATTCAACTGTGACTAGAAAGCATACGTGAGCTGAAGCAGTAAGTTTAAATGTCCAGCTTTATTTTAAAAGAGTGGTATTAATATTTTAACATTCTGAAGGAGAAAGCAGTTATTAATATCACCCAAAGGCATTACTAAAATTGCTCTGTCTTTTGATTTCAAGATTACCATCTGTGTAGCATCAGTAACAGATGTTCTTTTCACCAGAAAAATGTACATGAAAGCAAGGGCAATATGCTTGTATGGCTATTGGATGTAAAGACTGTTACAGAAGTAATGGAAGAACATACGGCAAAGAAGACAATGTGTTTTGTTGTAAGGAGATCTGGAGAAACTATTATGCTCCTAGCTAAACCAGAAGCCTAAGCGGTGGAGGTTTTCTCAAATGAATTCATTGGTAAAGCGATTCCAGTTTTATGAAAAATAAGGTTTTTCAGAATTTTTAATTTCACATTGTTCTTGCTTTTTTTGTGTTTGGTTTTGCCTTAATTCATGCAGCTCCCATTAAATGTCCGTGCTTTGTAAATCAAAAGAAAATTGTTGGGGGGAGATGTTCTAAAAGTGGATGAGTATAAAACTGAAAACAGTTTTCAGAGTGTTTCAGAGATTGTTTATTCTTATAGCTCTGTTAAATTAAAGTGTATGATAATATGTAACAAATTGCAGTAACTCAGTTTTGTTTTGTCAGCTTTCAACAGTGATATCTTTATCTTTGATTTGCAATTAAGGTTTCCCTTATTAAAGGCTGACACTGGCTTGCACATGTTTTCGTGATTTCAAAGAATTTCATTAACAGTTTCTTTTCCCTTTCTTTTCTTTTCAGCATAAATCTATTAATGCAGCTAACATTTTCTAAACTTTTGTATCCCTTCCTGATGCTCTCCCAGGTTACAGAATGGCCAGTAGGAAACCAGGGTTTGCTGTATGACCGAAACTGGATGGTTGTAAACCAGAATGGAGTCTGCATGACTCAGAAGCAGGAGCCAAGGTTGTGTCTTGTAAATCCCTCAATTGATCTGAAGCAAAAACATATGGTCATTCAGGCAGAAGGTTAGTGAACAATTCCTCCCTTCATTATTGGTATCAAACTTCTGGGCAGAGACACCTGCATGCACCCACTAAACTACTGAATGCTCTGTGTGCTTACTGGCTTCAGGGAGAAATTCTGCTACCAGCTGTGGGCAAAGAAAGCCCAGGCTGTAATATAAAGCCCTGGGTAGTTTGCTAGTTTGTTTTGGGGACAGACAGAGAGCAGACAGCAACTCCCTACGTGCATACATAAAGTGGATGCTCCAGGAAGGAGGAGCGAACTGACAGATGTGGAAACTTACTGACTAGTGTACCTCTCCACATCAGGAAGTCCAGCAGCCTGAAGGATCTGTTATTGCCACAGAGGTAAAGGAATAGGAGCCTAACATCAAACACCCTGGCCAAAGACCTTCCCGTTTTATAGCTCTCCTTCTTCCAGCTCTGTGATTAGAGGGGTAGAGTCTTCAGTGGAAATTAGTATGAATTAAAATAAGGAATAGACTTTATTTAGCTCAGTTAAATACCTGCACTATCAGGCAAATATTTCATGATGTTTGGATTCATCAAAATCCTTTTTATTCACTGCTGAGGGGGAAAACCCCAAACAAACAACTTATGGAAAGTATTACGGAAAGCCCTTTGCTGCTTGGACATACAAATTACTATTTTGCTAACAGTGCTGTTAGCACTGAATGCTGGAACAGGTTTGTATTCCACAAAAGTCGTTATTAATGTCAAGTTTGCATGTGTCTGAATTGTGTTCATCATTTCCCTGGGGTCTAACATTTACTCAACCTGGATGTCTTAACCATTAATAATGTATGTGCCCACATTTTCAGTAGCTAGAGCAAAACAAGGCATCTTATATTCAGATTTTTCACCCTTTATTAGAAATCCGTGTGAGTAAACCTGTAACTACAGTCTGCTTTCTGTTTGTATATTACAGTTGTCCTTTCCAGCTGTCTGAGCATTCTCCATAAAATTAAGTCTGACCAGTTGATTTATTTTGTCTGGAATAGGTTTGTCAAACTTTCACTAGTTTTGTGTGATTTTGTGTGTGTGTTTCAGATTCCAAACACGATCTAGTCTCTTCTTAGGGATTCTAGACTGGCTCATTGGCACAAACGCTTCTATTTTCCACTCTTCCCTCTATAATCTTCCTTTGAAGAGGTATTGTTAATTCGTTTCAGTTCTATGTGGAACACCTTGCACCTCAAATTTTTGGTGTTCAGTTATATAGAAAGCCTTCTCTCACAACTTTTAAATTACCAAATGCTTCAGAACGTCAGTTATTTCTAGAAATTGAGTTCCTTAGCATTTCTCTTCCTTTCTGTGTGTACCTCTTGCTTGGAGACACCGTGTGAAGTCTTGTCCAAACTTTCTCCATTTATCCTTTACATTTTCAGAGGTTCAGCTCTGTTGAGCCTTTTGCTTGCTTCATTCTGCTCTTCTGAGTATGTTCTTTTTTCCCCTTGCTAGTACCACATTGTTCAGGGAAGTGTATATCCATTAGTATGTTTGCCTGTCAATAATACCTGCACTGACATACTTCAGAGTCAGGAAGAAGTTTTCTCAGGCAGTCAAGGCATCCATTTCTCACTGAGATTTACAATGCCTTGCCATATTTAGGGCCAAGGTGAAATTCACCTTTAAATCCTATATTTTACTTTGTGTCATTCTTGGAGTTTTACTGTCATGCACCTTCCATCCAATGAAAGTGAGAACCATTTCCACCCAGAAGTGATTGATCCAATCTATGGATCACTTTTCCTCCGAAAAGTAATCGATCAGATCTCCAGTGTGCTCTAACAGAAATATGGTGGGCATTTATTTATAGCCTGCTTTGGTACAGCCAGTGTGTAAGAATGGAGTCATTTTATTCTTTCTATAATGACTGTAGATACCAATAATCCTAGCCCATAAGGTGGTGTGGAGCTTCTTTTTATAATATTCCTGCTATTTTTCACTCTCATGGTGTTCTTGCAACCTGTGGCACTCTAATGCTTGACAGTGCAATACTGGCTTTCATTTGCTTGGGGAGAATATTCCAGAGGTTACTGCTCGTAAGATAGCGCAGCAATGGGAACACATACAAACAGGCAGGGTAAGACTGAGCAGATAAATCTGTGGGAAGTTGTTCCAATATTTATTCTGTTTTCTTTCCTCTTACCTCCAGCCCAAATGCATGATTTCTTTGTTAGCGTTATTTTTTTTCTTTTATCCCTTCACATACATGGGTCATCATTATATCTCCCACTTAAATCATTTCATGTCAGACAAATTTAATGTAATAAGTTGACTCTTTACTTGAAAATCCCATGTTAATCAGTGTTGCTTTTGTCACCACTCTCACCAGCCTGTCACTAGTCTGTTGCTAATTTGGGACCTGAAGCTGAACGCCGCCTGTGTAGCTGGAGCAGCGATCAGTGTGGTGAGGAGCAGTGGACCTCTGAGGAGCCAGGCTGGCTGTTCTACAGCTCAGGGCCTTCGCTGGCCTGTGCCGGTGGCTAATGCTATTTCAGATTTGTAGCACTTAGCCTGCTGACTACAGCCACCTCCAGGTCTCTTCCAGCTTTGTTGCTTTGTGAGTTATTTCTCCCACTGTATGCCTCCCACCCAAACCGCCTTTCCCCAGCCACAGTAGCATGCATTTTTCCAAGATTAGTTGTGTTTTCTCCAACTCCCCCTCTCCTCCCTCTGCCCTCACAGTTCTTGTGGAGAGTTCCTTTGCTCCTCTCAGTGTGATGGGGACATACCTGGTGGTGAGGAGTGGGTGAGGGAGGCGACAGCAGTGAAAAAAAGAGAGAGAAAACCTTTGAGCTGCAGGTTTACTGAATCCCCCGCCCCAGTGAACGTGAAAACCCAGCAGCTCCGAGCTGACTGGGTGACAGCTGCAGCCCGCCTAGCTGCCTTCCTCCTGCTCCTCTGCAAGGAGGCTGTAACCACTCTGCTTTCTCTACCAGTTTCTCTGCTATCATCTGCGCCTTTCTCGTTGTGAGAGCAGGCTGTGGCAATGATCTCCATCTAGAGCGTGCTTTGCTGTCTGGCGGTGCCTCTCCCATAGAGAGAGCCTGAGGCAACGTGCTGCTGGATTAGGTGCCTCTGGTAAGTGCCTAAAGCCGAGTGGGGCAAATCCCACGTGGCCGAAGTATGTGGCATTTTTAAAGAACGCTTTGCTGTTATACTATTAGATTATGGTGAAGACTGTCTGTGACACTTTTAAAACATAATGAGTCTGTTCTCTCTCCCCCTCCAGGCATGTGCTTTTCTCTCCCTCTAGAACTTTTCATTAGTGGAAAATTTGTTTATGGCTATTTTATTTCAATATGGTTTAATATTCTCCGTCTTCCCTGTCCAACAACATAAAATTGTCGGCATGATTTAGTGTGACAGTAACGGCTTTAATACATTTTGCTGAATCCTCCGTATGCTGAGGCACCACGTCAGGTTCTTTCTTTAACTCCTGCATGTTGGGTGTCTCTGTAGCCCACCTAACAAGCAGCCCTGGGTGGGAAGACCCACGGTGTGACTGACCCAGCTGTGTGATCCTGCCACTGCTGTGCGTAGCAAAGACATCAGACTGGGACTCTAGACAAGGCCAAAACTGCCTGAAGGCTTAGGATCTTTCCCTGCAAAATTAGTTGGCTTGCATGGTGTTCCCCTGATCCCCGAGGAACGGGGTGAGAGCAGAGGGAGAGGAAAGCTTGTGCTTAGTCTCTCACTGGCTGTACTTTACTTCAGTACAAGGAGTGAGATTTTAATTTTGAGAAACTGTGCTTGTCAATTTTGTCAGAATTATTTTCTTAGGCTATGTGGTTGTTAACAGGCATTTCCTATTCTTTTTGGCATAAAGAGTGTAACGAACCCTTGCTATCACTGAGAAAATCAGTGTAACTCTAAATAAACCCCCATGGAGGCAAACAACTTCTTATATCTTGTCTGAAGCAGTTGATGGGTAGGATACCAGTAACTTAAAGGTGGGCAAGAGCAGGTGCCTTTATTTCTAGAAGCCATATTACATTAAGTGGGAATCCAGGGAAATCTTGTTGTCCTGTTCCATCAAATACATGAACGGGGGCACAGATTACACTGGGTTTGTTCCTGACCTGCACAAAAGTCAGCCAAACAGAATTTGGCTGAGAATACATTTCTGTAGAAGGCTAATTTCTGTCTTTCCGTTTTAGCTGACAATCAGCACTACTCTGGCAAGTCGGGCATCAGTTTGCTGCTGCACAGAGGGAGAAATTTTGGGTGATGTTAAGGCTTTAAAATATTGGAGTAGAAAGTAGTTCCTAGTAAAACTGAGCAACTAATTACACTTTATGGAGTTTATTGTGCCTTCAAATAGTCCTGTGTTACTGCCAATAAAAATAATGGGAACTAAGTGCATACACTGATGAAAGAATATACATGAATAGTTTATATTTCAGTCTATTGAAATAACAGACTTCTATTTTTTCTCACTGACTGAAAATAGGAGCTATAAAAACAAGAATATTTTTTTTTATATTAATACTGTGAGCACATCTGTGAATTTTATTATCAAGCAAATGACCATGCAGAATGACAGCTTTTACATTTTAGTAACTGGCAATATTCTTTTTTATTTTTTTTGCCTTAAGATAGAATAAAATTGTAATTAACAATGTGTAACTGACCTAAACATCACTGTAAAATGTGTACTGTTCAATTAAAATGTGATACACTTGCTGGTGTATAAAAGCAGGGCTTTTTAAAGCCCTGAGACTCTATTTTAAGAATTTTTGTGAGTACGCCTTGCTTAGAAAGTATTTTTAAAAGATACCACAGCTAAGGATGCATACAGGACAAAACCTTTCGAGCCCTTCTTTTCCAGAAGGAATGTTGCTAATGTTTAATTGTTTCAAAGTACAAGAGCATTAGTTCTAGTCTATAAGATGGTAACAATGACTTCTTTTTCAGGTTCTTGCAAGCAAGTTCAATACTTTTATTACATGTTTTATTTTCCTGAATGAAGCTAGCTTTTCCCCCTCAGTCTTAACTTCTGAAGTATACTAACGTCATTAAAAAAAGGAGCTGATAGTTGGGATATAGTGAATCTGAACTACATTTTATTACTCTTCAGAAAAGATTTCACCCTATCACAGAGCTGGTAGGGCTTGATTCTTATGTGTACTAAATACTACAAACAGGAAGTGCTAAGTGAAATCAAAATGTGCTGTTATAAAGCTGGGAAATGGGAGATAGGAGTCTTTGCTGGTATCTTGCAGTATAATGGAAAAGAGCTGGACTCATTGCATCTACACAGTAAAACTCTCTGTCATTTAAGATTATGGCTTTCAATTAACAGAAAGCAAAACAGTACAGCTTTTCTTTTTGCTTCTAGTAAACCACAGTAGCCTTTTCATTTCTTTGGCTCATTCTTTTCAAGATAACAAACTACTGAAGAAGTTGTTAACATAGATCATTACCAGGGATTCCTCATCTGTTTTAAACGTAGAAATAGATGGGAATAATTTTTTCATTAGTGGTTTCCATACATTTTATCTTTAAATTATTGTAGGTTTATGACACATTATATTTCTTTCCTTGAAGAGCCTGTGCTTATTTTTTCACTTCTTTGTTTCCGTCTTTCATCTTCCATCTTTCAGATCATTCCATTTCACCATTCAGAAAAAAAATGCCAACCCAACAGTGATTAACCTCATCTCCTGATTTGCTAGAGGGGCCACAACAGTGATAAACTCATCCTTTCAACAGAAACCATGGCTGAAGCAGTAATTCTGTGCCAGTTTTGTTGCCTGATATACACAGATATTGAAGTTACTCAACTGGAAATTGTGTATTCCTTAACGTGGACTTTGCTCTTTGCATTATCATTTGGAGCCACCTGCAGGCAGAGGATGTAATTCTAGCAAAAAAAGAAAAAAAGATTTGTCACATACTATTTGGGAGGCTGCTGTGATTGTGAACAGATGTAAAACTAAGAAATTTTTATTGACCCTATGGTTCTGCATAAATGTTTTATTTAAATATGGTTTGCTCTTTGCCCGTCTAGGAATGGACCCAATATCTGTATCACTGGAAGAAAATACTGGAGAAGGGGCAGTGATCAGTGAGAGTAAAGTCTGTTCACACAGGTGAGTGACAACGGAGAGGAGTCACAGCTGAAAATCACTGTAGTGACACACAGGACACGACTGGATGGACGTGCAGGGGCAGATGTCCTTACAAAAAGAGAGGGAGCGTAGAAAGCTATTAATGACTTAGTGGACCAGGAGAAGACAGGTCTAGATAGGTAATTTGGCATGCCCAGCATGTCTGGTACAAACCATTAAAGAACAATAAAAATGAAAAAGGGGAGGAAGGATGGTACAAGAGACTGTGATGACTTGGCACTCACTTGAATAAGGGAGATCTTTTATTTTACTTGCTGCAAGGGTGAGAAAAGGGAAAGGTGTCCCCAGTTATTCCCAAATGCCAGCTGGGAGCCTCAGCAGGGTTTGAATGCAGTTCCTTCATTTGACAATAATGATGCTGGCAACTTTTTCCATTTCCTGCTGCGCAGATTCAAAATTGCTAGAACCTACTGAAGTTATAAACCCATATTTACAACCCTTTTTAATTTTTTTTTGACCACCCATGTTGATCAATGTCCCCTTAACAATCTTGGGAAGATTGCAGGCAAGTATGTGAAATTACATGATCTCTAATCAAGAGACATACCACTTCACTGAAATATAACATTATGAATAAATTAATTTCCTATCAGTTAACTTAAATTTTTATCCATCATACTTTCTAAGTACTTCCCAGTCTCATTAAGTTTTCTGAGTGGCAGTGTAACAAGTGCCTTCCTAAAGTACATTTGCATTATCTACTTTTCTTTTTGCCAGGTCTCTTGATAAGTCCAACTAAAAGCCATTTACAGATTTATGTCTTCTTTTAACCAAGGTATACTAATTCTTTGTAACCTTCTACATTTGCTTCTCTGAGGGTAACACATAAACAAACCAGCAGAAGACCTGGCCATTTTCCCCATGGAGCCATGCAGGAAATTATCTTCTCCTTCTTTTCTACTAGCTATTCAGATGATAAAGAGGATTTTTTCCTCAGACGTGTATTTTCTTCCGGTAGTGGAATTCACCCAAGAGTCATTTGTTTTAACCATCTGTCCCACTTCCTTTAGTGTTGACTCATCCTCAGCCTCCCCATGGTTAGCCCATCTATTACAGGCTGTAAAATAGGCTAGGTTATCTTTCTCTCTGCGTGCATATAATTTGCTGCCATGCTATTTATTGTAGCTTGTCTTTCATGTCACTGACTGTGTCATTTTTAATGTATAAAATAGGAAATTTTCATGGGGAACTGCTTAGAGTTCTGAGGAGGAAGAAAAGGACAGAATAACAAAGAAAGGGGAGGTGTAAGACAAACTGCACAGTGGACTGTGATTAGCAAATAAGGCAGAAAGTAAGGCAGAATGAGTGGACAACATTGATGAGGCTCTGAAACTGCTCAGAGATCCAATAGCACTTGATGCCACGTTCCCATGTTTCAGCAGGGGAGCCTCTGTGGCCAAAAAAGGAGAAATAGGAGCAAAACAGTCCTTTGCACTAGAGCTGGAGGTGATTTGTGGTCCGAGGTCTTTTCTGCAAAGTGTCTGAGGTGAGCAATGGGACCAAGTCTTTGTTAAAGGCTTTTATTCAAAATAAGCTCCTACTGAAGGCATTTTCCACTTATTAATTCTGCTCTCTGATGCTGTGATTTCATCCAGCTCTGTTGGCTTAGGTGGTTACTCTGAATTTACGCTGACATAGCTGAGAAGAGCACATGATGTAGAATCTGCAAGCAGTCACATGAGGAGGTTTAATTTCACAGCAACCACGAAAGGTTGATGAGCCCAAGTGTCCCTCATTAAGCAATTCGTCAGTGTTAGCCTTCATCTCAGTGAGGGTTGTCCATCAGCATGGGCTGTTCACATCGGGGGGACATGGCTCTCTAGTATGATATCTAACAGTGGACAGATGCAAGTAGAAGCTAGTGATGTGAAGTTTACTGATGTTGTAGAAGACCCTAAATGCTCAAGGTTAGTGCTCTGTAGCAATGGTCAAGGACACAGCCTCCTCTTAGACAGGCCGTGATATCAAAGAGATCAAGGGAAGGTTAATATCAGTGGGAGAAGGCAACAAAGGTGTAGTTAAAAACAATGTGAACTGAGCCTGTTTGTGTAAATCTATCTATTATATCCCTTGGGATTAATATTCAGGCTTCAGCTGTCCTTGTTTCTTGTTCTATAAATTACCTGGCTAGAGGGACCAGCTGTAACACACCGAAGCTAAATGACATAACAGGAAGATGAGTGGGAAACTCAAGGCAAACAGTAAGCAAAATCTGAGAGCTAGGCCCACCTTTATAAATTGCCTGACATGTGGTAAATGAAATTTAATGCTGACAGACGTAAAGGAGTACTCCAAAAAAATAAACATAAGCAGAAAATTAGAACTGAGCTACAACAGGACTTTGAATAAGACCTTGAAGAGATGATGGTACTTGCTCAGAAAATGATCTGATGATAAGTGAAAGCAATTTGAAGACACAGGAGTCTTGGAATACAAAAACTGCACAGTGATGTTTGATGAAATACTAAGAATGCTGTGTGTGTCTAACTCAGCCACTGTGACTCAATAAGTAAATTAAAAAGAAGGCAAACTTTTGTTCCTGATTTATATGCTATTAAGCCCCAGCAAGCTGCTAGAAGCAGTTGGCTCAGGAGAGAATTTATATACCTCTAGCACCTTTGTTTGGGTGGGAGTGAATACCTGGGGAATTTGTTTCACCTGAACTGTTACGGTGGTATATTCATGCTTTCTCATTAGCAGCTTAGCATGGTGGCCAGCAAGGACACAAGAACCACTCAGCTCAGGCTATGAAATCTCATGCGGAGACTCAAACTTTGGCCTCTCTTTTGCCACAGTGCCTATATGTCATCGTACCAGAGTTTCATTTCAGTTCTAGGACATCACTGGCTAGATGCAGCAGTGGTTGGCACCTGTCCAGTCTCAGAGTTGGGAGAGGGACACAGAGCTGCACCACAATGAAAATTTGGAATAAGCGCTGAAGGAATGCCTGATCCCTGCGGGCTTATAAAATTTCTTTGATTTCACTTGTCCTGCTTTCTACCTGTGTAACTCAGTTGAACCTACAAAGCATTCCATAAAGCCAGGCTACTCCCTCTCTCAACCCTAGCGTTTACCATCTTTTGCTGTGCAGAGCCATTTGCTTGTTTCACAGGGCAGGTAGTCTCCGTGCCAATTAGCTGCCTTGGCTGGTTAGGGCAAGGCGAGCATAGGAGCACTGCTACTTCACTTCCCTCGCTACAAGAATCCTGCCTGGATCAGCATGGGGGTTTGCATTCCTCTTAGCCGTTAATGCCATTTTAAAGTTAGGTGTCAGTCAAGTCTCCTTTTGTCGTCAATAGAGTTAAACACTCCCAGAATGAGAGTCATCCCATCCTGAGGTCTAACATGGATGGGAACTACTTAATTCTTTCCGTTATCTGTGAGGGGAATCCAGGCAACTAATCTGAACTAGATGCCTAGTTTTTAAAAGATTGACATTAAGACTACTCAGGGCTGAGGAATCTAGTGGCAAATGGGATCGCTCCCCAGCGGTCTGTTCTGTGCTCTTCCTGAACTGAGAGAGGTGATCTCAGAATCATTCTAGGAGAGATTACATCCAGGTAAAGATGACAAGTCTATTACCAGCCTCTCACTAGACAATTCACTAGTAATGGAAATCATCTTTAGATAGAGAGATACTTAGGTTCTGCTAGCACTGCCATGTTTTAATGTGGAATGTCTGTGCTAAAATGAATTACATTAGAGAATTAACATCGTTGTACCTGATGGGATCATTAAAAATTACATACAGTGTGGCACAGTGGAGCAATCTTAAATTCAACTCAGATTAATCCTATTTGAAAGCACAGACCAGAGACTAACTTTTTCATAATACTGTATTGTAATATGGGCTACCAGTTACTGTACTTCAGAGTCAGTGTCTTGAGTGTTGTGATTATTTAATCCTTTATTCCACAGTAATTTTCTGTATAAAATTAAATTAGATCTCGTGAATGTTATCTTCAAGAGTAACTGAGTAAATTTGAGAAAATGGGGAGATAAAATTATGCAGAGCTTGACATTAGACACTCATCAGACAACACAGATTTTGTATTTTGTATTGAAAGAAGCAGAATAAACATCTTCATAATTTTTCTTCAGTTTTACAAATTAAATATTGGGCAATCAAATTCTGTTAAGTCCCTTTTTTCTCATAACAGGGTAAAAACATATGACTGTGGAGAAAGAATTGCTGGCTGGTTCTCTGTGTTTCTTGGTCGTCCATGTCGCTTGATAAGACAAAGTTCAGACATGAAAAGCAGGTCGCACCAGAAAAATACAAAAGGTATGTTGTCATTCTTTATTTGGGATTCCTCACTTAGTAAACAGGCTCATGGAATTCATACTGAGTGTGTAACTACCCTGATAAGGGTGAGAGAGTGATCCAGTATTGATCTAGTAGGTTTCAAAGGGTACATTTGTACCTAAACTGTCTATGCTGCCCTTCTGCTTCTCTACATTTGGTGAAAAAGTACAGATACACCATCCTGAGGGGTTTTTTATCATCATGACCATAATTCGGTCTGGAAACTCAATGATCATTTTGAAAAATTACCATGAAAAATGTATAAATAAAGAATTCATTCTTAGACTAAGTTTCATTATAGAAAGGATCAAATTGAAAGGGCATTGAAAACCATAGATATTGCTTTTGTAAATTGTTTTACAAATTCGGTAAAATCTCAGCTCTATATGAGTTTCTAAATGCGTGACATTATTATCATTTACAGGTTTGAGGGGATTCTTGGAATCTTTCCTTGGTGTTTGGAGCTGAATGAATAATTTTTTAATGAGAATGAATAAGATATCAAAGGAAAGATGAGGTGAAATTACTAGTTTAACCTTCCTGATTTTTAATGATCATGTTAGAATGTTGGATTGATTTTTTAGGTCTGGCATCTGCTACAAACATCTCTCTCTCTCTTGTGAATGAAGCACAATACCTCCTGATAAATGCAGCAAGCATTCTACAGCTGAAAGAACATATTTCTGCAAGGTAAGATCCTTCTGTCTCCAAATGTCTCTCAGCAGTCTTGGATTCCAGAATCTTGCTGTAAGATGCCAATATAACTGTTTTATCTGGAAATTTATAGTTACTTTTCAATGTTCAACAGATCTATAGGTACTAAACTGCTATAATGACTCATTCTTGTGTGACTTCTGAAAATGTGGATTATATGCTTGAACATAATCTGTCTGCCAGTCATCTTTAGGAAAACTTAAACAAAATTCTTGTCAAAAGATTTGGTGGCAGGAGATTATTGGGGAACAGCCAACTTCTATTTGTGAGAAAAACAAGGATAATTAGGTTTTCTTAACATAAATAATTTGGCAGTTGAAAATATTAAATTTTGCTACTTGCTGAACTATTTCTTTCCTATGAGAAGCATTAAGATTTAGAGCAAACACTCACAACAGAAATATCTTAAAACTACTTGTAGGACTAGATTCATCTCATTTCTTAATTGATTTGGCTTTATTTGTACGAAATTGGGAGATAGGAGCAGCAAATGAAACATGGAGCCAACCCACAGTTCCAAGATAAGGGACCTATTACCAACTAAATTTTCATACACTGACAACAGAAAGTTATTGTTTCTTGGGTGTAACTGGGACAGGCTCAGATTCAATAGAACATCTGCCCTCAAGGCCTCCATCACAGCTGTGCATCCTACAGCCCCGGTATTTGCCTCTGAGCCCCCTTTTCCTGTCTCGCTGAACTTTCCTGCCTCTGCTTGGTGTCATCTTCTTTCTTCTTAGTTCTTAGTCACCCACCAAACATGCCCCCTGCGTTGAAATTCCTGGTTTGAGCAGAGGAGGAATATGGGGGGGGGGGGGGTTGTTGTTGTTGGGGGTTTTGTTTTTTATTTATTTATTTTTATTTTGGGTTTTTTGGTAGCTGTAGGAAGACTCATATAGAGCTTCAGGATTTAAAACCACTGACTGGTTTTCCTTCTGTAGAAGTCACTTGGGCAATTTTAGGATATCATGGCAGTGCTCTGTGAAAATAGTTTGGAAAAGGTTTGAATCAGCCCATCTCTCAAGCCATTTTGACTACCCTTTCTCAGTGATAATTAATGCCTTCTTTTGAGGCTTGACTGGCTGAGTTACATCTCCTTGGGATAGCAACACTTCCAGTCATCCCTTACTCAGACTGGACTTTTTCCAAGGTAAGACTCAGTAAGGAACCTTCCAGACATGGGATTTGAGTGCAATGAAGAGTGAGGCACTAGAGGGAGCCACAAGTGAGCGTGAAGAGGACAGAGAACTTGGTAACAAGTGATGTCAGACGATCCACTGATTTCACATCTAGTATCTTCCTAGTACAACTAGGCTTGTAATCACCTTTTCCTCAAAGGAAACTCCAGATGTGATGAAGCTGCCATGGTGCCTGAGAAGCATCTTGCTTCCCACTCTGCAGCACAAGTTGGAAAATTCCTCCCTATTTTACAATGCAGTGCTTTCTCAGGGTGCTGGGGAGATAAGTTCAGCATAGATATACAGCATCCTCATTCTGCATGGTTAATAAATCATGGTGTATGAACTTTCAAAATGCTGAATTGTGCAAAGTGCTTTCCAGCATCTGCACATACAAGTCTTTATTAAACTTATTTCTTTATTAGAAATTATTATTTAGCTTCTTGGCATTCAGGTTTGGCTTTGTTTAATGGAAACCTGCTAAGTTTTATAAAACAATTTCAATCTTCAGTTGAGTTTTAATAATTTCTCGTTGTATCTTCCATAAGTAAAAATTAATCTTCAAGTTTGCACTTGCCCTTTGAGACATGATCTAAAACAGAAACAGCAATTTAATTGAAAATTAAAATGTAACACAGTGTTGGAGAGCTACATGTACATGGAGATCTCGTCTCTCTGGTGTTGCCATTTCAGGTCACCTCCATGGAAATCCTCATGACCAGGCCTTATGCTCAAATGTTCTTGTTAGAAACATGCCCTTGAAGATGCAAATATTCATTTTCAAGTTTGCCTGTTAAATGTATGTAATGTGTTCTGCCTTGCAGGGCCCACTACTGCAAAGTCCAAAGTACCTAGGCTGGTTTTGCCAAATTGCACTGATCTCCACAACAGATCCTTGTTGACATTTGCAGGGTGAAGGTACCTGTGACTCCATCCAACTAATGCATGTTTTGAATGAGGGGAAATAATAGGAATTTACTCAGATACATGCTGCAGAGTAATTAGAAGCAGTTCCAAGGGCTGGGGATAGGCGCAAGAGAGGTGAGGTATTTTGGTGGTGAGCCTGAGCAGGTGGAAGGCACAGAGACTAGGAGCAGGGACATTGCAGTCTTTGAGGATCTGCAGCAAAGGATAAAATAGCAGAAACTCAAAGTAGTTTTCAGCAGCTGGCTCAGGACACTGCAGCTTTGAAGCTACTGGGGCTTTCGATCCCCCCGCTGGTACCAGCTGGGGTGGCAGGCACTTATGTGTCACAAAATGCATTCAAAACTAGAGGCTACCCAGCACCCGAGCTCTAAGAGCCCACAGCAAAGCTAGGAAGCACAACAGCGTAACTGAACTTGTCAATGATGCACTGCTATTTTCCTCCTTGTCTGTTTGAGCATCGGCATAGTCTACAACTTCTGTTGGCTCCTGTCTCCTGCAATCACTACGAATTGTGTCTCAGCCTTGGGATTGCTTGTGGCATCTCAAGGGAAAACCTGTAGCACTTCAGCTTCCCATCCCACTTTCTACCCCCAGGCTGCTGGAGCCCTTGTGAGGCTGGGCTTGTGTGGTTTGACTGAAAGTCTGCACAGGCAGTTTATCCTTATGCACATTTGTCTGCTAAAGATCATGCAGACTGTTTTAAATAAAATCAAGCTCTTTTTTTTTTTTTTTTTCATCCAACAGGCCTGTTCTGCCAAGACTGCTTCATGTGAACAGTTTTCCCTGAACTTTCATTTTTGCATGTTTTTCTTCATTTTAATTTAAACACATTTTAAACTGTATGTCCTTACTTTTTTAAAATATTTTTTTCCAGGATAGAAACTTCTCTTTTCACCACCTCTGCTATAGAGTGTCATATCCCAAAGTTGTCAGACCAGAGCTGCTGGAGTATCAAAAATTGTTCACATCTATAACAGCTAATGCAAAAACAAAATGTTCTTTCCCACGAACACTGGTGCTGAGAGAACTCTCTTGCAAATTTTAGGGCTGTCTTTTTTTCTGATACTGGTTGGGTTCTCCTTAGAAGAGTGAAGAATGACAATCCAAAGATGCAGCCAGATTTCTGATATTTGTATGCAGTCTGCTGCTCTGTCTGCCTCATATATGTTCTCCACACTGACACAAATCTACACTCTGGCAATTCAAATGTTTGTAAAGAGGTGAAGATACCACCACACCGAGATTATATTTTCTTCAAAACACCTATAATTTTGTGTAATCTGCTGCATCCCAAAGGCAAATAATAATAATAATAATATGAGGAATACATTCTCTCATAAAATACCTTTGCTGGTCTTTTTCACCTTCAGCATCTGCTGGTTTTGTCCCTTTTGCCATTGCAACATGTGCAGAATAAGTTTCTGTCTGCCTTCTTTTTAGAAGCATCTAACAAGTCAAATGATTACTAACTCAAAAGATCTTTTCATTTGTTGCCATTGGCCTTACGTAAGATAACTATGAAGAAATTTTCTCATATGTGTTGTTCACAATCATCTGCCCACATGCTTTCATACCTACAGTTCCAGGTCTCATCTCTGAAGAAGCCATCTGGAGGATTACAAATTATGGTTAAATACCCTGTACCATTTTCATAGCTTTTGTAATAAAACTTGGTCTGAGTTATTCTGGAGAAACATTTACTGAATCATGTTACCCACTAGATTCCTACAAAACAAACATCTACTGCAGAAGTAGTTAATAAAACTTTTTTCTTTTCTTTTTGTCTGTCACCTCTGTGAGACAGATTGGAAGAGCCACTGGAAATAGAGGAATTAATCCGACGTTTCCGTGCCAACATTGTCATCAGTGCACCAGAGTCCTTTGAAGAAGAAGAGTGGGCTGAAATTTCAATAGGTGCTCTGAGATTCCAGGTGTGACCTCCTCTCTTGTCCTAGTCCCAGTCTATCACAAAGTATTTTGACCCCTCAAGACAAAGCAATTTTTGCAAGGCTTTGACTGGAACATGGGTGGCACACCTTGTGCACATACAATTTAGGGAGTGTGTAAAAAGACCAAACATGCTGTGACCTGTGGCAGACATGCATCAATATAATTGAGAGGTTTTGACATATTTCTCCACACCTTTTTTTTAATTTCATAATTCATAAAATTTCCTACCTCTATCCAACTGAGCAGAATAATATTCACTGTTTTGAGGCAGAGTTTGCAGCAAATACTTACCCAGCATATCACGAGAGAATACTGGTTGTTGTTAAGCATAATAGTCCAAATATAACCTCAGATTACTGCACATCAAGCAACTGATGCTAAAAGATTGGACATGAATACAAGTGAACAATCACTGTCTGTTGCCCTCTGTTGTATACATTTTGTCCTAATCTCCATTCAAGACATGTTTTTAAGTCTAGCCTGGTAGGGACTTTTTGTATGTTACGCTTTGTGTCATATCTAACAACATAATGTGTTTTGTACTGTAAGGAAAATGCTGAAGAGTCAGACTGTTGGCAAATACATTCTTTTTGAGAAAAACTTCAACAAAGGATCCATGAAGACGCTACACATGAAATCTAAGGGAATGATGCCAAGGCCAGGCTGGATGGGGCTTTGAGCAACCTGGTCTAGTAGAAGGTGCCCCTGCCCATGGCAAGGGGGTTGGACTAAATCCAGCTGGTTGGATCTTTAAAGGTCCCTTCCAACCCAAACCATGCAATGATTCTATGATGCACACATTTATTACATGTTCTATTGGATCTGACTGGTCCTTAGATGTGAAATATGTATCTGAGAATGCATTGCCTAGGATGTGAAGGTGGCTTATTCATTGTTTTCTCAAGGATGATAATTAAGGTGTGAATAACAGAAGGGCTAAGGTCAAATCTAGAAGCTGTGATAGACATCACTCCTATTTCTTTCTGGTCAGCATACTGTAAGAAATTGAGAGGTCATTTTTTCAGTAAGGGTGGAAAATATGACTTATCTGTTCTTTTTTATGTGTACTTTGATCAGTAAGCTGTATTATGAGTTACAGAAAATTGAGGGAAAAAATTCTTTAGGTAGGAGATCAGAAACACAAAGGACAAAATCCTTCGTGTGTAGCTTATTGGAAGCTGGAGTTACACTAGGGAGCTCAGCTCAGGATCCTGTTGTGGAAGATACTGTAAAATTACAAAATAAAAAGGCATTCCTGTTTCTGGCATTTAAATATTTTAGGAATGAAAGCCAAAAATAGAAAGGCTTATGCAACTCGCATTGTATTTTCCAGTTTCTTCTAGGTCCATATTCAGATACTGATGTAGTAATAGTAGAAATGACGCTTGATGCCAGAAAAATGGTAGAAGAAACTGTTGACCAAAGCAGACCAGGGGGAAATATTTCTTTCACTGTCTTGTTTTCTTGTTCCTTTAATAAAATATTAAAGCTGTGGAAAATCATCTTCTGAAAAAACTGAGCCAAATGTATAGCTTTGATGATTACACTGAGGAGTTGTACAAGCAGTTCTAGATGCATCTCAAAAAAATGAATCATAGAATTATAGAATCATTTAGGTTGGAAAAGACCTTGAAGACCATCAAGTCCAACCATCAACTTAACACTGCCGAGTCCACCACTAAACCATGTCCCTAAGTGCCTTACCTACATGTCTTTTAAGTACCTTCAGGGATGGTGAGTTAACCACTTCCCTGGGCAGCCTGTTCCAATGCTGGACCACCCTTTTGGTGAAGAAATTTTTCCTAATATCCAATCTAAACCTCTCCTGGTACAACTTGAGGCTCTTTCCTCTCATCCTATCACTTGTTTCTTGGGAAAAGAGACAGACACCCACCTTGCTACAACCTTTTTTCAGGTAGTTGTAAAGAGCGATAAGGTCTCCCCGGAGCCTCCTTCCTCCAGATTAAACAACCCCACTTCTCTTAGCCGCTCCTCATAAGACTTGTGCTCCAGACCCTTCACCAGCTTCATTGCCCATCTGTAGACACGCTTCAGCACCTCAATGTCTTTATAGCACTTCAGATCAGCATATAAAAATGTTTGCAATGTAAGGTTTAATTATTGGCCCTATTTGAAATTTATGACACATTTTACAAAAGTAGAATGTTTATATTGGGATACTGTAAGAACAGTTATTTTCTATAATGTACAGCTTTGCTAAATTTAGGGATGCAATCTTAAGGGAAACTGCAGTATGGTTTCCTTCATGTTAATGCTTTAAGAAATTTGTTGCAGTGGTTTTTTTCCCCTAAAAACACACCCTATGTCAAAAAAGAATTAACTATGAGATCCATGCTCTGTATTATAGATGTTAGACTATAGGATCTCATTATTCCTTCTAATTATGTAAACTTGTGAAAACAGACATTTTGCATTCTGATTATCTACAAGTGCCATGCATATAAAAAAGATATTGTGCATTTCAGCTGTAAAACAAACACAAGAAAATCCTCCTTGGATTAAATCCTGAGTTGCTGGCTTAATTTTGTATTCAGTTCTCCTTTGGGCAAGTAGCCTTGCCAGCCTGTAGATGAAATGAAGCCATCAGGAAATACAAATTTATAAATGTTTGGTATTTCTCAGATTCTGACTTTGGGAAAGTTTTGCGTAAAAAAAGGAAAGAAAAAAAGTGAATTAAAAATTCAGTGAGATCTTTGCAAGTAGACCCTTTGAAAATGTACTTAACTACATTAGGTGAACAAGCCTGACCTCTCGCATATTTAAAGCATAGAAGAACACACAAAAGCTATGTGAGAGATACATGTTTAAGGTAGTATGATGGTCAGAAGATTGTGCTGCTGTGTGTTGGACTGCTTTGGCATACAGCTATGAACTTTCTTTAACTAAAATTTCAGGTTGTGGGTCCATGTAGCAGATGTCAAATAATCTGCATTGATCAACAGTCTGGGGAACGAAACAAAGAATTTCTGCAGTCTCTTTCTGCTGCCAGAGGTAGAAAGGTCAGTACAGTTGAAAAAGTCCAAAAAAGGTGTATAGAAAGATGTAGTGGCTTTATTGCATGCACAGTGAAATACCTGCTGAGAGAATATTCACGATTAAGTTGTTATGCTAACCATTACCATTTTTTTTTTCAGTGAAAAGAGGGTGCACTTATAATGCAGATATGACATGGTTTATTTCCATAAAATGCTCAACACTTTTTATTCAGAAATTGACTATTAATATGCATTATTTTTTACTGTGGTTGCTTTTATTCAGTATGTACTGCTTTACAATGCGCTTATTTCGGTCTTGAAAAACACAAACTGATGCACTGATGTCATTTAAGAAGAGAAATCTGAAGAAAAATCAGAAAGTGTTTGAAATTATACACTTAGCTCGTAAGACTAAATTTTGTTCTTACTGTGAGAAACCACTTAGCATGGAAAACAGCAGATATGAATATAGTCAAAGCAGAGAGTAATTGATTAAGTAAGTGACTGGAGAGTAAGTGTGAAAAAACAGGCATTCATTTGGAGTCCTGCTTCCTAAGTTTGTATTGCTGCTTGGAATGGAGAGTGCTCAGATGATAGCTAAACAGTTCAGCGACCTAAAAGCTTCACAAATCTCCTCATACCTATTTATTTAGCTGAAAATCCTTACTCTAAATTCATTGCTTCCCATTTGTTAAGCTTCTATTGTAAAAGTTGGTTAGCCAGTCAGAGCTCAGAAGCCTCACTAATACCAGCCAAACACCAGAGACTGGGCACAGCGCAGGAGCAGAGCAATAACGAATAGGCTGAAAATCATTCACCCAAAGAATGCCCAAACAAGTTACAAATACTTTATTTGTTTAGAAAAAAAACCAATAAATTGATTTGTCTCAGTGATTCATTAAGCCAACAAAGGGCTACGCTTTCAATGAATGTTATCCTTGGTGAATAGGAGCCGCCTGATGCAGTGAGATGGGGGAGAGGTGAGCAGGCAGGGGCCAGCTGCCTAGGCACAGCTTCCAGCTGACCTGAGATGACTTAGGGTTGCACAGCAGGCTCTGGCATCCAGATCACCACAGACATGTCCCTTTTGTGAGATGAGCACCTGTCCATGGTAGGTAGCTTGAGGACAAGAATCCTCTCCAGGTGATGGTACGCCACAGCTGGAACATCTGGGACACGTCAGAGTACATTCTGGCACTTTGGGCGAAGATGCTGCCCAGGTGCTACATGGTGTGTGGTATGCGGGGACTTTACCTACCCACACTGTGACTTGAATCCTCTGTAGAGGGAAAGCACTCTGTCAGGGACCTTCCCAAATGGCAACAAAACCTTACGTAGGATATAGATTCCTCAGGAGAGGCAGAGCATCTTCTGCATGTTTCCTGCAGCAAAGATGAGCTCCTCTTCCATTCTGATTATCTCAGCAATGCAAAGATTTTCTTGATACAAGCACTCCCAGAACCGAGTAACTCGTTCAAACAGAACTAAGGCAAAGAGAGCAATCCAGCCTCTTGAGAACAACCTGGCACCAGATAAAAGATGCATGGCAAGGTGAGGCACTGCAGAGCACAGTGCTGCTATTCACAGCGGGGGAGTGCCCTGCTTCCCTCCGCTGCGCAAGGGTATACGTGCTGCAAAGAACTGAGCCTTCAGCTTTTTTTTTTTATTTTCCCAGCCTTCAGCGCTGCTGGCAGATGGGAACTTGTCAGCATGCCAAGCTCTGCATAAGGCCAAGTCTTCTCCGTTAGCTTGACAGCTGAAAGAGGTAGTTTGAACTGGTAGTTTTGCCTGAACTTGTCTGAGAAGACCTCAGAGCCCATCCCTCCTTCAAGTCGTCCGTGGGGTGATGGTCACCAACTGGTTATCAGTGAGTGGCACCTGAGGACTACCATATCTTCAGTGTGCTAAGCAGACCTAGCAGAGGAGATTGATCCAAACCTTTCACAGTGGAGAGAAAGAAGATCAAGTTCATGTGACCGCTAAACTGCAGAGCTAATCCTTTGGTGACTCATATCTCTAGCATGCCCTTTTGTTAAGGAATCATCTAATAGACTTAATTTTCATTTTTTATTAGATTATAAGATTTTTGTCAGATTATATCAAATACAGATTCAGTGAAGGAATTTAGCAGTGTTTGTTCCCAGATGTCAATAATATGATTTGAACTACAGAAAACAGATGCAGCAAAATAAGATTTGAGCTAATTTCCCAGTACAAGGGGAACTGATATTTTTGAAAGGTTGTTGTAGTTGCTCAGTTTCCAAACGAATGGATAGCAAATCCTGAATACTTAATGAAAGAGTCAGATATCAATATTTACTATTTTGTTTTGTTTTTCCAAGAACACCAGCCTGGAAAATATATTGAACTTTATCAGACTGGTAGCCCAAATAACAGCACTGCCAATTAACTTCACTAATAAGCTAGATAGCATAAGGCTTTTAAGAGGTGCTTCAATATTTATTTCTGCAACAGTGTTTTTCTCCTGAGAACCTGGTGCTCCAAGGTGAAAGACTGAGGCTTTGCATAGAGGGATTGCAGCTGAAAGTCAGCTATTGTAATTAGCCACACAAGTAATTTGCATGTTTCCTGATAAATGTCAAGCAAGGTGCTGACGCCTAGCCAGCTACTTCTTATGAAACTTTTTATCACATTGTTTGAAATAAAACACAAACACTGCTACAAAGTGAGCTTGAGCTCTGCTGCCATCAGTTCTGAAGAAACGCTCATTAAGGATTCCTTCTGTAATTTTTGACTGAAAAGGAAAAATGAGCTCTCCTGTGACACGGCTCTCTCTGTTACTGCAGGAGACTACAAAAGACTAGGTAACTACATTAAGGAAATAGCACAAAAGATAGCCACACACTGTTTCCCATGCATCAACACCTGATGTAAAACACACATAGACAGAAAGGAGAGAACATTGAATTCTTGCCCATCTTCTGTGATTTGCCCATGCAGTTTAACGCTGACAAAAGCAGAAGCCCTGTGGGTAGATCTGCAGTAGTGCTAGAAGCTGGGACTTGCTGTCAAGGTAGCAAAGGGAATTGCATTAGCAGCCTGCCCCAGTATAAATGTATGGATAGTGGTACATCAAGGGAAATCCATTATGTTTGCACATGCCCTCATACACTAAAAAGCTTGTGGTTTTTTTTCCTGCGGGCTGTTGATCCTCCTTTATGTGCCTTGATCCTCCTTCATTGTGCCTTGGGAGAGCTTCTTTCCCTGCAAAATTAGATGGTGCCTCTGGATTGCTTACTGCAACATTAGCAAGAATAGCAAATGGCTTCTCTTATCTGATGCATCATTATCATCATTTTCATAGTAATGCAGGGCTTTACACTGTGCAATGCTTTTCATCCAACGATCTGGAACATTAGCAAACAGTGATTGAAGTAATTAATAGACTTCTGAAATAATACGGTTCTCTTTTCTCATTGGTGGCTGAACTGGAAAATGCATTTATTTAAGGAGGAGCAAAGGAAAATCAGTTCTTAGGAAAACATTCTGCTGTCCAGATATTTTCAACAGAACAAGATGGAGGGGGGGGAGGGTTGACAGCAAATTAAAAGTTCCTCTTCTTTCCAGTATGAAAAATCAGCATGTTGAAAGTGAGTACTTTCACTTCCCTATTTTGTAAAGCTTTATTATTACGTTTTGGTGAATCCAGAGCTAATAAAACATCCTTATGGGTTTTTTTAAAAAAATGGCTTTATTAATTGCATCCCACTAACCTTTGCATGGGAGGCAGGACATGTTATTGTATGAATAAAATGAGCAGGCATGAATAAGTAAATTTATCTACTGGGAGAAAGCAGCTGAGAGCTATATCCAAGGGCAAAATCCAGAATTCATCTATCCAAAGCTACATTTTAGCATGCACTATCACTTACATGCTTGTTACACATCCTAGCAGAGCATTTTCCCTACCAAGTACTAGTCTGAATTAACTGATTGTTTAGGAGCTGTAGCTTGAAGGCATCTCATCTCAGCCTTTGTCAGATGTAGTGCCTCAGGTTTATATCTTAACAAAAGGAGATACTGCACCCAGGATATTTCTCTGTCAGTGAATATCTAAGCAGTGTGTATTACTGTTGATCCAGTAAATGTGCTTGAAACAACATGCAAGAATGAAAGCATTTTATAGCTCCTCCTTTAAGCGAGTGTGATGATTATCATATGATTCACTGCTGGCAAGAATAAGTACGTTCTATCTATTTCTCCCAGCAGTGAAGCATTGTGCTTTTTCCTGATCAAGAAGCTTTACATTTTTTTTGTCTCTGTGAAGTTTAAGAGTATTGGGGAGAGCCCCTACTGCCATCAGAACACCAAGAACATAAAGCCACAGAACTCACAGTCCATCACTCCCTTCCCAGTTCTTGGTGTTTTCTGGGGAGGTTATATGCAGAATGAAACGCCCTTGAAGTCAGGAAAAGGTAGCGACAGCACAGACAGATTATGCGTCTCACTGTAATAACTCTGCAGGCTGTAATCTGTGCATCTGAAAGCCTCGTTTTTCAACAGTGAAATGTGAGAAGGGCCAATTTCTACATTTTTATCTTTCTCTTGAAACAGAGCTGAAATGACAGGGTGCACAGCTTTTGTGGTTGCTTGGTGGGGGGCAGGTTGCTGTTATCACTACTTGCTGAGTCAATATATGTAATTATTGAAAAAACAAAGAACTTTACTTAAAAAAAAATATTAAATCCACTTCTGGTAATTACAAGTTAAAGAACATTCACAAAAGAGGTCAGCAATTCCAAGCAGGTATGAGTACTAAAATATGTATATCATCAGTATACCATCACCTTGAAAACTCCTGAGGTATCACCCAGTCTCAGCACTGAAAAAATACTATGAGACTTTAAATGCCAAATCAGAGTAGGGAAATACTAAGGATCAGTATTAAAATAATATTTGAGATCTCCTGAAGATAAGATGTATTTGCATATGCCTTTTCTTAAGTAATTCTGAATAAAGTGCTTTAAGAAAAAAATAATATCTTGCTACAGGTTTCATAACAATAGAAAAATTGGTAAATTAAATTCTCCACAGTGAACAAGCTGCCCAGATTTATTTTGGTCTCAGTTTAAGACAAATCAAGATGTCAGTACAGTAGATATAAATAAAAACTTCTCATGTATCAAATAAGTTAATTTACAGAGATGGGTTTTAACATTCCTTCCTGTGTGAAAAGTGGTATAGCATAGACTAATATTCATTTTACAGTATTTGGGTTTTTAAAACAACAAAATTATGTCAACTGTCATTTTTGCACTAGGGTGTAAGATGTAAATCCAAGTTATTAACCATAAGGCTGAAAAACACATCATTTGTGCCAACAGAGAAACCACAGCTTGTTAACAAATAAGAGAAAAGCGAGAACAGAAAAATAATACTATATACTTTAATATTTCAAATGAAAGAGTTACTAACTTACCATTTTAGCATCACAGCTGATTCAACACTGTCACTGTGCTGGAGGATTGGGATCTTTCTGTGCTGTAGTTGTTCCTCAGCATTAAATACTAGAACACTGACCGTAAGGATTTACGTGTGTCCACCAGTGTTAACACCATTATGGTCACAGGTGTCCAAAAGGTGTCGTTAACAGGATAGGCCTGATCAGGCCCAGCTTATACCCCATATATATGAAATGCCATTGAGATGAAGGAATAGCAGAAGTAGCCAAAAAAACTCTACTTGGAGGCTGGTTTTGGGGTTTTTTTGTTGTTTGTTTTTTTTTTTTAATGTTTAGGATTACAAACGGAAGAGAAAGACCCACATTCAGAATCTGAGGCCCTGTTTGTACAGATCTGTGCTTTACAGCAGCTCTCTCACTTGGGAGTAGGTCTCAGCCTTACCTCTCACTAATTCTTCAAAGACCAGAAGCTGTTTGGTGTTACCTCATTACTGTATCTTTCTTTAATTATACAGTGCAAGAACAGGAGAAAACATACTGCCTTCATATTTAGTCTGTCAAATATACTCCCTTAAATTCAGCTAACACTTTTTTTTAATGCACTGCAATTCCTTTTACCTAGTGTATTCTTCTAAATCTACTGTAAATGTAATGCTCTCAGTTTCAGGGTCATCCATCTCAACAATGGCAGTTAATGTAATCAGGAAATGGAGAAGGAGAATTCAGGTTTTTTTGTAATGCATATCATTTGCTTATTTACTTTACACGTTTGAGTGACTGGTACATTTTGGCAGCAGCCTACCAAACCAAAATACTTTTTATTGAAATCTGTAAAAGAAAAAAGACAGGAAAAGAGGCATTGGGTTTCCAAGGTCCTCAGTTCTGATGAACAAAGACATTCTGAAGTCTACATATCAATTATCAATTTAACATGGTCTTCAGCATTCCTTTTTTTCTAACTTTACGTAATTATTTAATTAACTATTATCTAATAGTCTGGAAAAGATTATCATGAGATTGCAAATCTGTTTCTTGTGCATTTCTAAATTCTCCACTGTTGAACAACAAAACCACAGAAACACACCAGTCTCTTACTGTGACGTTTCCAGATCACACTCATCTGTTCACAGCTACAACTGTGATGTTCAATGTGTTTAAGATCAAGACCGGACATAAAAGTGCAGCTGCTCAGATCAGGTTTTCAGTGCCTGCAAGGGTGTATGGTCAATGGGTGAAGTGGTTATTCTGTTCCTCTGTTCTTTATTACTCAGTATCACAAGGACATTTATCTAAGTATTTCTAATATTTATGTACGATGGCTTCACAGGTAGTGACAGGTAACAAGTGGTAGTCCTAATAAAACAAACTTTCTGAATATTTTCTGTAAAATATGCTAAAATATTCATAAAAACAAATGAAGGGAAATTCACAAAGGCTAGACAGAAGATGCAAGACTTTCCCTCACTTTGAACATACATGCATTCTCATGCTGCCTAGTCTTTTTTTTTTTTTTTTTTTTTTTGTGATAATGGATTAACTGTATTTGCCAAGAAGCCAGAACAGTCATTAAATGACAAGACTGTGAGGGAGTGTGAATTGCATATATGATACTATGGAACTCATGATGAAATACTATGTTATTTATCCACTTACTTTAGGTATTCTTCTTGAATAGCATGGGGTTAGCTTTTGTTTACTAGTCTATTATAGTTAATTAGTTAAAAATGTTCTTAATTACATGGAGATAGCACATACCTCCTTATTCTTAAAGCAATGTTGTTTTTCTAAACGTATCTGGGTTATGAGTTCCTGTATAGATCTGGTTACTTTAACATGAGTTGCGTATCAATAAATGTTTTGCTTTTTTCAGACAAACTTTGGCATATACCTGATGAACCAGCCCTTGTGCTCATCCTTTCCAGATATTTTATCAGTTGGATCTCAAGTACTTCCAGTGCTGAAGGAGAATACAGAAATTCAGCCCCCGACATCCAGTGAAGAAAAATGTTCAGGATAGATTCAGTGGTGGAGATGAGATTTGTATGCAACTCCCGGGAAAAGTCAGTAGTCATTTATTCAAAAAAGAGTGAAAGCTTCCACTCATTTGCTTCTGGTTTAAGTCTTAATTTTCTGTTTGCTGTAAACGTTATCAGATGGCAGAACTCTTGGTAATTACAGCTCACCTACATGTTTTTGCTTGTGATTAACTTACAGCAGCCATAACTATTTTGCTCAATTGCTTCAGGATGCAACAGGTTCAATCAAGTTTTACTGGTGGATGACTCCCAAAACAAGCCCGACATTGTTGTCAGAAACCCACATCTCAATGAAGGAAAGTAAACACAACAATATACTACTTCCTTATGTTGCTTTGTTAAAACCACAATTAGGAGAGAGGATGCAGGACATGTTTTAGAAACAGTTTGGGTGGGAAGGGAACAGTGAGAGAGTGCCGTGAGAGTAGCAATCCATTCAGCTTTTTAAAAATGAAACTGAATGTGATGTGTAGACAGTGTGAAAGCACTGGAGAAGATGGAACTGTTATTGGGAAATCTGTGTCTCCTTCTTCGGAAGTGGTGTGTGAGAATGACAAAAAGGCACAAAGATCAATGAAGATTCAGTATGCTGTTTGCAAAACACATTCCCCATGACGCAATTCCATCCATTTGTTCTTGACGTCTTTCTCTCATTCCCATTTGCTACTTTTCTGTTTGCTTTATTTTATGTGATGATTTCTCACACAGTTGTTTCCTTATGTATTTGTGGATGTTGACACCTTTTTTTCTAAGTAGAGATTTTTCAGATAATACAGTCATGTTTTCTATCCAAACTTTGTTTACCCTCAGTGGTCTCTAATGGCCACTTAAGGGAAGCCTTGAAAGTCTGGATGCTTCTCCATCCCAAAGAGGTCAAGGTATTCTTTTTTCATTCTCTGTGCATTTGATAATGTTCTTCTTAGAAGGCTTTTGTGTTCTTTACGCTCCTAAATATGACTCATGCTATCTGATTTCTGAGAGAAAATGTGTGAAACCTAGGACCTTGTCTGAAATATGTTATTGCGAAAATTAAAAAAATAAATAAAGCAAGGCACGCAGCAAAAAAAAAAAAAAAAAACAACACATGGGAAGTCAATGTAATAGACTGAACACATTGCGGCCAGGTGTTTTATGAACCCCAGCATGTATCCAGCCAGCCATAGGGCAATTTCATGATTCCAGGAAGTCCTTCTGGAAAAAGAAATTCTCCTAGACTGGCTGCTGTAATGGCATTTGGGAAGTGAAATTTTGACCCTCTTAAAAGCACCCTCAGAACTCTCATCCAACATGATTTAGGTCTTCCTTGGGGCAATTTTGGCTCAAACTGTGTGAAAGTGCTTCTGGCTGAAGTAATCCTTGAGTTGTTTGAGTATATCCCTGGAGGGGAGTAGGTGGTTTTGTGAAAGAATTTGTCAAACAGTCATTCTGAAAGGGAAGCGACTACCACAGAGTGGCATACAACTGGAAAAGAAAAGGGAAGCATATTGCCCAGTGTGTGAATCAGAACTCAAAAATGGTCTTTTTCCTTTCTCTTTTTTTTTTTCCTTCTTTTTCTTCTTTCTTTTTTTTTCTTTTTCTTTTGAAGAACTGGTTTTACTCACTTCAGCTGGAACAGACTCTTATTAGTCTCTCAGCAAAGCTTTGTAATGGAAATGAGAAGATACATTATCTATTTCTTACAACCTGCCATAAAATACATGGAAAGAGAGGCCTTTCATATGTATGTAAACTGAGGATGAGTTTTGAGAGTTGTACCTTCCACTTCAGAGCCTGAGCACTGCTCCTTCATGTCTGCTTTGAAAAGCGGGGGCTTTATCTGTTTAAAAGTTAATTATCTGATGTTGTAATGAGCAGGCTTTTTCAAACCTTGAAAAGCAGCTTCATGGTATCTAAATCTCTTAACTGTTTCACTCTTTGCCTTTCTGTTATACAGAACATTGTTTTGTGGATAGAAAGCCAGCAAAGCTCTGGCAAAAGACCTGCTGTATGCTGACCTTCAGGTGATCTCTGGTGCTTTGCTCTGTCCTCTTCACCTCACCAATATGTCATTTGTTTCAAATGGCACAGAAGTTAGAAAAGGAAATTGAAAGCAAACCTCAGCAAGCTCTGTTTCACTTGTTATTGGATTAACTACAAAATAAGTCACTTTGGTACACAGTGGCTTGACAAGTACCATTTGTGAATTGCTTTAATGCAACGTATGATAACTAAGGATGAGAGGATTTGAACTTTAAAAATGTCATGCTTAGTCATTTTGACCTATTATTTACAGGCAATTATACTCTCTCTCTGCTGTGTCTTAGTAATATTAGATCAAGAATAATTTTGTCATTTTACAGGAGGAAAAAAATATTTTCTCTGATGTACGAACATGCTCATTAGTATATTCCGTGCATTTCCCAGAAGGAACATCCTTGAGCTACAGTGATAGGAAATGTCACAATGCTCTAGGCTGATGGAAGAGACACAAGGAATCTTTCACCTCAACAAAGAATAGTGTTTCCCTTCTAGTAAATGGAGTGTTCTTGCCAAGGCAAATTCTTCTCAGTGCCAATACTCTGTGGAAAATCTTGAAGTAAGAAGAGTCACTTTTTAATGATGTGTGCTGTACGTTTGTAGAAAGAACATCCCTTCCATAATGTGAAAAAAATTCAAAGAAACTTGGCATAGTGCAAACCTAGGTACTGCAGGAACAAGGAGGAAACAAACACTTTGAAACACTGTATATATTACATAGAAAGATTATATGTTCTATAAGGGGTGACTTTTCAATCTTCAGAATATATAGAAAAAAGCCTGTTTCATATGAATGCAGGCTCTTTTGTCTAAGCACTCCCATTGCTGCAAAATTAAATCTTTGGACTAATTGCAGGTGTATGTTTTCCTTATATGGATAAGGAATGTACTTAATAACAGCATTTTCCATGTAGAAAGTCCTCTATATATTTGAAAACTAAGTTGATATTTCCTTACAATGAATTATTCAGATACATTCCATTTTCTGTGAGACTTAACTCCTTCCCAATTCTCAGGGCAAAAAAATGGTGATCATTATAAGCTCTAATAATAGCCAGGAAACCACAGGACAGAAATCAGCATTTTTAAGAGAAGCCTCTGAACTCTGTGTTCTCTGATATGACTAAGATATCTCAGATACACTTCATGATTTATATCCTTTGTTATGGCATCCTTCAAAATATGTTCAAAATTTTAGGTCACCCTTCTGTTAAAATCGTACATAAAGCAGAAGGAAGGACACCGTAGAAATGTGATTATTGTTCATAAATCATAGAGATTATGCTATGCGTTTCTTCTTCAGTCGTTTTTTTTTTAACTTTCTTGGAAATGAAACCAATAAAATATATATTGTGCTTGATGTGTTTACTGGTGGTGATTGCATTCTTCACCTTTGAGCTCATGAGATGCCAAGTTCTGCTTGGAGGCATTGCCAGTCTCATGGGGTGAGTGTGTGGCTCAGGACTGAAGGGATGTCTCGTTGCTGCTGGGATTCACAGGTGAGGTGTTCCTCCAGCTATTTTTGCTCATGGCCTCCATCTGTCCAGTCAGCATGCCAGTCAGTTGCACACTCAACTCAGGCCCTGCACAAAATGCGCTAATCACTGGTTTCCCTTAAAATACGTCTGGAGGCAGTCCTGTTGGAGCCATCTCTGTTACCCAAAGGTTGGAGCTCTCACAAAGGGTGTTGGAGAAAAGAAGGTTCATTTCCCTCCCCTTTTCCTGGAGGGATCCAACACCATCTTTTTCTGCTGCCTAACCATCAGTCAGTGGGCAAGACTGGGGACTTAACAGGGCTGAGGGTGTGTGGGAATCACAGGGAAGGCTTGTCCCTCCCTTCTCATGAGGTTTGCACAGAAATGGTCTGTGATTCACTGGGCCAGAGAGAGAGGGACACTGGCACAGCGAGGCAGGATCCACACGTGACTCCGAGCTACTCATCCATGCTCTTCTGGATTTATCAAGGGTGGGAGGAGAAGAAGAGCATGACTCTGTAAGCTAACTGGTAGGTCACTGCTGTGGAGGTGAAAGATGTGGGTACATCCCTGTCTCTCTGATTATACAGCTGTCATGAGGCAACTACTTAGACACAGCCCTGGAGAAGGGAAGAGAAGGCAGAGCGCTCCTCCACTCTGCTGGGCACGTGAGACTGGGCTACAGAGACTTGTCTCCTTTCCTCTGGCCACCAGCATTTAAGTACAAGGTGGAACTTCAGCAAAAATAGAGAACACCTCAAGCACGTTTCAGAACATGCCAACAGAGGAAACACAAAGTTTGAGTCCTCAAAAGCAAAAATGGAAATTAACCCATGTTTCTAACTTCTTCCTAGGTACACCAGCCACAAGGCCAAAGTGAAAAGGCAAAAATGTGGGAGGGAAAGAAAATTGGCATCTCCTACAGTCAAGGTTTAAAAGAAAGTAGTGATACACATACCTTCACTACCCAGTTTGTAATTTTTTTAGGAAAGAAAGGACATACGTATCCTCAAGGAGGCCCATAAATTGGATTCAGAGAACTCAGAGTAAGCCATCAACAGGTGCCTCTTAAGCAAGGTGCTATTTAAGAGGTGCGTCTTCCCTCCCTTTTGTGTCAACTAGCTTACTTTGCTGCTCTCTCTATGTGATGGCAGTTGCAGGTCCCTTCCAGTGGAAAAGGAAATAGGCAGGGTGCCCTGCATAAGGAGTGAAGTGACTCACTTGGGACTGTGAACAGGGAGAGATGTTAGAGGCATTTTACTTGGACCATCCTTGAGCATGACTACCATGTGCAGAGGTACATCAGAAACCTCTGTGCAATAATCCCAGAACTATGTGTCACAGAACAAGTTAGTAATATTTTTGCAGGCACTGGGAAGTCATCCTGGAAGGGTGATATTCAAGAATTGTGCTGTTGGGGAACAGACCATGGCAAAGGTAGGATGGGGAAAGGGGACAAACAAAAAGAATGCATGTTGTAGCATTTGCCAGTGAAAACTGCTGAGGGGCTTCTCAAATACCCACAAAGTAAGATGAAATGGAATAAATCAGGGAATTTATTTTAGCATACAGCAGTTTCATCGCAAATTTGGAATTACATTGATCTTAAATGAAGACCCTTTTGCCATGCATGGCTCACGCATAGCCTATAATCAGGTGCATTTCTGTGTTAAACCCAGTTTCTTCTGTTAACCCATCTATTTCAGACTTGCAACCAAAACTTGTCAACACACTGCAAATCTGGACGTCAACATCAGTTTCTCCTAGATGACAAGTATATTCCATCTTTGAGCCCGCTAATGTTTATTGCTGCTTTTTCAGAGGTCCCGTCCAGATTAAAGTACTCTGGCCAGGTTTGTTAATGCAGACATGATTTTTTAGTCCAGAAGTGAAATCAGCTTTTGGTTTCTGAAAGGGCTATTTTTCATGAGGCTGTGTTTGAAAAGCCAACCATGATCTAATCTCAAGTCTGTTGTTTTCTGGTACTTGCAACAGATTAATCAGATAAAGCTGTTGAAAAGTTTGTGAGTTATTTCCTGAAGCAAAACAAAACTAGAAGACTACTGAAGGTCCTGCAATGCTGAACCCATTTTTTCACTTCTACAAATGGAGAAAAACCTCTGAGGTATCCATCATTCATGGATGTAATTCCTAGTGAGTCATGTATTCAATATTTGTAATTTCACTGGCCTAGCCAAATGCTTTGGACTGTTGATTACCCTCAGAGCCTTTGTATTTACCGTCATATTCAAAAAGTTTCTTCCAGCAAACCCTTCAATGCAGAAATGACATCGAATTTCTCTTATGTTAAATCACAGAATCACAGAGTGGTGGGCGTTAGAAGGGATGATCTCTGGAGATCACCTAGTCCAACCCCCTGCTAAAGCAGGTTCACCCAGAGCAGGTTGCACAGTCACATCCAGGTGGGTTTAGAATGTCTCCAGAGAAGGAGACTCTGCGACCTCCCTGGGCAGCCTGTTCCAGTGCTCTGTCACCCTCAGAGTAGAGAAGTTTTCCCTCATGTTCAGGTGGCGCTGCCTGTGCTGCAGTTTGTGCCCGTTGCCCCTTGTCCTGTCACTGGGCACCACTGAAGAGGGCCTGGCCCCATCCTCTTGGCACTTGCCCTTGTGAAATTTGTAAGCATTGATAAGATCCCCTCTCAGTCTTCTCTTCTCCAGGCTAAACAGGCCCAGCTCTCTCAGCCTTTCCTCATCAGGGAGATGTTCCAGCCCCCTCATCACCTGCATGGCCCTCCACTGGATCCTCTCCAGCAGTTCCCTGTCCCTCTGGAACTGGGGAGCCCAGAACTGGACACAGCACCCCAGATGTGGCCTCACCAGGGCAGAGGAAAGGGGGAAGATAACCTCCCTTGACCTGCAGGCCACCCTCCTCCTAATGCCCCCCAGGATCCCATTGGCCGCCTTGGCGCCAGGAGCACCCTGCTGGCTCATGGGCACCTTGCTGTCCTCCAGCACTCCCAGGTCCTTCTCCGCAGAGCTGCCTTCCAGCCGGTCAGCCCCGGCCTGTGCTGGTGCGTGGGGTTGTTCCTCCCCAGGTACAGGACCCTGCACTTGCCTTTGTTGAACTTCATCAGGTTCCTCTCTGCCCAGCTCTCCAGCCTGCCCAGGTCTGGCTGAATGGCAGCGCAGCCTGCTGGTGCGTCAGCCGCTCCTCCCAGTTCTGCATCATCAGCAAACTTGCCGAGGGTACGCTTGTCCCTTCATCCAGGTCATTGATGAAGAGGTTGAACAGGACTGGACAGTGCTGACCCCCGGGGAACACCACCAGCCAAGCTCTGTGGGGCTGATCAGAGCCCTCTGAGCTCTGCCATCAGCCAGGTCTTGATCCACCTCACTGCCCGCTCACCTGACCCACACTGCCTGAGCTGGCCATGGGGATGTTGTGGGGGACAGTGTCAAAAGCCTTGCTGAGGTCAAGGTAGACAACAAATGTATCTTTATTCTGTTTTAAGGCAAAAGAATGCAAGATTTCTGTGTTTGATTTGCTATCCAAAGTCAACGTAATGATTTAATATAATGAAAAGAGAAGGTCCTTGTCTGAGTTACTTTATCTGTCAGTTAGTGCTTATAAAAAGCTGCAGTGTTCCTCGGTAATGTCTAGTCAATTAGAACAAAAACCCAAGCTACAGGAGCTGGGCACAGCTTGCAAACACTTGTCTAGGAATGTTTGCATCTACTTATGTATATATTCAAGCACAAAAAGTCTGAATAGTCTAAACTATCTTAATTTTAGTCTTGGAAAATACTCAGAAAAAAGCATGCACAGTTTTTGTGAGGGAGCACGGGTTGTGGCACCTCGTCTTCTGTATCAGACCCACCACAGTACCCCTAACCCCCAAACAGCTGCTGCCCCTGCAAACAAAATGAGTCCTCAGACATGTGAAAGTGCAGGGTAAAGTTTTGTAAATGCAGTTTCGTACCCTGTCTTTTACCAGCTTACAGCTGAACTCTGAGCAGCTCCCCAGGGCCAGAGGCCCATGTCCCTCTCCAGACACTGTGTCACTTGGCTCCACTCTGTCCCACTCCAAATTTGTCCCAGGGACACTGTTGGAAAACTGCTGGCCTGTGCTGTAGTGTGCAAGTTCTATGTTGAGGCCAGAACAATTAAAAGCCGACAGACTTTGCTGATTTCGCTTGCTAAGCTCTGAGGACTTTTCATTAACTAGTTGTGCACAGCTTTATCCGGGGGAAGTGCTTTGTCACGTTCTCATGCAATTTTATGTCATCTTGTGCTGGCATCATGGACTCATTTGGTATTCATTCAAGCTGCATGCCTGTCCCGCTGGCACACCATGGTAATTTGGAGCTATTTACGTGCCAAGGGAAGAATATGTCAAGGAAGAGAGAACCTAACGTTTCATTGAGTGGGTAACCTGAAAAAATTTGTTAAAAATAATTCAAGCAAGATTGAGAGCTGTGTGTATCAGAGGCATACATGAAACATTATGAAAAATGCAAGTGAATTCCTACCAGACCTTTTTTCTCAGTGCAAAACCAATATAAGACAGCAATCATGTATTTAAGAAGCTAAGGCATAATGTATTTAAGAAGCTATATATGATCTAAATGACATTTTCAGGTATTGAAATTAGCATATTTATCTGCATTTACGTTAAATATTCTGCCTCAAATAAGAACATTTGTGTTGGAAGGGTCATTCTACCCCCTGTTGTACTTCTAATTTTGTCCATCAGCCCCAAAATACTGATGGGCAAAATATTTTTAAAAGTCATAATTCCCATTTTGTGAAAGGAATTTAGCTTTGAAAAAGCCTAAACAAGACACAGCTTTCTGAGTTGAAAGACTGCAAGTTAGCTGTACAGTGATATTACAGCCACTTGGAATACGGGCTGGGATGTGATGTTTGTCAAAGAGAAGAAAATCCAGAGTTAGAGGGGAGGGATACAGTCAGGCATCACGTTATGTGTGGAGAGGAATGCTTGCTAGAAGACAACTCCCTTAAGGTATGCACACATATCTCTCATAAACTGCCCACATTAGGAAATTTTCTTAAGTATGTGGTGTTATTTTTCTGAAGTGATTAAGTTTTTATTTTATCTGGTGATAAGCTTTATGCTACAAGGTACAGGTAGAGATTGAAAGGCAAAGTAGTATCAGATGGCAAGTGCCGGAACACAGTGAAATAATGAATTATTTTTTTTTTAATGAAATAATGGAATACTTTTGCTGTCTGCAGTATTCTCTATAGCCAAAAAAACATCCAAATTCAGTTTAGAAAGAACATGAAAATAAAAATAAAAGTGAATAATGAAACTAAATAAAATTATCTAAGCCTTCTAGAATGCATTAATATAAATAAAAGCAATTTCTAGGTTTGTGGAGCTCCACACCATAGTTCTTCCTATCAGTTCTTATTATTGCAGCCCACTAACTGCCAGCTCCTGGATAGAAGCCACTGAAATCATGTTGTTGTCAGCTTATCCTTGAAAAAGAGACTCATGATGGATATGGACATGGTGATAAAACTACTAACCAAAGTAGTTACATGATAAAGTAAACCTTGAAATCATGGACCTTAAAATCATATCTGGATGCAGAATTCAGAGAGGGAGGGCTAACAGGGGACACAATTTTGCTCAGAAAGAGGAAACTTCTGACCTCAGTCTTGCAATGAAAAGCTGAAAAGCTTTCCAGCTATAGCAAGACTTACTGAATCAGAAATATCATGATTTTTGACCTCTTGATGCTGTCATTATTTTGATACACACTCAGCTCTTCTTAACCTGCATTTTCTGTGGAGGTAATAACTGCAGCTGTCAGAAAGAGGTTGGATGATCATGAATGGCAGAGGAGATGAAACCTCTTAAGAAGCTGTCAGTAGAACACGAGACACTGACTCCCTGGTGCCCTTAGGGTAATAGGAGCCATGAGCCCAGGAATCCAGCTGGAAATGCAGCTACAAATTCATGAATGGACTTGGGAAATGCTACCTTAAAAATGAGCTCTCCCCTCTAACTTTCAGTTATTTCTCATTTCTATTTAAAAATAAAGCTGCATGAACACCAGCGTCATCAGACTACAACTATGTGGACTTCACTGTGATTCCTTTTTCATTATAAATGAGTTGTTTTCCCAGTTAATCAGCCAAAAAGTACATCGCAATGTAATAGCAACCTCGTAAGATTAAATAAAATAGTATGATAGACACATGAATTCATTCATATGAAATTTTGTTTTCAGTGCTAATAATGTTCACTAATTTCAAGTTATCCCCTTGATTATTGGTATGTCAGTATCAGGGTAACTGTCTTTGAAAGAACTTCTGAAGGTCCCCTAGTTCATCATGCTGCTCCAAGCTTTAGGACTAGATCAGGTTTCTCAGGGCTGTATCCAGTCAGCTTTTGAGTATCTCCAACTTCATTGCTGGACAACCTCTTCCTGTGCTTTTCCACCACCCTGGTGAAGAAATGTTTCTTTAGATCCTCTCAGAAATTCAGCTGCTGACTGTTGCCTCTTATCCTTTCACTGCGCACCTTTGAGAAGACTCTGGTCTTCTCTCTACACCCCACCAGCAGGTAGTTGTACACCCTGCCCTTAGCTTTCTCTTCTCTAGGCTGAAGAAACCTGCTCCCTCAGTCTCTCCTCATACAACTTGTGCTGCAGTCCTCAAACCTCCCTCTCCAGTGAGAAGCACAATGAGTGACTTCAAATATCCTTTGCTGAATGCTGGAAGACTGAAACCAGAGAACCCAGCAAATGTCCCCCTGATCTACAGGGCTGAACAACATCTCCAGCTGCTGTTGTGGTGAATGAGTGAGAGGGGTCATGCAGTTCACGCAGGTACCATCTCTCTGGCAAGCTGGGTCAAAATGATGCATTATTATAACAATGGATCCATCAGTTCAGAGACTTGGCTGTGACACATCCACTTTTGCTCCTCAAAGACTGGCTCTGAATTTAGTTTTAAATGAAACCTTACACTGTGATCAGGGTATAAGTCTATTACTATTGACTTACTGACTGATTCCCTTTTTGACTCCATCAAGGAAAAGTTTGGTTTTCTAGTTTCAGGAATGAGGGGCGTGTTTAATACATTCTTTGCAAAGCTGGAATGTGGTTGAAATCTTAGTAGAGTGAGTCAGCAGCAGCATTAAACTCCTCTCTGCTGGGTAAACTCCTGTCTCCTCTAGAAGGCTGGAGGTAATAGTATTTGTTTCCCTCAGTAGGGTCTAAATGGATCTTCACAATAATCAGACAGCTGCTGTGTGACTGAAGCATTTCCATTTCTGTATGCCCAGTTTTGGACACTTAACAAATTTGATTTTCTAGAAGTATGAGCTGAACACTCAGCAAAAATCGGGTTGCTTGAACAGTTTAACAATCAAGTATCCGTGCAGCCCAGGTAATTCTGAAAGTTTAGGCAAAGATGTACCATTTCCTAATTTACTAAATTAACTGCATCTGACAGTAGTTAATCAGCTTTTTCATTGCCAGCAGGCAAAAGGAAGTTGACAGCTATTGACAACTGTATCTTTGTGTTTCTCCCTTTAGCATATAGAATGCAAAAAGTGGGAATCGTACAGTATAGGTCAATGAGATTTTCAGGAAATCACAGGAACGAAGTAAGGGCTGAGCCACTGAGCAGCCTCATTTTTCTTTCTGTTAAATACTGGCATGGGACCTGGCATGCTTATTTGTCCCCATGCAACTCATGTATAAAAACCATAATCACATGGGAGCAGAGAATCCTCCCTCAGTATCATTCTGAAATCCCTGTGCTCGGGTGATGAAAAACCTACATGAATGCCAAGGTGATGAAGAACCACAATTGGTAGGATGGTTTTATTGGGAAGAGGTTGTACAGCCAAAAATCTTTGTCTGCCGAGACCACAAAGCTTAAAATAATTTCTAACTTTTGTTGTTGTTGTTGTTGTTGTTGTTGTTGTTGTTGTTGTTGTTGTTGTTGTTGCTGTGAAGTATTACAAGGGATAGGCTAATGTCACTAGCATAGCAGCTGACTGAATTTGAAAATACAGTAGGGTATCTGTGCAGCCAAGTCTTTTATGACCGGACAGAGGTTGTTAGTAAGTCAGTCAACATTTCTTGCTTTTGTGGGCTGTTCTTCCCTTTGACGTGATATCCTCATATACATATTATCTAGCTGAACTACAGAGCTGCACAAAGCTCAGCTCTTCCAGCAGATGACTTGGAAGTTTCCCAAGAATTCAATATTTGCAGTGAAATGCAATTGATCTTAAGGATAACATGAGCCCAGTATATTAGAGGATAGCAAAATGGAGGGAGGAGAGTCCTTGAGAGGTTATCACATCAGTTCCTCAGCCCTAGGCCAGTGAACAACTCCTGATAGGTGATGAAGGGATCAAAAAGGACCCCTAATTCTAGTATTATTCAGTCTCAGCCTGTTGCAGTGTAGGGGAGGGCTGGACAGGGTGCCCAGACAGAGCTGATCCAGATCCCTGGGGCCAGGCAGGGATAGTGGGGTTCCCTGGGAGGCTGCTTAGGGCAGTTGAGGCATATCAGTGCCACCAAGGCCTGAACCTAGGGAGAACTGCTCTTTAAAACACATAGCTCGCTCTGTGTGACAGTCAGAATAATTTTCCGTCTGGGCAGGAAAGCAGCTACTACTTTGGTTCAGGACCAAAGCACTTGGTCTGCTTCTGCAGGGTGCCACGGTCAGTCAGTTCCACTGCTTTTCTCCCTGTGTTCTTCTGTCTGCCAAGTAACTGATGTGAGCCAAGGGGCAAGGCAATTCCTCCTTCCTTGCTCTTTCAATGAACAGCTGAACTTGGAAACTTTTTTTATCCATGGGCTGGCACAGGCTGACACAGCCGTGCACACAGAATGTTGTGTATGTTGTGTTTAGAGGGTTATACACATGTGGGTTAATGTGCAAGGGGCAGCTCTTGATGAAAAGGTTCTGCCGGTCTGGTCAACTACATCTTATAATCACCATCAAGCCACCAGAGATCTGAGAGATTTTTATTACCATGTTCCCTGTACTTGTAATTTCTCAGATGAAGGCTGTGTATGGCTCACCCTTTATCAACAGAGCTTTAGCTATTCTTAAATTTTGAAAGTGGAATATAAAACTGAAAGTTCTTGTCAAACAGATGTTTACCACCACTGACTGACACTCCTGCAAGAGATACTGCCACTTGAAGGGGATCAATTAGTGCGTTTCTCTTTCTTTCATCATAAATCTCAGTAGAGCAGGAAATAGTGTGAAACTTGAAAGAAAGATAAATGAGTCTCATTAAGAGGAGTGAGGTATGATTAAACAATAGGGTACAGCAGGGTGGGTAACCCATCAGGCCACCACTGAACTGGGGATGCCTCATCTAATTGTTGCCAGCTTCCCAGCCCAAAGGAGTGGTAATTCAGAAGTTAAACATCGGTCCTGAGGTACTCTACCACAGTGCTAAAAATTACGGTTCAGAGGATTAACCACACTGATCTCTAAATATTAACTCAGAAGAATCCCTGAACTGATGAGCTTGTAATTAGCCTGAGGCATGACAGCTCACCATCGGTCGCATGCGCCCCTGGTGTAAGCTGGTAGCACCTCACTGACTTCTACCCAGACATGACTTTACTGATACCAGTGTGCCCATGAAAAGGCAAAACCACAGCGAACATTTTCCTGCTTTTAATTTCTGTAAATGGCAAAATACTTTTGATTTCAAAAGAAGCAGGACAGAGCTATTTGCCTAATTATACTAAGTCCTTCCTACCAAATGTAATGGAAATTAATGTGAAGTTCTGTTTACTGTTTTACCCTGCTGTGCCTGAAGCTGGAAGGAGATACTACTTTCCATCCAATGAAATGAAAGTGGTACTCACTCTTGTCATAATCTCTTCGAAGCATCTGCGCTTGAGGCAGAAGCTAAGGTCTGAAATTGAGGCATTTGAACAGTGTCAATGACCTTGTGCCTAGCGCTGTGCCTAGACAAATAATTGCACCACCGCACTGTATGCTGGTGCTTACTTAAAGTGCTCTTACACAAGAAAAAATAGCTGGGACCCGCTTTGCATGTTTGACGAGAGTGAGTGGCACAGCAACCTCAACTGGATTGCACCCAGGCAGGGCAGCTTGCTTTTACCTGAAGAGCAGCAGAGCTGATTTTCCTTGGCCCTGCTGCCTGGATGCATTCATACCTGCTGACCATGGTCACCTTCCTCCCACTCCCCGCCGCACACACTGCTGCGCGGTTGGAAATGCCATCAGCTTTACCAAGCAAGTGGGCCATGTGCAGCTGCTCTGACTCCTGCTGCAGAGGCATGTCCTACCCAGGGGCTGCAACGTGCCTGTGAGATTTTACCGGACCACAGCTGTACCATCTTTACCCTTGCTTTATCAGCTGCATTTTCATTTTCCAGGCAGTATAGCCTGGATCCCTTTCTATTCCTATGCTCGTGGTTGAAGCAATTGCCCCATAACCTGCTGTTTCATCTACAGTTCTGATTTGCTAACCTCTGCCCTTTCCACCCACATATGGAGTCTTGTCAAAGTCTCCAGGGCTGATACCTGCAGCTCAGTCAGCTTGCAGCTCCTCTTGGAGGTGAGTAGGATGCTAGGGCTGGCAAGAGACGGCAGCAAGCCCCACGGGGAGTGTGCTGGGCTGTGCAGGTGGGCACTTCACAGCCCTGTTCTCCACAGATAACATGTTTTAGAGGATAGGTTACTCAGAGCTGAAGTCTTAGTAGTTAAAGATCTTGGCTAAGATCACATAAAGTCCATGTGCCTTAGGACCCATCCTGTTACAGATCTGGCTCTGAGGGCTGCTTATGTAGGTTTTTTTTTCTCTGCTGTTTGAGATAAAAAACCACACACAGGTGATGGGACTTAAAGATTTCTGTGTATCTACTGGTTAATGAGGCAGGGTGTTATTGTCCTTTGACCTTCTCCATGGTGTAAAGACTCTGTCTTTCTGAGGAGAGCAGAGGATGAAGTCCTGGAAAAGGGAGAGGCTGATATTTCAGTCCCTTGAAGCAGATAAGGGAACTGAGCCCCCGGCTTTCATATTGTGTGTCAGTATTGGGAGTGGCAAGCTCTGCAAAAGAGGAGCTGCTCATGTCTCTGGTCTGGGAAACATCCATAGGGCTCCACTGGACCATGTGATAACTCAGGTTTGCCAGGGCTTCAGGGGGAGAATCTTGTCCATCCTCCAGACTCCACCTCACCCAAAGGTCGGGGCAGAGATTCACCCCTTGGCTGTCCCTTCTCATTATTGCACAGAAAAGGGTAGGAAGGGGACATCACCATTGAGTATTGCGGGGAGGGGGGCACGGCAAGATGGGGCAGGGGTCCTTTTACAGGATGCAAAGATGGAGAAGCTGGATGGCAAAAATTCAAACTGAAGGCAGGTCTCCCTACCATTTTGTTTAAATCTCTGCAGTAGCTGGGTAGTTACAGTCAATACCAAAATGCATCGCTTGCTTTTGTTGGCTTGCTCATGCTTACACGAGTAACTGCAAGAACAGATTGAGTAGAAAGAAAAATGGATTTCTGTACAGTTCCTCTAGATGGCAAACTTTATCTGTTCTATTTATCTTATCTATTCAACAGCAAGTATGTTCAGGCTCAGTCATACTGGGGAAAACATCCTACACTACTGAGACCATTCAGTCAGTTCTGGAATACCGATTCCTGAAGTCCTAAGCAAGCTGCTGTAGGGCAAGAAAACTGTGGATGATGCATCAGGTCTTTGAGAAATGCATTTATCGGTGGAATATGATTTGGAAAGTACGATAATGAAATTTTGTTTGAAAGATGACGTATTTTGCAAGCCTCCTTACTGCACCTAATGATGAAGGTGGTGTCCACTTTACTCCCAGAGGCATTTTGCTGGGCTGAATGTGAGGGAAGTCTCTCTCTCTGCCCCAACTGTTTTTTAACTGTTGGACTCAATAATCTTAAGGGTCTTTTCCAGCTTAATGATTCTAGGTATTAACACTGATCATTACTTTCATTGTTGCTAAGCCAGTGAGGAACAAGTGTAAGGAATCTGAAACAGAATGAGGAAATCAATAAAATTGCCCTGAGAGCTGATCCTGGTCTAACTCCTGTGTAATTAGTAATGGCCAGTGGACTTCCTGGCATAAAATTGCCATAAGATGTCTGGTCTTGCATGCATCCAATATTTAAATCTTAGAGAATAATGATAGTAAAGATCAGCTATTTTGCATCCTAGATAGTCTTTTGAACACCTATAAAGTAAGCGTGATGGTAGCATTTGGCACAGAATTGTATTGCAGACTTTATGGTATTAAGTGATTTACAGGGAAGCAAGATGGCAAAGAATCAAGCCCATATCTCTCTCTGGAAATCATAATACAGTCCCAGCCCTTACACTTCATGCAACAGAAACTGAGCTTCCAAAACCACTCTTGGTATTTATGAAAACCCCATTCTAGCAATGTATCACTGGTGTAACGGGGCTTTGTGTGACAGTAGTTGTCATTCTGTGTATTCTGCGGACAAAGGAAGCAATGTGTGCAAAGGCTGATGCTTGTGTCCAGCGCTCTGTTGTTTGCAGTGTTTCTGTGTGCAGCTTGCTGAGCCCCCATCTGTGTTCCTTTGCCTGCATGAAACAGTTGGTGAACTCCTTCAGTGAGATATCACTTAATTCATTTCCCAGGTGACACTGTATATGGCATTTTGCTCAGGTGTGACAAATGGAATGTTTCATCAATTTTCTTGGGAGATTTTGCTATGGCCTTAATGATCTATTTGAATTTTAATGTTCAGTTTAAGGTTGTCCTGTCTTAGTTTCAACGCATTAGTTATTACTACATCCCTCAACTTCCATTTTATTTCCCTTCACTCTTCAAGTTGTGCACCCTGTCATGCCTCTGACCAGACTGTAAGGGTTGCAGACTATGAATTTTTATTTGTTCTCTAGAATTTCTGAGCAATCTTTAAGTGCTATACAAATACATAACAATCCTAGTCGTACTGCTTGCACTGCCTTAAGTGATTTCACTCTCTATTCACCTTTTCACCTTCCAAATAGTCTTGTCCCAGAAATTGCCTGTAGCTTACCCAAGCTCTCTTAATTTTCCTCAAATTGGTCTTCCCAGCCTGGAAATCACTGCTGCTATCACTTGACCTCCCTCTGACTCAGGATTCGCTTTCTAGCAGAGGGATGCCCAGGCCTCTGTGCAGTTTTGCTGATCACAGCTCAGCCGAGTCACCTCGAGAGAGCTTCTCATCTCACCTCTCTGATGAGATGCCTCTTCAGCTGGTTTCCTTCCGCTGCCACATTGCATCGCACACTCATCATCCTGGCAGCGCCTCTTCTTGCCTTGAGCTCCCTGCCTTTCACTTCCCTGGTGACTATGCCTGCCCTAGATAATGAAGTAGTTTGTGCCTGGTTCTTGCATAACTATTCCAGTCAGGGCACCAAGAGACCTGTTTTTTTGATCTCCTCTGCTTAGGGTCACCATGCACCTCTGAGCACTTTGTAACCAGACATCAACCTGCCCCCAAATTAGCAGAGGAAGTGCATTAACCTTGTTCCTCCTGCTTTTACTGAATCAGAGGGTCAACTGATAATGAACAGGAGAATATGCCATGACTTTACATGCTAATACATAAAATGCATGACAATATAATTTTGGCCATCACTATCAATAAACATGACTCAATTCTTGTGTTGTTCAGAACAACTTTTCCCCTTATTTTGACAAGTAAGATATAATAACTTAACCTGGCTTGTTCCGAGCCAACAGACTTCCTTTCCTCTTAATTTTCCCCCAGTCTTACTGCTGAAGGAGAAAAAAAAAAAAAATAAATAAAAAAGACTAACTGGCTCTGCTTATAAGCAAGGACACGCAAGCATGACCCAGTGCACGTGGTGCCCTGAGAAGCATTCTCCTTCCTCCCTGAGGCAATGGCACAGAACAGCCTTCTAGAAGGTCCATAGATCATCAGCCTTCCCTTTCCCTATTGCATCTGATTTCATATCCTTTCATATATTTAGTATATCCCTTTAAGCTGACACGGGGTGGTGGGAATCCCTGCCCTCTAGCTCTCAGCTCCTCAGTGTGACTGACAAATGACATGCTGACCCCTCAGGTGTTAGGTGGAGATGTGCTATGTGACCAAATCTTCCACAAGTCCCTGCAATATGCTCTTAAGCAAGGTGGCCTTGGTCTTACCTCGCGGCAGAGAGGAATAATCAACACCTGAACTGCCCATTTTCACACAGCAGGTGTTTCTTTCACCCTAATTAAAAGATGCCCCTGGCTGATAGATAGATACACACAGACCTTCTCTTTCAGGGTCAGAGTGTCCCAAAGCATCCAGATAAATGCCAGAAAATCTTTTGGAAATATGTATGTGTCACTGCTGAGAAAAATGGTGGTGTTATTGACTCTTATGCTGAATAAGCAGTGAAGGAAACAGTGGCCTCTGACAATGTGTCAGCTAGGGGATTTGAGAAGAGGATGTATTTCCTCACAGATTTGTATGTGAAATATGCTGTGGTTGCTGTGTGTTGCAGCCAAGCGTTACTCAAGTTTAGGCTCTCCTTTTCTTTTATTTTTTAATACTGGTACTTTGGATATATGTGCAATCATCCATGCCCCCAGTTTTTAGGGACTTTTATTTCCGCTCTTCTTCACACTATTCAGAAGTGGTGATGCTTGAATATTTATATTCCTTGTATTTTTACAGCACCTTCAAGTAAGGATCAATGGAAAGACCCCAAAGAAATTATTTTTGGTCTGTTTTTCTAGTCCCAAAGGAGCAGGTCATGCAAACTACACACACCTCTAAATTCTTTGCCTCAGGCTATTCCCCTGGGCTGGAGTAGACCTAGAGGGCAGGATCTCTCATGAGGAGCTGAGTGCACAGAGGCTATATTATCCTTTTGTGGGGTGCATGAGCACTTGCATAGGTAAGTTTTTCTGCCCAATATGAAGAGGGAGGAATGAAATGGGAGGGCAAGTTACAACCTCCCTTCATATATTGGGCAATGAGTCTGTGACAAATTTGGCTCTTGTTTTAATCTCCCTTGCATTGCTCTAACAGAGGAGCAGTTGAATGAGTAAAATCCAAGCTCATGTTCTGCTGTCGGCTTCATTAAATGTGCAGTAGTGTGGAGGTTTACAGTTCTTCATGAGTTGAGTTCATCAGCACCTTTTTTAATGAGATATATTTTAACAGCATTATAAAAATGCATGTGTGTAGATATATTCTGAGGCTTCTCACAAATCAGAAATGTCTCATAACACTGATGAAATGGAACTTTGGAATAAAGAATTTCTTTACCTACCTCAATAACAAACGTGATGGATGTCTTACCTTATCCTACACTGCAGTATATATCGATGGCTGTGTATCATACTTCTAAATGTGCAAAGGAGACAAACTACCAAATTCTGTGCTTCTGGAAAAGCCATGCTTTGCAGGTCCAGCCTATACGTAATCTTAAACTGTGTTCATGCTGGTAGCAAATACTAAGTTTATTTTATTACAAAGAGGGAGAGAATGGCTGCCAGCTGGATGACATATGCAAACGATCCATCCCTAAACTGCTCTTCCAGAACACAACCTACGTCTTGTTGCTATCATTCCCCTTTTCTCTGAATGATTAACTCTCAGTTCATGAGATTTCTCCAAGCAGGACCTATCCTTTGGGGTGCCTGATAATTACCAAATGTTTTGGCCATTTGTGTTCAGCTTCTTGTTTCCCAGAGCAGAGCCATCCCAGATCTCCCTAAAACCAGCATCATAAACTTTAACCCAAAGTCCCAGGGACCTGGTATAATACTTTATTGGAAAACCATCAGTCATTGCCCTATCAAGTTGCATATTTTCCTGTACACACAGGTAAGCAAGCATCATGAACAGGAGCTGGCATCTAAAGGCCAGTCCAATATTCAGAACAAAGCCAAAATTGCCAGGTATCGCTGAAGCTGTGAAGGGAGGGAGAAATCCCCACCTAATGGCTAGCCAGTAGTCATAATGCAGCCTGGGCTTCATTTGTAAGGAGCTTTTCTAATGTAAACAGTGCTTTTTAGGTTTCAAGGAAGCCCTGGGGAAAATGACGCTGTACAAAGGACTTTTGTTTTTGCTTGACCAGTTGGCTCACGCAGCATCTTACATCTCCCCACTGCCCTTTGGTCAGAGTCATGTTATTATGAGTATATAATTGTGTATTTAGCTACTAGCTCCTCTGTTAGGGCTACAATTTAAAATAATGAAGGAATCTAATTTATATCGGTGATGCTCCCCATATGAGATCAACACAAGACTATAATAAGCTAATTTATAAATGACAAATATTTGCCCCAAACCAAGGCAAAATGAAAAATATAAAAATGAGATGGACTGATTGGTTATGTGCTCATGAGAGCTCATTCCAAAAATAGGGCTGAGTGGTTAAAAATGCATTTGCTGAGGCGTATGAGCAGTTTGAAAGTTTCCTTATAGTTTTCACAGGAAAATTAGACCAATTCACAAATAACTGAGTCACGGGGCACTTTGATTGGCTGTTTTTTAGCAAGACTTAGGAGTAATGTTTTCTTCATGCAGAGTGTTAGCAAACTGATTTTAATCATTCACGACTTGATTTTTGAGAACTAGTCAAGCCAAGAGTTAAGAGAATGCTCTCAGACATGGGCAAATTTCCAAAGCAACCTGAGACTCCATTCACTAATTGAAGTTGGTGTCAGGAAGCATGTTATAACATGACCTTCAGGAAATTCTTTAATTTGTTGTTAATACATCAGCCTTCTCTTTTCCCTCCAGTATAAGCAGCAGCTTTATACAGATTTTTTGGGATTTTTTTTTTGTTGTTGTTGTTGTTTTTTCTCCATGCCTCAGTAAAGGCAGGAAAAGGAGCTGCTGACACTGAACCAGGAGAAAAGGAAGGTGGTCATTCCGGGAGAAGATGCCTCTCTCACCTTAACAGCCTGACACGGCACTGTGGCTGCCCACAGATTAGGAAACTCTGAAAGCCTCAGCATTACCCAGGTGAGGTTATTGCCTTTGGGTAACCCAAACGGCTGCAGCAGGTCAGCCCTGACACTTCCACTCCGGCTGACCCGGAGGCTGGGTCAGGCCAGCCAATCATGCCATTGAGTCTCATGTATTGTGACATCAAGCCTCAGCTGCTGTCACTTCATAGTAAAAAACATGCCCTAATTTGTCTTGGGTTGCCTTTGCCAGGACCATTCAGCTGATCATCATTGCCCTAATCCTGAGCATCTTTTCCCCCTCTGGTCCTCGCTTCCTTGGGGAGATCCCTCTAACTATCTCTTCCTCAGTGTCCAAGCTGAAATGATAGAAAGGTTTTGTTTCTCAAAATGTTAACCTGTCTGCTGGGTGGCAAGACGGAGAAGTTGCACAGAAACGTGAGCTAAGACAGTGCCAAATAAAACCAGAATGCCCACAAACTGATGGCCGTAACTGTGGTCAAATGCAAAGCCCATTCCCCACCCAAGCTGCCTCACAAACTGCCCAAAACCTCGCACAGAGATTTTGTACCAAGATGACTATTCAGCTGGTTGCGTAAGTTGATTTGAAAAAAAAAACCCAAAAACCAAAAAAAAACTGGTTGCAAATTTGATTATGCACACTGTTACCTGACTATCTGAAAGAATTCATTGTAGCATCTAATTAGTTCTGTATGGGAACAGCAATAGCAGAATTAAAAAAAAAAAAAAAAAAAAAGAAATGGTGCAACCCAAATAAATTAGAAACTATAAATCTTTCCACTGAACTGGCAGAGCATGTAAGCTCCATGCTCTCCAAGATTAACACACCTCTATGTTAATATTTTTAATGCCATGTCTTTCAGGCTGAGCAGACAAACAATTGTCATTTTTGACCTTGGGAGGAGCCCAAATGCTATGGATGGTTGTAAGGCATCAGGTGAGGAAAGGAAGGGAGTATTTGCTCTTCTGCATGCTCAGCAACATGATTGCTTGGAAGGGGCAGAGCCTGGCTCCGCTAGAAAGAAATTTGTTTTCCTTTGACTCTTTGCAAATGCAAAAAACTTCATGAATACAGAGTGCTGTATCATTTGCTGTAGGAGAACAAGCTAATGGGAGCAAAGGTGAGGCTCCTCAGGCATTTACAGCAAATTCAAATGTACAGGTTAATTTTCTGCTGCCTTTTCCTGAAAAATAAAAACTCAAAACACACTGAAGGTTTCCTTGGTAGCAGCGCCTAACAAAATTATTTGGAATACATATTTTTGTCATGAAACCTGTGTTCAGCTGTATCTGTGCACTACAGTCAGTTCAGCAGCAGTTCAAGAAGAAAGCTTTCTGGAAAATTAAATCTAGTTCCATAAAAAATTCTTATATTTCAAAAGTGTGGGAATCCTATCACAGATTTAGATGAAAACTTGATTTTTTTTACTTAGAGACAAATTATTCTCATTTTTAAACAGAAAAATAAATTTGAAATATATTTTTGATAATATTAAAATACTCAAATTCTTAAAAAGCTAAAATCCCATAAGAATTGGAACCAAGTCAATTGAAAAAGCTTCAGACCTCCACACCCCAGTCAATTCTACAGTATTGAATTGTTTCAATCATTCTCCTACCCCTTACTTCCAAAAATATGGCCTGTACCCCCAAAGCATTTTATTTTTATGGAATATATTCTCTTGGAGGCAATGTGTTTTGATCACCAGAAAGACCCCCAATATTTCAGTGAGCACTCTGAGGCCATGTCCATTAGCAATCAGTGCAGAGCAATAGGAGTGGCTCTGCAGAGCATCCCCACTATCCCTATCTCAGGGGTTTTTTTATTCTATGGACTAAATGCCTGGTTTTGGCCTGAGTTTGGTGCAATTCATGCTTTCTTAGGCCAAACCAAAGCACAAGAACATCAGGCCCTCCTGATCTGGACTAAAATACTAATGAAGATGCATCATGAATATGAAGCTGACTCACGCTAGCAAAAAGTTGCATCTGCTTACATCATTAGTTGTTTAATGACATTATATGCTGAGGTACCACTGACTGATTAAATAAGTTACCCAAAGCATTCTGTAAAACGGGTGGCTTTTTTGGTTAGTGGATCTTTGCTCTGAAGACAGGGTATCTTCTGGATTCCCTATTATTTTTATGTCTTGTTTCCTATCACTTTGTAAAGATTGTTAACAGAGCAAGCATTACATTGATGTAAAACACTCAACTGAGTATCTGGACTTAAAAGCAGAAATGCACAACACAGTAGTAGTTCGCACTTCCTTCTAAAGCCTTTGCTACGCAGCACTGGGCTTACACTGCAGTAATCACTGGTGTTTACATCCAGCAGCAAACACAGAAAAAGATCACACAAGAAAAAGGCATAGAATATATACTACATAAGAATAGGATCAATTTCCTGTTAATTATCTCATTTACTTACTCAATTACCAGTGGACCATCATTCCACTTTTGTTTTTCAGACTTACTCGATTGCAAACCATACCTGCTCCTTAAAAGCACAGCAAAAAAGGTCAGACTGCAAAGCACAAACAATTTAAATAATAAAATAATAAAAATAATAATAATAAACTTTCAAAAAATAAAAAATACCAACCCAAAATAATGGAACATCAGCACTGTCACTGCAAAAACAAATCACTGAAAGTGATCGAAGAAAGAGTAATGAAACATTTCTATCAGCTCACAGATTAACCTGTGTTATCAGCTATTTTAGTTAGAAGTCATGGCAACGATTTTCTGGCTTGGGTATCATAAAATCTTTTTCTTTAGAGTAATTATACCAGCAAGATTACACTTTAAAACATGAAAACAACCTCTCTCTGTTTTTACAGGTAGGCAAGTGTTCTGAGTTTCCTCACCCTAACAGTCTATTTCAGTTACAAAAAGACTAAAACATCTGCCTTTTCAAGTCAAGTTTTATCTGCCTGTCTCAAAAGTAAAGTCTGTTTTTTAATTCCTGGTAGCTCTTACGAAACTAATATAACAAACTGAGCAAAAGACAGTTCTTTTCATTTGCATATCATCAGCAGCATTGCTAATGAACATTAAAGCACTTCTACAAAGTCACAAAAAATCATACTGTTCAAAAGGAGTAACTGAAGGCATCACTTTGAGCATTCCATAGACCTACTCAAAATAACGTGAAATTTTCCTATGTTTCAAATGTTGAAGAAAGTTTGCAGTACTAAGTAGTTTTAAAATGATGAATATATTGCGAGAAAGCACCTTAAGATAGATTTCAAACTCTTCAATGTTATATGTGCTTTCTTTTAAAGGCACTCTCTTCAAAGGCAGAAAGGTATGCTTGTGAAGATAATAAGCAAGTTAGAATTCTTTTCCAGGAAATGTTAACATCTTCTGCGGTAATGGCATTCTGTTAGCTCCTAAAATTTGGTGTTCACACAGGTTTTTATATAACAGCTGTTAAGACCCACTAGCTAATGCCTTCACTCTCCATGCTGGTGTGTGTGACTTCATCAAGAACAATAAAACTTTAAATCATAGCACGGGAGTAGATTTATAAGATCAGGGTAATTAACAGCAGAAACACTGAGGGTTGTATCTTATCATTATGTCACAGACCTCCTTGGACAAGCCATGATGGGATGACATTTTTTTGGTAATTTGAAGTATAATATTGGAAATATATATATATTTGGCATGAACTAGTGTGAAACCTAGAACTGTAGCTTTTCTTGTTTTCTCCAGTCAAAAGACACTACCATAAAACCAGTATGATAATTGTAAGAAACTGAACTGGAATTATTTTGTTAGTGAAGTTAAATTGAATAGCTATGTGAATAAGTATTTCACCTTTTGAAAGTTAATGTCAGATCTAACATTAAAAAATTCTCTTTTAAAGTCACATTTATCACTTAATGGTATTGGACACCTTATAGAAGAACCTCTTCTATTGTACAATATACTGAACTTTTACATTGAAGTTACCTGAATGAATGCAAAAAATGTTGAGCCTAGACTGTATTTTGTATTTACATCTTTGATCAAATCTCCTGATCCCCAGCAAGCAAAGCACAGATGCCAAATAAATCAGCAGCAGAGTGAATAATAAGCTAGATGTCAGCCCCTGGTGCAGGGAGTATTTGGAAATAGAAAAGAATTCTTAAAATCGCAGGTCTATGGCTAGCAGCAAAGACATCAATAGATACAGTACTTCAGAGTTCTGAGTTATGAGGCATATCGCATTTAAATGTGAGAAAGCTGGAGTCTTGTGCATAAGATGAAGCAGCATATATGTGTAATGAACATAAGTGAAGACTGATTAAATTCAGCAAACGTATCTCCGAAAATCATATTCTTGAAATTCTGATCTTTAAGTGTTAAAAATGGGTTCTTGCTATCCTTGTCTAAGCCAATTTGTACCCAACATGTCACTTCTTTCATCTAAGTATAACAAATACTGAACACACCTGATTTTTGACGCCGCACCAACAGTTTGTGCAGTTGTTAGTGAGACAGTGACATAGAGGCGCCTGGCTGCCTTGCTGCCTGAGTGGGGGACGTTTCCTTTGCTGGTCTGTGTGGACACATCTGGCTCCCTACTCCAGAATGGAGTCGCTCGGGGGCGTTTCTAGCTCCTTCCTTAAGCATAAAGCTTAATGCTTTTGGAGCTTTGAATTAGCTTCAGCTGTTGGACACGGCACAAATACTCTAGTAGGGTTGAAAGCTTTAATCAGAGATTGCCTAAATTTTGGTTGCCTCTGCAGGGCCTTTTTGCTGTTCAGGCTCCTTTGGTGCCTGGCTCCTTCTGCATTAGGTCTTCCTAAAATTTGAGGACATACTTGATAGGGGCTGCCTGCTTGCAGTGGGTGTGCAAGAGTCGTGCTTGTGAAAATGTGTATCAAGACAAAAGAAATTATGGGATTTAAAAGTAAGCAAGGAAGGACTCACTCCATGTCATTAAGGTGTCACACTCACTTGCCAGTAACGTAGCCACTTCTTTGTTGACAATTTGTGTGATGATAAATTGATCGTGATGACAAGTCACCATCTTGCTGCATGAAACCATGTGGTTGTCACTTGGAATTCATCTACCCTAAGGTATTTACTAAATACAGTGAAGCTCACACTTGTCCTCTGGTCAGCACATTGAAAAGAAGTCAAGAAGCTTACTCACCCAAAAAATGCAGCATAATTAAACCCTCCAACTATGAGCAACCTCCTACACCCTAAATGATCAGTTTTATGATTTTTTTTAAATGAATGTTTGTGGTTGGGTCCCTGTCCCATGTTGTCCTGTCCCGTGTGTCCCCGTCCTGTCCCCCCCTCCTTAGAGTAATTCTCTTTTCTCACTTCACAGATATACAATCATACTAGGGATCTCCTATACATGTAATACCCTCAATGTGCCCTCTAGTTTTAACCTATTATTTCTAGCAAAGATTAGAATTATCTTATCTATTTATGCTTAATTATTGTTTTCTAAAAGAACTTGGCTACATGCACTGACTAATACAAAAGACTATCCTCTTCCTCTCGTTATTATACCTTTCTGGTTTTTTTGTTCCCGACAAAAATAGTTTTCAGCACTAAGGGTGAGGAAATGCCTGTTTATATGCTAATTGTAGTTGAAAACCAGAAGAAAATACAGGCAATCACATAAAATGACAAACAGTGAGAGGAGGACAGGTATACTGTAGTTTTAAGCCAGCTTTGCTTTCCTGTAACCCAGCACTGCTGGAAAAGGCTGCTGGCCCCCGACATGTGGTGGGAGCAGCTGCAAATGGGCTCTGAAGTGGACACCTAACTGAAGGTTTCCATGACCAAGGGAACTATCCATTCCCTCTTTTCTCCAGCTACCCTCCCTTCTTGAATTAAATTAATTTGGCTTCCCGACTCCTTTGTTTTAGGGTGATCCGCAGGGTTTAAATATGGAAAATGGTACAAGCACGATCAGTGGTGGTGGCTTTGCTCTCTATCAATACATTTTGAGTGGAAGCAACTAATACAGTCTGTCCTTTCTGCTTAATGTAGGAGCCTTAAAAAAGCTTATGCATTGCCTTTATTTGTCCTTATAAAGAGTTCCAGGGCTGACACTTGGATATCTACCTCTCCCTACTTTTTTCAGCAAGCAAAATCTTGACCTGCAGAGTATGATTTTCTGACTTTAACATGTGACTTTCACAGTTTACATCTGACTTTCTTTTATCCATATTGGACTAGTATGATTCATTACTGGCAAAGCAAACAGCTACAGACCTGAGCAATGTTGGCCCACCAAGCACCTCAGTGCACCTTCATCTGTAATGGCCGGAGGAACCCCTGGAAATCCTGAATGGGGATTCAAAGCCGCAAGTAATGAAGCTGGCAAGCAGAGCCCTGAGGGGACCTGCTGCAAGTGTGAGTGTATAGCAGAAGCAGACTTGCAGTGCATCAGCCCTCTTGGTTCACCAGCTCATTGACCAGAAACTTACACCACAACATAACCAAATGCACAGAGAAACAAGTTGGAAAGAGAACTTAATATTTTAAAAACAAACTTCCAGATTGTGCTCCCCTCAACGGGCAGGATCAGGCAGTGGATCAGCACACAGAGTTAACTGGAAATCTGGCAGCTGGCAGAAACGTGGCAGAAATTTGGCAGAAGTGCTGGCAGCAGTTTATTACTGGATTCATTATTCTTCATGGGTTTGCCCTTGCAATTACTGCATCTGCCTCCTTTTTGCCTTATGCAGTCTTTATGTTTGCCTGGTTTTAAGTCTGAGGTTTGGATCTGTTCACATTTCCTTTGTTTAAACACATCCCTCATGCCTTCAGGTGTGATTGTTGATCCCTTGAGCTGAAGCTAGGAAAAAAAACATAGTGCTGGATTAACAGCACATTGCATCACCCTCAAAGAGAGTGAGAAAGCACATCACTTCCTCATAGCCTTTTGTCCCTGGATCCTTTCAGGTTTCTGCAGGAGCTCGGCAGGCTGATTTCACTCCCATGGTCATTTCAGCCTGATGAGTTTTATGCTCATTAGTCTAAAGGAACTGGAAATTTAGGAGGAAAAACTTTGACAGTCGGCTTGAATGGGCAAGTATTGGATGCTGCATTCCTTGAAATGACTCCAGATGAAGTAGCTGGTGTGCCAAGTTATCTTACTGCTGTTTGCTCTGCAGAAATCTGCACTGTGTCTGACAGTGGATACATGTCACACAGAAATTACCCTGCCAGTGGATGCTTGAATTAGATTTTGCCTAAAAATATATGATGGCTTTTGATTTGTGATCTTGAGAAATCGAAATGCTGAGTCACTATTTAATTTAAACTAAAATCCCCCACAAGCATTACAACAGTTTTATATCTCTACAGCTACCTGAAAGCAGGGTGTGGGCAGCTGGGGGTAGGTCTCTTCTCCCAGATAAACAAGTGACAGGATGAGAGGAAACTGCCTCAAGTTGTACCAGGGGAGGTTTAGATTGAATATTAGGAAAAATTTCTTCACTCAGAGGTTGGTCAAGCATCGGAACAGGCTGCCTAGGGAATTGGTGGAATCACCATCCCTGGAAGTGTTTAAAAAATGCATAGATGCTGTTTAGTGACATGGTTTAGTGGTAGACTTGGCAGTCCTGGGTTAATGGTTGGACTTGATGGTCTTAAAGGTCTTTTCCAACCTAAATGATTCTATCTTCAGTAATTCTTGATCTAGCATGTTTCAAGTGTTCCACACAGGTTCCCCACTTTTGCTTCTATGCAGTGACATGTTCAGCAGTGGTATTGTTGTGTATTGCCTTGTGGCTCCTCTTGCTTTTTAGGGTCCAAGTAGGAGGTCTCAGGAGGATGAATTATGTCCCAGTGCCATCCTAGAGTCCACAGGGCACAACTTAGTAGAAACTGTTCATCCCCTGTCTGAGAAAAGGAATGGAAAAGTGCAGCTAGAAGAATAAATGCAACCTATTTGTTTTTGTGCTGTGTCTGAAAAGCAGAATTCATCTTAGTAAATGTAGAGAGGTTCACCTCAGAGCTAGTCACAGCAGGTCCCCTTTACAGACAACAGAGAGTGAGCCAGTGCAACAAAGGGGTCTAGGGTCTGGTTCATCTCCTCCTGAAAGAGATGTCTGGAACAGCTCAGCTGACCCATATCCTCAGCATGCCCAGTTCTCTCACTGACCATGGAGGCAGCCTGGGCTGACCACTTGATGTACAGGGATCTACACTGCAGGTGTCTGAAACTTGGTGTGAGGAAGCAGCTTCTTACTCTAGACACATGGATGCAACAAGATAAGGCTTCCTAAAGCCTTTTGCACACAGCAGCTCTGGGTTCAGCGTGTGCTGTGCTTTCCACCTGCATGCAGTTGCTGTGGATGCATACACCGCCAATGCCACTCTTTACATATTCATATTTTATAACCTCACAGCTCACTGCTTCCACGTTGAAGCAGCACTTTCAGCACTGTTTCTCCCAAGTGAGCTTCATCTTTTCCAAAGAGAGCACTGGCACCCTTTCCTATCCTTTCCCCAGTCCTGTAGCACTTGCTGTGCAAGAAGCAGGTGCTTTGCATAATACCTTAAAGCCTTTCAAACAACTGCTCTGCTGAATGAAGCATTTTAGGGTCCTTCACCTAGAACAGAAAAGCAAAGATTATCCATATGGTCTGGATGACACCGTCACATGCCTCTGTGGACCAATATATTCAGGATGCCATCTTCACATTGCACTGGATAAGAGTTATCACCTGAAGTGGGAAATGTGTGCTGTTTAAAGAAAAAAATGCTTAAACCTGCTCCATTTTATGTCAGTTAAGGTCCACCCTCAAGCTTTTGGCATATTCCCAAATCAGCCTTGAATTGGACAACCTTTGATTAGTTCCACGGAAAGCTAATGACACATAATTGTAGGTTATGGCCAGATATTGGGGTGAGGACAAATGTAGCATTATAAGGAAGCAGATGTGAGCGAGTTATGGCTTGGTTATTTTGTCACTTCAGTGACAGAAGTGGAGACAAGCATCAATTGCATAGTTACTGTAAACCTGCACGGTGTTTTCAGACAATGATTATAATTACAGATATGAGCTTCTTGAAAGATCAAGCACCACAATTACGGGATATTTGTCATTTGAACGCTCCTTGCCATAACTCACATACAAATGTATGCATCAGTTTGAATGCTTGGAGTCTGTCCAAAGACATCAATGGCTGATACCACTTCATACTTTAATTTCAGGATTACAACAGAATGCTCTTGTATGTAAACTTGACTCTTCCTAGTGTTTTTCTGCAGTTGACGGTACTGGTTCACTTAGCTTATTAGATGGTTTTCAAATTTTTAGGATTTTATGTTTAACCAAATGCATTCACTCATCCAAATATTATCTCAAGCATCAAAAAGCCTAGTTTCAATTGCTATTTTTCACATCTCTGCTGTAAAAAGTTGGAATCAACTCACACCATGCCTTCCATTTCCAAAGGTTGGTTAATAGCTTTAATTCCTGACCTGTTTCATCCACAGGCAGAATTACAGCTCACATGGAAAGGGGAAAAAAGATTTTTAAAGGATTTGTTGTGCGATTTTTGTATTACCTCTATAAAAAGCCTTTTTTTTTTTCATAACAGCCCTTTCTGCTGAAATTCAAGTCAGACCATGCCAATCTGATACCCAGTATGAGTTTGCTAATGTCATAAGAATGTGATTATTGAGAAGTTACCTACTGCAACATTATGTATCCAGTCAATACAAATAAATGCACTCCCTTCTGCAAGTGCACTTCCAAGGGTTTCTGAGCTTGCAGCTCTGAGTGATTCACTTCTTACTATAAATCATCACTGCAGTAACCCTAGGACATCTTAGAACATGGCTCTGAAGTTAATGGATTATGGAGTAAGAAGCAAGCAGGTTATACATTTACCATTCTCCTGGTCTATAATAAACCTGGCTGGCCATGTTAAGTCATGTAGAGAATTATGTTTCAAGACTCAGGTAAGCTTTCAGAGTGTGCTAGTATTAACATGCAATCAAGGGACATTTCACAAAAAGTTATTTCCCCACAGCCATTTATCCTCAATTCAGCATTGCCCAGCTTAATCTCTGGGCTATTTCTCAAATTTCTGTTGAGAACTGTCTTACAGAAAAAGGATGCAGAGGGGGAAAAAAAGCAATAACTTAGATTCTTCCTCGACAACACAGACAACATGATTCCTGCAAGCTTTCACAAGTTTTTCTTAGATTTTAACCTCATATGAGTTCTTAGTATATCCTCTCAAGAGTGCCATCATCAAGATTGCCATCACTTGTGAAGTCTTCAGGCTGAGAGTGAAATTGCATGGAATATGGCAGCAGAAGCAGAGGCAGGAAAGCCAAGGCAGCTCCATTGTGCACTTCTCACAGCCCAGTAGCTGCTGTCTTTCAGAGTAGAGCAGGTGAAAAACTATTTGCTCTAAAGTCCAGGGGAAAACTAATTCACTGTCATGCCTTTTACAGTCCTCCTGATTGGCCCCTCAGTGAGCAATGCTCCAAATATAATGCTCCAAATGGGGTAAATATACACACAGAACCACAGAATGGTTTTGGTTGGAAGGGACCTTGAAAGATCATCTATTCCACCCCCTGCCATGGGCAGGGACAACTTTTACCAGGTCAGGTTACTTAAAGTGCTGACCAATCTGACCTTGAACACTTCCAGTGATGGGACATCATCCACAGCATCTCTGAGCACCCCTTTCATTTTGTTCACTGAAGTATTAAAACAAGTACCAGGCTCCCGTGTGAGTAAATTCAACCTCTGGAAAACATAACTTTGCATCAATCTGTTCAAACTTACCTGCACACGAAAAAACCCACAATCTTTGTAAGCATTGTTGTGTTTTAGTTTTTAAAGAGAGAGAAAGAAGATGAGTATGTAGACCTATTGAGTATACATAAGTATTTACAGGCTGCAAAATGAGAGATTTTATTTACCCAGGTGAAAGAAAAGCAGGAAATTGCCATATTATGTCATTTTCCACCTAGGAACTGCTGGTGGACTTGCTGTTTCCAGGAGAGAGTAATGTTCCTAGAAGTGAGAATTGATTTAGTTTTTTCTCTCAGCATTCCACTGCAAAAACAGAAACTGAACTTTTGCCAAATTCTGTAGGAGTATCTTTTCTTAAAAATCATTATAACAATAAGGTCATGTTACTCTTAAAACACAACACTTTACATGCATGAAATCTCCAATACTCACTGCTTATTGTCTGCCTCATCCCATTATTTTACAAGTGTGCAATAATGATAGCTTCCTCTTTCATGCTGCATTTTGTGCATAGATTTCAAAGCATTTTCCAGAGAAAGGGGACTATAATTATGCATGTGTTAGAGATGGGGAAACAGAAACACCAAGAGGTACAGCAATTTGCCCACGGTCACAGGGCAAATTAGAGGCAGAGTCAGGCACAAATCCCGCGTCTCCTGCTTTTTGGTTCCTTGCTAACCACAGCCTTGTTTGCACTCGACAATGTTATCACCACCCTGAAAGAGCAACAGCAGCAGGAAACTGCTATAGGGGTACTAAAAGATGCATCCCGATGTGAAATTGATACAGGTCTTAATGAGGGCCCACCTGCAATTCCTCTTGGTCACAGGGGTAATGGATAAATTGGAACTGAGCTGTGAGAGGCTTGCAGGGCAGTGGTGGGAGCTCCTCACTGAGTCCTGGCTGGGTAGACAGGGGCTGCTGGAAGGCAGAGCAACCTCCATGCTTGCTGCATGGAGGAATCCTCTATGCAAACACTGAGGCAAGCACTAAGGCATTCAGGAAGTCAGGTTCACACAATTGGTTCACATCAGTGTTATTCAGAGTTGCTGTTCATGGAGGCAGAAGCCTCTGTAGCAGAGATGCGGAGTTGTTTTGTCCCACAAGAAATTGTGCACTGGGGAGATGCAGTGGCAGCTCTTGTCATCTTGGTACACAGCAGAAGGCTTCCTGCTTTCCCACAGTGTGGGAGCATCTGAACTGTACCGCTAGCTGTGGTTTATTTGGCATGTAAGGTTGATTTAAAATTATTTCCTGTATATTTGCAAACCCAGCAAGTAGTTTCCCTTTAAAGTGCACCAGCTGTAACATTTGGTAGGTTCTGTAATTTCAAATGAGGCGCTAAGAGACTACTCCTTTCAACAACTTTTTTTTTTTTAATGAGGGTGGGTACCTGTTGCAATGAATCAATTAAAACTCTTCTGACACGCAAGATGTGTGTTGCCAGACCTGTTTCACGGGTTTCTCAGGAGGGAGGATAACATGTGACAACACACAAAAGCCAAGAGTGCTGTAGAAGATCAGAAGCCTGCATGAGTGAGCTTAGCTTTCCAAAATATTTTCTTAAAGCACTATTCAAAAGACCACTGACCTCTGCAACAAAGAGCACCATGGTGGAGCAAGAGATGCTGCTGTCGTGTGCTTATCCTCAAGAAAAGTGTAAGTGACCAAATATGATTTTGTATAAGAAACGAAAGCAGGACACTGGAGAAAGGAAATGAAAGAAATGACCTAGCTAGTATAATTGAAAAGACAGAGGGAGTAGAGGGGAAATGCTAAAATAAGGAAGCTGTTAACTTTATATTGTAGGCATGCAATTGAAATATGATTAGTGTACTTGCAAGCAAAAGAAAGGATGCTTGTATGAAGACCTCTGATACAAAAGCATCTTGAAGAAACTTGCTTTAATCTTTGACTTTCCACTTGAATTTGCAAAGCGCTGTGGCATAGGGCTGCTTGTGTGGCAGAGAATGCGAACAATGAGCTTTGATATAGTAACTTGAGTGGCAGACTGGAGTGCTGTGAAAGCATTTTCTAGAAAGACAGTATGATTAAAAACAATGTCTTTTTTTAGTGTTGTGTTTGTTTTTTGTTTTTTGGTGGGTTTTTTTTGACAGTGCAAAGCCTCTTTTTCCTAAGGCAACAACAAACTTTCTAATACTTTACCCAAATGTCAGCTGAGAGTTACAGTACAGTGCAAATATTTCCAAATCCATCCCCCTTCCCCAAAGGAAGCTGTCACAGACCTTCTTTGCTAACTAGAAATTTTATTTTTATTAGTAGAAAATGTAACACAGACAAAAAAGAAAACCACCACCAACAGCAACAAAATCTGTACGTGTTGGCTTTTAAAATTATTAGGAATGTTTTAAGAAACTTCTGAACAAGAGCAAGTGAGATTTCCAGCGTGCCAAAGATGAGTATGACAGAAAGGTAGGATTGTAGCTGACTACAGTGAAGTTGGGTAACTAAGTCTGGACTGGACTTGTCTGAACAAAATACTGAGCGAAGGTAGAAATGGAGCTAGTATGTCCTGAAGCCACTTCAATACGCTGCCAGAACAAAGTTCAGTGCAAAAAACCTTCTCTCTTTGAACTCAAGAAACTTTGCCTTTTGAATGGCCTGGCTTGTTTTGGCAGCTTCATAAGGACGTTATTTAAAAATTACTCCAGATAGGAGGATCATCTTTGTTCTGGATGTAAAAATGTCACTTTGTACGGGGCTTTATGTTGACTGTCAAGAGCAGAATAGGACTGGGATGTCAGCAAAGATGCAGTTTACCCATGGAGAGATGTTTTCTATTTTGTCTTGTTTCTACTCCCTGCAAAGTCCCCTGTGCAAAAGGTGACAGACAGTTAAAAATCTTCCTTACAAACAGTGTCTTGCTGAGCCGACTTAGGAGCCAGCCTGCTTGTAACCAGCTGACTGTAACAGAATTTAAATGAAACCTGAGTTATAATATCTGTGCTATAAAAAAAGTGGTGCCTTTCTGCTGCCTAGTGTCCTATTAAAGGTTGTTAGAAAGCAGGATGACAATAATTTATTTTTAGCTTTGCTTTAACCTAAGCAATGTAAGTGAGCATTTTTCTCTTTCATGGACTGATTTTTTTTTTCTTTTCTGTTGTTCACTTGAATGTTAAAAAGAAAACAAAAGTCATACTTGGTTGAGATAATCTAATTGCCTTTTATGGAAGACATAAAAGGTAACTGGAGCTCTCACATTGCTTGGTTTTGTATATGAAATGTAACTTTATGCTGCGTGTCCTTGTTTTTGCATGTGTGTATGAAAGAAAGGTAGATTTCTCAATGTCAGTTTGAACCTCAGTTTCAAACGAATGTGCCATGCTGCACTGTAGAGGCTGAAAAATTTGCATGGTAAAATCAAATCAAACCCAAAGTTAATAAACCAATAGGAGGAAGGAAGGCATCTAACACCCCAGGATGGATGAGCTGGGTCCTCTAATTACACCTTCTGGTGGCATGAATCAGCAGTGACCCCCTGCTGAAGCAAATCATGTTACCCCATGGGCTGACAGAAGGACTATGTGAAGGACCAGCCTCATTGCATTTACAGTATTAAGCTCTTACCAGGAACAGATAGTGCGTGTATCTGGCATGTTAAAAAGACAAATCAAGCACCGAATGGGCCCATTCTAGCTGTAAAGAATCATATTGTGCCTCAGTGGGTGATGTGTTTCAGCTTAAAACTAAGTGCTTTCTTGAACTGGTCCAAAAGGTCAACCCACTCCAAATTTTACCCTCTAAATAAAAAAAGTGAGTCTGTTAAGAGATCCTTTCTGCTAAGAAAAACTGACATGGTACATCTTTGGGATCCTGCAGCTACTTGAAAGCCATTGGCTTTGTATCTGTCACTATGTGAAGTCAACAAGAAACTCAAAACATTGTACCTGAACCTATGGTGTAGCTGTTCATGACACATTTCCGTATGTCTTCTGCTTAATGTCATTTCTCTCCCTAAATGTCTTCCAAAGAAAACCCAAGACATTTATGGGGATTTTTTTTTTATCTTCCACGGTTACAACATTGAAAAATTAGCCCATAGTTAGTCATGGGACATGTTTTTCATAGGTCCATGAAAGTCCAATGCTGTAGTACCAGGGTCTTCACAGGTGAATACTGCTCTTTCTTTGTGAATATTAGCTGGGGGTTTCTGTGGTCTGTCACTCTGTTTCACCAGGCAGTTGGGGCAAAGTACTGATTAGAAACATCTGGTGTCAGATATCTTTCCAGGAGGCTTGTCTCATGACAGATATTACAAGATCCAGAAGATAAAATGTCCCGAAACAGCAGCATAGACATTAAACCCCCACCATCTCTTGGTACTGTTGTGGGTTTTTTTTCTGTCTCAAAACCTATTAATTATTAAAACAACGTTGTTGGAGGTGTGCGTATAGGCATGGCTACCTAACTAGGCTCAGCACACCACCTTCCTCATCAACGTTTTCAAAGCCATTTGAAAAGCCTCTCTTGGCAGCGATGGTTTTCAAAGGAAAATAGATGACATTAGCCATTACAACAGATTTTATTCCTCTTAGAAAGCGAAATCATACAATGGTTTGGGTTGGAAGGGACCTTAAAGTTCATCTAGTTCCAATCTCCCTGCTATGGGCAGAGGCACCTTCCACTAGACCAGGTTGCTCAAAGCCCCATCCAGCCTGGCCTTGAACACTGCCAGGGATGGGGCAGCCACAGCTTCTCTGGAAACCTGTTCCAGTGCCTCACCAACCTCACAGTAAAGAATTTCTTCCTAACATCTAATCTAAATCTGTCCTTTTTCAGTTTAAAGCCATTCCCCCTTGTCCTGTCACTACATGCCCTTGTAAGAAGTCCCTCTCCAGCTGTCTGGTAGGCCCCTTTAGGTACTGCAAGGTGGCTGTAAGGTCTCCCTGGATCCTTCTCTTCTTCAGGCTGAACAATCCCAGCTCTCTCAGCCTGTCTCCATAGGAGAGGTGCTCCAGCCCTCTGGTCATCTTCATGGCCCTCCTCTGGGTTTGCTCCAACAGGTCCATGTTGTGCTTATGTTGGGGGCCCCAAAGCTGAAGGCAGCATTCCAGGTGGGGTCTCACAAGAGCAGAGGGGTAGAATCACCTCATTCAACTGGATGGTTCCAAGAAATGTATGTAATAAATGCAGTTTCTTCTGGAAAGAACTATGTGACATAGTCTTAGATATTCCTAAATAGCTACTTGCAAGTGTAAATTTCAAAGGAAAATAATACAAGCTACCTTTTTGCACTTTTCCCTCAGTGTTACTGTTTATTTTAATAATGGTCTCATAATTTTTCATGTATTTTTATTATCTTCAGTTAGTCTGCTCCTTTTGGTCATATTTATATATTCCCAGAGCCCGTATATATATATTTTGTTTCATAATTCTAGAAGGGCATATGACAAAAGCACACTAGTCTGACTGAGTCTTTATGTGCACAAACGCACCAAAAAAATAACTAAAAAAAAAAAGGCACAGGGGAAAGAAAGTAACTTTGGACAGAAAAAAATTAGTCTGAACAACTTTTTTTTTTTTTTTTCAAATGCAAAGCACTTTTGTGCTTGTAATTTAATTGTGTCACACAATAACTACTGAGTTTATTTTTTTTCAGTCTTTCCAAAAGCCAATCATCTTTAAGTTGAAACCAAACAAGGAAATTTCAACCCAAAAGGATTTGTGTTATGGGTAAGGGGTTTTTGTTTGGTTTTGTTTCTTTGCTTGGTTTTGGTGATTATGTTTTCCCAGCCATGATGTATCAAACATACACTTTCAGGATGGCTTACTTAGATCTCAGATTTGGTAAAGCATTCTAAAATTAATATATTTCATTCTTGCTGCTTCACAGCAACACTGTGATTTTATGTGTGTGATAATGGGGAAATGTGGGAGGTCTCTCTTATCTATACGTCTTGAGGAGACAAAAATGTGGTGATTGTCTAGGAAGAGTCTTCAAAAAGTCCTTGTCTGGAAGAGTTTTCCCAGGCAGTTGCTCAGCCTCAGCCTCATTTCTTTATTGTCAAACCTAAATTCTTTTGTGTAATCACATCAGAATGCATTTCTTCAGACTTGACCATTTAAATGAATGATCACTCTCAAAGCAGGAGTGATTCCCTATTAATGACCTCAGTGATTATTTTTTTAATCACTTACCAAATTTGCCAGTAAAGACTTCAGATTTTATTTTTTTTTTTTTGAGGGGTCATGAATTGAAATATCAAACCATTTCAGACTAAGAACTGCTCCCAGATGGGCCACAAGAAACAGTTCCAGTTATCTCCTTATGGACAGCTACCTTTCAAAAATCTACCAGGGAATCAACTTCTAATCCATCTAACACATCCCCCTGTAAGTTCCAGTTAATGCACATTTTAAATCAAAATGTCATGTCATGTTAAATTGAGTGTCTTGGAGAAATCAAAATACACTGTCCCAATACAGTTACTGTTCTTGAAAAGAGCTGTCATATTGTCAAAACAAAAGATTTATTTAAGGAAATCTTTTTTCCAGGGAGCTGTGCTGCCTGACTGTGAGGTTTTTGGCTCTGATTTTTTGATAACTTGCCAAATTAACACATCAGTGTGTGTCAATCCAATCTATAGCTGTAGTCAGCTAATAGGAAATGAAGTCTATGCCACTCCTTACTTTTTGAAGATCAGATATGTCCAAAGGAAGAAAAAAATAAGCTGAAAACAAGCCAAAAGTAATACACATGCTTTTCATATGCTCCTCACCTCAATGCCACATCAGAAGATATTTCTATATGAATTCCTCTGTGTTGACTTATCTCTAGAAGAAGGGTTCATGCAATGCAAGGGTGGAGCCCGGGTAGAAATACAAGGACAATTGTGCCAGTCAAAGGTTACCAAGAAGTGTATTTGTTTAAGTTATGCCCACTCTGAATAGATGGGCCACTAAAACACTCCTCTGAAAAACACATAAACTGGGCATAACCAGTGCTGGCTACTCGTTTTGCACATGAGTTGTCTTAGTTGTCCCAGAAATGTGCCAGGCTCAGCTGGAAAAGGAGTCGGAGTGAACACCCAAGCTCTGCAGGCTCCTCCGGGGGCCTGGCAGCTGCATAAAGGCTGCTCACGAACCCGGAGGATGCAGGGACTTTGCCCACACAGCGTCCTTGTGTTTAATGTTTTGCTGTTTCTGCTGCTGTGGTAACGTGGGTGGGAATGCTACCAGCAGCTGGAGGCGTTCAGCTCCCTGTGCAGGAAGATGGGCTCTGAGGGACAGTGAGTGGCTGGCCTAGGCTAACTTTGCAAGGAAGGGAAACAACACTGAGGAAGAAAACGGCAGAAAGAAGTTTAAAATAGGTTTGGAATATGTTTGCCTTACCACTCTGCATACACTTTGCATCTCAAAGGTGCATACATCTATGGTCCACTGAGCTTCTGGGTCTGAAAAGGTTTCTGACTCTTTGCAGAGTTTTTCTTCATCACATCTGTGAGCTTTCTGCTGTGCTGGATTTCCAAGGGGTAAAGGCTCTACTGCATTGGCCACATGGAGCTGCTGGTAGCAATGGGTCTACTTACTCCTCACCATCCTATAGCATGGCACTGCCTCTAAAGAAAACTCCAATTCTGCTATCTTTTGGCCCAGTTATGCTGTCAGTTGCATCACCACTGAGTGAAAGTTTTAGTGGGGTAACTGACAGCAAAACTTTGCATGGTGTTTCCTTCCAGAGGGATGGTCTAGCTTGGAGCACTGCAGCCTGCAGGAAGCTCTATCCCTTGGTGCTTACATAAAAAGGAGCTAGAAGTCAAATCCGTACAAGATTTTCTGATCTGGGACTTGACCCAGCTAAGGCATTTAAGACTAAAATCCCAATAAAGCTGCTGGCATTTAAGTTCAAGGATTTATTTAAGTTCCAGGAACTTGGAGCCATACTTCTGTGCCTGTCCTGAGTTTTCCCAGTCTTGGTGGAGTTGAGTAAGCAACTGAAGGCTTGCTTTGTACATATCCTTAAGTAAGCCTACTATGGAGACAGTTGGTCCCACAAGTGGGTCCTTAGAGCATGGTCAGGTTTCGGGGACCTATTTCTCACCTTACCACATGCAGTGGGTGTTGCTGTTTGCTACTGAAATGCAGAATTTCTCTCCTTTGCCCAAGCACATCATAGTAGCCTGATTACTTACTTACGGGACTTGGAAATCTTCATTGCCTACTTGAACAGGGAATATTCAAATATATTTGGACCCAAATCTTTACAGCCTCTTCAGAGAAAGCCTGGCCAGCAGGAGAGAGGCTACTCTGGCAGCAGGCAGCCCCGTTCCAGCCATGTCACCAGCCTGGTGTTGGTTACGACACTCACTCCAAGCAGAGCTGGACAGGCCTGAGTTTTAGTTCCCCTGTTGGGACCTCTTTTTCCTGCAGTTCACATGCAACCACCACTGGTTAAAACACCGAAAGTCAAGCGTAGACAAGGGCCAGAAACCTGGTTGCCCTCATGCCAGGTGAGTGTCCTGAGCATGAGAAAACATGACTTGGTTGCTTAATATGCTCTTTCTCTTTATGGACTAATGAATCTTGAATTGTTTTCTGCACAGTTGCAGCTGGAGAATGAGGAGCATATCCCTCCAGCCCACTCACAGTGACCTACTTTAGAGCTGCTAATTGCACAATCTCTGGGGACGGGCGGGGGGGGGGTGGGGTGGTGGAAGCCCCCCTCCCACACACACTGTGCAGCCAAAGCAGGGAACCAAACTTAGGACATCCACTTCCCAGCTTCCCAAGTTACAGCTTTAGCAACAGGGTGTTCTATGAACGTGTGGCAAAGGAGGAACATTAAAAAGCATAAGGCCTGCTTAATTCTCTGAAGGAAGAGAAGAAAAAAAAAGAAAAAAGAAAAAAAAAAAAAAAGGAAAAAAAAGTCCACAAAGCTATACTTTGGAAGGGATCTGGTTTGTGGATCCTGACTGAATGCAAATATCTCCTTGCAAGTCTGCCAGGTGGGTTTTAAGGTTCCTCTCCCCACCCAGCCAGCCTTATTGGCTAGGTCTAAACAGGTGCACACTAAGCTGTTTGGGGTTGTTATTGCAGGCACCTAACACTCTTTGTGTGCTTTATAGATCTATTGCTCAGGATTCAGACTCTGCTCAAAGGCCTGAGATCTTAAATACGGGGTATTACACCAACTTACGCTGAGTCACCTAAGCCTTTTATTGAATCTGGCCCCAGCGCATTTTTCAGGCTTATTTGCAGAGCAGCAGGTATCATTACCAGCAGTAACTGGGTTAATAACAGGGCCTCCAAGACAGAAAGCAATTTGTAACACCTGAGATGCTTTGACTGGAACATGTTCATTATCTGTGTTCCCAGTTATGTAATAAGCAGAACAATAAAAAAAAAATACTTCTCTTTGCAGAAATCTCTATGGTGCTTGCTGCCCGTATTATATGGTCACTGTATCCTGTTTGCTCAGTACTTGCACAGCTACAGTTGCTTGGAATGTCCTCAGGAGAATGCCCCTTGAGTTTTAGTAACTAGGCATGGATTTAAAAAATAAACACAACAAATGCCAAAAAAAAAAAAAAAAAAAAAAAGAAAAGCTAGACATTTGTCTTCACCATGGACAGACAGCTGTTGCACACTTTGAAGCCTGACAGATGTGGTTTCCTGGCAAGTGGGTGAGAAAAAAGCAGTATTCTAATTTATGTTGGGGGAAGGGGTGAGGCTTTTCTTCTTCAGTTTGAGAGAAGGTCTGAAAACTTTCAAAGTTGGTCTTAGCAGCTCCATACACAACATATGGTCCTTCCTGAGCTTTTGACCATTCTCAGTGTGAGAGTCTGCCAAATGAAAGTTAAACAAAAGTTACCCTTACAAAAATATTTAGGAAGCCCTGTTTTAGAAGTGAGTGCACATGTTGGCTGTGACTCAGAACACACCCACACACTGGGTAGACAGATTAGCATCTAAACCACTAGGCAAGTTCCAATTCTTCCTCAGAAGGTCAAAAAAGCCTGGGAAATGGCCATCGCTCCCTTTCTCCTCATCACAATTATTTTTTTCCAGATTACAAAGTCATTTTGGATGGCATGGCAGCAATGAAGTCAACTGATTTATTGTCATAAACAATCATGTTCCAAGTTGGGAACCAGTTTTGTCATTTCTGGACAAAAGCATAAAAAGGGTATAAAAAAAAATAAAATTAAAGAAAATCCACCCAACATACCAAACCCCAAACCTTTTCCTTTGGATTTGTTTCCTTTAACATTTGTTTCTACTCCACAGAAACCACTGGGATCTGTAAAACATTTACTAGGAAGGCACGTATTAAATAGAAGAGAGATGAAAGCCAAAAACCTCCTTGGTAATATTTTTGTTTTGTCCAGAACTGGAGAAGGTCGAATTTGATGTCCTTTTTTTTGACCTGGTGTCACATTAGCAGAACACAACAGCTCAAAAGAGCAGGACTGTCATGTGCATATCACTTGGCTTCCACATGCTGTTTCCAAGCCACCTGTGAATAAAGTCCCTACAGCCCTCTGGTGTTGCTGGAAAGGATGCCCACCCCACCCCCCCATGCACAGGGATGGAAATGGAATTTAGGGTAGAGCTAATAGCACTAGGAGCCTTTGTCAGGCCAGGGGAAAAAAAAGCAAAGCCAAAAAAACCAATCAGCCCAAAATTCCATACTGGTGCATATTTTATGCATTATTATTAAAAAGGGTTTCATGTAGCACTAGAAGATCGTGGGTTGTCCTGAAACCCTAAGTTTAGTCTTTTCTAGAAACCTCAGACATTCATGCAACCTAAACCATGAATATTTGTGGAATCAAAACAAAGGAAATAAAGCTCAAAGCTTCCAGAGGTGACAAAAGTACATAAATAAGAAAGAAGCAGAAGTAAGGTCAGAATCAAAAACAATTTCAAGATCTTCAGCCATGGTATCAAATCAAAATCTGATTGCAAAAGGAAGCTAGCTAGTTAGGCAATATGCAACATCAAGTATTCTGAGTTAGCTCTGGGGTTTTTATCTGTGCTTCATTCAGTACTTTTACTGTTGTGGTCCAGATAATGAAGAAGCAGATAATATAATGTGGGCGTGGAGAGTGACAGCAGAGTCTGAGTAGAAGAAATACTTTCATTTTTCTTTTTAATGATAATGGAGGAAGAGGGACAGAAAATCACAATCGTGTATTTCAGTAATATAGAAACAGCCTAGAGCTATGTTCACTGCTGCAGACTTGCCGTGGAGGAAATACAACAGATCTACAAGATGCATGGCTATCATTGATATTGCAGCTCTACAGGCAAAGCTGACCTCAGTTAGATCTTTATTAATAGCTAATCCCTTGCAAAACCATGGGTGGAATTACTAACTCACCTTGCTGGCTTGCGGTTTGGATTTCTCTTCCCCCAGTATGGCTCTTCACTGAGCTGCCTGTTGATCTCTGCTTCAGAGACAAATGGCCTTATGATCTCCCCAGAGAATCCTCTGCCAGTGTTAAACCCAGCAGGAACAAGAGAAAAAATAAATGGCAAGGACGAGATGGCTTTTCTACCTCCATTCCTCCCGCTAGTGCTGTGTCAGACAGTAGTCCAAGACCTTGGACTGCAGCTTCCACTTTATTTGCATCTGTAAGACAAACATCTACAGAAGTGTCTAGAACCGGTGCTCAGTAAAACCTGCTGTTCTTCTGCATTTGCAGCGCCATTTCAACAAGCTAGCTCTTGTTCCCTCTTCCAGGGTAACCATCATGTATTCAACAGTGAGGGTGCTCTTGCCAAAACATTTTCCTTATCAAGATTGTGCCTTTGCAAGATGAATCAAAGAATCTGTATGATTAATCTTTTGAACTTTTCCTGTTAATAAATACAGATTTCTCTCTGGCTTCAGAAATGTTTTCCGTTAACCTTTTTCCTTCAACACTGAGTGGAACTTTTGAAGTTTATCAGGATTACTTGGGAGACTATTCCCATTGGATTTTGCTTTTTTATTTAAAAAAAAACCCAAACACACAAAAAAACCCCAAACACCTTTCAATAGGAATATTTTTCATTTTCATTCAATTTTATTTTATTTATTAAATAAATGAGGGCAGGTCCTTTCCTTCCATCATAGCCCTGCGGGAAGGAGCTACTCAACCTTCCTGCAAGCAGCAGTTCACACTCAGAGAAAGCAATACTGGGCAATTTTGTTATGCTTTGTTAATGAGAAATTACCCAGAAAAAACCACAAGCGCATTTCTGTAGGGAGTGCTGTGCTGTCCATGGGGATCACCCTTGGGAGCAGTGAGGGACCATTACTGCTCTGGAGGTGCGGCGTTCCCCAGGCGGGCAGGGTCACATCTGCCATGGTCATGACACAGGATGGGCTGGCAGCGCCTGCGTCCCTGTTGTTTTGTAACCACCTGAGATGACAGGAAGCTCTCAGCCATTAAGTTGGGTTTAACAGCTAGTAGTCACAGCTTTTATGACTGAAAAGCCTATGGAAACTGTGGTTCTGCTCTGCCATTTCAGATTTTGCCTGTGGCATTTGTTTATATGTTGTAGGAGGGCTTGAGCAAGTTGTCTTCCTTTCTTCCCCACCTCAGTATCATAGTTTGTTTCCTGATTTATTCCCCACTTCCTTGTTGGCTTTTTCTTCCTTTGCAATACAAGTCCTTATAGTCAATCAGAGAGGGCCTTGCTCTTGGCCAGAAGGAGAAGACCTGGGATGAGAGCTGGCAGACAACTGTCTAGAGATCTCTCCTTTCCACCAGGGAGGCCAGAAGGATAGGATGCTGTATTGGGTTTGCGTGGCAAGGTTTTGGTAGCCAGTGGTGTGCAGGGGTGGCTTTGTGAGAAGCCACTGGAAGCTTCCCTTATGTCTGATGGAGCCAACGCCAGGCGGCTCTGAGATGGACCCGCTGCTGTCCAAGGCCAAGCCCATCAGTGATGGTGGTAGCACCTCTGGGATAACATATTTAAGAAGGAAGGAAAAAAACACATGCACACGTGCAGCAGAAGAGAGGAGTGAGAATATGTGAGAGTAACAACTCTGCAGACACCAAGATCAGTGAAGGAGGAGGAGGAGGTGCTCCAGGTACCAGAGCAAAGGTTCCCCTGCAGCCCGTGGTGAAGACCATAGTGAGGCAGGCTGTGCCCATGGAGGTCCATGGTGGAGCAGATATCCACTTGCAGCCCATAGAGGATCCCACACCGGAGCAAATGGCTGTGCACAGGCTCCTGGAAGAACCTGTGGACCCATGGAGTGGGAAGCCCACATCAGAGCAGGTTTGCTTGCTGGGCCTGTGATCCCATGGGGGACCCACACTGGAGCAGGCTGCTCCTGAAGGACTGCATGCCATGGAAGGGACCTAGGCTGGAGCAGTTCATGAAGAACTGCAGACCATGGGAAGGATTCAGATTGGAGAAGTTCATGGAGGACTGTTTCCCGTAGGAGGGACCCCAGGCTGGAGCAGGGCAGAGTGAGGAGCCTCCCCCTGAGGGGGAAAGAGCCTCAGAGGCAGCATGTGAGGGACTGACCGCAGCCCCATTACCTGTCCCTGTGCTGCTGGCGGGCAAGATATAGAGAAAAATCATGAGTGAAGTTGAGCCTGGGAAGAAGGGTGGGAAAGGGGGAAGCGTTTTAAAATTTAGCTTTTATTTTATCATTACCCTATTCTGATTTGATTGGTAATAAAACTAATTTCCCCAAGCCAATTCTGTTTTGCCTCTGAGGGTAACTGGGGAGTGATCTCCCTGTCCTTCTCTTGACCCAGGAGCCTTTCATTATATGTTCTCTCCCCTGTCCAGCTGAGGAGGGGAGCAATCAAGCGGCTTTGGTGGGCACCCAGCCCACCACAGGCACCTGTTACCTCCAAAGGGCTCCCAGTGGGGAAGCGTGCCTGGCCTTCCCGCTGCCTGCAGGCTCAGCTGGAGGAACCAGCCCCACTGCGAGCACTTGGTCCAAAGCTGTGTGGAAGCATGGTCTTGTTACCTGTTGAACCTCAGGCAACACCTTCCGTCATTTTGTAAGGAAAAGGGCCAGGCTGGAGTCCCGAGGCTTTACCCAAACTGCCTCGCTGGTGTGATTCACCCTGACTCTCGGTTAGAAACCTTGCTGGCATTTATCAGTCAGCTTGCAGTATTTGTAGCTAAAGTGCCCTGGCCAATGCAGAAGAAAGATAAGCAAGTTTCTCCCTAAGCATCTTCTCAAATCATGTTTTGCAGCTGGAGCTTGCCTGCCCCGTGGGTCATGGAAAAGCCTTCATTGGGAGCAAAGTGAGGTCACCAAATCTGTCCCCCTGGCCAGACCAGACCTGACCTGAGTGAAAACTTGTGGAGGTCTGTCAAGTTGCTATGCCACAGGCATGTCAGGAAAGAGTGGGAGAAAGTACAGGGTCCTGGCGGGAAAATAGAGTGGACAATTGTTTCCAGGTTCCAAAACGACTATTGTTTGAATATCACTGTTTTTTGATTTGCTGCCTTTTTTTTTTTTGTTGTTTTTTATCTGCTGTAAAGGGGCAGAAGTAGCAACTACCAGACAACAATCCTCTCTCCCAGCTTTTGCTGGGTATATAATATACATGTGTGAAGTGAAACCTTATTTTTCAGCTCTATAAAAAGCAAGAAATAGGTGTAGTATCCAAAATAAAAAAGCATTTTAGCAATCTGAAGCACTCTTATTAACACTGGATGATACCATTTTCTTAAGTGTGTTTGATTCCATTAAGCTGGAACTGATGACACATTTAATGCAGTGGTTTTTTTGAACAATAACTTCCATTGCTATTCTGGTACTATTGCTTGAATTTTTAATGAGGCCAATGAAACTATATTAATCAGAATAATTTCTCTGAAGCATTTTGTCAATTCTAGAAAATTAACAAAAATTTATTATATAAAAGAAATACACTATGTATCTGAGACTTGAAGCAGAGCACATTAGCAGTAATCTAGTTCATGCTTATTATCTTTACAGTCCCATAGGCATGAGTGGTGCTTTGTAGGCAAATATAATGACAAGCCTGTGCTTTTTTTCACTAGGCAATAATCTATCAGGTGACTCATTCAGTCAGTTTGATTTTATGTGCTCAGATAATCTGATATTGAAAACCTGAAAAGATGCACCAGACTAGTTACTGTGATGAGTAAGCAAACAGCACGCACCACACGCCATCAGTGAAAAGGCAGGGCTGTATTTTAATCTCAGGCAGACAATTTGGTATTTTCATACCATATTTTTTTTTTTAAAGTGGCCACCATGCATTTTATTAGATTAAATCTTGCTTAACCAAGGGAGGAAAATGGATCTGCAAGGCATTGTTTTAATCAAGTATGTCCCCATATCCACTGTGAACATGTCAGCACCATAACAAAACTCTTGCAGATTCTTCCCGGTGACTCCATAGATATAATGCTTTCCTAAACTGGGGTGCAGGTATTTACAAGACATGAGCGTTAATTCCTAACAGAGTGATAAGGAAGAGAAAGCAATCTTAAAACTGACAGCAGAGTGCATCACCTTGTCAAGTTCTATGAGCTTGAAGGGAAGACAGCTATCAAATTGGACTTGATATACTAGCTGCTTCCTTCCAGAAAGATGCTTGCATTGTTTCCCACTGTTACTGCTCTACATGGAACATATCTGCTGTGTTTTGTGTCAGATAAAATGAGTTAACTAGAAATCTGATTCATGAAACTGGAATCTTGAGAGGATAAGCTTCCTGGCAAAAGGGCTCCTCTCCTCTATGGTCTGATTAGCACTGATGATTCTGCTGGAAAGGAATACTTAACAAATTACATACTATGGGCTATAGGGATATATAGGTGTAGTGGATGCTACCATGGCTCCCTGGGCACAGTGGCAGTACCACCTGCATGTGTTAAGTAAAAAAGGGCAGTTCCTAGCCTGGCAATTTGTGAGACAGCAATGTGACAAAAAATCTGCCTTTATAAGGACATGGCAAATTCTTCCCTCAATTTTTGTGCCACTGGAAGATGTTTCTACCGTGTTCAAGAGGGGTGTAGTGATTTTCCTGGGTCTGAGCCACAAGACATCTGCTAGAGAACTAAAGGGAGGAGCATTTCTGTGAGTAATTGGTGGTGATGGATGATAACAGCTTCTCCAGGGCTGTGGGCTCTCTGCCGTGGGAGGGGACCAGGCTAGGCGGGCAGCTGGTCCCAACCCAGCTCAGCAATACCACCTTCAAAACAGTCTGTGCTGGCTGCCTTCCTCATATCTCCAAGGTTTCACCCCCATGCCACTGCAGACCTGCTGCCAGCTGTGTGCTCTACCATCCCACCGTGGCAGAGCTCACAGCTGGAGAACCCTCGCATAGTGCTCCCAACACAGGCTGACCAACTCATGGCTTGGGCTTCATTTCTGAGCCTCTGCAAAGACAGGGTCAGGGTGCTGGCTCCGTGCTGGCTTTAGGGAAGCTCTGATAATATCTGGCACCTCCTGAAAAGGTCCCTGTGAATTTCCTTGTTGTCTTCAACAAAACACTTGTAGGTCATGTGTCATGGGTGACTATATGACATAAGAAGGAATCACAGGTCTTTTCTATAATTCAGTAAGCCAGTGAGTGTAAAATGCACCCAGTTGTATAGTTTTTTTTGAAGTTATAAGCTCAGCAAAAAAGGCTCATTTTAAAAATAAACAACAGGGAGGTGGCTGTACAGTGGTTACAAATTGGAAATGGATTAGCAGCTTTTAAAGGAAAATCCGCCATGTCTGCAAAATACATAGAAAAAAAAAAAAAGGAAAGAATAGATGAAGCAAACTGAAAGGCCAGGTGAAAGATACTACCATCATTTTCTGGTAGGGTGCCAACTTGCAATTGCTAGATATTAGCAAGGTGAAAGGCGTGGATTACAATGACAAGAGAGTCATTGAGCCAAATTTCAGCAAATATCTTTAAACTTTGCCTTCTTTCTGTTGTAATACAATCTTATTTTAGATCTATGTTTATGTTTAGAGGAATGAATTAACCCACTTGGTAATTGCAGACTAGTTTATCTTGCTTTTGCTTACTATGGGGGAATAGTGTCACGGGGCAGTTGCTACAGAGGGCTCAGTACACCCTAGTTGTTTATGTTGCCTTACACAAGCAATCATACCGTCACCCGGCTCTCTACTGCCCCTAAAATGTATCACACTGATTAGTAAACCCAGGCAGCAAACCTGCATAGGAAAAATTTATGGGGGAGAATGTTGTTTTGAAGAGAAAATGGTGGGATGGGAGAAAAGGCTGGGAAAAAAAATAAAATAAAAAGACTTGCTGTCTCTTTCAATGATTTTAAGAACCAATTTATCAATTTATTTTATTTTTTCCTTCTAAAATATCTTTTGGCTTAACACTGTGTTTCCCACAAGCTTATGGTGCAACCTGTGCTTTTTTTAATCTCTCAACCCTTCTCAGGTGCGATCTTTACTCTTCCTCTGCTTTCGGGCGTATGATCACCTAGTGAAACCACTCCCAGTGGGCTCCCAGCACTGCCATATCCTCTCTGTCCGGTTCACACAAAAGCCCAGCTGCATTTGGATGCTTAGGGCCACTCCTGTGGAAGGCAGTATCAGTGAATTACTAATAACCTGTGAACAGTTTTGTCAAAACATTACTGATTCTTGTACTCACATTCCCAATATGTGAACATGCAATGGATGAAACAGATCAACTTCCCTATCTCTGAATATTTCCTGGAAAACATGCAGATGTTCCCTCTGACCGAGATCTCCACCCCTGGCTGGACACAACCTGTCGTATGATGGTTTTGACTCTTCCAGAGCCTGCCTTTTTGTCCTTGAAACTTCTCCATAATACTCACAGATCATTCAGCCCCCATAGATTTCTAGATCCAAGATGTAGCAATAGTCTGGGGTCTGGGATCATCCTTTTATCTTCCTCCCCCCGCCTGCTCCCCACCCGCAGCGCAGTGGTGAATTGTGGGAAGACAGCAGCCTTTTATACTGTTCCCAGCTGAAAGCAATTTCTCAATTTTTGGCTTACTTATTGTTTCTTCAGAGCCTTATCCTTGTCTCTATTTTGCTGCTTCTTGTTGTTTCTTTAAAAAAATTGGTTTAACTCTATGCATTCAGCCAGGAGACCATCATGCAGACAGCCAGAACTCCCCAACACTGGTAACAAGCTGTTCTGTAGGTGGTGGGACCATAATGAGAAACTCTGATGCAGGTTCTCCCATGTTTAATAAGATGCGTATTTGGCTTACTACCCTTAATGGTGAATTAATAGTGTTTCTTTTCCAACTTTACTCTCCAGTCTGCTTTCCTGAGATTGTAAGAATTGCAGAACTTTCTGACAGATTTGATCAAAACTACATTCAAAACATTTTGGGGGTGTGGGAAGAGAGGAGGAGGACAGGCAAGCAGAGAAGCACACTGAGAACATGATAATGTAATCCTTATTTCCTTAGGACACCAGACCAAAGTGTATCACAGATGACTTTCTCCTCCTCCACAATATTCCAAAATAAAATTTAGTGAATCTGACTAAAACGTCAAAATTTGAGTTTGTTGAAGGGAAACATTTCAATGAATCCAAACCAAATGTGATTTGGAACTGACTTTTGGAGAACTTGAGAACATTGCAGCCTTCTATTCTTAAGCAAAACAAAATTTAAAAAACAACCCTCTCCAAAACCCTGCAGCACTGTATGGAAAAAACAACCCTTAATACTTTTTTCTTTTTTCCTCTTCTAAACTCTACAAAGTACGTAAAGGAATCAGATTCATGCATCAAGTATCTCAACACAGAAGATCAGCATTGTCAATTGTTCTATCAAAGCACTAACTATCCCTACAAGTTCCAGACATCTGAGCAAAGGCAGGTCTAGCAGGTGGCCTATTTCTTTTCACATCATCTCAAACCTCTTGACTAAAGTCTCATCCACTGGCCAAGATTCAGAGAAAGCATTTACATGAGAAGCAAGGAATTACAAAAGCTTTAGCTTATATAAGTAAAGATATCGAGTCTTTTTCTTTTCTGGTTATAATGACAGACCATAGCTGTACCTATTCATCTGTGTTTCCAATGCAAAACTGTTCTGGGTGTTTCTTTTTCTAAATAACAATGCAATTGTGCTGTTAGGAATGGAAGGCTCCACAGATTTTCCAAGTAGGGGATGCTACTGGGGTCTGGGTTTTTTTTAATTCTTTCTTTCCACTTTTGGACTTCAGTTGAAGCTGATTAAAATGAGAATTTCCATGTTTATTAGGAATCAAAAGATTCTGAAAAAGGACAATTATTTCACGCTAGAGGGAAAAAAAAAGTTTCACAGTGGCAGAAAAAAATGTTTTGGAAACAATCAAAATGTTTGTTTATGAATTAAATTGAGCTTGAAAGTCCACTTCCAACTGCTTCCATGTGGCTTTTGAGATCCAGTGAGAGGAGGGATCAGCTGTGAGAAAAAAGTTTGGAAACTGCTGGTTGAGTCAACTGGGATTTAAGGCTTTCAGGCTCTGTATTGCAGAGCCTAAATAAAGCTAGGTTTTGGTGAAGCTAAAACCCTAGGGTTGCCAGACCCTTGCTTCTGTGGCAGGAATCTGAGAGGTTTTTCATTCTATGTGGCAAGGTCATGCAGGCATCTGACTGAAAAAACCCACAAGTTCTAAGAGCAATCAGGTGTCTTCTCAGGATATCTTGTTTCATTGGCAGCTTTGGGTGATTTATTTTATTAACAGTGACACTTTGGAGAAACATTTTCGTTCTTAGAAATGGAATTTTCCAGTAAAAAAAAATTTGTTGGAAGATCCCCAATCGCCCTGTTTTTTGCTGCTTTTATCAGACATGTTCATTCTTTTAAGGTTGAGACAGGATTTTTAGGAACAAATAGGGTGTAAATGGGGTGGACTTGGAGGAAGTGAAGGGTTTATTACTTACACATCTGGAGGTTGCACTATAATGGGTGCTGTCCTGCAGGGTGCTATGACTACATCTTGTGTTTTATACAGGTTTAGCCACATTTTTGTGAGCTATTATTAATGCTGACTTGCAGCATACGCCTTTGGAAACAGTACAGTCAATGCATACCTGCTTACAGTGGGAAACTAAAAACCCTCAAATTTCCTTTTGGCTGGCTCCTCCCTCCTACACCCAACTCAGTTCATGCCATTCGAAAACAGAAGTTGACATCAAGTCATTTTCTATTGTTGGGAAAACATTCATAAGAAAACCCACATCCCCTGTTGTAAACACATTGGAAGGTCGTGGAACAGGTAAATTTGGAGATTGCTTCTTTTAGATTGTTTGCAAATGTGTCATCTCCATTTTTTGCTCTCATCTACAATTCTTTTAGCAATGCTAGCAGGAATGGCACCTTAGCCACTTTCTGATCAAATTAACCAGCCCCTCTCCCTCTCAGGTGGAAGTCTGGTTGGATTTCCCAGCTTGGATGTATACCCTATGGACATGAGTTCAGAGGCGCTTAATCCTTTCTCATGGCTTTAGTTACCTTGCTGCCCCAGTTTAAGTACTGCAGTAGTTATCAGTGTTACTTTTGCATGGCTGCTCAAAGATGGATTAGCTACTGTGTGAAAAAACTAAGCTATTTAACTCAGCTGAGATGATCAGACCTGTTATTAAATGCAAAGATCAGACTTAAAATCAGGAGCAGAGAACAGGACAGCAGACCGGCAGGTTAACAAGGAAAGTGCTTGATGGATTCAGACTGGGCTCGGTTTAGTATCAGGAGGAGCCACGTGAAGTTTGAAATATCCATAGGACAAGCAGGTATCAAACTGCAGTTCTCTTCTGCACAGAAACTTGATGGCTCAGGCACCCTGCTGGGATTTATCAGTACAGCTCCAGTTATTCCAGTGATGCTTTGATACTTACAACAGTTCAGGTACTTTTGTCTAAAGTATATTTCATCTCACAATCTTTAATTGTGCAGATAGAATAGATTATTTTTAAGGAAGTGCTTATAGCCTGAAGTCTAATTTCTGCTTTACTGGATTAAGCAAGAGGCAAAAAATACCAGACTTTCTATTTTAGATGCTTGTGTTCTAACAGCTAATTTGTATCTATTTTTGAACTAAAGTTATGCTAACTTCCAGCTTCATTAATTAATCGGTGCCATGAGTGTTGCATCTGTAAAAGATTAATTTTCTAATGATCCCTTTGGAAATGTTTCTTCTTAAACCACCAGGTATTTAAAGCCACCTTCCTGTCTGAGATGGATTCACTTCGGGAACAATCCCTGCGTAATTAAAAATTATTTTTGGATTTTTTATTTGTTCACAATTTTCTAGTATGGCTGAAACTCATTAGGATGTGAGATTTCATATATTAGAATATCCATGAGCAGGAGCAGGAAGATTCACTTCATTAAGGACAAATGTAATCCTTACAGTAATTGACCTACTGTTCACAGCAAAGAACTTCATTAGCCAACATTAATTTGAGGCAGAAAGCTGTAAAAGTAAAATAAAAACAACCTCAAAGCGAAGGTTACTAACTTTCTTTTGTCCTTTCTTCCTTAGTGGCTTTGCCATTCTGAGGTTGTCTTTCCACATCTCACACAAGATGAAGCCATATAAATTAGCATGGGCTTCAACAGAACTGTCATGGATTATGTTAGCTGTACATCTAATCCCAGCTGTGGTTTTATCTTTGGGAAGACTGGCAATATTGCGGTTGTCACTAAACCAGTGTTGGATTCCTTGTGTAAATAAATATATTTCTTTTAAAAAGTAGCCACTCTTTTAAGGCTACCGTACTATTTTTCACATCAGTTCATCCTGAGGATCAAGTCATACAGACAAGGTGAAAGGTGAGGTGTGTTCTGCACCCTCTCTTCCCTGCTTTCTCGGAGAAATGCTGGAGGCTTCAGTGCTGGAATTCCCTGCTCTCTCCAGCACTGTGGCCTGAGCTGGTGCAGGGCAGGAGGAGGAAACTACAGGCATCCTTGCTACCTAGCCTTGCAAAAGTTTGTACCTCTAGGAATGTCCTTTCATTTCCAGAAGGACAGCATCTGGTACAAGGCTAAATCCCATTTTCCTGCTGCTTGCACCGTCACTTTGCATTTTCCTGTTGTCTTAGGGATGAAGGTTACATGGGGTTATGCTATCGCTTTGCAGCAGCTAAATCATCATTGTCCTCCTGAACCTCCTCCCCAAATTCAGATATTGTTTACTGATTAGCAATGGGTGTAAATCCTGAGGAGACCCACCCAAGCCTGGAGAGAACGCGTCCCTAATACAGAGGACTGGCAAGTCCATGCCAAGCCAGCTTCCAGTCACCACCATGGGTGCCCACAAGCCTGTACACCAAGCAGCAGCCCAGCATTCAGGGATGCTTTACCTTACCGAGCGTCAGTATTTCCAGTGGACAAGCCACAGATTAGCCAGACTGCTAAGCATTTCTACAGTGACCATCCTTTCCCAGGATTTTATTTTAGATACTTACAGATACTAATTGCTTCCAGAAAGGTGTTCTTGTTTATTTTGTTTATTTTTCTTAACCTTATGTAGAAATCCAGCTGAGTGACTGCACACTGTGAATATTTCTTTACCAATGCTTTTATACTGTTACAAATATCAGCAGATTACTGAAAGTTGTGCATGGAAAGTAAAATTATAAATTACATCGTGCCTTGTTTAACTTTGGAACTCCAGTTTCTACGGCAGTAGGTTTGAGATTTGTTATCTTAAGGTACTGGGCACTCTGTATATTGCTGTGATTGAAAGCTGAAGACATTTAGCACCATAAAGATCTGGAAAAAAGTAAAGGCCTTGAAACAAAGCTGCACCTTGCTCTCATCAGGCCATATATTGTGGTGAGGAGAAACCAGACCCTGTCCTTTGATCCCCAGAACAAAAGCAGACAGCACTACAGCGTTATAAATTTGGAGAACGCAGGTGCATGATGCTCTTGTGGTTTTCCCTTTCAGCTGAGCACAAAATCATTGAGGTTTAGGAAATCTGTAAGGAAAAAGAAGAGGTAAAGGACAGCATGTTGTGATGGCATCTGCCTTCAAGCATGCAGTCCCTAAAAGGCCATGGCATTTCCACCTCTGTTCCTTTCTGAACTTCAACTGCCTCTGCTATTGGAGCTCCCTGTGACTCACACAATTTATTTATCCCAAGAGGCATTATACATTTGATACTTACTTCAGTTCTGTTTTGGATAGTGTTACTATTAGTCTTTCGGTTTTATAAACACTATGCAGATGATGCGATATCTAGGCGTATCGTTATTATACATCTGTGTAGGGCAGTTCACTGCCCAGTCACTAGTCACAAGCCCAGTGAGGAGACAGGGATCATAGAGGCACAGCCGTCACAGCAGCGTTTAATGTCAGATTTCAACACGGCTGTTGCCAACAAAGGTCCCAGTCAGCTACTGGTTGATAGGGATGACTGGGAGCAGAGGAAGGTTGCTGGGTTTTATGTTGGGAGATCATCGCTGCTCAGATGCTGGGACCCCATCACTGCACTAGGTTATCTGCAGCACAACTTTCTAGATGATGCCGTGGATAAAAACCTCACAGCTCTGGGAAGCCACAGCTGGCTGCGCCCATGCAGGTCACTCAGAGCTCATCTACAGCAGCGCACAGTACATCCAAGGAAAGCAAGGGTATACCCAGACCCAGAATTTCTTTCTACAAAAACATTTCAAATGTTACTGTAAAACAGCCTGTAATGGTATGAGCTGACCAAAACTCAAGTTAGTTATACTTCGCTTTCCCTCTCCTTCTCCAGGATCAGAACTGGAATAATACACTTTCTGCCTGTGATAATGTTTCCTGTTATTTTTTTCCACATCATAATGCACTTTCATTCATTAATTTTCTTAAAGAATTGAATGTTTACTTCCTTCCTGCATTTGGCATTAGTTAATGAAGTGCAGGCAAATGTTAACTGAATTCTCAAAGATGCATATCTGTTCTTTCCTTTTTCTAATTAAGGTTCAACACAGCCAAATGCATGTGGGGAAAATCTTACTTCTATGCTGGAAAGAAATGCAAGATTCAGCACCAAATAAATGTTAATTTCAAAGCTGTTCATGGCTAAAAATAGGAGAAATTACTGTTATCTCAGAATCAACAACTGGAAGGGCTTAAAATTAAACTTGGGTCTAAAATCCAGAAGTCAGCAGGGTAGCAACCTTGAAACTGCTTATGTCTTGGCAATTAGTCTCATCCCATATAAACAGACTTTGTATGCCTTGATATTTGGACATGGATGAAAACAAGTGCGTAGGTGAAGGATTGAGAAGAAATGGGAGGGAGCCTTCAGGCTCAGGGGATCTTGAATGACTTCTGCTGAAAGAAAACAGAATTATCTTTGATATGCGGCCACATAAAGCACCCATGCACTATCCCAGTTGCTCATGTTTTTTTATTTCAATGGTTAAGAATCAAAATTATAGCTTCACTGAAGTCATGGACAAAATTCAACAGGAATGTTTGAAGCTGACTTTGTGAAATCAGAATTGAAAGATCATTTCATCAAAGACGATAGAAGCTAGAAATCTTTCTCTTGGTTGGAAGAATTACAGCCATGGACACTGTCCTGGATATAAGCATGTAAGTCAAGTCAAGTCTTTACCAAAAGTAAGGCCTAAGCAATTATAACTTGCAGGTTTTAGTATTTCTGCTTTCAGCTTATACAGAAGACAGATGTTTGGAGCTTTTTCTCCAATATGCCTTATTTGGAGCTAGGATTTTAATGTCCCCAGAGTTGCAAGGCAGGCAAATCCTCGGTGCTATCAGCAAGGTAGGTAGAGCAATAGCTAGTCTCACTATCTCAGTGCATGTGGCAGAAGCCCAACTGTGTGGCATTGCCCAAACACAGGTGATCTATGTATGACTGATGAGCTGCTCTTCTTCCTTAGACTCTGCACATGTATAAAAGTAGGGAGTCAGAGACAGGGCTATCATGCATATAGCCTCCAATTATGTGTGTATGTGTCCAAATATACTGCTGTCATTGCTGGTTCCTGAGAGTGGAGAGGGTCTCCATCACGTGACATGACCCAGAACTTGTATCTGGGCTGCAGCACTGAATAATTTAGACCAGTTTACCACAGCAGCTTGAAAACCAAAATTTAAGTTTTACAGCTTTCCAGAGAATTCCACCCAACTGCACCTGCACAAAGGTACCGCCTGTAACAGACGTTATAGCAGAATTACTCATGTCCAAAAGGAGGTGAAATCCTCTTTGGGATAAGCTTGTGTGTGCAGTTCTGGGTGTATCTGTAATTACAGGCGATGTGAAAAAGTACAGCTTGCTCAATAACATACCTCCTCCCATCATGCCAGAGAGAGGCAGGAACATGCGACATGATACAGTGGTCACATTCTTATTCCTCCTCTTTCTCGTTCTGCTATTAATTCCTCCCCTCTGTTCAGCCTCAGTTTTGAGCTCTGCTTGCTTCTGTGCTGCCAACTACCTCCAGCAGTTCAGTACACGACATGTATCACACGCCTGTTCTTCTGTTTGCTCTCATCTTAATTTACATTACTTCCTCTCTGTGGGAAATCTAATTTGATCTACATTGTAAAGCTCAAACACACTTATAAAAGTGCATCACCATAACAAAGATAAGTGGCAAAAGAGATGCAGAGCATTTGGAAGCATCCTTGGGAAACAGTAAGCTGCCTTCTGTGGGAAAAGGCAAAAACTCTTGAAAATCACCTTGAAAGAAAGAACTGTGCAATGGAAGGGCTACAATACACATCAGAAAGGGATTTAGGGAGAGAGGAAAAATGGACCCATGGAATGAGATCCATAGATACAGGATTTGTATTTTGTGTTTAACTATTTTGGCTATTACTGTATGTGATTTCAGTGTCAACACACCAGAAACCACAGGCACATAAGCAACAACAAACTCTCAGCTCATTTTACCAGGGTAATACAGCTGGGAGTTCCAATGTTTTCTTTACAGTTAATGTCACAGTTGTTGTTTTTGTGTTTTTTTTAAAACCAAACCAAAACAAAACCAAACCCAAAAAACCCCTCACACTAAACCACCACCACCCCAAAAAAAAACCAAAAACAAACAAAAACCCACCCAAATCAACACCCCTTCATTTCCAGAAGTTGTAAACTGTTATTACCATGCTGTAACCTAGTGTAAACAGGTTCCCAGCCCATGACTAAGGCTGGTAGGCTGTCCTGCCATGCAAGGAGCAGCGGGGATGTCTTCCAAAGGCGTCAGCTGCGGGAAAGGCTCTGCTGGGCTTGGAGTCCAGGGCGTCCAGTTTCTGGCTTCTTGTTTGAGTGAGAGCTTCAAGGCTGGGGCATTTCTACAGAAAACGGGCTGCAAATTTGGAGCTTTATGGGAACTACTTTGTCCAGAAAAGAGGAAGCTGAAGGACTACCAGGGACACCCAGGTCCGTTTGCACCTCAAGGGCGCGCCTACAGCAATCGAAAGAATGCGTTTCCCGGGAGGTACAAGTCTTTGTAAGTACCACCCAACGGGGACGGAGCAGCACGGGCAGGGTCGGCAGTTTCTGTAGCGATGGTCTTTTTTTGTTTTGTCCCTTTCCCTCCGGTCCGCAGCGAAGGGACAGCGACGGGCTGCGGTCACCAGGGGGCGGCAGAGGCCGCGTGGAAAAGCCGAGCGGCCCCGCGCCCTCGGCCCGAGGGGGAGCGGCCTTGAAACCTGGGGAAGTAACACAGGGAACAAGCGGTCTGTTCTATCAAAGCCAGGGTGCAACTGAAATAGGTGGGTTTTTTTCAGGTTACAAGCTAGTTTTATTTTTATTACATGCTTTCATACCCTTTTTACGGGAAAAAAACCAAACGGGGGGGGGGGGGGGCGGGGCGGGAGGGGTAGAGAAACAAAAGCTGCAGCAGCATTTCCAAACCCTTATGGGCTCTCAGAAGTGCTAGGGCTCTGAAAGTTGCTTTTTTTCCTCCAGCTCTTTTGCGAATTACAGTTCTTGCAGGTTTGTCACCGGAGTTACTCCTGACTCACCTATGAGTTAGTTACACACCTGCAACAAAGCACTCCCCTCACAGCCCGTAGTCACACACAGTTACTCAGAAACCTCTCTCTGCTGTGTTCACACCCTCTCTTCAGTGCAAGTGTTGACTTTACTCAACAGGTATTTCCTTTTGCGTCCAAAATGAGATTGTACTGTTCTGTATTTCTGCTAGTGCTAGAAAGTGAGCAGGGCTGAGCAGGAGCTTTACCCTGTTCTTGTTATACGTCAAGCGCTGTAAGCTACAACCCTCACAATGCAGGCAGAAATGGAAGCAGTATCTTTTCTGTTTTTATAAAGACGCTGCAGACCTTGCTGGCATATGCTATAGCTGTGAAATTCCATGACCAAGCACAGAATGCTTCAACCTCTGTCAATCTATCTAATAAAATCTTACTTCTCCCTACAAATGCTGCCTTCTTGAATTTTACCCTTCAGAATCCAATAGAAACCTGTGATCTTTGCAGCTGTACCTTGTACAGGGTATCTGCCTAGATGTCACTGGCAAGTGATGACTATGAGCTTCTCTGTCTCCTCAAGTACTCAGATCATTAGTTTTTAGCATAGACACTTACTATAAATACTAGTTGTCCATTAAAATAAAAGTCTATGGTTACATCATGCAAAAGGTATTTCTGGCCTCCAAGGAAGTAGTATATTGACTCACGAGTACGGTCCGCTGGCCAAATATACTTTATTTCTTACCCTTTAGTTAAAGTACTGAAAAGGCAAGTAGCCAACAGAAAGAGGGAAAATATGGACTGACACAAACCTAGAAAGATAACATTGGCAGAAATCCACTGTATTTTTGGCTGTGAATGACTAGTGGCTTTCCTGGCTCAAACTCCGTCAGCAATATTCAGGACACCCTGAAATTTGTTTCATTTGAGTTTTTTTCTAAAATTTTCATGTGCTTTTGGTGACATCATAGGAAATGCTATGCTACAGTTTCAAGCATGCTTCCAAATGTTCATGGTTTTTTTTTTTAATTGCCACACATTTCTGGTAACTTGCACTCCTTACAGGATTTTCCATGTTTTCTAGAGTACTGAGAATATAGGAGGGAGTTTTCTGAAGGAGAGGACTTTCTGAAGGGTTATCACCTCATCAGATTAATTGCTGGCCTTTTTCTTTAGCCATTTGACTGAATATATGTTGAACTAGGAGACCATGCCTAACCTGCCACCAAATGAATTAACGTAACAAGAAAATGAAGTGATGCTTGTAGAATGTGACCCAGTACTATTCTGCTGTTATGCATAGAAACTGCATCTTGAATTTGAAACATTCCCAGCTCCTATTGAGATTATAGCATTCCATTTATATTGGAACTATAAAATAAAATCGCAACAGCCTCTCTGTGGTGAAGGAGAAGAGCTGATGGGAGGAATGCTTCATGTTTGGGAGCAGGGAGTTAGTTCTTTAAAGCACCATTCCTTAGATTAGACTTTCAATATGAATCACTTTAGTAGGCACTAGAAATTAGGACAAATGACTTTTATATAGCTTTACTTCAATTTCTTTGTATTGCTGAGAGGTCTTCAAACTGGGGCAGAGTCAGATAAAATATCTCTCTCCTCTGAGATGGCTAACAATAGCAGTTTCAGGGATTTGTTTCTGAACCTCACTCCCAGCCACCAGAAAAAGCATTCTTTAAATAAAATCTTTTCTCATTCTCAGCTAAATGTTTGATCATATTAAAAGTGCTTTCTGCTCTTCCATATACTCCAAACAAACATAGTGCAGTTTTAGAATGGAAAGTTGTATTTGGTTCATCATACCATTTTATATTAATCATAAGGTCAATTCCTTTCAGCAAAAAACCCTAGAATTACATCTGGAACCCCACTCATCTATGAGCCCAATTGTCATCTTCCTTTCGACGTATTTCTTCTGAAACAGTGTACTTCTGCAAATGACAAAATAAATAAAAAATACAGTTTGTGGGCAGGTATGGTCTTCTGCCTGCATTTTGAAGTGGGCTATTAAATCATGAAATCTCAGTCTTCTGTGTAAAAGAAGGTTTTTGGCATTACCAGAAAACAGCAACACATGCTGTTGGCTTTTTAAAGTAGATCATACCATTATAAAAAAAAGCAAGGTTTGGTTTCCCATGCAGTTGGCATTGTATAAACTTTTGCTCTGATTCAGCTTGACCAAGCCATTTGAATCCATGCTCAATTTATTTTGTTGCATTAATCCTTTTCAAGTTGTCCTCAGAAGTGACTGACAGTCAACGCTTTCCAGTGCTCAGAGCCCTGGTTTCACTTTCTAAGCTGACACTCTCACATTGTCCCCTGAAAACCAGTCTGGAGGAGTGGCTTTAAGATATTGAAAGAACGTGTCCCACAGTAAACTTTTTATACAGTTGGGTTGACAATGATCTTTATTTCCTGCATTTCATCTCTTTTCCTGTGATATGTAGTTAAGTGCAGTTTTGTCTGATGAAAAAGATTTAAGATACTAAATGATCTTTTCGCTGGAAATATAAGCATAAAGGGAAAAAGATGATGGATCCTTAATGCATTTGTTAAACTAGCCCTTCAGCTCAGAAGTGCTTAAGAATATGCTTTAACTTTATGCATACAAACAGTCCTCTTCAGCTTCCACAGGACTTTTTATGGACTCAAAACAAAGCACATGAGTATGTGCAGTTTAAAGTCCCTAAGTACATACTGTACTTTTTAAATATTCATTTAAATACAAAGATATTAGTTTTGTCACCAGGGGGCTTCTTATTCCCTCCCTCTATTAGAATAGAAATAAATAACAAGATTTAAAAGAGACTAAAATGGCTATTGATTTCTAGTATATACCAAGGTCTGCCTGGCTGAAAAATTTCATGAAAATCAATCTTCATGTCATACTACATTTTGCACCCTTGGCACAATATTATTTTCAGCAGTAAAGTATTGCATTGAAATAAGTTCTCCTTGGAACACAAAATAAACAAAAAATATTTCTAAAATATCTACTTTTAGATGAAAATGGCGTAAATTTTGCTCCAATGTTAAAGAAATAAATCACTGCTGTCAATTTCTTCAAATTATTTTAAAAAACTTTACCAAGCTTCTCATAAGTCCATCAAAAATAATATTTACAATATTATAATTCATAATTTTATATATTAACATTTAACTTCAGACTTTTTTTCCTGGCTCTTAACTACAAAAAGTAAATAAATAGCTCTGAAATTTACCTGCTTTTGATGTGAAAATCTGTGCTACTACCATTAATATTTTGGTGTTTGATATTGAGGGTATCAATCAAACTTTTCCATCGTTTGACCTTACAAAGATAATGGCAGTAGCATTCTACAGTTAATATCCCACAAAACAGTTCAAAATACTCCTATTCTAGCATAGACTATAAATTTTATTTAACTCTAAGCTATGAAGAGAATGAAAGCAGGATATCTGAAAACACATTATTAATAATACTTGACTTTTTGTGAATGTATCTTTAAATGTATGACATATTTTCCATTGTGGCAACTGCCACAGTGTGTGGAAGAGACAAGACATTTAAGTGCAAGGGATCACTAGAGAGACCCATGAAATCCCTAAAAAGTACGCTCAGCTTACAAACAAAAGGATGCATCACCCTCTCTGCCACAAGTCTCCAAAGACTCCCAGATACACCGGGCTTGCAGGAAATGCCGACTTGTTGTTAGGACTCGTCACATAAATAAGCATGGGGATCTTCATCATTTGCTCCAGGCCTGCTGTATCTCCTCCATTTCTCTGAGCTGCTCCTCCAAAATTTCACAATAGATGGGAGAAAATTTTTTTATGGATGTGTGGTCTGTAGCCCCAATGCTGGACATCAGCACTGCTGCCAGGGTTGAATTTACTGAATATGCTAACTCAAAGAAACTCTGTGGATGTAAAAGTTGTCTTGATATTGACAGGAACAAATTAGTCAGACCTGCATACTCTCACTCATTATACTGTTTTATTTCTCAGTTACTTTTATCTATGAACCTTCTATTTTTGCATATAAGTTGTCAAGATGAGGTTACATACACATCAGATGATCTGAATAGCAACAAAGGACAAGGCAAATTCAGGTACGGTTAAAACATTCTCTCTTAATTACTCCTTTGGTGTTACAACCAATGTAAATGGTGGTGTATTAACAAGCTACCAGAAAGCTTATAAACAGCTTATGCTAAACTAAGGATTGCACGGCAGCTTGAACTCTGAGCTCTATTGCTTTGACAGGATGAGCTTGGGCAATGGTGTACAGCAGTCACTCACACCAAGATGCAAGCCCTACGCTCTCATGACATGTTCATTCCAAAAAGAAAGCATTTATTTGAACTATAGACATAAAAAAGGCTGGCTGGGCTGGGTTCTTAACAGCTTTTAAATACCAGATGATTTTTGTGGTTTTCCTATCAGATGCCATTTTTTTCCAGGGGAAAGAAGGATGCTCTCTGTTTTATTTATTTTGAGAAATAAACCCTTTTTCAAGTTTATCTCTACAGACTTCTGCAGCACACTGGCAATGAAGTTAATTCCTCTTATCTTTTTTAGAAGTATGCATATGGGGTGCAGGAGAGTGAAATGGGAAAAAGAAGAAATAGGTGAACATTTTTATCATTATTTTGAAGTTTCTTTTCACTTCTCCAAATGTGGAAAGAAAATCTCTTGAAGTGGTGAGACATACTTTTGCATACAAGCTCTCAGAAGCTCCTAGCAATATATGGTCCCGCAAACCCAAAACTTTTAGCAGGCTATCTAAATTACTTCTTCACTTCATGCAAATTGTGGCTGAAATTAGAAATGACCTTCAGAGACAGTAAGAACATTTTCAATATAGCCTCAAGGTTTATGTTTCCGAAGGACCTTGTAAAATTCTTCACTTCCTTGCCTGTGTTGTTTTGGTGGCCAGCAGAGCAGAGGTCATTGTGTTTGTTTTACCCCTCTCATGACTTTGCTTTGCCAGACATGTGTCTGTAAGACACATCACAGTTCTTTGAAAACAAATTGTGTCATGTACAAAAATTACTTTGAAAGCATTGTGTCAAAGGCTATTTTTGTTCCCAGCTGTTAAAATCACAGCAAGACTGCTATTTTCTTTGCCTTTAGAAAGCTGATGATCTTTTATTAGCAAGTGAGCCTAACTTCACAATTGGAAAAACTGATGAAATACAGTGAAATCAATAGTGGTGACGTTAAAATAAATATTGTGCAGAAAAATAAACGTTACTATTTATGAAGCAGAAAAGGTCACAGGCTATAGAAAATAATGAACGCATTTATCTGAACCACTGTATCACAGTCGAACTGAAAGCCCTCTGATCAGTGAGTCATCCCCTTGCAAACATTTCTCTCTTACATCAGTTATAATAGAAACTACTTGTATAGCCTCTGCCTTTGTTGTCAGCGTGCGAATCACTGAGACATGAGGCTGTAGGACCCTATCATATAGCCCTTGCTCCCCTTTAATTCAAATGTAACCTTGTTTGATGATAAAACTGTTGTAGCAGGGAACTATATTTAAAACTCAGTGACTCATTCATCTTACGGCTTTTTTTTGTAGTCATTAGTGGGTCATATGACTATATATATTTCATTCAAGGTCCCATTATAGTTCCTACCTATAAGTGTAGTTATTTTGCTCCAACTAATTCTCTTAATAGAACAGCAGTCTCTAACCCACTGCAAGCAATTTCCCCCTTCATTTTGTGGTCTGTTCTTTGACAGTTTTTTGACAGAGTCTAATCTGAAATTTCCATTCCTAGTAGCATACCAGGTTACAGCGGTGTTTGGCATCTGCTACTTGGAGCTATTGACTCATAAAGAAAGGTTTGGATGAGAAGCATCAGGAATTGTACAGTTCTGTTGTAGCAAAACAACTGAATTTTTATTTGCATTAAGGCAAATAGCCTCCTCTTACCAGCTTAAATTGTTTCTTTCTGTACTCAGAATAGTCTTTCAGCAGTTAGAAGATTTAAAAAATGCTTTTGCTTTGCCATTTCCATCCAGGAAAGAATTTACTATCTTTTTTTTTTTTTCTCTCTCTTTTTCTTTCCCTTTTTGAATAGATACAAAAACTGAAGATATGTTTCAATAACAAACACATGAGTTTATACAGAACCTTATAATGCCAAAACATCTTTATGCACAGGCATCAGCAATGAGATCCGTTCTGCTTTGAAAACAGTTTTTGTTAGCTGTCAGACTTTACAGAGATAGCGATATTACCAGAGGAAGTGTTGGTGATTACGTCATATTTATAATTCTAGAATTATAGAAGTCCCATATGGAGTGAAAGGCAGGAAAAGAAGAACATGTGACAGTGCTATACACTTGTTTATTTATAGAAATGGTCGTTAACCAAAAGTACCCAAACTGTATCGCAAACTAGCTCCACACAGGATTCACATGCATCTGAGCACTGAAAACTGCAGTTCCCAGTGGAACCAGGTGCCTGGTGGCATTTAAAATCCTTGGGTTTTTCCTACACTTCCTATAAAAATAGCAAAATATCCATGTGAACCTTCAAAAGTCAGCATGCCCTCCCCCACAATCCTGAGGATTTCAGAGCCATTAGATGCCACTCTTACCACATGTTTAATCTAGACATGCTGGGTTTGATTCTTTACTAGGCATGTAGGAAATAATGATTTGACTTCTTTCCCTAACTAAAGCAATTTGAAAAGGTTACCCAGGAACCTGGTCACTCTGGGGAATGTGTCTCGCTCTGCTTGTGACAACTAGGAATGACTGCAGTGCTGGGACCTGGATAATAAACCTTGTTCCTCGTTACTCTGGAAAGGAACAAGTCAATCTACGGATCTAAAGTACAGACCTAAGAGTCCAAAACAGCAGTAAAGCACTTCCATCCCTTGGCCCATTCTATACAGAAAAGCAATAGAAATGTTCATAGCAGACGAAAGACAACCAAGCCTCTACTAGGCATGGAGCAATAGCCAGTGACAAATAACACCGAGAACATCCCCATCCCAAACTACTTAGCAGAAGAAATTCCAAAGGCTGTAATCCTTTCCTCCTGTTTCCTCTCCTTGCCCTCCCACTGCGTCTCATTACCCAACTCCTTCTACCATCCACAAACATTTTCCCAGCACAAAGTCAGGGCAGCCTAAAGCAATCTAAGGCCAGGCTGTGACAACATCATGTTTTCCTTCTCTCTGGACATGCTTTCCTATTTCTGTCTTGCAAGGACATCAGCTTCATCACGAACCCCATTACAAGGTGATTCAGGGAGAGAAAAACTAATCACCATTGTCTGGGTAGTTTTGTACTGCCCCAAATTCTAACTTTTGAGATATCATGTTGATTTGAGAAATGGTTTTGCAACAAAGAGGAAAAAATTGGGAGGTTATATTTCTTCTCAAAACTGGCCAATGTTTTAAAAGGATTCAATAACCTCACCAAAACTAGCTTTGTGTCAAGGAACATGTAACATTCCAACATTAAATGGGAACCTGCAGTTGAGAACTTTGCTAGGAGGGCAGAATTATAAATCTGTGAATGATTTTAACACCAATATTTCCTAATTTGGGGGTGCATGACTCTTCATGCTTATTCTTTTCTTTTAATTCTTGCCTATGTGTGCAATCCACAGAATGATGATGGCCTTTCAGAGCTTCAGACCATTTCTCATGAGAGTCAGGATAAGTAAGAACGGCATGAAAGGCCAGATAGAACATGGGTGTATAGAAAGCCTAGAGCAGGACTTGGACTAAATGTAAAATTCCCACATTATAACCCTTATTGTTTACAAGAGAGCAAATCAGAGAGTTTAGGCGTACCTGATTTTGATAATGCACAGCTCACGTCCCTTGAGTTGCACTCCTGCAGACACTCACATTCGCACCAACAGGGCTGTGAAACCCCAGCTCAGGTAACACCTGGTCATGATTAGAATCCAGAAATAAGGGACGTAAATCCTACCTATGTTCAGGAGTACACTTCCAGGAAATGGATCCCAAGTGAACAGAGGTGCTTCTCTGGAGAACCTGAGGCAGAGATGTGAGACTTAACAGGTACCTGTGTAGGGAACACTTCCCACCACTGAGACCAGCACCTCTCCGCGGAAGATGTTGACCAAGCACTCCCAATTCAGTGTGTTGGCAGTCCTCCAACACAACATCAGCTGGAAAACTTTTCCTACATACTCTGTTGAAGCAGTCTAAGAACTACATGTAGGAGTCCTGATTTCACTCCAGAGCTGGGCATCTGTAAGTTCGAGGCTACAACATCCAGCTTTTAAGTCCTCTGACACATACTGCTTTTTGTGACTGTCACAAAAAATAGAGCCAGGCCTATACAAGATACGTTTGGAGGGCTCATAAGAAGAGAACCTCTCTGGCTGTTTTACATTCTAATACCTGGAGCACAAGACCTCATAGTTACTGAAAGTTACTGGAAGTTTATAGTTAAATTTAGAACTACTTCTCCTCCCTCCAAAACAGGGCCTCATTAGTATTTTCACTATATAGATTTTTAAAACATCAGACTGGAAATCAATTAGTCTAGTCAAGCTGTTGCCTTCCCCAGACTCTAGACCTAATTCTTTATGTCTTCTCCCCTTAGGTACATTATAACCCTGTGTGCTACTGGACTCAATTGTGCTGAATATGAAAATGCTGAGGCATTTGCACATTTCATTAACAACCTCTTCAAAGAAGTATAGTTAAGGTTTTATTTTTTGCACTAATTGTGACCTTCAGAAAGAAGCTGCTCTATTACTAATCTCCTGAAACATATGGTTTCCTTGTCAGGGAGTGGGGAGGAGGTGGGAAGAGGGACCTGATTCTCCCCCTCCCGCCCCCCACTTTTGAGAGTATTAATGAACATAGCTGTATGATAACACAGGCAAAAGGGAAGGCTATTTGTTCCATTCATATAGGATGCTAAATAACACACATGCATAATGTCATTAATTAGCCTATATGCCATCTGTTTTTTTGGTGCTTTTGGTTTTCACAGTGGTCACAGCAGTATTACCAGCAATGCAGCAAGAACAGTCAGCAAGTTAAATATTCTGGGCAGAAATAGTTCACATAAAACTAGTAAGGATGAAGTTGTTTTGCTATGGGTTTTTTAAAGAAAGTCTGATTGCAATAGATGTACATGTAGCAATAGGCTAGGAGACTGATTCAACTCCTCTTAAATAGAATTTGATAGGAAATCAAGCAGCTGCAAGACACGGTGATCTGATGCATCCATGTTAGGTTTGGCATAAATTGCAGTGTAAATCAGAACAGTTACAATAAGCTTTGGTTGGGTTTTGTGTTATTTTTTTGTTGTGGTTTTTTTTTTTCCTTTAGGGGACATAACAACTCTCATCATCAAGGCTTGTTGATTGCTAAATTCAGAGCAATATTTCTCAAGGAATCAGGAAAGCGACTTGTTAAGTTTAAAGACTTTCCTTCCAACTTGTTCATACACATGTGAACCAGGAAACCAAAAAAGAGAAGGCACTTATTCAATATGGGAGCCTAATGATAATGTATTGCAGCATATGGTATTCTGAGTTGACTTAAATATCACACTTTTCAAAAGAGTGTAAATGGTGCTATTTTACTTATTTTGGCCCACGGAGCAGTGTCTGTCTAAAGCTTGTATGCTTGTCCCTCACTTTAAAGCTCAGCTCATACTTCACTTTAAAGCTGACACAACCAGTACAAAATTAAAAAGGACAGCCTGATCAACAACATTCCCCACCCACATCATGCAAATCAATCAACCAGAATGACAAGAAAAGTGCCCAACACTCCCTGAAGGCTCAATTCCATATCTTTCAAGCTTCAATTAAAGCAGCTTTCTTCAATGTTCCATTTCAAATTCAAATGACACAGAACTTAAAATGGGCTCCTGTTACACTTTAGGGAGTGGTAATTTTGAAAGAAAATATGTTTTACAGAAAATTAGCATAGTGCCATGTTGTTTCTCTTGCACAGCTATATGAATTATATATACTGGCTTCATTTAAATAAGATCAATTTAAATGTGCTTTTCATAGTTAATTGCTAAATGTAAAACATTTGCAAATTTTAGACAAAGCAAAAATTATTTGACACGTCTTTCCTATGAACCGTATTTTTTTTTATTCAAAAAGATATATCCTGAAGTAGGGAAATACTTTTATAAGTGAATGCAAGAAAAAGTGTGAGTTAATACAATATGTCTCCATCTCTCATAATTTATAATAATTGTGTATTGTTGATAAGAGGAAATCACTGAGTGGCCATAAGGAGGAGTAAAGGAAGACCAAACCAAAGAGGCAATTTTACTTGTCAGTGACAGAAAGGCCAATATTCATATAAATACATATTCACCATACTACTGATCAGATAATCAAAGTAGAGATAAAAATGATTACTTAATTTTTATATGTGTACATAGAGTAATTTCCCAGTAACATACTTTAATCTACAATGTTCTGCCTAAGTCTAAATAGTTGAGCTGATTGTACTTCCACTGTTTCCCTTAGAAATATGTTTTTACAGTCTGGTATATTTTCATTGTTTAGGACTAAGTCCACCATTGCAGATACACCCCCAGCGTCAATTTTTTCATGTACCCTTCCACTGTTTAGCCAATATTTCATGATGCATATTTCACAGATCAGTGCATAACACGACTTGCTTCATACATGCTTGTAAGTAATTGTAGGCACTTTTGACAATTTCAGCCAAAGTGTGGGAGGAGGGTAACATCCATGAAAACTGTGCAAGCACATGAATTACTTTGGCCAGACAAGTTAAAAACTGCTGAGCAACATTTACTGCCTGTGTGTATACTCTCAGTCTGCAGTCACTTAAACCAGTGTTTTGTCATAGTGCAAACATACCTTAACCCACTTAGGGCTTTTGGAAAGTTCACTGTTGGCTCATGTTTTTAAAAGATGGAGACTTCAAAACATATCTCATGAACTTAAGATAAGGACTGTTAGAAATTCAGTGTTTCTGAAAGTGGAGTGAAGCTTATTCTGTGCATGCACATGTGGATCTATCTATAAGGCTGAGTGACCACAATGCCTACTGCTTGGATTGGCAAACATTTACCTTATTAAGATGTAGTTTCGGTTACCACTGCGTCAGAATTTAATTATTTGGGATGAAGTTTCCCATCACGAGCTTCTGCCTCAAGCTGAACTGACTTTAAACATAATTTAGCTTTTCCAGGAAGAATTAGGATAAAGAACTGCTAACTAAAAATCAACACACAAACCACCTCATTGTAACTATCTGTTGAGGAGCTGTAGCATGTAGCATGAGGAGCATGTAGCTCTGCGTGTGCGCACGCACGTGCACGCACACACACACACACATTTACTCAGTAGAGGCTTGCTGGTCTTGACAAAACAAGCCTAAAGCGTTTTCTCACCGCAGATCATACAGGCTACCAGCATGCATTGATAGAGGCCTCAGGAAGTCTTTTTCTTTACTTCTCTGTAATAAGGGATCAGTCCTTAGGTACAGGTTATTTACTTAAGCTGTGCTTAAAACATGTAATGAGAGGTGTTCTGCCATTTGCCTAGGTAGCATAGTTTGTAACCAGGAAGATTTGTTCTAACATGTAATTGTAATCTTCGCTTTGAATGAAGCTGTTTGCTCTTCACCCCAGCCACAGGGGATGTTGTACATGACTGAAGACAGCTGTCTTGTTGTCTTGAGCCCACCCCTAGCCTGTCCAAATCTTTAACTTTTCCCCATTAGACTTGCTGTCTAAATCAGTTATTCAGACTTCTTTCCACTAGGTTGTCCAAAACTGGATACTAAGTGTAACAGAATCGTTTTATATCTCTCTTAAAACATGCTTTGTGCTTTACCTCCATCTAAGTCACAGTCTGGCAGTGATCAAGACTTTTTCCTGCTAACCTTTCCCTGGTTACTAACGCTAAGAAAAGAAAGTCAGTCTAAGCCGTGGAATCAGACTGTGGTTTCATGAACTCACTAAGGGGTAGCATTAGCCAGCTATGCTGCTCAGATACACAGCCTTCTCTTCTCCCTGAACTTTTCACAGTGCTACACTTTTCCTGTTATCACTACAAGTTAACCTAACTGGAGAACTTACCTATATTAGAAGTAACACTACCCACAGTTTTCTTCCTTATCTGGTTTTAATCAGTACCTGATTCCTGGCTAGGTAGCTGCACAAACTGTTACCAGAGGTGTTTGCTACTGTGACAGCACTTCCACACGAAGTCACTCCAGCAGGACTTCTTTCCTCTGACCAGTAACTGAGTGCTTTCCTTTTCTGAGCAAACTGACCAGAGGTTCAAGTTGTGATTTATTTTTTTTTTATTTAAAGAAGTGCTCAGCAATGTGAATAAACACACGCAGGAACTGAGAGTTGAAAAACTGTCCTAGATGTTTTCAGCTGGGTACTCAACAGGATGAGAGTAGCCATGTAGTTTGTAGGTGTTAACATGTGCAGTGAAGGCAGCCGTTGAGACATGCAGTGAATGGAAGGCAATCTGCAAAAAATAGTGTTTATGTAATTACAGAAAATAGTAATGCCTCTGCCACAAAAGGTGAAATTAACTGAGACAGTCTTTGTCCTGTGTTTTTTTGTTTGTTTGTTGGGTTTTATTTTATGGGAGTGGTGGTTTTTTTCTTTTTAATTTCAGGATGTTATTTTCATGGAATTTGTATTTTGTCCACATTTTTGATTGTGTGATAGGAAAATAACGTACAAGTAATGAATTCATATTCATCTCATATAGCACATTTTTAACAAACAGGTGATGTGTAGGAACATTCACATACAGAACTGTTTTTGAAACAGCTATTTTGTTATTAGGTGATACCACATTTGGTGGGAAAGATCATCTGTTAGTGGCAAGAATTCACTAGTGGTCCTTTGGTACCCTATGTGAGACAATCATAGCTATTATATTCTTTCTTCTCTTCCCTGCTCTTAATCAGTACAGGATTCTCTGCCTTTCCATACAAGCAAGGAATTCAGGAAATTGTTTCCCAATAATAGAATTTCAGAGCTATAAGTAATTGTGTGTAATAGAAAGCTGTCGTTTGTTCCCATTAAATCTGCAACTCCCAGTCAACAGAGCAGGGGACACTCTTCTTCACTGGTATGATTGACTGTACTTGATACAACAGGTAATAGTGTTAACACATGGGAAGACCTGGATTACGTATGTCACTTGAGGTCTAACAGTATAATTTCTGATATTGTAATGAAAGGACTGTCTGTTGCACAGCTTTGGTCCTGCTAGAAACACAGGAATTGTACAACTAAATCAAATGCCCAATACACTCATATTTAATCCCTAAAAGTCATCAGGCCCTGACTATGATTAGTTGGAATGTGTTGGCCATTATGTCACTAAATTAATGATCCTATAGACCTACATGGGACTATGTAGAGGGCAAGATGCAGTAAACCTTTAACATGGGGAGCAGCAGCTTGACCTTTGGCAGTGTGTTAACTTCATGTATCTGTTATGTAGCACATTTTACTGCATTCCCTCTAAAGGAAGAGGTGATGGCTACTGCTTACAAAGTACTTTGACTGGAAAATGCAGAGTATCACTTCAAATGAATTTTAACTACCTTCCATGGCACACAAAGTGGTAGAGGGGTCTAATCCTCACTCAACATCTAGGACAGGTTCTGATGGAAACACACCAACCTAACGGGCTGATGGCAATGCCAGTGGTTTTTTACAAACTCTATCATTAATTATTCTCACACTCTGGAGGAATGTTACAGAGTTAACGAATGAACATATTCACACTTTGAGTCTCAGAACGAGTTAACTAGAATGAAGCCTGATGACTTTGAATATTTCATTAGGATTTAAATGTCTGCAAGATTAAGGCTACGCACCTTTTATAAATTAAGAGGGATTAAGATTATTAGATGGCTTCCTCAAACAAGTATTTTGAATAGATCGCTCTTTAGGGTAGCTGTCAATCAACATGTCTCTAAGCATAAGACAGAACTGTCCCGAGGAAGCTGCAGGAAATCGGAATCTCCCTGTGAATCTGCCATGCTGAGCAGCAGCGTGCATTGCCCCTGGTGGGAAAACATGTGATATAGCTATGCTCCTCCCAGTACTCAAATTTAGATACGCAGTACTGTGTAGACATGCACAAACTGGCTCCCGTTCTCCTGCCTTCTCTGCATCTGAAGTTGCTAGCTTCGAGTTACTTCACCCAAACTAGCCAGCAAAGTGGCATTCTGAGAGCAAGCAGACTGGAAGAGCCAACCTGCATGTTTGAAAGCCACTTCTCCACTGCAGGCACATTTATAGTGTCATGCAGCACAGAGGTCCCCAAATATTTGGAAATGGCAATTTCGGAATTTGAAACGATACAGCCATGTCAAGGAACAGATGGATAGGATTATCTCTGGCATGTCTCTGGTTTTCTCTGCATCTGTGTTTCTTGCACAGAGCTTCTAGCACAGTGGGTCACCCCCTCCCTGCTCCCACCCCTGCATTTGTGTTAACAGAGATGTCTGAGGACAGGGGCCAAAACAGATCAGGAAAGTAACATCCAAGTTTCATAAAATTTTTGGAGGGATTTTGTGTATGCCTTAACCTGGGCTGTTTCACTGATCTCATTTACAGTCATTAGCACAACTGTGCCACAAGGGCAGGAACAAGCATCTGGAAATTTCCTTAACTGGCTTTGCCACTGGAGAAAACATACCGTCGGATTGCTTGGCCATTGAGGTATTCTGCTTCACTTAATTAGCTCTGCTGAAAGGCTCCGTTAATTAGCACGGGTGTAGAGTTGCTCTGACACAGTTATACCACTTGCAAGACCTGAACCGTGCCCTGTAAATAGCAAAGCGAGCGGAAAGCGGGCGGCGGGGCACGCCTCCCCGTGCCTGGTGGGGACCTTAGCCCCCCGCCTTGCCAGCCCTGCCCACCTCCCCCCAGACCCCGGCGGGGTGTGCTAGCGACCGCCTTCCTCGACGACACTTGGCGTATCCCTGCATTTGCCTCGTTACTAACCCTGCCGGTGACACCAGAGGACACCAGGCTCCTCGCCCCCCCACGCTGCCAGCGGGCCCGGGCGTCAAGGGGCGGCAGCAGGCCCCGCCCACCCCCCGCGGCCCTCCGCGCCCGCGCCAGGCCTCCCACGTGCCCCGCGCCCCGGAGGAGCGGCCCGAATCCGCGGGCGGGGCAGCTCCGGGGGCGGGACCGGCCCTCCGCTCCCCTCCCGCGGGCCCGCGGGCCCGGAACAGGCCGCTGCCGCCAGCCGGGCAGCCCCGCCGTGCGCCGGCAGGTGCCCGCCCGGCCGTCCCCGCCAGGGCGCATGCGCGGCCGCTGCGGGGCGTGAGGGAACGGCCCCCCCCTACCCCCGGGGGCGCTGTGCTCCGCGCGCCCCCCGCCCCGCCCCGTTCCCCCTTCCGGAAGCGGCGGAAAGTTCCGAAGGGATCCGAGTGGAACCGAAGCGGGGAGTTGGAGCGGGGCGGGCGGCCGGGCCGGGCCGGTCGCTCCGCTAGGGGGCGGGCGCGGGCGGCGGGCGCGCTCCTCCCCGCCCCGCCCCGCCCCGCCCCGCCCCGCCCGGCCAGCCCAGGCGCAGGAGCCGGCGGCGGCGGTGGGGTCGGCTCCGCGGGCCCGCGCTCCGCACCTGCTCGCCTCGGTCTGCGCGGTGGCGGCGGCCGCGGCGGCTTCTGCGCCCCCTGGGGGAGCGGGGCGGCGGCGGCGCGGCAGGTACCGGGCGGGGCGGCGGGAGCGGGAGCGGCGCGGGGTGCGGAGGCCGGGCCGTGGGGAAAGTTGGCGCCGTCGGGGCGCCTCCGGGAGGCGGGGGCGGTGGTGCAGCCGGGGCCGCCCCCGCGCCTCCGTCCTCCTCGGCCGGCCGTAGAAGTGCCCGGGCGGGTAGCTGGCCCCGGGGGGGAGCGGCGGCGGGGGCGAGGGCTGCGCCCGGCGGCTGGTGGGGCTGGGGCGTGGGGAGGGGGGAGCGAGCGGGAAGGTGAGCGGCGGTGCGGGGCCGGCTGTCAGCCCGCGGCTCGCCGTGCCGTGCCGTGCCGGCGGGGAGCGACGCTGCCCCGCGAGGTCCCTCCGCTCTCTGCTCTCCCCCGCGCCTTGTGCCCCCGGGGGGTGCGGTGGCGCTGGCGCCTGGGCAGGTGGGCACCGTCGGGTCTGCGGGGAGCGCCCGGCGGAGGCCCGTCCCGTCCCCGCTCGCTCCGGCGCTCGCCGCTGCAGACTCCTGGCTCCTTCCCGCACCCGACCTTCCCGCAAGTCGCAGGCGGAGCACCTCGCCTCAGAGCTTTTTTCCGTGCCCGCCCGAGCACGGAGCGCCTCAGGCGGGTGCCGGAGGGGAGCGCAGCGGGGCAGAGCGGCCCCGGCCCGGGGAGCGCCCCCGGGAGCCCGGGGGTGACCGGCCCGGCGCTGTGCCGGAGCCCCCCCACCTCAGGGGCTGCCGGGCCCCCGCGGTACCTAACGTATGTAACGTGTACACATGTATGAAGTGTAAGGACAAGTTACCTGACCGGTGTTGTGAAACGGATGCAACGGCAGTAAAGACGATATTTCTTCTAATGTAAAATTCCCATTCATCTTACAGCGTTTCTCATTTCCTCTCTTTACTGAGATTACCTGAAGTAATTAGTCAGGCTCTCCTGTTGCTCGTTGCTTTCCTCTCTTTAAAAGATACGCAATGTTTTTGGTTTGCTGTGTTTTGGTTTTTTTTAATTATTATTTGTTTTCCCTGCTAGGATGGTTGCTTCCCTCGTGGCTGTACACCTTATTGTACAAATTGCCACTGCTCTAACAGCAGCGTAACAGAAATCAGAATAAATTAGTACTTTGGTAATGTTAAATACTGATACTACTACTTTGATCATCCCAAACTGTCTTTTTGGTGGAAATATATGATCACTGAAGTACTAATTTTGCTCAGTATTGCATAGAAAAAATATTTATAAAAAGTGAATTTAGATGTGTAGAGTACTTGGCTTTGGAGGGGAGTTGGACTTTTTTTTTTCTTGTTTCTTCTTTTGTCTGAAACTAATCTGTAGAAGAAACAAATCTCCCTGTTACCTGGGTGGTTTTGATCTTAAAGGAAACTGTTCATAAACGGGAATGTGGAGAGGAAAGGTCGGCTTCATTACCACATCAGGAAAAATTGCTAATTGAATACAAATACTGAATTTTTATGATGCTGACCTTCCCTGGGTCTGTCTTGTGGCAAAAATCTTGTAATGGGTTGGTGACAAATGTCTAGTGTATCTTTGTTTCTTAGTTCATAAGAAAAAATGTAATGTTCCACGTATTTATAAGTACACTTAACAGAACACCTCATTTAAAGAACCAACATGTGTTGATAAGATTGATTTTTGTTTCATTAAACACTAACATGCCTGGCAGTAGATTCCTGGAAAAACTCTTAACACTTGTCATCTCTATCTGGGATTTAATAAGTGTTTCTTATGTGTCTGTTATCACCTTTTTTGCATGTTCTGAGACTGGGACAGTTCATGATTTCAGGACAGAAATGTTGTGTAATATCACAGCAACATGTTGTACTGTACAGTTAATTACTTTTTTGCCTCTATGCCTCCAAAATACTTTTTAGTACAAACTAAGGCTGTAATAAGACTATAGTGAAGTAAACGCTGTAATTCAATAGCATATCCAGAAAGCTCTGTAATTGCTTGTTAATTTAGCAATTTGTATTATTGTAATATGCTTAATGCAGAAGATGATAATGAAAAAGCTAGTGTGGCAGTAACATCACTTTCTTGTGTATGTTTGACTTGTCATGCAATAAATCTTGTTTTCATCCACTCCAGTGGTCTAAAATAGCAGTTAATGTCTAAAGATCTTTGATGGCTTTTTTTTTATAGTATCATAGCAGAAACAGTCATCTATACATTTCTAAGCTATGACCTACTTCTCTTACTGATGGGTAAACGATAGCTTTACATAGACGCTAAAAGAGTAACATTACATAGGCACAATGGTAAAGGTGTTGTGTACAGAAGTCATTAATGTTAAATTCTCTAAGGTGGACTAAATGCAGGTACAGTTAACAGTTCTGTTTCATCGCTTTGTACATTCAAAAATAATACTTGCTGTGCCAGCATCTATACATAGGGCTATGTGTTCATTACAAATTGAGCAGTTATGGTAAACTGAAGCTTAATGGTGGTCAGGAGCGTTGTTACCAACCCTAGGATTTTAAATATGGTCAGTGTGCTTTGTCAGTTTCATAGGAACCTTGTGGTGTCGTTTGTTTTTATTTGGTTTTTTTTTTTTTTTTTGGAATGAGAAACAATTCCATAAACTTCGTAACCATGAAGTTGAGAACTGGTTGCTGACAGAGGTAACAGTGTGTGGTTGTCTATTGTAAAGTTTGCACTGCAGTGGAAAAGCGAGAGAACATTTTTCAGTTGTTTTCCCAAAACTACATCTTTGAGTACATATAGCGAGCAAAAATTGTTTTAATTCCTCCTGGTATTAGTTGGTGTTGGTTTGTAGTATTGGTTTCTCTTATCTTCTGGCTGCCTATGTGTAGCAGTGCAAGGTATATTTTGTTCTACGGTGTTACGTTCATGAGGTTAGTCAACAAGGGGGATTTGGCACAATGTCGATGAGCATTAGCTCATCCAGCTTGCAGGTGTCTGCCTTGTGGTGAGAATCCATAGCTCTGATGTTTCAGCCCTTCATGGGAGCATCAGATACCTTGGGCTATAACGTGGGACAGCTCTCACTTTTGTTTGCTTTGGGTAGCTTGCTACTAGAGGTAATTCTGAACTGGGCTTGTCCCTTAAGCCCACAGGAAGGGCAGGGTTTAAGCACCTTAGTCCAGGCTAGGTGGAAGTGTTGGTATCGGTAAGAAACACTCTGCCTGCAGTTTTGTTTTGGAGTTGGATGCGTTTCATGAGATAAAGTGTTTTCTTGTTATCAAGGCCTAAAAATCAGAAGGTGTGTATGGTCTTACTTCATGACAAGTGTGAATTAATGGGAGGTAAGTTGTTATTCTGTCAGGGTGTTTACTGAGGGGAAAGAGCAGGCGCAGAGGCAGTTGGGAGTGGAGTAACAGATGTGCTGCAAGTTCAATCCTGACTTACCTTGAGATAATTTATTCTAATCTTCCCATACCCTGAGATACCATTGTCTTCATATCGGCATGTACTGAACCTTATGGAGTTCTTATTTCTGTTATTAGCATTGTAATATGAAACTTAATCATGTGTACTGTATAGGACTTTGTATTCCTTTTTCTTTGCAGGGATATGAAAGAAGAAAGAAACAGTTCATGAAATGCTAGGAAATCGGATAATATAGAAAACATTCTCCAATAGCTTGCTTTATAAATCGTTTTTTGGTCTTAATTTTTCCTTCTGTTGGCAAACTGTATTCAAAATCTTGAAGAGCCTTCTCCCTAAGGAAAGAACTGATGTTTCTTTACGCAATTCAGTTGCTTGAGCTGTGCTGAAATCACTGTGATGCTGAAGTCTGGTCATGCCTGTCTGCTAGATTTTGTGTGTTAGATTTCTAAACATTGCACATGAGTAATGGCAACAAAGGGTTCCTGTCTCCTGTGCCAGGAAGGTTCAAGAGAAAAGGTTGTAGGTGCCTGGTGCGCTGCTGTACCATCGCTCATTTGGTGAGTCCCATGTGCTCTTGGCCTGCAAGTTGGAGAAGTCCAAGCAAAATCTAGGCTCCAGGCATACATTTAGAATACAGATTCTCCATCTGGCACTCCTCAATAAGATGTGAGGTATTTTTAAATCAGTTTCCAGAAGAAAGTTGGAAAAGATACAGGCAGAAACATATCTGCCTTTTCATCATTCTGAGAGTTCCTCTGGCTTTGGCTGACACACATCCACAGTTTGAAGGGCTTCTCTTCTCATGGAGCCAGGCTATCTCATCTCAGCATGCATCTTCATCCAAAAACAACACCTCTCCTTTAAATGCATGCGGTTTTTCTGTCCAAGAATCTTCACCTTTGATTTAACAGGATAGCATATCACTGCATAAGGGATGTGGCGGATCTCTGGGGATTGCAGGCCCCTTTGTCTGAAGCCAGCACATGATTTCTGTGACTAGGTTCCCCCTGTTAAACTTCTGCTGATCTCCCTTCAAAATAAATGTTAAAGAAGAGTAGGCAAGTAATGTAGTTTTACAGGCAAAACAGAAGTCACAAGAAACAGTGAAGCTTGCATGGTACAAGCATATGTTAATCTGTCATACTGGCTGTAATTTCATCAGTTCCCTCTCTTGGCAAGTTTAGGTTTCGTACAAGCACTTACAGCAACCTATGTTGGGGAGAGAGAGAGAGTGTCCCAAGCCTTGAAGGATGACTAAAAGCCCTGCTGAGGAAACTGTGTTTTTCAGAATCTGGAATTGAGAGGAGCTCTTCAAGCTAAACTACCATAATCCCTTTTCTAGTAGAAGGGATTTGGGGATTTTTAAATGGTGTTGCTTTGCCAAAAGTAAAACAGATACTACTTTGGCTGTATTTCTGCTTCATGATGCAAGGAAAAGTATGTGGCATGCTTGCTTGTATTGACTAGTTCAGTATGTTTCAAGAGGTTAATGTAGGAATCTTTATCTGTCTGTCGTCTTTATCAACAACCAGCTTTTTTCTTCCTAATTCAAGCTAGTGGTCTGTGCACTGTGAAGTTGATAAGATAATAATTCTTAATCAGTACTGTGCAGTATTAACGTAGTAACTTACCAGTCATAGGGATCTCTCTGTTTCTCTTTTTAGAACTTCCTCGCTAAGATTTAGTGATGTTGCTAATAGAAATTAATGGAAAATGGGGGGAAAAGCCAGTTTTTCGTTCAGACCTGTATGTGTGTGTTGTCATAGCGGGCAGTGAAGTTTTAAAAGGGGTTTGAGAGGATTTTAATAGTTTGAGATGAAAATAAAATCAATATATTTTCAAGTTCTCTGCAAGGAGAAGAAAACTAGATGTACAGAAAGTGATTTTGCTCTTCTATTTTAATGTGATACGAAACTAATTACATTTTAAATTCACGTAATCTTTCAAACAAGCTAAAAGGTTTCATTTCTGAAATGGTAAGGTGGAAAATACTAAAGTGTGCTTCACTTCTATTTTTTATTTTCTGAAAGAGAAGAAATGGTAAAATTGGTGTGAAATCACAAAATGCCTCAGCCTTTCTAGCTGGCAAATGTAGTGGCAATGGTTTGGTAGCAGCTTTAATTTTAGTGATTCTGACAGATGCCAGTATTACTGACCAAGGCTGGATGCCTCAACAGTGTGTTTTAAATAGCAAATAAAATGTGCCACGTGCACAAAGTAAAGCTACCACACACCCCCCATAGTAAGAAGCAAAAATCTCCTTTTTAAGTAATTATTGACACTATTAACCAGATGTTTGGTGGTGGGGTTTTTAATCTAAAGACTTTACTCTTTTCCCAAAGATATTTTTTTAGTTGTAAGCAACTGAAATCAACAGTAAAGTGTTTCAGTATTAAATCAAATGGCATTTTGTTTGCATTTTAAAGTACCAAAGTAGTTACAATTTGACATCTTGTTCGTTGATTTCCTGCTGTCCTCTCCCTCCGCCCTCAGTCAGATTTCAATCTGGTGTGTGTAGAGTTAAGGAAAGCGAGTGGTTTGAAACACCAAACTGTGATGAGTAACCATGGCTATTTCCCTAGCAAGTTATGGGATATAGTTACGCTCTGTGGAATGACGCATCTTAAGAATCAAAGCTGGGAGCCTGAACTGCGACTTGTATACGCGTGGGCTTTTGTACTGTGCTGCTGTTCTTCTGTTGTTTTGCCTACAGCTGCGTGTGTATGGATCCTGTTGTTCAACGTGGGATGTCTCCCAGGGATTGGCCCTGAGTATACAGAGGTCTTTCACTGAGTTTTGGTGGTGTTTTTGTAAATTTTTTTAAAGCTTAATATTTTTATTCCGGGTATTGGATCTATGTGCAGTTGACTCCTGTTTCTGTACCTGTATCAGTGTAAAATGCTTTTCATAATTCTTGCAGTTTTCTGTTACTTTATATTCTTACCTATGTGGGAAAGGACTGTGCTTCTTGAACTGTAATGGTGCAGATAGAGGCACAGCTTTTGGTTGTAGGCAAACTTGGACATGCACCCAAAGCTAAATACAGGCAAGGAATTTTTGATTGCTGTGGATGCTTCAGTGTTAATGGTTTGTCCAGAAGAGGGTAACTTCTTGAATGTGTTGCTGATGTTCTAAATAACACATTAAAAATCTCTAGTCTGTAGATAAAGCAGGTTGTACTTTGGTCAAGTTGAAGATCAGCTAGCACATGCTAAAGTACAGCTTGCCTTATCTTCGTGTTATTTCAGAATGTGTTAGTTCATGTTTACTATAGGAAAGAAAGGCGTCTTTGAGCAACCTAGTGAACACAAGTTGTCCTGATTGGCTTTCAGTGGTTGTTATAGGATGGGACATTTTCCACTTTTCACACATGCTTCTAGCCATATATATATATATATATATATAAGCAAAGATTTATTAAAGCATGTTGGAAACTTGTTTAAAAAAACTTAGCTAACATCCTGGGCTGCAGTGTGGATTAACTCCGTAATTATGGTATAGTTCAAACTTTATCATATCCCTGGCTTTGTATTTTTGGGTGCAGTATATCAATGGATTTTGTTAATTATTAGAAGGCTTCAAGGAGGTAAAATTCTTGAACCCTAGTAGTTTGCAATGTCACATGGCACTTTCTAGACTACTGTTGTTTAAGATTTCCATCCTTGCATATGCCTAACTCAATTCAAAACATTGATTCTCTGAATTAATGAGTCAAAGCAATTATTTGAGCCGTCCTTCTGTTAACTTGAGTGATAGCGTAAGCCCAGCTGCAATTTTGGTCTCTGTTCTGCCCACTGCCGCCTTCAGCTATGGCTTTCTCAGATGCTTGGTAAAAAGAGTGTTGCAATTTTTGCTTGATGGAAACTCATTGGGAAACTTTAGTTTGGGTAGAGCATAAGCTACTCTCAGCATCATCTTGTACATTATTCTGTTTGGGATTAGATTGAAAAGAGATCATGTCTTCTGGGAATCTTTACAGAAGGATCCAGTTGTATTAAGGATCATAAATCTTTTTCCCTTCAAAGCATGTTTCTGTAAATATTTGTTTTGCATGACATGTGGAAAAGTTGCTAAGAATTTAGTAATTTGTGACTTTGAATACCTAGTTAAAAACTTAATTTTTCTACATATTTAATAAACTCATTAAAAAAAGAACCAAGCAGTAGTAGAACAACAGGGTTTAGGCTGCTCCTTGAGGTATGCAGCATTTGATGGCTGTTTGTTACAATGTTGAAATTACAGGGGGTTTTTTGTTTGTAACAATTTATGATTGTGAGGAACAATTGGAGGAGGGGGATCAATACTTCCCAATATACTCCAAAAGTAATAAGCAATTTGAGGTGATGCTGAGAAAATTCAGAATCATAAATATTAGGCAACTCTTCATCTGTGAACATTCTTGTGATACTGTACTTCATGTATATTAAATTAATAGTAGCTGTTAATAAGACTGAATGCAAGTGTGGGTTTTCTATATTTGCAGTCATGGTGGAGGTGTTTTTTTATTAAAAACAAAAAACCTTTAGCAACTGAATTCTTCTTGCTTTCAGATTTGTTTGACTTTAGCAATACAGTTGTACTTTGAAGTAGTTGCCAGAAAGTTTCATAAGCTGAGGAAAAGTCTGTGGGACTGCACCGTTCAGGGCACACTACTGATGTGGCAAGAGACCAAAAATCCCTGGCAAATTTCAAAAGTCCCCAGCAATACTGTTGTAGTAAAGCAGCTGTCTTAATTGTAGCTTTCCATTCATTAAATTCAGTAGATTTTAAGTTTATTCTCCAGTTTTGGTTATACATGTTTTCTATTCATATTGAAAACGCACACCTGAAGAAAAAGATAGCTATCTGAGGCAAGCTGGTGATTTGGCACCTGGGAGCTGATAAGGTTCCAGGATTAAGGGCAACACAGTGGTTTTTTGGTAACTAGGAAGTGATTCAGTGTTTAATAATGGGAAAGGTTGTGTTTTCTTTTGTCTTATGCTGTTTCTGAGCAGATAGGACTTTATTATTTTTCAGACAAATGTTTAGACTTTCCATTCTGTCCGGATATGTGTGGTACCTTTGGCCAAAGGTAGCAAATAACTGATGGAGCATTTGAGCATGCTGTTACTATACAATTAAGAAGCACTTAATTGACTTAACAGCATTCTGCTTCTAGCCGATGCACTCTGTATATCAGATAGTAATTCCCTGGAATGAAAAGGGAACATCATACCTTTGTTGTAGGTGAGTGCACAGGCTTGCAATGTCATAGTTTCTGCAAGGTGTGAAACAAACAATTATCTACCAGTGTAATGGGAGCAGATAACTTTTAATAGTAGCACCTGCTTTTCTGGTGCGTTATTATACAATAATTCATCACCACGATAACACCCCTTTGCCCTAAACTGGCAGTTTACAAATAAGCAGTTGCCTTTGGTATAGGACCTTTGGCATCTTGTAGTGAAACTATGTATGTGCTTAATAGTAAGGGAGGGCTATGTGTAGCAGTATTACCTTTTTGACGCAAGCATCACATGATTGATAAATGCTTAATCACAAATACAGTGCTTTGAATACTTTTTTTTTCTCCACTTCGTTAGAAATTTAATTCCTTATCAATATATCACATAATGTGAAGGTAAATTTACACACTTGATTTCTAACTCCTTAGGTAACGATGGGAGACTTTTTGGTTTTTCTTCTCTATCCAAGTGTTTCACTGACCATTCTAGGGAGAAGTTTGTTGCCTCTTTCCAAGGATTACTTGTTCTGTTACTTGAGTGTAGGGCAAAACCGCTGGAAGCTCTAGTTCGGGTTTTCGTTGTGGCCTGGCTGCTGAAACACATTCCTGCCTCATTGGGGAATCTATATTTTTCTTTTCTTAATTGTGAAATTCTTGCATTTTGATGTGATGGAAGTACTACACTTTGTTATGTAATGTAAAATTAGTTATTTCTCCATACCAATGTGAACAGAAGAACACAGAGTTCTTTAAAATCTGTGGTAAATTTGTAAACCCTGTTAATTTATGTTGAGCAGAGTATATTGGCTTCAGATCAGGAGATAGCGGTACACTTGGTTTTACATTAAGGGTCACTTATCTAACTATACTTTGCTTTCTAAACAGATATGTCTGACTTGTGAGCAGTTGAAGGTTATGTGGTAATCAAACAGCATGATTCAGTGGGATATGAAGCTGGGTATATTCAGAATAAACTTAGTAATAAAGATAATTTATCACAAGAATAACTTGCTGTTATTTGTACTGAATTCTTGATTCTGAAAACATGACATAAATCCTGTGGTTTTTTTAAAAAAAATTCTCTTGGAGCAAAATGATTGTAGAAGAGTTGTGATAATTGTATATAGGAAACCAAGCTTACTCATAATGTGTTACCCGTTTTCCTTGGATTTTGAAGGAATCTGACACTATTAAAAGGAGTTTTGATGGAGAACATACTTTTCCAATAGCATCTGCTGAGATTAATTAATGAATTGAACTGCGATCTGGACAAGTGTGCCTCTAGAGTACTGGGGTCTAGTGTTAGTTCTGTCATCAGTTACTCTCAGAGCAAGAGGTTTTGTTACTATTATGTTACAAACTCTGTTACTTGTTAACCAGTGCATGCTATGTTTGACTGACTTGCGGTAGTATCAAGTTGTGTGCTTTGGTCATCTGTGTTTGTTTTTTTCCTAATTACCCAGGAAGTAAATCTTTCCCAGTATAAAAGAACTGGTTTGAAATTTCTCTTTTGGGTGTCAAAGCAAGCAGTCAAAGACAAATCCAAGGTACGAAGAAAATAAGACTGCATGTTGCTTAGTCTGCCAAGTGCCCGACACTGCAGCTTTTTTATCACCTCATTTACCAAAGGCAAAAGTAGCAGGTGTTTTCTTGTCCCCTGTTTTTCGCTCTGCCTCCCATCCCCCAAATATTTGTAAACAGAACACGTTCACTTAAATGGCAAACTTGGTTCCATCTCCTCCACTACTTTTAATTGGGTAAAATTACTTCTAAGCCCAAGATAACATGCTTATCCTTATAACTTTTGCAGAGAAAGATTGTAAGCCAAACACTACAGAAGCTCTAAAGAAAGTGTTCCCGTAGGTGTCACCTCACTTGTGTTTGTGGTTGCAGCACCAGGCCAGCTCTGTGCGTATTGATGTTCCTCAGCTGCCAGGTGCACATAGCCACAGTTGTGCAATGGCCTTTCTTGGTTAGGGATGGCTCACATCATTCATTGAAGCTTGTTTGCTTTTCTTTCTGGCAGCGAGGAGAAAAACTGGCTTTACAACCATTTGCTGTGCATTTTAAGGCAAAGTTGAACTCTTAACATGGGTAATAAAAAAAAGCCTGTTTTACTGGATTCATTAGATGGCAGCTTCAAGGTGATCGTTGAGTGTGCCTCTTGCCAGCAGATAAGGTCAGGTAGTGACACACCTGGCTTTTTTTAGTGTCCTTCCTTTCCATCCATTGAGATCCCTTTTGGCAGTTGGTGTGTGATGAGTAAATGAGGTGAAAGTTTCTGTTTCTTCAGTACTTCTAACTTTGATGTGGTGTCGGGTGACCTAAAACAACATTGAATCAACTGAATGTTCAGCTTCTGAGTCTGGTTGTCTAAAGAGCATACTGGTTGTCCATCCCCAGTAATGTCCAATTCTTTGTAAGTTTCAACACATTTTATAATAAATAAATAAATTGGCAAGTCTTAAAGACATTAAGCTGTGAACTACATAGAAAAGGTTAGTACCTGCACTAAGAACAGGGCTTCAGTGTGAGGCTCAGCAGGTGTGTATATTCTTTTGCCCACACAGTAGGGAGTGAGCAGGTGCTTGACTTGGGTTCAACCACTACCTACATCACCTGCTCTACATCCTCTAACTAATGGCTGGGCAAGACCAGAGACAGGACTGGCAGTACGGAAACATGTGTGGGACTTGAAGGCTTGGGGTCTGGGAGCAGAAGGGAGGAAGAGCTCAGGCTTGGAGAGGTGGCAGCCTAGGGTCTTAAGAGATGAGCGTAGTAGTACGCACATGATCAGAGGCATCCTGGCATGCCTATGTGACTCAGTATGACAGTGAATGGTGCCAGAGGTAGCCACCAAGAGGGAACACTGATATATTAGCAAATTATTCAACAATAAATAACGTGAGCAGTTACATACATTATAAACTGTAGTTACTTCAAATAAATATTCTGCAGACATTTACTTCTAATGCCTGTCAGTTCCTGCTGCATTGCTCGTGTTAAGACGTGACAGTTGTCCGGTGTTGGTTAATTTCTGCATTACAGAGATTTCAGTTTACGCTTTGTACTTAGACTATATTATTAGACAACATGATACATTAGGTTAGCGTGTTGAAATTTGAAGATGAAATTGTTACTGTACTAAACGACCTGTTTATTCCTGCTTTTATTTAGAGGAGTTTTGTGTTGGTTGGTTTGTTTGTTTTGTTTAAATTGGATGCCTGGATGTAAGGGAAGAAAAAGATCTTTACCTTGAGAACTATTAAACCCTCGAGTAGGTTGCCTAGACAAGTGGTAGAGTCTTCCTTGCTGGAAATATTCAAGGTTTGACCTGATGGGACCTTGGAAAATCTATTTTAAAGCCCTGCTTTCAAGAACAGTTAGGCCGGATGATCTCCAGAGATCCCTTCCAACCTAGATTTTTCTATGATTCTTTGATCTAGGTTATATATAGTCATGTTTTTCTAAATTTTTTGTTAGAACAATGAAAATAACATTGTTTGCTAAAATAATAGTTATTTTTTTTCTGATTAAAAAAATGAGGGAAATAAGTTAGTTCACCAATGCAAAACTTTACCACCACACAATAATACTATTATTAAAGGAGTGGGCAGCATTGTTATAATATTGGTACTCAGTTATTTTTATTTGTGTGAGAGGAGAGTCTGAAATGAGGAAAGAGCTCTCAGTCAGGTTGCCTCCTATAGAATTTTGTTTGAATGCACACCATGCTGCTAGAGTAATATTTAGAAACCTAGTTTCAAATACAATCGGAAAACATTTGACTAGTAGTACCAAATACTTTTTTGTTTTATTACTATGTTATATATTAATTATATATGTTAATTGACATATGTTATATGTTTATGATGAATGCCTGAATGAAGATTTTATAGCTGAGTGTGTATATGTGTATACAGAGACATAATATACTTATTGATACATTTGTTGCAGAACAAATTGAGCATGTTAAGACAAATCTATAAATAGTGGAGATCTGTATGTTTCAAGACACTTTGAGGTAGACAAATCCTGGGTTTTGCTTTTGCTTTGTTTTGGTTTTTTGTTTGGTGTTTTGTGTTTTTTTTTTTTTCCAAAAAGGCCAGCTGTAGTGGTTGGCCTTCCTGCAGCATGTCGTTTTAGTTTCGTCACAGCAGTTCATTGTAGAAATCATTCAAAAGTTGATGTGCGCTTTTGACATCTGTAACAGCATGCTAACTAGCCTTCCAAATTTTGCCAAAGAAATTCTGCTGTGTACTGGTTCAGGAAATAATCCTAAAATCTGTGTTAGCAGTAGTGATGTCTGTGTATATAATACATGGAATGTGTACAATGCAGCAGAAAACCTAAAAATTTAGACTGGACTTTTAGAATGAAACTGAAGTATCTCTTGCTGGAGATAGTCTTGTAAACTACTTTGTGGGGAAATACACTTAAGTATTCAAAGCCTTGTGTGTTAATCTGTGACTGATTTGTATGTAAAGTTGTGTAGGGACTACTTGGCTTGGTTATGGTTTGTCTTGAGTTTATTTAGCAACTTCTGGATACTGTTTCAAATGCTTAACTTCACAATCAAAGACACATACGTATATATGGATGTACTTTATAAGCCTGTTTTATAACGACATCTTCTCCCTTCCTTCTGAATTTGGCTGCTGTTCTCAGGCTTTCTCTCCTCTGTAATGTTTGGGGTTTTTTCCAGTAAGGGGAAACCATGGCAGTTTTCTCAGTTAGTAATAGGGTTTCAGCAGAGAAAAAACAGATAAAGGTCTGCATTTCCCTTAAGTAAAAAACTTAATTTTTTTGATCTCCTGTGATGTTGCTGTAGATTTTTTTTCTTTTATTGTTCAGTATCTCTGACTTTATTTACATTTAGATCAACCATACCTTTTTTTTTTTCCCCCTGGTACCTAACCACTTTAGGACATGTTCTTGAAGCGCGAGTAAAGTGTTTCCATTGTGCATATCTTCAGAAGAGATGTTTGATGTAGATATTTCTTACTGTTCCCTGACTCCTTAGCATAATTGCAGCCATCACAGACCATGTTCAAACAGATAGCACTGCTTCAGGCACTGGTGTGCTGTCACCTTTCTGTATTGATAGTTAGACTTGTAATTAACCACTGTTTGCACAATTACAAATACAGTAATTGAGGTGACAGCTTCCCTTGGCGGAGCAGGGAAGGAAGGGAGGAAAAGATCCTCAAATGCACTAGCCCTAGAATAATGAAGTTGGTGATTTGAAATGCTCACTACTGGCAATGAGTCCATTTTCTCCAGGCAGGTAGCCCACAGGATTCACCTGGGGTTTGTTCTCGGCGATGAGGCCACAAACCTCTTGCATTAGCTGTGGAAACACCATCTCTTGGCATTGTTTGTAAACCTGTTTCTTGTTCCCTGGCACGGAATTATGACCGCATGGTTAATGAGTTGCTTGAACCTCTGTGTTCGGTTTTAGCAGCACAGCACAGGCCGATGGTACCGGCTGCTGCTGCAGCGCAGGCAGGGGTGTGCTGGGGTTCGGGGGGGCCCAGCGCAGCTGGGGCTGGCTTCCAAACTCTGCTGTAGAGCCTAGTTTGTGGTCTAGTTTTGGAGGTTTGCATGGCTGGAAACCAGAATAAAGTGGCCATCTGAAACCTGCATTTTGAATTTGGAAAAAAAGATACGTTTTCCCCAGTAAAAAAGGCAGGGGGTTTTGGTGGCTTTTGTTGTTGGGTTGGGTTTTTTTTTTTGGTGTGTATATGTAGTTGGTTGTTTTTTGGTTTTTTTTTTGTTGGATTTTTTTCCTCTTAAGTAATGCTTCAAATGAGGCCTTAGTTGGCTGTAATAAACCAACATTAATTGTTATCTTTAGTTTCCCTTATTTTTGCTTTTGGTATTATTCCAAAAGATACATGACTCCTTTGTTCATAAACATCTTTAATCCTTTCTTTACTGCATTTGTAATGAGAGTTGTATTTTGATATTGAGTTTCTTAGACATGGTAACAGTAGACTTGACAAAGAGGGAACTATAATAAATCTATTCAGTAGTAGCTAGACTCATAAATTCAGGAAAAGGTGCTACAGCCTTACAAGGACTTGACTTCAACTCTTTTGGTATCTTGCTCTGTTTGCCTTCCAAATATTTGATTGATTAATCAAAGCAGTTAAATTAATACTGTTTTTCTTATGGAGCAGATCACAGTATGATTCCTCTGATTCAACCTAGTCAAGTAAGAATGCACGTAGTCCACATGTATCTACATATTTTTCTTACAAGCTTAGTATACTACAGTGTACAAGTTTAATTTTGTACATCTTTGAAAATATTGCCAGTTTTTTCCTGAACAGTTTAATGTTGGTCATTGAGCATAGAGTTCTTGGGGGTAGGAAGAAGATAGTATGCTAAACTGTTTTTATACTGAAAAATGTTTGGAAGCTTGGAGTAGAAGAAAGTAATTAGTATGGTCTGTGATGATCATTGTAATAATGCTGCAAGAGAGAGTTGTCATCTTTAGGTTTTCATTCCCTTCTCTTTGTGGGGATGGTAATAGTGTGGAGCTGAGGAGTTGGTCTGGAAGCCTTAAAAGTGAATGCTGGTCAAATAATTTATACTTCAGCAGATAAAACCTTTATCTGTTTGGAAAACAAGAAGTTGAGATCTGTAGTTAAGTGTAGCGGTGGATGTCTGGCAGAGAAGGTAATGCGCATATGTGTCACTGTTACTCAGCTGTCTGTACACTACATATTTGCGTAACATTGGAGAAAAAGGTGACAAATTCAGCAGTAAGAGAATGCCAAGTAGTTGGATGAGATCTGACTCCTTACCCAACTGTGCAGATAACATTGTTTGAGATTGACTAGGACTAAAAAGCGGTGCTGTCAAGGAAACACTTCGGGCCCAGCATGAAATCATGTTATCTAATATTTATGAAGGGAAACACACACAAGATGCTGAAACTTTAGAGGGCATTTAAAAAACCCCAAAACCCCAACACCCCCCCGCCACCACCACCTCAAACCTCCATGTTGTGTTTCACAGTATTTGATGTTCTAAACACCCTAGCCCGCCCTCCCCATCCCCTTTCTTTTTTTTTTTTTTAATAATGCTAGTAGGAATTTGTACAAATGAGAGCATCACCCATCCTAAATCTGGTTTTGGTTTTTTTTTTTTTTTTTGTCTGGCTCTGATCTAGTTCCTTAGGAGCAAACTTTCTTCATTGTTTTGAAGATGCTACATAACTCCCCTTCGGTATCTTAGCTAATTTCTTCTTCCTCTACTCCCTGCATTGCTGTTGTACTCTTGTTACTGTTTGCTTTGTTCCAGCCCATCCAATTATGCTTTTATTCATCCAGTACTTTTCATGTCTGATCTTCTGCTTATTTTACTTCAAAACCCCTATATTCTCCAGAGCCTGCACTAATAATTGATTCACTTAGCCTTATCAGTTCTGATTTATTTTTTCATTTGAACCTTATCTGACATAATGGTTTTGAAATTTATGGAAAGGGCAGCCCTTTTTTCATGAATGCAATAAGAATTAAACCAGGAGGTGTTCCTGTTTTGATTATTTTTTTTTTTTTTTCCCCTCGAGGTTTTGAACTGCTTCCCAGCCAGAGCTTTGCTGTGAAGTTCTCTTAGACTTCCCTTTCAAACAGGCTGCTGTGCTGCTTTTTGGCTGCTTTGCATTTGCTGGCTCAGGGTAGGCAGCCAGCCTGTCATTGTATTCAGTCCCCAACAAAACTGTTCTACCACTTGTTCTGTCTAGTCTTGCAAATTGCTTTTATTTTGAAAGGATTCCTGTGCTTGTCATATTGCTGCACAAGGGGGACTGTACGCTGCTGCATGAGTTTACCCTGTTTGAAGGTTAGATACCTTTGCTTATCAATGTTGATGAACGTTTGGCTAAATTTGGCAGCTAATTCCCATTACATGCTGAAGTTGAATCCCCACCCCATTTTTGCAAGAGACAAACTTGCTTAGGTGAAATTCTAGGTTTTATTAATAGTAGGAAAGTGTATATGGCGTAGGCCAGAATTTGTACTTTGATTCCAGAGATCGGGGGGCAGGGGGGTTGGGTGCATTCAGCATGTGTAAATATTGATATCACATTCAGAAAGCTCTTGCGGGCAAGCAGACCACTTACCTGGTCATGACAAGGTACATTTTGCACTAGGAAAGCAATTAAGATTAAATAAACTAAGCTGAGTATTTTTATACAACTGTAATTTAGGGTAGGCGATCTGGAATAAGGGTCATTACCTTTGTTACTGGTCGCAGTAAGCCTAAATATTAGAAATTTATGTAAAGGGTTTAGTGAACAGCTTTCAAAATAAGGTTGTTAATCTGCTTTATTCAGTTACTGAGGTAAAATAAGCTTGACAACACTGTCTGAAGAACAGATTTCAAATTAATTTCTCCTTTAAAGCTCTCATGACAATCAATTTATTTCCAGGGAACTGGGCTGTTTTGTCATTGATTTGCTGTATCACTTTTTTTGGTCAGTTAACTAGTCTTAAGCAAAACCAGAAACACAGTACTGTGTTTTCAAGTAATCCTTGTTTTGATGCCTTTCCTTTAAAATACAATTCCGGTGTATTGCAGGGTTGTGAAAGAAATACAAAGGAAAGAAAGCACTAGTGGTGGTGGACTTCTGTCCTGTTTCTCAGTCCAGCTGTTTGTGATCACAGCCCTAACCTGATAAGATGCTGCAGGAAACTCCCTCTTCGCCTCTCCCAGCCCTGCCAGATTAAGTTTTGAGGAATTTGCCTGTTGGGAGGCATTGCTTATTACCACTGCCATGCAAAAATGCCTAATGGTGGGGAAACCAGCAGCGAGATACAGGATCTCAGCACTATAAGCAAAACTCTGCCTTTTTTTGCTCCTGTTTCAGTCTAAACCAGCAATGCTGGCCTACTGCCTGCATTCCTCTGTAATCGGTTGCCTCAGCATGGTAAGATTGCTTTGCGGGAAGTAGATAAGTATTCTACCTGCCAGCCAGGAATACAAAAGCTGAAATAGGAGGGATTGGGGAATGTCATATATACTTGGCAAAACTGGGGGTGGGGGTGGATGTTTAAAAGTGCCTGATGTTGTCTTGTGTATTAGGTGATTTGAAACTTAAAAAACAAACTAGCTTTCAAATCTAAAAGTCTGGAAAATAGCAGCAGCTGATGTATAGTGAGGTATAGAGATGTATTCTCAAACAAGGAGGTTTAATTCTGTAAATTATGTGAGCCTGTCTATGCATGGGGAGCTTTAATAAGCTTGTAAAAGCAAGGTTCAAGAAACTTGCATTACTTCAGGAAGCTTTGTTATAAACGCTCATTAAAAATGAAGAAAAAAACCACCTAAGTGGGCTTGAATTACTTGTGAAGGCACTATATGTCAGTAGGAGAGTTGAAGAAAAAACAAACCCAACAGAACACCAAAAACCATGAAACAAACCCAGAGAGGGTACTCCACTCAAGAGCAAGCAGCTCTTTACCAAGTCACCCTTCCAAAATCGTGCTCTGCCCTGCTCAGTTTTACTCCTCCAAACTCCAGTTGTGGTTTGCGTGGCTCCTGCTCTGTGTGAATGCATGCTGCCTTCCCTTAGCCTCCTGATGGGTATCTTCTTTACTGGCCTCAGGTTTCCACCTTCCCAGTATGTTCCCCTTGATTTGGGGTTGGGCAACAGCTGTTAGAGCAGCATCTCTGCCTGTTCACATCATTTGTAGGAACTGGAATGGGCAGGCTTACCTCTTTGCCAGCACCATGAATGAAAAGCTCACGTAACTGAGAAAAATAAGTGTATCGCCTCGGTAGCTTGGTGGCAGGAGGTTTAGCAGGTGTTTGCCTAAAAGTTGGCCCAATATTCTCATCCACCCTGAGGTAGGTGGTGGAAGGGTGCTCTGCTGGCCCTGGTCCAGAGAGGTGTTCCGTGCTGCCAGGGACTCCGCCACCCAGCCTGTGGCTGAGCTTGGCACCAGAGGCATGTTTCATGCTGACCGAGCAGCTGCTTTTTGACTATTTAGGAGCTTAAGTGAATTGGTTTGTCAAAAGAGAGGAATTGACCAAAAGGTGGCTGCCACTGGGTTTGTACAGGAGCATCTATTTTAGATGGGTGCTTTTTGGAGTGGTTTCCTTGTGGTCTATGGTATGCTGTCGTTGCTAGGTGCGTGTTAATCTTGTAGGGTGATGAAAAAATTGCCTAACAGGGATGTAAAGATATAAATGTTTAGATTTCACTGGTCCAAAGCATACACTGTTTAAATGCTGATGGAAAACCAGAAAGCACAGATTGTTTGCAAGCTAGGACATGTCCTGTAGTATGTTTACTCTAGTTTTTTTCTTCACTGTGTGTAGGAATGGCTTTCTTTTAAAGCGAGGACACCCAAGCATCTGCAGGGATTAGAAAAATGACTAGCCATTTTGGGTGACAGTGTTGCTTTTTTCTTGTTTACCTATCATCTTTGTGCAGGAGGAGGACTTGTGCAAAAGCTGTGTGCAGTCAGTACCAGTGCAGCTCCTGGCAAACGGTTTGATCTTATAGGTAGAAGATTACAAACTGATATGATCCTAGATGTTTTGAAGCCTCTGCAACAAACCAAAAGGGAAGGAGAGGTGTGCTTTGGTAAGCTTAAAATAGAAATCTGTGGGCTAGTCATAAATGGAGAGGAAGTGAGAAGACAGAATAGCAGAAAACTGTTCTTTCATGGCAATTGTTTACAAAGTGTGGATGTTTAGGCAGGTTTTTTATAGTGTCTGTTTGCTTTTTCTTCTGATGACTTACAAAACGTCGTGTTTGTAAACTTTCTGGAGAAATTCTTCTCCCCCCGATCCCCTTGCATGGCTAATAAACTTACTGCATGAACTCTTGCAGTTTTGGTAATCTGAATATGTAACAGTTATGATCAAAGTATCAGGAGGTGTTTTAGTTTCATCATGTTTAGGTTCTGGCTCTGAGTTATGAGACTTTTGCAAGACATTTTCAAGCTTTTTCTTGTAGTTTAAAAGGTAGAACTTTTTGTAATTCCTTCAAACAAACTAGTTTTGTGAGTCTTCAGGATCTTCTGAACTTGTGTGGTTTTCAACAGTCCTGGAGAATAAACTGAATACAACCGTAGTGTCTAAAAGAAATTACTTTTTTTCTGTCCTTACAGCTTGAAGTTAGGTTTTCAGTTTTAAGTTCCCTTCGTAACATAACAGTTTTTAATTTTCTGATTGCTATAGCGTCCCTCCCTTTTTTTAGAGGAAGAACTGCTGTAGTTAGGTTATTCTACTGACTTATCTTTTTCAATGGTGTTCTGTGGTTAGCTGCATGGTTTTGCAGTACTTCATTCCAAAGCCTTTTAGGGACCTTTTGTGGCCATAAGCTTTGTATCAGAAGTCCTCTGTCATGCTTGAGAGAATATATTTGAAAAACTCGTGGCAGAACATGGATTATAAAGTAGATGAAATATGAATGTATAGAAGACAGTTCCATGAACTTTGAAGCTTTGAAGACTGAATGAAAAGTCTGGGTGCAGAAAGATAATTCATAATAATTCTGAAGAGTGTTTCTGGTTCATTAACACCACAGTTGTTTATTAACAATCCAGTTACCTGCAACATGCCGCCTGCTTTTTCAAGTTTTTAAAAAGTATGCTTTGGCATTGCTTCAGTCATGACCAGTGTTCAATTTGGAGAGGAGGAAAGTGACCCATTCATGGAGTACCATTAGTGAGAACAGTAGAAATAGAACATGGACACCTAGATTCACAGCCTTGTGTGGAGTCTATACTCTTCTGTCTATGAACTGCTGCTTTCCTGCTCTTTATAATACAGATTAAATTTACTGTAAAGAAAGAGGATGAAATGTGAGGTACAACAATATCAGTCCTATTGAAAACTTTGACATGAAAAATGTAACGGTTTTGATTGGAGATGAAAATTGTAGAAAACAGTTTTTACTGGGCGGATTAATGTAGAGGAAAAAAATTACTTTGGACATGCAGTTGAGATAAGAAGAGAGGCTTGTTCTTTTGTTTTTAACACACCTGTAGGAGTCAACTCATAAGAGGTGTTATTACCTGCAAGCTGTGACTTTTTTATTTTTTTTAGGCCATTACGCTGCATTAGCAAATGTCGTTTCGGTGTAGATCAGTAGTCTTGTAACTCAGACAGTAACTATGAGCTGTCCTCTATCAGAAAACAGCACGTCTCACATAGGGAACATGATATGGGGACTTGATGCTTGTCTGACAATTCTCAGCAAAGTCTTGTCACTGTGGCCTCTCAAAAGTGATTTTTTTTATTTATTTTGCACTAGAAGAGGAAGAGATTAATGTTGGTCTGCAAGCCTAGTGGATAGTGTGACGTTTGTGTGGATAACCCTTGGTTTACATTAAGGTTTTTTCTGTGTTTTTAAAATCAGTAGAAGGTAGCACAGGTAGTTTCTAGACTTTTTGACTAGTATCGTACTATGGATACAGTAAAATAGTAGAACTTCCCCTTTAAAAGTATGTTTTTGGATATATCTGTGTTAACCCTTAGAGAGAGCTTTTGGTTGGTGGTTCTACATCCCTTCCTGAATCTGTAGTGATTCTACTTAAATTACCACAGATTTACTTGGCATTAAAACTGACGTGATAGTTCTCATTGTCGTACTGTAGTTTCATGACATACAGTTTCTTGCCTGCTAATAGAATATGAGGTCTTTTTGTATTTAAATTTTGTTACTGTAATTGATACCTGAAGTTTCAGAATATTTTAGTAACCTGTCTTTGAAAAATTTAGTGGTGAATGCTTGTTTACTTGATTTTGAAAATTTGAAGACATAAACTATTCATTATATATAAACTAATGGCATTATTTGCTTACCCAAATACTGTAGGGGAGGACACAGCTTCATGTTTAATTATTTGATTTTACAACGTGGCAGTTAGTTAAAAAAAAATAAAAAATTACCTTAATATACTTGAGTCTACTCTGAACTACTTATGGTAAGTGTTGGTAGCTGGGCACTGCAAAGCTCAGTGTCCACTTTGACAGCTTTTTGTGTTTTTTTCACTCTTCAGTGTTGTTAACATAAGACCCTGTCAAGCTGAGGAAGGTGAACTTTTGACTTTCAGCCTGCAGTTTCTGATTTGAGTTCATGCGATGTTTGTAACCCCAAAAAGGCACTATTAAGGAAATGAATTAGTGCTAACTCTTGCCTTTTTCAGTGAGCCGGCTTTCTTTTGTGCCGTGGTACTGTTTAAAGCTGAAGCAGGTGATAGTGGAAGCTGTAGAGTTCCTGAATTCTTCAGTTGGCACAGTGCAGGAAATGGGGCAATGAGCTGTTATTGTCCTGAACACACTGGTTTAAGGTGTCATTTTATAAATGGATTTTTAAAAATAAACATGAAGATCTATTACATGAACAGCTAAAAACTACTGAAAAATGTGAAAGCAGTAGAAATGTGTCTTGTTCTCATCTGTAATTTATAGTACTTGAACAGTGTAGGGAGGAGGTCTCCACCATTATTTCAGTTATTTTTTCCTCCCGTTTGTTTTTCTTCTGTCTGTCATTCTGCATGCAGTAGATGTTATCTCCACAGTAGCTCTAATCCATTAACTAAGGTCTAACACTAACGCTTCACACTGTGTAAGATGACACATTGGATCCTGCCGTGACTTACCTGCATGGTTTAGTTCTGTGTACATACAGAGCCATCAGTGAAGCTGGCATGACCAGATTCACACTCTTGAAGTTCGAAGGGTCATTCGTACAATCTGGTTTGATCCTTTGCAAATGTGACCAAAGTAGTTTGGTCAACCTCAGAAGCTGGATCAAAGGATGTTAAAAACCTGAGTACTGAAATAGATGGTCACCATTGTTTTTTGACCAGTAAGCTCTTCAAGAATTTAATTACCTTTAGGTTATCTGTTTTCAAGATTAAGTTTTCAGATAACCAGTCTTGCTGTTGAACATGTTGCTGAAAGGTTGGAATAACTTTTTTTTTCCCTACCTATAAAGGCTATGACTACGTAAAGACTATGACTGTTTGTGCCAAAGAATATCTATTAACCTATAATAGCAGCCTGTGCAGCTTTATTGCTAGCCAGTCTGTGTCCTCTTCATCCTTAACAGCAAGAACTGTTGGCATGCCTGAAACTGTGCACGTTTTAAGACTTGGTAGGCAAAAATCTGTAGATGCAGGTAACACAAACCTTTTGAAAAAAGAGGAGGGAGAGAGGAAGAAAGATCTCAGAAAAGTTGAAGTAGACTGTGTCTTCAAAACTTGTCTCAAAATGAAAAAATATATATTTTTATATTGATATATTTATATACAGAACAAATGTTTGACATGAATATTCTTTTTTTAAGAGAATTCATTTATTTAGCATTGTTGCTCTGTCACTGTAAGTGCAGCTCGGCTTTCTGTAACTTAACCAATATTAATGTATAATTAATGGTCTGAAGAGAGTAAAGCCTTTTCTGTTATGCTTGTACAATATTTTGAGAGCACTGAGTCTCTGCCATCCATCAAGAAACTGGATGGTCTCCCAGAAGTGTTGTCCCCAGTCCACACGTGTGAGTGTACATACATACGTACCAGGCAGCAGAATTGAATTAAGAGTGGACAGCTTACTGTGCTGCATGGCTTATCTGCACCAGGTATTTGCAGCTTCTCACAGTGCTTGCATTACCTTCAGTATGTTATTGGCTTAGTGGGATCTTAGGGACACGTCAATCAAGATATAATGTAATGCTAGAACTAAAACTCAGGCTTATTTCCATTCCTGCCCACCTTCTCCAGTCCGTCTTTGACATGCATGTGTGGTCTTGCTGAATTCAGAATTCAAAGTAGCTGGATTTCTCTGAAACACTTTTCAATATGAGTTTACCAGAGATATGTTAAAGTGGAAGGCTAAATGAAATGCAGGGAAGGCTTGCAAAGCACTTAATCTTATGCGCAAATTAAGCACCTAACCTCTTGGTGTGGGCATTTTTTTAATTTATTCAATTGTATATATTGTATTTTCTTAGAGGCAATGGCTACCGAGCAGTAGGTAGGTAACTGACTTCTAGACACAGGAACAATCCAGTTTGTCTACTTACTGGCTTTTAAAAGTAAAATAAAAAGTTAGGTTCCAATTTTGAGGCAGTTAGCAGAGGAAAGAATATTCAAAATTACTTGTGGTTTGGTTTTTGTTTTTAAATCAAGGCTTTTTTCCTTTTAACTACCTTCATTGAAACTGAAATGCTTTCAAGTACATGCTAAATAAGCAAATAGAGATATCGTCATATATACGGTCTACCGTGAAGGCTTATTTGTGAATGAACTCCAGCATAAAGAGTTGTCAGATAAGATGAGGTATCATTATATTTTACTTTGGAATAACTTTTTTTCTTTACTCTGTTCTGTACTAGTTCTGGTAAGTATTGGGCTGGCAATGCATGCAACAATATATGTTAATGAATATACCTATGTAACGTATAATTATAAAATTCCTATGGTTATAACTTTTGTAAATTTTTGGGTTTTGTTTTTATTTTTGCTTGATGGAGTTATTTTCTGCACAGAATCTCTACCTGGAAGATCTATTTTTCTGGAAAACTTAAGATAATAACTAGAATGACTGAAACATTGTTAATGCAATTTTTGATAACAAGTACTCTCAGAATGCTTTGCTAGACCTAGTCATTATTTGTATGACATGTAAATAATTTTGCTGCGCTGGAATATATCATGGATGTTAGCCACTGGAAGGAAATATAAGAAAGCTGGATCTTTAATTTTTTTAACTTTGATTTTAATTTCGGGGCAAAGAATTTCTATTATAATGGTATTGCTGTCTTAAGAGTGGCTGGAAAAATTGAAGCTACTGCTTTTGAGATTGCGCATTTGTCTACACACACACACAAACTTTCAACGTGGATATTAACCTTTTTTCTGTTTCTAAGCAAAAAGATGTTGCAAGAAGTCTGTTACTCATGTCTCAATTTGGAGGTATTTTTATACCATAAGCTGTAATACTTAATCATCTAGGGCTTTCATACTTGTTCTTTATTTGTAGTTTAATTGCTTTTTTTCAAGTGATGTGAAGTTTCATCATGTGATAATTCTGGCTTCTAAATTTACTTTTGATATAATTTATAATCAATAAGTCAGGAAAGGTTTATGGACGATGACTAGATAAAGAGTAAGTGATAACCTGCACATATTGCTCAAAATGAAGTTTATCTTTTACTTTGGTTGTTGCTTTAATGATGCCCTGTAATTTGTATGGAAACTTGCAAATACTGTATTGCGGTTAAATACCTCATGGGATTTTCCTGTGAAATATTACAGTTTAATTTTATATTAATGGGGACACATCTAGTTTCTTGATGGGAATATAGGAAAGATGAAGTGTTTCCTCTGCAGAAGGTGAAAACTGAGGCTGGTTTTCATAGGTGTTGAGTTAAACGTCAGTCTTCTATTCAGAAAATCTGACTGGATAATTTAATCCTCATTAAGATGCATTGATGATCAATATGTCTTTGAGGTGTGTAAATAATTCTTAACTACATGGGAATAATAATCAGAGTATAGATTACTACAAAAATTACAGGTTCACTACCACTGGGCTTTTTTCTGATGGTAATCTGGGAGATTATTTTTACCAGCAAATAGGGAAAGGTGAATGCATGCTGAAGAGTGTTTGTGTTGGTTGTTCTAGGGCTAGCCATTGATAAAAAGACACTTTTTATGCTGTTATACCTCTTTGTATAGCTATTTACCTTATTTCATACCTTTTAAATAAAGCAATAGGTAACCATTAAAGGTAACTGTTATTGAAAGAACATACAAGGCTTGGACATGTCTTTAGTATTTTTTCCCTTCATTGTCAGGGGTGGTCACTTGGGCAATTGAAGTGGGTTAGAAGCACTATCCTTCCGTAAATGATATTCCTACAGGAACCCAATGTGGAACTATACATTTTTCAGTCATGAGTATAAAGAAATTAAGAGCATGTAGAGTGTGGTAGTCCCCTTCTAAAACAAACAAACAAAAACAACAAAAAGAACAACCAAAACCCCCAAAAAACCAAACACGAGCGCACTCACTTGCAGGACCAGAAATATCCCCATTTACCCAATGAAATGGGGTTAATGAACAATTTATTTTTTAAAAAAAGTATATTCACAGTTACATATGGTGGTGTTACATGTAGAAGGTCCTTGAATATACATGCAGCAAATCTGCTCTTGATTTAATTCCTTGGTAACACACATATTAATGGTAGTTATACAGAGAATTGGGTCATGAGTTTCTTTACCAACAATTCCTAAGTGTGTCAGAAAGAAATTAAATGCTGGTATGGAAAAAGTCTCTTTAGAAGTTAGTCTTCAATACAAAAGATGAGGAAAACACGTTGTTTTTGTTCTGCTTGGCTGCGGTGTTATTGTAGGAGAAGGCATGCATAACCAAACTTGTCCAGAGGTGTGTTTAATACACTTGGAAAACATTAACTTCTTTCTGTAGCTGTATTTGTTGCTCCTGTAAGCCTATTGCATGGTCTGATGATGGGATAGAATTCCACTTGTTTGTTTTATACCTTAAGGTGAAAGTAACTGTGTTTTGAGGGTGGCTTTGGTTTTAAAATAAAATTTTAACTCTCAACTTTCTGGATTTGAGATGCTTATTTTAGGGAAAGGGGACTAATTATTAAGCTATTCGCTTGTTGATAATGTTCAAATTTGTCATAGTTTTTTGCGGTTTGTTTTGTGAATTACCCTCCTGCCTGAGGGTACAAAGCAGGAGCTGGGATTCACATGTAGTGGCTGGTCCTGGCTGCTCAGGGCTGGCAGCTGGTGGCTGGTGTGCAGAGTCAGCTCCTGGTCTGGCCTGAGATCTCCGTGCCCCTCCGCCTACCCCAAAAACAGTTGCCACTGCAGGTTGCTTCGTGTGCTTCCACAGGCCCCTTGATACTGCACTGGGGTTGTTGAGCCATTTCAGTAATCAGGGCCTATTTAAAATACAGCTTTAAACACGGGTCATGTATGGAAGAAAGGTAGTAGGGCATGTCCTAATAACTCAGCTGCTCACCTCTCTTCTGTTCTCCCCCTCTTGCCATTTAGAGTAGGGTTTGCAGTTGTTTCCTTACAGACACGCTGAGTGTACGGCATGTTAAGCTAGGACATGCAGAATGACCTAGGCTGGTGCCAGTGATGTGACATCTGTAAAATAGCTCCTTCAGAAGCTTGCTGTCTCTGGAGTAACATTGAAGGCCATGGAGGTGGGAAGTAGAGAGTCCGGCTTTCTCTGCTAGGGACTCCTAGCTGGTGGAAATTTTCTGGGGCTTGATTAGGCCCTTTCAGCCTCGGTTGACTAATGGCTGCAGTGTCCAAACACTTGGCCATTTGTCCCAGCCTTGGCCTTGGCACGGCTTCCATGGTCAGCTGGCACCATCAAGGACAGCCTCAGCTGGGGCTCTTTGCATGCTGTAAACACAAACTGTGAGCTCCAGCTGTGTTACTAGTTTTATTTTGCATAAAATTGTAAAATACGAGGAATTCCAAGTTTTCATTTGTGAACTCAGTACAAACTGGTCACACGAGCATGTTTGAATTTCTTGTGATGAATTTCTGACTTACTACTTCAGTTGGGGCACCCAGTATATAACTTTAAGATACTAAGACAAATGTAACTGACGAGCTAGCATAGAAAACAATGGCAGCTTTAGTCTAGAGCTAAGCACCTCTCTGATTTTATGATAAGCAGCAGTATGTAAGTACATGTCACTCTTAGTTCTTGGATAGCTGCTATGGATGCTGGAAGACAGACTGTTAACAGGTATATAGCACAGAAAAGAAAAGGTCTAACTTGCTGGAGGACGTGTGACAGTTCAGCAGTGACAATGCATTTTGTACAATCTTTGATATCATTCATAATTCTCATTATTTTGCGAAAAACTTTGACATGGAATTTCATCCTTGTCGCAGACAGCTTTAGGGTGAAATTCCTACACACTCTTGTGTTTAGTTGCCAGCATTCGTTGGAGACCTGGGCCCGAGTTTAGAGAACTTGGGTTTGTCAGGGGCAATGGTTGAATTTCACGTAGAAATTGATACATAAGTGGAAAAGAAACGTTAGCAGTTTAAGAAAAACATAGGGGACCATCATCTGAAAATTAAACCTAGCCTGCCAAATCTACTTCAAGTATGGGCTAGGTTATCCAGCTGACATGCTAGGCTTTCTACAGAGCGGGACTGACTTTGCTGTGAAATGGACCTGTAATTACTTGTGCTGCTATGCATAGCCAGTTAAATAAAAATCATCAATTTGTTTGGGTTTATGTTTTAGTTATAAAAGAGTTTGGGGTGTTGTTTTTTTGTTTTGGTTTTTTTCTGGATAGCAAGTATATATATATATATAAATATTAAAATGTTGATGCTATTTTATCAGCTTCTATACTTGAAGCTTGAATGAGTAGGAAGATCTAGCTAAACTGTAGCGCTTGAACAAGTATTGCTCTGCTGGGGAGCGATTAGGATTAGATACCAAATTTTCCACAGGGTCTCCAAGCATGGCTTATCCTGCAGCACACTCTGCACGAGGAGTGCAGGGGCTACAATGCAATTTTCTTGCTTTCTCCAGGCTGAGTGCTGGAGAATCCTGCGATTGTTGCTCTCTGCTGAAGCCCAACTAAAGTGGAAGAGAATTAGAACATACTTAGAGAAAGGGTATGGTGGAAGTGTAAGATAGGAAGCATTGGGGTTGGCAGGTGAGAAAGGTTGGCGAATACGAGCAGAAGGGTCAAATAGCGTTTTCCCGAGAGCAGAGAAGTCTGTAAGCTCCAGGAGCATTAGGAGTCACAATGCAGCACGAGCCCTGAAGGTCATGCTGACAAAGCTTTGAATCTGGCTACCAAAAACCTTCTTTCTTGTCTAGTGGCTGGCCCGCAGCAAAGAATGACTTGCTCCTTTTACCCAGCAGCGGACTAGCAGGTAGGAAGCTATTTCTGCGAGTGAAAGGTTGTTGGGTTTTTTTACCTCAGAGGGTGGAAGGAGGAGAAAAGACAGTGCAGTATAATTCATGTAGTCACTGGAGTTTTTGGTATAAGATGAACACAGTGCTGAATAAATAGTTTGAAACGTAGCTGCTAGAAAATTAGAGAATGTGAAATTAAAGGCTTCATATACAGTCTTAACCCATCTTCACCTTTTTTGAATGTCCTTGATAATTAGATAGCTGCATATTTTATGTAGCAGCAACCATTTCTGAATAAGAAAGCCCATTTTCTGGTTAAAATAAATGAAAAATTAATCTGCTGTGATTAACTGCAGTCTGTATATCAAGAATAATTTTAAACCAATAGGAGTGTATAGTGGGTTATATGAAAATACTGCTCTTAATCCACCTAAAGATCACCTCTTCCTTTTTTCCCCAGCCTTAAAAACCAACCAACCAACCAGAAAAAAAAACAACAAACAAACCCCAAACCAAAAATCCCCCACCAAACCCCCCAAAATCCAAAGCAAACAAACAAAACCCTCACCCCACACCTTTGGGAAAGAATAGGGAATTTCTCTTAGGAAAAATGTGCAGCCTAAATAAATGAGTCTTGACAACTTCCAGTTTTGATTTTAGAAAGTATACAATAGCAAACTATCAATAGGCTGACAAAAAAAGGTATGAGAATTTGTTGAATGCTTTTGTGTGTCTGACCTGAGTTTTCTGTGAGAAGGGAATTGTTTTAGCTGCTTCTAAGTATAGATTACACATCATTACGCAGGGGTGATTCACTGCACTGTTTTGTTGCCTGCCTTTGGTGCCGTATAGAATTTTGCATCTTGTGGCCTTTCAAGCGTTTCACATTTGCTTTTTGTAGTGATGTGTGAGTAAATATGTTTCAGAATTCTAAGTGATTTTAAATTGATCAGTGTCTTTAGCTACTTAGAGAAAACCTACCCTATGTTTTAAGGCAGATATACAAATAAAGGGAGATTACAAAACTGTCCTGGTGTTGGTCCTGTCTAGCTTGGCCAGCAGTCTAGGAAACACTCGTATTGTGCAAGTCTCTTTGTAGCTAGCCTTTAGTGAGGTAGAATTTGGTAATTGGTATGGTAATTAACCTGGAAAACTATACTCTGCTTTGCTTGCCAACTGGCTTTATATGCTGTGATGTTAATTGGTAAACTGATCTAGTGAAGAGAGGCTTGAAATGTTTACAAGCTTGACTGTATTTAATTCCTCTCTTATTTTAATGAATGGCTCTTTTCTGTTTGGGCATTTTTATGTTTTTGATTCAGGTTTTTTTTCAGTTTGTGAAAACTGGCTTCAGAGTTTTGGTGTTCATGAAGATTTTTTTTCTAAAATAGAAAAACCCAAACTCCTAACAAAACAACTTTTTTTTTTTGTGGGATGTTCTTGGATATGAATTTCTGGCTTCATGAATTTATGTATGCTAGGCTGTAAAACATTGACATGTTTTAATGTTAATTCTGAGTGCCTTACATATGGTGTTAGCATTTTATTTCAAGAATATGTATACAATTTGACAGAATGTGATCTGCATTAATTCAAGACTGTTTTGTCAGTTGAGAGTAAATAGAATTGTTTTATTGAGGTGAAACCTGTATGGTAAATATTGAAATATGTAGGAAGTTTGTAAGGGGATGATGGATTTACTAGTTACAGATGATAAAAACTTGTCTTGACATTGCCTTCCTGCTTTATAGTAGGCATTTGGGCGATTTTTTACTGATTTAAACTGAGGCAATGGCCCATGCCTAACCTAAGTATACACTGCAGGAGTTACCTGTGATTCTTTTTAGAATACTCACATTTAGAACATGGAAGCCCCTCTATATATGCATTTATATTCTGGTTCACAATGCACTAATTTTACAACTTACTCTTTTCTGTAAGAAGCATTTGTTACTATAGGTATTGGGGATGTAATGAGGTCTTCATGATGATGTGGGTTTCTCTGAAAAAAAACCATAGATGAAACATAGTGAATTATAAGAATTCTTATTAAATGTAATTTTATTTTTATAGGTTATTCAGCAATAGTTATGAACTCCCGTTTACGAGCCTTAGGTGGGAGGATAAATAACATACGAGCATCGGAACTACCGAAAGAGAAAACGCGATCAGAGATAATCTGTAACGTTCACTTTTTGGATGGCTCAGTACAAAGCTTCAAAGTCAACGTAAGTTTGGAAAAGTACTATTTTTTAAACGTATAGACATTTGTTTGAAAGCTGAAGATCAAATGTGGGACCCTGAGGCATGGGATTTCCAAAAGATGTTGAGGAAGTAGCTTTGCCATTACAAATTGCAGTATTACTAGCTATGAAATGGATTTTTAAAGTTCTATTGTAATTTTCTTTAAAGTCAACCAGCTGAAATGTAATGAAATCATGCCATTCAGATTGTATCTAGGAGAAGGTCTTCTGTATAATATGGGAACCATGAAGAAACAGATCTGGTGATTGTTATTAGCTATGAATAAGTAATTCATATTTAAAAGGAACTCCTAAATTTAGATTTGCTCCTCCTTTTCTCCTGTCAAAGGACTGGTAGTGCTAAAAGGAGGAGGTCTTGTACTGACATCACTACAGGAGGTTACACATTTTTCTGAAATGCAAAGGTGATGAAAATAGGGAAGACATGGCTTGGTAGGTCAGTTCTGTTCGGTCTTTTGTACTTCAATGTAGTCTCTTTATCTGGGAGTGGGGAGAGAAAAGGGATTAATGGTGGTTTGTATTGTACATTTTTTACTGTATTGTGTTAAATATTTTGGTTTATAGCCTTCAGTACTGATCAAAAGTATTAGTTCATTTTTAAATGAAGACAAAGGAAATACATTTACTCTTTAATCAGTTCTCAGCAGAATTACCTGACTATGCAGAAGAACTGTGGATGAATTTAAGTATAATTGTGTAAATTTGTATATATTAGACTTGTTTTATTCAGTTTGCCCTAGTTGAGAAGCAGCGTTTTGCTGAGGAAGCTGTTGTTGGATATCCTAGATTAATGCAATGCTTTCTTACTGGAGGTTCAAAACTTCACCTGAAAACTGTATTTAACGAAGTGTTCTCATAGTTATTGAAATAGAAATGATTTGATAGGTAAACAGGTGCTTATTATTTTAATATATACAGAATTAGTCTCAATATATTTTATATACTATGTATATTTATATATGTGTGTGTACGTATATATGAAGCAGCTAAGACTGAGGAGTGGAGTATAAGGAAAGCCGGTATATAAGAGAAAGAGCAACACATTAAGTATACAGTTACCATTGTTCATCTCCAGCATGCCCTACGTCAATGAGCTAGCATAATTGCCCTTGCCCTCTGTTCAAGGATCTTTGACAAATGAGGGATTTAAAACTTTTTGAAATCCATGCGTTAGTAGTGTATTCTTCCTTGTAAACAAGTGTTTAAACAGCTTTAGATTTAGCACTTGGCCTGAAGTCCAGCACTGTACAAGTGAATTTTGCTTCTCATTTCATCCTTTTAGCAGTGAGTACAATATGGTAATTGAGAACCATTTTGAAACTCCAGACCCAGCTGGCTTCTCTCCCTGCCTTCAGTGTAGCCCCAGGGTGTCCCTTCTGGTACCTCCTGTGTCCTTCATCAATTGGAAGAGCCTCCTTTACTACAGCTGTAATGCTGAACTGGTGTAGAGGTAATGCAGGTCCCATTACTGCTTTATTGAAAAGAAATGGGGAGCATGGCTATGTTATAGGCTAATGCAAGGAAGAGGTTTACCAAAAGGTCTATGATCTTCGAGTACTGAGCTTTTATACCTGACTGAGGGAGCCTGTGCTTTATCTGGCAGGATGGCCCTTCCTGATTATCTTAGCTTGACATCTGCCTTAGAATAGGCTTTGCTCTGCTCTCCTTGTGTTGCAAGGTCCAGTTCTCAAGGGTTTGGAGCCAGCTGTGGAAAATTTGTATCCAAGTTCTGCTTATGTTAACAGAAAAATTCAGCTTCATGAGGTTTGTACTGACTGTGTTTTTAATTGCCAACATCATTCAGTTTTACGTTTGTGAGCAAATAGTAACTCGGGTCTGTGGTTAGTCTGGGAATCAGCTAAGCACATACTGAAGGAAAATAAGTTTTGATTTTCCCCACTAGTGAAGTCGTTCTGTGTTGCTTTAGAGAAACTCTTTCTCATATCAATACATTAGTTTCTAGATCTGATTTTGCTCCATACTTTATTCATTTCTGGATGCCAGGTCAATTGATAATTCTATATTTTTAAGAAATTAAATATGCATATCACATGGCATGATTATCCATAAGACAAATTAACAGCAATGTATTAATATTGTATCAATAGATTATTAAAATGAAGGTGCTTTCTGAAATGGCTAGACATAGATCAAGATACATGGATAAAAAGGCATGTCTTGTGAATGTTGTAAATATGTTGTCTGGTTTTGTACTTTCTCAGTTTTTACTGTTATTGCTGAAATCTGTTGAATTTTTATCTCCTGTCTGACTTTGGAGAATTGGAACTGGATAGGATCACCTCTTTTAAAGCATAAGGTCTCTAGTGTTTTCTCCTTTTAAAGAGCTTCAACATTAACTGTAAATTAAGGTTGGGAATTTTTCAGGGTTGTATGTTCATCGGCTAGTGGTACCTGACTGTGATTTATGAAAGCTCTAAGTTTGGATGTATGTTACACTTCAAACTAAACATTACGGTACTACTCATGTATACATAAGTATGCTTTACATTCACAGTCAGGATTATACTTTTCTACTGCAAATAGTGGAAAGTGAATGGGGTAAAGCAGAATACTCAAAGCTTTGCCCTTGTCCATTTAATAGCATAAATGGAATTGAAGACTTCTCCCATACTAATGGCAACAGGCTGAAGAATACTGAGCATTGTTTTGTCATGTATCAGCTCTCTGAACACAGCATTCTTACTGCAGGAGGATTTCTTTCTTTAAAAGGCAAAGGAGGATTGTATAGAAAAGTAACATCAAATAAAAGAAACATCAAGGGTAAGAAGAAACTTGAGAGAAATTTGCTTTGAGTTTATGCAAATAGATATTCCTAAGCTGTCGTTTCTGTTATCTTGTTGGCACTGCATGGAAGCTCAAGACTAGTAAATTTGAGGTGGATTTAAATTTAATACAAAGATGATAAACAGTCCAAACTTACAATCTATTGACACATTGAGAAGAACAACTTCAATATTTTGAACTAGTAGTAAATGACATCTTTAAAATGATGGTAGAATGTTCATGGTATCTCCAAATACTGAACCTTTTAGAGAACAGGGAGAATGGAGATGTGACTGACTTTTCATTCTGTAGAAACAGGATCTTTATAGAGCCCACACAGATGATTTTCATCAAACTTTGTTAGCAAAGTGCATGGGCCTATGAAACTTTCAAGTTTATAGCTATAGGTCTCTATTGTTCTCCTTGGTGGTACTTTCTTTTCCCAGTGGTTTTATCTGTAGCAGTAAGAATGAAAACGAAATATTCTAATATTGGGCAAAGGAAGAAGGAAGGTGGATTTTGCTTATAAAAATAACCTGGGGGACTTTCTATTTATTGAGAAACCTGAAGATAGCTGCATAACTTGATTCTTGCAGATTTGTTCTTACTAAGTACTTCTACCAGAGAATATCAGTGGCCTGACCAACTGTAAATAAAGATTTAATTTTAAGAAACAGTGCCATTTTTATCCTGGGTTTTTTTTGGCTTTGGCTGATTAGTGAAATTGCAGGCTTTTTTGTTCGTTGTTTTCATTTGAAGGAGTTGATACAGTTTCAGTGAATCTGAAATTTGTATTGATGGTGTCACAAAGAGTTAATCAGTATAACTTGTGGTATGTGCTGTTTTCAGGTCATCATGAAAGTTCACATGGGAGCACAGACAGACACATTCCACTAAATTACTTACAGGCCAAATAGAAATGTATGTGAACTCCACAAGGCTGAAATGGCCTTTCTTGTCTTGCCCCCGTTATGTGTTTCAGTATTTAAAGGGAACATGTCCGTAGTTCAGGCAAAGAACAGAAGGTATACATAAGCTAAGAGTTGGAAATGTTCTTCTTTCAGAAACATTTCTGAGACAAAGACTTGACTGTACTTGGTAGAAAATGTTGCACTTGATTTTAATTATATCTGGGTTTTCTTGAAGCCTCCCAATACATTTCAGGTGTTTGAATTTTGTGAGAAGGTTAATTCACTTCTGTCTCTGGTGTTCCTTCTGTCTTGCGCTAGAGCTGTAATGCATAAGCTTTCCACATGGAGAAAATGTTAGTTGTCATTCTAATCTAGACAGAAGGTGCTCACATGCCATGTTTGGGTATGTTTAATAGCTGTATATTGAGCAATAATGCAAACTTATTTCTAACTTCTGATATAAACCTGCAGGAATTTTCTGTTATTGCTCTACATTGACTCATTTACCAGGAATGACCACTTGGGAAGTACACCTCTCAAATTCCAGTAAATTGTCTTTTATGTAGGAATAAAATTGACAGTGTCAGATCACTTCTGTATTTCATTGTCTTTCTGAGTTGATGCTCATGTCTCAGTACCTGTGATTTTTGGGTTTAGACTACTTAGCTTTTAGTAATAGAGTTCCCTTCTAGAAATAAAATGATTAAGCAGTAATAATGAGAAAAGGTGCACAATGTGAAATGCAAATTAAGGAATGTTTTTCCTTCCTCACCATCTCAGTTAAGCTCCTTCTTCCAGTATTTGAGAAGGAACATGTTTTTTACAGCTAACACCAACAATTGCTAATGCTGCATTTAAAATAATGGGCAGAGACAAGTCTTAAAGGTTCTTTTTGATTGTGGGTACGGGTTTTATAATTTTCAACTTCTCATAGTAAAATGCAATGATGCAGAATTGTTGAATCTTTGTCACTAAGTTTTCCTATTGGATATTGTTTGATAATACAAGACAGTTTAGTGCTAATATGTTTCCTTCATGTTGAAAGAACTGCTGGGTTAAGTTTCAGGCTGGCAACAAATATTTACTTTTATATTGAGGCACATCAGTACGCTCCATGACTGAAAAACTGTAAAAGTATTAAATTTGATGATGTCTTTGAGGACAGTTAGAAGGTGATCTGACTTCCGTTGTTAGTCTTAGCCTTTCATGGGGCCTGGCTTAATATTAAATGCTGAAGGAAAGAATTAGTGGAGGAGAGATTTTTCCGGTTAGAACTGCAATGACTAACCTTGTGTATGTTTGTTTTAAATCATTTTTGAGGCAGAGGAAATGCAGTGGGTCAGAATGCTGTGGGCTTGGATAAATATTTTGTGAGACCTTTATATAGGAAAATACTGGGCTGGAGTGTATGGAATCTAGAAGAGTTAGGGGATGGGCAGGGATTTGGCTCAAGAGGTGGCAGTAGATCTTGCTGAAGAGGAGATGTTAAACAGTGCAAGGGTGTTAATAGAGTTCTTGACTGTCAAATTTTATGTGTTGCTATTGAGTCTTACATTTTCGATTTACTAAAAAAAGATTCAAGGCATTATTAACAAGGAAAAAAGAGGCAGGAATATGAGGTAGCAGATAGGCTATCTTGAACAAGGAGTAATTGCAGTGAGGGAAATCAGTAGTGTAAACTAATAGCTTTCATAAGATGAGGTAATGTGTTTTTCTAAGCTCAATTTTCAGTTGTAAACAATAGAGGAGGAGAACACTGTAGTTTCAGGCTGAGCTGCTGATGTGTTACTGTTCTGAAAAAGGTGAATGCTGTTACACATCAGGCAGGAGTCTTTAGCCAATGTCAAGGAAGTACTAACAGTGTTAGTCTTGGCATCAAGGCCACCCTCCAGGGAATGTCACATGTAGATCCTGGTTACTCACAAAGAGGGAAGTTCCAGTCAGGCAGGCATAGAAAGGGCAACTAGGATACTCTGTAAAGGTCTGGACCTAAGGAAAGAAGAGGCTGCTCTGTTTGTTCCGGCTGTACAAAATCTTGCACGCTCTGAGTAAGAGCATCAGGTGGGTAAATAAATGCCAGGAAAAAGACAGAGTTAGTAGAAGAGCAAATAAATTAGCTGTGTAAAATTAGTGTGGAGATTAAAAGAAAGTGTAGCACTTAGTTCAATTTCATAGGCATGTTGGGACTGAAGGACGCAGGCTATTTGCTGGTGTATGACTGTTACAGGCTGAGTTAGGAAAGGATCGCCTCAAGCAGCATGTGAGGGGCAATGGGTATTGTGTCTGAAAAGTTCAGCTGGTGCTTAGCTGTGAGGTTATCATTGCCAGAAAGTGGGGGCAAAGCTTTTGCAGAGCGGAGGGACAGGGAGATGTGCTGTATGTTGCACTGTCCTCTTAAAGTGTCACTTTGTACCACTTACCTTGTAGAAGTTAACAAACTGAAAAGGATTACTTGCTTATTTACCTCTCTACTCCAAACAGCAAATAGTCTTCGCTTATGTTTATGCAGTTCTTGGGACAGTGGGTCTTGATCACCCCAGCTTCTAGGCAGTATTTGATGTTAAAAATAATGAAGGGGTTCTTTCTCTTCAAAATGGTGTAGCTTGCTAGAAATTAAACTTGCCTAATCTAAATTCCCTAAATATAGCAGGAAATTGTTGTGGTGCAGGCAGGGTGTAATAGGTGTTATGACTGCTTTAAATACTAATTTTTGGCCTCTCCAACATAATGTGAAATATACTTCAAGGTACGTGTAAATGGAGGTGAACAGTGCATGGTTATGAGGTGGCTTTTAACAGTTCAAAATAAGGACTGGAAGGTGCCAGGAAGACTAAATAAATGGAAATTTCTTTTCAAGATAGAAACAAACAAACCTCTTTTTAGTAGAAAAAACTTAAAAATTCTTAAGATTATCTTAAGAGCTTGTGTCATTGTAACAGTGGCTAATTAGGCTAGTGTGGAAAGTGCATAATTACTACTTCTTTTAAATCTCATTGTAGAAGGCAGGAGACGTGCTGAGACTGTCTTTACTTGCTGTAATGGTTGACAGGGTTAAGGAGAACTTGGTTCTAATGCCCAGTTTAGCTGAGCAGTGTTGATGTTGTTTTGCCCTCTTCTTAGGGTGGAAGGGAGTGAAAATATGATGTGTTGTAAAGTACTTGACACATAGTATTAGAGTACAGTGTGGCTATGGACTGTATTGAAATGGATGTCAGCATTCAAAAGCAGTGATGTGACATTCTTAGCCTGCCTCACTTTACACCTAGATCTCAAAACTGTTTATGTGTAAAATAGATTGAAGGTTATGCAGTATGAGCTGTGTGGCAACTTTATTTTTAAGTGTATAGGCTGAAAAATAATTCAGGTGTTTCTTAAAGCTAAAGCCGAGTAAATACAGATTTTCTTCAGGAAAAACAAAAACCTTCAGCTTCAGGAATTCTAACAATTGAAGAAAACTTCAGCAATTTAAAATAACATTTTCTAACTAACTGATTTGTGGAGTGAGTGCTTGATCTAGGCACTGTGGAAGAAATGTTGTGCTTTTAATACCAGAGGGCAAGAATTGGAGCCACAGAAAAGTAGTGTTGGAAATTTCTTGTGATAGGAAATGTGGGGAGGAGGAGGAAGAGAAGGAAACAGTAGTAGATATGAAGATGGAGGAGACCAGTACTGGATGAGCAGCTGGGTTTAGGGTTGGGAGACCTTTAGGAAGGTTTCAAAGAGAGCTGCAACTGCTGAGCAAGAACACTGTAGCAGGAAGCTTGCTTGTCTTTACAGAGAAGCAGTGAAAAGGCTTAGCAATTCATGTGTGTTGAGGGAGGAAGGGGTGCAACTGAGAGGAGGGGAGAGGGAAGGTGGAGGCACCTGAATTGGGGTGAAGAACCAAGCATGAAAAATGAAAGGGAAATTGGGAGATAATGCTGTTGCGACAAAAGGAGGCTGAGGGGAGTCAGGAGTGTTGAAATTCAGAGAGAAAACTAGCAGAAGAGTCTGCCCTCTGTGGTCTTCTCCTGCTCCATTTGTAATGAAACCTGAGATGCTTCTGAACGCTTTCTTTCCATAAAGTCTCATCCCCTGTAATTACTGCTTTTGGTCACAGTGTAACTTCAGTTGTTTTATTTAGCTTGTGTCAGAAGTATGTACTATAGACCTACAATTATGCTTCTGTGTTGTGCAGGTGTCATGTGATGTCACTTGAAAGTGTTTAAACATTCTGCTTACAAAAACATGAACCCTGGGGAAATGAATGTGGCATGTATAGTAAGGCAGTGCTAAAGATGAAAGTATTCATGTCAGGAAATGCCCATTATTTTAGAGGATTAAGGATAATCTGCTATTTTCTTAGGGCCCTCTTGTATACCTGTATGGATAATCTCTGTTAGCAAATATTAGTCTTCATCGTGGAGCCTGCCTGATAGATGGTGCTGGACAGAACTGCCTGACAGATGCACAGCATCGTGGCTGTGCGTGATGAGGAATGCCTGGTCGAGTGGTCCTTACCTGCCAGTGAGATTTAAGTTTCTAAGCTGAGTCTAGGTCTGTGCTATTTCAGAAAAACGGGTTTGATCAGTGCCATGGTTTGACTATCCCAAGGAACAGTACCCTGTTTGAAAGGAGGGGAGTAGGAATGTGCAGCTGGGGAAGAAGGAGGGGACAGAGCTGCTGCTTTTGATGGCTGCACAGACTTACAGGCCTGAGTGGACTTGCGTTTATTGCAAGACCTCAACTGGTTTTTGTGAAAGTTAAACAAGATGGGAGACTGTTGGAGGGGAAAGGGTAGTCTCATACGTAAGAGTTCAGTGTTGCTTACATTGGTTTATTCATACGTGACTTTGCCCCAGAAAAATGGGCATAACTTTTCATGGGAGGCCAACAGTTTGCTGTTACCTTATCTTGCATCTGGAGCCTGATGTAGAAACACTGAGTATTTAAATCACAAATGAGCTACTAGGAGTTCTGCTCTGGCAGTAGGGAAATGTTGGATAATATTCTGTCCTCCAAAATAAGGAAGCCGAGTGGGTGTCATTTGCTTGAGTCTTTGTTGTTCTTTTCCCATCTTTTAAACAGGAAGAATGCCTTTATGAGAAAAGGGAAGACTATAGAATATATTACTATTTAAAATGCTCCATTACAACAGTGTGGTACCCTGTTTAAAAATAAAATAATAAAAAAAAAAATCAAATCTGTCTTCTGAACAGGACTTGAGCATTTTATAATAAACAAGATGTAGATAAAGAGAATTCAATACAATATTGGCTTAATAAAGTGAGCAGTCTTATGGAATAAGTAAGACTTGCCATCCACAAAAAATGTGGCCACTATCATGCTTAATATACATTAAGTCCTTTGTTTCAATAGATAGCCTAAGAAATTTGTTTAAGAAATCAGAACTTGTGCTAAGGTAGTGATGTAGTGACAGGACGAGGGGGAATGGCTTTAAACTGAAAAAGGACAGATTTAGATTAGTTGTTAGGAAGAACTTCTTTACTGTGAGGGTGGTGAGACACTGGAACAGGTTTCCCAGAGAGGCTGTGGATGCCCCATCCCTGGCAGTGTTCAAGGCCAGGCTGGATGGGGCTTTGAGCAGCCTGGTCTAGTGGAAGGTGTCCCTGCCCATGGCAGGGGGGTTGGAACTAGATGATCTGTAAGGTGCCTTCCAACCCAAACCATTCCATGATTCTGTGACCTTAATTATATCAGAACTTAATTTTTAAGAAGTTTGTTTCAGAACAAAGTGCTTGTCCTTTGCAGTCTAAATAATTTTTCTCCAGTATTTTTTTTTTGCATGTGTGCAGTTTATTTCTGCTTTTAAGAGTAACATTTGGAAGATATATGAAAAATAAGTATGCTATAATTTTTTGAATAGATGAGATAACAAGCAAACTGATGTAATTTTTTGTTCTGTCCAGCAATTTTGTGCATAAAAATCTTGCCCTAAAATGCCATACAACTTTGCAAGCTATTTATTACGTATTAGTGTATTTAGGATTGCAGCCTTGTTGAGGGGGTTTTGTTTGTTTCTTTTTGTGGTTGGGTTTTTATAATATAGTTGGTTCACAGTGTTCTTTGGCAGAAGTTGGTTAATCTGCTGTTCACAATGCCATGGCATGGAGATACTTGTTTGGTTTGGGAGGAATTATACCGTGCTTCTGATTGTGGATCTCTGCAGCCTGTGCAATTCCCTGTTGCATCAGTTCTTCCGTGATACCTGTCTTGAGGGATGTCTAGACAGAAAGTGGTGTGGCTGAATGGCAGCTGAGCACGCGGAGGCTGTGGGCCAGGCAGGAGTTGAGGCTGCAATACAGAATCCTATGGTTGAAGCACAGCATCCTCCTACTCTTTTTTCCCGTCCTAGTGTATACTGACTTTGCCTTTTGACAGCTGATGTGGAAACAGTGAGCTGCTTTGGTGGTGACAGAAGGGGCCAGAGCAGCCCCATGTGGCTGTAACCCATCCTTGCAGGTTACAGCTCCGGAGAATGGCATTGCTCCTAAAGACTGTGGTCAAGGGAGAGGTTGTCTGATCAAAATGAAGTTGCTGGACCAACCTCAGGGGCTTGATCATGTCAATTCATATTACGAGATTTCACGTGTAATGTGTTTTAGAAAGAAAGACTCTTAAAAAAAGATACTTTTATCGGAATAAATTCTTATTACTGAGAAACTGTGAACCAATGCATTAGCAGCTATTTTTACTCATGAGTTACTTCTTTAAAAAACAAATATATTTTGGTTATTTGCATCTTGAAATGTGTAAGGATTGCGGAGTTTCACTTCTGAAGTTTTCTTGTTTTCAGAAACAAGACACTGGACAGATTTTGTTGGATATGACCTATAACCAGTTGGGTGTGACAGAGAAGGAATATTTTGGTTTACAGCAAAATGAAACTTCAGTAGATTCACCTGTAAGTATAGTAAATAATAAATGTGTGTGCATGTATATGTGTGTATACATTTATATACACATGCATGTATACACACATATTTATGCACACACATACACATAAATAAGCAGTATTCATTTGTAAACATTTTTAATCTATCTAATAGTTTTTCATTTCACAGCGATGGCTTGAACCAAACAAACCTATTAGAAAACAGTTAAAAGGTAAGACTTGTTTTTAATATCTTGATTGTAACTGTGTAGTCATGCTTTTCTGTGTTCTTATAACTAGAATAAATACAGTTCTTGTAAATTAGTACAACCAGATGGTAGATTTTCTTTAAGAGCAAGTCTTACCTCTGCACAACTTTTCAGCAGAACTTTCTATGCATCTCTTACTGCTATCTGGTGCTAATAAGACCTAGTAGGTCACTAACTTTGATGCTGTCTAACCCTGGCTTCTGAACAGTTTTGGACAACATGGTCATGAAAGCAGTAGTGATAGCATGATGCCAGTAAATTTCTCCTGATTGGGAAGGTAAAAACAGGGGTTTTGATCAAGGGAAGTGGAGCCAGTTTCGTGTCTATTTTCTGATAATTTCTTGTCTCAAGAAGAATAAGGAAAAATAATTCTGTTTTTACAAGAAACCAAGCAAACAAAACCCCAGCACTACACACTTCCAAGTGCATGTGTTGTTCCAGTATATCTTGTTTATAGACAGCTTTGGGTAACAGAATGCTTATGAAGAAGACCAGGCCAGCATGACCTTGCCATAAAGCAGTTTAGGAGGACTGAGTGACACTGTCCCAATTTCTGCTGTGAAACCTGAGCTGTGTTTTTCAGCTCTCTTACTTCTACCATATGCTGTAGGTTGTGTGTGACTTGAAATAAAATTACATGGAGTTAACATGGTGAACTTATGTTAATTTATTGTATTTATATGTAAGATAGAATTGAGTGTTACCCCAATTGAGATACTTCAGATATATTTGCTGCAATTTTCTCTTCTAATACCTATGAGGCAAAGCTAAGTAAGTAATGCCTTTTATGTTAAGTAGCATATACAAGTGCTTTAAATGAAAGCATCGCAATATTTGAGAGTATTTTCTTCTCATAGCTGGTGTTGGGGGATCAGGAGAGACTTCTGGTTTCTTGTAGTTTCATGAGAAAAATGCATCAGATTTCTGTGTGGTTGTTCATGTAATTTTTCTATAACTATAGAAATAAAAACCTTGGGCTTTTTATTAAATGAAACATTGATTTGCTCTTCTAAAATATTGCAGGAGGTTTTCCCTGCACCCTTCGTTTTCGTGTAAGGTTTTTTATACCTGATCCTAACACACTTCAGCAAGAGCGAACCAGGTAACTTCTTTTTGATACTTACTTCCATGAACTAAGAATATATAAAGCCCTCCTTTCCCATCTCCACAGCTTGGCAAACTATGCTTCATTAGATAGATAACTTGACATAACTCTTTGTATCAAATATATTTGGAATTGACAGCTTGATGTGATGGTTATAATGAATGGTTTCTGCTATACGGAGCCTACAACTCTAAAACACAGCCAGAGTATAACCTAGTGCAAAGATGGCAGTTGGTTTATTTGCACCTTGGATTCCTTCTTTTTTGAGCACTTTGTTGCTTTAAGTACTTATTGCATGTTTTTCTTTCTTTTCTGATCCCTTAATTAATCAGATGCAATGATTAAAAAATAGGGGAGTTCAATGATTAAGCTGTCTGTATGCCCTAAGTGTATGTTGGAAGTTTTGTATCCACAGAGTCAGTTTTGAACACCTGTAGTAGCTTTAATGCCGAGGGTGTGGGAGGGTGGGGTTTATCTTTTTTTCAGGAAGAAAAGAGAATGGTTCTTGTTGTCTAATTTGGCTATTACTTGCAACATGCAAAGATAACGCTTCAGTTTATAGTAGATCTTTAACATCTTCTTTCTTAACCTATCTCAGTTTTTATGGGGTGGTGGGGTACATGAATTATAAACAATTTTCAGTTAATTTGTCACAAGGCTTTAATTGAAAAATTGTTTTGTTCAGTGCACATGATTTGGAGTTCAGAATTCACAGACACTCATTAATCAGGCATTTTTGTAACATTTTTGTAATGTTTTCGTTATCTGTTAATTTTGGTCACTTCAGAATATAAATAGTACAGCATGTTAAATGGTATTTCTTTTAGAAAATTTTGGTATTGACCTGTCTTGATATTTGCTAATCATGCAGTTGTAAGCTATTCTGCAGTTTTAAACTGAAATTATTCAAAGATCTGTTCTTTATGGTTCTTCACATCCCAACTCTCCAGGGTCACTGTAAAGTAACATTGTCAAACACTAATAAGAACAAGACCGAGCTGCTCTTGGAGAATTGTTTAAGAGCTTTTTGTTAGCATATGCTACTTGAGAAATGTCTCGTCCTCCATTGAGTATTTCTAAAATAGACTGTCACAGTTTGGGGTTGGTTTGGGTTTTGGGTGGACGGGCAGTGTGTGTAGTTCGGGGGGGGGGTGTTGTTTGTTTTTTTGTGTGGTGGATTTATTTTTTTTTTAATGTTAAATCTAAGGTGAATGTTCCAGGGAGAAAGCCCAGTTCTGTAATGGTTTGGTTTTTGTAGTGTTTGTTGTGTCATTAATACTGTGGTCCTGGAGTTGACGTACAGACTGCCAAAGATGTTTAAAACCATGATGAGAGTGAGTGGGTGTATGATTGCATATTTGTAAATGGCACTAAGTTTTATTCATCTGATTCTATAGTTTGCCAGGAAACTTAATAAAGTAAAATGAATACATGTAATCATTTCAACCATACCTTTTACATCTGAAAATAAATGTGTGTTTGTTTTCCAAAAAATATTTTCTAGGCACTTATTCTTCCTGCAATTGAAGACTGATATTGTGGAAGGAAGGTAATAAGAAGAATCCGCACTTTATTTATAATTATTTTTTTAAATAATATTTTTTTAAAAAAGCCTTTTTCTGAGAGTATTGTTGCTATAAAAATGTACCTTGTGAAGTACTGCTTTAAAAGAAAATTAAATTGGTAGGAAACGTTACAAATTTTAACATAGCTCACTTAAGAATAGTTTAGAAGCCTGTTGCAATTGAGCTATAGGATGTGCTGCATGAATGTGAAAGGTATTTCTGCAAGGAATGGTGTGCCAGGCGTGGTATTCCAAACATGGGGACCTGCTGTCTAGTACAGTAATTGGGGGGAGCGGGAAAGAGCATTCATGCTATTGTTTCACATGATTTAAGGGTAGGCATATACCCAGTGGTTCCTTTGCCTGCAATTCCTGTGTGTTTGTATGTTTTAAAAAAAGAGGGAAAAGGTGGTTTGAGTATTTGCTGCTAAATGTAAATTGCCTTTAGGTGTTTGCTTTCTTCTTTCACAGTCAGATTTGGTCCTGAGATCAGAGCTGTCTTTGTGCTTGGCATTTGGCTAATTTTAGTGTTTGTACCTAGTTTTAAATACACCAGACTGGACCTATTAACGTCCAGAGCTCCATAAAAATCCCTTCTCCTTTTGCTTTCATGAGTAAGCATCCAGCAAGAATAGAAGCATGTCCTTTCAGGACTAGTTATTTCCATTCACTTAAGAAGCTGTTATACAGCAAATAGCTTTTCATGTGTAGCCCTACTGTGCTTTGACAATCAAACTTTGTAAGAAAAAGTCAGATGCTCTTGGAGATAAATGAGTCTTCACATACTGAAGTAATTGCAGAGACATTGTTAACAATACATTTATGCAATCTATATTTAAATAAAACTATTTTCCCCTCTTTCCAGGTTATCATGCCCCATTAGTTCTGCTGTTGTCCTGGCATCCTATGCAGTACAGTGTAAGTAATAACCAAGTGTTTTTTTGTTAATAAATGTATTTGACCAACTACCTTCTCTGCTGTTTGGCATGGAAAAATAAGGAAAGATTTCTTCTTATCTGTTTGTGCTGAGCATTCAAAATGCTACAGGTGATGCTTTATAAAGAAGATGCAGGTTATTTAAGCAGCCTTCAAAGAGTCTAAATAGAAATAGTATACTTGTTAGGTCGATCAAAAAAAAAAAAAAGTTGATACAAGAATAACGTTGTTCTTAAGTGTGCTTGTACCGCTGACAAAAAAGGCAGGATTTCATTGTTACTGGAAACAAAATAATGAAATCTACCTTGTGTTACAATAGCTACAGGAAAGCATTCCAGGAAAATAAGAGATCATCTAGAGGAAAGTTAAGGGAAAGGTAAACTCATGATTAAGGAACTCCAATGTTTACTTATGTCATGTTTTTTCAGGGAATTTGATTTGTTAGTTCTGTAAAACTGTCTGGCACTTTGCAATACAATTAAGGTGACTCTATGTACAAAAACATATTCTCTTCTGCTTGCAACTGGCAAAAAGTAATTGTAAGAGTGATATTAGAAAAATATCTTCTGTAGGTAAGCCAAAATGGAGTCTGAAAACCATAATGGAGCCTGATCCTATGCCTTACAGGTATCCTAAACAGATAGTGGAAAAGCAGCTGGAGGAAGACCTTTCTCAGTAAACAAAGAAAAAAAAAAACAGGTTGAGGGTTTAGTGGAGTTTGTGTATTTGTAGAAATTGTTGCCAGGGTAAGCATACTAGAATAGTTGTGTAGTTATTTGGCTGATGTATATTTATCCTGTTTCTTTATGGAAAGACTAGCAAGGTCTGCAGATATGACTGGTAATTTTTGCTTGAAATAAGGACCAAGCTAAGCAATTAAAAAACGGTTTTAAAAGGAGAAAGTGATAAACTGTTGGTATCTGAAAATCCCAAGTGGCTATGAAACATTCATTTTTATGTTTAAGTATATCACATGTTGCACACTTTAATTAAATGGAACTTTAACCACATTCAAGCTTAGTAAGAACAGTTGAAACCAGAGCAAGTTTTCCAGAGTAGGCAGGAGTCCCAGTTTTGCTGCCAAAAGAAATGTGGTTTTGCCTCTGTATCCCTCGGGCACAGTAGGGCACTTGAAAGCTGAAATACTCTGAACCTTTAGGACTGCTAAATGCAATGCTGCTGACCCAATTGTGCTAAAGCACAAAAATGTAAAGGTACACTGAAGAATGCAAATATTTTATCACAAAGTCAAGGTTAATGTGATTTTTAAAATTAATTACGCCACAGGTAGTGTACCCCAAATCCCAAAGTAATTCCTGTTTCCCATTCAGTGTTACGACCGTTCTGGTTTTAGTGCTTTGGATACCTACTAATGCAGTTATTTGTGCTACGAAGGGGAACAACAGAAGCTCAGTGAAGATTGTGGAAGGGTGCTAGTGTGTTTTAATCTTTCTCCTTCCTAGTGGATTCTAGAATTTCCTATGCAGCTATTTGCTTGGTTTTCCTAACTCATGATAGTGCTATTATTACCAGAGTTTTTTTAACTTTTAAAAAAACACAACCTTTCATTTTTGCTAGCTGATGGCCTTTCTGTTGCTGTTGGTATGATACCTACGTTTATTCTTTGCGTTGGCAAAGAATGAAACATTTAAAAGAAAGATGTGTTCCCTTAAAGAAAAAAGAGGTTTGTTTTGCCTACCAGGTTGTTCCCATTTACCTGAAGATGATGGCCTAGAAAGACCTTCTGGAATCTGACTGTAGGTCTCCTTATCTGCCCACGTTTGCTAGGATTCTTGTCAACTGGAATTGTTTTAAATTCTAGTCATACTTATTAAAGAGAGTTGAAGTTCTTGGATATGAGGGGTCTGATTATTAAAAAGCCGTTGTCTGAAGTTACCATGGATCGGTTCTACCTGAGCTGTTTCTTATTGCTGCCGGTTCTTGGTGGTTTTCAGGCTGCTCCCTCCTCCTCCTGTAACTTCCCTTGTATGCAGAATGGGTAATAATCATTGCCTGACACCCTTATGGTTATTTGTTTAAAAGGTGGAGCAGTTGTCACTGGCAGGAGGGTTGAGGCAGGTGTCTTTCATTGCGCATGGTCTGATGTTTGGTATTACTGCTCTTTCTTTTGAACTGTTTTTCACGTGTGGCAGTTGTATGATTAACCTTCCCAGGTCTGAGTTTTGCAAAGGGACAGGTGGTGGTGGTGTCTGTTGCGCTGCTGGAGTGCTGCTTCTCTGTATGGCCCTTTGCACAGGCGTTTGGGTTCAGCACCGCGGTGCTGAAATAAAGTGCTGACGTTACTCTGCACCGCTGTGGCACACCCTGTGTGTCTCCTGGAGCCAAGTTACAGGGGAATACAAGTGGGTGTGAATACTGTGTCTAAATAGCATGTGACTAAACTTGATGACTAATACAGCTCAGACACTTGAGGAATGAGTTGTTAGTTTATTATCAGTAAATGTGGTTTGTGATAGAAATGATCCCTGGATTTTGAAAATTCTTTTTAATGAGAACTTAAGGTGCATTTCAAATAAATCCAAAATAGTTAAGTCTGAAGGATACTCTTGTACTCAAAAACCAATCTAATAATAAATCGTTCATCTTGGATTTTTACTAGTGTAAAAAGGGGAATGTTTTATTCTCTATAAAATTAAATAAAGGACCCAGGCAGTATGTGTACTGCTTTTTCTTTTTTAAAATGTCACAAAGCTTAATCTAGCAACGCTTGTTTTCTGTCACTTCATGTAGTAATCTTTCATTTCCAGAACAGTATTTAAATTACTAACTGTTGGTATGTGAGGAGCCCCATGGGTTTGGTGGAAATATGCTCTTATGTGCGTAAATCCTTTGCTAGGTTTGACTTGAACCTAAAGCACAGCACCAAAGCAACAAAAGATGTTATGAATACTTCTAAGCGTTCTTCTTCCTGAGCATCAGCAGCTCAGTGATTCATTATGACTGGGGTCTCTCTCATATCTCCTCTGTCTCCTGTGATATTGTTCCCCGCTCAGCTCGGGAGGTTTCTCTAGCCCGCTGCTGTCTGTCATTGGGAGTTTGTTCAGGAAGGGGTTGACTGGTTACTTGGGATTCAAATGACCTTTAACCCCTTCTAAGAAAAGGAAGGGTGGTGAGGGTGAGGATTTGAGGAAAGCTGAGCTTAGTGTGCAGGTCCCTCAGAAACTAGGCATAAGTGAGTTTGTTAGAATTTCAGGAATGCCGGAAGGCTGAGAATCCCAGAGGAGGTGGGCTGTAAGATTCAGAGGAACATCCAACAGCAGCTCCACAGTGAAAATTGCACCACGTAACTGCCTATCAACTTCTTGCCTGATTCTTCTCACTTGCCTTCATTTTGATCTCCTCTGTCTTCTCAGAGGTTACACTGAAACCTCAGACTTGCTAATTTATGGAGACCTGCCTCTCTTCAAAGCTAGCATGTAGGTGTTTTTTTTTTCTCCATGTGCTCCACACCTATGTTTTGTGAAGTGCTCAGAAGGATGTCATGTAAGCTGAGAGATTTGCTCAGAGGTCATGCAGGTTCTGCTACTCTCCAGGGCACCTCTAGTCTTCATGCCCCAAAACCAAAATCAGAGTGGATGAATAAAAAAACCTTTGACCTGAATTTCAAGTGTTTGAAATTATTTACCAGATGTGTTGCGTAGTCTGAAGATGTGTGTTTGTCCCACCTGTTCTTCTGAAGCCTGTAGCAATGCTGTTCAGTCACAGGTACCTTTTTATCATGTTTTACAGTACTTGTTGTCAGCAGTACCAGAGCGTTACCTGTGCAATGGCAATGAAACTCCCAATACAAGAATCTGCTTGGAGAGATTAGCTGAAATACACACCCATTTTCTTCCACATGGTTCACTGTGGTCTAGATTGTTGCCTTTGAGTTTGCTAGCTGTTCTAAGACTGTCCTGGTAGCTGATATACAGTAGCTCTCCAGCTGTTTTGGACTGTTTTCCCTTAATTATATTTTACAGTTGTGCTAGGCAATACAGAAGTCACTTCAGGAGATCATTACTTGAAGCGTTGTATGTCTGGTGGTGGTCTGCTATGCCACAAGTGATTTTTTTGAATCTCAACACTTCAAAACAGGGTACAATGCTGTAATCTCTGGAAGTGGAGAACCCCGGGTAGGCATGTTGGCCAGTGCTGTAGCTGAAGGAGCTGACTTTCTACAGAGCCTCATAGACTTGGTACTGTTGTTCCTCTGTATTTTTAAGGTGAATGACCCTATTAAATATTTTGGTGTAACGTAACTTTTCCCCTTCCTAGTTACTGCAGGTCAAGGTCCATGTAGTACAATACTCATTATCATGAGTAGCAGTGCTGAGTGTATACTGAGAGACAACGTTACATGACAGAAGATCAGAGTAGTTTTAAGATGCATTAATTCTGCAAAACCTCTTAATGTTTTGGGAGTACTGATGGCTATTCCTTTAAATCTTTTATTTCCATACTTTTTCAAAATTAATATGTTTGTACTTTGGATTATGCTTTGCTTTTCACAGTACTTTTTCTGATTGTGACTGTATGGTTTCTGAAGTACATGTTGGTTTTGAGGTACAGAAATAGCAACTCAGTATAACATATTTTTTAATTTGTTTCTTCTTTTTTGTTGTGAATTTTTTTGTTGTGGTGGTTGTTGTTTAACTGTGGCTAGGGTTTGAGCCGCTGAATTATTTATTTATTAATTTAAATAAATGTTACAATGACTCCTTTTTCATTTGAGAGTGGTAATAGATAACTTGGAGGCCACCATTGTGTGTGTGTGGTTGGCATTTTTTTTCTACAAACGTTTCTTTGTTGTTGTTAAAGGCGAATTTCTCATTTTGTCTTACCACAAAGTGACCAGTTGTCATAGGTGGTCATAAGCTGCTATTTACAGACATCTCTAGATTGAATCTTTTTTTAAGGGCTTTTGAGGGTGAAGCATTATTTCCTTTTACAAAACTAGTTTGTTTTATCCCCATGATAGCTAGTTCTTCTTGTCCAGTAGGGACATCATACTTGCTTACTTATTTGAGTGGATTAAAGTTTGTGCTCTCATCCTTATTTGGATACAGGTTCCACTTGTTTAAACACCTTTCCTTCTCCCGACATCCACTCAGGAAGGTTTTGGTCCTTTCTGAACTGTGTCTCTGGTAACTATTTTCAACATGGTGTCTTTAATTTCTACATCTAAATGGATTTTGCTCATTTCAGTGCTCCTTTTTAGTCTCTCTTTAAGTGTCTGCATTTTTATGGTGGTGCTTTGAAACTGAATTCTGCTATAATGGATTATTTTCTGATTCCAGAAGCATTATACCTGAATACTTTGTAGTTACTGTTGAGAAACAGTAACTGCTTTACTTTGTGCTACACTGTGCGTCATCTTTCTTCTGTTCTCTATTTGTGACAAGAAGTGATCGCTTGAAATGTCTAAACTGATTGAGCTGTACAGATTAGGAAGGATCTTTTCTTTTTGTACCTCAGTGCTCATATGAAGATAAATTTATCATTAGCCTTTAATATTATATTTCACTCTTATCTCAGCAGATCAGTCATTATTGCTGTTCTAATTTGGAGGCCAAAGTCACCCTAACTGTATTTTAATCCTGGATTGCAATTTTATACCTGAGGATTTTTTTACTCCTTGATAACAGTTAAATCAGTTATCTAACTTGTGTGCTAGACTTGTCCTATTGTTTGATTATTTTCTGTTCCACTGGGACCCTGTTCTGCTTCTGTAATTATTCCCTTTTTAAAACAGGCAACTAGGTTCACTTCTGTGCTTTGTGTTACCTAAAATATTCAACCCCACAAAAAGATATGAATTCAGCGTGGAACTACTTGGTTTTGTTCTGTTACAATTCTCAGGTCTTCAGAAAGTTGTAATTAAACCTGTTTTCAAGGACTAGCTTTTGTAGGCATTCCTTTGGACCAAATTTTCCATATTATAGATAACTGATTTCCCATCATGCTACTGAGCCATTCCTACATTTGCCCTTTGACATCTGTAGTTACTTGGAATACCCATATGCAGAGAGGTTCTGGTACTATTACTTTGTATACAAATTTTTTTATTATTGTTTACAAGCAAACTCTGTAGAATTGGAGACCAGCTTGTCTTCTGTACCTTGAAGGAGATCATATATATGGGAAGTAGAAATCTGTCAACCTTTAAGTTATAAAAAGCTAGAGGCTTATCTTTTCTGCTATTATATTTTCTGGGTCTGCCTGTGGAAATTGGGCCAGATTGAAATAGTGGTATTTTGGTACTGTTAGCATTCATAAACAACAACAAAACTAATTTCTAAAACTGGAACCAAACAAATAATTAACTTTGTTATGTAGCAGAAGAATTGGATGTCAAAAATAACTTCATGTAAGTAAGAACCACAGGCAAATCTAACTTGGAAGGGGCTTCTTCAAAGCCAGGTCAGTTTGCTCAGGGCCTTTCCAGTTCGATTTTGTGTTTCTGATGCTGAAATTTGTTGTCCGTCATCCTTGTGGTTTGCAACTCAAAGAAGAGTCTGGCTCTGTCTTTCTTGAACCCTCACTTTGGGATAGTGGAAGACAGAAATGAGATCAGCACTGCCTTGCCATAGTACAAAGCTGATTGACCAATCCTTTTTTGGAAGAAAGCACTGAATAAATGAAGCATCAGTAATTACTGTAAGAGTTGTTGGCATCAATGGCTTTCTTTGCTTCCATATGTGTCAGTTCTCCCCCCTATAAAGTTTTTCCTTGCCTCCCCCCATGCTGCAAGATATCAGGTACTTGGAGCTTCTCTTTCTATGGAAGATGCGTATCTATAGAATTCCTATTGAAACCCATTAGTGCTACACAAATGCACTTGTTCATGGTCTGCCTTTCCTCTGCATCTGAATCTTATAAAAATGTGTAATTTTTTTAAATTATTTTTAATTAGTCCTTTGCCTTCTTGCACAAAAAAAAAATATTCTGTGGCTACTTGGCACAAGTCTTTTACTAAGACTTATAAAAGAAACATCCTCTTTTTATTGAATATGCCCTTCTAAATGAATGGTCTATCATGTTCTTTTCTTTAAAGTCTTCCATATTAGATATAAAATTCTAAAATGCAAGAATCTGATATTCAAATAAATGTTTTTTATTTTTTTTACTCCTCCTTGGTTCTGTTTTCTTTCATTTTATCTATATTCTTTCCCAGTTATAATGAATTAAACAGCAATAGTTGGCTAGAATGGAAAAAGGTAAACGTATGCTTCCCCCCGCCCCTCCCCCCGTAACTTTGTCCTTATTGACTCAGTATGTGCTGGCTCATACGATCAGAGCAGAAGCTATGTCAGGAGAAAATCCGATTAGAAATAGGTCTTTATTTACTGCTCCTCTGCTGTCTTCTGGAGAAATCCAGTAAAGAAGTGGAAACTTCACAGGTTTTTCTTCTTACTCGAGTCTTGATATGCCCTAACTTATTTTTTTCTACTTGAATAATTAAGTCCTGCACAAGATCATTAGACTTTCATGATGCCTGCTAATCAGCATTTATAATTTCTTTTCAACTGTGACAGTTGGCTGGGGAGTTGGAGAAGCAAGTAGTACTCTAAACTGCTCCCCTTGTTGACATGACCTCAGGTAGCTAGGAGGAAGAGGAAAAAAGACCAGAGCAACCTTCATATTTGGAAGATGAGCAAGAAGAGTCTGCCTCATAATGCATGAAGGAACAGCAGTTGCCCTCTTTAGAGAAGGTAAAACTACAGTAAAAAATATTTTTACCTAATGCGAAAAGAATTGAAATGGGCAATTGCGTTGTCTTACTCCTGGCAATCAGGTCTCTTCCCATTGGCAAGAATGTGATTCAGGCTAGCTGCAACGAACCTTAAAAATGTAGACTGTGATTCAGGAGAAAGATGGGTTATGTTAATGGCTAATAAAAGAAGAAATCTTCAATTAATTACTGTTGTCTGTGAAATTGTGTGGGGTTATTTTTATACTGTTATTAATATACCTACTTGATTCAAAAAGTTTTTATTTTTTTGTTTTTATTGTTATGCCTTGACCTTAGCCTTGGCAAAGACTTGGACTTCTAATATGTAGATATTCCTAAAAATTATTTCAGTTTCTTGTTATAGTTCTGGATCTTCTGTCTTGGTTCTTTTTTGGTTTTTTTTTTTTTCATAGACATGTTATTTGACAGAAGGGTTCAAATATGTGTTTTGGTTCTAATGGTAAGTATTTAGTCTTTTGCCAGCTATTTTGCTAACTAATTTAAAATTCGGGCTACCTTTAAAAAGAAAAGGCTAAGTGTTGCAGGAACATCTGCATTACATCTGCATTCAAAATAAATTGCTTACTGTTTATCGTTCCACTTTTTTTATTTACATATTTCCCTTGATGCTGACAATTAGGTGTGCAACTATATTAGCTTCGGACTGCATTTGTCTGGGAATTGTTTTGTATCACAGTAGTTCTGTTTTCTAGGCCATAGAAATCATGCTTTTTGAATATGTAAGTGGCAAATAACTTTTATTTCCTGCATTACAGATACTCCATAGGTACTGTAGCTATAAGTTATTTTAACAGCTCGCCCCTGCCCCCCCCCCCCCCAACCTGAATCATTTAAAACACGCTTCCATACTTTGCATTTTCTAGAAAACAATAGTAATAGTATTGTTCCTAAAAGTATGCTTTTTAATTTGGTTTAGTTGAGGGGCTTTCTATGCGGAATTGTTTTCAGTCTATATGCTTTATTTTGTGTTAGTTACACAAGTTTACAAGTTGTGCAAATAACTTCTGGGAAACTTCAGTGCTTTATAATAACTGTTCAATGCTCCTTAGGGAAAAAGCAGATTAGTACAGGTTCTAGTGATTTTCTTAAACGTACATCAGATTTCATGAAATACAGGGTTTGAATTGTTTGCTTAATTGAAATGAGGTAAATTTGTGGCACATAGGCAAGTACTTTGAAGCAATCTCCCTGCTGCCCCAAAGCTTGCATCTTTATAGCAAGTAAAAGGTTTGTGTATGTTTCCCAGGATATAAACTTGTGCTGACCTAGCTTTTGAAGGAAACTTGCATAGACTGAGGCTATAAACTTATGGTCATTTATACTTTCATTTCTTTTTGGATATACTGACAACTGTGGATAAGAATTAGCTTTTGTCTAGTAACTGTTTAGAAATATATACTGATTAGTATCATGTTAGAAAGGATAAAGTTTTCAGGAGCTAAACATTTTTGTTTATTTGGCTGTAAACATATTTTGGTAGCAGCTTGGTAATGTTAAGTATAAATCAGCAATTATTTCTCATGTGTTAAGTAACTCATGTTCAGCTGAGACAAGATTAACAATTGTTAGGACAGAGCCACAGTTGGTAGTTTGTACAATTTCTACCAGACAGTGAGAATATTAGATGCTTTCTAAGTGACAGATCTTGTTGAAGATTTCTGATATATTTACTTGACTATAACACATACCAAACTGATTTCATTTGCTGTCTCTTACTGAAGCAATTTGGTATCCTCTGTTAAAGCACTGCACATCTGTGCTGGCATGGCATGTAATGCCTGTCTGTTGATGTTGCAGCTTGTGATGCAAAAGTGGGGTCTATGTAAGTAACTAAAGTAAGTACTGAGTTATTCAGTACCTGACACTATGGTAAGTGTATTTTGGAAAAAAGTAATCTTTCTTCACTGATGTCATACAAGTCCCTGTGTTCAACAGTGCTTGTCTGTAGGGAAGTAATTCAGAATTTCTGCATTTCCCCATATATGTTTTAATGAGGGGAAGGAATTCCTTTGAAGTAATAATCAACTAACTATGAACGCTTTCTGTATGTGTTTCTTGTTTCCTAACAGCACAACTTGGAGATTATAACGCTTCAATACATCATTCAGGATATCTGTCAAATTACAACTTTATACCAGAGCAGAACAAAGATTTTCTTATCAAAGTAGAATCACTACATGAGCAACACAGGTAACATCACCTTTCAGTTCTCTTTTACCCCTTGAGGTTTTTAAAGGAAAAAAGAGTGCCAAAAGGAAGACTCAAATTCTTAGTAGTTTCAATACAACACGGTTTTATTTCATATAGCTTCTATTAAATGAAATACTTGGTTTTATCATGTAGGTGCTAGACTAATCATATTCAGAGTACGATGCCAATACGTTAAAATATTTAAATAAATTTCTAGCTGTAACCACTGGTAGATCAATTAGCCTTATAATTATTAATGGCAACCATCTAGAATGCTGTACTGGATGTTAGGGTTTTTTTTTTTGATTAAGGATATTTGACCATTTTTCAAATCCTATACTTTTTTTTTTGGTCTGTCTATTGGAAAAAAATTCACCCATGAAACACTTCAATTAATGTTGTGCTTTCTCTCCACTCTCCTGAGTGTACTATAAAAGCTACAACAGATTATTCCAGCTAGTCCACTGCTAATTACTCTTTCTAACCCTACTGCTGTGTCTCTTGTAAGACTGCAGCTTTAGAATTAGTGGTTGATCAGATACTTGCAAGCTGAATGCAAATATGCTAACCTAAGAAATTCTGTGAGTATTCAAGCAAATGAAATATGATTCTCTATGGACGTGTTCTCTCTGTCTGTATCTTTACTGTGGCAGAGCAAGTTTCCCACTTCCCTAGTTTCTTTGATTTATACCCTGAAATATCTCCATTTTCATCTCCTCCTGATATTCCTCAACTTTTCTTGTCATCTTTCAGTACTCTCACCTCTCCCTCATGTTTCTCTACTGCTAGTGGGTGTAATGAGTAGTTCTGAACTTCATGTGTGCTGCCTGGCAGTCCAGGACATGCTTGTGGGTTTTTCATCTGTGGGGAAAAAGACAGATAACCACTAAACTCTAACTGCAGGTACTAATCTGGACTACTTTCCATGTTCAGGAACGCAACAGCTGAGGCCTCTACTCCTTCCAAATTAATTTGTAGTTTTCAGTATTAGAGGGAGATTTGTAGACAGACATGAATAAATCTGCTTGTCTTTAGGAAGCAATCGTCTCTGAGTCTGCTGAGGGAAGGTCTAGAAGTGGTAAGGTTGAACTGATGTGTGCAGTGCTATCACAGCCAAAGATATAAAACTGGTTACGTCCTGCAGAGAAAAGACTAGAAGTTACCATTGATCCAGACAAAGGTGTGGTCAGGTCTGTTGGAAAGACTCCTTTCTTTTCAGGGTCATTTCAGTGATAATGCTTTCATTGAGTATTTTTGGTAGAGTGAAGTCTTGATGACGGAGAAGTTTAACTGCTGTATTTAAATTCATGTAAGTGGGGGTAATTGAAGTTCTGAATAAAAATACTTGAGTAGACCAGACTAGGGAAAATGCTTATAATTTTAACATCTGTTTTGAAACTTAGCTTTTCAGACCTATTTATTTTGGAGTGTAGGGAGAGGCAAATTATTGTATATCCTGGCAGTATTTCTTGCATCCTCCTTTGGCATTTATAGTGAATATTTAGATCTGAGACATGGTTTTGACTAGAACCGTGCCAGAAATATACTTGACAAGAACAGTTCTGGTGCTTAGCAGGCCTTCTGAGAAGGAAAGACAGGGAGAATTTTTCTTCTTACAGTTTGAAGAGAACAGTATTGTTTTGAAATGAGATTTCTGCTGATCTGGAGTAAATAATATTTGCTGTAGACCATATGGGATATCTGTAAATTATTATACCTTTTAAACTGACATTCTTGGATTGCAGAATTGCAATGCCAGCCCTATACACATCCGTGCTTTTTCATTCTTTAGTGTCTATCCTTTGAGAAACTTTCACAAAGGAAAATTAAAAGGCTAGGATTGCTGAAATGCAGTATAGACTTGAGAAGCCATGTTATGTCCTGGATGTTGTAGCTTAATGCAAGTTGGGGTTTTTTTAGCTAGTTTTCATGCTGCTTTTTGAAATCTGAGAAAGTAGTTCTATAAATATGTTCATACCAGCCACTATTCAGTGGACAAGTAAGTAGCCGTTGAGAAAGCAACTGTTGTCGTTGAACTGGTATAGCTTCAGAAATTTTCCTTTTGTGTTCATCTCTAAATCTGTAGGGGGATTTTTCTGTATGTAGTTTGTTCTAACAAGGTTTTCTTTATTTTCTTTATTTTTCTTAATACATGAGCAACCTGAGGACTTAGGATGTGTGGATATTATCCAAACTGGTAATGTTTTCATAGTGCTTGCTAGATCTAGCCATCAGTTTGAGGAGAAGGTTGCTTTTGAAGCTTCCTGTGATGCTTATATTCCTGGTGATGTTAGCTCTCGTGTATTAAGGGCGATAAAAATTGGAAATGGACACCAAGACTGGTTTCCTCTTGCCTGTTTATCTCACTGAGTAACTGCCACCTGCTTAGGGACCTCAAGGTTTCATTTCATCTCTAATTGAGTAGGGAGGTGTAACAACAAGAAAAAAACCCTGCATCTATGCTGAGGTACTTTTTCTTGTTGGTGCTTCAAGACACACGGCTTGATCGTTCTGCTGTAGATGGTATACGGAAATTGAGAATTAAAATTTGCAGGTATATCTCATTGGTATGCAATGGACTTTTCTCCCCTTTCTAAATAAAATTCTTGATCAAAATTCAAAAAAGGAAATACTTTTGCAAACATATTCAGCATACTGTTGTATAATAAAATGGTTGTTTTGTTATGTTTTTTCTCTGCCTTTCTGACGCAGTATAAGAGATAAGGTGTACTAATGTTTTTCAAAATCAAGGTGACAGTAGTCACTGTAGATACAGGTCTGAGTAAGCAGTTTATGACAAACAGCTCTTTTTTTGCCTTTACTCTTTTTTCCAATGTTGTGACATCCTCAAGCCACACTGCTGGCAATGACTTTCCTGTTCAAGGTGACTTTCAGTTTTGCAGAGCATGATATAATACTTCCTAGAGTGGCTGTTTCAGGGCATAGTATTTTCATGGCCTGGAATTTGAAAGGATGAAAATTAATTGGAAGTAATAGATGTCCAGCTTTTGAGGTAAAACCCCTTTCAAAAATGAGAATTACTGCCTTATGTGGAATGCCTTTGTATCTGGAGTTCTTCACACAATGTTAAATGAACTTTTTACAGGTTGTACTTAAATTGTATTTGATTAACATAATTTTATGCTACTTCCTTTAGCATGCCTAAAGGAGTCTTTATAGGTCACATTGCATTAGTCTCAGATGAATAATTAGTAGGCTACATGGCAGAACCAGCTAGGCAGGGATTACTGTTGGATTCTTTGGTATTTTAAACTCCTAGTAGACTCCGTGTAGCCCTTCCATCATGATATATGATCTGTTTATTTCAGGTGTGGGGACTTTTAGGTTTTTGTCTCTGGGGGGGGAAAAAGTCAGAATTGTAGAAGCTTTCTAGAAGACAAGAAGATAGAATCCTTGTAAGTCTTGCAGCACATTTCACATCTAGCAGTGAGAGAAAAAAGTATTTTAGGACTTACAGTTTGTATAATCTGTAACTCGGATGGCTTTTCCTTGGTGAGTTACTTGTCTAATCTTCTTTCTCCCCCTTATTTTTTTAGTAGATTTCTGCTTCTTATTTTTCTTCTGAATTATTTCCTTCTGACAGACTGTGCAGTATAGAATATTTACAGATACAGCTTCTTGCTATAAAGGAGGCTTTTATAGGACAATTGTTTCCTCATCTCTAACCAAAACAGATACTAATGAGTTTTTAAAAAAGAATTGGTCCAGAATGACTAAGATTATAACGTTGTGTATAGATTGCTCAATTTTTGAGAGGAGCTGAGGAGGGCCTTCACCAGTGAAGAACTCCTAGCACCAGTTAATGAGGTTTATTTGGCAGACACCAGGCTGTGGGATTCTTCTGTTTTTCTGCATTTGGAATAAATATAATGTCATGTCTTTAACTTTTGACTAGGGTTCATGTTTTTTTTTTTTTTCTGCTTTTTTAGTGGCCTCAAGCAATCTGAAGCAGAGTCCTGCTACATAAATATAGCTCGAACGCTTGAATTCTATGGCGTGGAGTTGCACAGTGGTAGAGTATGTTTACATTGTGATTTTTCACTTGGAAAAAAAAATATTTATATGTATTTTGACTTGATCTTAACAGCAATAAACGTAGTAGCATTTAAGTGTTGACTTTATGGTGTGTAATTTTTAATGAGAGTTGAGTAATTATTCAGTAACTTCTGTATAAATCAGTGCTGGAATTTCAGTCAAATAAGCTAGATCTCATCAAAAGTGTAACAATTTATTTTTAAGATAAATTGTTTTAATATGGCAATATTTTTACTAAAGTTTACGAATGTCTTATCATAAAAAAAGAATGCTCTGTTTAGTGCTATACTGTTGTTGACAGATTTTTTTAAGAGTTTACTTTCTCTGAATTTCTAACACAGTGTTAAGAATATAGAGATTTTATCGTGCGTGCATTGACAAGAAACATGTCCTACTATTTCAATGGCTACTGGGATTTGTTTGATTATACTAGCTGTCTGAGACAAATGCCCCAAATACTTTTTTTATTGTGTCCTAGCATGCAAGTCACCATTTGTGCTTTTTATGTATGGCAAATTATTTTGGCATACATCTTGTACTAAAAAGTTAATGAAGTGTAGTGCAGATGTTTGATTTCCTAAACAAAGATGACTCCTGTTTTTGCTAATGTTTTTCTGAGATTTGTTAATAATCCTGACACTGAAAATTTTACCAAAAAATTTTCAATTTCTGTAATGATGGAAGGGATAGAAAAGGTCATTTTCTTCCTTCAGCGTGATGTTTTCTTCTTTTTTTCTTTATGGTACCGCAAAAAAAGTGTTGCATTAAATTTCTAAGAATTCCTAAAGTACTCCTGTATAAAGCCACTGTAATTACATTCATATTCATGAAATACAGTGCTCAAACAGTAGAGGCCTTTTTTTAAGGGTGGGGAAAAGTACAAAGGAAAGGAAATAATTGAAGTGATCAAAATATGAACTTTCTACGCTCATACCATCTGATATGAATATCGGGAGGCAACTGTTATGTGACAGCTGTTAAAAGTGATTACATATCGTGGTTCACATGCATTGGTTGTGGTTAAGTAATCTAGCATGTGTGAATGAAATCCTTATGTTCTTGCGTCTTCTGACAATGTAGAAGCTTTTCCAATTTCTAATGAGGTGATTAACTTTGAATGGTAAATGGGTATCTTAGTAAATTTGACTTTGTCTAGGTTCATTGTCCATTGGGTCATCAGTCACCTGCCTGCTGTATTGAAGAACCCTCTACTGTCACACTGCAGATATCCTGATACGCACTTAACTTGATCAGTGTATTATGCCTTTTAATTTCTGTTGTAGCCCAGTATTTTGATAAACCAACTTAAGTTCCAAGACTGACACCATGAGGCTATTCTCTTAATATTCATGGTATGCTGCTTCTGAAAGTTCTTTAATTTCTGACATCTTCCTGAGTTGCAGGCCACTGAACGACATGCAGAATGTCAGTAGGGGTCATGTCAGTGCCAAGTAGTGAGGGTGGTTCGGAGTGGGTTCAGACATTTTCAACTAAATGAAATTTCATTGCAGTGTGCTGGGCTGCTCTGTCTGAATAGAAATACCTTCTGGAGATATTTACCTAAAGTTTTGTTTTTTTTTTTATTTGTTTGTTTTATTGGGTTGTTTCCCCAGAGCATTGTTTCATATTTAATGACCTGGGGGCTCATGGCTTGTCAGAATATTAATCATGAGCCCCTACTCTGCCTGACACTAAACTGTATGATCTTGAATCAAATAAAGTACAGATCTGAATCAAAGCCTTCTCTATTCCAGGCTGCTAAGATGCAGGGTGTCTTGCTGTTTCAATCCAAATTAATTTTTATTTTGAATGATGAAAATACTTGAAATGGTCTGGGTTTTTTAGCAGTTGAACTGAACATGTAGACAATTAGAAGTTGCTAGAAATGAAATAGAAAGCAAAATAGAAATGTCATGCCACCTTTTCTAAATCTGTTTTTGTTATAATTTGAATGTTAAGTTTTGTTCTTAGTCTCCCTTCCTTATGTCAAAGCGGGTACAGGAGTAAGAAAAGTACAAAGTAGTAAGTGTCATGTTTTAAGGAAAAGCCTTCTGCGGCAGGTGAAACAGCATTGAGAATGTGAATAATGAACAATTATTATTATTTTTTTGCTTTAGTAGTAAAAAATTTAAGGAGCTTCAGTCTCCCTAGAAAGAGACAGGTTTAAGCAAAAAGAACTTTTTCCGTATGGCTGCAGCTGAACTGTGGAGATTACTGCTATTTTAATGCGTGACCAAGGTGAAATAGGTATCAAGAGTAGTTAGGCAGTTCAGTGGAAGAATGGTTTACTGGAGTCCATTGAACGTACAAAAAGCTGATCCAGGAAATCCTCTAGCTGTAAATCACCAGAAGCTGAGAAGGGGGCTTAGTAGAGGTGTGGTTGTCTCTGGATTTTTGTACTTCCAAAACATCTGTTACAAGTCATCATCTGGGCTGAATGCCATGAGGTAAACCTTTCAACCAACACATTATCACTGATGATGCTCCTGAAGGCCTATAAGAAAAGTGACAGCACTGGATTATATGAGTGGCCACTCTCAATATTGTCTTCTGGTAGTCTTCCATGTGTAAAGTGCTTTGCCTGTGCTGCAGCAGTTCTGCAGAAGAATTACTCCTCAGCATTTGGTAGCCCATGTTGGCTGTAAATGACACTTTTCTGAAGTTTAAAACAGACTGTTTCTGAAGTTTGTTGGGAAGGTTAGATACCTCCCCCCACAATATGCTGCTGCTTCACAGAGGCTACTGTGTTATACCCCAGCTTTGGCAGGGATGTTTGCCATCTCCCCCAACTTAGTACTGCTCTTAAATCATCTCTTTAGTTTTGTCATCCCAGTGCTTTTCTTAGTCCTCCTCGGTTTTGCATGGCAAAGGAACCAGGTGACACCTGCTTTTTATAATAAAAGCCTAAAGAAGCTGGTGCTCCTATACTGGTGGTTAAGAGGTGGGATACTTTGGGGTAATGTTTCTTGAAGAACAGATGAGTATCTAGTTTACTTTTTAATGTTTTACGGTACAAAGTTAAGTATTTTGCAGAAGTAGAGTGTGAGCTTTCTTTTTAGCAACTTGCTAAACATGAAACTTCCATTAGTGAATTAATCTGAGCTCAGTTTTCACATGCAGACACTTCTGCTTTTCTCTGAGGATAAATCTGAACTGCTAAAATTGTAATATTGAAAAATGAAATAGTGTTAAACTCGGGCAAGTGAGTTCAATACCGTAAAACTATATTGAGATTTCTTGAATTCCTAATATCCACTTGACTCTGGACCCCTATCTCATCTGCTCAACAATTAGTCTGGTCTTAACTCATCTTTCATTTTTTCTCAGACACATGAGGATAGGAAATTTGTAGAATCAATGTTATTTCCATATCTACAAAAATTTAGATGGTAATTGTAAATGAAATCAAATGTGAATCACTATTTAGCTAGATGCCTGGCATAATCATTTTTATCTTTATAATTTTTTTATGATTGTCTCTTTAAAGAAACAGGTAAAAAGAAAAATACATGCATGTTATTTCTTAGTTGTGCAATTTAACAGCATAGCTATTTTGAAAAGAAAATAAGTGCACATCTAAATCATCTTTCTTTTGGTAGACCTTCTTTTTTTATACCGGTCCAAATTCTTGTTTTCATATTGCTTAGGTTTAATTTATGAGAATTCATTATAACAAATGGCATGGGAGATTAGTATTTTGGACCAGGGCAGACGGGGTTGGGGAATGAACTTTGTTCTAACAAAGATCCTGGAGGAAATAGTTTAGCCTAATTAAGCCCTATCAAGTGTTTAGCTAATCCTTTGTTCCGGCTACATCATGTAGGTTTTCACCTTTTTCTCCTAAAGCTGTTTTTTTCTACACTCTGTTGATTTTTTTTTTTTTTTTTTTTTTTTTTTTTTTTAAAAGCAGCAGCCTGGAGTAAGCTCCAAGGGCTAATAAACCAGGCTTCTGCCCTGCTTTACCTTGGCTGTATCATGGCAGGGGCAGCTAAATTACATGCAATTCATCTCTTGAAATACCTCAGTTTTCTCCCAGAATATTAAAATAAAGGAGTGTCAGTTCAGGATTTCTGTATTATGCTGGCATGAACTGGCAGTTCAGGAGCATCTTCCAGTGGAAATTCAACCAACATCTCTAGCAGCAGTTCTTTGCAAAGTCGGAGCAGCATGTTGCTGAAGGTTATTAATAATTTCAGCTGATTCCGGTCTACCTTGAATGTATATGGGCTGCTACCTACCTAACTATTTTCTTTTATTATACTGTCACTGATAAGATTGGTATTCCTCCCATCTTGTTAGTATTCATTGTTAACGCACTGTACATCAAACAGGTTATGCTCATTTTCTGCGAACTGCTGTGGTATTTCACTGGCGGTTTATAAATCACATTGCAAATTAGGCTCAGCTTCATTCATTCATATGCCTGTATGATGCTTCTGTCCAACTATTTTGAAAGGATTTATTGTAGGCTTTTCACAGTATTGTTAGAGCACATGCTGCCAGTTCTATTCTTCTGTACCTTTCCGATATAAAGACTTTGGGGCTGGACAGACAAGAGAGACTTGTGTTACCTGAGCGCAGAGCGCCATCTAGAGGAGCAGCTGAGCTACTGACGGCTTTAACACAGTCATTCTCTTCGGCCATCCTTTACGAAAGAGTCTGAAACTACTTTTGAGTCAAACCTGATGTTTTAACCAATGGGTTCTGCACTTACATGTAGATTATTTCAATGTTCAGCTCTGTTAGGAATTTAAGTAATAATCTATGTGTTGATCATAGAGAAATAGGAAGGCAAGATTTGCAACTTGTAACATCGGTTTGGGTTTAGACTCAACGATTCAGCCTGTCTATGTCCCCCCACCCTTTTTATTTTTTTAATCTTCTTTTAACTCAAGTGTTTGCTTATATGGAAGCATGTGTTTCCTTTTGAGTATCTCAATACCTGTAAAGGATTGTAAATTTATGGATTCATTTTTCCAGTTATGCATGTTATGCTGATGCACAGTTTTTGGTTAATAATGGATTCAGTTTAGTGTATCAAATATTCCCATACATGTGTGTTCCTCTAGCATGCTCTTATATGCAGAATTGTGGTTGCCTTCTGCCCAGACTTTGTTGGTAAGACTTTTCAAGAAAAAATAAGGAATTATTTAATCTTTTAAACAGCTTAGAATCAGGACATTTGTGTTCAGTTCCCAAAATTCTGACCTAAAGAATATCTAGTATAGTAAGGCGAACATTACAATGTGTTTTAGAGAGTGAAAGCTTATAATACCTAGTAGATAACATCAAAGGAAAGACATGCATGACATTGCCTCAGGATAGCAATATGAATATAGAAATATTGAAAATTAATTTATAAGTAAATGGAATGACATAAGCTGTGTCTGTGTTCTTACAGTATTTTTTCTTTTGCAGGATCTCCATAACCTAGATCTCATGATTGGGATTGCATCCGGTGGAATTGCTGTATATAGAAAACTCATCTGCACAAGCTTCTATCCCTGGTAAATTCCTTTACTAGTAAAGAATTATGTCTGGTCATTTCAGTCTTATCTATGTTTTCTTTAACATTTATCCCAAAGAAGCCTACAATACATACATTTTTTCTATATGGAGTATCATGGTATTTCCTTGTGCTGAGATAAAAATGAAACCTGTTGTCTAGGCTTTTAATTCTTTAAGACTTCTGAACTCCTTGTGCTGTGTTGAAGTCTTGATCAAGTTAAGTCACATAGAGGTGTGAGTACGTGATTAGGAGGACCCTGTGGTCTTAGAGATTTGCTGCTGTTATACCCAATAATATGTCTTTTTAAAAATCAGTATTACTAGTAAAGCTAGACAGCTAATGGTCTCATCATTTTATCCTGTCATTCATCAAGAAGATAAATTGGAAAAAAATAATTGGAAAAGAAATGTAAAACTACTTGTTTAGAGTTTCAGGTTTACTGGAGTTTAAATTATTTAAATTTTATTTAAATATTAATTTTAATTTTAAATAAAGTATATAAATTTAAATTACAAATTTAAAAATTTTGTCAAACAAGGCTGTATAACATTAACAAGTTTTGGAGTCTCCAGGGGAGAGACCTTTGCGTTATTCTAGGATACTGAAAATGTTAGATTGCATGATAGTGCTGTAGAAAATAATCTCTACAAAGAAACAGTGAGCATGAAAAGTTTAATATGAATGACATTAGAAATTAGTTAAGCTGTAATTTTTTATAGTAGTTATGGGCTTTATTAGTTATACCATACTAAAAATGATAACATGAATTAGAAATTACATGGAGGCTGGACATTTCCTTAAGGTTAATGGATAGGATCAGGAAGAATTTTTCCTAGTCTTTCAAAAGTACTAATTTATATTGTATAGTTGATAAAGTATAGCTTTATCATGTTATGCATAATTTCCTCATAATTTATAACAGTTTCTCTGGAGAACATTTTCAGTATACCATCATACTGTTCTTAATCATGACAGAAAAGTACATTCTAATGCGTTGTGCTTGCTTTTCACCCCTAATTATATAAAAAGGTCCTTCTTGCCAATATTCCTTAAATATTCGAGTCATTCCATCCTTTAATTATGCACCCAACCTAACAGGTATTTACTACAGGAAAGCAATAAAATCAGTTTCAATTTAAATATTAGTGGAAGATGTTCTGCACAGTCCCTGAGTTTTCTTTCTTTCTTTGCAGCGAGTTGATTTCAGCTCACTTGGATGTACTGTTAACCATCTTAAATGTCAGTAATACTCTCATACAGCATGGTGACATCTTGTTTTTTTTCCATTTCTAATGCCCACTAAAGCATGAAAGACTTTTATATTTTACCTTTGTGCCGAGTTCTGCCCTTTAATATGTCAATCTTTCAGCTTTAAACAGCTCAGGTCTTAAAAACTGCCAGCTAGAGGCACGTTTTATGTCTTCTGCAAGTCATCTTCTGCCAGCTTAGTGACCTAAGGTATGAATGGATTATAGTTATTCCTGAAAACCATAGTGATAGCATTTTAACATCCAGGGCTATATAATTCTTCAGAGAAGGGAAAGAGAGCTTTATAGCACACAAGACAGGAGGAATCCACAACTTCAGGTGCTACTGTAACTCCTGGATAGCACAGAGGAATAAAATGCAAATACTAAAACATCATTCCCAAAAAACTATTCTCATTTTCAAACAGAAACTGAGGGGAATAAACCCCACAGACCTTTTAGTTCAGATAATTTCCACTCTATGAGGTTTCAGTAGCAAAATTTTCAGCTGACAACTAAAGCAATTGTTCCAAGCTTTCCTTCTCCCTCTCTAAAAATATCTTCTCAACTTGAAAGGGGCAAAACCTCATTACATGGGGGATAGCTTCTTGATGTTTTATTTCTGTCTTCTTGAATGAGTTAGTAATAATCATTTATGCAGGAACGGTGCCCATTCCCTGCCCTGCCCCCCCCCCCCCACTTCCCCCCAAGAAAACCCCAAACAAGCAAACAAAGAAGGTCACCAGAGCAGACTAGCTTGTGCTGTATTTGTGGTAGACACTTTCATTTTCTTTTTAAACCTCAAAGCAGGATATATTTCTGTAGTGCCTGGAGGTTTAACGTATCTTGGTTGGGCTTGAAGGTGTGCAGATAAGGAGATTTCTTACAGAATAGTATATACCTGAGAATGAGGGGAAAAAAAGCAAAACAAAAAAACCCAAAACAACTCCCCCTTCAAATAATTGAAAAGATATTTAGGCTTTTTATGTAACAACATTTGTAGTAAGCAGATTTTCCTATGGGCTGAGCAAGCTTCACCATAAACATTGTAGAACTCAAGGTGGCAGCAAATGCCATCAAAGCATTCTTTCCAAAACTAAATAAAACACTCTGCAGCATTACTGGATGACAGCAATACAACTATACGATATGGTAGTAGTCAAAGACGACCAAAAGTTTTCAGGAACAGAGGCAGTGAGAGTACTGCCTTTGCAAAAGGAAGATTTTCAGTCAAGGCAACCTACGTAAGGAGCTGACTGATCAGTCCGAGGCAGTGCAAGTCAAGACAGATTTAAAAATAACTCTGAATTTAACACAGTATTTTATATGGTCTGGAAAGTTATTCTTGGGGATGCTCAACTATTTTGTAATAATTTCCATATTAGTTTTGCAAGTAAAATGTTAATGGCAAAAACGTACAAGCACTCTACATCAGCAGCAATTAAGGTTACGTATTAAATGCTGTTCACTGTATGCAGTTTCTTTGCTTTGAAAACTTCAAGAGAAACTACTGGAGGGATACATTCTAAATTGCTAGTTAAAATTTGAATAACAACTCAACAGTCTTACATAGCAAATTTGATGGAATCTTTCTTGCTGAATCTTCCAATGGCAATATATCAGGCATACAGCTAAAGAAACATTTTTGCTTCAAGTTAAAAATAACAGTGTTTAGTACTAAGTGCTATGACAGAATTCCCATTTTAATCATAAATTACTAATTCTGTTGCCTAGTAAGTGAAAATAAATCTATTTTGACCCTTGTGAATGATAGGAATATGGGACCCAAAAGATGTATCATTACTAATGTGCTAAAAGTATTGAGCATATTACAAGTAAACCGTGAAATTTAATGATTTGGAATGTTGCATATTCACTGGACAGATCATTGGTGAGTGGTAAAAGCAGCTGAGCCACCAGTTAGAATAAGAGTAACTGCATCCTCTTCAGATCATGTTTTGGATGTGGCATCTTCAAGCACTTCTTAAATCTGAATCCTTTGATACCTTAATCTCTTAGATTATTTTTTTTTTTTGGAGGATTCTGCTCTATGTGAACATTCACTCAATTTGTAGGCGTAACATTGCAAATGATTTTTAGTTAATGTTAAATAAAACTGTCAGATTAGTAAGTGTTCTTTGTCACTGAATTAAATAGGTTTAGTTGTACTTTAAGAAGAATGAATGGAATTCAGAGGGATGCTCTACTTAGAGGAGAATCAAAATAGAGACTTAAAGCCCTGAATTGGCTTGAAGTGATTATGTGGTCATGCAGTGAATGATTTTTTTTTATTTTTATTTTTTTATTTTTTTTAAAAAGGGAGGTAGAGAGAGGAGAGGAACTGACAGAGTTTTGGTATTTTGGGATGGCGGCTACCTTTTTGTTACTGTGTTGAGGGTGTTTTGCTTGGTCTGCAAGGTTAGTTTTGTGTCCTGCATTTCTGCTGGCATTATGTTAGGGTAAGAACAGACTACAACAGCAACTGTGTAAGCTGAGAAAAACTCCTAAAATTTTTTTGTTGAATTTTAATCTAAGTCAAGAAACATGGTAAGAAAGAACCAGAAGCACAGAACTTGAGTACTAGTTCAGGTAGAATAGCACTAGGATTAAGAAAGGATTTATATATAAATGAGTCCTATCTAATTAAATACAACTGAAATTCAGAACCCAGAACTTCTAGATGAGCCGTACAGATCATTGCTGTTTGCGGTAGGAAATCAAATGGTACAAATATTTCAAGAGTTGGTTTAACAGGAGAGTTGGGTATGATTTAAACTTTCCATTAACTTTTGTACAACAATTTGCCTGGTTGCCAAAGAATAGTGTTAATGAAATTCCTGGCATTTTGTCGTTTTGTAATTGATGGAGAAAAGCATTTTCAGAAATGGGCACATGTTCAGTTTTCCACCTGTTTTGTGAAGGAAGTGAGGATTGTTCATTCCATTATCTTTCTTGTTTGTAACTGTCAAATACACTTTTCTGTATCAATGAAGGATATTGCTCTTTAACAAGTGCATCTCTCATGGGCGGTGGAGAATTGATGATATGCCATTGTCCCACTTGCTGAGAGCGATGCAAAAACTGTGCTAAGAACTGAGAGGACCTTCAATGTAGTTCATACCTGATGAGATCTAGGGTGCTGTGGAATATTATCAGTTTGTGAGAGTATTCTGAGACTTTTGGCAGCAACCTTCCAAAACTCTTTCATGGTGTCTTTTAAAGACAGATATGACTTGATCAGACCTTAAATAGCTTTCCCAAGGCTTCCATATGATTCCAGCTAATCACAGATTTCTTATTCCAAAATGTGTAGGCTTTCAGTTATTGCAGCAGAAGTATTGCAGACAAAATTTAGGTATTTTAAACAAATCACAGAACAGTCAGGGTTGGAGGTCACCTAGTCCAACCCCCTGCTAAAGCAGGTTCACCCAGAGCAGGTTGCACAGAGTCACATCCAGGTGGGTTTAGAATGTCTCCAGAGAAGGAGACTTTGCAACCTCCCTGGGCAGCCTGTTCCAGCACTCTGTCACCCTCAGAGTAGAGAAGTTTTCCCTCATGTTCAGGTGGCGCTGCCTGTGCTGCAGTTTGTGCCTGTTGCCCCTTGTCCTGTCACTGGGCACCACTGAAGAGGGCCTGGCCCCATCCTCTTGGCACTTGCCCTTGTGATATTTGTAAGCATTGATAAGATCCCCTCTCAGTCTTCTCTTCTCCAGGCTAAACAGGCCCAGCTCTCTCAGCCTTTCCTCATCAGGGAGATGTTCCAGCCCCCTCATCACCTGCATGGCCCTCCACTGGACCCTCTCCAGCAGTTCCCTGTCCCTCTGGAACTGGGGAGCCCAGAACTGGACACAGCACCCCAGATGTGGCCTCACCAGGGCAGAGGAAAGGGGGAAGATAACCTCCCTTGACCTGCTGGCCACCCTCCTCCTAATGCCCCCCAGGATCCCATTGGCCGCCTTGGCCCCAGGAGCACCCTGCTGGCTCATGGGCACCTTGCTGTCCTCCAGCACTCCCAGGTCCTTCTCCGCAGAGCTGCCTTCCAGCCGGTCAGCCCGGGCCTGTGCTGGTGCGTGGGGTTGTTCCTCCCCAGGTGCAGGACCCTGCACTTGCCTTTGTTGAACTTCATCAGGTTCCTCTCTGCCCAGCTCTCCAGCCTGCCCAGGTCTGGCTGAATGGCAGCGCAGCCTGCTGGTGCGTCAGCCGCTCCTCCCAGTTCTGCATCATCAGCAAACTTGCCGAGGGTACGCTTGTCCCTTCATCCAGGTCATTGATGAAGAGGTTGAACAGGACTGGACAGTGCTGACCCCTGGGGAACACCACCAGCCACAGGTCTCCAGCCAAGCTCTGTGGGGCTGATCAGAGCCCTCTGAGCTCTGCCATCAGCCAGGTCTTGATCCACCTCACTGCCCGCTCACCTGACCCACACTGCCTGAGCTGGCCCATGGGGATGTTGTGGGAGACAGTGTCAAAAGCCTTGCTGAGGTCAAGGTGGACAACACTCTTCCCTCACACTCTCCCTTCATCTACCCAGCCAGCCATTTCATCATAGAAGCCTATGAGGTTGTTCAGGCATGATTTCTCTTTGGTGCATCTTGTTTTGATGTTGGGATGTGCGTGGGAACCTAGAAGTTTTGTTTAATTTAGCAAAACTGATAAACATATAATTAAAATAAAAATTGCTTAAGGACCAGTTCTAATTCTAGTCCTTACCTTAAAAATCTTTATTCCCACTATGTGTATGTAGAAAAGAGGTGTTTAGTTCTGTATAAATTTACCACATAAATTATGTAGCAATGTTAATAATTTAAGTGAAAAAATATACTAATACTCATTCTTATGGTTTTCATCCTTCTACAATTATGATTTTATTGAGTGCTTTTTAGCTATTAATATAAGTACATGGTATTTTTCATGTTATGAAACCAATTGTGTGAAGTCTCTGGGGAATTTCAGATGTTGTATGACCAACTCTGTTGTGTCATTAGGGTCTTAAATTCTGTTCCTTTAGTCACAGTTGTCATATGATTCTTAAGTTACACAGACTTGACACATTTAACATTTGTGCAGCTTAGTAAAGGATGTCATCAAGTTTTTGCTGCAAGAATAGATTTGGTGGGAGAGAATTGCAGTGTGAACTATTTAAAGAGTAAATGAGGCAGAACCTCAATTTTAAAAAGGACTTTCCTTCGTAGCTAAAATTTTTTCTTTGAGTTTCTTGACATCTATTTGCCACTCAACACAGGAGATGAGCTGCATGTTATTCATTGAATATGTATCAGCTATAATCTTTTAGGCTTTCTGTAATTGGTATTATTTTTTATTGTTTTATACTTCTAAACTTTGCTTAGTATTTCATGGTCTGTTTCTTCTAGGGTGAACATATTAAAAATTTCCTTTAAAAGGAAAAAGTTTTTTATACAACAACGGCAAAAACATGTAAGTAGTCATTTAATTTTATTTTGCTCAAGTGGTCATGTTAAGTTTTTTTGCCTTAAATGTGAAGACAACAAAATGCTGATCAAAAGGCTCTGTTGTGGTAACTTGCCTTTGAAATTCTGTTTTCTTAACTTGCTACTGCTGTTGCGGTCTCCTTATCCTCACTGTGTTTCCCGTGTTTGTTTCCTTTCCAATACTGAATCCTTCCACATTCAGTCTCTTGGACTGCGTCGTTCCCATGCAGGTTTCTTCTCCCTTGGAGACCTGGGGGAAATGCGTATCTTAATCCTTTCTACAGTATTTAGTAACCTAGCATAATTCCCTTTTCTTGCTAGCATTTGCTGCTCTCTTTGATGTTTTGTAAAGTTTCTTAGTGCAGTGAATCTACTAAACAGCTGCTTATCCCATCTATGAGGACGTTATGAGGTCCCTTCTGCTTATGGGGCTCAGAGTTCTGGGAGCAAGGAGGGTTTCTGGTGAAAAGGAGAGCTCTGCAGCTGAAAGACTTGAGGTTGGAAAGGGCAATAGTGCACCTTCTGCTGCACATAACATGCAGGGCTTTAGAAGTTGGCAAAATATGTGAAGATACCTCATGAAACTGATGTTAATTTTTTCTGCTGTTAAGAGTAGTCTTCTGAATGCTGTATGGTTTTTGCAGAGCAGTTGTAATATATTACTCAATGTAATAAGGGAAAAGAAATCTTGTTTACAGTATTGTGCTGCCACAGTATGAACAGATAAATTAAGGCATCTTTTTACAAAGAGAAGGGACTATTTGATATGACGAAAAAAATACAGAAATTAGTGACCAGCAGATATATAAATATTTTAATTCAGTTGAGGATGAAACTCAAATAGATAGTAAAAGGTAAGTGTTATCTTACACCTAAACTTTATGGAAGCTCTTTCCAGTAGTAAATGAGCTCTTAAAGGTGTGTTACAAGAAGACCCTCTGACCCCCATTGGTTAGAAGGCCTGCTGAAGACAGATTGCTAGGAAAGCTTTTTTACCGAAAAGGAGGTATTTCATCTTTCCCCCCTGTCCTTTGGTGCTTATCTTCCAAATTTGAGGACTGTGCATGCATGTACACATTCTTACTTTTCAGGGCTTATGTGTAAACAAAGTTATATCTAGAGGTAGTGTTACTGCACTAATACAGACACACACAGCATGTGCAAATGACACTTTCTCTTCTGAGAGAGTTATGTCCTAATGCACTGTAGAGGGGTCTTAAGTTTTTTGCAAGCTGTAAGTTTCTAAATACGTTTTTTTATCTGCAAGCCAAGCTGTAAGTTTCTAAAGAGGTTGTTTATATGCAGGCTTGTCTCAGTGTGTTCATATATATCACTGTATGAAGAAATGAGTTGTTGGCAAACCAGTCTACTAAGTTGTGTGTGTAATTGTATTTGTATTACACTCAGTGTAATTGTATTACACTTGCAAGTATTACCTTATTCTAGATTGGTGGATTAAAAATTCACTGATAAGTAGACATTTTAAAATTCTAAATATCTTCAAGTATACAAATATGGGCAAGTGTACGGACAGCAATTTCCAAATGTGTCTTTAGAGTAAACATAGGAACAGGACTCTCTGAGAGTGATCAGTAACAGCGGACAGTAATATGAGTGTACCTCATCAGTGTATCTCAGTAGACATGAAAAAGGAGACCAGGCGTGCTATTAAATCTCTAGGTATGTCCATACTGGTCAGTTAGCTCCCTTTGCTTGAAATTTAGGGCAGCACGCCTGCAGTACTTCAGTGGTATTGCTTGGAAAAGCTTGCTCTTGCAATGGCAAGGGAGTGAGGGCGCAGCTGTACTACTAGAGGTTTTCTCCAGAACTGTGGGTTGATCAAGGGGTTTGTGAGGGCAGATGACAGGTGTTGTCAGTCTTTTGAGTGATCAGATTTTTGCTTGGAAGTACAGGAGAAAATAGGTAAATGGGCCTGAAAGTAAGGAAGATGGAAGAATGTGGGGAAAGCAGAGCAGATACTACATATTCATAGGCAAATTTTTATTAAAGATATTAACAATGCTATCACACTTCAGTTTTGTATGTCATATGGAGATTTCTTAACAAAATCTACAGAAAGTTCTCAAAGGCTGTGAATTTGCAGTCATCTGAGATGTGCCGTATTTCATTGATTTATTCTCCTTATTTCTCTTACTCCTTTTTTCTTTCCTTATGCCCCTGTTCTGAAGGTTCATCTTACCTTATCTCACTCTCTCCCTGCTACTCGCCACCTCTTTTACCTTCCCACTGCTTCAGTCTGTTGATCAGCTACGTGATAGAAGTATGCAATGTTTCTGTTTCTGCTGAACAGCTACATAAGGACTGGGGAGCAAGACTGATGAATCAGTGAATGTCTGATGCTATAAAAGCTCATGATACGTAGATTTAGTAAAGGGTGCAAGATTTAAGGTAGGAATAGGAGCTATGCTGGCTTACAGGCAACACTTTAAAGCTGACAGAAATGAAATGTTATTTGCAATTTGTTTATCTAATGCTTAAAAACAACTTCATGTTCTGCATATTAAAATATATTTTTATTTGCTATGCTGTAGATATTTTTTCAAATTCTCTGAATGGAATAGACATACATTTGACACAAAGAGCTTCCCTGGTGCTGAAAGAGCAGGACACTCACTATAGCTATTGAGAACTGTTCCCTTACCGTAACTGGCCATAAATTTCTCTAATACTGTTTTCTGGAGAACTATTAAAATACCGTTCTTTTGGAACTTGAGCTGGGAAGTATGATGGGCATTAGATCCTTGGGTCCCGCTAGAAGTCTTCGCCTTTAAAACAGTACATAGATTTAATAGTGCAGTTTGCAAGGTGGCCTGTTAGTGAGCCAGATGGTTATGTTAACAAAACCTTTTGTTAATCTAAAAATAGACCGAGTTTTTCTGAAACTTCTGAAAGTATTTATCCTACTTTAAGTCCATATTTAGACTTTTAGCCCACTTAAAAGCTGCTAAAAAGGTTTTGTGACAACAGTGGGGAAGAACACACCTATGATATTGACAAGTTTCATTTCTATTTTCAAACTTTACATTTTAATAAATTAATCTAACATTATTTTTTTAACTTTACACTATGGCTTTTCAGTGTAATTGAGATGTTTGGATTAATTTGTGTAGCAATTGAAAGGCCAGTGCTTTCTTTTATTTGTCTTCTGGAATAGTAAAACACTTCAAGTGGTATTCAGCCAACGGAGAGTATGGCAGAAATCCATTTGTTGTTAAATCTTTAAGTGATATATGCTTCTTATATTGCAAGAAATTCTGAGCTAAAATTTCATGGTGCTTGCATGCTTTATTTTATATAAGCTAATTAGAAGCTACTGTGGCAAACTGACAAACATTAATTGGTTCCATTATGCATAAGGCTCAAATAACAAACCCTGCTGCTTAAAAAACCCTATTTAAAAAAAATTAAAATATATTTTAATAGATATAGGGAAAACAATCCTGAAAGATTTCAATCAGTTAACTGTTTTACAGTGTGTATGTGAAATCAAGAGGCAAATCCTTTTTATCGTTATCTTGAGATTCTCTCTGGTTTTTTAAAATAGCGGCTTAAGTCATAGCACCAGTCATAAAATGATATGCAGAACGTGGCATTGATCTCTGATACATAGCATTTGTAAAATGTTGCCTAGACATTACAAGAACACAAGAAAAATACCGCATATTCCAGACAAAATGTTCTGTAGTTACTTCCCAGCAAGACTGTTCCTGTGAACAAACCAAAGGACATTGGCAACTAGAAGTCAAGGTGTTACACAGTTGGGACCTCGATTTCTTGCTGGGCTGTATGAGAGAGACCTTTGTTAGATCTTTGAGTTCTTTAATAAAAAGGCTTTGCGACCCAAATCCTGACTTCCTCCAAAGTATGAGCTAGAAAGACAGATTTACTGAGATGGTTGCCAGCCTAATGGTATGCTCGGTTGTCAAAATTCGGTCATAACGCAGGACAGCAGGAAAAGATGAGTGATTAAATCAAAAACTTGCTTTTTTTATTGCAGTGCTGAGCTGTAATGGCAATTAACTCGGGTGTCATGTTACCTTCCTTTCTCCTCTTTGCTTTACTCTTCATTCTGCTTTCTTGTGCAAAAGAGAAATAGAAATAGCTGCAAACATCTTGTGCAAAACTCTTGGGATCTGAAATAACTCAACAAGTACTACAGTTGGTAAGGACATTAATGTGGGTGGCACAATTGTTACAACTGTGTTTCACTGGCACTTTGGCACTGAAATTGCAAGTAAGAGTTTGCAAGACAACAACAACCAAGACAAACAAGCTTTGTATTCTGCTTTCTTTTGATCTCCTCATTGTGGTCTCATGTTACCATCCAGAAAGGAGGGACTGGATCTGAACAGCAGTAGCAGCAGCTCCAGTCCCATCACAGCTACTTTATTTCCCCCAGGATGGATCACTGTTAACATCTTTAGTGTCTTCTAGAAGACTATCAAGCAGATGCTTTTTGCATACTGTGGGTCTTGAAAGAACATGGTAGAACTGAAGCCTTATGCAAAGGGCGTTTTTTTTTTTTAACTCTGAGTGTGACTGAGCACTGGCACAGGCTGCCCAGACGCCTGTGGGGTCTCCTTCTCTTGAGGCATTCAGAACCCCTCTGGACATGATTCTGTGCAGCCTGCCCTAGAGGAACCTGCTTTAGCAGGGGCTTGGATTAGATGATCTCCAGAGGTCCCTTTCAATCCCAACCGTTCTGTGATGATGCGAAGAGTTTGAATTCAAAGTTTGAGGGTTTTTTTTTTCCTTTGCACCCGTAATAGAATGTGTAAAAGAATTTTGTTTGTCATAGGAGGTCAAGATCTGACTGGAAACCTGAAACTATATTTAGCTACTTAATATTTCACCTGTATATACAAAATCTTCACCACTTAAGACTTATTTTGTTAACACTGTAAAGATTAGGAACTAAAAAACTTAATAGTTTTTCAGTATTGCTTAAACTTTTGAAGTGTCTGTTTTGCAGTTTAGAACTTCATATGGTCATTGGGCTATTTTGGCCATCTCCAGCTCAAAATCTACTATATGCTGATTTTTTGTTTCCCTAAATGCCTTTTTCCTATTTAAGCTAAAAGTAATTTTATTGGTTTTTTTTATGAGCTTGTTTACTGTGTTTGATCTGCTTGTATATATTGAAATGTGTTATTTCCTACTGTTTCAGAATGAATCCAGAGAGCATATTGTTGCCTTCAACATGTTAAATTACAGAGCATGCAAGAATCTATGGAAATCTTGTGTAGAGCATCACACGTTTTTTCAGGCAAAGAAGTCCCTACCTCATGAAAAAAAGATATTGTCACATTATTGGACGCTGGGTTCTAGAAATCCAGCAAAGTAAGTATTGTGTGAAAGCATGTTTTGCTTTGTAATGGGAATGGGAGCACCTGTCTAAGTGATAGCTCAACTTGGAGTGACAAGAGTTCAGTTCTGCTCACAGCTGTGTCCCAGCCTGTATGTGAACCATTTGACAAGTTATATAGCTGTGACTTCAGTTTCTGCAACGTGGTATCATTACAATAGAACGTTTCTTATAATTTCCTAGAAAGACATTCAAATATAAGTTTTACTGGTATTGTTTCAACTTGCTGTTTCAGTTTGAGGTATATAAACACTAGAAAGTAAAAATGTCATGTAGCTAATGATTCAATAAGAGAATCTGCAGAACAGATTTGTTTTGAACTGTTTACCCCTTAGTGTCATATACACATTCTGTTTAATGTGTTAGGTTGATTTCTGGAGTGCATCATACCAACCATTTAATACTGTCATCGAGATGAAAACCCTTGTCCCATCCAAGTGTTCAAGATACCACTTTTGTGACATTTAGTCTTATAGTTGCCTTGTTGGGTTCTGCTACTCGGAGCCTGTTATTTTGCTATATGAATTTGGGATTGTGCCTTCACATATGTGCCAACTGTGCCCTAACTTCATTAAACTTCATCTGCCATCTTATTGTCTCGTCACTTGACATTAGAATGTCCTGCATTTCTTCACAATTGACCTTTATTTTTGCCATCCTGTGTGATTAATATCTTCAGCAAACTTTGTTCGCTCTTTTCTCTAGATCACTAGTGAGTATGTTGAGCAGAAGAGCCCCCCCCCCCCACATCCCTCTGACTTCAGTGCTGATCTTTTTTCACTATAAACCTGAAACATTTTTGTTCTATTCTCTTTTCTGTCACAAGTGAACAGGTAATTCCTCCAAGTGAGAGGACACTTTCCCTAGCTTCTTAGTTTCTCTATGGGTTTAAGGAACCTTGTCAAATGCCTTTTTGAAATCTTGAGTAGATTAAATCACTAAAGTGGGAGGTTATACTCAAGTAATGCTGCTGTTTCATCTTCAAGGCTTTTAGAATTTTGATAAGTATCAGTCTCAGTGATTTTTATCAGCAGTTCAGCTAAAATGTCTCGTCATGTGTAGCCTGTTATATCCATGTCCTGTCTCCCCCTGCCCTTGAAAAAAAATGTCATGAAACATACCAAAAATCTTTCGTATCAATAGTGAATGAAAAAGAAAGTCTTAAGTCATTGCTCTTACATGTGAGATTTTTGAGCATTCTTTGGTCTTTTGATAATCTGTAGGCTCTCTAGAAACCCGTTTGTTCTGATGATTTTTGGAGAAGTCTTTTGTTCTCTTTTTGTTTGTGGACAGTGTGACTCTGTGTTTTTTCTTTTGCCGTGTGTTCCCTTAACAGTTTAACTTTACATTTAATTTGTCAGACTGATGCTCTTTTCTTATTTGGATAAGCTTTAACTTTTGAGCGATGTCATCATACTTCAGATAGCTTCCCAGACTTTGCTGGCTCTCTGGCTTTTCAGACTGTCACATCTCTTTAGATACTGCAGAAATTCATACCATGTGGACTTGTATTGCTTGTACATGAAGCAGTTAACCCGTGAGGGCTGTCCAACAGTAAGAAGGCCGATAGAATGCTTTCTGCTGGAAAAAAGAAAATGTTCTTTGCTGGAGTGGAATTCCTATTTTCATCTAGTACTATATCATAGCTCAAACAAGTGAAAACAAGTAGTTGTACTAAAGTAATCTAATTTTGTACTGTTTTACAGATGTATATTTTGAGAATTAGTTCCTCTATGGAGTGGTATGAACTTGTTCTTCCTATAGTTGAAGGTTTTGAGGAAGTGACTTTCTCAAAGCTTGTAGGATTGTCACATCCTGGAGTCCTTTATTTCTGTCAAATTTGCAAAATCCTGATGCTTGTGTGTGCACACACAGGTATTGCACAGTCCTTGTGATATTAAAAAAGAAACCAGTATGAGTTCCAAAGGGTACCATTTTAATATCATTCCAGTTTCTACCAGACATTTGATTTTCAACAAATTTACTGTTACAATTGCTTAATAACATGTAACATGCAGTATAGTTCTCATTGTTGAACTGAGTTACTAAGAAAGACTTATTTTCAAGTAATTTCATGTTCTCAGGCATTATCTCTGGTGAATTGCTTATTTAGGCTCTTAAGGAATCTCTAGGGAAAACTGTGGACTGTGATATTTTCCATCAGCTTAATGATGTCCTCTCTACTACTACATCCTTTGGCCATATTTATGGCAGCAACAAGTGTGAAAGTTAGGATCTATGTGAGGCAGAAGTGACTCAGCAACCTTTACTAGCAGAGACTGCTAAAAGCACATAAGAAGCAACAATTCTGGAAAATTCCAAGTTCTTATCAACTTGGTCACTGTCACTTAGCAAATTATTTTCTCAAAAGATTTAAGAAAAGTTGTGAACAAGTCACTTCAAAATCATCTGTCACATATTGAAAAATTTTGCTTTCCTACTTGTTTGTGATTGTGGAATATACAGGACAGCACGTTCCTTTTTAAGGATGGCTCTGAGCTTATATGGAAGATATGCAACCAAAAAAAGGGATTCTGCATTCTCTCTTATGAAAGGGAACAAAATTTTGCATTCAGAAAAAGAAACAAAACCTCTTGAAAACCCAAACACACACGTGTGCACATAAAAATCCCACCAACCACACGGTACAAGTCTGGAGATTTTAAGATTGACTTGGATGAAAAGAGTCCTTTTCATCTTCTGTCAGATTTGAAGGGGGTTACATTCAGGTTTTATCACCTTAAGTATCACAGGTTTTCCTCTGAAATTTGTGGTTTTCTTGTACTGTGTTCTTTTACACTCATATGAGGCAGTTATCCTAGCATTTATTGCATCAGTTCAGATAGTTGATCTCTTGCAACCCTTTAGTAAAATTTATTTGCACGTGACTGTGCCCTTCTAGATTCTCTTAGTGTAAGGTGCCAGTGGAATTTCATTTAAATTAGGCTGCTGAGTTGTATAAATCACCTGTAAGCCTTATTCTAAAGGCAGGCTGAATCACATCTCCCAGATTCTGAGACATAAGTTTATTCAGTGTTTCTAGACTGAATGCTGATAACCTCTCCCAGGCACATTCTCATTCCTTGCTCAAAAGCTAAAAATTACCTGTTTTTTCACAAAGGATAAGCTTGGTAATAGATAGGAGCAAGGAACTGGCACCTCAAGATATTACAGCCCATTCCAGAAAGGCATTGGCAGCCTCTCAGTGTGTTTGCTGAGCAATATGCTTGTGTTTGACATATGAAGAGCAGCTACTTGGAGTTCAGGAGATTGCCACCTTAACTGAAATATCTAGAGAATATATTGTTAAAATCATTCTGTGGTCAGAGTTAGGGGTTAAGGGTTAGGGCTCTGACTTTTATCACATGAGTTGCAATGCTCCTCAAAAGACACCTGCATTGCAAAATGCATGAACAGGCACTTGTAAAAATAGAAAGCTGAATAATAAAAATACGTGGACTTCTTCAAGATGCATTTTTTTGTAATACATCCTCTTTTTCCACTCTCCCTCTCCACTCCACTCATATAAGGTTTCTTTGAAAAAACTCTGTTTGAAGAAGAGTAGAGCAATTGGTGCCTTGTCATTGGTATTCAGAAGACTTACAGAAATAAAATAGATAATACAGGCAAAAGCTTTCACTGAAGTTCGTGGGCTGTGTGTTTATTAAACTTAAAAACATACATGGGTAAGCTGATTTTTAGATGTTCATATTAAGTTTTTCCCCTTTTTTAAACTGGGAGAAGCTTTAAAAATATACGTTTAAAAGATGAAGGAATTATTTTGCTTTAAAATCATGAACAAGATTTGTAAAATACTTCCAAATATATAAAAAAAAACCTTTGGGTTGCTTTTTCTTTTACTTGTATAAACAAAAAGCAGTACCATGCAAAGGTTTGATATTAGCATGAATAATATCCACAGCATAAACAACTTTTTTTTTTTTTTTTAATGCTATGTAAAATTGAGACATTTCAGCTCTACAGCAAAGTCCTCAAATACTCTGCTGTCCCAGCTGCCCATTACATACAGCTCAGGACTTAGCAAGACAAAGGTGCTTTCTCTGTAACTCATAAATTGCTTCTTTCCCATGAGAAATCCTAGACCTGTAAACCTGAGTATGGGCAACTCATCTCTCTGCTTGTCTTGCGAGATGTTGTGTAAAAACATGCATAAAAGTTTCTCAATTTCAGTCCACTTAAAAAAAATATCTTTATGCTGTATGATTCAACCAGTAAGATAATTTTATTGCTTTCCTAGCTGAGGTTCTGGTTTGGATGCAACCCTTATCTTATTAGGTTCTTGTCAAAAGAAGCAGTCCAGACTCGGAGATTCCCTTTTCACGTCAGATCTCTCCCTAATGGTTTATTCCAGTAAGGAACACATCACTCAAATGTGGCTTCCTTCTGGAAATGGAGCATGGTATGTTGTAGCTCTTATTTGCTGAGGCAGCAGGTTGATGGTTAAAGTAGTCCTGTGCTCAGTGAAACCATTAGTGAATTGTTACCCATTTATGAGCTTTAACAGAGAATATTTAGAATCTTTTGCCTGTATTTGAACCTGATGTTTTGTCAGGCACTTGGTTTAGTGCCAATAGGACATACTGAATTTCCTGTTTTCCCTTCCATCTTCTTAAACACAATTGGGTTAAAAATAACTTTCAGAAAAAGTTATTTTTACCCAAGCTTGTGATTAGCTTTGTTGCAAGGACTAGCAGTTTTATTGCCACAAGTGAAGGACACCAAATGGCTCTGTGAGAATGCAAATGCATAAGTAAGGAGGGTAAGCACAGGGGACCCTTTAAAACACATGAATTATAAAACTGACTTTCATAAACTTATTTAATTTCGTTTAAGTTTTCTATGCAAAATGATTCATATACAGTTTTTTTATTTCTTTGCAGGTCTGTAAACAGCCAGTACTGCAGAAAAGTTATAGGTGGGATGGTTTGGAACCCATCTATGAGGCGATCTTTATCTGTTGAGCATCTAGAGACCAAAAGCCTTCCTTCTCGATCACCTCCTGTTACCCCTAACTGGTAAATGCAGTTTCAGCCTTTCCCATACCTTCCAGCCTCCTACCTTCTCTAATTGTGTGTACTCTAGCAGAATAATTATGTAGTGTGTATGTATACATTCAAACATTGTTATTCTGAGAATATGTATGATGACAGGAGATGAGTGGGTGTCACCTCAACTTTAGGAAGGCTTTTGATACTGTCTGCCAAAATACTATACCCAATCTAAGACTACATGTTCTGGAAGGGTGGACAACAAGGTGGTTTTTAAAAAAACAAGATGGTTGGATGACTAGACTTAGAGGGGAGTTGTTTGTGAGTTGTACTCTACCTGGATAACAAGTGGAATACTGCAGGGGTCTATTCTGGGGCCTGTCCTGCGTAACATCTTTGTGATCTGGAGGAGGCAATGGAGTGCTTGCTCATAAAGTTTGCAGAGGACACCAAACTGGGGGGATGAGTCAATTAGCTTGGGGGCAGGGCTGCTATTGAAAGGAACCTTAATAGTCTGAAGAAATGGGCCAATAGGAACTGTATGAAATTCAATAAAGACAAATGAAAAGTCCTGTGAAGGAAGAACCAAGTGCAACAGTATTGTCTGTGATGAACTGTCTGGAGAAAGACCTGGTAATCTTCATAGCTCATGTAACAGCTTGCTGCCTATCTGGTGTGCTGTGGCAGCAAAGTCCATAGCAACCTGGCAGTATTAACAGAAGCATGGATGGTAGATCAAGGGAAGTGATTATCCCCGTGTTGCTCGGCATTCATTAGACCTTATTAGAATGCTGCAGCCATTTTTGTGTCCTCTAATACAAAAAAGACACTGACAAACTGGAGCAAGCTCAGCAAAGGTCACCAGCCACCAAGGTATTCAGGAGACTGGACCACTTGCCCTATGAGTAGAGGCTGAGACACCTGCATTTGTTCAGCCTGGAGAAGCAAGCATTTCCCAGATGCCTAATAACAGCCTGGCAATACAGAGGAGGAGGCTAGCTAGAGGATGAGGCCAGGTTCTTCAGTGTTGCAGGATGGGGAGGATGAAGCAACAGGTGTATGTTGCAAAAAGACAGGCTTTGTCTGAACATAAAGAAAAACTGTTTCACAAGGACGGTTGATCAGTGGTTGCTTGGAGCAGCTGTGCAGTCTCCATCCTTCAAGTATTTTGAGATCTGACTGGATATTAAGTAGCCTACTCTGACCTCAGCTGACTGTGCTTTGGAGCAGGAGGTTGGACTAGATGATTTCCATAGGTCCCTTCCAACCTGAATTGTCTTATGATTAGAACTTTAACAATATAGGTGGCATTTTAGAGAGGTGAAAAAAACAAATCAGTTCAGTGTACTGAACCTAGTAGTGTATGATTGCCTAGTATACCATACCAAGTATTTAAAAATTGATTATTTAAAGTGAGACTTGTAGACTTGTCATCAAGATTTTGGAACGTGGATTGCAATAGGATAGAATTTTCACTTTGAATTAATTATTCTGACCTTCCAAATTGTGTTTATGTTCCTTATTTTTAAGGCGGAGTCCTAGACTACGTCATGAAATTCGTAAACCACGACACTCGTCTGTAGATAACCTTACAAATGAGATTAGTTATATTACTGAAACCGAGGATGTTTTTTATACATATAAGGGTTCTCCAACATCAAAGGACAGTGATTCAGAGTTCTCTCAGAACCGTAGTCCACAGAGGAGGTAAGGACTGCTGCAAACAATTCATTGCCTATTTTGACTTTTTAAAAAACACCAAAAAAACTAAACAGCTTTAGTATAAAACAATCACTATCCATTATAATATTAGAATGAGTTTAAACAGTTTTGTGTTTGCATAACCTTTATTTTGACAAATTGCTAAACTGCAAATGCCGTGATACAAAATGACAGGTTAAAAACAAACCAACCCTTCAGCCCTAAACGATTATCAGTAGTTGAGTTCTCAGTAAAATTAGAAAAGTTATTAAGGCATGCTTGTTCATATCTATAATATCCTGAGTCCTAGTAGCTTCTGCTACCCTTTCCTACCTGTTATAACCTTTTTCATTTTTTTGCTGGGGGTGGGGGGTGGGGTGGGGGAGATTTACTGAACTCTTTCAGTGTTCCACATCATCAGCTCAACGTCATCAGTTGAAAGAGGTACTACATTTAAGTAAACACAAGAATATAACAATGCTAGCAGTCATCCATCTTGTTCTTCTTCAGAGGAACTGTAGATTTCTGCTCTAAAGGCAGCCTCTGCTTTTTGCCTTGAGGCTTTTTTGCTGTATCCCTTGAGGACCAACTTTTTTCTCCCTTGCATCAGTATAACCACTTGAAGCACCTGTCTTTTGTGCACTGATTATTTGTTTACTTGTATATTACATTTTCTGTGTGGCTTCACTCTTTTCTTACAGAGGCATTTCTTAACGAGTAACTCCAGATAAACACAGCATTTATTTTACAAATAATGTACAAAGTTATTGATTGTTCAGTCTCAAAAAGAAAACAGAGCTACTTCAAAACTTTCAGCTGGGGAGAATACCATGTATTAAAATGCAGGTTCCTTTGTAATGTTACAAAAGGAAAGTGGTTTCTAGTGATCCTGAGTAACTTTGAAGCAAGATGTATTTTTAGAAGCAGTGTATTATTGGAAGCTGACAGGACTTAACTCTGTGATAGAGTGCAGCTACTAACTGTAGCTTTAAACTCTAGGTTTAAACTGTTTCCTTCAAATTCTAATACAATAATGTTGGCACTGCATTACAGCAGAGAGGTTTCTATGAAAGAAGGGAAAATTAGCATGCTGTATGCATATTTGGAGTTTGTCATTGTGGTGTTTTATATTGTTTTTCTATTTTTCTGACTGAAAGTCAGATGAACCTTAGTAATAGTAGTGCCAGTAATAGCTGTGGTAATAAATGAAAGCAATGCATCTAGATGTTGTCAACAATTGTAGATAGAAAGCCATGTCTTCCCTATGTTTTAACATTTTACAGATTATACACTTGAAGTATTTTCTGAGTAATAATACTGACAGACTATAAGAGGAGATGATGAGGGTAGAAGCTCTGTAGACAGAAAACTGAGTTGCCGTGCTGTGTTCTGTGACAGGGGAATTGTCCTGCCAGTTAGTACGTTGTTGGGTTTTTTCTTTATTTTCTTTTTTTTTTTTCTTCCCTGTAGTTTTTTTTTTTTCCTTCCCTTCCTCTTTTGCCGGTCCTATGGCTACTGAGAATGGAGTGGGAAAGCCTGCTTTATTGCTGTTTCTCAGACAGTGAAAATCTCATATTCATTTATTTTCTGAGCACTAAATGACGATGCAGTATCTGAGTAATATCGCTCACTGTGGAGAAGATTACTGTTATTACCTCATATAAACCAAATTTTCTATACATCTTATCCGCAACACAATCTTGGTTTCTTGGGTATGTTTATAATATTTGATACTCTGCAGGTAATTAAAAATAATGCCTGCATAGATCTGATTAAATTTGAAGTTTGTCTTTTGGAGAAAGAATGGTAACACGTGGAATGAATGATCATTTGTTGTATTGACTGCTAGAATTCTGTGAAATAAAATGATAGTTAATACTTTCCTTTTTAACAATTGAGTAACCGTACAAATGAAAAAATTTCTTCTTTACACAGAAGTTGTAAACAGTTTATGTTAGTCCACATTCCAGTTTTTCTCCTTTGATATTCTTAAAGTAATCATTACTTGCCTCACTTGCTGTGTTGAAAGATGTAAAGTAAAATTTAAGTATATATAGGTATTAAAATCTTACCCTGAATGCTTTATGAAAGAGGGAATCTTACCCTGTCAGATACATCTGTTTTATAAGTAAAAAGTTTAACTTGTGTATCTTTGGGATTACACTTGTCCTGGACTTTTGCCACGCTTCAGGAATATTTAGATATTAACTATAAAACACCTTGCAGTGTACTGATAAATCTCTTAAAGCCAACTTACCCACTTTTGCCATCCTGATTTTTAGTAGATTTGAATTGACATTATTGAAACATGTTATGGAAAAAAATAATTTGAAATTTCAGTATCTCTTTTTCATTAGAAGAGAGCCAAGAGTAGCTTCTTATAGTCCTGCTAATATACACTGTCTTTAGAGGGTTCTTTTTTTACTGTCCAGCCTGATTTCTGAAGCTATAAAAACAAAAAAAAAAGTGTTAGTTACTGCTAATTATAACTAATAAATAGCTTTGGTATGAAAAAAATCTGAAATATTTTTGGAGTGCTACTAGCAAACAACTGTACAAAGCTGATTTTTAATCACTGAATTCTTATGTCTGGGACCATAAATCTTAATTATAATCATGCATCTGCTTGACTTTTGTAAACTAAATGTGTTCACATCAGTTTCTTTTACTGCATCTGAAGCCTAAGACTGCAAGTTGCAGTTAGCACAGGATATGGCTCTTCTCTGTTTTTCAGGCTGCCATCAGCATTTCAGAGGTGAGAGCTAGTTTTCACCTGTTTCATTTCAGCCCTTGGGAAACCTGTTAAGTCTTTTTCATTAAAACTACAAGTGGTTCAAGACAGACCTACCTTCAAACTGTTCTGTTGTGTTAGAGTGCTTTTTGAGACAAACACATAGGTAAAACTCATGTAACAAGATTTGCAGTGTACCTAATCCTGCCAAGGCATGTTTGGAACCTTGGTAGGTATCAGAACTGTAGAAGCCACTGCTGCTAGCAGAGTACGTACACCTGCGTTTATTTCTCTATACACCTTTTTTTTTTTTTTGTATCCTGACACTACCAAGTATAATTATATTCTTAATAATCGATTTTCTTCCTTGGTGTGGTTACTGACTTAAGGGAATCAATGAAGTTCCATTTTCTTTCTATAAAACAGTACACAACTTAGAAGACAAATTATGTGCTCTTAGTTTCAAGAGCATAAAACAGAGCTATTAACATTTCTTTATCCATTTCTTTAAGTATATTGCATGCTGCTAAATACTTTGAGTATGCTACAAATGAGGGTCAAAAAGATTTTGTCATTTATTACATTGCTTTAAAAAACACACAGTGTTTGTTTTAAAGATGTTTTTTTATTAACATTCTACTTTCTAACTGAAATTTATGAGGTATATCACAAGGCTGTGACTTGAATAAAGAATATTAGAAAATAGAGCAAGCCATGCACGTAGGTGAACTACAGAAAGCTGGGGCAAGCTTATGAGTCTTGTGTTTGGTGTCACTAAATTGCCTCTGCTACCCAAATTATTTAAGGTACTTTCACATTCAAGTACAATTTGAGGCTCAGAGATAGTGAAAAGAAGCAATTTTTCTCTCTGATTAGTGTCTGCAGAAAAGATTGGAGCTATCCATTACATATGTATTATAGAGAAAAAAATTGCTCTAATCCCAAATTAACATATATGAAATAGAGCTTTATTCACAGGGTTTTCAATAGGTTTGCTTATCTAAGCCAACTATCTCAAATCACAGCTGCATACAAAACCTGTCATCAAAGACAGTGCTGAAGAGGACTTCAAGAGGACTTTTGTTTAGCCCAGGGCTTCCCAGCCTTTGTGAAGAAAGCATCCCCTGTCAGTTCTTTCTCCTCTTTGTTGCCCTGCTGCTGTGCATCTCATCTGACTGCTACTGCCACTGAAAAATTAACACTAACACAGACACGGAGCCCACACTGAGCCTTCTGAAGTCTCATAGTGCTTTCTGTGTTATACCACACTTTTTTTATGGCTGTGCCTCACCAGTTCAGAACAGGTAATCCAGTCTGTCTTGTGACTATGTGCTGTACTCGCTCTGTCGTTATATTTATCCCATGCCTACGTGCGTATGCACATGATACTACTACTATTTTGGTTTTAAAATTATTTGAAGAATAATATTGTGGTAAAACATACTAATTAGTAAGTGCACTTGTTTAATAACTGTTTTTCACTTAAAATTGGCTTTCCCTAGTCTTGATTTCAGCTTCCCTAAAGATTTTTCTCTTGAAAGATTTGCGTTTTCTTCATTGAAGCACTGCTGCTACTGATTTACTACATATCTTATTTTAAGCAAAGTAGAAAACTTCTCTCTATTCTGTGAGGTTACATATCTTGTCTTCAGATGTCCTTAAACACTGAGATGCACATTAGGGAAGAGTTATGAATATGAAGTCTTATGGCTTTTCTTTAAGATAGAAAATAAGTTATATTATGAGGCTTTATTTCTAAAATCATCTCTGTGGAATAGCTGCTTTAATATGGGTTTTTTTCAAAGTCATGTCATATCAACAGGCTGCCTGGCACCAACCCATCCTGACCGTCTGTTATTCTAATACATTAGCTCCAGGGAGAGGTTGCCTTTGAGATAAATGTTTCCCTTTCAGTGTAACAGATTTAAACCACAGCTGGTTATTTTTAAAGGCAGGCTGGTGGACTTGTGCAAGGAATTCTTTTTGGTTGCACTTTTTTCTTTTTTTAGCGTGGTATAGTACCTGAAGATTACCAATGTTGCAGTCTGTCTTGATAAAGGTACCACTACAGTTTCCAAATCTGGAATAAAGAAAGCTTCACTGGTGTAGTGGAGCAAATCATCATCAGTGATTCACCTTTCTGTGACACTAATGAAGTCTGTGTGCTATGTCATTTAAGGGCAAAAGGCTACAGTGAAAATGAAATAGTCATACTGAAATATGTGACATTTTCAAGGCCATGTTGGGAAATTCTAAAATATCTTTGATTTAAGCAGTAACCTTCAAATTTAAGTTGGCTTTAACTGGGGCAATAGACTGATTACATTTTGGAATCATGTACTCTGACATGCTTCATCTTGTATCAGATGTTAGGTTTTGTCTTGAAAGACTGCACTGTCCATCCCCAGAGCAAGTTCTGGCTCCTATCATTGGTATCTTTATTAAAAAAAAAATAAAATAGTAGTAACTTAATGGTTTTCACACCCAGTAGTTCATGTAGGAGTCTTCACTGATGAGCTGTTACAAGAACAGAAAAAAAACCAAAAACTTGAAAGAAACTAGCTTACCCTTTACCTGCAAATAAATAAGTGAAAATTTAAACTACTAAGCTGAGTTTACTTGTTTTCTTATGTTCAAGTATTTTTGTAAACTAAAAAATGGTAGATTTAAATGTTTTGATAATATGCATTTTAAACACTTGGTGACCTTAAAATACTAAGGTCCAAGGTTTGCCATGAAAACATAAGGACATGTAACCAAGCAGTGTTTAAGGAGCTTTGAACTTTAATTTTCTCTGTGTATTTCTTTCCTGTTTTCTCAAGCATCTTCTGGTGCCTGAGGTGTGATACAGATGTTCACACTTCACAGCGCAATGAGAAATGAAAGTGAATGAATAAATGACAAAAAATGAAAATTGAAAACCAGTGTTTAATGCTTTTAACCTCAGAGAACCCAGCTGTGGGAAGCCACGTGGTTTTCTGCTGGTCACTATGAAGAGGGAAGTGTCCTCCGCTCTTTCCTGTTCATGGATTTAAGGTTTTACTTTGTGGGAAGACCATGCATCGTTGCCAACACCCACACTTGCCCCCTAACTGAATGTTGTCTCATTGAAGTAAGCTGGGATTTCTTTTGGACAGGAAGGTGTTAGATGCAAAGGGTTACTAAAACAAGCAGGTTTCCTTGCAGTTCAGGATAATCTTATTCATGTTACCTGTGCTGGACTGATTTCTACTTTATATGAGGAGCAGAGCTTACTTTTGACGTTTTAAATTCGGGATTAATGGCTTGTGCTTTTTAAAATGCTTTTTATGCTACAGGTGGAATAGTTTGGAGTGTTAATATAGCTGTTGCTTGCCCTCTTAATGCCTTTTTTCATGTTTTTGAATACTTTTCTGAGTGGGAAGGGTACTTGTTAATAAGAATACAAAAAATTAAATATGTATATAAGGTGCTGTCTTAAGGGGTAAAAATAACTGGATTATTGGCTTGGGAAAAATAACCTGATAAATCTGTGTTGGAGGGTCTTGCTACTTGAACTGTAATCAGTTTCTCTTGTTCACTCTAATTAAATGTTCCGTAACCAAACATCTTTGGTTCAGTGGACTGCGTAGGAACAAGTGTTTTGGTAGGTTTTTTAAAGTAGACTCAGTGGCCTGACAGAAAAGATTAGCTGTGAAATTTTCTGTTTAACCAGCAAGATTATTGTAAAACACATTTCTAAGTGATAAGCTATAGTATTAGTCAGTAAGAAAAACTTACTGACAGATGAGGTATATTAGATCTTTTTTAGAGTCATTACACTGGTGTGGGTGAGATAAATCTGGCTGGTTATTCATAGATGTGAGCATATGATGTATGCGAACCGGAAGGCTGTGGGGGTTGAGGAAGGGTCGGTCTCATTTTTGCCTTACTCTACCAAAAGAGGGTCATCAAGAATATGGAGCCAACTCTTCTTGGAGGTGCACAGCAAAAACATGTGAGGCAGTGGACAAAGTTACAGCAAGGGAAATGCTCAGAAGACACTGGGGGGAGGAGGGGGTGGGGAAATCACATCAAGATGTACACATTGACAGAAAGATGGAAGTGTTTCCATCCTTGAAGACCCTCAGAATGCAAAGTGACAGGGCCCTGAAAACCCTCATCTAACTTTTGATGTTGGCTATTCTTTGGACAAGAGTTTAGTTGATTTCTCAAGATCCATTCCAACCTAAATAACTTTGAGTCTACAATTCATTTTGTTATAAATGCAACGTATTCCCCCATAAGCTTTTCTCTTAAACATGTTTGCAAAGCTATAAACCTCTTTAACTTATATTCTAAAACTATCTTTTGCTGGTGATATAGATGGTATAATGTGTATAGTCTTACAGTTGGAGAGGAAGGAAATGAAATGATGAACTAGTATACAAAAAGGAAATTCACTTGCACTGTGCTATGAATTTCTGGAAGTGCATGTACACTGCTGGTGTAAGTGTGATACATCATCTGGTGAAGGTATTGCACTGAAAATAGATTTCCTGAACGGATGCTGCATTTGTTCAATTCTTTCAACTTACCATTTTGATAGACAATAAACTGTAGGTGCATAGTGAGCTTTGGTGAATGTACTATGGGAACAAATCAATATTTTAACTAAAATTTAATTCCTTTTGTGGACAACATTTTTGAAGTGTAACTGTAGATGAAAGTACCCTTCAGATGTATCCAGCCAAGTCCTAGTAACTAGTTTCTTAGTAGGAAATTGCAAAAGCCATTTTAAACTAAGTTTTTTCCTTAGTTTTTCGTTATATACAGATGCAATCAATTCCTTGTTCTTAAAATCTGCTACATTTCACAAAAGTGCATTGTCCTTGTTTGTGTACTTCAGCCTTTCTCTAGGAGTATGTCCTCCTAATACTGGTCAATGGATCTGACATTTCAATTGGTTTCAAATTAGTATTTTAAGACTACAACTAATAGACTTTTATCAGTTTACTCTGCTTTTCCACTCAGATATACATTAAAATAGTGCACATATATATTTTGCTTACATGTAACCCTTTCTTTTTAAATATGTATCCTTATTAAAATGTACTACACTTTCCTTGCCAGTTCAAGAAACAAGCATTTTGCATCCAGAAAGAATGTCTCAAAGCTGAATTGCGAATCTGTGATAAGGCAAATTTTGCAGCAAGCCAAGCAGTTGCAGAGTATCAGAGTACATGAAACTTCCATGGAAAGTCAGTAAACCTGGAATATGGTCAATAGAGGCAATGCAGAGTAACTGAAAGTATCCTTTTATGGGTGATGGCAGCAGCTTACCAAATGTGAATGTTTGGAATTTGCAGAAAATCACTGAAAAACTTGTGTATACCATGAAGTCCTCAGGTTTTTCTGTAATGGTACTTATAAGTATGCAACACAAAGAATCTACATGGCTGCCTTACAGAGTTATTCAGTTCATAGAAATGCTGCATATTCTGTGTTGCTGTCTAAAAGGCAGCAAAAATGTGGTGTTGCAAACGTCTTCCACTTATTTGGCTTATGAATAATAATAATCCCAGTTTTAATGGTGAGCTCTCAGAAAAGAGGTGATAATGGAAGTGCTGGCATACTCAGTCTCCCTAGCCCTGCAGGTGTTACGATAAAAGAAGCTTTAAGAACTACAAGAACAGCACAAGGGCAAAACCTACAGATGTTTCCTTCAGTTGTTTTGTAAAGGGGGGAGTTCTGCTACTCTGCTATTGTTTCAGTTGTCCCTTTTCTCTCGGGGTTTTACTCTGCTGTATTTTATCATCTTCACTTCTCAGAATAGCAGAATTCCCTGGTAGGGCACACCAAAATGAGGAGGAGGGATCTTTCCTTAAGACCTTGTCCTCATGACAGAAGAGGAGAGTTAGCCTTTTCAGGGCAAAGAGCTTTATAATAAATTCATCAACAGAGCAATCAACAGTGAGTGAAAGATTGAAACGGCAGCATTTTAGATACATTGTGGATTAAGGAACAGAAATTACCTGCAGTTTTAAAGCATTTGCTTGTTAGCTGCACCAATGGAAAGCTTAATCTCCTTGCGAGGAAGGGATCTCTTTCTTGATGAAAAAGTTGAATGGCTGGTCTGGTGAGTGTTCTCTTTTATTGACTTAAAATATTGTCCTTGTCTTATGTTGTGAAATGAGGAAGAGAGGTTAGTGAAATGTGGAATAATGTATAGCCAGAAAAGATCATCTAGTTTTTCGTGTTTAAGGTACTTTATTGTATTGGTGAGCAATTAAATGCTAAAAATACTATTTAACTGAGTTTCAGAACAAAATTCTACAGCTCTAGCATGCTGAGCTACTGAGGACTTTTGAAGACACGGCTGCTTTTCCCTGATGAATTCTTTTAGGCCTTGAATTTGGTCACTTTCCAGGTCAAGTTTTTGGCTATCTTTCTCCACTTTAGAAGGTTACAGCATGATTCAATACCTGTTTAAGCGCTGATATGTTTCAATTAAAGTGCAATAATCCAACAGATAAACCTTCAGCAAATACTACTAAGAGCTTATATCCCACATTTAAGTCTCAAAATGTATTACTAAGAAGATGAAAAATTTGCTATATTTTATACACAATATTTGAATGGAAGCCCAAGTTGTTTTTTACTGTCTGAAATTACCTCGCTATTGGGAGGAAAGAGAGGAGATAATACATAAAATTAGGGACATTGCATCGATTTGCACCATAGTTCTTTGTGTGTAAGTTTTTGATGAAGACTTTTGAAAGGATTAATTTAGGGCGCCTTGAATTCCACACAGTTTAGTAATAAGAGTGGTAGCTCTGCTGTGGCAAAACATAGAAAAGATATAGGGTTTCATTGTTCTTTGCCTCACAAGGAAATCAATTAGCTTAAATGAAAATAAAGTCAATGTTTCTTTATTTTTAGCATGACTTCCTAAGGAAATAAAGCTTATGTCATTGCACTGCCTGTCTGCCTCTATATTCCCACTTAAGAACATTTGGACAATTGCAGTCAAATCTAATGTAGGAGTCAAGTTTTCAGAGGCAAATTTTTCTACAAGATTAGCGAAAGTTGGTGACTAGGCATAAAAAAAAAAAATCCTTTAAACTGACATCTTCCTCTCACTGAGCAATTACAGCATGAGTTCAATGATTGTCTGTTCCATTTAGATGTGGGCTGGTCAGGCAGCAAGTGAGTGCGCATTCTCAAAGGATCTGCTGGGCACTGCTGGCATTTAGGGGGGAAAAAATACCATGGGGCTTGCATACAAGGAGAACCAGAGGTATTTGTGGGAGAGTGGGGGTAGATGTCAGTGGAATCAGAAGGGAGGCATGACTGCGATGAAAAAGAAAATGCTTGGTTCTTTAAAAAAAAGGTAAAATACACACAACCCAAACCTCCACAAATTCCTATGGAATCAAGCTCACCATCTCTGCCTCTCAATGAAGAGTTTCTTCATATTGTAGAATACATAGAAGGGAACTTAACTAGGCTGATACTGCTGCTATTTTTACTGTAGTTTTGATGAAATATAGTACGTAGTTCTTAGTAGTGGGGGTTTTAGAGATCAATAATTAAAAAAATTAACCCTATACTGTGAATTGCCTCCTATAACGTGATGATTCAACAACTCTGCATTCAAACCAAACTACTTCATGTTTGTATTTGTCTAGCATGGACTTTTATCACTCCGGGTTTTTTGGTCATTACTTAATTAAATTTGTAAAGCTAGCCCATCTGCCATAAACTTACCAAAAAGTGCTTGCAAAGCAAAGTAACTTTTACTTTCAAATTTATCTTCATATCACAGCTGTTGTTTTAATTGATGTAATGTAGTTTAACTCACTGTTCCAGGTGATTTCTGACAAAGCTGACTGAATGCCTTGGAAAATGCCATGTACTGCAAATTTTGATTTCTTCTCTGTATTAGCTTGTCCTCATCTGTGTAACCACTTCAGCTTTAGCTATGCTTTGTCTTAAAGTTCTCTGTCAACATCTGTTCTGCTTTCAGATTATGAGAATGTGTGAGAAACTCCATGCTTCTGAAGCTGCCTATGCTCATTTCTTGTTACCTATACATAAAGATTTTGCCACATTTGACTTTTTGCAAAATACCGTCAGTGATGTCTGTAGTTACTGTGGTCCAATCTAAAACTTTGTTAAATGATGTAGCATGTCTTGCTAACAAGAGCTGCTCTGGAATTTTTCTTGGAGTGTTTCATAAATTCTGTAATTGTCTGATTTATACTTTCAGCATAGGATTAAGTATTCTTTAATTTACTGTGAGCACACCTTTTGGCTTTTATGCAGGCATTTTTTTTTTTTTTTTATTAGAGTTTAGGTCTTGTTTTCCTGAAGATTTAACTTATATTCTTTTACTGTTTTGTTTTGGTTTCCTTTTTTTATTTTTTATTTAAACAGGTCATCTGAACAAGAATCACCAAAGTGAGTTTTCTTTAAACTTTCTACTGTAGAATCTCTAGCTCTAAGATAAAAGTACATAACTTGAACTGATTTTTCAAAGTAGTGATCTTGTATGGTTAAAGGACATAAATAAATGTATAAACCAATGAAGATAGTAAAGATTTGTAGGGAAAAAATAGTTTTTGCATCAGTCCTAATACACCCCTAATCACTGTTAACAAGAAAGTTGGTTAAAAACTGTTGTAAAAGTTTAAAGATGCAATAATCCACTGGTAATTTTACGTGGTAGCTTTATATAGTGCCAGAGGGCATTAACTGAAATAATTTTTCATATTTTTCTGGCATTGGGTTGTTTTTTTGTTCTACACTGAAAAAACATTATGATCTGTATTCTCAATTTGTAAGTGAAACGTTTGGAGTTTTTTAAATTACTGTATTCTGAAAAACTTATTAGGGTGTTTTTACATGTACAGTGTTCCTCCTTGCTTATCATGAAAAGTCCTGGAAGCTATCAAATAAAAGCACAATTGTGATGGTATAATTCCTTCAAGTGTCATTATAGTTCACTACTTCAAAATATTTTGAAATTATTGAGAGCACCAAGTGGATAAGATCTGGCAAACACTGAAAATATATTTTCTGTAATAACTGAAAATTCTGCAAATGCTCCACAAAACCCTTAGTTCCCATTGCCAAGTACACATAGTATAACTGAACATGGGAAATATTATGGCAAGAATACATTTGCTTGATGGCACCTTTCAAATGTTTACATTTGTTGCAGTCAGATTTCCATAAGCTGCGAAATAAGTGTGTTATTAAAGTTTGCTGCAGTGTGAGTCCTGTATGTTAAAAGCCTAAGCTACGTCCCTCTGTAGTGCAGTATTACTTCCTCACTGACAGCTAGCAGCGGCTGCTGGAAATAGTTAAAAAAAGCTCACATATACAGTTAGATTAGTATCAGAGCAGAAACAAATGTTTGATTTTACGAATTTTAATGCCAGGGTTTAATTGCATATACTTGTGCTACTTTAACCCTGTGAGAAGTTAATGTTGCTTTTAGGGATAAACTGCAATAAACAAGTAACGGCACGTGTACTTCAAGGATCAAATATCCTTCACTGCAGCGCTGGCTCGTCAGCAGCAGTGCAGAGTGTTCTTGCAAAACGTACTGCCACTGAGCATGGCGATCTGTTGTGTGAGCAAGAGGTCTGTCTGCAGAGGGGTAGTACAGGGAGCCAGGACTCCGTTTTTGCCATACACAGCGCTGTATGTTAGTGATAGAAAACTGTCTGAGCTGTACCTGAGCTTTCCCCAGGACAGCGAATTTCATGAAGTATTATATAGTATTTATAAAGATGGAACAGTTAGTTTGTCCGGTATCTGTGAGTTTGGCCCAATTAAAGAAGGGGTTTAGTTGTATTAGAGGTCTGCATTTCATCCTTTTCATAAGAGGCCATGTAGCTAAATGAATGTTTGAAAGGTCCTGGGGCACCACCAGGCCATTTGGCCCATTCTAAGATTTGAGGTATTTAATTACTGACTTTTGTTATGCTTGAATTTTAAGGTCCTTGAATCACTAGGCCAGACCTACATCCCAGTTTAATTCTGGGTCCTTCTACGTGGTTATAACTAACTCAATAAGCTCCCCTGGGGTTCAGCTCTCCTCACGTTACTGTGATTTCCTGTGCCACTGCAATAGCACCTTTCACTACTAACATGGAAATACTTTGCTAAAATGTTTTTGCTACTTCAGTTTTGTTTTGTCCATTCTTCTCGATGCCCAGATCAATGATCAGTTTAGATCATACACCAGTCCTGTTATCCTGTACCTCTACGAGTGGTGTTAAATCTAAGTATAAAGTTGGCTTGCTCCTTTAACTGGGCGGTACATTTGTATGTTGTACTAGTTAACTTAAAAATCTAGATAATGATACCCTTGTAATGTTTGTCCTTTTTAAATGAAGGAATGTATTGGGAAACAGTCCAACGCGGAATTCTGTGACCCACATCTCACCTAAAGCCTTGGCTCAGTCTCCCAATGGAGTTGGTAACATTTCTGGCCCTTACCCATTGGAAGGGGTGGATAAACAGTTCTTAGAAACATATGACAACGTTACAAGGAGTAGCTCAACAGAAGATTCCAACCAGTACTACTGTGATAAGGTATGTTCAATTGTGTGCTTTTAAAGTCAAAACTAGTACTGAATGTAGCTTTGAACTGTAGATTAAGAATGCACAAAATTTGTGGTTATATTTCAGGATGAGAATATTTTATGCAGCAATAAGAATAAATCTTGTCTTACTACAAATTTGTCCAAGGTTGTATACCACAGTATGATAGGCAAGCCTGCGAACTGCATTGATTTCCATAGTCCAGGCTTCCAGGAGCATCTGCAGGGGAAGTTCCTAGTGGAATGGGAATCTTTGTTTGATTAAATCTTATTTCCTCCATGGGGAAAAAGCATGGAACTCAGGTTGCTATATGGCTTCATAGTAGGCACAGTTCTGCTTTATCTTGGGCATCTCTTCTTCAGGATGGTTGAACATCCTTTGAATTCTGTGCTGACTAGAGAGCAGCTGCTCCTTGCTAGTGTTATGGTAGTGGATCATTCCTCCCCTTTCTCCAGACTGTTCCAGCAGGGCGCTGAACAGCTTCCTAACCTGCCTGTCCAGTAGCTGCTGCAAACTTCTAATCCTTCTGGCTTGTGGATTTCTTGCGTAAGATACCAATGCAACCATTTACAGGAGAAAAATTGGGGAAAAAGTAGTCACTTCATAGTCCTTAGAGTAGAATTGATTCAAACGTGTTGCACCTAACACTTTTTCCTTTTAAGTCACCTTTAGTAAAGAGAACACTTTGAAAATTTTAATAGGAGCTATAAACTGAGAAAGCTGAGAGTAACAGGACAGAGCAAGCAGAGTATCTATTTACTGTTATGTATGTTGCCATTTTTACAATTTAAAAGATTACTATCATGAGTATGTTCTGTGACTTTAGCTTCTTCCTATTTTAAAGATGGATTTACATAGATTATTCTTGTTAAGCACATCTAAATTTGGATGCACTATTTTCTAATTTGCTGATATTTTTTAAAAAATTAGAAAAGTTTTGGGTTTTTTTTCCTGTGTATTGCAGAATGATCTAATTGAGGGAGATTTACTTCTGGTGCGTATCATACCAGATGAAGATGGGAAGTTTGGATTTAATCTAAAGGTAAAACAGCAATTTTGTAGTTATTGTTATATGCTTTATAGAGATACTATGCTTTGAGGTTATGATTATTTTTCATTTTTAATGCAGTGCTTTGGAGAAAGCAGTGTATTCTACAGGAATTTTTTATGGACCAAGATTTTTTAAAAAGTGGCAGCCTAATCCTTAAATGCTAAAGCAACTTTTACAGAAATAAGTCTCTACTAGTTCTCTGGTGTTTTGTTGCATATACTATGGGCATGGCAGATTTCCAAAGCAGACTGCCAGTTTGGCTGCTTGAATGGCAACTTGGAAGCCTAATGTAATGCATCAACTTTTAGAAGATCGGACCTCTGTATTATAAAACAAGTTAAATAGTTTATGCTATCCAATTAGATATATCCATCAAAAGATCATATTGGAAGGCTGAAAATTAATTTGTGAAGAAAACTGAAATTACTGTTGATAATTGACTGTTGTGAATTTTTTACGTTCTCTCACTGAAATTCCATTTAAGGAGATAGAGTAATGTGTAACCATAATATCAAGATTGGGGCAAAGTCTTGTCTTTTCTTTCACCTTGGGCATTTATTGGTGGGGCAGTCATAGAACATCACATAAAGAGAATAAGGGAGTACAGTTGTCTGGAAGCTGATCCTTTGCAGGTTCGATCACAACATCTAAGAACGCTGTCCACCTTGCAAGTTCAAGTGTTGAATAGTCTTGTTTGAAGGGTAGGGTTAAAATAAATGCTGCATTTGTTCTGTTGATTGCTTATTAAAATATATGGCCAAGCAAAGATGCTGGGTCTAGTTTACTGGAATGTGGTAGATCTAAAGACACTGCACACACACAGACACACCCATTTACTGATGAAAATTCAGTCTTACCAACCCCGCCTATAATGACAAAGCATCAAGTTTATATAAAACCAAAAACAAGTGATTACTTGTATGAAACGCTGCTATTGGTTAATGACATATTTTATGATTGTTATTTATTTGACATTCCTCTAGGGTGGTGTAGATCAGAAAATGCCATTAGTGGTATCAAGAATAACTCCAGGATCACCTGTAAGTAAATTCTTAAGCCTTCTAATCCCTTCCTTTATTACTTCCACCACCACTCAGAGGTCCATACGTGTAGGAATCTGGACATGCTTAACCAGTATGAGAGAGAAGCTGAGCTGTTCTCTTTAGACCAGCACTTTCTTAAACCACAGATGAAAAGATCTGGAAGTGTTAACCAAACAAGACACAGTAGAAAGTATGTTTGTTTCCCCCATCATCTCAAAAAGTGCATCTTCAGCTGGAAAATGTTTGATGAGGGCCAAGAGCCATGATTGAAAATATAGAACAGTGTTCATTAAAGTAAGTAGTCTAGGCCCCTGCAGCCTAGAAAAAAGAACTACTTTAAGGGAGATATAGTAGGGATGTAGATGTAGTATCATTGTGAGCAGGGAATTCCAGCAGAACTACTACAGGCTACCAGATTAAGTCACTTAAAGTCAGGTTCTTCATGCTTAACAAAGTAGTTCTTCATGCATAAGATAGCAGACCTGTGAAACTCCTTGATAAAGGATACTATTAAAATAGTTTTGTGGGTGGTCAGGAGAGGACAAGTACCTGGGGGAAAAACCTACTGACATTTACTGAATAGAGAAACCACTGTAGGCTGAGGAATTCCTCAGAGCTAAAAATATTTATAGGATGGGAGAGTACTTGGCAGGGGAGAGGGGGTGCAGAATATGTTTGCTCTGTTCTTATTTTGCCATAGATTTTTGCTTATGGAAATACTTATGGACTAGGTAAAGCGTTCATCAGAATCAGTACAGCCACTGCATTCTTCTGTTGAATTGTAAAATAATAGTAACATAATATCTTGTTAACTTTTTTCTAAATAATTAGTACATAAATTTGTGAGGACATTGTTAACTCAAATTTTATTCATTCACCTTATTCCAAAGTGTGTTTCCCAATTCTCATAGAATAATTTCAGTGCAAACTTGATAAGATATATTTTATATCCTAAAAATCTGATGTATTCTGCATCTTGTAGACTTTTGAAATTTGATAAGCTGTCACAGGGCTGATACCTGTTTTGTGATGTAAATCAAGATAAAAGGTTGTTTAAGAAGGGGTGGGTTTTTTTGTTACATTTTTGATTTGTGGCTTGGCTTATGCAGTGCATAGGATGCCTTTATGAACTACAATTATTTGAATAAAAGAGTAGCAGGTAATTATAATTCTAAGCTTAAATCCACAAAGTGAGAATAAAACAGCCCTTAAAACATTTCATGGACAACGTAGCAAACTTCTTAAGAGTGATTTGAGATACTGACATTAATGTAGGGCAAACATGTTCATTCCACAGTCAGAGAATGAAAGATGCTTCTCCAGAGGCAACAATTTCTTTTGGCAGATTCAGGTTGTCTTCTGGAAAGTGTTGATCTGTTTGGTTTTTTTCTCTTGGATTGGAAAAGGACTGGACTTCTAACTTCATGTAAGTGTCTCCAGTTAAGTGGCACATGCATAGATGCAAGTGACCAATTAGCTCTCTAGCCTAGTAAGCAAGTTATCAAGTGTCAGGGAATAAATTGGAAACCGTTCTCCAATACAATATACTTAACAGCAGTATTATAGATACCGTGTCGCTTTACAGCAAGAGGAAAAACATATTCTTACTTTTAGAGCATAGTAGTATTAATGTTGATTATATTGTTTTCCATAAACTAAATTTCACCTGTTCTTGACTGTTTAATGAAATGTAGCTGATATTTGAAAGTTGAAGTTAAGCAGTCTATGGAATGCATTTTTACATTATTTTAGCTCAGTGATGCCTTTCCATCATTGTATTTGCTAGTGTTTAACATGCTCTAGATTCACTCATTACCTTGTAAATTGTCCTAAGGGATGTTGTTTGGTAATATTATTAGCTAAGGTTATTTCTCAGATTTGTAGGTCACTTTCTCCCAGTTTCCTACAAAAAAAAATAATCTGTATTTTTTGTGAAGGAGGGGAAACAAATCTGCTCACCAAACTAAGGCATTATTTTTCCCTTTCACGTCCTAAAGTTCTTTTAAAAATCCTCCTCCAATACAGCACCAGTCTAGTATGTTGGGAAGACTGTAGGATAGAGTAGCCAAAATTGTAATAGAGCATTATATCTAAAGAACAACCATTTATTGTGTCTGGTTTGTTTTGTTGTTTTGGGTTTGGTTTTTTATTCAACTAATGTCATATACTGATTTTTTTTTTCCCACAAACTGTATTAATGTCCTAAGGTGGTAAAGAAGTCATTATGGTTTTATTTAATAGAGCTTCTAAATGAAAAATAGTATGCACCATTCTTGAAGCAATAACAAGCGATTAGCATAAAATGAAACATTGGGTGTGTCAGTAAGACAGGAAGCCTTTGGCATAATTAATTGTCTGGAAAATCTAGTATCTGAAAAAATCTACAAATTATGCTTACATAGAAGGAATTAATTCTCCTTCAAGATATATTTTATATAGTCAGATGATTCAAGTAAGATAGCTGAGGCATTAGCATGTCACGTGATTAACAAAGTTTCTTTGAGCAAAGATATTAGTCTCCTTCTGTAATAAAGAATAATAGCCAGCAGCAAGCCAAGAAATCGAAATTATAGACAAATATAGGATATCAGAAACCATTCTCTCCATGTTATTGTTGGCTACTTGACTCTCTGAAACTGACCTGATATGGTCTTCATATCACTTATCTTTTCAAATAATTGTATTTTAGGGAGAGTAATTTATATCTCAAACAATAATATTTCAAAGTGTTTAAATCATTCATAGTTGCATTCTTCAATCTTGCCTTTCTAAATTGGACAAAATGTGGCAAGGGAGTTTGGGGGGAGCTGTGAATACCTAGTTAAATCAGTGTTGAACACCATGGCTCTTCCTAATCCCCATTCTTTTTCTGTTTACATTTGTCTTTTTTTTAATTAATCACAGTCAATATTCCCCGTCCTTTATTATTTTATTTCCTTATTTCTTTGGAAAAAGTTGGGGGAAACTATTCCTTTTGTAAATTTTTAAGCAGATTTTTTGCTTAGGATTCTTCTTCCTCTTACGTGCATCTTTCTTTTCTCTCTAGTCTTTTTTTTATCTGTTTTTTGGCACTCCTACATGTCATAAATTTTCTTTCCTTTTACTTTATTCTCTGACACAAGTGGCTCCCAATTTTTCTTCTTCGTAGTGTTGCCTCTTTTTAGTCTGCGTTTTCTTCTTGTTGGTTCTTTCATTATCACTTCTCCTTTCCATCTCTTCCTGTTTTTTACTTGGTGATAGAGTACGCCACTGATAAATTTACTTTTAGAGCCATCAGTGCAAGGCGTAACCGGTTCTAATTAGAATTCTTGTTCACATTTTTGGAGTCGATGATATTTTTTTTGATAGGACTAATAACATTGGATGAACAAAGTTCAGAGAACCTGTGCAGGCATTAAGGAAATACAAGGAACAAGTATGAATAGACAATAACAGTGAAGATTGAAATCTCATTCATAAAACAAATTAAATGGAGTGTGTATATAACTGTATCACTCTTGTGTAGCTGAGTACTTCCTAGACAAAATAAAAATTAGGATAGCAATGAAAATAGAATTGTTACGCTACTCGACACTCAAAGGTTGTAGAGGATCCTGCATATTCATATTGCAGAATCACAGAAGGAAAGGTTGGAAGGGACCTGGAGGTCGTCTTGTCTAGCCCCCTCTACTTGAGCCACCTAGAGTGCGCAGGTGCCCAGGGCCATGTCCAGATGGCTTTTGAGTACTCCAGAGTGGGACACTCCACAACATCTCTGGGCAGGTACCCGCTCAAGTGCTTAGTAACCCTCACAGTTAAAAAAGAGTTTCTTGATGTTCAGATGGAGCCTCCTATGTTTCAGTTTGTGCCCATTGCCTCTTGTCCTGTCACTGGGCACTACTGAAGAGAGCCTGGCTCCATCTTCTCAGGACCTTCCCATCAGGTATTTATACACATTGACAAGATCCCCCTAAGTCTTCTCCGCTAGGTTAAACATTCCCAGCTGTCTTAGCCTTCCCTCCTACGAGAGATGATCTAGTCCCTTAATCATCTTCATAGCAGCAGCATCATATTCTGGCCATAGCTTTAATTGCTTTGCACTGGACTTAGAGCTAAGCATTCTGGGAAGTGTGACAGAAAAGCCAAACAAACCCTAGATTTCAGCACTTGGTCTGAATTGCTGTATCCAAGGTAAGACATAATGTAAGTTTTCATTTGATATGGGGAAAACCTTGTTTTAGTGTTCTCTGTAGCACAGGTAGCAAAAGAATTTTCATCAAAATTTTTTCACAGGGTACTTGAGCATCATGGGTTAGTGTACTTATCTGCATCTTCTTGTTAAAACTTTCAGCAAATGAAGTGAGGAAGAATGTTCTCCATTTGTAGATATCACTTGGTACTCACCAAACAAGAATCTGATAAATACCAAAAATATGAAATGTGTAGGGATTTCTTTAAATTTTAAAAAGTGCATGCCTGGGGAATGTCATATTTCTTAAATTACATTCATCAAAATCACGTTTGGACAATCTCAGTATTCACTGCATAAAAACTGAAGCATGTTATCTTATGTGTCCAAAACACTTTTTGCAGAAATTAATTTGCAAATGGCTATAACCAGTGGTTGTCCAGGCTTGGAGTCTGAAGTGTAGATCTTCAAGAATTTAATGAATAAAATGAATTTAATATCCTGATGTTTTCCTGCTTACATGACTGGATACAATGACATTAATGTGTTTCTTTGGTCTTGAAACAGGCTGATAAATGCATTCCAAAACTGAATGAAGGTGATCAGATCGTATTAATTAATGGCAGAGATATCTCAGAGCACACACATGACCAGGTGGTCATGTTCATAAAAGCCAGCAGAGAATCTCACACGCGAGAGCTTGCACTTTTGGTCAGGCGGAAAGGTAATTGGGCTAATTTTATTAACTTTTAATGTTTTTGAGACTGTTTCTCTTATGCTAAGGTATGCCATCTTCTGTTTACGTAAATATGTTCTCAGTGCACTGGGAATGGGTCTGTGCTAAAAAGTAGATCTCTCTGCATTTGAATTAGTAGTACAGATAGTTTTAACTATGTGGATTCTTAACCCTGCAACAAAGAATCTATTAAATTAGAATTTCTTCCTATTTTATAAGTCTAAAAATCTATGAGAACAAATAGTCCCTTGCAAAATTTGAGGGATTCTGTGGGGGTTTTGTGCTTTTGGGCTTTTTTTTTTGTTTGGTTTCTTGTTTTTTTGTTGTTTTTGTTTCTAGTTTTTTTTGTAAATGTAGCATAATTTCAGAAATCCCCAGTTGTGGATTTGAAAATACCCACAGGCTGTTCCCCTGCACGATTTTCCAATGCAACAAGTCAAGCTGCCTCTTTTTATTTTTTCTTATCCATTCTTACAATAGATATTTTCTGACAGTACTGAGCTTGACCTGTGCTGGTTTCTTGCTAAACTGCTGCCAGCAAACAGGAGACAGTCTCTGAAATGTGCAGGGTCTTAAGCCTGTCTATTTAAGATATGGAGAACCCATCTAGCTTGGTTTTGCTTGCTCCATATTTAAACACATGCAGATCCCAAGAGCTTTCAGATGATGTGAAACTCTAGTTTATTATTCACTTTCCTTAAGAGCTATGGTAAGCCCTTAACACACATGATTATGGAAGGGCTTTGCACAGAGTTCCTAATTCCATTAAAACTTAAACATTTGAAAGGAAACAGGAGGGAATAAAACTAATTGATATGGACTTCTGTAGCATTTACTTTCTTTACAGTTTCTGGTGTTACCAGGAAGACAGGTGGGCTCTTGGTCTTGTTTTTCCTGAACAGTCCTACTCCTATTATTACAGGCCTTTCCACTGGCTCTATGCAGTCATTAGTCTTCCCTTAAGTTTTGTAGTCTCCTTCCTACTTGCAGATGAGAGAAGTCTGCCGTTAGCTTAAGATAGCCTGTGGCCCCGTGCCAGTCATTTGTATAGGCATGAGTATGAACAGCTCCCCATTCTCTGGTTTGGCAGGTATGAGTAACATTGCAGAGAATAACCACAGGTGGCCACATTTGGTGATATAATAGCTTTTGTCAAGACAGAACTGCTGTGTAGATTAATTCGTTAGTGTTTGTCATGTTCTGAAACATGCTAGCAAAGAATGTCCTAAAAAAACCTGCCAAATCAATTTTTTTTTGTAGTTTATTAAGTTAGTTCCTTCAGTAGTAGCATAAGAAACTGCAAAAGACAATTCAGGTGCTATTGTAATGGCAAAAGAGTACAATGTAAGTATGTACATTAATTTTGTTGTTGGGGGACCACTTTAAGCTTCTTATAGGGATATTCCATTAACTATGCTGTACACTTTTTTTTTTTTAGGCAAAACGTACTTGTTTTTTACTATGCTGTATGTTGTCATTAATTAGTTTATTCAGCAGTTCATTCTGTAAGACAAGGTTGCAGCAAAAACCTCTTTGTGCTTGGAAGTCAAGTTCTTCACCTTCATAGATAGGCACTTTGAGGAGTTTTGTTTTCTGAAAGGTCATAAGGACATTTTACTCTTAGTCATATAGTACATAGAGAAATGCAGTTAAATGTATTGCTGTTTGTTTTCCTGAGGCCTTGTCTTTGCTAACTTTGTTCTTGCAAGCTGGTAAATTTTAATGTGTTGCAAGGACATTAATGCTGTATGTAACAGATTTTTATTTTCAATACATCTTTCAGTAGTTAAACAGTTTGTGGAGCCTAAATCAGAAGATGAAGTTGATTCCCACAATCTCCCAGAATCTCTTCTTCCTACCTGTTCTGAATATGGTGATGATACACTGGAGGACTCTATGGAGCAGCTAAGAAGAGGGCTGGAAAGTGGGACTGTCCTTATTCAGTTTGAGGTAGGTAATACTCAACTCTAAAACACTCTAAAATATAGGCTAGTAGCTGTGATCTGCAAGTGATGTAAGCTTAATTAATTGGAAATCTCATTTCTCCCATTCATTCTTATTTCAAGAGAGCAAGAATATGATTTGCCCACCCATTTTACCCTTCACTGTTTAGAATAGGGAAGAATGAGTAGTTACCAGTCTTGCATAAATCTTCATCTGCTGATTAAAAATGTGTTTTAATTAGCATGTTTCTAGATCAAGTACCCAATGCTTACTAAATTAGTGGGTTTTTTCTTAATTATTTTATTGAGTACCATAGTGGGGTTTTGACAGAGGTCAGTCTTGTACTTTGTTTCTTTTTCCATGCCACTCGGTGACATTTCCGAAACATCTTTTATACCTTAAATTAAGGTTTCAAGTTCTCATGTGTTGCCTTCTTTCATGGAATAACAGGAGCAACTTGACCATTCCTTGTCGTCTTCTCTTGGAGGTTGATATGAAAGTGTTGGAATGTTAATTTCCATTTGAGGGACATTTGTAGTGTCCAGTTCTGTGGTGTTTCCCCCTGGCTATCTAAAACAATGATGGTTACTTCTTGGGTAGATTACTTCGGGGGTGAGATTCTCCTGTATGTACGATGAGACTTATAAAACTGCTATATAGATTAATGAATTAATGTTTGTCATGTTCTTTAACGTGTTAGCAAGGAATGTCACAGAAAACTGACTAATAGAATGTTTGTATAATTTATTAAATTAGTTCCTTCAATGTCAGCGTAAAAAATTCAAAAGATAATTTAGCTGCTTCTGTAATGGTAAGGGAATACAGCGTATGTATGTTTGTGCTTGTTTTGCTGTTGTGGATCTGAACATTTATAGTAACTTCGGAGAAACCCTGGTTATTATGGTTTAAATATTTCACATTGTTGAATTCAGGAGTAACCCTTTCTGATGCTGAAAACTTGTAGAACAGCAATACAATTTTCCCCTATTTTGATATAATTTTCTTCACTCTTTTTTTTTTTTTTTCAAATCCCATAAGATTTCATGGTGGTGGCTGAAGAATTGTGGTATTTCTTATTGCAGAACCACTCTTTGAGGTTTTCTTAGTTTTCAAGATTTCTGAGAATTAAAATTCCCTCTTTTGGGTTTGTTGTTTTTTTAGTGAGGTTTTTTTTTTTGGTTTGGGTTTTTTTTAAGGAATTGTAGACTATAGTTCTTACCTGTTTTCCAAAATCCACAGCACTGTTGCAATGCAGCAATAGTAGTGAGTCTGTTGGCTATTGAAACAGTAACTCAAAAGACATGAACTAGCTTTTCAGTGCTTTCTTGGTTGTCAAAGTGTTTGACCAAACCTGTGCACAAAGTTCCTGTAATAATCTTCATGGCATATTTGATCCTTTATGGCCTTTTTTTTTTTTTTACCTGACAGTATTTATAAAAGGTTATTACTGGTGTTACAAAAAAAGTGCAAAAGATTTTTGAAATCTAATGAGCTGGTGGACAGCTTAGTGGCCATTCTTAAAGTTCATTGTTTAGTTATCTTCAGAAGACCGAGCCAATTGCAGCATCACCTCATCAGCCTTGGTGGCTCTCAAACTCTCCATTCACATTAGTAAATAATTAGCCAGTAGACTATGAATATAATCAGTTTGGTTTTTTTCCAGAACATCTTCCTCCACTTAATCAGAATTTAAGACGTCTGTCAATGGCAAATGACTTTTTGCCAGGCAACAATAATTAAGCTCCAAAATTGTTACTTAACGTTAAATTATTCTTCCTTGTTTCCCCAAAAAAGGCAGAAATAGCAGCTTGGCACTAGTAAAATGGAACTTGAGTTGAGAAGCTCTTCGGTTACATTTATTATCAAGTTCTCTTCTCACGTGGCTTGTTTATGCTGTTCAAGTTGCAAAACGTGGTGAGCTGTGATACTGAGTCTTAGGTTCAGTAAATCTCACCATGGAATTAACTTTTTGTGTGTTGTTCCTTTTCTCTCAACTGAAGTAGTAGATTTTAGGCTCCTATTTGATTCATTCCATTTTATATATGGAACCATATTCTAATTCTTCATTAAACATGTAAGATATAATGAGTTCTTCGGGCAGTGTTCGATGAAGTATATAAAACTCTGGCATAGCCAGGTTAATAACACAGTTGTAAGTTGCTTTCATGTATATTTAATACAGAAAAACTGTAGTTGTATAATTACATTTCTTGATTTTTATTTGTTGTTGTTGCTGTTGGTGTTTGCCACACTGTACCTTTTGTTGTCCTGTACGATGCACTTAATGCATTTTGACCTTAAAATTTTGGTTATACGCTTCTATGCCTACATTTACTCCAGGTGAAGTTTGCAAGATAGGGGTTGGCCCAAATGAAAGGGAGTCACATCTTAAGAGACTGTGATACATGAAACTTTGTTTTTTTCAGGTACTTGTAGGATTGAATGTGGTAGTTTTAGTCCAGAGAATAAGTTTGTCTGAACTTTCTATGTTACAGTTGATTCAAGAAAATATCAATCTCCAGCTGTTTTTTTCTTCTGATGTCTTTTGTGGGTCACTTCTACCCTCAACCACTGTTTTCCTTCTGGCCCACAGTTTTATGAGAAAAATGCGACCTTGCAGGGAAATGGTTTATTTCAATGGCTCTCACATTTCCTTCCCCCCTCCTCCTAGAAATTTTTCTAGAGATCATGATGGGTTAGCAATAACAGAAATTCTTGTCATGTTAAATACAAAAATCTCTCAGGTGACTTTTGCAGATGGTTAAGAAAAAGGTTAAGGAAAATCATTCTGATTTTTTTCCAGTCTGTTTTCATGTGAATCTAATTAGTGTTTGTATAGCATAATCACCCCCCTCAAAATCTTACTATTTTTCATTCTGTTTTGCAGCAACTTTATAGAAAGAAACCAGGGTTGGCTGTTACATGTGCAAAGGTACCTCAGAATATGGACAAGAACAGATACAAAGATGTTCTGCCCTGTGAGTATTAAGTACAGTTTCTGCCTATTTTGCTTTGTCCTCTAAATGATAGCTTATAAAATTGTTGTATTGAACTTCTTGATCAAAGATTTCATTATATAAAGTCATATAATTGTTCATTTTATTTTCTAAAAGGTTATCTATTCCAGACTGTAATCTGCTGTTTGTGTGTCTGAGATTCCTCAGGTTTTTTACTTATAAGGGAAGCATGCCTCTTAATTGCTAATTTTATTCCCTCTTTTTGTGTGTGTGTGTGCAGATGATGCCACGAGGATAATATTGCAAGGAGATGAAGATTACATTAATGCAAATTACGTTAATGTAAGTGGTATGGAGACCTGCATTTGCTCACTTTCTATATTACAATACCAGGCTAAATTTAGGCTTTTTAAGGAATAAGGCTTTTTCATTTTATGTTTTGTGGATTTTTAAATGTAAAAGACGCAAAGATTCATAATGTAAAGGATGAAGCGTCTCTTGTGAGACAAGTGGCCATCCTGATATACAGTAGATGGAAGTATCTGTGGTATGTGCGGAGTCTTTAACCAGTAAAACTTGTGTTACCTTCCGATGTACTGCAAATTCTGAAGTACTGCAAATTCTCCTGTAGCTTAACACTAAGCCTTTTTCCTTCTAGAACCACTCACCAACTGTCCTAAAGGGTCTGGAAGATAAACCAGAGCCTTAAAATTGCCCTAATCCTGTGCATAGGCTGGGAAACAGGGAAAATTGAAGAAATATGTTTGTGTCAGATACTTAAATTAAACATGTAAATCACAGAATTAACTATTAACTTACTCTGTTTAGTGTCAGGCAATAAACAGCTAGTGTAGCTTTGGTATATCTTGCCATTATTCCCTACTAAATATTAAAGAAAATTTTGAAAGCTTTGCAGTTTCAAGTTTTGAAATACATTTTCACTATTAATTATCTCTTCCTAGTTCAACATGGAGTATAGAGTCTGTAGTATACATCTGGTTTAAATTAAATGTTTAAAGTTTTTTCACATAACAAATTGTGATCTTGCTTGTCTGATTACACAGGCTTGCTGATTAATCTTCCCTCAAAACTTCCTCTTTGAGTGAAATGCTGAATTAAAATAGTACTTGAATAGTGAGAACAAACTTTACATAGGATTTTCCTTTCTCTTTGTAGATGGAAATTCCCTCTGCGGGCATTGTGAACAGATACATTGCTACTCAGGGGCCTCTTCCACACACATGTGCGCACTTCTGGCAAGTAGTCTGGGATCACAAGTTGTCACTCATCATCATGTTAACAACTCTCACTGAACGAGGACGGGTAAGTGTTCAGGTTCTTTTGCATGCTGAAGAAATGTACTGTGCCTTTAAATTTTTTTTCCCATTATTGTTATGAAATAACCCTAAAATAGGCCAGCTTAATCTGTTGAATCATTTCTCTTAGACCAGGCTTTCTGAATTATTTTTTTTCTGAATTACTGTAACTTTTTGTTATGCTTCTTTGAAAACAAACCAGCTGTCTGATAAACAGAAATCACTGCACTGACTCTGTTTCACTGATCACCCAGGTACTATATACTGTCATTTTTTCCCCTGAGAACTGGGCTGCATGTGGCAGTTGCATTCCTAATGATTCAGCAGGTGTCTGGAAGCACTGAGCAAAACTTTCAGTCTGGCTTCAAACAAGAGACTGACGTTGCAGTACTTCCTAGTTTTAGCATGCTGGTGTTCAGAATTTAACCTGCTTGCTTTTATTTATATTGTAGGTTCTTTCCTAGAATTGCTCTGATAATTCTTTTAATTCCGTTCAAATAAATGCCAGCACTCTATGAATTTCAGAATAATACAGTGAAAATTAAAGCACTATCCAGTATATTCTTCTGTATTTTGATTTAATATATCCTTTGAAACTTTAAATATGAAAATTTTAGATTAAGGTACATAGACATTGTTTTTCAAGTTTTAGAAGCTGAAAATTGAAGGATTTTTGTTTTAAAGGTGGAGAAGATGCTGACTCTTGTATTCCTTCACTGTAGCTTTTATCTTTAGTTCCTATATGATATATCCTACGCTATCAAATTTATTTGGCATCCCAGTCAAAAATCCCAATGTTTTTAGAAGACAAGAGAGTGAGTATTTGAGGTCCTAAACAGCCTAATGATTGAGCTGTAAGAACCGACAGTTAAGCAACAGTGTGTGAAAGGTGAAAAGCAACAGACTTTAACCATGGTCAGGGTATGTTGCTGTTCCTGGAGAGAGATATTATTGAACATCATCTGGCACAAAATGCTTCCTTCATCTTTCGACTGTATTTCAGTGAAAATAATTTCCTCCTTGCTTTTCTTGTATTGAGGAGAAACACAAGTTAGTACTAGTCTGTACTTTGCCTGGTGAGTTGGAAACTTCAAGGTGTTTTGTTCTAACTTCTAAACATCCTGCTGGTACCTTTATACACCAGACACTTTTTCTGAGTTTTGTTTACTTTCAGGGATGATTTACATTTGCCTATTTTGTGGGTGATAAAAAAAGATGCATGTTCTTGCCAGAGTATCCCCATTGCCAAATGCCAAACCTTTTCCCAAACCCTGGAGGCTTTATATTCTAGAATATTTCTTTTCAGTGGTGTTAAGATTTGTATTACAGAATAAAAAACTCCCCCCACCCACCCCCCATATAGAGTAGGGTTAATTTTTTAGAAATGGATGCGTTATTTTGGCTTAAATTTAAAGGGGGAAGTCTTTCAGATAATCTACTACAGTAAAATTTTCAGGCATAATGGTTTAAATGTGGATTTCAAGTCATTGAAAACTGAACCCTAAGAAAGGTAGAATTAAGAAATTTTAACATTTCAGAATTTCCAGCTCTTGCCACTCTGTATTAGTTTAAAAAGAAATTAAAGTTATAGATGGCACATGCAGTGTTGATAAGTTGATAGAGAATCCAAATTAACTAAAGCTGAAGTAGAAACACATTGGGTATATAATTGTTTGAGGTTACTTTTGGATCTAGTAACAATTATTATTTAAATATATAAGTAGTGAATAGGACAATTGTAGCTCAGCTGTTTTGGTCACAAACAATTAAATAAAAGTTTTCAGTAGAGTGTCTGAGGAATTGTGTCAAGATGTGGGGTTTTTTGTATGAATCACCCTGGATTTTCATGTGGATCAGCTGGCCTTTCTCTTTCGTATGACTTTCTCATAAGTCCAGTGGACTTATACTAAGAAACTTGGTTCATATTTGTTACATGATGGCAATTACTTGCAAGGCTGGAGTACAGAAGTGGATGATGAGAATATTCATTTACTGCGATGAAATATTGAAACTTTTAAGTTGATGGGCAAACTTGAGCTGCTTTCGGTGAGCAAAAGTTTCACTGAACTAGTATCTCACTGGAATACTTTTTCAAGTTCAGTCTATTCCACAACATTTCATCCTTTGATTAGATGGGAAACGAGGTGGCAAACTTTGTCATCAGTGCTACTCTAATCTTACCTTTTAAAATGAGGAATAGATACTGGCATTGCAACTTCTGTAGAAAAATATCCTATGTACACTGACTAGATGTGCCTTATCGGCTTTTAGAAGGTGAACCAGAAAAAGGAAGACTTTCATATCAGCAGTAGAGTGGTAGGGATCTGAACATCAGCCTCATACCTATCAGCGGCAGAAGACAGGAGAGAAAATGGTTCCTTGTTGTTGTAAGCAGAATTGATTAATCTGGTTTCTTTTAGAAAAAATAGGGTATTTCATGGATGTAATTTTGATACTGAATTCCACTTCAGCTCTCACTTGTACTGCACATGCAGTTTGTGGTACACCAAAATATATCAGGTGCATTCACATGCATGTATGACTTTGCTTGTCACATGTTGGTAGGCTTGACGGTTAAGCTATTGTGGCCTTGCATGAAACCAGTCTGAGGCAGAGGGCAAATTACACTTTCCTGCATCAATATGTACATTTCCGGGGTTTTGTTTATAACTTTAACATTTAGATACAAATAGTCATTTAAGAGAAGATCTCTGTCTTCAGTCATGCATCTGACATAGAAAAGAAACATGCACTGACAAGTGACATGCACGTAAACTGAAGTTGTTCATGAGTTCTTCCAGTTTCTAAGCTCAGTTTTCCCTAGAAAGTGTGAAGAGCAACTTTCATTATATGACCAAGTCACTGTGGATTATTGTGCCTGCAATAACTTTTTATATAGTATTTTTGCTACTAATGTTCGTAAGCATTGTTCTGCATTTTAAAATGTTTGCTTTAAAACACAAAATACGATCAAATGGAAAAATGAAGATGTGTTTCCCATTCGGTGAATTCCTGTCAAAAACTGAAGTAACGTATAGCTATTAGTGACCTGAAAACTAATAACCAAGTTAGGGAAGCAGTCTTTAAAAGATTGCTAGGATGACTTCATCACCTTCTCCGCTTGCTATCAGGGAGAGGATAAGGGAAACAATGGGGAATGGAAGCAGTCAGATAAGTACCAGGCATGCTGAACTTTTGAGGGGTTCGTGTTAAGGGATGACAGTGCTTTTTGGTGTTCCTTTTCCTGCTCCCTCTCTCTGTGCAGGGTGAGTTCTCTCTTAAGGCCTCCAGAAATGGAGCTTGTCTTGCTCTTTCCCTCAGCCGCAAGCCTGCAGTATTGGAATACAGGGGAGACAGACTGATTCGCACGACTTTTTGCATTCCAGTGTGATTTTGCTTCAAGGTCGTAGACAAATTCAGGTTTGAAGGGACCACTGGAGATATCTGGTCCATTCCTCTCTGCTCAAAGCAGGAGCATCTTTGAACTTCATGAGGGTTGCACTGTGTCATGTCATTTAAGTTTTGATTATTTCCATGGATGAAGATTCAACAGCCTCATAAGGCATCTTGTTTCTGTGCTTGATCATCCTCATCAAAATATTTTTTGCCAACATCTAATGAGAATTTCTCTTTTTGCATCTCTTTTTTTCAGTCACCTCTTGTCATTTGATTGTTCATTTTCAAGACAAGTGTGGCTCTGTCTTTGCTATAACCTGCTGTGAGGTGGCCGAAGTTAGTTATAACTTTGCCCCCTATGCTTTTCATCTTAACATGGAATAAATTCATCTGTTTCTCCTCCTATGTTATGCCTTGAGAAGTCATTTTAGCAATTGCAGATAAGTACCAGACAGAAAGCACCTTGCATCCAGTTTACCTGAGTTTTTATTATAAGTTACTACAACAAAAGCTTATAGAGAATGTAGCCTATTTTGCCACATTATTTTCCAATTTAGATGTAAACAGCTCACCAACAAACCAGAACGGATTTTATACCACTCCTTGAATTCCCTGAACCACAGCATAGGAAGAGAGGCTGAAAACAAAAGTGCTTGTAGACAGTCTTGATGTGTGCTTAATTTTCTTTACAGACCAAATGTCATCAGTATTGGCCTGATCCACCAGATGTAATGGAATATGGCAGCTTTCGTGTCAGATGCCACTCTGAAGATTGTACAATTGCTTATGTTGTTAGAGAAATGGTGATTACAAATGTTGAGGTAAGTGCCCATTATCTTTAATTATCTCCAAACAAGCTGAATTAATAAATTATTGATAGGAAGATACAAGCTCTGTGTCTGACCATGTACATCTGTATGTGTGAATATACATGTGTATGTATATACACACGTTTTTGTAAAAATATGTGTATATTATATGAATCAACATAGTACAATTATTTCTTTAAAACTTCTTCAAAAATGTACTTTCTGAAGTTCTATAGTACATTAATACATTGTGCTGTACATGTACTGTGATAGGCTTCATAAAGAAATTTAGAGCTTTTCTGTAAACAGTTTTGCAGTCACTGACTCTTCACAAGTGTTTCAGTTGCCATTGAGAGTTTTTTTCTAAGTGACTGTGCTCTTTCGGGGTGAAATATGGGTCACTTGGTTAACAGCACATACAGCTAGAATAGCTAACGAAGAAGTGTAATATTGTTTTGAGAGAAGATGCAGAATCTCATCAGTTCCTTTTCATTGTCTTTAGTCAGATAAGGACTTTTTTTCTTTTCTAAAATCTCAATTGAAGAGTTTTCAATTTACGTAAGGTACTTATATTCCATAGCTGTTTATATTTTATGCTAATAGAAGGGTTATAAAGCAAAGAGAAAGTTAAATACCTGGAATACTTCTTGCATACCAGCTTGCATTGTGGAATCTTGTTCAGATCACATCTAGGCTTCCCACAACCTGAATAAACGGGATGAAGTTTGGCTTTTGTTTATAAGTTGTACTATTTCTACATTTCTCTTTTCATCTCTTTTCCAAAATTCTATCGCCACAAGAACTTTCTAAAAATATGAAGGGTTTGTTCTAAGATACATGTGTAAGAAATTCAGTGTACTGATCAAATGCTAATTTACAGTTCCAAGTTTTAAAGTTCTTTTAGTTAAGTAGATTTTACTGTTGCTAGAATTGCTAGTAGTAAGAAAAAGGAAATATCTGTTTTAAAATATAACATTTCATTTATGTATTTACAGCAACATGACCAATCCTTTAGTCTTACAAATTTGTAACTATCATTTGACAGTGCATCCAAATTTTTTTTCACGTGATTAAAATTTCCTTTGTAGTTAAAACATGTGAGATGCCAGTACTGAAAGTTCTTTCAGTTAAGATGACTTACAGTGTTTCAGTTTCTAGCTGTGAGAAACCATCCAGTCAGGGAGTAGCATGATTTTTGGTTATGTTTTTCAGCCAATTAATCTGAAAATGATAAACTTGGATGTCAGCACATAAGAACCTCATTTAACCTCATTAAAGCATTACTGCCGAGCATGTGTAGACAAACTTTTAGTTCCCTTCACTCAAATTAGTTGATTGACAATTAACTTTGGTTAGCTAATGCTTCATGTAAAAATTAGTTTACTATTTTCAAATACTTGTTCTTTTTCTCAGTTAGTATTTATCAGACTGGTATATAATTTTGAGTAAATTCAGCAGTGATTGTATTCATTATGTGTTTTCACTTCAGGTATCTATTTGCTAGCATGTGATATGTCAAAATCCTGATGAGAATGGGGCAGTCAATTTTATTTTTTTTTTTAAGTACAAGTTAATTTTTATTTTCAGATAAAGATTGTGTGAGAATAGACTTTGTAGACATGTTAAAAGATGCGAAAGTTACAAGGTTCCTCAACTGTGTAAGTTGTCTCATGGTAGCTCGGTTGAGAATAGAATTTCTAATTCAAAGGCATATGCTTGCATAGATTTCATCTAGTTAGATAAAAGCATGCTAAAGCTAGTCCTAGGCTGGATATTTGTTTGCGGTGAGGGCAAGGTTGTTTTGAAGGGGTATTTTACTTTGAGTTTTTTCGGGTTTTTTTCCACTAAAAGCAAGTTTATTTGTACACTTAAAGTGGCTACACTCAAAACCACTCAACATTGTCAATACGGTAAAAATACGACCCCACTAACTGATAGCTCTGTGTGCATTTCAGATGGAAATAAACACCCCTGTAGTTTGTTAAAGCATAGTGAGAGAACTCTCTGAAACACTGAAGTATCTCCTAGTTCTACATGTCATTTGATCTGTTTTCTTAAAGCTAACCAAAAGTATTCTTGTGGAGGCATCTTGTGTTTGAGCAGACTTTGCAAAGTTTTATATATACTACCTCTCACAGATACTGCTGTTGTATGCTTTGAAGAAAACATTAAAAAGCCATCTGAATTCAAACCAGGGCTTTATTATTCCCTGAACTAATGTGAACATCATTGGACTGGTCTTTTTGAAGACAAATAGCTTTTAATAGTAAGATAGATAAAGCTTCCAAACTCACAAGAGACTTGATTTCGGTTGGAAAGGCATATTTTGTGAAAGAGTTTCCTGTGAATTAAATTGCACAGATTTCAAATCTGCCTTTAGGGAAAATACCTCAAAAGATATGAAATGATGCCCTTGGCCTTTTGTTCACATTCAGAAGACCTGAGGAACAAGAAACTACTTAGGATTTTGCTAACGCAGTTTAATTTGGTGTTTCTTTACCTATAATTGAAGATCAGCAAATCATAGAATCATTTAGGTTGGAAAAGACCTTTAAGGTAAAGTCCAACTGTTAACCAAGGACTGCCAAGTCCACCATTAAACCATTGCATCTATGTGTTTTTTTTAAACATTTCCAGGGATGGTGTCTCCACCACCTCCCTGGGCAGCCTGTTCCCATGCTTGACCCACCTCCCAGTGAAGAAATTTTTTCATAATATCCAATCTAAACTTTCCCTGGCACAACTTGAGGCCATTTCCTCTTCTTCTGCTACTTGTTATCTGGGAGAAGAGACCTTTCCCCACCTTGTCTACAGCCTCCTTTCAGGTAGTTGTAGAGAGTGATTAGGTCCCCCCCGAGCCTCATCTTCTCTACATTAAACAACCCCAGTTCCTTCAGCTGCTCCTTGTAAGGCTTGTGCTCCAGACCCTTCACCAGCTCCATTGCCACCCTCTGGACACGCTCCAGCACCTCTACATCCCTCCTGAAGTGAGGGGCCCAAAACTGAACACAGGATTTAACATGCAGCCTCACCAGTGCTGAGTACAGGGAGCAATCACTTCCCTGGTCCTGCTGGCCACACTGTTTCTGATACAAGCCAGGGTGCTGTTGGCTGCCTTGGCCCCCTGGGCACACTGCTGGCCCATGTTCAGCCAGCCATCAGCCAGCACCCCCAGGTCCTTTCCCACCAGGCAGCTTTGCAGCCGCTCTTCCCCAGGCCTGTAGCGCTGCGTGGGGTGGTTGTGCCCCAGGTGCAAGACCCAGCACTTCTCCTGGTGGAACCTCATACAATTGGCCTTGGCCCATCAGTCCAGCCTGTCCAGATCCCTCTGCAGAGCCTTCCTGCCCTCCAGCAGATCAACTCTCCTGCTCAGCTTGGTGTCATCTGCAAACTTACCAAAGGTTCACTCAATCCCCTCATCCAGATTGTCGATAAAGACATTAATCAGGACTGGCCTCAATACTGAAACCTGGGGAACAGCACTTGTGACTGGCCACCAGCTGGATGTAGCTCCATTCACCACCACACTTTGGGCTTGGCTTTCCAGCCAGTTTTTAACCCAGCATAGAGTATATCCATCCAAATCATGAGCAGCCAGTTTCTTCAGGAGAATGGTATATGAAATGGTGTTAAAGGCTTTACTAAGGTCCAGGTAGGCAACACCCACAGCCTTTCCCTCATCCACTAGCCAGGTCACCTTGTCATAGAAGGAGATCAGGTTCGTCAAGCAGGACCTGCCTTTCATAACCCCATGCTGGCTGGGCCTGATCCCCTGGTTGTCCTCCATGTGCTGTTGTGATAGAGCTCGGGAGGATCTTCTCCATGGCCTTTTCTGGCACTGAGGCCAGGCTGACAGGCCTGTACCTCCCCAGATCCTCCTTCCTGCCCTTCTTGTAAATATCTGCAAATGTGTGAAATATATGTAATCTTTCTAAGCCTCATGAAACAAAATAAGGCTTAATTTTGTGCCTTTTCTATTTAAAACCAAGGTTGAATGTTATCCTCTATCAAAATTAAAGAAAAGCAAATAAAGCACTAGGTTTGGGGGGGGGGGGGTGTTAGGTCAGTTGTTTGGTTTTGGCGGGTTTTATTTATTTTATTTTATTTTTACAGTTTCAAAACACTTTGGGGACCGCAACAAACAGACCAAAGGAAAGAAATTGTGTAGCAGGAGTGCAAAATTAAACACACAGTGCACTGTTTTGTAAAACAAGATAATTTCTTTTTAGTCACTGCAAAAATAGCATGGGAAGCATGAAGCAAACTTTCATTCAGTTCCTTTAAGATAATTGTCTTGTAACGTAACATTGCCCATTAAATCTCACCAATTTCATCCATTTACATTTTGAAAAAAATGTTTTTGCACCTTCCCCTTGTTTAAAAAAACATTTTTCTTTATTTCAGTTAAGTGTGACTAGAACCCAGCCATGGAACTTAGCAAGGCTGTGGAGATGATACTTGCTGAAGCATCTTACTCGCATAACTTTGAAAAAAACACAACAGAGCAACATGCAAAATTACAGTTCTTCATTCTGCCACATCTTATATTAGTTGTTATATCTTATATTAGTTGTTAACTAACACCTTGTTAGTTGTTTCCACAGTACCCTGTCATTGTCCTACCTGATTAGTTTTATTAACTAAACTAAATCATTAAAAAAAAAAAAAGTTTAAAACTTGATTGAATTTCGTCCATTAAAGACCACTTAATTATACCACTGCTATAATGAATAAGGAGTGAGCACCTTGAGAGAGTGCTTACACCTTATAAACAACCCAGGTCAAGGTAATTAAGACAATAACTTGTGTTATAATTTGGACTGTTTAGGCTGATTGTGCAGACAAGGACAATGCAAATAGAGGGGTTTCAGGAGGTTAGCTTATTTTTAATTTAAAAACTATCACTTTGCATGGACATCACAGTGATGGAGGGGATGGTTTGAAGAAAAAAAAAAATTGATGCAGCCATTCCACAAACTGAAGCTTAAGCATAAATTAATTTTGCTGAGGAAGGATATTGCTGTTTGCTGAAGGGAAACAAAGGCAGCAATGTAAATGAGTATACTATCGGCACTTTCTGCTATAACCAGCTAAAAACAGAATCTCTTGTCATTTTTTACACATCCTAATTGTTTGGGCTGAGGCTTTCCACACCATTTGTCTTCCTTGCCAGATGCATGTCACACAACAGTTTGGAGGAGTGGGGAATGTTGAGTTTGTTCATGCTAAAGATTTTTAGATTGGTTCACTGAAACTTTTGCTTCAGCATAATAAACAAGACCTCGTTACTTTCTCTTTCCAAAGATATCTATATAAATTTGACTTAAGTCATAAATGTTTTGAACAAACTTGTACTGCAGAGGTATTTTAAAGGCTTCTCTGAAAAGTACCTGCACTTTGAATGTGTTCTGTTCTGTCAAATACTTGTGGTAGAAGAAAACTAGTTGGTTATGAATAGTAAAGAGCTGAAGAACAAAAGTAGATTAAAAGTGTGTCATGGTTTACCCTCAGCCAGCAACTAAGTACCACACAGCTACTTGCTCAGCCCCCTTCGCCTCAGTGAGACGGCAAGAAGAATCAGGAAAAAGGTGGAACTTGTGGGTTGAGATAAGAACAATTTAATAATTGAAATAAAATATAATAATAATAATAGTCATTGTAATGAAAGGGAGAAAGAGAGGAATAAAACCCAAAAGGAGGAAGAAAACACCAAGTGATGCACAACACAATTTCTCACCACCCCCTGACCAATGCCCAGCCGGTTCCTGAGCAGCAACTAGCAAGCACTGGCTAATTCCCCCCAGTTTATATACTGAGCATTCTGTAGTATGGAACACCCCTTTGGATAGTTCAGGTCAGCTGTCCTCACAGTGTCCCTTCCTGATGGCTTGTGGCCCTCCAGGCTTCTTGCTGGCAGGCCCTAAGAAACTGTGAAGTCCTTGACCTTGTATAAACATTACTTAGCAACAACTGAAAACATCAGTGTGTTATTAACATTATTCTCATATTAAATCCGAAATACAACATTGTACCAGCTACTGAGAAGAAAATTAACTTTATTCCAGCTGAAGCCAGGACGAAGTGTTGTGGCAGGGGTGTACAGAAGCATAATGAGGTGGGAACAGTGGTCCAAAGAAATGGCAAATGCCACTGCCAAAGCATCTGCTCTTTAGAAACTAGTCTTTACCCCTGATCCACCGAGTCTCTGCTTTCAAGGTATATTTGTGTACCTCACTAGCAAAGAGCATACCTTTTCCTGCTTAGAAGATAATGACCATGTCAAGGTTAAAGTAGTTCTACATGAGGAGATTTCTTTTCTTTTTTTTTTTTTTTTAAATTGAAGATTATATTATAACCTAGACCAAAAAGGAAATTAAATGAAAAGGTGAAATACAAAATCAATTGCTTGGATTTTAAGAAAAGTCAAAGTTAAGATTGACATTTCGAGCCTAAATTTCCTTCTTTCTATATGACTATTATTATTCCAAGCTGTGTGGGGTGTTTTTTTCTGAGGAGCTCAATTCTTTTATTAGTCGGGGAGAGTCATTTTAGGAGAATGAAACAAGGAAACTTGCCTTGTGATTTAATTATAATAAGCAAGGCTGCAAACTACAGAAGGATGAAGAATGGCTATTTTTTGTGGCTGAAACCCTTAATGAGATTTTTTTGCAAGTGTTACAGCAGCAATTTGAAGCATTACCTCTGACAGCCCTTTACTTTGTCAGGAGTTGCTTTGTGAGGAGTTGCAATCCCAATGTCAGGCTAATTAGAAAAGATCAAGTGTCTTTATCCAGTGTTTCCGAGCAAAGTCTAGGATGTTAGCTTAAGCACAATGAAGTTGCTTTTGCAGTAAAATGTCTTGAAATTTCACAGGAGGAGTAAGTCCATCTTTTTTTTAATTATTTTTTTTTTGGCTGATACCTTTGCTGCAGCAACAATAACGGTTATTGGAAGGATAGTAACAAATTCCTTGGGACAGATACGATGTCGTAGACCTTTGTAGCTGCTTGCCATGTAAATGTGGGTCAGTGCTGTGAAGCAGCTAAATGTTGGCCAAATGGTTGATGATCAACTGGGCAAATTATGTAATCCAAAAGTGTCACTGGAGTTCGTAAATTGTTTGAAACCATTTTTTTGAATGCACCATTTTTAAGCTGATTTGTGGAAATACCAAATACATAAATTCAATTGGAATCAGTCCACGCTGAGTGCAAAAAATATTTAATACTGTTGGAACAGCAAGGTCTGTAGTATCAGATTAGGCAAAAACAGCAACCGGGCCAGGAGCAATTCTTGCTGTCTCACTTTCTGTAACTTTAGGCTTATGAAACAGGGCTAATAAAGCCAGATTTTATAAAGGTAAATTCTCCATTTTTTTCAGTCATTAGGATGCTACAGTAATGACTGTCACTGAAAACCTTAGTGCAAAAGAAAAAAATCTGTAGAAAGGATTTAAGCTGACTTGCAGAGAATAATGGTATGAACAGCAACTTGAGTATAATGAGAAGCTACCTTTTATCATCCATTACCACATTTGTACAAAGCAAGGTCTGGAAGAAACGGTGTGTTTAAAAATAAGTATTGTTAATAGGACATGTACAGTGGGGCTAACTATGGGACCAGTAACTATAATTCTAGCACTTTTTTAATGTTAGATGGTCTTTTACTGTGTTATTTTCATGTGTGGTGATATTTGGCTGACATTTTCTGAATTTGAAAGCTGACTGTCATTATGAGTGTAAAGACTTGAAGATTTTATATTTAAAAAAAAAATAAGCAAAGCCAAAAAAACCCACTAAAAACAGTGGGACTTCATCTGAGTACTGATTTGATATCTTCTGCATGAGACTTAAAAATATTAGAATTGGAAAAACTAGTTGTGACCTATGAATATAACTACAGTTTACAATAGGTTAACGCACTAATAAAGAAATGAAGTATTTTAAAATTCTGGTGTATTTTAAAAAGCAAGTGATGTAATGGTCAAGTTTTAACAATTTAACCCATCTCAGAAGAGCTCAACCAAAAGAATCAAAACTGTTTACATCTTAACACAAATAACTAGAAAACTGTACTGAAGCTTGAGACGTACCTGGAATAATTAACAAACAACTGTGCTGGTCTCTAGGGATGAACAGGGCACAAAACAGAAAATTAAGATGATCACACCAAGAGAGGACGAAGGACTAAGTGCGTGCTCTTACAGTGTATTCTTACTCAGAATAAGTTATATAACATACTTGTTATACTTAATGTCTATGAACTATTTAAAATAAATACAACTCACTATATATGATCCTGAATTACTGATAAGTGAAAACTAAGTTAACCCTTTCTGTTTTTCTGACCCTGTAAAATAGCTTTTGATGCTAAAGATCATTGTGGGTGGTTCTCGGGTATGCCACTAGCACTTATCCATGATGCATGGCTTGAAGTTCTTGATGCACATGGAAGGTGACTGGATACTCACTCTTGGATAATTTTAGAATGAATCAAGTCTTTGTTTCATCTGAATGCTGTAATTCAAAACATCTCTGATTTAAGAGAATCAGCTCAAACTCTTACATGTAATTGCTGCATTATCTCATTTCCCTTTTGAAGAGGTTCTGATTAAGCATGTGCAGATTTGCAAAAGAGGACTTCTTAATGACATTTTCTTGTCACGTTTTTATATTTTTTCAATCTGTGGCATTTCAGAAAAACTTTAAGTGTAATCATTTGATCAAGCTCAACTGCACAATGGCAGCAAAGCCGAGTAGAAAAAGGCAATGCTTTTTCTTGCAGAGATCCCAGTCATTGTGGGGTCTTTTTTATGATACATCCCAATGTAATTTGTATTGCAGCAAGCTTGGTCATTGATGTTAGGTTGCATTGTCCACTTGGGCCTTATGCTAGACCTTTTAATTGTGATTGCTCAGGCGCCGCCTTTAGGAAGATAAGTATGAGCTATGTTGTTTTCCTTCATGTCCCTGCAGGTAATTGTAAATTTCTGAAATTACTTTGATTGAAATAAATGCATGTCCTAGGGCTCTACTTGGTACGTAGGCAGTAGTTATGCTGTGTTCTGTAGCTCACTAACCTGGTCCTGGAAGTGGAACCACATCCTCAAGTGGAAGAGGAAAGCAAGCAGTTGAAGGCATTTATAACAGGTCTTATATTTCAGTAGTTGTGCACTTCAGAGAAGAGGGAAAAAAACCCTCCTAAATTCGCTAGCACCATGAAAACATTCTTGCATGGACCACTAGAGAGAGGCCAGCTTTTATAGACTATAACAGTGATAAAGGAGAGTTTTCTTTCAGTAGGGTGTCAAACGTTAATTCTAGTAATGGACAATGATAAAATGCAGGAAACAGTTTAACTGTTGCTAAATGTGTCGAAGAAATAAAGAAAATGAAGACTTGTCTGTTTGTAAAGAGTGAGATCCTCATTGTATGGTACAGTAGAGCCCAGGAGCGTCTTAGTTTTTTTCCTTTCCACCCTAACCATTGGTTGCATCTGTAACATAACAGTTGAGCTCAATCTGAATGCAAAGATGGTTGAGTGATTTCACAATCAAAGTCGTCAAAAAGCTAAACTGAAAGAACTTCTGTAAAACCAGGGTTTTTAGGTATAATCAAATGGAAAAAGAACTCTTCATACAACAGAATCTTTTCTGTATGGAAGCAGTGTGGTTAGTGAAAAGTATCCTTCTATCGGTCATACAGAAAATCATTCATATATGTACAATGAACATGTATGTATGAACAGTATATATTGTTTTCTAAAAGAAATGAGATGTCACAAATGTTGCAGGCAATTTTATATTGTAACTGAATCTGTAAGTAAACACAGACTATTTGGAGTAGATTGTGTAGGCCCAAGATCCTGTTATTGTGTTACTGTTCTCAATAGTTCTGCTGTTTTCAGCTGTTTCTTCTAGCATGTTCTTAACTATAGTACTATTATACGGAAGTCTTAAGCATTTTACCTCAAGGGAATCATTGATTTCAAGGTATTAGAGGTCAACAGTAAATAAATTCAGAAGATTAAAATCTGTTTAGATCACAGAAGTTAAACATGATATCTTATTTACTTAGAAAATGTTACACCTTTTGCATGCTTTCTAAAAATTTTGTGTTCATACTTACCTCTGAATTTTAAAATGGCAAACATTTTTTGCATCATACGTATCTTAATATCCACAGAATACATTTACAGGGAAAAGTGTGACTTGTATATAGTAAATATCAATGCAGGAGTCATAACGCTGAACACTTTTTGAAAACCTTACTGTATTTTAGACAGAACAACAACACACTGTCACCCATCTCCAGTATGTTGCTTGGCCTGATCATGGTGTTCCTGATGACTCAATGGACTTCTTGGAGTTTGTGACCTGTATGAGGCCCAAGAGAGTAGAAAATGAGCCGGTTCTTGTACACTGCAGGTACTTGTATTCTAGAATTCTGATCCTAGATTTGCTTCAGCCTTAGAATAAGTGTTTGCTTTGAAAAGTTTGTCTGCAAGACAGGAGATTTCTTGAACTAGATGAAAATGTTTAACTGTGCAAGACCAGCAGTAGTTGTTGAAGACAGAAGCATTGGAGTTGTTGTATCTAAAGGATGAGTTTCTTTTCTCTCACTTTTTCCTGCAACCTTTTGGTGAAATAGCTTAGTCACATAATTATCACAAAGCTGATAATTTGTAATGGAATTTGTTCCCCATTTTTATTTTCTACCACTGTTGTAACGTCATTATGAATGGTACTGCGAAGTGGATTTTTTCTGCTGTTCAAGTGCCTATCAAAAAGCAGTCAATTAGTTCATACCTTTTTTAGTCAAAAATACCAAACCAATATATTGAGATTTGTAAGCATGTGTAATTGTTAAAAATCCATTTACTTTAAATGATGTTTTAGTTTTATTTATTAAAAAATTATTTTCAATAATTGGAAGGAAATATTACTGAAGTTACTTTAAAGCTAAGCTTCATGCTCTGTCCTAATTTTATTAGTCTTCCTATAATTTCTGAGGCTATTTAGCATCCTAGTATTAAGACTAGGATATGAATCTGGTGCATTGCAAAAACCTAATTTTATAGACTGTTTTTCTGTTACACTTCCCAGCGCTGGAATCGGTCGCACTGGTGTATTGGTCACTATGGAAACAGCCATGTGCTTAATTGAAAGAAACCAACCTGTCTATCCGCTGGATATTGTACGAAAAATGCGAGACCAGCGAGCTATGATGGTGCAAACATCAGTAAGTGATGGAGAGGAAGCCTCATTTTCTGTATATATACATATATATATGTATATATATAAAATTATATATATATAATTTTTTAATTACCTAGTTGTATGAGTCTTCAGCTGCCAGTATATTTCATGCTTCCTACATTTAGCGTAACATAGCATGGTGCCAAAGGATGCTTTGCTTCTGAGGTTTGTATTTAACTTTTTTGTAAATACTTCTTACATTGCCATTGAAAGATAATTGATTTCCATATACTGCAGGTGGTTAGAATGCACGAAGTCAGACTTACACACAAATCATCTGTTCATGGTCCTTTGTCTAAATTCTCTGCAAGAAACTAGAATAACTTTTTGCTTTTCATTCTAGTACAGAGCCATATAGGAAAGTTATTAAACTGAAGGTAAAATTAGAGGTTCTGCGGAATGATTTGAAGAGAGGAAGTGGCTCGTCAAGAGGCCACTTCAGGAAAAGAAATTCAAAAGGAACAAAATCTGTATGTTTTTAAATTGTGCCACAGCTCCACTTTGGAAAAATGAAGGGCAAGAATGAAATTCAGGAAAAGTTGGGTAGTATCAATAACTGAAATATTAAAATCAGTGATTTTAAGATGAAAGTGGGTCAAAGATAATTTGAGATCATGAGGTCAATGTTGCATCAGCTTTGGAAATTAACATACTGACATTAGAGACCAAGGATGAAGGATGGGAGGCTCTACTTTCTTGATTAGAGGCTGGATGACAGAATACTAACTGTGGGTTATCTCAGAGAGCAAAATGCCCTGAGGCAAATGGAAGTAAAGAGACCCACAAAGTCAGCAGTTAAATTGGGCATTTCTGTGTCTTGTTTCAGAAGAAAATGCCTTGGTTTTCACTTGATCAAGAGAAGGAAGAAAGTAACTTGCAAAGACAAATACTATCCATTAACAGGCTAATGACTGCAGGAGCTAGCATTATAACTGACTAGACTGGGGGAGAAGTCCTGTGTTATCAAAGCATATGAAAGCGCCAGGAGTTATGGTTGCTTGTGTGTAGTATTAGAGTGCTCTGTGAGCAGAGATTGTTCATACAGGCTGCTGGCACTCTTCTTTATTGCAGTGTAAGCGTGCTGTCTGGAAGTGCGTTGGGGCTGCAGGGTTGAGAAGGGAGTTATCTGAACAGTCCCCTGCCCGTTCCTTGCAGAAATGGAAGCTGAGCTTATGATGAAGGATGTCATGGGATGAGAAACACTAGCCTCAAGTTTAAGGCAGTTGAATGTTGACTTCCAGAGTTGTACGCATCTACGCTCCTCAGTTTCTAAAATGAACTGAGACAATTCAGGCTTAAACTTTCTAGAGGTGGCAGTCTTTTTGAGTCATACGTGAGAATCTTAAGTAAACTTCAGCTTGCCAGAAGGCCAAGTCCCTCCTGTTAAAACAGTAATTGGTTGTAATTGTCCTTGCACTCCACAGTTTGGTGTAACTGAAGAATATGGGGAATAGCAATAAATACACTTAACGATCAGATCCCACGTGTGGAAAACTGAGTATCTAAAATAGGATTCTTTACCTTGCTTGCTGTATTCCACAGTTCACTGTCAGCAGAATCAGGAGAGGGATGATCTGTAGCAGCAATACTGTGAAACCAAATTCACTTGTTATTTCTGAAGTATGCAGATACTGTTGTGAAAAGCCAATGAGCAGAATTGGCATACTGTGCTGTAAATGGGACACAAAAGCAAGCACTCCACTGTGAGAAAACAGAATACCAAAGAGCTGCATGTTAACATTTTGATCTATCCTGAGTTCTCTATTGCATTCCCATGCCTGCATTCCAGCTAGCCCCACTGCTCATATTTGATATTCAGCTTAGGGCTTCTGGGAGAAGCCATTAGGGATTGTTCAGTTGTAATAGCCTTGCCTGAAGCATGCTCCACTGCCCTGTGGGAATTGTGTGTGTGCTGCAATTGTAAGATGATACATATAGCCAGATGCATCTTGCGAGTTAATATCAGACAGGATATACTCAGTAAGAAAGAACGGACTCGTGAGAGCTATTAACTGGTCAGTTTTGTGGCTGCTGTTAATCATGTGAAAGCTGTAGTTTCTCAAAGACCTGTAATTTGGTCATCAGGAACAGCAAAACAAAAGCTTCAACAAAAATAATAAAGCTACAATAAAATTTGTGTAACTCTGTGGCCTTTCATTAAAAACAAAAAACAAAAAACAAACAACTAACCATTAGGTTCTACTAAAGAGAAATTAGAGGTACTAATCAATACAGAAAGCAATGCTTTAGGACATACATAATGGAACTAGCCATCAGCTGAGTGAGCAGTAAGAATATATGCAACAGATAAGAGCAGAGAAAACAAGTAGTCAGAGTCTCTGAGTCAGGAAGCAGCGCTGAAGTGCTTATTCTTATTTGTTCAGTAACATGATCACACAAGTTAACAAGGCATTGAACAGGGAGCTAAATATCACACTTGGGTTGTTCAGGCAGTAGAAATCTGCAAATGACAATAACAATGAAGAGAAAGTCAAGGTAATTAAGAAATAAAGACAAAAGAACAGAATGATACTGAAGGTGGGAGTAATTGACTGAAAAGTTTTTTAAAAAAAAAAAAAGCAGGAAAATCAAGATGCAGAAAAATAATTTCCATCCCCCAGTTTTCCTTAAGTATTGCAGGTTATGGACAAGAATAACATTTCTAACTGCTAGTATTTAAGTGTAACATAAGGTCCTTTACAGTACTAGCCTTATCTTTTAGCCCTGTCCTTTGGGGGATATTGGAGGAATGTTTCCAGATGCTCCTGAAGAGTTGATGGGAGCTGACATGCAAGGGCAGCTGAGGGAACATTTCAAAGATGTAAAAAGGGATCTAGAAAATGTGAATCTGCGCTCCTGTGAATATAGGACATGGAGCTTGGGATAAAGGTGTTCATTTTGGGGTTTTCACAATGGTGGAAAATACTTCGGGAGGAGAGGTATGCTTTGATCTTTCTGAGTTCTTTTAAATTTCCATCATCTAGCATTCTCAGGACTGTGTTAGTCATAAAAATTTATTCAGGCTATGTGGATTTTTAGTTCTGCATTAGCCCTATTGCTAATGTCTCCTTGTATCACTTTTCAGAAAGAACCTCACAAGCTAATTGCTTTTAATAAATAGGTACATCACAAGATCATGGAAGAAATAGTCTTTGCAATAGTGTAACTCAGGCAAGAAATACTAATCTAATTTGTGAAGACTTCATAAGCACCAAATGAGCTCAAAGCGTTGGGTGACAGAAGAATTCATGTGGCTGCTACTCTTCAAAAATACTCATTCCAATGGTTTTGATCCCACTTTGTTACAAAAGGAGATGTGTGGTTTCATCAGAAATTGGAAATAAAGTGACTCCATCTTCTGTTATAGTGTAGGTGGTTTGGAGAAAAAAAAAAAAGGTTTTATCAAGGCAGTTGGACCTATATATCCTATATGGTAACTTCAAATGTATCTTGGGTCACGTAAGTGTGCCCAATAATGTGTAACTGTAGGATTGGCAAGGTTAGAATACTTGTAATAATGAGATAACTACAAAAAAACAGATAGCGTGTATAAAGAACATAAATAACAGACTAGTCATTTATGTTATAATCAGATAATAATGTAACTTGTAATAATGAGATAACTACAAAAAAACAGATAGCGTGTATAAAGAACATAACTAGTCTTAGTCTGTTATTTAAACTTAGTCAGAAGAATCATGTAAATTTGCATAGCTTTTAAAATAAATCCTATTCCCTGGAATTTAAGCATGTGTTCTTTTAAATTTGGGGATGTGTTTTCCTTGGTGTGAGATTTTTTAATGCTTGTCCTTCAAAGAAGAGTAAATGTTACCTTTGTTTACTGTGAACATAGCCAGCAGAGCTGGATTTTCTCCTTCCACCTCTGCATCTCCTTTCGTGTCATTGAATAGAAAGTAGTGAGACTGTTAGTCCTGTTGAATACTACCGTATAATCAGGAGTTTAAATAATCATCCATAAATGTTGTTCGTTTTTTCTTTCTTACACAGAGTCAGTACAAATTTGTTTGTGAAGCTATTCTTCGTGTTTACAAAGAAGGATTGGTTCGACCACTGGAATCCAGTTAGCACAGCAGTGAAGGATGAATTCTTTCCCCCCCCCTAAAAAGACTGCTCTTTAAATAAAACAAGGGCTTGTTTCTGAAAGCAACTAGAATGGACTAGAAGCCCATGAAAAGGCAGATGAGCACATTTGAACTGTGGCACTTTAAATTTCCCAAGAAGATTGCTAAATCATGTACAGTATGATGAAATCATGTAGATAAATATGAGAGCAATTGTGTGTAATATGCTTTATTCACATAGACAGCCATAAACAATCATGGAAACCTTAATACATCTTTTACTGCCTTAAAACACCCTTCAGTCTGGAAGTTACAAACATCCTTGTGTCCTTTGAAATAGCAAAAAGAAGACTCATAGTATTGAAATGATTCAGCTTAAGAAGGTATTTGGTATCTTGGTATGGAAGTTTATTGAAGGTGAATATTTGTAACTTTCTTATTGGGACACTAAATATTCGTGGAAATGAAACCTTGACTTCTAAAAGACCGATGAAGAGCTTTAAAGGCTAATGCATAGCTACTGTACATTAAAAGCTGGAGAAATCAAGTATTCAGTTACCATAAATCTATTAGCAGCTATGCCAGCTGTTGTAATACGCTTCTTAGAAATCACATCGACTGTATGTGACATGCAAAATAATGCTGCATTTAAGCATTTATGCAGATGGTACAGTCTACATCTTCTGTTGATCTACTTTCTTTGCAACTTGCCCTTTTAACAGTGACCTACTTCTTAACGGTTTTAGTTATTGTACTCCTTTTCTTCTGTTTCTGCTGTCTATCTCCTTTATACTTGTTTTTCACTGCTGTTTCCGTATGTGGACTGAAAAAGTTTTTAACTTAAAATGAGTTTTAATTCTGTCACCTTTGTTTCCATGTGTATTTATGAGTTCTCAGATGTAAATGTGGATAAATGTTGCACGCAACTACTAGGCTTTTTGACTTACTGTATATGCAAAGTAGTCTAATCCAATACTGGAAGAAAAATTACTACTGAACCCATCAAATATGTTGCTGCTAATTCAAGGTGTGAAGCTTACAAGGGCACAGATGTTGCTAGTGTTCAGATGGTGGTAAAATGTTGACTTGCTGCCCTTCAGCAAAAACTGCTCTTATCCAGTGAGATGCAATTCCTTTTGCAAGAGTTCTGCGGGTTTACTGTGTTTCTTGCTTTCTGGAAATGCAGCTAAATTCATATGAAGATTTACATGGAAAGAGAGAATGAATTTGTACATTGATGAATAATTCACCCTAAGGTACACTGGTCTCCATTTCATTTCAAATGGGAGAATTGGACTTTCTGGACAATATAACCACATTTGTACGATGTTAATTTATTTTGTGTGTGTTTTTTTGATTACCCTGACATTCATTTTTGAATAGTGTTTCAGAAAAATATTCTAAGAGAATGTTTAAAATTCTGTTATTTAGAAGATTAGACCTAAATAAGGAAAAAAAAATTATGGGGCATATTAGCTAGATGTTTATATGTGTATAAAAGAGAAAATTAGATAATTTTCTTTTTAGAGATATATATACACACACATATTCAGATATATTTTAGAGTTACAGTTTGTATTATGGATATTATGATTTATATCTGGCGTTTCATTATAGAAACTGCCACAGCTGTACAATATGCATCTCTCATGTTACCAGAAGGTTATGTTTTTTTTTCCCTAGGAGACAGCTGAAAAGTGAATGTAGGGTATGCTAAATTGCTGACTTGTCTTCTATAGGCTTGGTCCTTTCTTCAAGATTACATTATTAGATATAGGTAAAGAAGATACCTGGTTACTATTTATTGATAAAAAGAGTTTTAGTTGGAACATGCAGCATAATTGGCAACATGGAAAGCTTCTTGGCTTTGTTAGGTTGAAGGGTGAATAAGTTTGTGCTCATTCTTATGTACTGCATTCCAGATTTCACTTGCACTGAAGTTTTTGTAATACTTTGGATCATTATCCTCTTGCTTGATTATCTGGGCACAGATTGGAAGACAAGAGACCATAACTCTGGTTCACTCTTAACTTGCTAAACTGCATCAGGTCGTTCAATCTGTCTGTGGCTCTAAATGTAAAATGATACTGCACATGCACATGCTGCTCAGGAAGCTTTTTGGAAAAATGCACGTGGAAAAATTTTGTGCAAGTGCAGGCTTCCTGCTGCTATTTGAGAGAGTACTGAGCAGTGAGAAAACCTAGTGGCTCTTTCCCATGTGAGGAGTTGTGGGCACTAAAGAATCTGTGCCTGCTGGGTAGTTAACAAAAGCCTCCCTTTTGTTATGTGTGTGTACCTTTCTGTTAAAACATTTTTTTTTCTTTTTTTCCTTTCTTTTTTTCCCCCCTAAAGTTTTGTTGTGCCCTGGTCTCAAAGTCATCCCTTGTAGTTGGCATGACTTGCAATTACTAGTTTGTCAGGAAGTGAAAAAGGCAAGGAGGAAAACCCCAAGAAAATAAATAGTAGGAAAATATTTAGAGTATTTCTTTGTGACATCTGGTTTTTTTTCGTGGAAGTATTTGATTAAACTTACAATTTATTTGTGTTCAAAGTTATTGCTGTATTCCTGTTGCTATTTATGTTTCTTCATGTTGAATATGTATTTACCCAAACACTGTAAATTTATTCCTTATATAACTCCAGTCTCAAGATACATGGTATAGCCTTGACTTAAATTAGTCTGTCTGTGTGTAAATGATGATGGTTGTATTGTGACAACAAATGCTGCTCTTGTTCTGGAAAACTTAAATGGCTTCAGTAATACCATTCACGAATTCTTACTTGGGTTTTAATAATTCGTTTGAAATTGTTGGCTGCTGAGAGACTACTCAAAACTATAAAAATAGTAATCTCTGTAATATTTGATTATTTTTTTAAAACCATAGAGCAAATATTAACTACGCAAGTATCTTGTACATTGTGTCCATCTTTATTTCAGTCTTGCTGGGTTTTGCACATGTACCTGTAGGGTCCATAGGGGAGAATGAAGGGGTTTTGTCTTCTCTCTGTAGTGTGTGATGACTTTGCACTGAATTATATATGCCTTAGACCTGATCTTGCAATGAAAGCATAGTTATGAACACATAGTCTTAATGCTGGCTTTTGTTTCCACAAAGTTAGGAAATTAAAAAGACACAGAGTTGACTGAATTTGGGAGTGGGGGTGGGGTTGGGGGTGGTAGGAGTTAAAACTCCAAACTCCTAACACAGAATTAGTAACTGTCAATCAATTGACAAATAGCAGAAAATGCTGTGAAGTCAAGTTTCTGTGTAACCTTCATAAATAGTTTTAACCTCGATTTTGCCTTTTTGTGTGATCATGACAATAAGTATCTAAAATGTCTAGCATGGGCGATGGATGAAGAGGGAGTAATAAGCCTTTGAGATTTTCATCACTGTGAAATACACTAACATTTATTCTTCAGAATTAACCAGATTTTAACTAAGTAGCTTTATATTTGATACAGAAGTAACTATAATGCCTATTCAGTCTCTTCAGAAATATCACAGGGGAACACTTCTGAGAACAGAGGTGGGAGGGACAGATCTTACCATGTATTGAAAATAAGAAAAATGGTGCCATAAACCATGAATGCCTTTTGTGTAACAGGATGTATGAAATACGAATCATTAAAATACAACCAAACCTTGAATACAGGTGGTGTTTTGGAAAAAAAAATAATTTTGTAATCCAGGGTTTTTCTTTCGATTGGTACTAAATTATATGCAATCAAAATGTACCTAAGAATTCAGCAATAGTTCTTAAAATACACTCGGGTTTTGTAACAGTTGGTTCTCTTTTTTTTCCTCCTCCTTTTTTCCACTATGCAATACTTGGTTAAATAAATATATAAATATGTATATCTTTCAAAAGAACTGTAGATCTGAAATACCTATCAAACTATGCATTTTATTTATTACAAGCATATGATACTGTTTTACAACATAAGTTCTTCCCTGTAGATAGTGTTCTTAAATGTCAGACTAAATGCATAAATGGTCCAGTGACTGAAAACGTTGAAAATAGACATGCATGGTTCATGCTCAATAAATCAAAATTTAAACGTAGTTATTTCAGTGAGAATGGATTTATTCTCATATCTTGAAATGTAGCATTTAAGTACAAGTTTATTTCACTCCTTCACATAAAGCCTTTCCAGAAGGAACATGCGCTAGGAGATGTTTGTATTTCAATTGGTAACCTGCAATTAGTCTACTTGGTTAAAAACATTTATTAATTGAAACTATATAGAAGATAAAACTGTGTCATGAAATACTTTGTTCAGAGGCAGTTGATAGCCAAGTGAATGATTAATTAATTACATAAAACATAATATTTGGGTTGAATGGATTCTCTTGCATTTAAGTTCTGACACTGATAGTGTTAAGCCATCTCAGATGACTGTTTCAATGATAGTATTATGTGAACAGTTTGAATAGGCAATCTAATGCAGTGTATGATTTAGTTTTAGTGTACTTTGACATGTTTAATGTTCTATTTGTTCAGCTTCAAACAGCGGTACCCACAATCACTGAAATTTGTGGTCTTACAAAAAGAGAAAGGAAGTTTCTCTGAATGAAAAGGAAGGAGTAGCACATGATATTGGTAATCTAACCATTTTCCAGCTCAGACTAACCCTGTGATAGCAGCGGTCTGATTTGGTCACTGATATGTTGAGCAGTTGTTGAAGGCGAAGAATATCATGGAAAAAGATTGAACAGTTGACAGTGCTTGTTTAGTCTTGGCTGTAGTTAAGAAACCAGTAACTGTTGTCTGTCTTCTCCCCGCACCACCCTTCACCCCCAAAAGACAAATTCATCTCAAGAGGTAGCTTAGGGAATGGGAAGTAGGATGTGCCTTTAGTGACTCTCCTAATTTTGTTGCAGACTGCTTGGATAAGAGTCTTAGATTATGTGTTATTTTGAGCTTAGCTGCAGGTTTTGAATCTTAGATGAAATTCTTATTTAATATATTAAAGCATTAATTTTAATAGACACTAGTGAAACACTTCAGTTTACTGTTAGTTGCGTAGCTTCTGTTTTCTTGCCTTTCATGATGTCCTTTCTTGACTTGTCATTGTTTTACCTTATAAAAACACGTTGAGGTTTCCCACAGCTGTAAATCTGGCTTTGTCATAGACAGGCGAGGTGATGTCGCTGTTGCTTAAGACAGGATGCTACTTACACCTGAAGGTGCAATGTGGTGGTCAGACCAGCCTGAACTGAGCTTCTTTCTGAGGAATTTAAACAGTGCTGCTAACAGTGGTAAATGTCATAAAGATATTTTGAAAAAGTATGTAGGAAATGCTTTGTTCAGGGCAGATAAGACCTGGCTTTTATTTTCAAAAAGTAATAATTTGCGTGGATGAAAATGTTTTTAACAGATAAGGTAGGGGTTGGAAATGCATGATTTTTTTTCCCTTTGCAGAACACTTTTTGTATGTTTCAAAATGCATCAGTTCTCTTGGAGCAGTATCTTTAGTAAATAATTTTAGTAAAGAAATCCCCCACTGTTGGTGGGATTGTAAGTTGGACTTTTTCCTCGTTTACTGCTTTGTGCTTTTATATTAAACAAAACTGGAATTTTTTCCCTCTAAAAATTTTGTCTGTTTTCATTTGGTGTCCCTTTCTGAGACGTAAATGGAACCTGAATTTGACTAGCTAACTAGTGAGACTGCCACACATACTAAGAGGGAACACATGTTTTTCTAGATCTATAAATCCGTTACCTAACATCAGTTACTGACTGAAACCAGTGTAGCACCGTATTTGTCAGCCTTTTCCAGAATAACAGTTTTGTAAATAGGAAGTCTTCGGACCTTGCTCTCCCAAGCGTCAGGAAGTCTTCTTGTATTAAGCTACAACTGACGCTTTAAAAAAAACCAAACAAACGTTAAAATCTGAATCTTCAAGTAAGGAAGGACTGTTTACCAAAATCTATACAAAACACATATACCTTTTATGAGGAAAAATAGTTTCTCTGTAAAAAAAGCAAGCTGTAGGTGCTTCTTACGTAGTCATAAACCAAACTAGCTCTCAACTAATAAGCAGTATGGCCACTAAAGCACAGAAAAGTCAACGCTGACCTGATTGCCCAGTTAATTTCTCAACCTTTTTATGAAGGGTTGGTTGCAATCCTGCTTCGTAAGTCCTTGCTGCAGACTGGAAGGAGAAGGGTGTTCCTTCCTTAGGGAAGAGACTGAAAGCCCGCTCAGTAAATCAGCAGTCGATACTGACCTTAGTGGGGTTGTGCTTGTATTCTTTAACCTGAGCAGTGCAGTTTAAAGTTAGATCAGGTGTATCTATATGAGTTTGCAAGAGCATTGAAGCCCTGCATTAATTCCAGAAGAAAAAGCTCAGACCAGCAGTGTTAATTTGTTAATTTCTGTGGGCTTCGTTTTGTTCATTTAAGCAACAGGTTAGCATGGCAGCAGTTGTTATCCTTGATTAGTGCCCTTCTGAAACAGAGCTTTGCATACATGAATGAAAACTTGGTATAACTATTGCTTCCCTAGATTTTAAATTACTGTCTGTAGAAATTAGGTGGAGAATTCGTATATGTGCTCAAAGGTAACTGTATTTCAAATCCTAATTTTCAAAATAAATGACAAGTATCAATGCCTATATTCCAGTGACCTGTGCAGCGAGTCCTAAACATAATTTATTTAGGTTTTCACACTTCATTGTGTAACCTTAATAGAGAGATACAAGATAAATAATGGGGACAGTCTTATCAAGGCTTTGAAAATCTGCCAGGCATTCATAGTAACAAATGATGTATTGGTGAAAATTGACCTTTGTTACAACTGATAGGGAAATGTTGCTTAATAGTACTGGAATAAATTGTATAACAGCTGGGAAAGACAAGGTTTAGTTTTGGGGTTTTTTTCCAGGTTTTGCAAAAGATTACACTATTCTAGTCACTACATTTATATTTTCTGTTAGTGTTTTTGTTAGAGATATAGAAAAACCTTGGAAGATAATATCCTTTCAGTGACTCTGGCTGTATGTGTTTTTGTTGGATTTTTTTTTTCATGGTTGTTTCTGTAGCATTCTATAGTTTCTTCTTCAGAGATTTTAGGTGCCAGTGCATTAAAGAAATAATGTATTTGATGTGTTTGGAAGGTAAGGAAAGAGTTTATTTTGTATCCTAAGCTGTACTTTTCTTTTAAATCATTTGAAATGTAAATTCATGTTGATACTACAAAGCTTAATTTATTGTTTAAAAACTTAGACACATCTTGAAATGAATGTATCATTTTTCTTTTTTATTTTTATAGGAATAAAATATATTGGTTAATGTTTTCAGTATCATTTTCTTGGGGTTTGGAACTGTTTTGAAAAACAATATTATAGCCACCATTTTATGCTTATTGGTTATCTGGCTAATTGTGAAATAAAGCGCTTTTGACTATATGGTTTTACTGTGGCTTTTTTTCAAGAAAAAAAATGAGTAGCATTAAAAATTTGCAGACCTTTTTAATCCCTTAAATTCAGGCTGCAGCCATTTGATTTTTTTTTTTTTTTTTTTTTTTTTATCTAAGCAAGCAAACATATATGGAAAGTGTGTGCTCCATATAGATACAGTGTGTAATCTTTCATAAACAGCTTGCTGGAGAAGTGAAGCAACAAAGCCACAAATTCCGGGGAATATTTCACTTGCAACAATTTTTTATAAAATAGGGTTGTCTTAATTAATTAGACCTATAAACCTTCCTATTCATGTCACACAAGGCCACATAAACAACTGAGTGCAGATTTTCTTTTTTGTTACTATGTATAATACGTGCAGAGTACCCTTCCTTTTGGGATTTCCCATGTCCTGATGGTGCTCCCCAGAGGTGTCTGAGTAGTCCTATCCCCTACACTCTCTGTTGCTCCAGGGTGGTTGTCAGTTTTTCACAAACCAGAGCCCAGTGATGCTGTTCTTGAATTATTTCTGGTTGCATGTGTATCTAAAATGCAACTTTGTATGTTTCAAAACATAAAGCCCACTGAAGCTTGAGTCCAACACTGCCAGATGGATAGAGCATTGACCTTAAGTTTGGGATTCAGTTAAAAACTGGGATGGTTGTAAGTAAGCGCTTTTTGCTGTTTACAAGACATGGCTCTGCCTACTGATTAGTCTTTTTAAGCATAAGGCAAATAATCCTTCATGATGTAGTTATGAATTCAAGGAAATCTTGGTGAAAGGAAGTACAAGGCCAAAAATAACTATCTGGATAGCTCAGGCATGGGATATGGTTGCAGGTTGGAAACTCTTATTGGTGCATGGAAAGCTACTGAGGTGGAGGTTTTGCTGGAAATGTGTATGAAACAGCTTACAGAAAGGTGTACCAGTATCTTCACAGCTTGTTACCAGGATAGGATGCAGAAGAGCCTTGCGGAGGAGATAAGGCAGAAGTAAACTCCAAGCCCGTGGCTGTATCGTCAAGACTTGTGCAGCTGATTGCTAGCGGGAAGAAGAGGGCTTTAACATGCCTAGTGTTAAAGGTGATTTCAGGCTTAATGCAAGGAACGAAGGTATTCCATTCCTACACACAAGGCAATCCTTTAAAATCCTTATGGAACTGGTAACCCCACAGAGGAACAGGGTGCTCCGCCAGGGAGCCGGGAGTATGGAAAACATGTCTTTATATAACTCGTGTTGGGCAAAGACTTCTAATGAGCAGTCACTGGCAAGAGAACCTGAATTTTGGCAGTCTTGCTTGAATTTGTAACAACTGGGATGTCAAACTGGCATTTTGCAATACATGTATTACTTCCCTGTATAGCTTTTTGGTGCCGTATCTCAGTGATACAAAATTTTTCAAGCAGTGTCTCAGTTTAGCTTATCTTCCTTACAGTATTCTAAATTATTTTAACCAATTTCATAAAAATTATGAAGTGTCCGATTTCATCTTGGATTGATTTGGGATTAAATTCCTTTTTTGGTCAGTCCTCGTATAATATAACTAAACTGATTTCCATGTAGTAAAGAATAAATATGCAATGGTAGCATGTGTAAAAGCTAACCTGCTAAGAATGCTTGATTCTTCATTCAAATGAAAGGCAAAATTCAAAGTTTTCCATTTGTTGAAAAGAAGGACCATGTGAGAATAACTGAAAGCCTTTTGGGGAGACTGCAATCACTGCTGCTGATCTCTGGGTTTCAGAGCCAGTTCAGTTTCCCAGGTCCATCTCCAAGTGTGAAGGACATCAGTATTTCACTGGAGCATGCTGAAAGGCCAGAGTCAGTGTAAACTCACGTGCAGTCTTCATGTGTTAGTCTGACACTGCTATAGGGGAGCTCAGGCACCTGCAACGCTATTTTAAAGCAAAGGTATTCTGATTTATTTTTCCTGTTTCATTGAGTTTAACACCCACCCACAGAAGATGCAGCATCTTCTGTAACAGGAGTCTTTAGTTCTTCCATGCATCAATTACAAGTTAAAAAATAAATTATCTGGCACTGATAGCAAAAAGTTTCCTTGGCACTAGCTCTGCATCTCAAGCATAGGGGATAATTGTTTCAAGCACACTCAGGTTGCACAGGCACAAGTGCTGCGGACTAGGGTGTCAGGTGTTCTAATGGTAGTGAGATGGAGTGGCGTGTGGAAAACCTCACTGTATACATCAATGTAGCCCACAGAGTACCACAGGGATACTGATTGCTGGTGGGTTTGGTCCTGCTTCAGTTCCTGCTTTTGGCCTTCAGAGCCTTCTGCATCAGTACAAATGCCCTGAGCTTTTAGACCTGATAAATTCTCATTTAAATACTGAGTGTTACTCCTTGCAAATGGAGTAGCAATTTGTTGTCCTTTTTGAGTACCTGGGTCTTCAGCTCTGGGCTGGAAAGCTCTGCTCATGCATGTTCATACAAATGCCATGTAAATGTAGTGTAGCTCTTTAGCTTCACATTCATTTATAAAGATTCCAAGTTAGCATAAGCTTTTCAAAAGGGGCCAACTTCCTTATGTATGATACTTAGCCTAAAAGGATGTAGTGACTCCAGCCTTCTGGTTACGTGCCAAAAACTGAAATTGCCTTTTGCTTTTGAAGATACTTCTTGCTTTATCCAGGCCAGCTGCCAGTGTCACGGCTGTATGATTTTCACCTGTGCTGTTGGGTGCTTTTTTTCAGTTTAAGAAACACTATTACAAGAAAATCTACTTCCTTTGCTTAAGTGTTCTGCAGATACCTTATTGCTGAGGACATTTTGAACAGGGTGTCATTTTTGTCCTCTATGAGAACCAATAACAGATTTACTGTGATATTGCACCTCTGCTACTTCAGTAGCTCTGACTGCTACATCACGTGAGATGTCAGAGCATGGGCAAGAGTCTCGAGCTGTCTCTGGCTCACAGCTGGGAATATACCACTTCCGTAGGGGCTCTTCCTTATATATTTTGAATATATTTGCCCGCTTTTGAAGAGTAAAGCGGGAACTGAGGAGAAGCAGAACCTGCAGCTCAAGGAAAGTTAGAACTGAATGGAGCCTAGATACTACGCTGAAGACCTAGAGGACTAAAGTGTGATTAGACCTTCTGTGGAAACAGAAGGATGCCCATTTGCAAGGAGCTTCTTTTTTCTCCCTCTTCCCCTTAGATCTTTACCAAGGAAAATAGGCAGTTCAGGTACAGCCCCTGTGTCAGGGGCACGCTACAGGCAGTCTGAGCTCCCTTCAGGGTGGGAAGGTTTCTCCGCACTTACAAAGCTGTTCTTCCATGGCCCAATGCAGGTCATATATATTGTTATTTTCCTGCTTGACCTCTGCTGTTCAACTTGACAGATACCAGCAGTGGCTGCTCAGAACTGGCCTGGTTTAAAAGCTCCTGAGCTGTGTTTCTCTGTGAGAAACCCCAGCTTGGCAACTGCTAGTACAACAGGAGTCTTAAAGATTTGCTTAAATGGCATTACTTTCAAATACTGTCTCTTTCTCTATCAAATGGCTAGGAAAGGGGTGTATGTAAAGAGACGTGTATGTGTGCATGCATACATAAAATAGAACATATAAGTGAATAACAAAAATAGCTCTAAAAAGAGCAGAGAAGGCATAAATTCAGTTTGACATCTCAACCATAAACATAATTAAAAAGGGAGGAGTCTATAATGAAGATGGCAATACAGGTTATATAAATAATGGATAAATGAGGAGTGCTTTCTCCTACTGTGCCACAATAATATTTGTACTAAAATAAAAACTTCATTCAACTATTGAAAAAAATCTGTATTTAACCTGGTTTTATTACTTATATGCATAGTATTTGCTTTTGTAGATTCCTGTAATACAAGCGTAGATTTAATTCCTCAATTAATACTGAATATTGTTTGCTTTATTGTCATCTGTGTAAACTCTTTACTATTTTGTCATTACAAGGTTATGTAGATTGAGGACTTTTTTTAAGGGTAATGACTTAGACAAGTGATCTCCTGGTATGTTGAGGGAGTTTAGATGGCAGAAAAAAGGAAAAAATAAAATACTTTATGTAGCCATGATTACATTTAGCATATATTTAAACAGATTAACTTATGTATCGTGCCTTGTTTCCCTAATCAAACCAGTTATTATTAAAGTTTTTCATCTGATACAATTAGGGCACTTGTGCTGTGCAAATAACTATCAAATGCAATCCCACTTCCAAAGGGCTTTCAAGCTAGTTCAGAGGAGAGAGAAAACAGTTTGATATGTGCACAATCAACCAAATGATGATATATAAGGAAACAGGTGTATGATATCCTCCTTCTAATCAAACTAAATACAGAAACAAGTAAATGTACTCTTCTTTAGTAACTGCTCAATAACAGAAACGATGCTACAAATAATTTCAGCAAACATTTTAGGAGTAGAAGTTAAGCCATGTGAACTGAGAGAGTTTCTGAAACATCCGAGTACAAAGGGAACGGTATTGCATGGAGCCTGGATTATCCAAGTATAGCAAGCAAGCAAGAAAGAAGAAAGTCATAGAAACTGGAAGTACAGCATTGGCAACCTGCCTTGAGAGGAAGCCCACGTAGTGCAGAGCCCTTTCTGGAAAGAGAATTGAAATTTTGGCCAAAAAACTTGTTCTCACTGTGATCCTATTGCTTCACAGAAATCAGACCTTGAGGGAATTGTGCTGATTCTTGGAAAAGTCCGTACAAAAGAAAAATTACTTTTCTAATGCAAGGATCTTACTAGCTTTCTTGCATTCCCTGTTGGGAACAGTGCAAGGAAGTAGCAACAGCTGAAATTTTGCAGAAGAGAATACGTTTTTGTATAGCCCTTTTGGACAAGGTACTGTGAACATCTTCTATCTTGTTGCCAAGCAAAGTTTGTTTTACAGTAGTGCGAGATGCAGTTATTTATATCTGTTCTCCGAATGGGTAAGGTCAGGTGCAGAGATAGTGTGGTATTTAGTTCCTTGCTGGGCTTAAATCGTGGCCGTCTTTAGGGCTGCAGAGTAAAACTGTCATATCAGGGGACTGAACTTGCTGGCTAAGTTGTGGTCCTCTGCCTATGCCAGGGCTGAAGCAATGTCTGTTCCCAGAATGATTTACACATGTTCCATGTGATGCCCTACTTGTAGAAAAATATTCTGTGGAGTTCTGCACCGGAGAAGTTTCACATTAAAAACGATTGCCTTGTTGGCTGTAGGTGGTGGTGAGAAAGCAATAGGTTTGGGTGGCTGCATCAGGACTAATCAGTGTACACGACAGTGAAACAGCTGGTTCTCCTAAGATTGATCTTTTCCCCTGCTTCTTGAGGGTGGCCAACCTGGCATCCTCCCGAAGAGAAGGGTTCACCTCAGCTGTACTCCACTCCCCCTCTAGCAATGATGGTCCCTTCCTTATCCTAGTTTTCTCTCCTCCATCACTTGCAACACGTGCCTCCCCTGCACACAGAGCATGCAGTGTTAAATTCTGGCCATGCTGAGTGGGTAGAAGTGGGTGAGTTGCTGTTGTGCTGGAACAGATGGCGTCTGCAATGCAGCCACCAGTTATGTGCATGTGTTGTAGGTGGCTGCTAAAGGAAAACGGGATAATGTAGAGGTTTTGTTGAAAAGGTTTGTTAGTTTTCTCTTATTGATTGGGGATGGAACAATTAGAAAGCTGAGGTCAGTTTGGTTTTTTTCAGTGGCTGGTGGCTGGTTTTTTGTTTAGATGAGGGGAACTTGGTGTGTTGAACCACAGTAACGTGACAGGGGTGGTTAAGAGGAGAGGTATCTGATCAATGATTTTCTGTCTCTTGACAACCTGCAGGTAGCCACGCTTCTGGCCTATAGTCCACAGCTTCCAGGTGTTCCCCTCTTCCTCTGTTACATCCCCATCACTTATTGTAAGCAAGACCCCCACTCGGGTCATCTGCTGCTCACACCTTGCCTGCCCAAGCCTGATACTGCACCCTCAAGCCGGCCCCTTTCCCTTGCGGAGAAAAGCCTGCAGCCATCCACCAGGTCTCTCCTCCTGTGGACCACGAAGTTTCTCAGAGTCCTGCCTCTCACCTGAAATTCCCAGGCCCACATGTCCCTCCTCAGGCAGCTGCAGCATTCAGAGGGTCTTCACCAGCCCTTGGCACAGCAACGGCCCCAGCAGCTGGCACGCTGTACCCTGGTCCTTGGAGACCCAACTCCTCCATGAGGGGACCATTTAAAGACAGTGCAAAAGAGCCATTAAGGGGCAAATCACCCCAAGGGCTTTGGCGATCTGTAACAGGCCACTATCATCCCCTGGGTTTGTGGCCCTATGGTTTGGTTTTGGAGCATTTTGCATGCGTCCCATGAGATCCCAGTCTACTCATCTGTGCTAATGGTTTTTCTCCAGGAAGGGCATCAAAGGTTGGGTGGGTGGGTGGGTGTAAGTTTTTTCAGAAGTTTTTTCTGCAGTCATAACAAATGATAACTTGATAAAAGTACTTTTTGTTGCTGTGTTTAGTTTGTGGTGATATGGTTTTTAGCTAAAGATATTTTAATCTACATGAGGGAAGATCTGGCAAAACTTGGAGGAGGAGGTGGAGTATGCATGTCCAACAGCTCACAAACAATTTCTTTTGTGAGAAACAAATTGCAGATGTCCCTTGAAGACCTGTAGTACTGACAGTAGGCATTGAATTTCTTGTTCAGTTGTGCAGCAAAGAGTCTGACTTCTTGGGAGTTGCAGCCCAAGCTTTACTGGCTTCTCAGTAACATTGTACTGTGATCTCCAGTCTAATAAAATTAGAAGATAATTCACATATGTTGTATTGTTCACAGCTTACTTTTTCGTGCTGAGTGGTGTAAGGTATTTATCAACTGGTTTACCAGATTAGATCTTTGCCTGCACCTCCCCACACTCTGCTGCGTGTGGATGAAGGCTGACAACTCTGCCTCTATGAAAGCTTTCCTTGCTCAACCCCATGACTAATGCAGATAATTATTTTTAAAACAGCTCTGGATCCCACTGCAGTGCGCTTTCATGTGCATGCAGAACTGTATATTTACATTCATCTGGCATTTGTGAACCCCCGGGAGCCGTGTAAATCTTACTCTTACCATGCGGTTTAAAGAAATACTTTGTAGGGCTAGTGTCACAGTGGGGAGAGAGCTTGTGTGGGCTGGATGCCCAAAGTTACAAAACAGTGAGTTTAAAATAAATAAATAAAGATAAACATTAAAGAGATCTCATTTCATAGCGTATTATTAAAGTCCTGTATTGCTGAAGAGCCTCGAGGCTGGTCCATTTCACATGGTGGCTGATCATTTCTCCTTTCCAAACCTAGCTGAACGTGGAACAAAACCAAACCCGCCTCAAAACCAAAACAATGAGGAGGGGAAAAAAATCACAAAATAACCCCAAACTTAAGCCTCCCTTAGATTATACAGCCTGGTATGGCAGTGGGTTAAAAACTAGACTGATTTGACATCATCTTTTTTAATGAATTGGTGATGGTGCTGGCTTGTATCTTGGTTGCTTGCTGCATGTTCACATATAATTACTTAATTTGTTCCAGTGCTTTTCTAGGAATTGAAATTGAAGCCACTTGCTCTATTATCCTTGGACATGTCAGTCGGTCTTACGATTAACATCTTGAGTCTCTCTTTTCCCATTATCAAGATCTCAACAAAAACTTCTAGCGATTCTGATGAGCTTCTCTGCAAACTGACAAGCACCCTGGCTGCATTTCCTCAGGTCTGGCCCGTTAAATAAGCTTAGGTCTTTCCTACCTTAACAGACTACTCTTTGGCTTGCTCCTTTTCTAGTATCATCTTAGCTCTTCCACCCCTTCCCTGGGCATCGTTCTTCTGCCCATCTGCGTCCTAGCTGGATCCTTTTCAGTGACTACTAAAGCAAAATGCTGTTAATTACTCTGACTATCAGTGCCAGCTGCTGCCTTCCCACCAAGAAGTGATCATTATTGTATTGGTAATATATTAATTTACATACTTTCTTGTTAATGTTGCTGTTCTCTGGGTCTGTTCTGTCTTGGCCTTTGATTTTACCCTTGTAAATTCATGCTCTTCTATTATGCTTCTCCTGAGTAACTTACCCTATTTCCTATTTTTCTTATTTTTCTCAAGTTTCAGGCTGTTGCATAGCTCCTGACAGAGCCAAGTTGCTCTCCTGTTGTGTGCTTCCTCCGCACTGGCATAGCATGTGTGTGTGTGCTTTTAATACTGTTCTCTAGAGGGCTACCCATCCTCTGAAACAAATTATTGCCTGTAACTTTCCTGAAAATCATTGCCATCGTTTCCCAAGAAGCTCTTGAGCCTCCTGCCTGTTTCATAGCTTTCTGTTGGGAAAGGAAAAGGCTACCAAAGTCTCCAACTAATGGCTTAAAAAATATTTTAAAAAGGAAAGAAAATAAAACTCTCTACCTAATGTTACTTATTAGATGACCTGTAGCAGACCTCTTGTATGTCCTATACTGCTCCTTTCATTGTCATTACTGAGCAGAGACTTCTAAGTTTATCCCTGTGTCCTGTCAGAATTAAAACAATATAAACATAAATAAAATGATTCATTGATAGACCAAACTAATTTTTTTTTCTTCTTGTTGTCCCTTCCTAAACAGCTATAAACTTATTTCGCAGTAGTCCTGCCATATGTGTAACCTAACAAGCTTTTGGTGTTCTAATTACTTTCTAATCAATAACTTCTGTTCCCTTTCAGCTGGTCTATTTGTTTTTTAAAGGAAAGTTTTCCACAAGAGTGTTTTTATTTTTAAAATAAATATTTTTTTAAAAAAGTAAGTTTTGCTGAAAACTTTCTAATTTCATGGAGATTTGTTTTTATGTTCAAATTTATTCCTGGAAAGTTGTTCACTTTCTTTCCACTTTCAGTGCACACACAGTCTGGAGCACAGAGGGAATCTGACAGATGCTTCTCCCAAGCCTTTGTGTGTGCCAGTGAGGCAGGGAAAGCATGTTTGTGAGAGGATAAGCAGACATTTTTGTGAAAGAGGAGGGACAGGACACCCTCCCTGAATACCCCCAAGATCTGCCCATATTAAAAAAAAAAAAAAAAAAAAAAAAAAAGAGCCTGGACCTGGTTCATTCATCCAGCCCTTTCAGAAACATACAGTAGGTGGCTTGACATGCCCTTCTAGCTACCTGAGACTTCCAGACATCTTGAGTCCTAGCACTGTGTTGTGGTTTAACCCCAGATGGCAACTAAGCCCCACACAGCCACTCCCTTCCTCCCTCCATGTTGGGATGGGGCAGAGAATCAGAAGAGCAAAAGTGAGAAAACTCATGGGCTGAGATAAAGACAGTTTAATTATAGGTAAAGCAAAAGCCACGCACACAAGCAAAGCAAACCAAGGAATTCAATCGCCACTTCCCATGGGCAGGCAGGTGTTCAGCCATCCCCAGGAAAGCCGGGCTCCATCACACCTAACAGTGACTTGGGAAGACAAACACCATCACTTCAAATGTTGCCCCCTTCCTTCTTCCCCCAGCTTCATATGCTGAGCGTGACACCATCTGGTACGGGATATCCCTTTGGTCAGCTGGGGTCAGCTGTCCCGGCTGTGTCCCCCCCAGCTTCTCGTGCCCCCCAGCCTGCTCGCTGGTGGGTGGGTGAGGAGCAGAAAAGCCCTTGGCTCTGTGTGAGCTGCTCAGCAGGGACCAAAACATCCCTGAATTGGGAACACTGTTTCCAGCACAAATCCAAAACATAGTCTTACACTAGGCTTTACGAAGAAAATTAACGCTATTCCAGCCAAACCCATCACACAGTGCTATCACGTTAGCTCAGTGGGTGACTCCCAAGGAGGCTCTCGTGCTCCTTGGAGCACATCTGCCGTTGCTTGCTGAGGATAGAGGAAAAAGCCGGACAGTTGACAGATGCATTAGTAGTGCAGCTGCTGGGGAAGTGTGACGGACTGGCTGTGTCTGATTTTGATCATATAGAACACTCAGCTTGTAGCTGTGGCTGTTCTGAAGGCTGCCCAGCAGAGATGAGAGGTGAAGCAAGAAATTCTCCTGCATTTTCATGATTTAACCTCTTCTGTTTTGCAGTAGCTAAGCGTAAAAACCCAAAAGGTTTCTGAAGAAGGTTATTGTGAATTCATGGGTATATTTTCTTTGGTTTGCAGCCCACAGCACTGATTAGCTAAAGCAAAATATGTCATCATGGCATTTTATCTCCTTCCTTGAAAATGGATCAAGGTAATTAGCAGGTTGGAGAAGATGGTTACCACAAGCTGCACGCTGCCTTGCCAGGACCTCCTGTAAATTCTCTTGGGACTTTGGGCCTGCTTGGATTTTATAAGTGATGTTATTTTTTTTAAATATCAGTTTGCTACTTATAATGAATCTAAGAACAATAAAAATGGATTTCTGCAGTCGCCATCTCTTTCAAGGAGGGAGTGTGATAGTGCATGCAGTGATTCTTTTAACACACTGATACATCTTTTCCCTCTACTGGTGATGAAACAATGAGCAGAATAGTGGGTCTGCACACTAAAAATGATTTGCTGTCCAACACTGAGATCCACTTGGCCTGTCTGCCATTGATTCCTTCTGGATAAAACAGGAAGATTACTTCGCTTGCTGTTTTCAGAGTACAAGGTGGTATTATGAAAGCTGACCTGAACGATTTCCATTGACATTTCTGTTGGACAAATCAGGCTTTCACAGTTCGTGCTGAAACTGCTTGCTATCCACAGGAGTAAAGAAATTCTCGTTATGAAAAAGAATACATCCAGTAAATATAATGATTTTTAGTCAATCCAGATGTCATAGTGCTTCCTGAATTATGCTTTAGGTCTTACCAGCCAGCCTCCCTTGCCTGACATTGCCCACGGGGAGCAGCCACCTTCCTCCTACTCTAAATCCAGTGAGGCATGCCATGCGTGAACCCCACTCAGACCCCCAGTGTGCAGAAGAGACCGGGCACAAAAATTACAAACTACAGGTCTTATTAGGCCCTCAGTGGCACTTAGAGCTAAAAACACTCCAGTATTTTTTTCATCCCCACTTTCATCTCATTTTCCATGAAAACTATTAACAATGTGACTTTTTTCATCAAATGTTTTCCCTTGGGCTAGAAATTCATTTTCTGCCCTTTTAAAATTCTTGTTTGTTACACCCCAGGGAACAAATGCAATATCTGAGCCTGGGATACTGAAGTAGCACATGTACAATATTCTGAAAAGCAATAGGAAAGCAAATCTATTGCATTTGCATCTCACAGCAACTGACACTAATGTGCAAAGTTAAAATAAATCCAAGTGATATCATAGATTTATGATCAATACTTAAGCAAGTTGTTTACTTTGTAATCTGAAAGGCCACTGATGGTTGTATCTGTCTGGAAATACGCTGGCCTGCAATAAGTAACATTTTTATCTTGTTCCATAAACGAATTAGATCTGAAAGCACTGAAGGGCTTAAAAACTAAACAAAATCTTTCCTTCAAGCTACATATATATATGCTTCTGGATGCCTTAGAGGCAGTCTGGGTTTTTTTGTAAACAGTGTTAAGTGCATTGGAAGCAAAGCCTGTTGAAACACTTCTGCAAACAGCAGTTTGAAACAGAAATGCAATGAACAGAACCAATCCAGAGCAGCATTTCAGCCTGACACGACCATTATCTGAATTTACTGCCAAATAGTACACAGGCAGGGGTCCATGTTCATGAGTTTGCACTAGTGCTGAGAGGTTCCCTGAAGCCCATGTGAGGGAAAGGATAGCCTCTGTGTTCCCTCTCCTTCCCTTTTTCCTTTCCCCTCCTGGCTACCCCCTCCCCACCCACCCACCACCCAGCCCCCCCGATTTCTGAGTAGTTTCTAGATGTTCAAGGTGTCTTGAGGCAGCAGGGGTGAGTGTGTATCCCGAAGCAGCAGACAGGGTGGTTCACAAAATCCCTGAAGGCTCCTTATTTTTTTCAGCCTCTGTGCAGTTTGTGCCTGAAACTAGAATAACGCTAAAGGAAACATCCGTAACGTGTAAGAGCAGGGGGATGAGCAGCTCCCACAGTTGCGTGGCATCTGTACAGATGGATGCTCAAACTGCCCAGGTTATAATATGTGCTTAGATGAGCATTTTCCAATCTGGTAGAGCAGGATGCCTATTTCCTGACCACAGATGGTGCCCAGGTTGATTCAGCAGCTCTGATGAAGGGACTTGCTAGGGTTTAGTCCAGCCAACCCTCTGACTAGAGAAGAATGAAGAGAGTAGAGACCTGACCCTTCAGGTGCAACAAGCAGAGCTAAGCCCTGCAGCAAGGGCAGGGACTTCGCCTCAATGAACAGCAGAAGAAGCTACTGACAGGGTGCCTAAGAAATGCTGCCAGCAGGTAAAGCCACCCATGCCTTTAGGCCGGTGTGTCGCAGTGTTATTCTCCTGCAAAGCTAATCAACAGCAATCAGTGCTGGCGGCAGGGAGGGGAAGGCAAGGGGGATGTACTGGGCCAATTGAACCTCGTAAATGTCAGAAACCAGCCTGCTGCAATACAGTCAGAGATGAAAATGGCTCTAAGTGTGAAGCACACAGGTTTGCTACTCAAGAGGATCGTTTCCTAGAGCGGAGGCTGCTTGAAAGGAGGGAAGAGCTGGCACTTCAGGTGATGTTGGGGATGTTGCTATGGCCACCAGAAAGCTCAGGGTGGGGGTGGGCAGCATACAGGAGCGCAGAATGGGGCCAACAAGGCAGCTGCAAGGCAAACCTCTACTAAGCATTTCTGGAGTAGTTCCTGCTGATCAACAGCACAGAACAGCCTAACCTCCAGCTGAGGCTGTCCTGAAACCTCTGAAGAAGTTCGCCTGTTGTTTTGCTGCATGTGAGTATGGCATCTGTGCTGGTGGAGCAGAAGCGTAAAGGATTTTTGTGTGTGTGTGGCCTGGGTCTGTGTCTACTGTTGGATTGGTGGAGGGGTATTCAGTTAATCACAGAAGCAATGCAAAATTTTTTGCCTCCTTCAGTCCTCTGTAAGGCACTGCCAGGCCAGGCTGGTACAGTCCTCTGCTTCAGTGCCCTGGGCTTGGATGTAGCTAGGTAAATGTTTTCCATTCCCATGTATTATTCAATGTAAGATTTGAATATTTTATCCGAGGCGGGTTCTTGATATTCACTTACATTCACTTTCTCTTCCTTCCCCTTTCCTCCCACACAGCCCAAGGAACAAGTAAGGTGAAAACACAAAGCCAGTATCCAAATCAGCTCCTGCAAGCCAGATGGGTGAGAGATGCTGATAGAAGCTGTCTGTAATTGGAAACAACTTTTGTATGGAGAAGGCAGAGCTGGGAGAGATGTAAAAAGTCCTTGTATTTGCTTCAGTGCTTAGAAATACGTGGATAATTTGTTCCTGGGATGAGAGGTGCTACTGCTGGAGAAAGGGATGCAGGTAGAGAAAACACCTTCTCTGGGAGGTTTTTTTGTGTTAAGCATTCTTTCATCTCTATTTTTGCTGCATGTACCATTTTGGTACTTAACAGAGGACATACCCTCAGCTTTAAGAAGAATGGCTGGAAGGTGACACATTTCCCTACAGCTCAGCTTACAGCCAGTCATACATGCTGACTTCAGTGACTGCTGTTGCTCCTGTAGTGCTTGGGAGGGAACTTTGTCACTGGGATAAGAGGTGGATGTGCCACTTGATCCCCTGTGATCATGAGAATTGCTAGGTGGCAAACCCCTCTTGTTGAGCCAAATTGCCTTGTCACTTGTAATTGCAGGACCTTCCTTGGAGCAATGGGTAAGCAAAGAGGATTCTCAGACAGCAGGTTTTACAGCTCTGCTGCGGTCTCTGCCGCTTAATGTGATGGCTTAACCTATTCAAGTGGAAGACTAGAACAAGAAAATAACCTCGGAAAACCCTGCAAATAGTCAGCTCTAGTCAGAAACATGGTCGTGGACTCATCTCAAAGCTCCACTTGGCTGGAAGCTGTGTCCTCAAGAAAGGAAGACATCTTAGAATCTGCCTAATATAACATGGTATCTCACATGCTTGTTTGTAGCCCTTGCTCATTTGTGGATCTGGAATCTCCTGTGCTTGTCAGTTTGAGAGTGTCATCCTGCCTGAGCCTTCATAACAGCCTCCCAGCAACTGTCCAGGGAAATCCCAGGACTACAGGAGTTAAATGGCTTGAAAAAATGGAAGTTTTGCTGTGGGTCTTGGGCAGCCCCTTTACGTTTCTGTTAGTTAAGCTGTTCAGAACGGAAATGATCTGCTTTGAGAAACTGGGCCTCTTTCTTTTACTGGGATTGATGCTATTTTGCTATCCAAAGAGCAATCATCAGCATTTCTGCAGTACCCAGGATGAATTCCCCTCTGCCACGGGTAGGTTTGCTGGCTCACATGCAAACAGAGGAAACCCACCCACTGCTTGGTCATCCCATGTAAAGCAAGAGGTGTCATGGCCGACCTCTGCTGTCTGGGGCTTGTTCTCCTTTCAGAGACAGTGAGCATTTTAGGCTGCAAAATTTTTCCAGCTGCATTGTGCCAGCTGGACATATATAGTCTCTGTTTCCTCCCCTCCCTTTTGGCACATAGCCGGGGACCAAGATTTGCTCTGTTCACAATTTCTGTGAATAAGATGGAGACATATGAGCTTCTTTGCTCATTGTTTTTTCTTATCTTCTTGACTTGTGCTGGGACAGCTGGTCTTCTGGAGTGTGAACAATCTGTAATTACAGGAATTATCAAGTGTTTAGACTGTGAGAAGGTCAGCTTACTGCTGAAGAACCTAGCCAGTCTTTGGGTTTTCCTTAACTGATGCAGCACCAACCACTCTTTGGTAGCAGAGGTGGTGCTTGAAGAAAATAACTCATCAGTGACTTTTGAGTGCTTCCATCACCCTCCTTTACTTAGCATATCCTCTGGGCCCCCTACTTCTCCCAGGCACTACTGATTTCTTCTTTTCCAATTTTTTAGAGCTTCCTTTTCCCAGCAGACTCAGAAGCAGTTCAGCACAATGTGCTGCTGCTCTGTGCCCTCCTGTAAATTCACAGTACTGAATAGTCAAGCAGCTGCACACAGAGTGAAACACAGAGCCTTGGTCCGGCTTCTCAGTGCTGAGGGGTGTGATTGTGTGGGTTTTTCTAGTTACATTTTTACTCTGCCTTCATGCTGCAGCTGTACAAGTGACTACAAGCTTCACTATATAAACACTCGTTTTTTGAATTGGAAAGGATTGCAGTGAAAAGCTGAATGTTGCAATGGCCTTTCATCCACAGAAGCACAAATAATCTCTTAAAGGAAGAGGAAAGGTAACGTGACAGAATCACAAAGCTGGTATGTTGTCCTTCTGCAGGCCCAGGTAAATGTAGGGGGTCCATGTAAATGTTCCAGCCTTTCCACTTGAAAAAACTCCTTTTCCTCCTGGCACTGGGCCAAATCATAGCAAATTTCTGGATCAGCTTTCTACAAGCTGGAGTATCAACTGCTCAAAGCCCATCTTCTTTTATTTATATGCATTTACTAGCTCTGGAGCAGAGGTCATGTCAAGCAGCTTACAAAGAAACCCCCCCCCCCCTCAAAGAAAATTCATCCTTACAAGCTCAGAGTTGTGGTTCTGCATGTTTTCTCTCTAAATACAGGGAATAAGCCTCAGAGAAAGCCCCCAGGGGGAAAAAAAAAAGGGGGGGAAAAAAAAGGAAAAAAGAAGTAAGGGAAAAAGATCTCCACTCCCTAACATGACAATATTTTTTTGAAGATTAAAAACTTGCTCAGAAGAAATAGACAATCTAACAGAGCCACCTAGTGATACCACCAGTGAAAAGGTACAGCAAGGGCTACAGCAGATCCCAGCCTAGCCACCAGGCTGCTCCATGCAGCAAAAGAGGAACGGAGAAAGACACGCTGTTGCCCACATTCCCAGGCACTCTGCAGTCCCCATCTGAAACTGGGCTGGTAGGGCTGTTTGCTCAGCTGGAGCACCTGGTCTGGACACATTAATGGTTCCCAGTGAGAGGAAACCAACTGTGTGTTGTGAAAAAGCCTGCACCAGATCCCACCTCTTCCAAAGCCCAATACCTTCTCTGCAAGGGAGAGTTACAGTGTTGTTCCAAAGCAAAATTATGATTAAACCTAGTTACTTTTAAGCTCTTTCTGCTTTTTTTTTTAAGGCTGTCTGGAAAACCATATGACTCTGGTTGTGCATTTTGCTGCCTGATGTCTATGTGCCTTTAAGGGCTGTATAGTTAGCATACTGCAGGCTGCACCTTTGCATAAAAACCCTGGCATTTAGCTAAGCTTGGAGAGGAGCCCTTTACTTCTCCTATCAATTTCCCTACAGCCAGATGCACCTCATCTCCTGAGTTGTAAATCCATAAGTATGATAGTGTTCATGCCTGAGGAAGCAAGCAAAAGCCTTGAGAAAACGGAGTTAAAATGCTGAGCAGATCCCCTGGTTTCTTGCAGAACCAGCCCCCGGGCTCTTTAGCCAGACACTGGCCACCTTTTGCAGGAATACCTGTGGGTAAAGTCATCTTGCCTGCTCACCCTACAAGCATTTGTGGGGGTGAAGATCTGAGCCCATGCAATGCCTCAGACAGGGATAGGCCATGAGGTTTTTTGCAGAAGTTGGCAAATTGACCTAGTAGAGCTTTAATAGATATTTTCTGCTAGGAAGGAGCTGGGCCAGGTCAGCTGAGGCAATCCATTTGGGCATCTCACTGTTTCCTGGGACCATGGGAACGTGTGCATGTTTTCCAAGGAACAAATTTAGTTTCAGCAACCATCTGATGAAGCACAGGGTTCATGTGCAAGTTGCCTTCATCCAGCATGAGCAAGGAGCTTGTGGTGTTTACACGGAGACCTGGCAGGGCTGCACCAGAGGGCCTTGCCTCTCTGAAGGGCCTTGGGGGCTTTCCCAGGCAACAGGGGAAAGCCCTGGCATTTTAAAATGTATCTTTTTACTGCTGACAGTATATCACATCATTAATATAGGAAGTTGACGGTAATTCACTCAACTTTCCTTCTGCCGCTTGTTACATTCACTTTTTCTGCGACTCTCAGCTCAGACAATGGCATAGGCTTGTGTGTTTCAGGTTTCCGTAAAACTTGTATAATTTGCAAATGCAAAGATACATGTGTCCTGGGATTTATTTGAACATGCTTTTAATTACAGGGAAATTAAAATGAAATAGTCTTCAGAATCTCTTGCTCCTTGAGAATGCAGAATCTCAAAAAAAATTGTTTCACTCTGTGCTCTGTCTTTGCCTGGTTACGCTAATATTTGCAGAGGAATAGTATGTTTGATAGTCATTTTTCATTACTTAGAATGTTTCCATTAGTAAGTCTTTAAAAAGAATTTATTTATTTATTTAAAGATGAGTTTTGGTCCTGGCAGCAACCCTTGGGTTTCCTCATGCCGTGGCACATGCCAGGTCATTGTCCGCCCTGTAGGACAATGAAGTGGCAGGGACAGATGCTAGCTGATTTGCCCCAGACCAATTCAATGGCAGTGCCAGGCAGGTGACCTGGACCCTGACTCTGTGGCTTGCTCTGGAAGCTCAGGCAAGACTCTGGATCATGACAAGTCTCGTCAAGTCCTCCTAAAGAATAACCTTTTCTCACACTCTCCTGGAAAATTACTCATCTGGCCAGCTGTTGTCTGGCATGCACCGTACTAAATAGGACATATGCTTTTGTTTTCTGTCTCTTTTTGTATGAATTGCTTCATCTGGACTCTGGGATCTCAGAGTTACCCAAACACGTCCAAGGTGTGGGGCAGAGGGACCTTCTCACCTCAGATGCCACACAGCTAAAACCCAACATCAGTTGTAACTTTTCCCATTAAGAGTTTTTTACTGGGGCACCCAGCATGTAGTATTCACAATATTCTAAATGCCAGTATAATAATCCAGATGTGTGATCTCAGATCAGCTTCATACTTTTTGTATCAGAACAGCTTAAGCTGATTACTTTTTCCTCAATTCATTCAGCTCTACTTGTTTTAATTAGGTAGACCTGCGAGTGCTGGAGTTGGTATTTAGTTAAGTTCCACATAGCCTGATGGGTGGTAATGTAACTATGCTGCATGGAGTGTAAGCACTGTTGCTGAAGGAAGGATGGAAACGCAGCATGCCACAACTATGAGAGGTAAGGAATCACCACATTTCTGGGGTACTGTTCATCTCCCAGGACCATACAGAGTTCAAACAGTGGTTAAGACCTATAAATTCCAAAGAAGAGAAGACCTTTGACTGCATTACAAATTAACCATGAAATATTTGCCTTTCAGGGGGTTCATTCACAAGCGTCACTGCTCCCTTTTCAGTGGTAGTAGGAGATATTGCTCCTGGATCACTGCTGTTTACAGCAGGACAAAGCCAAACCATTTGTGCCCAGGGATGTGCTGCAACAATGCAGCTGCTGCTGCTGGGCTCTGGATGCACTGGGAGCGCAGGTTGCACTGGGAGCGCAGGCTGCACTGCGCCATGGGCTGCAGGCAGAGGAAAGTGGAGCACAAATCCCTGTGAGGTATCTTGGCATTGTATCATAAATGAGCTACTGGACTTGGGCTCAAACACCAGGGTTTAAATTTATTCACTCAAACACAATACTTTCCCTTCCAGCAGGCAGCTGCTCCATTTCTCCCACAGCAGTGCACCAGTGTGCCAGTCAATGCAGCCTTGCAATAAAATGCCATGCTGTGAATGCTGGTGGAGGGGGTGAGGGACATGCCCTGCTCTGCTGCAAGCATGCTTGCTAGCCCTCAGCAGGCAGCGATGCCTAAAACCTGCACAGGCAGTTTCATGGGCAGGCGCCTGGCTGGGTGTCTGGGGCCCACAGGTGGGCAAGGACATCCCTGGCAGTGACAGGAGGAGAGATGTGACTGCTGTTGGTGGAGGTGGCATTTCCCTGGAGTTTCTCTCCATCCATTCACCTCGTGTCTGTTCTCTCACTGACACTTAGAAGGTCAAGCCTTGGATGTAGGTGCATGCAAAGGCTTTCCTGCAATTACACCTACTGCCAGAGCAAAGGTTGGGGCTTTTGTCTGCCGCATTCTATTAGAGAGCCACAGATGCTGTCAGAGGTCTCTTTGCTAACAGAGAGTGGTTTCTGCTTTTCTGTTGGCTTCCAAAAGAAGCTTGAAGCTATTTGACACTCAAGTAGCTATGAAAGTGCCCCACCAATGTGTTTTTCTGTTCCTCAGAGCTGTGATACCTTGAAAATAGCCTAATAAAGTCTCACTAATTCTGCTGCTTATATTCAGATCAGCAGCCTTTCTTGCAAGTCTGTACGTGCCTTTTAATAGAAGTCTGAATGACCTTCATTAGGCCAAGATGTTTTTATACGACAATGATGCTAGGGGAATTGCAGGCTCTTCTTCGCATTTATATCACAGTAGGGTTGTGATGTAGGAAAGGATGTGCTATAGGCTACCCAGCATGCTATATGACCCAGATCTTGCAGACAGGCCACACCAGAATGCAGCAAAATCAGTATAATTTTCTTCATAGTCCGTCTGACCTGCTGCCCTGGGTACCACGTCAGCTGGCTTCATCACCTGGCTAATTGCAGAGTTGCATCTTCTCCTCCTACATTTCCTGTTATGCACAGTAGTTGTATTGCAGAGAGGGTGCTGGGGGAGAGCTCACAGATAAGGAACAGGGGAGAAGCAGAGGGTCAGCAGTACATATACTGCTAGCAGGAGTAGTAAGAGAGTAGAAGTACCCTGGCTAAGTTCCAGCGGGGCTGAATCATTAAGTTGCCCCGTGTAAACTTGGGTGTGTGTGTGTGACTTGTCACAGGGTAATGCTACCCTAGGATACATGGCTGAGCTTATAAGCAAACAGATATAAAGAAAATAAATCCTTTGAAGCAACTTGTCCAACCCATTCTGAACTTGTGTGTGTGTGTGTGTGTGTGTGTGTGTATGTGGTTGCTGGTTTCCCCTAGAAAGCCTCTTCTCTGCAGATTGATGTATCTGAAAAAAAACCCCAAACCCTCTAACCCTAAACCTAGTTAGCTTTAATATTCAGGAGCTAAAAATCTGCCCCCAGTCAAATCTGTGAGACATTTTCAACTTACCAAGGCCTCCCAGTACAGTGTATTAGAATGCAAAATGTGGGGCCAGTGCACACTGTAGATTGATGTTCCTGATAACTTGTCCCTGGTGTTTGCAGGTGACCCTGTTGCCTCACCTCATCGTTGTGCATGTGCAGACATGTCTGACAGCTGCTAATCAAACCCAGAACTGCCTGAGAGAGAGCAGAAAGGCTGTGTGGAGGCTAGGGTTAGGCATCTGGTTAAATAGCTGTAAGGGTGAGACTTGCAGTCAGCGTTTAAGTGGGCGGTCAGGTCACTCAGGTCTCGTGCTCAACACACAGTTTGTCCATTGGTTTCCATCTCTTAGTCCTGTACTGAGGTGCCCAAACCCCATGAATGCTGCTGCACCTCATTCACATGAGGAGAAAACATGCCATCCTCATACATGTCATTGGGTACAACTCGGTGCTGCCAGCCCTTTCCCACGCCTGCCTGGGGGACCCCTGACTCCCCCCAGGGACGCTGCATCTGATGAGCAGCACAGCACGGCACACCACGGCAGGCATCTCTGTGCTGTGACTGAGTGTAGCCCTGCTACAGGTGTCCTGGATGTTGGCCCGTGAGCTGGGGAAGGGTTTTTCAAGCAGCATGTGAAAAGAGGCAGAGTTGTTTTTCCAAAGGAAGGAAATGATGGAAAGCAAGCGATAATTCAGTGGTCTGGCCCTGCATCGACTGTGAGTGGCTCTGTCTTCTGGTGTTCAGAAGTGAAAGACGAAAAACTTTTCTTTCATAGGTCGCAGAGTAATAGCAAAGAGCTTTCTTGCCAGCCTCAAGCAGGTGGGAAGTTGTTCATGCCTTGGCTGCCATTCCCCTGCTATCACATCCAGCCAGGCAGCCCCACCTGGAAGCTAGTCAGAGGGAAAGGACTTGAAAGAGTTGGGTGTGCTTGTCTGACTGAGAGACCCTGACTGTCACCACAAGTGCTGTTCACAAGGAGTAATGACACCTTCACTTCCTCCTCTTGCCGCAAGGTCATCTCCAGGACATGTGTCAAACCAAAGTTTTATTTTCTCAGATACAAAATCATAGTTTTTAATATGCTCATTTGTACTTTTACCCTTTTCTGCTTGAAATTTACCTTACATGCTTTCACATTGCTGCTTTCACAACACAGATATACAAAGGCTAAAGCAAAAGATAGGAGGAAACAAATTTATTGGGAATCTGTTCTGAAATCACCTTTGTGGAAACAAACTAGACCAATAGCATTGCCGACAGCAGTAAAAGACATTAGATGGTTGCATTTGATGGAAAAGTGTATTCATTCAGCCATCCAACAGAGTGAGTCCAATGTCAATAAAAACAGTAATTTAAAAAATAGTTTCCTTCACTATGTTTAGAAGCAGGTGTGCACACACATATATATGTGTTGGCTGTATGTGTATGCCTCACCACAGCATTACTTAATTTTCTTACTGTCTTTCACCTGCATATTAGCTCTTTGCCTCATTTTCTAGTTAATCAGCATCTGTAAATGTCATGAGCATGTCATTCATCTTTTCCAGGTCACTCACACAGAAGTTAAATGGGACCCATCCTGAAGAACATTCCTCCCTGTTAAGCCTTTGCCGTGTCTTCTTGACCTTAGGACTATGAATTCACCAGGCAGGTGGCTGAACCTTTTCTACAGCCATTACCTTTGTAGGTGAGATATGACAAAGTAAATTTCTCTCTCAGAGTACCTTTCCCACACCTCTTCTCTCAGCATCCTTGCCCTCTGAGCCCTCCTGAGGCTGGCAGGGCTTAGAGGCAGAGATTTTGAGGCAGTATTGGTCCTTTAGATTTCTCTGAAGATAGAGAGGACTGCATTACATGCTTTGCTGGGTCAGGCATAAAGTACGCTGCAGCTACCTATATAATCAATTTCTTCAAAAATCTCGTGTTGTGTGCTGATGGCTACCCCTCCCAAACAGGGCCATTCTTTTATATGGTCAGCACTTAAAGCCACATATAATACTTTATATACTTAAATACTGGGGTAGGTCTTTTAAAAACATGGTCTATATCAGCACAAAATCTTGTGGGACACAGTTTGACTGTGATACCTCTTAATTCTGCCTCAGCTTTATTTCTCCAAGAAAATAAATGTAATTTGAATGATGAGCTAGATATTAGTAGAATGCTTTTCTATCTTATTCTGTAATATTTTGTTTCTTTTTAGATTTTTTGTTTGGTTTTGGGTACTGACAGGTTGTCCAGAGATTGTCACTAAATTGTCTATTAAAATGCATTGGTGTGTCTTCTGAATTGATGTACTCAATTCAGTACGTAGCAGCATTTGGAAACAGTTCAAATTGCATATATTTAATCTGACAACGTGTTGTCTGGTTTTCCACCTTTCTTCAGTTCCCTCTGGAGTACACCCAGAATAGCTCAGTGTCATCAGCAAATCTTGGAAATGAAACTCGGTTTCAGATAACGGAGAACTCTTTATGGACCTCAGTGTATTCCACTCCTATTTTTCTTTAAAAAAAAAAAAAATATCCATGTAATAGTTAATGGAGAACAATACAGCTTCAGTTTTAAGCCAGAGTTTGGGTGTTAATGACAAACTATGAAGGTGTGCCCCATACAGCTCTGTTATCTTTTGTACCTGTGAACACTGGTCCCACCCAAAAGACTCAAATGTTTCTTGAGTGGTGGCTACCTCCTGAGCTGATGGACAGGCTTCTGGGACTCCTTTGTTCCTGGGGCCTGGTCTTGCTGTTGCACAAAACACTTAAAGATTTCAAAACCATCTTAAGAAATATGTCTGTTATTTTTCTAACCCTTTAGCCAGTGGCCTAGGACTTTGTCTAGATTGCAAATATCAAAGAGCTGATTAAAGAGCTATGAACTCTCCTGACCCCATAAGGAACACTTTGTAATCCTTTTATCAGATATTAGTTTCTCCTGAGCTGTGATGATTTATGGATACAAGAGGTCAGTGTTTTCTTTGTGGACCAAAAGCTACATATTTTTTTGTAGGAATCAGAAGTTCCTTTGGGCCTTATCACATGCATTAGGGATGGGTTTTGTCACCATCAGCTTTACAGCAGTGGTACTTGTCATCAGCTGCAGTGGGTCCCACTGCTATATATGTACCTTGCATCTTGCTGTGATTGCATGGCTCATGAACACTTCTTGAGAAGGTTGGATTTCTTAAATGCATACAGATGAGGTGCAGGTGGTGCAGCCAGCTAAATTGGTGTTTATGCACAGGTAAGTCCCTGTTTGCTCCTGGCCAGCAACAAGGCCGTATTAAATACTACAACAGCGGTAGCCTCCTTTCACACTCAGTTTTCAGAAATAAGCTAGAGAACAGCTGCTTTTGCTACTTGTCCCTAAGTAGGTCTCCATCGTGTGGGGAAAGAACAATGCTATCCTCAGAAAAGATAATGGCCAGGAGTGGCCACACCTTTTCATGGCCATGCAGTCCCCTTCCATGAGCACCATGTAATATATACTGAATGTCACTGTCCTAAAGAAGAAATAACCCCCAATCAGCACATTTTGTTGACTGGGAAAAAAAAAAAAAAAAAAAAAAAAAAAAGCAGCCCAGAGCTGTGTGAAAATGCCACATGAATGACCTCTTGTCGCAGGCAAAACAGTCTTGACTCAGGGAATTTAATTTAATTTAATCCACGAGGAATTAACATAAACTCTTAGTAACTGATTTGGCTATTAAGGGGGAAAATAAGATGCCAAGTGATAAAAGAAACACTGAGGGAAATGCCTTTCCTCCCCCTTCCCCAGGTTCAGCTTCAGTCCAACACCCTCATCTCCCTTTCCTAATCCTCACTTCACTTTCACTGCATGTTACACTCAGTCCCTCCCTGTCCCTTGGGTGAGGTGACAGGTGACAAAGGGGGTTGGGGCTGGTGCATAGTAATTTTCCTCTGCTGATCCATGCCACCACTGCTTTTCTGCCTGGTGTGGGTCCTGCATGGGCTGCAGTCCCTCTAGGGTCCTCCTCGGCACAGAGAGCCACCTTCCAGGTGTGTCTCTGCAGCCCTGTCCCCTGCCACATCCCTTCCCTATATAATTTCTCCAAATTTTGGAAGTCAAAGTAGTAAAGCATCATTGTCCCTGTTATTGTCCAAAATCCTTCTCTTCCTGACATATAGAAGCCTTTAACAAGGTTGTGTCTCTTTCCCTTGAGCTACCACAAAGGTGTCCACACCAGGTCATGTATTTTTTTCACATTGCCGGGTAGTTTTCAAATTTCTTTTAGCATTCCTTTTTCCAGGTGGAACCACTAGATTAGCAAGACCTAGGCTCTCACTTTGACACCAACAATTCCTGGCTGAACAGTTTGACACATGTAGAAACCTCTTTTTCATGTATTCAAGGCCGTGCATTTTAGGTGTGTAACTCTTGGATAGCCTCTCTGAAGCTCACATTGAAAATTTGTGGAGTGTGTGCTCAGCTGAAAGAGCAATTTTCTGGGGTCCACCATTGAAACGAAAAGGTGCTAATGCTCTTCAGTATACAGGAACTGCTCAGCACGTAGAGCAATATACCTAAGCCACTGTGATGCAAAAATAGCTTCTACCTCCTTTCTTCTGTTCCTTTTTAAGGGATTCAAGATGTGACAATTTGTGTAAGTTGATTAACTAGTAACTGTGCAAGTTACTACAATTCTCAAACTGAGAACCAACTATGAATGCCCAAACAAACACAATAAAGGACTGTAGCAGAGGCACCTGCAACATAGTCACATAATGACCTATGCTTTCTGAAATGTGGAATAATTTTTTTTTAATGAGTTCACTTGTGGAACATGTTTTCTATCTACATGTAGAAATGGATAAAAAGAGGTTTTCTTGGTGACATAATAATGCAGGGAAAATATTTGCAACATATCTGTCCATTCAGGTCGGAATTCGCCAACTCTGTTGTCTGTGTTTGAATACATGTATAAAAATGCTCCTCTTTCATGGGCAGAGAAGTCTTTGCAGTTGAAAAATGCTCCAGTCTAAGATGTTCACTCTGGTAATCCAAAAAATATTTTTGCAATTCTTCAGACATTGTGTCTTTGAGAGGAGAGTTTCAGCTTTATCTCCATGTCCCCAGATCACTTTTGGTGTAGGTAAGTTGTCCCTGAACAAAATATTGTTACCGAGTAGTTTGATGCAAAGCAAGTATCCTTACTTGACTGAAGCAAAATGGATGTGCTGCTCAGTGCATGCACATCTTGTCCTGAACTAATTGCCATCCTTACGGTGGTTCTGCTGCAACATGCAAGTGAGGAGGTTGTCATAGGCTGCCACTCTTACAGACAGGCTCTTTCAGAGATCGCTCCCACATGTGGGACAGCACAGCAGGCAAGGTCATCACTTCAGCATGTATCTGAAATCCCTTTCCAAATACACATCACTGCTCATGGTTGGCCTAGTGGAAATGATCTGTCTGTGTCCCTTCCTAATGCAGTTAGCTGTCCTCAGAGGGGAAAGAAGGGACAGAAAACAGTGGGTGGTCTGCCCATTCTATGCCCTGAATATGAAGTCCTGGACACAGGACACTTGCACTGCAGATGCCCTGAAAAACCCTCAACTGCCTTCTGGATGCTGCAGCATCCCTGGGATTCAGGGGATCACTGTGAGCTGCCTGATGAAAGGCAGAGGGCCTTGCTCACCCCTCTTCCTTGGGCTATTCAATGGAGGCTGCTCACCGGCGGCTAATCCAGCCAGTGCCAGCCATCTCCTTTGCTGGCCTTGGTATTGAGCATGCACAGCAGCACCGTGGTTTCAGCAAGTGCTCAACCCTCAAGACTCCAAGTTTTTCACCTTCAGCTATCGAGAGCTGGGCATTCACTTACCTTATCTCAAGCTTGTTTTCTGAAACTTACCTCTGTTGAAACATGGCTTTTATGTTAGGCTCTTGTTTGATCTATTTTGAACTGCTTTAGGAAAGTCTGGGCCAGTCCTCTGTTGGCTCTGTGTTGCTTTAGTGCATTGCTGGTTGTTGTACCCTGGATGGGCCAGGAAAAGCTGGTGGCAGGTCTACAAAAATTAAATCATGTGTCTTCTTTGGCTTCCCCTCCTGAGGATTAAATCACAGGGAAATGCTACAATATTTGGAGCAGAAGTCCAGCCTGTGCCATGTATCGGGAGGCACACTCCTGAATCCTTTTTCAGCTGAAAACCATGTATAGAATAAGGAAGAGAAAAAAGAGGGAGGGGGAAAAAAAAAAAAAAAAGAAAAGAAAAAAAAAGAAGAAGAAAAAAACCCCCACAGATTTTCTCGGCTGTATATTAACCTCTGAGCTGTTTACTTACACATGTAATAGCTCGGGTCCTGACTGTGCTGCAGTCACTGAACTTCATCTTAGGGATGAAATGAAAGCTGTTTTCATGAAAAATTTCTTTGACCCATTTACAGGCAAAGTCACTGCTGGCCTTTTTATCTTGTCTTCACATCCTGCTGAGATAGCAAAGCTGAAGCCAGAAGTTGTTGAAATGGAAGGATTTGCTGTCTGTTTTGTCACTGTAAATGGGTTGCAGAAAGGAAACATTTGAGGATGGTGAGTCCAAAAAGTCATCCCAGCATTAGTTTCTGGTGCTGGAATGCCAGACATCTCTTAAAATCAGCTCTCATAGCCCGTGGAGATGACGTTTATGACAGACAGAGCCAACTGCAATTTCTTTGTGCTTTGCTAGCACTACAAATACTTACGTTCTGTAAAGTTTTGTCTAACTTTTCGGAATAAGTTTGCAGGGAGCAAATAACTAACAAAGTTTTAATACTATACAAGTTGAGTTGGGTGTAACTATTCGCTGCTGGTTCTCCTTTTTTCAACCTCAGGAACCATGAGAATAACTAACCTGTTTTGTAGAGGAACACAATCCAAGCCCTTAGTGTATAGAAAAGCCTTTTAAATACAAAGTATACCTTGAGAATTACTTGAGAGCACAAGTAGCAAAAAGTATCACAGACTTGGGTGAAACATCCCATTCATCCATTGTATCCAAGCAATGGGAGTGAAGCGATGTTACTTAACATTGGAATTAACTAATGCTGACAGATGAAGCAAAAATAAAATTTTCACCTACCACCAGAATATCTGAGATCTTAAAACATGACGTGCATTGACTTCTTTGGAGTCATCTCTATCTGTCAAGCATTTTAAAGAATGGAGCTTCTTCATAAAGAAGGGCGGGGGTGGGGGGGCATAGCTATTGTTCTTCCGTTCTCCCCCAGCAGCTGCTATGTGTCACCAACTACATGTTGAAGGCCAATTTTGCAACTAGTGCAAACTATATTAACTCCCTTAATATTGGTGAAAATAATAAGATCATTCCGATTTATTTTTCTACCCGATGAGCTAGTTTGTAGGTGTGTGTAGGGACCTTGGCTTCTAATGATTTGCATGGCACAAGCCATGAAGGCAACGCAGCAAGTGCTGCCAGAGGGGCGGCCTGGCCTGGGCAGCAAGCTGCTCTCTTAGGGGTGCACCCCCCAGCTATATCTCAGTCACTGCCACACAAGTTGCATTGGCCCATGGAAATACTCACAAGAGCAGAAACAGCGTGTTCTTTACCCAGGCACCAGTGATTTACCAGGTTATAAATACAAACCTGCCATGTTAATAACAGCAGCCAGCTGAATTACTGTCAGCTGTGTGAGCAGAGTGAGCCAAACCAGCCACATAGGCAAGGGTATGAAATCAGGAGGGAATCGGTCCTGGTGAATACCAGAATGGTCTAACTCCCCCCACAAAACGGACTCCATTGATGATGCAAAAGATGGATTTCCTAAACCATGAAAGGAACGACTCCTTCTGCCGTCGTTAGTGGCTGAATACAAATACTCATGAGATTGAATTAACAAAACTACTACCTTTATAATGCTACAGTTGAAGGCTCTCCAGGGAAGGCACTGACTCATAAGACTACTGTTGCTCATCCTTTTCAGCCCGAGCAGGGAACAACGTGCGCAGAGGTATGACACATGCTGCGTTTGAATCGCGAGCAAGTGGGGGAGGTACCATTGTTTCAGATATTAACCTCAGTGTCAGGAACAAATTGACATGCTGATCAGTTCCAGGATTTTGAATGTGAATATTTGCATTAGTCAAATAGGCAGCCTCATTTTGCATGAATTTTCAAATTTATGCCTTATTTCCCCTTTTTCAAAAAATGAAAGGTTGTAAGTGGAGCTGAGCAAGGAACTTGAAATGGAATGGGCATGGAACTGATAGCAGAACCAAAAAGATGGAGGGGAAAATAATTCTCTTGCAGTTTCTTTTATCTGTTTGGGTTTTTTGTTTGGTTTTGTGATTATTTTTTTGTTTGTTTTTTTGTTTTGTTTTGTTTTTAATTTAAAATGAAGGGGGTAAAACCCACTGGTTTAAGTCCAAAGAAGGCCTTTTGTATGATATGTTCTTTTTGAAGTTTTGGGGTTATTACACTATTTTGTTTACCCATTTTCACAATTTATATTAAAAAACTGCTATGCACAAGTGAAAATATGAAAGACTAACCCAAAACGTTTTATTGAGAAAGCCAAGACAAACTGGTTTAACTCTTTGGAGTCCTTCCCCTAAGCCTTTTGCTTTTGGTAAAAGGTGTTCATTTGATTTGCTCTGGATTTCTGTGTTGTTTTAGTAGAGGTTTGTGTTTCTATTCACTTTTATTATATATCTACATCAATGCAGCCAGTGTCTAATAACAAGGAAGAGAAAAGTAAGGATCTATTTTCATAACTCTCAGAAGAATTTTCTAGAAACTTGTCCTTCTGCTGTCTAGCTAATTGAAATTTCCTTCCCTTGACTCACTATTTTCAAGGGCAAAACAAAAGGGCATCTTCTGGGCTCGGTTCCCATGCAGGAATGTGCATGGTAGTTGATGCCTGGGACTGTATTTCCTAAAGATTTCTCCTATCTTTTTTTCAAATAGGCTTCTGATTTTCTCATTTTGTTTAATAAACTCTTTTCTCATTGGTTTTATTTATGCAATTTAAACATACACACAAATATCAGTAAGTAAAATATAACCATGAAATAACCAAAGTCAGATTTCCCCTAATATTGAAGCACATCCTTTCTGCTTCTTCTAAAGCCAAAACCCCCCACCCAAAAAAAGCAACCAAAAAACCCACACCAAGTCACCCCCCCCCCCAAAAAAAAAAAAAAACCATCATCAAAGCAAAACAAAACAAACAAAGAGCCAAACCAAAACCCTCCAACAAAACCAACGTAGACTCATCAACCTTTAGGAAAATAAAAGTATGTCCAGTAATGCGCATTAGAAAAGTGATGCTCGTCCTGTTCTTTTCCAGTTGAGGAACCATACCTTGTTCTTTTAATGCTGGTATCTTACAGACAGGTAATTCCTCAGGCAGCCAGGTCAGATAGAGGACTTTGGTTAAAACCTGTTTGTCATTATTGCTTGGGAATGTGCTGAAATTGCAGTAACACATCATGTGATAAATTTTCAAGCAGTTGTGCCATTGCTTCTCACTGTGTATCTACACAGACTCTTGACATGTGCAAAAATAGATAAATCATGGGTAAAGAAATTGAAGTTTTTGCTGTTTGGTAATATATGGCTTAGAAAAAGATGAGGCATGCAAGAGTGTCTGTGTGCGTGGGAAATACTCTGCAGTTAAATTTTAATTACTAACACACGTGGATTAGTTATAGGAGCTTTTTGCCTCTGGGCATGTGCAGAAGGTCTGGATACAGAGGTGCCTGCACACTTTCCCAGCTGTTCTTCCACTAGATGGAATAACTGTTGTGTGCCTTGACCTTAAACAAAATCTAGGAATACGTGCTCTGGACATACATCACAGAAATGCGGAGGAACATGGGGACAAGTGAAAGATCAGGATAGCTCAATACAGCTCATGCTGTGTTTCACAACACTGTGCCATAGTACTAACCCCTACAAACTAGAGCCCCTTACTCACTGCTTTGCACTTGCTTTGAAACAAGAGTCGCAGTCCAGGACTTTTGTACCATGCCCTTCTTAGTCATTTGCTGGCATTTGGCTACTGGAAACCAAATGCATATCTTTTTATATTTTTACACAACCATGTTCTCTGAACTGATATGTCTTACCTCAAAAATATTGCTATTAGATTTTTATCTCTCCTTTGTGTTTGATTCTGGAAAATGATCCCTAGTTCATTCAAGTCTACTATAAATCAGATGTCATCTTACAACTGAAAATATCTTTAATCAGAGGGAAAGATTTAGGTGAAAACACAATGGGTGTAACGCCACCCTGTATTCCCCTGACATTTTCAAATGATGCCTTTCAATGATGAGAAATACACTATTACGTACGTTTCTTGCTGGGCTTCTCAGTTTCTGGGTGTTGGTTTTGGGTTAAGTGCTCCTTTGGTAGTCTGTGTTTAGCTGTATTTTTATCATGAACCCGATGTCAAGAGAATGCGAGTTCCCAGCTAATGAAAACCTCCTGCTTTAACCTCTGCTTGCTAGAGACGCTGAAAGCAGTACAATGCTACGAATAAGCTTTCTTTACTGTTTAACACAGAAACAGTCATAATCCACAAGGTTTTTCTTTGAACCTTGTCCTGAAACCAAACATAATTTTGTATTCAGAGCAGATATCAAAATTTTTACTACTGTGTACATCTCTCCATAGTGTAATGAGATGCTGTCTACTTACAGAAGAGAACCCAGGCCATTGTTTGGCCCAGGTGGTTGTATTTACTGATTTAGGCCAATATGGGCATGAAACCTCATAACAAAAATACACACATTGCTTGTACTGCTGCAAAAACATCCCTGCAGAGAACTGAAAAGAAACTGTAAAGCTGAGCTAATCTAACATGCTCTGCTTAATAAGGGGCTCTGATGCTTGAGAGCAATGACATCCGTGTGCTGCAGGCTCACTTTTATTCCCAGCCAGATCTTTAATAGCCAGAACCACACATGCGCCTGTGTGGCATTTGCAGTCAGCCTAGGAAATACTTCTGGGTCTCACCTGGTTCTGCGTCCTGCCCTGCTAGACACCCAGAGACACGTTCCCAATTTGCTTTGTCTGCTTTTGGCCAGTACCCCATAGGAACCACCACACCGCGCTGGGCGGCCCATCCCACCCACATCCCACCCACATCCCACCCACAGGCTGTGCAGCCAGCCCTGAGCTGTGCAAAGAGCATCGTCCTCTCACCTGTCCCTCAGCACCGCTGGGGGTGGATGCTCCGCAGCGCCCTTGCTCCAAGCAGTTCACACACACACACCCCTATTCATGCTGGGGTTTTGCTTTCAATACTTTGCCCCAAACAGCTGCTTGCAATTTTGGTGCGTGGCTTTTTTTAACAACAGTAGGGAAAAAACCAGGAAATATTTTCTTGTTTCACTTTTTCTGACAAGATTTACAACATTTTCTGTTGCAAGTTTGTGTTGAGAAGGTTCTGCAAATGAATATTGCTTTAGCATGAATTCTTAAATTTTTCCTAGGGGAAAAGAAATATTTTTTTCAAGATACTTTGTAGTCTTTTTCTTAATATATTTCTCAAATGAAATCCAATCTAACCAGTCATTATTTTCTGGATTGCCACTTCTCCTTTGCTGCTGTCCTCCTTGGAGAGAAAAAAAAAAGGGGAAAGAGACTGAGCTAGGGGTGAGGAGAAATAAAAAAGATAAGTCTCTCTCAGGGGTAAGTTGTGCACTTTGAAATTGGTACATTTGAAAACCTTCGGAAAGGAAATGTTAAAGTCTGTGATTTCCCACATCCCTTCTTCTGACGGTCTCTAATGACATGTTTTCAATAGCATTTAAAATTCAACCTATAGTGTATCAGAAAAAGATAATTACCATTCTGAGGTTTTAGATTGCTTCCCAGAAAGATCCAGGGAGGAATTCCAGGTGGATCATGCTTGTCTTTTTAGGAGTAAGTAGAGGACAGCAACTGGGTTTTGCAGCAGCTCTTGCCATTTTCAGCTGGTTTTGCCTTACAATGTGTTTCTAAAAACCTGAACCATAGCAGGGGCGTTGGGAAGATGTTCCTCTTTGGTGCACTCTGGGTCAAACACAGATTTTTACCCTGGATCACTGTGATCTGGGAAGTTTAGAGACTTGAGCACAATTACCTCCTTTGGGCTCTCCTGTAAGAATTTGGTATTCTGATGGGAGACTGAATGTCAGCTGTTTTGACTGATACCTTGTACTATGTACTACTTGTACTATGTAGGAAAACTTTAAAGTTTTCCTAACTCCAGTTGGATTTATTTAAGTGCATGTATTAAATAGCTGCAATAGGATTGGATTCACAATGATCTTATGGGGATGTAGAGAAATCAAGATGAGCAGCGTTCGCTTCTGTATCATATTTGTCTGTATGTGTCTGTGTGTCTGTGTGTGTGTGTGTAAAACAAGGGTATGAATACTGGCAATTCTCTGTATTCGCTCATAGATGGCACTAGAAATTCTTGGAATTCCTTTCTTTAGAAAGTAAGTAAAATCATTTTTACTTTTCTACCAATAGGTGGAACTAGCAATGTCTTCGCTACTTATGGCCTGACAAAAGAAGCAATGCTTTCTTCTTCCTAGCTCCATTTAATTAAAACGCAAAATGCAAAAGAATAATCACCCACATTTCAATTTCCCCACCAACAGCTCTCAAAGAGCAAGCCTCTCCCCTAAAAGAATAAACAGTATTGAGTTTATTTCAATATACAGCCAGAGCAGGCTAGGCAGAGGCAGAAGAAGGAATCAATGTGATTCAGAAAGCAAAATGCTGGCATTCTCCCTTTCCCAGAAAAGGTGGGGAGCCAGATAGCTTACCCTTATCTCTCATTTTTATAGATCTAGCTTTCCATTTGAAAGCAAACTTTGTATATGATGCAGCATAGTGACCATGCTGTCTGCCAGCTGCTCTCAAGTGTGAGCTCCATCCTTATCAGTATTCTTGAGTTAATACTAAATCCATGAAAATTAGGGCAAACAATCTAATTTCATCACATTTAAATTAGGTTACGTTCACCTCTGATAGCTAAACTTAGGTTTGGCCTCCTTAGTCTGCCAGGATTTTTACTTCCTATACAATGCAGATGTTGCTGTTTTAATTGGAAATTATCAAGTATGCAGGGCCAATGGCCTTCTAGATTGATATTACTGGAATTATGCACTTCAGGAGCAGGTGAATGAGGCACTGTCCAAAATGAAAGGATGTACTGAGAGCCCCTGAAAGGGAGAATACATCTCATTAATGTACAGCAAGGACGCCAGGATGAATGGAGCTGTGTGTGTATCTCCTCGCCTTTTGATGGGCTGAATGAATTAGGCAGGCTCAAAGGTTTATCCGTTCCCTTTCTTGGCTGAGTGAGTTTTTCCTTTGACAGAAAAAGAGAAGAGACCCAAAAGTCATCAGCTGTATTTTGCTCACCTCATGTTCCTCAGTTGCCTTTCAATGATGATATGTACATCTGTGTGTCCATGAGGAAAAAAAAAAGACCCTGAAATCTGAACAAGTGGGAACATAATTCCTATTTGTAAGAACTAGCAGAGCAACTCAGCAAGCCAGCACACTCTCAGATACTCTGCAGCACTGAAAACAAATTCCTATCCATCTATGTTCCCACCATATAGCTCTTAGTGATACTTAAACACCAAACACAAGGATCCTATACACAGGACAATTTATAGATTGCCCACTGCTCCCTGCTACGTATCTTCTTCTGTCTCCCAAGGGTCATAGGGAGTACCAACAACAAGGCTTTTTTGCATCTGTCTGCCTCACTGTGCAGGCAGGGCACGTAGGGATTTCCCAAGTTACTCTGTGGTTAGGAAAGCGTTGCAAACCCTGAAACTGCTCGCTTGCATCTGCCTTGGCAAGCTTTCCTGTAGGGCAATACCTGGGGGAGTGTCTTCCAGCAGCAGGAACATCTCACTCCATGCTGAGGCAGTCCAGGCAAGTCTTCTCTAGTAGTTCATCTTCAGTTGGGCCCCCAACACATGTACCTGGGAGAAGAAGAAAGTGTCAGAAAATGCTATTTTCTATATAACTTTAGCATAGAGAAATGTTTCTGTTTTATTTTCAAATACTTATCCTCCCTTTCCTAAGAATGATTATTTTTGACAGCTTTTTAAGAAACTATATCCTCTGTATTACCTTGACTTTTAGTATTATCCCTGTACCTGATGCCTGTAACACTCATTTGCCCATTTTCATTGCCTGTAGCAAAAAGAAGAAAAGGAATGAAAAGTCAAGTGAATAAAATTAATAACCAGGAGTTTGCTTGTTTCTACGGACAGTAAAGCTGGCAGACCAAAACATGTCAATACACCCAAAAAAAGGGCAAGCTCTGCAGTACTAAGGGCTACAGTTTGTTATCTTTATGAAGCTCAATAGCCTAATGCTAGTTTGTTTGACTGGGTATTTTTTTGTTTGCTTAATTTTTCTCCAGTCTGGACTTCTCTGCATAGTTGCTCCAGAACTTTGGCTTTTTGATAGCTAGAAACCTTTGACTTCCATCATGCTCATTTATAGTTACTTCATTCTTTTCATAACTATTTTTAGCTGGCTCTCTCTTGGCGTTAATTTACTTTTCAGTGTGGAGCACTTTGCTGCCGATGTCCATTTTCACTCTGAAGATATGTAGGATTATAAAGTAGTGTCTACAATATTACCTTAAAAAAAGCTATTATTTTCACCAAAAAAAACCCACCACCCAACACAAAAAAGCTTGTTCAGAGAACAGTGAGGAGTTACATGGTGAGAAGGCACATCCTCAAGGCAGCACATCAGTGTATATCAACACAAATGTGTCTGATCTACCGGACACCCTAATGCTCGTGCTGCTCAGAAGACCAGTGCTCCTAAGCCAGTATGCTACTCTTGTGGTACACTACATCACGGCTGTATTAGCAATGCAGTATATTTCATTATGGAGATCACCTGAGAAGCAGTTTTCTGCTATAAAGATTGGATGGACAAAGGCTGCCTTATCCCATGAATAATTAATTCTTTTCAATACATTTCCTGTCCTACCTGTCTAGAAACCTGAAAATTTAGCTCCAAAAAGTGAGAATATTTCTTAGCCCAGCACAGCCAACAACTTAGGAGTTTGTAAACTCATGTAAAGGGAAAATATCCAGGTTCAGTTCTCTACTCTGCCCTGCTACAGTGTCAGGCTTAAACCCACGCCCTCATTTATTGCCTTCAATGAATGGCTACTTTGTGGTTCAAGTAGCATCCATCAGTCCATTGACTGCGCTCAGAAATCCCACTCTGCACGTGAATAACTTTGCTGTGAAATGTTTCCATTTAGAGGAATCATCATGTATAACTATGTTGTCAAAACAATCTCTGCTGGCACCTGACGAGAGACCAAGGAGCTCTTCCACAAATGCCTGCAGGAATGTGTGCAGGGTAGGGACATTAAGTGCCAGGTGTTGGTAAACATTTTCTCTTGTAAGTCATGAGAAAAGCTGATTGAACACCTGAACCTGCTGTGCGTGGAGTGCCCTCAGCTTCCTCTGAAGTCAAGGAAAAATGGGAGCCACCTCCTGCCTCCCTGATGGGACGACAGCCTGCGACAACCTATTCGTACTCTTCCTAAATGCAAAAAAAGCTGCAAGACAGCAGCTCCAGGAAAGCTGCCTGAAGGCCAAAGAGGGTCTGCCCACTCATGAGCCACGAATCCACCACACCACACCAGTACCAGCCCTTCCTGAGCAACACGCAACAAGAAGATTGCATCCCAGCTACTCAATATTACTGTCTTCACACTGAGAATTATTTTTTCCCACTGAAGTGCCACAGTAAATATTAATGCCAAGGAAAGAAAACACTTTTGAATGAAGCAAGGGGAGAATGATCGGACTTCTTAGTTTTTATTTTTTGTTCATTGAACTTGAATTCAAAAGTGAAATGATTCTGGGGCAGAGACTGTATTGTTAGCTGTTGTGTGAAGTGTGTTTTAACATCAATTCATTAGTACTTTTTTAAAAGTATAAATTCCTGCATGCAATAACACACAGATTAAAATCAGAGGTCTACTAGGCTTTTTTTTTTAAAAAAAAAAACAAAACCAAACAAAACCAACCAATTATTACTGCAAATAACATTTAACTGAAAGGCATTAAAGTGAAAAAAGTACACTTACAGTTTTGCAGATTAAGTATTTAATTATATTTTGTACAAAATTTGCATCTCCCTGCAGCAGAGGAGAATAATCTTTTTTAAAGAATGGCAAAGCCCAGCTGACACTGCGATGGACAAAGAGAAGCGACAGTGACTTCCCAAACTTGTTCTTCAGATTTTAATTTTAAGTTAACTGTACCCTTAAGAGAAACAAAAGTTCATTTGTTCCTGTACTAATGCTGTTCAATAGCTATAATGCAACTAGAAAAAATATGTAACCTAACCTGCTATCTCATACACATAAAAGAAACCCCGAAGTTATGTAGTCCAAAGTCAAGCCAAGACTTTGGCCTGAGCGTGGGTATTACTGCCCTAGTAAACAGAAACTGAGACTTTGGATAACCAGGAGTATTGCTAAAGTAATAAAAGTTCACGGAAGCTGCAACCAGAGAAAATTTAGATACAGAATAATTAACCATGAAATTATGATCTCAGCCAAGAAAGATGTGCCAAGATTCATTCAACTAATTTCAGAGGCTTTTTTCATGGTCATTAAAAAGACATATAGGAGAAAAATGATCTTATCTTTCATTTCTCCTCCCACTGTGCAAGAAACTGATTACTTTTTGAGCCATTACTTTCTGAGCCGATTTGTCTGTAATTACATTCATTGGTAAAAAGATAAGACAGTTGAGGGTATAAAAATGAAATCAAAAGCCTGATTCACTGGTGTCGGCTGTTCACAGTAATATCACAGGGAATTTGTGCACAAAGATCAAAGACTGTGAAGTCCCAGTAGTTGATGCCAGGGAGGCGGGTACAACATCACATCCCTGTGACAGCACTCGTCTCATGGTCAAGCCTGACTTCTGCAGAACCACCTAGAAATTTTCAGGACTTCAAACTGACTGTGATTTTGAATTTTTCTTTTTTTATTTTTTCCTCTATCTTAGGTTGATCTGAAAATCACTCTGTGAAAAGGACTCTGTGATTAGACCTGTGGAAGTTGAATATGTGTGTGGGTGCTTCCAACTATTCACAGTGGCCGTGGGCTGGAATACAAGAGTGGGTGAAGTTTTTGCCGCAGAGGAAAAAGCATTTTAAAAATGGCAAATAACTTAGAGACCATACCATCTTTGGACATTTTTTTTCTCCTCAAGAAATGCATTTTAGCTTTTTGTTTTGTGAAATGTATGTCTTATAGACTACGCTGTAAAATGCTCTTTTATGGCTGAATCATATAAAGTTACAATTAAATATAATAACACAGAAATTAAAAAGGTGGGCCAGATGGGAAAGCTGAGGAGGCACAAAAACACAGCACAGCTGACAAGAGTTAACAAAAAAAAAGCCTCTTGATCTAGAATCGACATGTCTAAGTGCAGGAACAGAAGCAAGACTTGGTCTGAAGGGCAAAAAAATGAGATCAAGTCTGGGGCCGATCTATAACCACTCCGTGAAGAGGCTGTGGACAATTTGGAGCTGAATCCTAAAGTAAAGGTACAAGTATTTAAGACTCAGAGCAATGTGAAGGTGCTTCTTATTGAGGGCAGAAGATACAAGTATGAATATACTTTAAATTTTTGCCTGAACATGCTAATTTAGAACTCACTTTTTCTAGTAAGATCATGGCATCAGCATCATGCTTAATAACCACTGTCTCATTCGCAGTTAAAGTCTGCCTTTGAGTTGAAAGCAAAGGCAGCAACTTTCCACCTGTTAGCAAATTTCTAAACAGAAGAGGGAAGAGAACTGCTTGCAGCACTGTGCGTTTGTGAAACTCCAAAGTCATTTCTACTTTAATAAGTGACAATGGAACATGAGTAAGAAAACATCTGCAAAGCATGACTTCACTGTGATCAGTGTTTTCAATTTGTTTTTGTAATTCAGGAGAAAAAGCAAATGAAACTGGGGTAGGGGGTGGATGGCAGCAGAGGGGGGGGGTACCACGTGCGATCAGCAACATGTTAGACACAAGTAGCCTTGGTTCATGTAGCTCCCTGGATGTCACACCTGGCCATCTCTGGTGCTTCCAACATGCAGCTTCTGTGGGACAATATTTGAGTTCGGTGCTCAGGGGGCAAAGCCCCGTGCAATGACGGGAAGCCCCAGGCCCAGCTCCTCTGGATACAACCCCCCCAGACTCATTTTGTCATGCATTAGGGTGCAAAGCACTAGCCCAAAAGCCTGTAAGATGCCTTGTGGGCAGGGGACTTTGAGTTCCCCAGGGCAGGCAGCCCACAACCAACTGTGCCCACCAGGCAAGACGACGTCAGGACAAACCTGCGCGTGTCCTGCCAGGGAGTTATACAATGGATGTGATTCCACAGAGGGTGCAGCAGGCAGGAGCTCTGCCTTCACGTGGCACAGTGCTCCCGCAGCTCCGGTAGGACAGTGCCTGCAGGAGGCTGCTGTTGCACATGACGGCTAAGTGCAGCCACCTCCAGAAAGGAAAGGCCACGGGGAACAAAAGGGAATAAAATATTAATTGAAATTGTATTTGATAAATTTTTAATACGGCGAGACCAATGAATTGAAGGCCAAAGCTACTTTCATTAGAAAATGGCATTACAATATCTTGCAAAATGAAACCAAAGCTGGGATTTTGAAAAGCATGGTTCTGTGTTCTGCTCCAGCAGCAATACAGTGAGTCACTCCTTTCAGCGAATAATAGGCCTGTGTTCGACTCCTTGGTGCTTTCAAGTAATTTACATTAATTTGCGAACGCATCTTTCTTCTACTGGATAAGCTGCTTATCAAGGTGACATACAGCCATTGTAGCTTTGCACGGAATCTGTGACAATTAGAAGATTTTCTATTTTACCTATTTTCATTCTGGGAACGTTAAATATGGCAAATCAAGATAAAATATTGACCCGTCTGTGAAAATAAATGTGATTCAGTTTGAAGAATAGGGCGTTCTTCACATGTGAAGAACATGACATCCTTTTTTCTAACCAGTGTTTTGCAGGCCTAAGGTTAATGTGCAGTCTGAATTTGTTCTGGATGACGAGGGGCTTATCAACATACAATATTTTTTCCTTCAGAACCAGGAGCAAATCATACCTTTGCCTTCAAATTATAAGGTAAGTGTTGAAATAAATCAGTGGTCTCACCTCTCCACACTGTTTTAGGAAGAAAGAAAACAGTAAGTTGGAAGGACTGATGTTCTAGTTGTAATTTTTTATTATTACTGTTTATTTTCTGTTTGATTAGCTACAATCACGCAAGCTGGACAAACAGATTAAATCATAATACATTATTTCTATTGCATGCCAGCTGCAAGAGATAGATCTTATTCATTCCAGTCTTGCAGGTAACATTTTTTAAAACATCTATGCTAAAAAATAATTTTTAAAAAAGGAACAAAAAAGCTCCCTGAAGACTTTGTATTTGGCTTACACAAGTGTATTCCAGAACCAAGGAAAATGCTTTGATTATGCAGCCCTTACAGAAACCACCAAGGCACATACACTGATAACAAGAGGAAAAAGCACTTAGATCACAGTCTGAACTTTCCAATTACAACACTGTTTTTTCAAACCCCCAAAAGGCAGTGTTTGGCCTTTTCTGTTATTACCAATATCAGTAGAAACCTTATCTTCAAAATATACCTCAGTTTTCTGAAAAACTACAGAGAATAAATGGGTCATCCTAAAATTAACTCAGCTGGGAGCTGCACGGTAGCAATGAAGGGATGTGGGTGCGAGCCTCCACAAGTAACTCAGAGCAACAGTTCATGAAGTTTCCACAAACCTGTGGCTGTCAGGCGTGATTGTTCACTCTTTGTCTTATTCTGCACCAATGAACTTCCTACTTTACTTCATCTTTTAATTTGAACAAGAAATGATCATGTGCAGAATCATGTATGCAGATGCCTGGTCTCTCAGAGTCTGCCAAGCAAGCTGCTGCTGACATATTCCCCGCCAACAGCAGGTCCCTGGGAGATGCCATCTCCGTTGGCTTGTCCTTCCCTCCCTGCCCCCTAAGGCAGTGTGCCCTCAGCCAGCAGCTGCATCTGAGCCTGGGGAGGTAGCTGGAAGACCTGGGTCACAGGTTGGGAGGGTGGTTTTTACAGCTTTAAAATCTTGTGTTATCTTTGGATGTCTGTGGAGGTGGAGAGGGGGGCATTCCAGACTAGCACCCAGATATACTCAAGCTTGTCTGTGGTTTGTTATTTATATTTTATGCTTTCTCAAGCTGCTGTTCTGTCGTGTTTCCCTGCCTCTAGTACCTTTTGATGGTCTTCATTCAGGGTCTTGGGCTGGCGGCCTTGCTTGCTCATTTATCATCAAGCTGTTTACTGCAGTGGAGACTTGGCTGCTGCGACTCCACCAAGCCACTGCAGTTCTGAGCAGTGCTAACTGTGGCACTTGGCAGTCGACGAACATGATTTTTCAAAAGGTAAGGTTTTGTTCTACAGTTTTTCCAGCTAGGTAGTGTACTTGGTAGTTAAAATGCACAGCACATCCAAAAGGCATAAAGGTTTTTGAAAATGGAAAAAAAATACCCAGTTTTCTTCTTAGACTACTGACTTATTTCGATTACAATCAGATCTTTGGCTCTGAAGCACTGCTAGCATTGAATAGGTTCTCATTACCTTTTAATTTCCATTTCCTATTGCTTTAAAGCTCTGTTGCAGCCAGCAGCAGGGCCAGATCTAAACTGTGAAGCAGCTGCTGAGTACACTTACAGACCCTCAGGGATAATATCTGCTAGAGCCTCTGGGGTACTGATACCAAACCCAGCACCCAGTCACTGTACAGCAGCAGCTGAAAGTCTTGCGGACCTCAGCAGACCTCAAGCAAACGATTCATGATGCATCTCCTTTGGACTTTGTCCCTGCTCCTTTCCCCCATCCCTGACCCCCAGACAGGGCTTAAGGGCTGCCTGAGGAAAAGGCTGAAGTGAAATACTCTAGGGCAGTATCTGTGTGTCTCTGCCCACCTGAAGGACCAGGTAAAACCTGTCTCTCAGAGGGACCCCCCGCCACCGGCAAGTCTGCAGCACATGTGATGCCCTGTGCCTGTGTGGGTAGGGGGTTCCCGGCATCAGGGCACCCAAACCAGATTGTATTTCAACACAACTGCAGGTGCTGTTGGCTACCAGGCTACAAAGGATCTCCACTTAAATTTTTCAGAAATGTGTTGAGTAAATTTTCCATGTTAATTCTATCTTGATTTCTTTTTGTATTCAGGCAGTCAGTGCGAGTTTTAGCTTTTCTATCCCAGCTGGCAGGGGTTTTGTTTGATGTTGCTGTTAATTCTACTGGATTGGAAAGCGCTTCTGTGAAGGACGCTGCCTGAATGAGCAGCGTTGTTATTTATTAGTGCGCACACATTTGCACACTGATCATGAAGGACAAGATAATTTCTGTCAAAGTTGGGAAAAGAAAGCATGGGTATCATTTGTTCAGGCACAGAGTAACCTTGAAAGTGCCAAGAGAGAATGAAGTTGCCTCCCTGGATAGGGAAATATGCTGTACTGAGCAAAAGTGAGAAGTATTTAGTGAATATTAATGGAGAGGAGGATAAATCTCTGTTTGAAGGCCATATAGTGCTTGTATAGTACCTCTGCTTTCAAGGCATCATCCTCTGCTGCAAATAGCACATATATACTCCTCTTATATAAACACATTCAGTATGACTGATGTAAGAGTTTCATGTCTAGGCTTTGTACGACATAAATATGTGTGCTCAGTATTTATAGTATTCTACATGTGTGTATACATGTTGCTGTACCTATATGTATATTACATCATTACTAGGTTGCAAAGTATTTGTATGATAAACCCATAATAGAACAAGGTTGTAGTAGTTTACATACTAATGGGTAAATTCTCGCTATTAGGAGTAGAAGAAATCTCCTGCCTATTTAATACTAAGGCGTTACTTTGTGTAAAGCTGCAGACACAGGACATTACAGTATTTTGCATCTCTTTGTAGTTTGTCAAAACTTCTCTGAAGGTACATTTTTTCCTCAAAGGGTGCTGATTCAGCTAAACTGAGAACTCTTGAATTGAAACAATTTGTTTTCATGCAGCAGAAGGATTTTTATTTGGTCCTATAGGGAATACCAGCATGCCTATTTTTCTGTCAAGGTTCTAACCAAGCAAACAGAACCTGGAAAAATCAGAATTTCCTAATGGTGTGAGTTTCACTGACCCTACTTCTCATATATTGAGATTTGATTTGATGAAAACCTCATCACTGTTTTTCTTAGTTTCTGCGGGCTTTGCATCCAGTGCAGTGAGTGCTGCACCCCTGTCAATGTCTTTTGACACAAAATGAATGCAGGATGAGACTGACTCAGAAGGCAGGTAGGTGGATGTGAGCAACTCTTCAGGGTAGAGGAGTGGCAGGCCTGAAGAGGCACACCCAGAATCATAAATGTCCATACCGGATCAAAATACCAGAACTCAGGAGTTCTTGCTCCTTCCTCTCTTCTCAGGCCCCAAGGCTGAGAGGCGTCTTGGCAGCCATCCATACAGGTAGGGGAAAGGGAAGCAATTGCTGGCAGCTGGCTGCAGAGGGTCACTTACAAGACAGAAACACAGAAGAGCTTGCCTGGATTTCCCCCCCCCCCCCCCTCTTAATTAGGTGATTTGTGGCTATATTATTTTCGGTGACCTTGTTAATGCATCTGTAACCATCTCATTAGCTTCAGAGCTATCCTTGGGATTTGCCTAATGACGATATGCACTATCAGGATGTCAGATGCATTGCACACTAGCCCTCACTGGCAATATACTTTCCAGAGAGAACCTAGTCTGTATGGGACTGGCTAGAACAGGACAAATGGGCTATGTGAAATAGACACATTGACTGACATCCACAATGTGTTTTCCAATACTCTAATTCATCACTAAACCTGAACGGTGACAAGGCAGGGTGTTTCAGTGCCCTCCATGCTGAAAAGAAGAAGGTCCTGGCACTGGTCAGAGTAACTGTGCAGGCAAGCAGGAGGGATGGGCTACAGCTGGAAGATGCTTGCTGTATACTGCAAATGCTATTATGGCAGTAATTATTTTAAGTCTTGAGTTTTGGTCTAGCCATTTTTCAGAAGCATCAGCTTTCAACAATTATATATAAAAAAAGACTCTAATTTCATTACAGCAAATAGCTGGAAAATGAGCCACAGAGTATCATGAGCCATGAAGTATTTATTTTGATTCCTTAAAGTGGAACAGAAATTAGAATTCTAAATGCTATTTCGTGAGAACAAGAAAGACCTGGGGGAAACTGAATCACATATGAGAAAGTGATACTTCTTTGACTTGATCTCTGCTGTAGCCCTCAGTACTCACACAAATGATAGGTAAAATGCTGCCAGATCAGAAAAGGTCCATTTTATACAATTGCAAAAGATGCCACCAGGTATAGACTTGCAGAGAATCTCTCTGCATTACTCATGCACAGCAATTTCTATGCTTGCAGCCCAAGCTGGGATTGAAATTTGCGATGAACTGGTCAAGCATAGGTCTAAATATTATCTTTTATGCACAAGGCCCTCTTACAACATGCAAAGGCTTTTAGCCTGGGTTTGGTGACACTTTACTTTGGCAGCACTGCATGGAGGTAAACTCTTGCTGATGTGCTTACTACGGAGTACCACAGCAACCTACCTTCAGCTACGCATTGTGTTGTGGTTGGTTGTCAAGCTTATCTTGGATGTGTCTCACCAACAGTGTGTTACCCTGGTCCTCAACCATCTTCTCCAAGCCTTTCTTGTGGCCTCGCCTTGGGAAAGTGGGGAGCAGTGATGCCAGCTTAACAATGGGAGGCCCACAGGCAGTGACAAGGTCACCACTTCATGCCTGACGCATTGTCTTCTCCTGGGCACTGCTCTCGAAATGCTAAACTCTTGGACTTGTCACATCACTCACTATACAGACAGGCGATGACCTTTGCGTTAGTGACAGCTTTTGCTGTTAGCTTCAGAGCTGATAAAACTGCTGTTCTCCAAGAGTCCTATATTGGCAGCATTACTAATATACCTAGGCCATTTTCACTCCATCGTGTTTATTGAACATGGACTCTTAATTTTATGAATCCTTGCTGGTGCCTTCATGCCTCCGGGACATCTGTGGAGGGAGGAGCTCTTCTGTGTCAGGGGACAAGGCTGCAAGTGATGGCAAGTCAGCTCAGCCCTGAATCAATGAAAGTGTGCTTGATCGCTTGGTCTGCTGCCAATTTACTCCCAGCCTGGAGCAAAAGCAAGGCCTGGAATGGGCACAGGTTGCTGAAGGAAGCTCATTTACGAGCTGAGGATTGTAAAGGGGGAAGTAAAAAAAGAACAGTTCTCCCTGGATATGTCTCTCATTTTCCCACTCTTTGTGTCTTTCCTTCCACTAGGAACTTGAAACTGGCAACCACCAGTGGAAACGGCACACCATGCTTCACCCAGAGCCCTGAAACTGGATGAAACACCACTATATGCTGAAGTCTTCCCATCCTTACTATGCAAATTGGCTTCTTTCTTTTGCTTTGGGTAGCTTCATGTTCAGTTTGTCCCAGGAGGGAGAGTTAAGGCTTGCATTATGACTACATTAGCTGTATCTTTCTATCTCTTTGTGTCAATGTTGTCTCTTCATCATCAGATTCCTGCTTCCTTTCTAGAACTGAATTTTAAATACATTCTTTTTAGTAGTCAAAAAAATTAATTCTGCAAATGCTGAGGCCATTTTCCCTCCAACTGCACTTCCTGAATAGACGTCTCTCAGGGTTGGACTACTTTTTAAGCAATACATCCTCATTCTGGGACTGAGGGTTGCAGGAAGAAGCACTCTCACCCTTCTTTGCGGAGATGGGTTGTCTTTAGACCTTGCATCCAGACCTTGGAGGACAAAAAGAAAAACCCTGCTAGCTGATTTTCCCTCAATCTGGAGCACAGGGAGAAGGCAGAAAAGCAAATTACATCAGGTATGAACAAACAAGGAGTAGGACCACCCCGTGCATGCCAGAGGTACAGTCAGTTCCTTATATACAGTCTGCTTGTTCAGAGGTTTTGGCCAAGCAAGGGTGCAGCCAGCAAGTAGTTTGATGTCAGCAGTCTTGTATGGCACTTCCAGAGGGAAATCTGGGGGACTCAAGATACTGACAGGCTATATCAAATGCTAATTATTAGTATGTCAACCATGTGACCACAATTCATTCAGCTTCTCTGTTGTTGAGCAGGCAGTTTACAAGCTAAGCTCCCCCTGATGCCGATGGGAATCAGCTGCCTGTTGAGACTTCATAGGCAAAAAAGAAAGCAGCCTCCAAAGTGCTCCAGGACCCATATTCTGTGCTGTGCTTAAATTGGATTTTGGTTGCTCTGTGTCTTTTACAACCCAGATTAGAGGCATTTACAGTTGTAGTCTCCTCTGTTACAGTCTCTGTGTTTCTCTCTTCCGAGTGCTATGGGGACAGAAGGAGGAGGAGCAGCAAAACTACAGCAGCACTGAGGGGCACAGCAATGTCAGTGCCAGCAGGCAGAGAGGGGCTGACATGAAGAGAGAGCAATTTAGCTGTGCTGAGCCAAGGGCTCGCTTTAGCTAAACAGAGCCAGATATAAACTTTGCTTCCCAATAAGTACCTTTACATTATGCTTTCATAGCAGCTAAATAAGGGTACTCTGGCAGAACCATTAAACCTAGGGAGGTTTATGACTTTCACCAGGATTGCACACAGCTTTGGATGAAAATATGTCCTTTGGCTATGATCTTAAAAGCAGCTGAATATGTGAGAAGAGATATATTACTTTTCCTCTTTTTCTTTTTCTTTTTCTTCTTTTTTTTTTTTTTTTTTTTTTTTAATGTATTGTGGAATTGATAAACAGAGGCACTCAGCCAGCTTTAGGGCTAAATCCCATCATGAGAAGTGGAATATGGTACTCAGATAAACAGCTTAAAGAACTGTGCTTATCTTGCCTGTAAGGTGTTAATAGGGATTCTGTACATTGTTTCAAACTGTAAGGCCTATGTAGGAATGGTATCACTCCGTGGTGTCAGTGCTCTATACTGAGTGCAGCCAAAAGAAGACCTGGAAATGAACACTGATTTAAAATAAGCAAGTACCGTAGTAGATATGCTTTTTAAAATAGGACTGCATTTGTTTTAGCAGGTGCAGCAGTAATGAAGCCAGGAGGGTTCTGCTTGCTTGATTTGTTCTATGTGGTTTATCTGCTGGGAAAGAGCTTACAAGGGAGTTGGAACCTACAATATTGTTGTGGTGATTTTTAAAAATTATTGCTATTTGATAGATTAGCTCAGATATAATTCTGCTTACTCAGTCCTCCTCTGTTTTTTTGGGTAGAGCTGTGTATGCCAAAGTACTGAAATTTTATGGGAGCTATGTGTGCATGTCTGGTTTTCCCATTGCTCTCATCAAACCAGCTGTGTTTGACCAATGGAAACAATATTCCTCATGTTACAGCAAAGCAAAGCTATACCCCAAAACAATATGCTGATGATATCAAACCTGGGGACCTTTCCATCAAATATGTAACATTGACATAAACTTGCAAATATTATTGCATCTTTACCAAAAAACCAGACTTCTCAAACCATGCTTTCAAGTCCTGCTAGGAATTCTGAGAGCAAAACATGCATGTGGATTTTTTCCCAGCAATTCTTTCCATTTTATTTCTAAGAAAAAGAGATTCTGCTTTATATAGACATATTTTTTTTCTTATTTAAGGGACAAAAGATGTATTATTTGTATTTCATTTCTTCACTCTCCCATCTTCTAACAAATACATTAATACTTATCTCTCAGCATTTCCTCTAAAACAACTGGGTTATGGAGTGTTAATAGCTTTATCTTCTTTAGTTAATTCCCCATGATTTAAATAATTCCCAGTCTGACAGTACCTTGGACTTTTTACAGCACTCCTTGTCAGAGGATCTCAGAGCTCTTTTACCAGCAAGTCTAAATACAACTTCACATTACCTTGAGGAGGGGAAAGTAAGAAAAATTTGAATGTGGGGGGGAACATGGTGACAAAGGCCGAGGAGAAGGCTGGTGAGGCTGCACGTTAAATACTGTGTTCAGTTTTGGGCCCCTCACTTCAAGAGGGACACAGAGGTGCGTGTCCAGAGATGGGCAACAGAGCTGGTGAAGAGTCTGGAGCACAAGTCTTATGAAGACTGGCTGAGGGAACTGGGGTTGTTTAGTCTAGAGAAGATGAGGCCCTGGGGGAGACCTTATTGCCCTCTACAGCTATCTGAAAGGAGGCTGTAGGCAGGTGGGGTATGTCTCTTCTCCCAAGTAACAAAATGACAAGATGAAAGGAAATGGCCTCGAGTTGTACCAGGAGAGGTTTAGATTGGATGTTAGGAAAAATTTCTTCACCAAAAGGGTGGTCAAGCACTGGAACTGGCTGCCCAGGGATGTGGTTGAGTCACCATCCCTGGAGGTTTTTAAAAGACTTGTAGATGTGGCTCTTAGGGACATGGTTTATGGTGGGCTTGGCAGTGCTAGATTGATGGTTAGACTGATGATCTTCAAAGTCTTTTCTGACCTAAATGATTGTATGATTCTATGAAAAATCTTATCTGGCCAAGATCAGGAAGCCAAAGGGCCCATTCAGTTCTCTTCTGCAGACTTTGGCCATTCTAGTCCACACTAGTGACACTCTCTTCTCATCAGTACTTTCTCTTCTTCCATGGCTCCCATTAATGGTATTTTTCATTCTAGTCAGTCCACCTTTTTCACATTGAGACAAAACATGTTTGGAGATCTTCTAACATAGACTTGCTTCTGCAGCCTGATTAATCAGGCTTTGAGATTTTGAGCAAGAATTTATGCAGTCCAAGCTGCTGCTATGTGGAACTGCTAATTGGACTTTCTATCTCCTACAGCATTTTACAGAAAGGAGTCACAGCAGTGTTTGATTTTCTTCACAGAGTTTACCAGTTTGGTAAATCTTAGGGAGATGCATTCACCCTAATCTGCCATGATAATTAGCCAAATAAGGGAATCAGATCAGAAACAGGTGTGAATTCTCTGCACCTATTAATTACAAACACAAGAACCAAGAGTCCCTGAACACCATGTTATGCATGTACCTTGAACCTGAGTCTCGGATTTGAGCTTAAACCTCCCTTGTGGTGCAATATTAGCCTTCTGACCAGCACAGATCTGGCAACATCCCTTGGTGATAACGTGCAAGTTACCGGCTGGGGAAGTTTCTCTTTTGAGTTATGGAGTCCTGCAGGCCACGTGCAGTTCTGCCTGGTCCTGCTAGGCGCTGAGGAACCTCAACAGGAAAGTAAAAGGGAGGGTCAGCAATGCAGCTCACTGCAGCCTGGTTGTGGCACTAGTGGTTATTCTCAGAAGTTAATTGATAAAGAATTTGTAAATCGAAACACCTTGAAACTGAAACTGGCTTTTGAGTTGGAGACAAGTGCAGTGGGATGCAGCATGAGACAGAAGCCAAATCCATCCAAGATCAGTCTGTCTGCAATTGCTAATGGCCTCATCCAGGGCCCAAACAAGATGACTGGAAAGCTTTCCCTGGCCCACCAATTCCAAATCAAATCATCATTGGAAAGTGTGAAATTAGTGTATATAGTAATACCCATGAGTCTACTTTTATTGGGGCAAACCAGAAATAGTCCTGAGGATACCAAGGTATTTGTGGCAAGCCACTATGTGTTGGTGAGTCAAGACAAGTTGTCCTTTCAGCTCAGTATCAAAAAAGTAATGAAAGCTGATTTACTTGTCAGGTAACAGAAAATTATGCTGGATATGGGACTGTAGTCTCTGCCTAGTTTCATAGCTATGCTCTCTTTAATTAGCAGTATATGGTGAATTAAAATTTTAGGAATTCACAGGGGAATAATGAATACACTAATGTTGTTGGTAATAATCTACATAAAAGCTTTATGACAAATTTGGTGGTTTAGCCTCACCAGAACAATTAAAAAGCCTCACATAAGCAGTTCCCTCTCTTCAGGAAAAGATATCTCTAATATCAGTCCCACACAAATGGCTCATTATTAGCACCAGCAATAAAACAGGGAAGGACATCAAATTAGTAAAATATCAGTAGAAGGTTAGCTGTGTTTTGTTTTATAGCCATCTTCATTGGAGAGGATGTGCAAGAAGAGAAGTAGGACAGCACAAATGGCAGACAGTGTACAAATCCTGCAGACAGGAGACAGTCTTCTATTTCTGCAAAGCTCATTCCCCAGGGGCCAGAGGGTGAGTATCTGCAATCAGGCCTGGAGATGATGTTTCCTCTTCATTGACTAATCAGGATAGGTTTAGCCTGGATCAGGAGGAGATGTCTCTGGAAACAAGATCCTCTCTCCCATGTTGCACCATTTGATTGCAACTCAGAATTCCCATAGCACCCGGTATCGAACATCTGGAGCCTCTCTTTCTTTAAACAGATGTTGAATTGCATGTTTCACTGGGAATGAAGACTCCCTTTCTAAAATACTTTTCCTGCTGTTGGAAGCCCTGATAGGGGTAGTCACAACCTACCCCTGGTCAAAGGATGGAATTTGCGAGTGTCCATAGGAACCAGAAAACACAGCTATTCCAGAAGGACAGAGGAAACTCAAAGGATATAGAGTTTGGCTCCTGAAGCCTACAAACAAGGAGGAAAATAGGTGAACTTGTGAACATGAGCTGGAGAAAAGGATGTAGCTGAGGGGAAAATAAAAATGTAATAACATGTTTCATTAGAATTAAGTAATGCTGTTCCAAGAGCTCACCCAAGAGTAGAGAGATACACATGTTATAAAGAAACAAAATGTATTTCCCCACTATAAACACTCACCTTGCAACATCCATTGTAATGTATTACCCCCTACGCAGAAAGTGGAACGTTAAAAGCGGTGACAAGCTGCTGTTGAATAGTTGCTGTTCACTCCTCCGGAGACAGATGAATATCTGCAACCTAGTTTTGTAAATCAAAATCATTCAGGCATTATCCTGACTACATTTACCCATGTGTCTCCATGCTAATCCAGCCAAGCCTCCGACCTCCGTCAGGGTTATAGAGAGGGGAGGTCCCCAGGGATAAGCTGTAGGGACTGCAAATGAGACATGCTTGATATCCTTAGAGGGAAAGCTTTGCAACCATGCAAATCTATTTATAACAATAGCTGTTGGTTTCCTACTCAATACAGATTTATGTTAAAAATTTACATAGCCATATTCTGTAAATATAAATCAGTACACAAGTGTTCATTTAGGAAAAAATAAACTATTGCAGATATTCCACTGGGAAAGCCAGAGCATATTTTTCAAGATCCCTAAAGCCAGGAAATTCTCGTCTACTTCATTTAAGAGGTAATGGATGTTTGGTTTTGCTCTAGGAGGAGGGGAATCAGAAGGGAGTTAGGAGGACTCTATCATGCAGGACTCAAGGGTATTCTGCATATGTTGCAAATAATAAACTCAAATTCAGCACTTTGCAGTGTGGTTTTCTGTTGTTTTCTGGCTGCACCCTGCCTTGATTGAGACATAGCTACCTTTGCAAATGGCACTTTGGGTTCTGTGCCAGGGAACAGTAATGGCAATAATGGGTCTCATTGCAAAGACACAATAAGGTTAATCAAAAAGCAGATGACGAGATCCTAAACCCTTTTTAAGCTGAGTTGTGTAAATAACACTATGAGGCTGCTGAATGGCTGTTTTGAATTATGGTTATTAATGACAATGAAGGTCAGCAAGGAAGAATAAGCTGATACTTTCCATACAGTGTGTCCTAGAGATTGCTACTGTGTTAGAGCAATGCAATACAATGCCCTACCTCTTTCTGCCTACCACTTTGTTAAACTCAGTTTCAGCTGTTGAAAACATTAAGTAAAACCACTTGCAGTGTGCATTGGGTGCAGATGGCAAGGTGTTGTCAGCGCAGGACAGGGGCTGTTATCTAATGGAATTCTTTTTAAAAACACAGTAAGAACAGGCCAGTGGCTGCCCTGCGCCAGGCACAGCCACTTGCAGCCTTCTCTGCAATGGATCCACCATAGGGCATGGGTTAGCCCATCAGCCATGGGTGGGCACATCGAAGACAGCAGAACTCCTTTGCACTGCTTGGAGGGAGACGTAGAGGAGTTGGGCATAAAGGAGTGAAGTTGAGCCTGGGAAAAAAGCAGGGGTGGGACAAAGAGTTGTTTTCATTTTTTCTTTGTTTCTCACTACCCAGATCTATTTTAACTGGTAATAAATTCATTACCCCCAAGTTTTCTGCTTTTCCTGTGGTGGTAGCTGGTAAGTAATCTTGCCTTTATCTCAACCCACCAGCTTTTTCATCCTGTTTTCTCCCCCTGCCCCTGTTTAGGAGGGGGAGTTAGACAGGGGCTGGGTGGGCATCTGGTTGCTGGCCAAGGTTAACACAAGTGAATACCTAAACAGTTAATTTACTGGGTCCTTTCTCATTCCAGGCCTATATCTAACACCAGTTGCCTCTGTACGCTGTACTTCATGGTTTAGGCTTGTCTCACTGCTAATTTTTTAGCACCACTGCCTCTGAGCTAGGAGGAGCTAGATTTCTCAGAACTGTATAGGGAGGAGGAATAATCTGGTCTGCCTGTGACAAGGGTGGGATTTAGGAAGGACCTGCTGAAAGCTAACACATGGAACATAACAGGGCAGAGAGAAAGTGATATGACACACATATCAGCTAGGGAAGAGGTTTTCTGTGTGGCTGGCCCAAAAGCAAGTGCCTGCTGTCAGGTGGTTCCAGGTCCATGTTCCTGTTTACTGGTATTTTAGTGGATGTACAGTCAAGCCTTACTGACACAGCGTCATATTTTGTGACTAAATACTTATTATAGTAGGAGATCCTGTATGTGCTTAAAAAAAATACGGAAAGAAAGATCGTTTTGATTCATCTGCTTATCTGCTTGGTATTATTATCAAAAATAAATGATATCACCAAATATTGTTTTTACAGTTCAGCACATTATTTTCATACAGACCTACCCAGTTTTTATGTATGGTATTCCTGGGCTCATTTATTGCGCATGACAATGGGTTTACACATGTTACAACTGTTCTGTTTGTGGTTGGTTTTTTTTATCTGAAAGCTTTTCATTATTAGTAATAGCTTCCTGTAAGGTATCAAGTTTCTGTGTGCTAGTTTTTCAAGTGCACTTGCCAATACAGCATTTATCAATATAGCAAATGAAGATATACTCTGAGATAATTATATTAAGTAAATGACAGATCCATTTTCCTGAGAGGACCTTTTTGGAAAGAGTTTGTTGCTAGAAATTTGGAAATATATTTTCATATATGTTAGCTGCTTTGCATCTCCTCCCATTTATTTGCTTTGACACACATTGCAGAATTCCTGTTGCAAAGAGAACTGGGAACCAGTTTCTATGGCCAGGGAGTTTATTGTGAAAGTTTGTAGTTGAGCAGACAGTTGTTCTTGCTTGCCAGAATCATCTACTGACCATCAGCATTTATTTATATGGTATATTTTTAAGATGGCTTTCATCAGAAATTAATTACTGTATCAGGCATATTTTTGACATGTTGAGGGCAATACAGGAAGCAAAGAAGGAATAGGACAAAGATTTTGATCAATGTTTACTTCAAAGGATGATTAATTTTGTTATTAGACAGAGAGGGGAGTTTATATATTGGGTTTCTATCTACTAAATCCGAAAAGGGGTGAGGCATATCTGTCAGTGTGTGAACACCAAGATGATTTCCTCTCTTCTTTTGCATCCCAGCATAAAAATTTTATGATTCAAAGTTAGTGGCAAATAAATCACAAAGCTGAAGAGATGGTTAGGCCAGGCAGGTAACTAAGTGAATTGGGCCATATTCCGTGTTGTATGTTATCAAATTCACTTGGCAGAAACTATAAAAGTACCCTCTCTTAAGAATAATCTGGCATTGTTAAGTGCATCCGCCTTTGACTGAGTTGTAAATGTTTTCTCTACTTGCATCTGTGGAGCTACTGAACCTTCACTGAAGAGAATGGTGTCCCACCCAGCACAGTCTTTCCCACTCCTGTTTGGGAAAACTGTTTAGTGTTAGACCTCCCTGTCCTGTAGCTAAGGGTCTTTGCTATGGAGCTGGAGGCCACAGAAGTGTAGTGCAAACTGTATGCTGGCTTTTTGCACAGGTGAAATGACAGACAGCTGAATGTCTGTTACACATGCTGCCTTCCATCCTACCACCAACCACGAACGCAAGCATCTGGATCACTCAGATTGAAACTTCCAGTAGAGTCATTTGAGGGGAAAAAAAAAAAAAAAAAAAAAGGAGGGGGGAGGTGGGTGGAAAGTATAAATTAAAATTTACTTATTGAGGTGACCTACAAAGCCTTGATGAAACTGATGGGCCACAGTCACTTGGTGTGGGTAGTTCTTATAATATACATGTAGATGTGAACTCTTGCCATTGCATGAAATGGAATGTATTTGGCAAAGCACTTCTTTCTTTTAAAAACTGATGTATTATGAATAGTCATGCCAATTTAATTTCTATTCCTATTTTATCAATGATTATTTGGAATGATTACTTGGGGCATTTTTATTTGCTGACTTTGAGAACCACCTAGCAGACAGACATCAATCAGCAGTGTTCTCTGATCTTTCCTCAGAACTGAAAGATGACCTAAAAGACTTTCTGAAGTTCCTATGAGCATTACAGTGCTGTGGCAGGATCATAATTTTATGATGGAGGAGTTCCTTGTATGCCACCTCTATTCACAAGCATAAAATACAAACTCCCTTTCAATTAAAATGCCTAAACAATCAAAAGTAGAATTAAGCACCTCACCACGCTGGAATGTAAGGCTCCATTTCTAGAGCTGATGAGAAGTCCATCTGATTTGCACAGCTTCTCATGATCCAGGGAGGCTGAGACTTCAGGTATGCATTCAGATGGCACCTGAACCAAACCTGGCCAAACCACCATGCTCGGCTGGACATGCCTCCCTGGTCCACCACAAGCAGCAGCAAAACTTAATAAGCCATCGTAGTTTAACAGTGAATAGGAGCCCTTTATCTCTCCTCAAAATAACCCATGGGTTCCTAGTTGTTCAGGGGCTTCCGACACTTTCACTCTTGGTGCTGGTAAATAAAGCATAACATGGAAACTTAAAAGCTGCCCAACCCTCCATGTATCTTATGTCACCTTCTAATAGTCTGGAAAAACTTAAAATCACAAGAAGCATGCCAGAATGATAACTTTAAATAAAAAGCCATTAATGTTGCTGACTAGAGGTAATTTACATCTCAAGAAGTAGAAAGCAAGTGTTCACTTCGTAGATGAGTTTTTAAAATTAGGCTCTTCACATCATTCCAGGAATCTAAGACCCAATTTTCTCTTCCTCATTCAAAGTCTAATTAATACCTGCAGAGACATATTGTGTTATTTGTGTTTGTGACTGTACCTCCCTTAACTAATAGGCTGGAAGGTTTTATATTGATATATCTAAATTCACTATTATTGGTTATAGAGTTAGCAAGGCAATGGATCAAAGAACCATGGGCTTTCCTGAAGTATAAGTGGAGGGCTCGTATTGCCTGTGAAGGGTGAGACTCCTGTTGCAGCCTCCTGTAGAAACACTAGGACTCAATATAAAACCGGAGCACAGAAGGTTTTATTTGTAATATTTGCCTTACTCGAAGTGGGATATACTTCTAATTTAATTTTAAACTTCTTGAAGCAAGGGTCTAGTCCAAGCGAATTCTCTGGGTTTCTCCTGCAGTTAGTGAAGAACGGCCAGTAGTTTCAGGTAATGATTCTTCCTTCTGATCTCAAGCAGTTGACAGTGCCTGTCTTTGTTCACAGAGTGCTGGTAGGCTATATGGAATACAGGGATCAGGGCAAGTGACTTAGAGTTCAGTGCTTACTTTTCAGACATCTGTAAATCAAAATGGGATTAATCCTAGACCAGAATGAAGGGCTTCTGAAGTAAAATTTCTGGAGACAAACACACTTTGGGGTAAAACAGAAAGCATTGCCTACTGCAGTTGGAAATGAATTCTAGAAAGAAAGAAAAACTTCAAAGCAGCTGTATATAGAGCAGACTACAAGGCTCAGCACCATTCCCCACACACAGCTATGCTGCATCATTTTAGGTACGACAAACTTCCTGGTCTTCAGCTGTTTCCCCTAAGTGCTGGGGTTTCCCGTGAGGCTCGAGCCATGTCCTGCTAGTCCTGTTTCTGTTAGATGGGTAGTCCTGTCCCTACCCAAGATGCTCTGTAACATCTCAAAAGGCAATAGAAGCCCATGTTTAAGTAATTGAATCCCCTCCACAGTATGCTCTTTCAGCAAACTCCACCTTCTTCAGTAGCCTGAGCTGTGGGAGTCTTTGCAGGCATGGAACAGTAGGAGATACACCAACAGTTTGAAACACAGACCAAGACGAGGCTTACAAATGACAGGGAATGGAGTATTTTGAAAGCTTCTGTTATTCCAGCTCTTCAAGTAAGATGCAAACCTTTTTTACAAGACAGAGTTTCACTTTAGTTTCTGTGTCAACAGGAGATTTCCCCACAGTAGCGTTTGAGATCCCACATATAGCTGCCTTTTTTATTCATGTTTAGGAAGGTGTTTAGGCTGAAAGGTGGACCTGTGCATGAAAGTGTCTCTCATCACCTGTCAGAAAAAGCCACGTTGCAGCAGGATGCTGAAAATGGGATACAGTGAACAAAAGGATATGGGAAACCAAAGTATTTCCACCATCCTCCTGTCCTTCTCCTTGATCAGTGATATGCAATCCTCAGACATTTCTGACTCCTGCAAAAGCATAAAAGAAGCAACAATTGGTATCTTCCTTTGACGAAGGTGAAAACTGACCCTATTTTTCTCCCTCACATGTAAGGGAAAAAAAAAAGTAGTGTTTTCTTTTTTCAGGTTATGCCTTTTGTAGCTTGTCTTTTCCCAGAGCAAACTAGCTTAGATTATTTCAAAGAAGTTCACATTAAGTCACTAGGGGAACTGAGAGAAAGATAAAAGGAAAACAAAAATTATTAGAGAGCTAAAAAGTGGAGAAAGAAGCAGCTTTGAAAGTTCACCCTGTGATTGAAGGCTCTCCGGTTTTATCAGTACGCAAACACAGGCACAAACACATGTTCCTGATCTACTGAGATGAGATATCAGCAGCAGAAGCAAACAAGAATCTTCAGAAAGATTGGGTATCAAAACTGCCGGCACTGGAAAAAAACGTCACTAGGACACTCATGAAAAAAAAATCAAAACAAAACAAGACCCACTGCTTAAAACATTTATTGGAAAGAGCAGGGCCAGGCAAGCTTATCTTAGAAAGATTGCCCCAAAATCAGAAAAGTTTTTGAAATGTGAATGACATACTAGTTGTCATCTACTGGTCTATCATCTATGACAGCAAGAGGTACGTGGCTTTTATCACCCATAGGCATTGCCAAGGTTACTTCCCCAGAGTCTCCCCCTACCTTCATCCTGCATGTCTTGCACAACCACCACTGATGGAGATACACAGACAACACTGCAGGGACACCTGTGGCCCCCTGATCAGTTACTGATTCACAGTAACTAACACCAGCAAATGCCACAGTTGCCTCTGAGGAGCAAACTGCAATTCTCCTGCCCTGCATCTAAGGAGATCTTCAAGGGTAAACAGCAAATTGTTGCTGTCCCTGATACCAGTCACTTGGAAGCACAAACAGACATATACAGAAATCACATGCAGGTGATTCCAGTGTCTGTTAGCTGCATACTTTGAACATGGGGAGAAAACTGAATTTTGCCTTACTGCAAGGAGCAAACCAAACCACAGATCTACTCATCCCAGAGCAATGGAGGGTCTGGGGTCAAGACCCAGGTCAGTGCTCAACAACTTGACAGTTTCTAACCACTTGCCAGTATCTTCTCATTGTTTTTTTTTTTCCCCTTTTGTTTTCATTTAACCATGTGTCAAAGCACTGAAGCAGCTTGTTGCTCTGCTATGATTGCCAGCTGCTCAAGTATATATGGCACAAAAGTAGTTTTGGTGCTTGGATAGGAAAATATTGTTGGCTATATTGGATACTGGCAGATGGCAATTCCCCTCTTTCTGTCATCACATAAGACATTTTCAGTGAGATGTTTTAGCCAAAAAAATGAAAACAGACCATGTGCTTTAAGTAACCTGAGTTTGTTTTGACCAAACTCGACTCTCTTTCCCTGTCCTCCTTATACATTATGTCATTTCAGTTCCCCAGGAACTGGACATGTCTTCAGCTGCCAGCAAACACATGTTATCTGGGGACAGTATCGACAGCTCCCTGGCGAGACCGTTGTCACGTGTAGGTACCCTACAAATTTGCACTGTTTCTCTGTGCTTGTTTCCATTTCCCTTTCACTTTGGTGTAAAATATCTTCTTGCAGTATTTAGTGAGCTGCATTGCTCGTATGTCCTGTGCTGAGTCAGACAATGGCAATACATAAGGCACTTGTATGCAGCAGGTAGTGCTAAAGGGCCGTGATATTCACCAAATAAAGAACTACAAAGGTAGAAAGTGAGGGGCTGTCTCCCCTACCACCCACCACCACCACCACCCCCGATGGCAAAACCTTTTGTTGCATGACTGCATGGTTTTATTCCCACAAAGCTCTGGCTGGTGCACAAAGCGGATGGTACCCAATTTTGAGTAAACACTCCATTTTTGTTGTATCTTTATTGTTTAATTGGCTATTTATTTAGGGAGCATGCCCAAAGGAGGGCAACGAAGCTGGTGAAGGGTCTGGAGCACAAGTCTTATGAAGACTGGCTGAGGGAACTGGGGTTGTTTAGTCTAGAGAAGATGAGGCTCCGGGGGAGACCTTATTGCCCTCTACAGCTATCTGAAAGGAGGCTGTAGGCAGGTGGGGTATGTCTCTTCTCCCAAGTAACAAAATGACAAGATGAAAGGAAATGGCCTCGAGTTGTACCAGGAGAGGTTTAGATTGGATGCTAGGAAAAATTTCTTCACCAAAAGTTTGGTCAAGCACTGGAACTGGCTGCCCAGGGAAGTGGTTGAGTCACCATCCCTGGAGGTTTTTAAAAGACTTGTAGATGTGGCTCTTAGGGACATGGTTTATGGTGGACTTGGCAGTACTAGGTTAACAGTGGGACTTGATGATCTTCAAGGTCTTTTCCCACCTAAGTGATTCAATGATTCTATGATTTACCAAATGCTGTACAAGCTCAGTTCTGAAAAATTAATTATTCTTTGCTTTGTGGGCCTTTATATGGTATCTATGACTACAGTTCTTGGTGCTTGACAAACACAATTTTTGCTGCTCTCCTTCAGGTCAGAGAGGGACCATCCTCATTCCTATCAAGAGAAGCATGACAGAGAGAGGTGGAATGTGAGCTCTGCATGAATACTGGTGTCCCGCTGACTGGTAGCACTGGCACATCGCTCTGCGTGGGGCCCTGGCGCGGGCGGTGCAAAGCTTCCTTCCAGCTTCTTCTCCTGCATCTGCACAAGGCAGACATCGGGGGCTCTGGCTGAGCACCCCAGCAGTAGTGACTCAACAGTTTATGGCCATTGCAGAAGAGCTTGTCTTGCCACCTTCTTCAGCAGAGGCAGGGAGAGAAACCAGCCCTTGAGGACCTCATTCAGGAGCCTTGGCCATGAGATGGACTGAGGCAGAGGGGACCATTCTCCCCCTGCATGGCTTGCTTTCTGGTTTCCCATAAACTGTTTTTATCAGAGATTAAAAGCTGTATTGTGAAAGCAGCAGCTCCACAGACTGATCCATCTTGGTTTGGGAATAAGACCAAAGCTCTCTGAAAAACACAGGGGATGTGATAAAGACAATCAGCAAGCTGGTTCATCACCACAGGCTAGGGAAGTGGAACAATCTTGAATTTCTTTGGTAATTTAAATGTTAGCACAGCTAATGTTTGGCATTTCACTTCGAAAGCTTATTTTTTTGAAGTATCAGATGCATTTCAGTTTAGAATACAGATTAGTTTTACCTATTCATTTATCACCTAATTCTAGGTGATACATTATATCATGTCTTAGGTTTTTAAAGTATGAATGGAAAAATGCAAGGCCCTTTCTCTTCCCCTTCACTGCTCAGGGAGAAAACAAGGTCATACTTACATACATGACTCATTCAAATCCATGTGCTACAGTGCTGGGCCTTAAACACAATGTCTTTGCTCTAATTTAGTACCTGAAGTCATGGAAATGCCTTTCTAGGAACCTGTAGTAGGGCCATTACAGCTTTTCAAGTAAGTCACGTTGCACTAGGTCAGCAATAGGGTAGGACAGTGGGACAGCACCATGGCAGCACCTGATCTGCAACTACATACCTGTGAAACTTGCTGCGCAGGACCTGCTCATGCTGGTCAGAGAGTAAAAACCCTACAGACTTGGAGCTACGAGGTCTGAAGAGTGGCCCAGCTGAAAAATCACTCAAAAATATCATTATCTGTTATTTTTCCCCTCTTCCTTCATTCAAGGCATTTCCTTTTCTTCCTTTATTTAAAGCTGACTGGAATAAAGAGAACCATTTTGTAAACATTTTGTCGTGTCAGACTTAATCTTTGCCCTAAATTTTGTATTCTTTCATGGCTAGATAAAATCAAGCCCTTCATTTTATTTCAGGAAGTTCTAGTAATTTTTTTTTAATGATTGGTATGACTTAAAAACAGTATTTTGTTTCTGTATAATTTATTTTTTTTCCCCAAAAAATAAGTTTAATAATTTTTTTTTCTGTTTTATCCCAATCTATGTGCAGTTCTCTTCCAATCACCCTGACAACGGCAAAGCTAAATGCTGAGATTCAAAAGGCTGCTTCTCTCATAAGGTGCTATGAAAAGTACCCTCAGCTAGCTGGAGTGATTACTGCCAGGCTGATTATTGCCTGATGACCAGATTGTTCTGTGTCTAAAAGGAGGGTACAAGTATTCTTTTATGGGCATTCCCTTAATGAGTCTACTCAGGGTGCAGTTGTCGTTGATGATGTTGTGTTAGCATTGAAGGGATCTTACTTGTCAAGTTCTCTACTTTGAGATATTTGGATTTTTCTTGAGGTTTTTAGCTAATTAACATTTTTTCACTTTCCAGGGTGCGTTCTCTAACTATCCCTTTACATTTCCCTTATTCCGTATGCTGTAGATACATAGCCCAATTTAAAGCAAGAAAACATTTGTTGACAATCCAGGTTATATTTCCAATATGTGACAAATGTCAGTCCAGACCTAGAAGAACTGGACCCAGCTGCCTGAGGTACTGTCAGGTCAGGTATTTTAATCTGTGCCAAAGCACGCACTTAAATGCAAGTAAAATAGAAATTAAGCAGTTGGACTTCTGTAAGTGAAACCAGCTACAGAAATCATAGATATTTGTTATCACTGTATTGCTATTTTATGCCTGTATATGCTTAAAATAACAAAGCACTAAACAAGGCTCTCAAAATTGTAAACATAACACAACACCAGCAACATATACAGGACTTGTGAAAGCCTCCTTGCTGCATGTGACAAGAAATAGGAGGAAAAACGAGCTGTAGAGAAATAATTTCCTATTTAATTTTATTTCTTTAACCCAGCTGTTTATATAACAAACAATAGATGCTATCAATGTACAGGAATGCAGCCAAACGTGCATTTCATTGCAAAAGTAGAAAAGCTTGCCTGTTTCTAGCTGGGGAATGTTATAAATTTTTATATGAGATCAAATCGTGGGTTTTGAGCATCTGTTTTACATTATTAGTATATGTGTGCAAACACACACCCTGCTCTATTGCGTTTCACAGCCTTTCTAAAAGGTAGCTGCATTATTCACCAGAATAATATGGGTGTTTCTAGAGAAAGACATCTTCTTTAGAAAGCTAAGGCCCATTGGATTTCCGAAGAGTTGGGTGTGCAGCTCCCTAATCTTGTCTCTGAAGCATCAGCCTGCCCCTCCTCGGCACCAGGGGTACCAGGCTGTGAGTTGTTATGGTGGCAGGCATAGGTCCTCTGCCCTGCAAGGATGGAGGTGAACCCTGGCATGCCAGCTGGTGCAGCACAAAGCCACGAAGCTTCTGGGACCCCAGACCATTCCTGGAGACAGGATGCCAGTTGTAGGTTGTGTCTCCAACGGCTGGTGCGGGGCCAGCTGCTGGGGCGCCCTGTGAGGCAGGCAGGGGAGACATGGCAGGAGGGTGGCAATTAAGAACAAGCTAGCCCTGTGAAACTGTGGACCATCATCTAAGTAAATCCCCGAGGGCTCCTAGAGCCTCCCGTGGGCCTGGCTGCCCTTCCACTGCAGTGCCACTCTGTATTCAGGGCCACAGCCTATTCAATGATAGCATGTGGGGAGGGACAGCCATCTCCCCATCTCTCTCTGACTAACCCTAGGTGGCTGATGTACTTTTGGCAATTGAGGAGTGGCGGCTGAGTCACTCTGATGCCGGGAGCATCAGGGGAAACATGCCAGGGACACCTCAGGGTGATGGATTTTGGTCCCAGCAGTTTCTCCCTGTCTCTGACAGTGAACCTCAGCATGTCCCAGACGACCAGGGTGTTTTTATTACTGATACTTTTATTTTTAGAGTTTGTTCTATGATAAAGCACCAAGTCCTAACCCCCACAAACAATGCATGATTAATGTCCCAGGCAGGGAAGACTGCTATAAAATTACAGATTCTTTTTTCAGTTTGAAGATCCTAATTTAGTAGAGTGAAGTACCTGCCGCTGACATCCCTGCGCTGGTATGCCCATCTGAGCTGAGGCAAGGTGAGGAGGAAAGAGCAATAAACTCTTGAGGGAGAAAATAAGAGTTGAGGGACTTTAAGAAGAATTAACTGACTAAAAAAAAATAAAAAAAAAAAAAGAAGGAAAAGAGGCTTTTATGATGCAATAGTCTTGCACACTGGCTTTTTCCACTGCTGTCTCAAGGATCCCAATGGAGCTGCTGTCACAGTTACGGACAAAACTGAGCAAGCCCAGGTTTTTGCACATATACTAGACCAGAGGTCTGAGCAAACATTAGATTTCTTTTGTAATTTCAAACACAAACCATTTCTTTAGCCCTTTCCTCAGTACTTCATTCTCTTAAACAAAACAGTTTGCTGTTGAATTATTTATAAAACTTAAGCAGTTTCCTCTGTGTTTCTTGCTCACTTTGGAGCATTTGTGCTACAGCATGACCTTGCTATGGGCCTCTCCTGCAGTGCTGGTGAATGGGGATAGGTGTGTTTCCCCCGGGCTCTGGAATGCGGATATCTCATAGGGGACCAATTTAGGTTATTTTATAATTATTTTTACAGCTGAGTAAAGGAACAAGAAGTGTGGCTTCTCACAGATCCAGAACTCTTCAGGTTCCCCAAAAACCTTAAACCCAAACCTCACTGGGAAAAATGAAAGTGAAGGTGAGCTGTGTAATGTGATTTCTGATTCCACAAAGAAAATGCTACATGTATTAGGCATTCCCCAAGCAGCAGAACAGGAGGGTTTGACAGCTTTCTGTTGTGACTTTAGTTTAGTTCTTGTACTTTGCCTCATAATGATGAGGGTATCTTCATTTGTTTATTTAAATACCCACTGAAACATGTACTAAGCAAACAAATAAGTGTGTTTTCATTCACGTTCTGTTGTATCAATTTCTTTTTTTCCCTGTGAAAACTGTAAACAAAGCTGACACAGCATTAATAAGCTACTGTCAGTGTAATTAATATGAAGAGGAGACGTTTCCCAAAGGAACACCTAATCCTTTCCATTTCTGTTTGTCACAGCAGGTTATTAGTAAACAAAACTGTGTTTATTTTACTCTACGTAACCTGTGCGCTATTATTTCCCAAACAGGGCTCACTCTAGCAAAGGCTTGCTACCATAGCTACCAGGCTACCTATACTTACAGCAAGAACTGTGTCCTCTTCTCGTTTGCTTCTGTAGGGGGAAGCTAATTGGTGTGAGCCTAAAGGAGCAAAGTCTCAACGTCTTACACAACTGAAAGAAACAACACCTTTTTAATGTGGCAGATCACTTTAACAAATGAAAATAATATCAAGATACTTTATGATATTATTAGTAAGAGCATACAGGTTTGATACACAGGAATGCCTAACCTCAGTATTCGGTATGATTATATCTGCACCTTGCTATCCTGGTGTAAGCCATTGCTTCTTGTACAGGTAAATAACTGTGCAGCTGGGGAAGTGTTTTTTACAACCTTCTGGGGACTTTCACACTGTTGCAAGAGTTCTGGAGTTGGTAACACGTCAGTCAAACCTAGCTTTTGCCTCAGTGGAGATAAGCAAGCTTAAGCAGCAAGCCCTGGAGGCACCTTTCAGGCACCCTGTGGGTGCAAGGGTGGGTACTCAGTGCTCATATGACTTGGTCCTCTGCTGCAGCCTCTGTAGTAATCTGAAGCAGCTGTGCCTGCCATTTCCCTCAATTCAAGGGGTTAAGGATGAGAAAATTTAATGGAAAATGAATGGTGCTTATCTGGACATGGAGTAATGGCGTTACTTATAAACACTGAAGCAGACACAGTTTAACAGCAATACATTAAAGGAAAAATTAAATGCAGACTGCTTAGATATTTTTTTTAATATTGAAAAGTCACTTTTATCAAAAAAATTGATCTGTCTGCCAGTCACTCTAGAGATATTCAAAATGCAATTGTAAATATATTACATTGAGATAGTGTCTGGTATTTCCAAAAAGCAATACAGGGCACAGAGGCAGTGAGTTGTAGGATTTCTGTAAGGATGCAGTACCTGTAACTAATGGACACTGATGGTTAAAGCTTTTGAAATGCTCTTCTAACCAGAAGAGAATCACTCTTGGCTTGACTGGGGAGGTAACTGCTTCACCCCAGGTAATTTCCTACCACAAAATCATCATGGTAATGTGCTCAAACAGGTGATGGTCTTCATTCTGGTCTTTCATTAAAGCTCTGCTGTGTTGACATCATAGATATTAAAATTATACCTATTAATTAGCAATACTACACTATTCCCCTTTCCAAAATCCTGAAAGTGACAGTGATTCGATGGTTACTCATAAACTTGATTCTGCATCTGCTAAAAACACCAGGAATCAGTAACTGTCCTGGCAGTACCAATACTGCACCAAGAAAACCAGTACCTGTGGCATCATGAGCAATCACTGCGTATCTTCTTACCACCGCACACTGCAATCTCAGCTTACCTCATGGCTATCAATCTACCAGGAAAACAGTCAAAAGCTGGAAGACTACAAAATAGCTTGTGTCAGATGACTAAATTTTTATCTTACCAACCTATATTTCTATATAGTATATTTCTAATACTTATTCCATTCACTGTCCCAAACATGATTCATTAAGGTTAACGATTCTTCTGTCTGCATGCATCAGTCATTCTAAGCTGCATTAGTGCGACTCCAGTGTATTTAAGGACTTATCATTAATTAAATACAGCTCATATTGAGATTTGTAAATGTAAAGTGCTATCTAAAGACTAACTATTAATAATTGTCAGATCCTTGTGAAAATTATAGAAGTACATCTATATTTCCCCCCATCTGCCATCCTTGGGAGGAATACAATTTCTCCATTGAATTTTATCTGGAGAGAGATGAATGTGAGTCCTCCAGAGCAATTTGTTTCAGACACCTGCATTCGGTGCAAGCTACGTGTTGCACCACATAATCCTTTTCTCTGATGCTTCATTTCTGTGTGTATGCTCAGCAATAGTGTGCGTGATCTCAGAAGCCTGGGTTTTCTCCTCAACTTTCTGGAAACATCAAATACTCTTCATCATGTATTCGGTGTTTTCTGTGCTGTAACTGTGGCTTCAGACGAGATTTTACCACATCTTATGCACAAAGACGCAGTGTGGGAAAATTCTCCTGCTCTTCTTGCAGTCCACCTGCAAAGAGCCGTTCAGTCCCAATGTCATATCTCACCTGCACTGGATGTTACTTGCCTGCTAGAGAAAAAAAACTAAAGGTAATTGTAAGAGAGAACTTCTTCTTTCAGGGCAGAAGTGGCGGTGGGGAGAAGGCCAAACCAAGAGCTTATAGTTAGACCATTTCCACACTTCAGACCCAAAGTTTGCTGTTGCAGTTGAGGATTTGCCAAGATGAGATGCACAGACTGTTAGCTTTAATGATAGTTGTGGAGGAGCGTAGCACTGTATTCCAAAGCCACTTTGATTCCTGTGGAGATCTTGTTTCAGGGGATATTACTGCAAGGTTGAATGAGTCAGTGTTTGGCAAGTCAGAGCTGCAGAACTCCACAAGTGACTTGCACAGAAGGTAAGTATTTCCTTTCACACAGTGCAACACTTAGTAAAATTTAGCCCTTGGAAGTATATTAAGAAGAATACTTCATCCAGGGAACCCTAATCTTGCTGTGGGCTGGCAGAATATGCCCCATTTCCACTCTTTTTCCTGGCCACGCTGTCCACTGGAGTAGGAAACACTTCCAGCAGACTTGGTCCAGGGAAGATGCTTCCACATAGAACGTCTTGATGGTAGATGAGTTTGCAAATGAATAACCAGTACCAAAAAAGTACTAGGAATAAAAGATATTATGTTTGGGGGTTTTTCTCTTCCTTTCCCGTCATATCCTATCAAATGTAGATGATTTGTTCTGACAGTTGATGAGCAGACGAGGGTGTTAATGTTTGAGGAGAGTTTGGCTTCTATTTTGAGTATCAAAATCTCTCATTTGCCCAAATGAATACAGTGGACTGGTAGATTTCATCATCCATTGGTATTTTAAAAAAAATATAGAATTGTAGATTAAAAGTAATGAATGAGAAAATCATGCCCATTACAGGGCATATGAAAAACATTTTGATCATAGGATCATTAAATATTTAACTGTGGCATTTGCTGCTACTGCACATATTAGTTATGTGTGTATGTTCCAGTCAGGAACTAGCAGATTCCCTTTTTAAGGAGAATTTTGCCTTCCTTTTTTGTGTGTGCCATAAAGTATAAAATTTCTTTGCTTACTTTTCCTGCACTACTAGAACTGGAACAAGAACTTTTGATTTGTTATTCATCTTGAGAATCAGTATCTTATTTATTTATAGAAATATTACTCTTTAGTTAATTCAATAAAAGCCACAGAGTTGTAAATCTAAGCATCCGCATACTATTAAAAAAGAAGGAAAATACTTATTTTGAGTATCACGTTACAAATCCATTCTTAATTAGCAAAACATTGTTAGTTGACCTTTTACTGATTTTTGTATGTGCAAATTTTATTCTTGCACTGTTGAAATGGTACACCTACTCAACAGAATAAATAAACTTTTAATGAAATCTAAATCTTCCATAGATCTTGTGAAACAATCTTCAAGTCCAGTTTGCTTTATATTGTTGCAGGTAAAACCTATACCTGAACAGGAGCAGATGATGAGACAACAGAGAAATACAATTGCTGCCACTGAGACAATGTTTAAGCTGCAAAGACTGTGAGTGAAATAGATGTAGCAGGAAGGAAAAATGAATTTTAGATCTAGCATCAGGAAGGAAGAAATATAGAGTAAGCAATTACCTGAGAATACAAAAATGTAATCAGCAAGTTTTAGTACAATCTATTTGTACATTCTTCATCTTTTTCTTACAGTTTTGGTTATGATTTAACTTCTAGGCCATTCCCCTCCAAAATCCAGACAAACAACTTCATAGTGTATTTTATAAGAAATATGACTGGGAAAAGTCTTCAGTGAACAAGTTTGTTTAAAAATATTCTTCAGCGGATGGTATTTGTTTTGGTGGTTGTTACTTACTGCTTCTCAAAGCCCTGAGGAATTCGTTAACACTTTTTCAGCTAGTACATTTTATCTTTCAGCAACTCATTTCTTTGTGCTGTAGGTACATGTGTTTGTGGCAGCATGAAGCAAATAAATACTATGCACCAAAATACTTTTAAAAAGAGAAAAAAGAAGTCAATTAATCTAAATGCTCAATAGAAATGGAAATTAATCCCACCCTTTCTAAGCATGTGCTGTGAAACTTAAATAAATTTGCATTTAGGGATATGATTTCTCTTCACACCCCACCCACCCCACCCCACCCCCCGTAACACATCTTTTCATGGGACCTATCTACAAAAATCTTTTCAAGTCTTGTCATTTGCCTTTGATCCACATATTTGCTTGGTGAATCCCATCCAGTCTTCATATGCTCTCCATGCTCTGCCCTGCTATTGCTTTGACTCAGGGCTATTTGTCTTCAGCTCTTGTCTATCTCCTCGTGTTCCTGTCCATCAGCAATGTCTCTCTCATCTCTGTCATTGTTTCTGTCCTGGGTTTTCATCCCTCCAGTTCATTTCTCCCTGCACCCCTCTTTCTTGTCAAGATCTTTCCTGTATCCTGCATCCGGTGGCTCCTGATGTTCCTGCCTCATCAGTTTCAGCTTCTCCTCCCACTCTTCTGGCCAGGCAGCCCCACAGTCACTGTGTCTTGCTTTGCTGCTTCTGCAAGTCCAACCCTTGTCCCATCTTCACTTTAAATCAGATTTTTTTTTGGCCAGGGCTGTCTAGGATGCATTGAGAGCTTGGAACTTGCCTGGAGCAGACACGTGGGAAATAATGGAAAGTAAGATCTTACAATGGCACTTGTGGAACAGCTGCTGTAACAGGAAAGGGACCAGCATTTATATGTTTATAAATTAATTTCTATGAATATTTTACTATTTTTTTTAATTGCCTGAATTTTTTGCTGCTTGGAATAGTATCACACAACTCTATGTGTGCCCACTGGTTCAAACAGAAGTGGATGTTTTTGAAGGGATCTGAAATGCAGGTTGAGCATATAGGTACGTACACACAAATATATGCATGTATTTAGGTTAATCCTTGTATGTTATTTTAAAGAAGAATTCTGTTGTTTAGATGTAAGTTTTTATGATTCATTCACTGGCTTTTTTATTTATTCATGTAGTTTCACTCTGCACCCTTAAGCTATCACAGATATTTTATATGGTGGCACTTAATTGTGTTCATCCACCAGAAATGCTGATTGAAAATTAACATGTTCCTGTTCATTTCCTTCTGGAGATACGCACATTGAAGTTTAACAGGTTCGTTTTTATTATGTACGTGAAAAAAAAAGACCATGGTAGCATGGCAAAATGCTTAAATTAATAGTTCTATAATCAGAAATCCTACCTGAAGTGGTTAGTTTGGGTTTTAATGGGTGTTCCACTTTAGCCATGGCCAGCTCCCTAACAGTCCTAGTACTTGAGCTTTATCTTCATTATCAGTTTAATGAACTGAAGAAAAAAAGATCAATTTAAATGCCTGTAAACCTTCCATGAAGATGTGCTGAAACTCATTAAAGATAAGGTAAATTGATTAGGCAAGGGGTATACTGCCTTACACAGCCTTCACATCGGTGAAGCCTAATCCTGTATTTTCCTGTGAAAGGAAGAGTGGAGGCAGAAGGAGGGATCCCACAATGTACCACATTAGAAGAGTAGATGAAGGGTGGTTTCATTTTCACATAGCCTACTGCAATATGTTGGTGCCTGTGGAGTTGAACAGACAGCAAGGTTGGTTAGGCTGTCCTCGGTCGTCTCTCTCCTGGCATCAAGGCTGGCCTCAAGGATCTGTGGGAGCAGACTCTTATTAGCCCTCTCCTCTGCCTCCTCTCTGGAGAAGTGACATTTGCACTCCCTTCACCTACAGAAGTGGGCCAAGGGGTCTGAGGGGCAGGGAGAGTGCCGAAGCCTCTCAAGAAGAAAAGACCCCACAAGGTGTGAGTGCCCTGCCGTTGCCCTGAGCTACCCTACAGCAAGTATTCTCCTGCTGACAGTCATCCTCCCAGATGGAGAGAGGGAAGAGAAAAATGAGGCTGAGCCGGAGGTCCATGGCCCTCTCTGCTCTTTCATGGCTGAGGGAAGTCACACCCCATTTTCAGTCTCAAAGGGCAGGATTCCTTCACTTTTCCTTCTCTGTTGAAGCTCAAGGGGAGACGCTGTGATTGGGAGGGAGTACTAGAGAGGCACTGCCTACAAGGCAAGTACATCAGAGAAATATGACATAAATTCTCAACCTACTGAACAGCTGGGGCCCACCTAAGCCACCTATGTGGCATTGTCTCTTTGGGCTTGAACCCACCCCACTCTCTAAGGTTTTACCAGGTTGGGTTGAGGGAAAGGAAAGGAGTATTTGGTATAGCTACACATTTAACCCCAGGAACAGCATGCCTTCGACCTTGAAAGACAACAGGAGAGTGTTTGCTTTTGAACTAGTCCTTTCCTAGCTGGGAACTGAATGCTGGGTGTCTTCAGCTGCCAGTGAATTAATTTACGCTTGAAGTAAAATGAAAAGGAGTTACCATGGCAGGTTCTCCTAGACAGATGCCATTCGGTATGTTCGGTATGGGTTCGGTATGTTGGGTGTGCACCAACTGCCTGCAAAACCCTTACCCTGGAAATAAATTTGGTCCCAGACATGTATGTTTCCAAGTATTTCAGTGTTTGAATACCTCACATCCCATGACACAGTCATGTATTGTCTTCTTGTGCCAGATCAGGAATATTGGTGGGCAAATGGAAAGGATTTTGTTGTTCTTTGCCTTTCTCCAGCCCAGTTGCATAAGATTAGTCATTACAGTCTTACACTAAGATATTTTTTACCAGAAATATAATTCTTAGGCTTGAAATTAAGTTAATAGGTGTGATATGTCTTCTTTTACTGGCACAGGGTTGCCCACTGGCCACAAGCAAAGACAACTGGAAAGAAGAAACCCCTGTCTGAGTTCTAGAATGAAAATAGAGAACAATGGGGAAAATTTAATGTTTCCACATTTTTATGGTTTGTCCTCAGCTCTAGCACTGGGACTTGCAGTCATGCACCATGAAGAAGCAAAGGTAGGTAAAATGTCCTGAGTACAAGATAGAAGTGGTTCTGGTAGCTTCATTTGGAACAACACCAAACTACACAGAGGGAGCATGATACATATTTGCAGATGTTAAATATTTTAGAATTCAGCGCATCTCTCTTCTCTATAAGTACATGCATCACAGCTGTGAAAAACTGACATTAGTCATAAGTTCAAGCCTCATGCCCAACATTCCCCAACTGTCAAGTTTTTAATTACATTAACATTCACATTTGCTTGTTTCCATGTTCCTAAAATGAAGATTAATTTTCATCATGCCAAAGTTCTGAATGTCACAGGATTTCTGTAGTCATCGTTCACAATACTTGCCAGGAAGTAATAGTGAAAGCAATTCCAGCTGTTGGTATGGAAGTCTGGAGGCTGATGAGGAGTAATTGCATGATCTTTTGAGAAGAAATACCTAGTGCTAACTCACTGTCTTGAGATGTATAACTTTGTAAACCCTTTGCTTAAATTTTGAAGTAGCAATGCGATTTCCAGAAACTGTAATGCACGTTTTGTCCCTAATGAGTGTCTTCAGTCAGTAGAATAGAGGGCGTATACTAGTATGTAAGGAAGGTAAGTTGCTATAAATTGGAAAAAAAAGATAAAATTGCAAGTTCTGAGTTGTGAGTAAGAATTGTGCTCTGTGGTATAATTTGGGTGGAGGGGGATTAATGATTTATACTAACTATAAAGAAAAAAACTTAAAATACTGTAGCTGCTTTATTAATGTAGTTATTAATTTATTTTTTTATTATGCATAGGAGGAAAGATGGATTATCTCATAAACATCCTTTCCTAAAGATTGTGCAGTAACTGAATGATGAACGAGGCAGCAGTTGCAGCAGCAGGTAGGAACAGGGAAAATGTTGTTGAGCAGAACAAGACAATAAACTTGGATTGAGAAACAACATCAGAGACTGCATTGCTGCTGTGGCTTTCAACCTTTCTATGCAACTGCAGCTGCTTTTCTGTTTCTCCTTGTTTCTTGTTGATGATGTATTGCAGGCAAGCTTAGCGAGCTCTTGAAGTTGAAGTGACAAGACAGCAAAGCAGACCAGATGACAGAGAGCTTAATAACTACTACAACAACTCCATGTGTTGAACAATGAGCATGTGAGCTGTTGTTTCAGCCCCTGTGAAATCTTTCTAGAATATGGATATTTGCGGTCAATTTTTTTGTCAAGGAGGAAATCTAAACACTGGTGGTGGTGTCTTAAACACCTAGTCTTTTCGTGAGGAGAGGGCTATAGAGGACGTGTTCTGCTAAGGCTTGGATATGTTGCCTATGAAAGTTCAAATTTAGTGTCAATAGCACTGAGGCCTCTAAGCTGTTGCTATGGGACTTGTTCCAAAGCCAGTTTTAGACAGATAACAGGCTGTCCCTGTGGTTGTTTGAAACCCCACGTAGCCCAGGCGTCCTTCACCCTGCTGAGTTACATCATCCAATGAAACTACCCTGCACTGGCACTTGTCCTGAGCTGACAGAAAGGTAGTTCAGCTCCTAAATTACCTTGCACAGATATGCTACAAGTGAAGACAAAGGTGCTGCAGGCAGTTCTCATAGGGCTGCTTGAATGTGTTACCTCGGTCTCTTGTGAGGCAGTAACTGCTCACGGCTCCCGTGCTTGCTCTGAGAGACCTTTTGCTAGGAATAAACTCCCACAGGTGCTTCACCCTGGGGGTGAGGTTGCTAGGCTGAGTCACAACACAAGGAAATCAGAACGCAAAGCACCAAAGAAGTGGAAAGGCATGGCTCTGCTCTGAAGTTGTGCAGTAGAAGGAGGGCAGAAACTGGACGTGTTCCTGGATCAGCTCTTGGGAAGGAGATAGCTTAATTTCCTTTTTATAGAATAATTTAGCATCACAGTTCCTAAGTGCAGCTCACGCTTTACCTGTTGTTCTTTCCCAAGGTGGAACTTCCATAGGCAAAACTGCAGCAAGATTGTTTATTTTCAGACATCAAGCATAACCAGCTCTCATTTATTGACAACATCAAGTTCAGTGCCTTCCTGCATCCTCTTGCATCTCTGCTGCTTTGCTGAGACAATTTCTGCCTATCCAGCATCCTCTAGACCATGCAGGAGTGCTCACTGCTCAGAGGTTTGTGCTGCTCCTGCAGTGAGTCCCCTGCTTTGTGCTATTACCAATTTGAAAACTTTCATTGAGATTCTTCTCTGTGTATTCGACTTTCTTTGGCCCACAGACAGCAGAGGACTTCTGTCCTTCCAGGCTGCCCCCTCAGCAGGTAACCTAGCTGTGGCTCTGCAACAAGCAACCTCCTGTCAGAAGGGGTGCCCCTCACCTTGTGTTTTCCTGCTCTTTCACTTGCATTACTGCGAGGCAGGCACAGGGACCTGAAACCACAAGTCAGAACAGGGAATGAGACATCATTTTCGGCAGCAATACATTCTTAGATCAGCTTAAACTGACATAGAAATGACATCTCCCATATCAGTACAAGGTTAGTCCCAGATACGTAGCAGAATTGGTCCATTTGAGCTCTGACCTTGTTTGTGGGGGAAGTCACATCCCAACAATAAGAAGTTCAACTTCTGATCTGTCCATTACTGATAATATGCTGGTTCATGACTATTTCAGCAATTACCTTCCACCAATTATATTCTGTTCACGCCTAACCAAAGTACCAATATTTCACTGCCACCACAGCTCTGCAGTCCCTGTCACTGTCAGGGGCTGCTGAGCATGTTGACACTAAGGGAGTTCATCACAGCCCCTTTTGAAATTCAGCAATTCCCATGCATAGAGGGGTTGCTAGGACTGCCTGGGTCAGAGCTGACTACCGAAGCCCACTGCTGGATCAAGATCCCTCTGTGGTGGAAGCAATCTCAGCTGCTGGCTGAAGATCATTTTGTGCTGCTTGCAAGAAGGAGGGCGATATATAGGGAAACCGTACGCTTTGAGCGTTTGGACAGAGCAGAGAGGGCAACTGTAAAAGAGACATCATAAAATCATATCTTTATTAAGCAATTTACGAGTAATTGATTACTTACAAGAAGAGCAATGAAAACATTTTAGGAGCCTCTGTTTTCAATTTGCTTGTATCTGGTGATCAAAAGGTATAATAAAGGGGGGGGGGCATGACTGACGGGCTGACTTGCATTATGACTTGCTGGAATAGCATAAATGTTTTATCTAGGCCTAGTTTAGCCATCTGAAAAACTATGCTGACTTTGTGGAATCTGTGGCAAGCACTGTATACTGGTTGGGCACAAACTTTCTGTATCTCAGGAGATCCCCTGAGCCTGAAACCACAAACTGGTACCATTTGCCCTTGTGAAAAGGCAGCCAGCAGACTCTGTTTGAGACAGATCTTCCCAGGATATGTTACATTTCTCAGAAATGCACTTATGTCATCCCTGGAACCTGTTTTTGGGAAATAAATTTACTTAAAATATATGCTAAGGTTTTCCAAAACACAGATAAATTATAAAACACCCTGTCACAATCTGGGAGAGATGGTTGCAGTATATTTTCCAAGACATTTGGGGTTCAAATACATATCTGGTGAGGTCTGTAGAGGTATCACAGTGAGCTGAAAACTGCAGAAATAGACTACAAGCTATTTAGGTACTTCAGAAAACCCATAATCACTTTCTTTCAAAACCCAGTGCTTCAAGAAAACTTCTCATACCTACAAATGCCTATACAATGCAGGAAACAGCTCCAAGGGAAAGGAAAGGAATTTTCTATAGAGCAGTTCCTTCTCATAAGCGATTTGGATGAGCAGAGTGAGTTTTAGAATCTGAGCCATTACTGGTAAATAGTTGAGATCCAGCCTTCAGGATAGTGAAATGTTTTTGAAATTTTCCAGCCCATCCCTGTTTACAAGGACATTAAATATTTTTATTATTATTCTTTTCTTTTTCAAGAAAAAACAGTACAGTTTTTCCTTTGCAAAAGGATCGATACAGTATTACAAACAATAATTGCATAAATGAGACCTTGATGGTGAATGCAAATAAAAGCCACTTAAAGTTATTTTTGTTCCACTTGATTGTATCAGTTTGTTAGATTTATTATTGGTTTACAACATTTTGGCCTCGTTTCTCTGTCTTCATTTCCTGTGACATTAAAATGTTCCCCTCCCCTCCCATTACATTATTATCATCCTCCAAAAAACTCTAATGTACAAGCTCTGCCCCCAAATTAATGTCTAGTGACAGATAATAGCAATGAGTAGTTAGTAATCCCTATAATTGTGGCTTGGAAAACTGACTGCTGAGCTAAGTCATGTGGCCTGAAGCTACAGAGGTACAGATTTCTTTGCCTCCAACAGCTAGTGAGCTCTGAGCAAGACAACGACAGAAAAGACCTTTTTTTAAAAAAAGCTTTCTTGTTTGTTATGTTGGGAGGATATCAGAAAGACCTGCAAAATCAGAATTGATTTAATAGCTTAACTAATTGTATTAGGGAATAAAATCCTGGATTCCTGCTGGTTTTGATCTCTGGCAATGATCTGTGATCCTGGATGGATCTGAGGTAGAAGGTGGCACCGGGCTGACTCTGTTAGCGTCAGACCCAGCAGGATCCTGTCTGGTGTTGCAGAGAGTAGCAGAAGTGATAAGTTAACTCGGTGAGGCCCTTTCTGCTAAGCCACCAGCCAAAGACAACAATCATTAACAGAGATGAAAAGCATGGCCAGATGGTATTGCCTGAGTTTTAGCCACAGCTTTAGCCAGTGTACCTCCAACACTGGGGCACACTGCTCCCAACCCAAACCACAAGTTGGCCTAATCACAAAGGAAACAGAAAAAATGGGGTATGAGACCCTAGTTGCAGGGGAGATGAGTTAATAGGCCATTCCTACTTGATAGACTTTATTTTTAGCATTTGTTGTTGAAGGCACATCCTACCAGTTAAGCTTTCACCAGTGTTAATAGAAAAATTATTTTAGCCTTGTCTGACAGTAAACATTGGGATGAGATTTTTCCATGCTGCAAGGAAACCTCAGACTAGCTTGTTTGTATTTACTTGTTTGGAGAAAGGATGAACACAACCTTAGCTGACACAGCTTAGCCATTTCCAAAAGTGAAACAGAAAATCTGGAAACTTTCTCCGAAAAGCTCTCTCACGTTAGTGCTCGTGGACCAGCTTAGTCCTGTTCATGGTGTGTAAAGGTAACCCACGTAGGACCCAAGAAAAAAAACCTCTGATAGGAGGATGATGTGGAGAACCAACCCACCTGCATGGGACATATTAGCAATGGTGTCATATAAGGCTTTCGTTTAGAAGGTGACCTCGTGCTGTTCAGCATGACTTCACTTCTTGGCTAACTCTCCAGCTTTACTTCACTCCTTGAATAATGCTAAGCCATAATGACTGGTGTCTGGCTTTTTCCTCACATATTGCTCTTGCTGACTAATTGACCAGAAGACAAGTTTCCTCCCTACCTCACCTTACTGTGTTACACTTAGCAATGTTACTTTTTGAAGTGTAGTGTCAGCTCAACACCTTTCCTAGAAACCACAGGGGTGTCACTCGAGAGGGCATTGCTGGAAAAAGGTCTACCCATGCCCCATGCAAAAGTGTTGTAGACAGAGCATCTCACACCAAGATGCCTTTTCAGTCTTCGTGGAATGAGGGATAAAAAGTTACTCCTTTGTCTCCCTAGGTAATGGCAGCTTTTAAGTAATACAGCACTCCTGAGGGGGTGGGGGTGTTGGGAGAGGGTAGAGCAGGGGTCCTCGAACTTTTTAACCAGGGGGCCGCCGCGCGGATGCAGTGGCAGGCAGCCATCTGCGGCTGCTTGTTTTCCCCCCCAACCCCCGGCGGGGGGGTTCTGTAAATACCGGGGGGCGGACTGAGGACCCTGGGGGGCCGTATCCATCCTGCGGGCCGTGGTTTGAGGACCCCTGGGGTAGAGGTTTGTTTCTCATATTTTAGTAGAAATTTCCAAGCTGAGTATGCTTTGTTTGGTGTAGAGTTTAACTTTTGTTGAAAAAAGGAGTTTGATACATCTTCACACCATCAAGTTTGTATCTGAATTTTGTGGTGCTGAGGCTTTGTGCCACCAAAGTGTATTATCTGAACACTGAAGATCACAGCCTGCTGGGAAAGGCAGCCTGTAGTGTAGGAAGGACATGGAAATGGAGAGGAGGATTTGGAAAGTTACACAGAGAAGGATTTTAATTCCAAAATCTCAGTTACCTCAGACAGTGATACCGTAACTGCACTGCTTAAAACCAGAATCTACACAAAACAGAGGAGTTTGATGCAAAATCCATTATCAGTAAAACAGGTTACCCTTAAAACTACATTTTTAACTTGATTTCTGAGATAATTGCAAAACTGATAGTGTCTATTTTTAACGTACTTCCCCCCAGCAAAGAAATCCCTCAAGAATGGGAAGTGGCACCTGTTTATACACAGAATTAGTGCTGATTGTAGTAATGCTACATGCCAAACTGCTACATAAAACCCACTTGAGTCTCACAGATTGATAAGTATTTGTAAGTGAGTGGCCTCTGAAAGTCTCTGAAGTGACACACAGCATTATGGTAGGATTACCAAAGTATCCTCAAATTTCTTGGTATGAGAGAGAAAAAAAAAGTAAATTATTTTCTACTATCTAAGACTTTTAATGTATCAAATGTTAATATGTGATTTTTATTATGAAAAGTCAATTGTGGGCCAATCAAACTCTATTGTGCTGTACTGGACATCAGCATGTATAAGAAACCGGGGAAAAGATTCTGGATAAAGGAATGCAAATGGACATGCAAAAGCAAAACAGAAAGAATGATGTGGCACATAGAAACAAGACAAAACACATACAGCAGTAATTTCTAGGAATCTGCTGGTCTTCCAGAGTTCAGAAGAAAGAATATCCAGCTACCTGTGTAGCCTGAGCCAGTCTGCATTTGTGAGTCACACTGAAAACTTGAGGTCAAAACCAGGCACTGGATGCTTCTGGTCTTTGTATTGCACATGTTACCTTGTCAATTTTTAACCAAACAATTTCCATGATTTCTCTGTGCATCTGCTGCTGTCTTGGGGCTAGGATTCATGCTGGAGGGAAGCTTAAGGTGGGACAATGCCCAGCCATCTGCAAAGTGTTACCGCACACCAGCTAAGGCAGCAGAATGGGCAGCACCTCTGCTCCTCACCCACTGCAGTTTGTTGCTCAAAATCTGTGAACAAGCTGAAATCAGCAGTGCTTTATGTCGGTTTGGGGTTTTGAACTGCTGGAGCTCTGGGAAAGATGCTACTGCCTCTGCCACTGGGACAATAATGTTTGGTAGAGGCACCAGCAGAGGTGCCAATAAGCCCTTAAATCACAGCTACCACAGTCTCCTGAGGCTGCAAGGCAGGGCCCTGATTCTCTTGTGTTATACGACACAGGCACTGGCCCAAGACATGCAGAGATCAGCAGGAGTGACTGTTGTACCAAGATGGGGGACAGGATATGAGAAGAACATCCTGAGGTATCATAACTAGGTTGGAACCCAAAAGCCCCAGGGCAGGGACACACAGATGGACACAGACATTCTTCTTGCAGGCTAAGTGGATGTGCTGGTGTTGCCAGTGAACTCTGACCAGCAAACCCATGCCCAGGGAAAGCAAGCAGATGTGGCAGAGGTCATCAGGCCAAGCAACAAGTGCTATGCTGCTCCAGGAAGGACCCTGCAGCCCTCCAGCAATATATGTACATCCTTAGTTTATTTTGTTCATTTATTCTGTGTTATGCTATAAAAGTGGTGCTGCTATCCATAACTGTGTATTACCATACAGATTACCTCTGACTGAAGCTGGCATAGCAACAGAGCAGGAGGCAGAGTATTGCTACAGCTGCAACAGAGGGGGGAGGCAGAAGAGATGGAACTGTGTTGAAGTCTGGTTTCTTTACCACTAGGTGCTCTAGGCAATCACAACCCTCACAGCAAATCTGGATGTGCTGCTTACTCTATATTTCTCCGCATCCACAAGCTGACTAAAGGCATCGCTTGGGAAACAGCTTGTGGTCGTGTGTGATTAAAAGAAACAGTGGGTCATACATTTGTACACACCAGTGGCAGAGGAAAGGGTGCATATATACTGTGAACTGAATGTTTCTTTTTCTCACATGGCCGTGGTAATATGCATGAATAATTCCTTACCTGGGAAAATAAAGAAAGGAGCAAGCTCTCCCAGATTACAGAACATGGAAGTTCTGTAAGGAAACTGCATAGATGGTCCTTGAACACCCCCCCTTGGAGACACGTGCCTGACAGAGGGAGCTCTTACAGCATCCAAAAACATAGTGGGAAATCTCACAAAACATGCACTGTGCCCCCTTGATCTCAGGACATTGTGCTTCTCCAAAGCCAAATTGTAGCATGGCACTTGGATGTCTAGGTCCCCCTGGCTGCACCCTTGCTGATACAGAAGGTCTCTGAAGTGTTTCAGATCAACATGCTTCACACCAGTGGGGTGGTCAAAAATGTTCTCAGCAGGAGGCTGCTTATCCATGAGCTGTTCTTTTTGTCTTAGTCAGCAGCAGTGAAATGCAGCTTCTGCATAGGGGCTACAAAGTGAGATTGGCAATCTGAGGTGTACGGCAGCAAGCTGCTGTAGTACAAACTCTTTTCTGTCTTCTAAAGAGGACAGCTGAGCAGAGTTAGTTTATGGCATGTTTTTTCTGGACCAAGGACTACCTTCAGCTCTGTCACTTTGACATCATGTCCTTCTCGTGTGAGACGTTTGCCAGCAATAAACAGCCTGGTGTTCCCTATGCATGAAACAGGTAGGAGCCTCTTCCTTCCAGCTACAAGCCCAAATGATGCTCATTTAATGATTCTGGGTAGATCTTAAAACACTGACAAATTTACAGGTAAAAATCAGCATGCAGTTGCTGTTACTGAGACAGGTCAATCTGTAGCTGAATTATTTTCTCCTCCACGGAACATCTCAATTTCTCACAGCATGTTACCTCCATCTGGGATGTGGACTAAGGGCAGCTCAGATTAACTAGGCTGTCTTTGCCCTGGAAGCAACCGAACAGTAGTATCTCATCTCCAAATGGTGTGGTGGAAACAAAGAATCCTTTCATTACCTGCAGAGATTTCGCATATATGTCTTTTCCTCGTATCTGGCTTTCTTTTAGAGTAAGGTTTCTTTATGCCGCTCTAACTACTCAAAGGGAACTTAAATTTCACTTGCAACCACTTTTAGGGTAGCTTTGTGCTGCCAGTGAGGCCCCAGAGGTTGGTAGCAACAGGACAAATGCTAAGTGTGACCTTTGCAGCACCTGATTTACAAGCACCTCTCTGCCTTCGAAGAGAGACTTGTGTGCCTATCCTTCCTATACTGTTGAGTTAATAGCATCTATTCTAGCCTGATCCTGGAGCAGCAAGTCACCTAAAATCAGCCAGTTTTGCATCCTGCTGCATCAGTCAAGTCAGCCAGTGCCTTAGTTGTGGCTTAACCCCAGATGGCAACTAAGCCCCACACAGCCACTCCCTTCCTCCCTCCGTGTTGGGATGGGGCAGAGAATCAGAAGAGCAAAAGTGAGAAAACTCATGGGCTGAGATAAAGACAGTTTAATTATAGGTAAAGCAAAAGCCACGCACACAAGCAAAGCAAACCAAGGAATTCAATCGCCACTTCCCATGGGCAGGCAGGTGTTCAGCCATCCCCAGGAAAGCCAGGCTCCATCACACCTAACAGTGACTTGGGAAGACAAACGCCATCACTCCAAATGTTGCCCCCTTCCTTCTTCCCCCAGCTTCATATGCTGAGCGTGACACCATCTGGTACGGGATATCCCTTTGGTCAGCTGGAGTCAGCTGTCCCGGCTGTGTCCCCTCCAGCTTCTCGTGCCCCCCAGCCTGCTCGCTGGTGGGTGGGTGAGGAGCAGGAAAGGCCTTGGCTCTGTGTGAGCTGCTCAGCAGTAATGAAACCACCTCTGCACTATCAAATCCAAAGCATAGCTCCATACCAGCTACTCTGAAGAAACTTAACTCTACCACAGCCAAAACCATCACACTTAGGCACTTACCAAGGGCTACAGGGCAGAAGCTCTGTCTGCCGTATAGAACATTACCATGGGGGAAGGCACCTTACACCCATGCCTTATTGAAGAAAAATCCAGAGCACAGCAGAAGCTGCTCACTGGTAGGGTTTTGTTTGGGTTTGTATGTTGGTTTATTTTTGCAGTTACTGCATAAAATACAGCAGCAGTCCTGAGAGTCCTCATGACTCAAAGGCATCTTCTCAGCTGAATGCCCCATTGACACTATAGGTATTTGCATCTGCCCCATTTTGGTTAATCTTAAACTCTTTTCTGGCAAGGTGGCACAGCTTCCACAGGGAGATGCAGCCTGCTGATTAAGATGCTCTTGTTGGAAACTGAATCCCTGAGAGGACTTGTCCCACTCCTAAGCAAACACTGTGACCTCTACACCTTGGAAAAGTCTAGGGGCATGGAAAGGGACAGTGCAACAGCTGCCACCACTGCTTTCAATGTCAGATGCTGGGTTTTGTGCTGTGCTCTTTCCCATCAGTCCAGCAGGCTCAGGCAATGATGCTCATTCCTTCCCATGGACAGAAGCACCCTCAGCTCTTGGGTTTCATGATGTTTCAACAGAAACAAAGCACATGATTACTTAGCCCAGCCAAGAGAGTGTCAGGTTATGGCATGGAGCAATGCTCAGTGCATGAGCAGTTTTCTGTGTCAGACAGGGTACACCCAGGCACCTTCAAGGCAATGACAGCCAGAGTCTCAGAGGTCTCGTTTTGGCTGTAGCTGGAATTTAATTGCTGAAGCCTACGTCCATTTGTTGGATAAAATGCAAACCCAGTCCCTATTCCCTTTTGGACAAATGTGCATCAAAGCACTATCTTGCAAGTAGTTGGCCTTTTGTGTGAAATGTCTCCACAAAACATGAGTAAGTGGTAAACTCTGTGCCTGGGAACTAAAATGGTGAAAGTGCCCTATAGATATAGCCTAAAATGAGCTACCCTCCCTCGGTACTTGCTGTATGCACATAATCAGGTATTCTTCTTTTTCTGTTACAAAATTTCTCTGGTTTAATTTTCTTTGCTGTTGAAACCTATTAAAAGAAAATGATGGAGCAAGCAACTAGAACTTATAGGTGTAATGTTCAGTTGTTCCCATAATCATGGGAAAATAAAGTCCGATGGATCATGTAATAGAAAAATGAAGAAAGCCCGAGCACCATCTCAAGCAATATTTGCTTAATGAATATAAGACTGTTAATGACAATATTTCTTGTTGCTCGTACTTTATAATGTGATGGAGACTGCATTATGCACAATATAATTCTAGTGTGTGTTTTTTAATACACTTTTAATGAAGAAATGTGGTTCTCATGGCTTTAAATGAGTGTACTCACTTATAGATAACAAGAAGAGGGAGTAAATGGCTTGGGGGGGGATGGGGAGGTGGTGTTGGGGACGGGGAAGGACACTTTTCTATCAGAAAAGGAAGAGAATAAAGGGACCTTTTACGGAATGGGACATTTGGGGCTTCCATCTCCTTTTTTGCCAGCCACACAGACCTCTGTGTAACCAACAGAGTTTCAAAAGAAAAGACCTTCCAGTTCTGAAATCTAGTTTCAAATACTTATTAGTGAGAACACATTCAGCTGCTGTTGCTTTTTGAAAAGCAGTCTTACAGATCTTTTCACAATGTATTGTCCATTGGTTATATTCCGGCAGACCTAGGACTTTCATGTGAATGCATATACCCACGGACATTTACATGCATAAGGCACTTGCTTCTAATTTATTCCTTTGGGCTGATGTAAGTGGGAAACTTAAGCAATAATGTTCACTGGAATTTCTTAATAAGGTTCAAAGGGATTTTAGTAATAAATGATATTCAGAATGTAAAAAATAATCTAGACCAAAAGTTGTTCTTTTTTAGTAGTTTCTTTGTCATTGCTACAAATTTTACCACAGGGGGTATATACACAGAAATGGAAAATTCATAGTACATTGCCCTCTCTGTTGGAACTGTTGTCTTTCATTATATAAATAACTGAAATGAACTGTTGAAAGATTGGGTGGGTAGAGAAGACCATCTTTTTCTTTTAATGTAATCCTTTCTCCTTTAGTTCCTGTTACACATGAAAACTATGTAGGTCAAAATCCTTTCTGAATCTTTTCCCAGAAACATCAATAAGAAGTTGCTTACTTGTGTCTTGATCACCCCAGTTGTAGAACAAAGCAGAAGTCTACTGCAATTCATATCCTATAACATCTTATGCTAATTAACCTCTACCCCAAACAAAGCTAAGTAGAGAGATAGAAGCAGTAAGTTAAAATAATAAAACTAATGCTTATGCAAATAGGAAAGAACATTCTATGGTGGTTGGCAGGGCTAGCACACAACTCATTTTTTCTCCTCCGTATGTCCCCTTTTGCCTCCCCTGTTATATTCATCTTCTCATTTCTTCCAGAAATCCCGGGCTGAGGAGCAAAGAACAGATAGAACTGTTCAAGCACATTGACTATGTGCATGAGGTAAACTTCACACTCGTATGGGGATGCTTCACTATGCCATGGTACATGATGATACATGCCTATCTCAGTCAGGAAACTCCTAACCAGAAGGATGTTTTGATACAAATAAACATGTGTTATGATCAATGCCAACCATATCTGGGAGTTTTCCTTGGGAAGTAAAAAAAAATATATCTGGATTTACTATGGGTTTTTTCTCTTTTACAGACTCAAGTGGCTCTGCAGATGAAATCACAAAGGGCCACACGTGAGTGGACAGCACAAACCTAGGACACTAAACTGGTGTCCCCAGACCTCTGGGAGACTCCTCAACACGCTGTCTTCAGGGTAATCCTGTTCTGAGCTTCCCTTTCCTTCCTTCACCCTTCATGTAGGGATTTACGGATATTCAGTTAGCTAATGAACACTCAGGTGATAAAATATAACTAAGAAAGCTTTCTACACTGAGACTGTTATGGATTTGGACAGAATCATTCAATTTCTTCCTGCAAACCTATCCAAGGCACTGCATTCACAACCTTGCCTGGAAAAAACATGCGGTGACACCCTGTGTGGTTGAAGCGCCACCTATTTTAAAGATGGAGGAAACCTGGATACCAGAGTTTTAAATAACTCGGTGCATAGCCGAAGTGCCTTATGATTTGAATTCTGAGTAGTTCATTCAAATCAGACAATCCAAGGATAATATTCTAGTAAGTCTTCCTTGACACTGTACAGCCAGGATACACCCCAATGGGAAAGCCCCTACCCCAATGAACCAAATGCAGAAACAGTGTCCTTGGCATGTGGGCGTGTGGTGCATAGGGCATGGGGTCTCAACCACTGTTGCTGACACTGCAGTTTAGTACTTAAAAAATAATTGGAGCAGGTCTCTGTTGCACAGCTCTTCTCACTCCTAACGTGCTACACATATTACAGCTGATGGAAGCACAGACTAATGGTGAATTGAAGAAGCATGTGGACAGAAGAGATCTTTGCTTTGCAATATTTGGGAACCCAGCAACATCCTGCTTCTCCTATCTTGCAAATGATAGACAAGAAGTTTTCAAATGTAAGGGGCTTAAAATGTCAGGTGTAATCAAGGGTGAGGCTGTGAATGCAAATGAACTACTTTGATAAGTGCAATCTAAATACCAAACCCAAATTACAGCTTCCCTGTCACTGCAGTTCTGCTGTGTGAGACGACAGCAGTGCAAAATCCTGGGAGGTGAGCAGAGGATGTGCATTTTCTCATTGCATTTGGGTCACAGGCATCCCTTGCAACCTAGGAGGGCAAAGGAGTGCCATTAAATAAGGTTATCCAAGAAAAGATGGTAAACTGTGATAAAAATGCAGGGCAGTTGAACTGAAAAGAAAAAAAAAACCAAACCAGCTTCCTGATGTTTTCTTTAATTATTGGTTCTGTCTTCTCAAGATATTCTGTAGCATAACTGGAAGACACCTCTCATCTGAATGACAAATAGGTGGTCCCAGATCCTGCGAGAGGAGGTCTGCTACAGAAGCAGGCTGACTGGTCCTTCTGCATGACATATCCCAGCTATTCCCCTGCACCTGCCTGTTTCTTTTTGGCATCACTGAATTACTCAAGCTGTGCTCTGGAGACTGCCTTCTCCCCTACTACCACTTTGAAATTACTAATACTTTATTTTGCTTTAGAAAGACAGTCTTTCACAAAAGCAGAGATGGAGACTTTTAAATTATTCAACCACTCTATGCAAATAGTAACTAATTTTTGCAATGCCCTGGTGAGGTAGGCAATTACATGTTATTCTTTCTGACAGGCAGAGACATTAAGTTTGAATCACTGGCTCCAGACCAGAGGAGAACTTTGAACTAAATTTTCCTGGGCTCAGGTGAAATTTTGGATAAAGCTCTAGTTTGATCAGAGTGCAGTATTTCGTTTTCCATTTTTGTCTCATCAAGAAACCCAGCCTGGAAGAATATCCCTTGGCTGAGCTGCCAGAATATGTTCATAAATGATTCACTTGAACCTTTCACAGTCAAAAATGACATTGAGAGTAGCACGGAAATAAATTTTTGAGGGTAGATGAGTCACCTGAGTTTCATTGCATGTAATGACAAAAGCCGATTTTGTTACTCACCTGAATTTTATCCTCACTGCGTGAAATGCTACTGCTACATCCTTTGTGAGTGATCTGGCTGGATCGGTGCAGCTAACTTTCTGGTTTAGGGTCTTGTCATAAGTGAGGCAGTGTGGTTATGGTGTGTTAGAACTGTGTAAACCTGAGCCATTGGCATCCATGTTAGGTGCCGGCCTCCAGCAATCAGAAATTGGTTTGTGGTCTGAAACAGGTTTTGTATCTCTTCCAAAATCTGCCACCTACAACAGCTCAATTATCTTGTGAATGACTCACTGAGTTCTTGTGGCAGTGAGTTCCCGTCCTAATTAAGGGAACAACAACCTGAACTCTTTCCACCAATAGCTTTCCTGCCCCTTTTCTACCTTCTCTCTGCCATTCCTTAACTTGCTTCCCTTTGACCAGTCCCCACCTGTTTGTGCCCATGCTGACCTCCCCCACTCATCACATTTGCATACTCACCATGACTCTGAACCCCTTCTGCATGTTTTAAGGCGTCCAGAAAGGTGGAGAGGGCCTCAGGGGCAGTGACACAGGGGTTACACAGCAGCAATACAAAAAAAGAACCATATTTCTCCATCATGACATCTTGCTAAACTGCTGATTTTTAGACCATAGGTGGGCTCTCATTGGAGCGGTCAAATTGCACTCACTGCTGAAGGCCATCAAGCCATGCTATTTGATCTCTGAGTACCCTGGGGTAGCCACCTTCATCCTTGAGCACATCCTACTCAGACACATAATTACCACTACAGACATCATCTTCAGCTTCAAAACAAACCAAGAATCATAGTCATGAAGAAATAAGGGAACTTCTGTAACTTGTCCTGCAGAGCACAAAACCTTGGTCCAGAGAAGTACTCCCAGCTCCATCCTCACAAGAACTCGAGCACTATAAATGTCTTGAATATTTCTGAAACAGCTTTCTATGTTTTTAGACAGGAACTTACAGTTTCTACATGCTTTGAATTATCATTGTTGAAAAAAAATGTATTTTCTAATGAAGTAATGTACACACTGACAGCAAATCTTTGCCTCAAACATCCTATTAAAATTCTCTTTATCCTAAGAGGATATAAGGCACAGGAAGATGGAGCAATTTTACTTAAGTCGCTCAAAGTTTGCTATGACAAATGACAATTGAACCGAGAACTGTGATATCCTGTTTTTCTGATACGCTGTCCACTAAGCCACTTGGTAGCTATGTTATAGATTTGCTTGCTTGTTTTAAATACGGTGTTCAGAAAGCAGAAATCAATTCTTCTAGTGATGCATGTATGCATGCACAAGCAGATATGACATCTCCTTGGACTTTATTTCCCTGTTAATATACAGAGAAAACTGCCATCTGCTAACTGGTTAGGTATTGAACTGTGATTTTTGCTACAACAGGGGATAGGATTTATGTTCACAGACACATGCTCTTGCTTTAGAATTTTTCATCCTAGATCTCTAGGATGGAGACTTCCACTTCAGTCTGGAAAGGCTTTTTCCCTATTCTAAAAATGCAAACACGAGTACTGTTTAAGATGAAAGTCTTATCAAATGGATCTAAGCCATCCTTTATTTGTTTTCAGTTTCCATGGGCAAAATGGGAATGAGGATCGGCATGTGATGTAACTACCAACAAGTCAATACAGTTAGATATAAATTTTCAAATTTAACAGATCATGTGGGTCATTATAATAATTCAGACCTTTAGGAGCACTCAAAGAGAGGTCCCCAAGAGACACGTCACACAGGGCAACTGAACTCATCTATCTGGTTTTGCTGGAACCACCCCAACGCATTTGCTGATTTAATAGACACTCTTTGCTCCTGATGGCTGGATTCAGTGTTCACCACAGGTGCTGTTTACCTCTGAAATGCATGGTAACTGCCAATCAGTCTGAGGGAGAGGCACATTTTTTGGTAATAGACAGTCCGAATGTGTCAGCAACTCATTTTACCTCAACCCATACTTAAGTCTGGTAATGTTAACACTGAAAACAAGAGTTCAGTTAATAGATTTAGAGGGCTTGCCTAAGACAAGAGCGTAGCAACCAAACACATTGTTGCCACTCCAGCCAAGGACTCATTAGGTCTTAGAAGGTGCATACCCCAGTACTGCATTTTTTTTCCAGTAATGTATTTACTCATCCTGTTTTCAAATACATTCTCCCACATGTGCTGCCGATATCTGGGCATCCCTGTGAATGTGCACTTGCTACGAGATCTCTCTCTGGACATATGTCCCAGGACCACATGTGGAACTGGGAGCATCAGCTGTGAGAAAGGATCACAGAGTCCTCATTTTCATTATTAGCAACTTTCATGCTGGCCAGAGGAGAAATGGAAAACAGTATATAAAATTGCTGTGAGGAATGAGGAACAGCAAAACGTAAAATATCTTTAAGTATTATGAAAAAGATAGAAATCTCATTTCAAGCACATTTGTAGAAAAGACAGTTACATTATTAGGTTTGATAGGCCCAGCCTTGTACAGAGGTGTATTGGAAGAATGTGATATTCTTGTGGCTGTAGCCATTTACATAGATCTAACTCGGCTCAGTTCAGAAAATTAAGGAGCTTTGCTTTGTTTAAAAAAATGGGAGTTCGAAACTTTCCGTTCTGAACAGAGCGAAAAGAAAACTGTCTTGTTTAGAAAATAGAGCACAGGTAAGAGAGTATGAGCATCTCCACCTGAGTACAAACAACAACCTGGAAATCACTCTGTGGACAGAAGTCAGCTGAATGTGGTGGTAAGACAAATAAATCTGCCTGTGCTTACCATGACTCAAGCAGCTTCTTGTACAAACAGACTTACGAAGAAATGCCTTTCTCTCCCAAAAGGAACTATCCTATTTTATATATTTAGCCAAATACTTACCAGTCTAAAAAGAGAGGTAAGAATTTCAGTTTGGGTCTTCAACATTTCAGGAGAACTCTAATCATTGAGTATTGGTTGGTATGAATCTCACACTCTTTCACTTCCTGGAATGAATTCTGGGCTTGGTAAGCCTTCTGAATCAATATGCCAAGTTAACTGAAGCTTTTCATGGAAAATTTCTGTTTCACCTAACTGATGTTTTTTAAGTCTTACAAACTAACTCCGTACTAGTATTACTTCATATATACTGCATGAGAATGCCATCTATTTTGGCAGCCTATTTTAGTAGATAAATCTGAGTAGACCACAGTATTTTTTCCAATTGCTTTTTCTAATTCTGCTTAGATGCTATACACAAAGGGTGGCTGAGAAATTCCTTTTGCTCTATTTCCCCTCCAGAGAGATTTGTTTTTTCCAACTCTGAGTTGCTGCTGAAAGGAGATGAGCATCAAAGCCTAGAAAATACTGAAATTTTATCCATAAAAAAGAAAAATCTACTAATATAAACCAGCTCAAAATATCAGAAAATCTCTCAAAAGAAGTATATAGTGTCCTGATGACTTCACTTGACTTAACAGGGAACTGGAAAACAACAACCAGAAACAGAGTCCCATCACTTCATCAAGAGTGGCCCTCCTGTATTATGAGCTCAGATTTAGAGTGTTTTTGTAGTGTCTTCCACACACTGCGCAGGATGCTTTTTAACACTCAAACAAAAGTGAGACCTGCATAAACCTGATGGTGATCTTGAGGTGGTGTTCATCAATAAGATGTAGAATTCATAAAAAAGATGACTTCCAGGTGCTATCACAAATACATATTTTTTCCTCCTATTCATGTTCCTAATTGTTGTGCCCAAAAGAAGGCTCCAAGATAAGGCAGAAGAGGTTAATGGGGATAACAGCTGGTGGGTACAGATTATAAGACACAGGAGAAAGAAGGGAGGAAAATAACTGTGAAAAATAGTAGAACTGACTGAGGAATCAAAGTACAAGTAGCCTAGGAAGAACAGTAAAAGTAATAAAGAACCGCAGAAATACAGAAATGCAGGCTTGGGAATAAGCTCTAAACCTCTCTTTTTCTAAAGCAGGTAAAGTGCTTGAAAGAGGGTATTTCACAATATCTCTGCATGTTCGTGGTCTAAATCTGAGGAGCAGAAGGAATGCATCTTGCTCACATATAAAATAGATGCAGTTGAAGTGAGTTAAGAAAATAAGGAACAGCCACTCAGCCATGTGGAGGGATGGCTGGTTAAGCATCAAAATAAATAAAAGTAGACTGCTCACCACCTATGCAAGAATAGAAGGTAGGATTGCTTCTTATATAGAAGTCAAGGCTCAGATGTTACAACTCTGCAGCTGTGGCAAATGATGCAGAATTAGAATGTGCTTCTAGAAGAACTATTAACAATTGCTACCTGTTTCAAAGCCTTCTCTCTCCCCTTCTCTTTCATGAATGTTTCTTAATTAGACGACTTTTCAAATGTGGTTACTAGTTAATGAGAACCTTCAGAAGCAAGCAAGGCTAAATTGACAAAGACTGTAAAAAAGTGCCTAATTTTATTTTTTTTTAATCCTGTGTGCCAAGAAAACTGATGTTTTCCCTACTTTCATAACTAACATTAGAAAAGTTCGTTGTCTCAGAATGAGTATCTGCAGACAAACAAGAAGACAGGGTTTGGTATAAACGCACCCACACCCAGCCAGGTTTTCATTCTCAGCTGCTCGGCATGGGTATATTAGCGCAGGAAAATAAGCAAATCTCACTGTGGCCAGAGTCCATTACAGAGCCGTAAGTATTTATCACCCATCCCTTTAAGCACACTTTTCCAATAATGCAAATGCAGAGCCTACCTACCAACCTTGTATTCCCTGGTGCACATTTGTATGAAAAATTATGTTTACAGTGCTCTTGCTGCCCATATATGCATTACCTAAGCTTCCTTAAGCAGGTGTGGGTTGCAGCCTTACTGACTAAAGTGCATAGAGCAGTGAAGAGAAGCTTTTTCCCCAGAGACATTTTAACAGAAGGAAGCCCATGAGGTCTAATGCTGAGTGGCACAGAAAAGGCACAGTTTCAATTATGAGAATACATCCTAAAGCAAGTGGATTTACAGGAATCAAAGAGGGGAGAGGGGGAAAAAAGATCAGGTACACGGCAGGAGTTAATTTCCAAGGAGAGCACTGCCCATGTGAGGAGCGTCAGAGAAGAGCCAGGCAGCAGTGAGAAGCTGGAAAATTCTGCAATAAAGAGGGTGAGCTGGCAAGGTAGAGAAGAACAGAAACCTAACTGAATGCTTTAAATTTACATTAAATCTTAGATAGAAAAAGGGAAACTAGTTTGTGGGTCTAAAATTATCTATGAAGTGAAATGGAAAAGTCAGTGATAGAAAAGGAAAGAAACCCTTGATGCAGCTCAGATGTCTGGGGGATAAAGAAGGGAAGCCAGGAGAGAGGGAGAAGGCAGGTATTACCTCATCCGTGTTTGCAGGACTCTGATGTTACTGCCATTATGACACTTGGGATAAAACCTGAAGAGGATCACAGAGTGCAAGTGCCTCGCTGTCTGCCCTGAGTGGCGGGGCACAGTGATTAGGGGAACTCCAGATTTTGGCCCGTTAGCTTGGCTTGCAGGGGCAGGCAGTTTAGGGTAAGAGAAATTATGATGGCAAAATACAGAAAGGGAAAAATACACAGGATGTCTTTTCAGGGGGATTGTTAGTCGTAAGGTAAGACTAATATTATCTGCCAACTTGACACTTTTTCTATGCTTTCCTACATATATATGTATACATAGATATATAGGTAATCTTTCAAATTATTAGCTATAATTCAACAATTTATTAGAAAGTTTCTTCCCTGGCGCTTTGCATGTTTTATTCCCAAGACAAGAGGAAAGAGGTGGAAACAAAACTCTTCTCAATACAAATCAGATCAGCCCCTTCAGTTTCTTTGTTATGGTAATTGGTAATTACAGGAAAAAAATATCTTAATTTAAGATGAAGATTGCTCCAAGTACCTTCCCTACACATGATCTGTCAGCAGCCCACCTATGGATGACATCTATACTGGAGGTTAGAACAGGTCACAGGAGCTCTCGGAGCAGCCACCAGCTGTAGGTCTCTGCTCCCCCTTTCCCCAGCCCCTGGGGAGCAAGCACAGCAGCACTGAGACCTGGATAGCTCAAATGGAGTCCGATGGGAGGCAGCTCTGACATACGATGTCTTGGCCCCTGTTTAGCTCAATGCACTGAAAATTACATGGTGCCATTGAAGCCTTCAGGAAAGCGTTGGGCCAAAATCTTCCCTCTCAGGGAAGAGTCGCTGCCTGTTCATCCTCTGATGGAGCCAGACAGATCCTTGCCCCTGCGAGGATGGTTGTGGCTCCAGGCAGCTGGTGCAGGGTCACCGTACACCTGCCCCCATGAACAGGACCCTCAGAGCAAAAACCTACCCAGCTTCATGCCCACCCACTGCACTTCATCAGGGCGCTCCCCGAACGATATCAGATGATCCCTATCCTCCAAAGTCAGCTTCTGTACATGTCCCTAAAAGGCACTTAATTTCTAGCCAGAAACCTCACACGTTTCTCACCAGCATTAGGTTGTAGTACTTGGTCTATCTACCTAATTCAAAGTTGGATTTTGAACCCAGTTTCTGTTTCAACCTGGCTCGACCCCAGGGTCTGAGTTACAACATTCACTGTGGGCTTCCCATCACGGGTCTTGGCACCCCCAGGCAGCAGGCCATTTCCCTGGCATCCTGCAGTAAGCTTTGCTCCCAGCAGTGTGGGGGACCTGCTCTGACTGGTACCCCAGTGGCTTCTGTGGCAGTGGGGAGGGTGAGGGGAAATGGCCAACATCTAACAGGGGGCTGTTAGACCTATTTCCCCAGCTGCTTAATTATCCAGCTGCCTTCATGGCCATGGCCCCTTGTCTACACACACGCATATGTGTGTGTCTGCACACACACACGCACCCAGTGCAGGCCTTTCCAAGTTCAGATTAGAGGGCTACGATCAAAACTTGAGTCTATTTTTTTCCTGAAGCAAAAAGGTGACATCCGTGATGAAAAGATTAGATTTGGATAAATTAGATGTAAGCCTAATATCAGGCAATTTTCAGAGCAGAACCAAACATTTTAAAAATCATCTTGGAGAAGGGGAAAATATTCATACTTAGGAAAAGTATTTGCTAACATTGCTGAAAGGAGTCGTAATTTGATTCAAGGATAGCCTGTCTCTTTGTTTCCTTCTGAATGCTTTTGGGAGCTTGCTTTCTAATCTTGTCAAGATACTTGTGCTTATATATGCCCATTTTATACTGTTGTGCTCAGGTTTTTTCTGAACTATTACAAAAAAAAAAAAAAAAGAAACAAAAACCCACTGATGGGAGAGAAATCTCCAGCTGAGTTTGGGTGCTCGATAGTGTGTATAGGTGTGCTGAAATAAAAACACAGCCTCTCAGAAAATGTAAAACAGGCATTCATGCACAGTCTATGATACAGCACAAACAAATCTCCCGACAGGTAATAAATGAATAATGTTGGTGACTGCTGAACCTTGAATAAATATATTTCACTGTTAACCAGGGTATGCGTGAAGTCAAATGCAGTCACAGATTCTACACTACCATTTTACAGGACATTGTATTTGTCCATAAAACCTTTAAATGTAAAGGTAAAATGAATTGACTGAGTCTATTCAGTGAAAAATAACTGACAATCATGCCACACCGATGGGAAATATTATTGTCTGGAATGGAGCAAACACAGAGTTAAACCTTACTTCCATTAAGAGGCTGAGCCGTATTTTATATAGATAACGTGAGAAAAGCTAACAAAATCTGACATTATCTGAACTTGCTGTTGTGCAGCAAACACTTCTGCCATTTACTGGTAATTTCTCATTTTTAATGGAGTTAAACTGGAATTGCATTGGTATTATCACTAACACTTTTCAATCTTTTTTCACTTGATGAGATCTTTAAAGAGTTGTTTCAGTGTTTCTTTCTTTTATTGTAAAACCGGTTACAGGATTGTACTTTCTCACTATAGATCTTGTATGTGCTGTGTTTGTATAACATGTTGTCTCAGAACTAAAGTAACGATTTGTGGTAAACGAACTCATATGGGAACATCTCGGAGTGTGCACTGCCCATGAAAAAACAGCCATTACATAAAAATAATGTTTACCCCACAGAACCACAGCAGTTTTAAACTCTGAGTCACGTCTTCCCTTTTTTTTCAGCTTTTGGCCATCTGAATCCATGGGAGAGCAGCCACCACCAGCATCCTGTATCCCTGAGATCTGACTCCTCGGCACTGAACTGCAAAGGCTTTTGCTGGAGCCAAGACAGCCACTATGGATGGGGAGCTCCCAACAAGGACATCAGTACTTTCCACAAAAATAAACTTTAGGTCTTTCAGCTGCAATGAGGCAAAAAGGAGGGGCCTGAGACAAAATCTCCAACTAGGGGCTTTCCTTGGGAGCCTGATTTTCACGTCCACATCCACTCCCTCTGTCAGGGATTGCACCTGATGCCTCATCATTTCTGTTTTGGTTTGAAATACTGAGAGCTCACCCTGCTCTGAAGGGGCAAGTGACAGCTCATCTCTTAGGGGACCTGCTGGGAAACGACGGTGCCCTCTAACAGCTGCAGGCAAGTGCCTTCACCTCGGCTCAGTAAGGCAGAAGTGCAAGTGCTGCTGCCTTTACCACCCTTTGCCAGCATTTTCTGGGTTCTTCTCCAGGTCCACTGTTCATCTACAGGCCAGGCCAAAATCTTACTGGCCCCATTAGCCCCGTGACTCTATAAGGGCTCTGACCCCCATGCAGCAGCACATTAAAACTGAAGCTGTTATCACCTCCCAGCCACCCGCCACGTCTCCTTGCTTTAGCAGGCCAGGCCGAAAAGCCACAAATGCTCAGCTGCTCCTCCAGAGCCGTTCCCCTGCCGGGGCGGTGCTGCAGGAGGAGCAGGGCAGCCAGCTCCAGCAAAGCTGTTTCACCCACCCCATTTTATCTGCTGCTGGCAGGACTGGAGATGCTTCTCTGCCCAGGTTGCTTAAAAACTTACTAGTGCAGGGTGGCAGAGCACGGCACCAACTCCTCCCACATGTCAAATGTGTCTTGTGGGCTCCTGCAATAGTTTGTGCTCTTTTCCTCAGTGTTCCCTGATGCACAGCTGCCTCCCCACCCCACACGAAGCCCAGCGTAACCTGTTCTGGTCAGACGACTCTCCCACATCATTACTGAACAGAGCAGGGTCATCCGTACAGGAACCAGGACTGCAGCCATAGCTGTCCCCACATTAAGCATGATGGCATCTAGCATGAGATTTCATATGTCATGACTTCTCATTTTGTTTGCACCTCTACTTGCCTGAACTGTCCCACATGTGTCCAGCCACTAACTCTGAGCAGCATTTGGAGAAGCTAGACACATTGTCCAGTGGTACTTGGCAAACTGACTGGAGCAGCAGCAGTTGCTGTGACCTGCCTGAGAGGTCCAGCAACATTGGGCAGGCACGCTCTGCCTGCACTGATCACCTTACGGGGATGCTCACCACAGATCAGATGCTGACAGGCAGATCAAATGTACAGCACGTGCCCTGCGCTGCATGCATCTGCACTTGAGCCACTGCACTTGAAATGCATCCAGGCCACAGCTCATGCGGCACATTGCCCATGCCCTCGTGCTTCTCTCCAGGACTTTCCGGCCAGTCTTATGACAACCCCTTTTCTGCATCCTTGCTATCTATATTTGTTTTTGCAACACACTGGCCTTAGTCCTTTTGGGCTTTGGCCATGTTACCTGTGCAAAGGTTTATGATATTTTTAAGGTCTAAACAAATGCTGTGTGTTATGTCACTGCTTTTATAGACTCAAACATTTGGTGCAAAATCACATTCACACTTCATTTACCAGATCACATAGCTCCAGAGGATTCAGGACCATTTGTTCCTAACCACATGAATATAACTGAGAACAGCAATGGAGGGCAGCTGGGAGGGGTTATCTACGTGTGTTTTAAAGGCAGTTTACAGGTCAATAAATACAAGTATATTCATTATAGTTCTATCTGTAAGCTGCACAGAGAGAGGTGAATGTACATTTGCAGACCATAAAGCTTTCTAACGTTATTCAAGTAGGGTAACACTGAAATTGCTTCCTCTGCCCTTCATGAAGATGTGGTTCAATGAATGACAGAGGAAAGCCACTGCCTTTGCTCGGAGGCAACTTATATTTTCTACGTGGCTCCTGAACAGCTGAAGTCAACCAACTCTTGACAATGACAGCAGAGTTGATAATTGTATTTGTTTAACTCAGGAGACTGGAAGTATAGGTGGACAACGCAATGGTAGATCTTGCTGGGGACCTGAACATCTTTTCCAAGGACAGTCCTGACATTTTACGCAGGGGCAAAATCCTTCTAAATTGGAAGCAGGGCACAAAATTTTCAGATTTTACAGTACCTAAAATTTCTGGAAAATGTTGACTCGGTACTTAATTTTCTTACAAGTCATGTTTGAGCATTTTGTTTCAACAAGATAAAGACCTTTGTCTTTCTTTACCTTTGTAGTTAGTTTCATTTACAGATGTCATACGAAATGTAATGTAAATTCCCATAAAACACACCGTGAGAATTGCTTTTGCTCAAATTTTTTGACCTATTGCGAACAGTATCTACTTAGGAAATCATCACATTCCCGAAGGCTGCTATCTTTTATGTGTGTAACAGTGTTACACTTAGGGTTTTCTGGGTAATTCATAGTCAGAAATTAATCCTGCACTCGTTAGATTGCAGTTTGGAGGGTTAGGTTACTTCTCTGTTGGAGCACATCCTGGGAGTAATAGGAAAGACTTATTGGACTACCTTCTGTCCACTTAAGTTTTCATCAGTATTAATTTTCAGCTTCCTTGGTTCCCCTTGCTTCCATTTTTTCTCTCTAATGAGAACTGGGAGAACCAGTCTGTTATGAAATACCAACAACATACAGACAGTCCATATCAACAGAGAGCATAGCAATATGGACAGGTTTTAGCAAGACAGCAAGAAAAGCTCAAGTTCTACTCCCTCTCTTCCCATAGCTTAAAACCCCAAGAAACTTGACAGCACTGTTGTTCGGACTAAAAAGTGACTGTTCCTGTGAGGTCAACGAGGCCAAGCTGTACATGGGACTGTTGTATCACAGTACATAAAAACTGGCCAAACAGACCAACAAAAGCATTCCTGCCACACAGCCTGCCAAATCTGGGTGTCTCCTGGAAGGCCAGCACTGGTTAGGTGCATCAGAAAACATCTCAGCAAAGCTGTTTGCTATGCAGAATTTGCTGTATTTCACATTCAATTGACTTAGAGTCAATTTGTTTCTTACAACTTAAGAAACTTCTTAATTGTTTCTTACAACTAATTTATAAAAGCACATTTTATTATTTATTTGTATTTCTTTATACAAATATATGTGTGTGTGTTTCTATACAAACTACATTGAGATCTATGTTGACAATAATTTGCTGGATTTTACCCCTTATCTCTTTAATTCGAGATTCGTGCATCTTCTGGGATTTCCTTTGAGTTTACCTTGAGTTAGTTGCCTAATATGGGGGGGTGATGCCTTTTGAGGTATTCTCTGCTCTCCCACCTGGCCTTCAGCGGCTGCTCAAGGAACCTGCCAGTGCTGTACAGATCTCTCTGCAAATGCAGGGTGCCCGAAACAGCACTAGACGCCTAGAGAGCTGAATCCCAATTTTCAACCCCTTCACTGAGAGAAATAATGGAGGGAAGGAAGCATAAGATAATGACATGGAAATTCAGGTTTCTAGCTGCTGCTTTTGCAGCCTGGTAGTTGCTTCCTAAGTGCTGCGGCAGGACGGCTTTGATTTTTTTCTCTGATTACATTGCCGTTAGAGCTGCAGCCCTTCCATTTCCTGACTGAGCATGCTTGTGTGGGGTTGGATTTAGTGAGGCTCCCCATGGGAATAGCTTCTAGGTGTTCCTGGTTCCCTTCCAAGCCTGGTTTCTCTCCGTGCTGCAGACACTGAGATCCAGGTGCTGGAGGGTGGGATTATGTGTAGTGCATCCCCACAATCCACACAGAGAGGATTTAGGATGTTTAACAGAAGCAAAGAGCCTCAGCTTTCCATGGGAGACAAGCAGCTGCAGCATGTTGCCTGGGCTGGCAATGGTGCTCTGACTGCCCAGCGGCCACCACTCAGGGTGGCTCCCCAGTCCTAACTGATCTCCTGCACCTTGCTTTTTCACTTGTCTCTTCCCAACTGCTACTCAGGATGAAATGGTATTTTATTCACTCAATTTGAGAAGAGTAATGTTTTGGAAATACTTGTGTGCCAGAACCGCATGCTCCTTTCAGTTTACTTACAGGAAGCAGTTAGCACTGACTCACACAAAAAGGACCACCCAAATGTTTTGGGGATAGAAATGGAAGTGCATGAATCACAGGACTTGTCAGGCTGGTTTTAACCAATGTTGTCTCTTGTGCCACCTCCCGTGTTCAGTGATGAGGTATCCAGTGATGCTAGTGCTCCTTCCCAAAGAGAAAAATGCATCTTAGCTTCTTCAGATGGGGATTGTTCTGCACCCTGAAACATGAAACCTTAAATTCCTCCTACAACCACATTTCACTTCTGTGAACAGTTGAGCCCTCTTCCAGATTTTTTGAACCAGAAAAAAAAGGAGAATTATTAGAAGTAAAATATGTTATTAAATGGGAGCTGGCATGTGTCAGGCTTATTGATGGGAACTTGCATAAAATGTGATATTACTTCATTCCTACCTTAATTGAAGATATTTTCAGCCTAAGTGATGTGTAACTGCTCAGTGATTTAGCTCTCTTTTATGAATAATTATATCACATATATTCTCTCTGGATATTTCCATTGATACATAGGATAAGTGTCTCTCAGAATAGCCTGTAAAGGGGTCAGACAGATCTCACTTTGTTGAATCCCTTTGAAAACAGCATATTTTGCCTTCATAAAGTCAATGGTCAAATTAATAAGCACAATGAAAAACCTTTCAAATGAGAGGAACGTTCCCTCCGCTTATGATTTAATTCCCTAGACACCCACTTACTAAAGATTTGACAGGAGTAACATGAAGCTACAGCATTCACTGTGTGGTTCATTTTTTATCAAACAAGACAGAAAGAATGAAGCCTTGTCTGTGTTTGAAAGCTATATCATGTTTCTAGTGTTTCTTTAGGCATTCTTACAGAAACCGTTCAGTTCTCCCTTTCTCATCTTCTGCAGGCTAATGTATTAGCAACAGTTTTCAGTGATTAACAAAATGATGGTGATTTTTGCATGAAGCATAGGAAGAGCCTCATTCGTACCTGTGTACTCACGAAATAATCAATTTCAAACTGTTATGAAAACAAAAATAATCATAAACACTTCATCGCATAAAGAAATCTTCAAGAGCTATATTTAATAGTAAACACCACACAGAAAATTTCCCAGGCAACCAGCCAAGCTGAGATTAACTGGATCTTTTTTAAGAGGCGTTTGTAATGTAAATTTAAACCAAAACAGTAAAACCCACTTTTGACAAACCTTTACATTATTGCCACAATCTGCATCGAGGTCCAATAAAATAATAGACAGGAAGGCTGCCAGCATCCAAGCCAGGAGTGTGCAGATGCCCTATTCTGCAGCTCACTGATAGCAGCTGGAGAGCTGAATTTAAAAGCTTCACTTCAAAGCTTTTCTAGGAAATAACTGAATGCTTAATGATTTTAAAGTTCCACAATAGCTCTAATGCCAAATTGTTGTTTAAATTAATTTATTGAACTAATGATCAGCACATGTGTCTGGAAGATGCTTCTCCGTGTGTTTGCGGCTCTGCTATTTTGATGACTAAAACAAGAAATGTGGTAGGGCACAGGGCTTGTCCCAGGGCACCAGGGCAAGATGGGTAGGCAGTTGGCTCTGGATGACATGAAAAGTCCCCCTTTCAGACCACAAAGTACTTTGATATTATCTGGTGCCAACTGGGTCTGCTTCCAGAGCGAACTAGGAGGGCCTCTTTCTTCAAAATGCAACAAAAGACCTGGACTTGCCCATAGTAAAGAAGAAACGGCTTTTGCTTAAGGCATTGCTGGGTGATTTTGGTCTTTCAATGCCAGCTAAGTTGGCTCCTGCCAGTTTGAGGGAGAGAAGACAGGGAGGTCAAGCAGCAACACCAGGATGGGGCAAGTACAAGACCTTCCATCCCTGTGCCAGAGGTATGGAGCAGAAGGAGCTCCCTGCACAGCTGGCATTGGTGGCAGGGGTCCTGGATGGAGGCACCAAGGGAACTCCGCTTGGGCAAGGGGTATGAGGGTATGCGTGGGAGGGTTATCCAACAGATAAAGATCCACAGTTTGCCCTAGCACATTGCATCTCACACAGTTTTGAGGTTGTTTACACTCGCAGAACAATTATGACTATTGCTTTCCTTTTCCCATCCTCTTGTCTCTGGTTATTTAGATGAAAAAGTCTGCAGCACATGGGCTGTGCCTCTGTAGGTGAACCCAACAGGGTTAACACAGCTTGGCTCTGAAGTCTGCTAGCTCCTGTTGGAAGGGAGAAATAGTAATTTGAGGAAGGAGATAAGCTAGGTGAGAGAAAGCAATCAATCCCAAACTCTAGTCCCACAGTGCAAAAACTCTCCTTTGAAACTGCAGTTGTGTTTTCTCAGTGTATTGATGCCCTCAGTGAGGACATACAAAATTTACGAGGCTTCTTGACAGAGAAGTGAGGGAGGTGTGACAGAAGACTTCACGCTCAGAAAAGGTGGGAGAAAGGCTCATAGGAAATGATAGTACACACTTTCTTAGAGTGCTGAGGAGCACCCATCAAAATGATGGGGCAGCCCATTTAAAACAAAAAAGCAACGCTGTTACACACCACCTGTAACTGACACGCAGCCTTCATTGCCATGGTGTGTGCACCTCCATTACATGGTGTGAAGGTTGCCATGTGCTCCCCTTGTTTCTGCTAACTTCCCATGTCCTAACAGAACTTCATTTGCACCACCTCTAGGCATCCACACTATATTTGGCTGGACTTGTCACCTTTGCTCATTGTCTCTTCTGGTCCCAGGACACGCTGCAACTTTGGCTGCCCTTCTATGGGTCATGTTTGGAGCATGCTGAAGGGTTATTGCAAAGGTCTTCATACAGCCAAGGGCAAAATAATACTTGCCTTGTGAATAAACAGGAATTTTCAGCTGCCAGGTCTCTGAATTAAAATGCGTGACCTCAAAAGGCAGTAAGTCATGTTGGTGAAAAAATTCTCCACAGAAGCAGTGTGGAAAAAAGTCTGAGAGCCTTGCAGTATGAAAAGGGGAAAGAGAAATTCCAACCAGCCTGGTCTTGTAGAGGGATTAATCCTTCTTTATAAATTAGGCCTCTTTGTACCTATGAAACATGTTTGATCAGATTCCAAATCATGGCAGTGATTTGTGCCAAGTGGGAAGCCGAAGAGTAGAGGAATGTCTGATATTTAAATATTTTACCAGCCCTTCGTCTAGGTTAATATTTTATTAGCAGTGAATACGCCTCTCTGCTAAGGAGTCTACAACTACTGCTCACTGTGCTGAGCTATGGGTGGCCTTGCACAAAGGTAGTATGAAAGACAAGAGTTGAGGGAAACATCGATGCCACTCATTCCTTCTTTCCCAAGGATGCACTGAACATATCCACACTGATGGGTGTTTGCACTCTCTGTGCCTTGATTTGCAGGTCTGAACCACACAATTCAGCTTTTTCCCCATTCACATTGCTTTCTGCAGTACATACCAACCGCTGTGTAGCTGCGTCGTCCTAACTGCACCAGCCTGCTGGGTCTGTGCTTGACCACGGTGGCTCTGGCAAGGCAGCTGGCAGGTCAGTAGGATGGAGGGGTTTGTGACACTACGTATAAAAGTAGTTCGAGCCTAGCTCTGACAGAGTGGTTGCCGATGGGACAGGTATGCCCATGATTTGTCCTCCTGTATTCACCAGCAAATGTTTCATTGCAAAGGGTTATTGGCCTCTCCTTCGGCAGGGAAGGCAAGGGCAGTGAGCTCTGGCAAGGAGCACTCCACCAGGGCTCTGACAAGATCAGGCATGGATATCGTGGGGTAACCAGCAAGTCCCTTGACCATGGCAGGTATGGGTAAACACCGTTATTTGAGGTGATTCTGGTTTTTTCTGTGGCTTAAGGCTGTGAATCTGAAGCCAAACGTTCAGTTAGTTTCTTGAATGGACTATGGATCCAGAGAGGTGAGAGAGGGTGGTGGTGCCACCTCTGTAGTTACCCAAAGCAGATGTTGTATATGTGACTGCTGGAGCCTGTGCCCATCTCTGCTTCTGGAAAAGCAGGATGTTCGTGGTTCACCAGGCACTCTTAAGACAATTTCATTTTGGGATGTCTCCTCTTTCCTCTTTGCTTTCCTTTCTTTCTTCCATTTAAAGGAAAGCAATTCCCTGAGTGAAGAATATGATCTTGAAAAATTAATTGCTTGGTGCTCAGAGTGCAACGGCCGGAGCAGGATGCAGGAGCAGACTCTGTTCTGTGCTGCAGCCTGACCTGGCCATGAACAACCACCTTCAGTATAGAAAATGGTGGATAATTATTTTTAAAATCCCAAGACAGTTTCTCTGGCCAGCTGCCTCTGAGGAGCATATCAGTCAAGCAAGCAGCATAGGGGTGAGCTGGCAAGCTAGGGGTCTGCGATGACAACCTAAATCATCCACACGGAACACCGATACATTAAAATGACTGATATATTGAAGTAAAACTTGTGAGGAATCTGCCTGATTGTGTGATGCTACCAAGTCCTGAAACTTGGGTTGTTGTATTTTTGCTTCTTGTACCTTTGGGTATATCTAGCTAGTCAGTTACACCCAGTCTTGCTGGCTGGCCAGCTCATTGTGGGACATTCATTCTACGAGAAATACTGAAATTATTTTCTCCCAGTACTTCACTTGAGGAATACACAGAAGAATACCTGGAGTTTGCACACAATTAAGTATTTGTAGAGGTTGTAGTAGTGACTAGGACCACCCTGCTTGAGCTCCTTCCTCCATTCTTTCATACTGTATGTCTTACTAAATTAATTAAAAAATTGGGGAGCCCTCCAGTGGCTAAAATTATAGAGCCTAAATTACCAGTGTGTTAAAGAGGTATCCAAACATCTGATGGAGTCTTCAGACTTCACAAAAATCCATACAATTTTAATACAAATTTTACAAAATGTTACCTTTTTACTGAAGAGACAATTTTTTAAAGGTCAATCCACTTCAGTAAAAGTGGAGGTACTTGGGGGAAAATTTCCCTAAAAGTTCTTTTTAGAAAACACTTCCAAATCCAACATATAAAATATCAGCCTCAAGTTCTTAGACATCTCCTTTCAAATGTAAAATCCAGGAATCTGAGAACGTTCTGCATTTGGTAATAAAATGTTCTCCTACTCCTCGGACTGGTACTTGGTATTCTGTTTCTCATTCCCCAAAAAACCAGCCTCTATGTGTGTGGGAATCAGACTCTTGACTCTTCGACAATCTCTATATTGATTCTTTGAAAGCCTCTATATGGCAGATTTATCCAGAAATGATGCCAACAAAGGTTTCTGTTAAAAGAAGGGAGAAAAGTATGCAAAACTAAACCCAGGTTTGCAGCCCAGCTTAGTGAGGTAAACAAAAAGTGGTGAGAGACTCTGCCCTGGATCCTTCTTGATCTCACTTCTAAAATGCTCATGGATTTTGGTGAGAGAAGATTTGGACTAAAAATATGTGGGGAGATACTGCAAAGAAAAATACAAATTTTGTCTTTAAGATAGTGACTATATCCTACTACCTGCTTCATATTACTGTTAGATCACAGAATTAAGCACAGAGAGAAAAACAAGTAATATTTTTATAATTGAAGACGTTTGGGACCATTTCATCTGTGCTTATTCCAACAAACAGGAAAGCCAATGCAAAGTCCATTTAAATCGATAGCTTTTGGCTTGAGCTTTTGGAGAAGGATAAGTGGATCAAACTAAGAAAAATGTTAAATCTCTCTTTGAGCCGGGAGACCATCTTTCTGTAGGAAGTGACTGCTGGGCTGCCGGCCGGCTTTGCCGGTGAGTGGGGTGGAGATGCCTAGCCCAAAGCCGAGCTCTGCTCAGCTATGGCTTGTTGGCAGCTGCAGAGCACCCATGAGCAGAGCCAGTCCAGTCACTAGCCTGAAAGGAGCTTCCTGCCCTCTAATTAACTGTGATCCGACGCTGGAAGACCTCCTGGTATTTTTTCCCTGCCCTCCTCTCAAAAATTGCAGCATTCTGTTGCCTTGCGTATGGCTCCACAGCCTACAGGTGACCACAGCACTTCGTAGTCAGCCTGAGACAACATCCCATCTCCCAAAGCCCACACAGTGAGACTTACATCATACTCCTATCAGACAACAGGAGGGCTGCGCCACGGCACAAGCTTGTCTCAGGGTACACATCACTGACCCCGGCAGCACAGGGCTGCAGGGAATGACAGTCACCGTAAGAAAGTCAAAGCATCACCTTCAACCTGATGGAAACATCCTGCTTCCCGAGTATGAGGATGGCCAACTTCTCCTATGCTGCACCACGGGGCGCTGCACTGCTGCCACTGGCTGCTGCCGCTGGCGAAAAGCAGTCTCAAAGGCTCTCTCCTGCCTGCCAGCGCTGCACAAGTCCAGCAGCTCTTCCCCAGGGAAAAGGAGGTGCACAGCACAGCCTTCGATCATCTGCAAAAGCACAAAAATAGCATGGGGTGCCTACAAGTTGAAAGCGGTCTGTGTCAAGAGCTGTCAAAAGCTGTGGTTGCCACAGGGATAATTGGTTTGTGCCAGCTGTAGTTGATGGGTATCAAGCTGATGAAAGGAGACAGGATAATATGCCTTCTGTTGTTTAATTAAGGATTTTCTAAATCTGCATAAACTGAAAGCTCTGTATGCTGAAAACCACCCAAATGCACCCTGATATTTGTAGCAATGAGAGAATGCTGGGGAAACAGGGTTCCTCCCAGAATGCGTGTGCACCTACGTAAAGCACCCCCTGCCCAAGAAAAGGCTGTTTGGCAATGCTCTTGTCCTTTATTTCCCACCAAACTGCTTCCTGCAGATTAATACTTGTCAGAATCTTCCCTTATCACAGGGGCTGCAATCTTTACTTAATACCCTGAGGGAGGGACATCTTGGGTTATTTTGCACAGCACAAGTGATTGAAATACGACAGCAAACTGTTAACATGATCCCAAAAGTACTGGCTCACAGCCCAATATCTTTTCTACAGTCGTTTCAGAGAAGGTGATTAATAGCATGTCAGAGAGCCGCTCTGTATACCGAACACTACTTGAAGGACTGTAAATAGATAAAACTGAACGATCAACAGCCATATACCAAAATAAGGACAGGTACCCGAAGGGTGCTGGGAATCTCAGTTGTTGAATTCTACTTTTATTGTTGTTAATGGTAGATATCAAGAGAGGATGAATAGCTCTTAAATTAAATTTCCAACTAATCTTATAGTAGGAGGCAAAGACTCTATCATGCAGGCAGTAGCCTTATCTGGAGGATATGGTAATAAAACCCAACCTGGACAACACAAGCTAATACACCCAGAAGAAATGAATAAACATGTGTAGCTGTTTGGTGGTGCTGGAGGTGTCTGGAAAGCAGAAATGTTCAGAAAGCGCTAGGGGAATGACGTGTAAGCTCGCAGTGTGACACAGCAATAAGGCTGGGCAGTTTTTAACAGCTAGGCTCATGGTCGTGAATCTGGGCAACATGAGACCGGTGACATCCACCTCGTAGAACTGACATGCTGGGGAGAAAAACAAAGACCATTGCTATGCCATCAAGTATTAAGCTTGTGAAGAAGGGGACGGTGACCTCAGGGTGAAGGTTTCTCTCTCACACACCTCACTCTCTGAGTTCTTCCCCAGCTTACCCAATTTTGCAGGGAAGGGAGCTGCTCCTGGGGTCAACTGTCTCCAGGAGAAGCAGCGGTGGCACAACCACCCACCCCAGCCAGGGTCCCTGGGGCACTCGCTCCTGCTCGGGGGCTGGTGAGTGCCGTGCAGTCCAGCTGTGTTCTGGCGCTCAGCCGCAGAGGTGATGGGCATCATCAAAAGAGGTGACAGGAAGGGGAATACAAGTGCAGCATCCCCTGCCCAGTCCCAGGCAAAGCAGAGAGGCTAGAGGAGAGGAGGAAGAGAAGGATGAGGAGGAGTGGGGCAGGGGAAGCAGGGCAGGGCAGGCCTGCACTGACTAATGCTGGATGCAAAGCTGGTCTTGCAGCTACAGAGATAGGGCTGGCACCTCATAACTGCGGTATCACTCGGCAGAGGGCACATCTGTCCTCATCAGGAATGTGAGGGGATGGGAAAAGATTCAGAGATGGGTAACCTCTTCAGAGGAGAGTTGTGGAACGGCTTTTACTCAAGGAGCAGCTACAGACACCAGGAATCTCCAGCCCAGGAAAGGACGTGTCCAAGGATGGATGTACTAGAGGTCCACTAAGCACCATGGGAAGGTGGGCAGGGAATGACTGTTGGTTGTCCCATGTGAGTTTGGTGTCTCACCAGGACCTGGTGACACCAGAGGATGGCCAGATCAGAACTGGGAAAAGGAGATGTTTCTTCACAGAGACAAGGTAAAATATTCATATTGGATCAAAGAAAACTGGGTGAATTCACAAACATCCACCGCAGGCTTTTAAATACCAGAATAACCCTTCTGGATCAGGAGCTGCAAATTTTCAAAAGCTGGAAGAATATTCTGGGAAAACGTGCCTAACCTGTTCTTGTATTCTTGCTTACATGTCCACTATGACTGTGGTCAGAGGCTCGATACTGGGCCAAACTGGCAAACACTCTGACTCAGTACAGCCACTCTGATGATGTCTCTGATGATGTATATGTGCCACAGCTTTCCCTGTACATTTCCTCTTGCCACAGTCCCTCTTGCAGGTCCTGGTGCCTTGTTTCTCTGCTTTTATTGAGACAGCTGGTCATGATCAAGCTACAGGTTTCTGTGCCTCCAGTGACTGTCTGTTCCAGTGGTCACTATCTTCTCCAAGGCAGGGCAGGAAAACAACAGAGGGAAATCTGAGTATCTAAATGGTGGAACAAGAGTTTTCCTAAAGATTTTGACACTCACATCTTCCTTCTGGTAAGAAGTCTTCCTGAAAAGTGATTTTTTAGTGTCCTCCACTGTAGTCACTCACTCTGAAAACCACTTTCAGGTCTGATTGGTGGCACCTTTGGCTGCAGTTCCCACAGTCCCAGCCTTGGCCGAGGAAAAGCAAGCCACAGCTGGAACATTTTTCAGGAGTCTCTCTATAACTTCCCGATGACGAGCTGCTTCAGGTCCTAGGCACTCCTCCGGCTAAATGTAATGGCTCTTGCAGAAGCCCATATTGTACCAACCCCCAAAAAATCCAGCCCCCCAAAAATCCAGCCCCAAAACAAACATACGCTGCTTGACTGCACACTGCTACCGAATTGGAGTATCAGGTTATGACCACTCTCCTCTCCCAGGCGCACGGGGCTCAGATCAACCCCTTGTTACTTCACAGGAACTGGTGCTGGCATCTCCCCAGGGTATGCACTGCACATTCAGGTTCTCCATTTCTGGCCTGAGATACTCTCTGGCTGCTTTTGAAGATAGTAAAAATAATCAATAATAGATTAAACTGCGTGTTTTCCTCAGGCACCGGGTCTGCTTACATGTAATGAGTGTTTATGAACTGAGAAAGGCATCCCAAATCTACAGAAATCCTCTGGCAGACCTGAACCTAGATTTTTTTGTATCTGCAAGCTCTGTGATAGCAATTTTATTGTGCTTAGGCACACTAGCACAGTTTTGGATAGGTTTCTTTTACCACATTTGGAAACAGGAGGTTAGTCCCCCCTTACGCTAATATTTCTTAATGATGTGCAGTGTCATTATTCAATGTCAGTGAAGATGAGTTGTAAAGACATGAGGATTACATTTAAATTCAGCTGTATTTGTAGTTTAAACATGCAGGAAATGAGATGAGGGGAGGAAGAGCTTATGCTAATCCAAACAAATGGGAGAACTCATAACATTTTCAGATGGTTTATTTGAAATTACATTAAATTCTGTTTGCAACCTGATGCATCTGTGAAAATGGGGCTGCCAACGTACGCTCACCTGTTGTAATACAACCACTCCTGGGCCTTTAATGGATGTGCACAGCCACAGGGATGCTTAAATCATGTGCTGCATATGCAAAACACAATAAAATTTATTAAATAAATAATCCACAACCCCCATCTTTTAACTCATTCAGGTGGGCAAAGGCAGAAAGACAGAAGTGACAAGCTTGTGGCCCTACAGAAAACCTGCCAGAGCTGGAGCAATGGTGCAGGAATCCGGCATTACCCTCCCAAGCCCCGACTGTCCTCCCAGGACTGCAGTGAGCCTGTACCTTGGTGTCCTGAGTGAGTAATTAAGCACAGTCAGCAGTGCCTCTCCCAGCTCCAAAGGAGAGATTACTTTGCAGAGGAAAACAACACTGCCTGGGCAGCTAATTAATCACCTCTCTCCTCTTTGAAAGGCAGTGTTAGCCCTCTTCAGCCACTGAAAATCTGCTCACATGCCCCTTTGGCTTGGCTGTTTCTGGGAGGTGATGCTGGCTCCCTATGACGAGTGCTCCATCAGCCCTAGTCATACCCTGTCCCAGCTGAGCAGGACTGTTGGTCTTGAAGCTGTTGATGACAAGAAAGACACAGAGCCCCTCCACCCTGCGCCAAAGACTTGATTTTTCTAGATGCAGGGCTGGACAGTGCAGTGTTTCTGCAAGTGGAATTATCTGGTTTGTGCTAATTTCAGCCTTTGTGCACAAGGTAAAAGAAAACAGATGCATAGGGGTACTAGAAAAAAACATCCTGCCAAGGATTGGTGGGGTGTCCTTTTTTGGATGAGGAGCTGCTCCCAGACTCTGTAGGCACGGCCCAGATCTATGGAAAGAGGACACTACCCTACATGTATTAACCTTTTCAGTTGACCAAATGAACATTTTTGGGAAGAATCAGAGAGGGCTTACTGGCTTGCTCATGGGTGGTTTGCACTGCCCCTTGGTAAGCCACCCCAGCGCAAGACACCAAAATGACACTATGCTTGTGTCCCACATTCAGCCATTCAAAATTGTGCCTGCCAAGTCCTTTTTCTGAACAGGAAGCGTTGTGGAGGTTTTTTTCTAGGAAATCATCCTCTCCCTCAACATATGTGTTAAACTGATTGTTTCCCTAAGAAATAAATACACATTTGGGATTTTTTGGAAGCTTTTTATTCACTTTTGTTTCTATTCCTCCTTCTTACTCCTCTAAAACAGGCCTGCTGGCCTACATTTGCAATGTTGAAAAAGGTGTAATGACATTTCCAATATTCAATATTTTTGTTGAAACCATCTTGAGAAAATAATTTTTAATGAAACACATTTACTATCTCTCATCTCTGTGCGATCTGTCTGATTTCCTAATTCCTCAAAATGACAAAAAACATTTGTCTATTCAGAGATGCTGGCCTAAAGCCCAACACACCCACAGGCTGTAGTTTTATGATATGAAATGTTTGCCTAATTCTCCATACCATAGAATTATAACCTTAGTTTAAGGAAGAAAAAAAAATATGTTACATAAGCAGTCCCACCAGAACATGGAATTAAAGGACAAATCCAATCTAGGCAACTCAGAGGAGTGGACATGTATTTACTTTCTGAGATTACCTCTTAGCAAGTGCTAAAATACCACAGAGAGAGGTGCTGTTATAAAAAGAAAACACAGATTGCTGGAGCTAGAGCTGAACTGCTCCAGAGAATACCAGAAAATACTTCTGCCTCTGCTTTCTAGCACTTGCTCTCATGCAAGGGTAGCAAGTACCCTGTGCAGCATGGGTAAAAAATAAAAAAGCCTAATTTTGCAAGATGCAAATCAGTACAGGTAGGTGGTAAATGACCTAAACTCTTCATTTCAGTGAAAGCCAAAAGTGCTTTGCTCTGCCACGGGGTGAGGGAGACGAAGGAGGATGTGCTCAAAGCTTTCAAAAAGAAGCTCTGCACATGCTAGTTTTCTTCTGCTACGGATGGGTTGATATACAGGCAGTAATTCTTGGTGAGTTGTGGATATTTCTGTGAATCACTTTCATGACATCGCAGCAATTCCAACAGATAACATGACATTTTCCTCCCCTTTTTTTATAAATCACTTGTTTGTGTCTTGTACGCTTAGGAACATAATCATCACCCAGTTGCATTGCTCAGTGCAACATCATGTTTATTTCTCTCTTGCTCTGGTGACCTAATCTAACAACGTGCAAATACTTCTTAGTTTCACTGTATGTACTTTGTACTTCCTGATACCACACACTACTCACAAACAATAGATGAACTGTTTCTGTAGCTTTCCTTTTCCCCAGCTTCATTTCAAATATGTCAGTACTTCTCAAACTTGCATTTTTCAGGGTCATCATGTTCTGCTTCTCAGCACATCCTGATGTACTCCTGCCTTGATGATGCTGAGCAGCATGGGGGCCAGTCTTACCACATGCCTCCCTCCCCTGGGGAGTAGTGGGCTGGGTGCTCCTCCACCTGTCCCACCAGCAGAGCCCAATTCAAGGGCAATGTCAAACTCCTGCCCAGGAATGTGCCACCACAACTAGGCATAGGTGCAAGAAGGTGCAGTCCCCTATTTATGCTATTGCCCTTTGAATGGGATAAATCGATATTTATTGAGGGTGAGAAAGAGCACAAGAATGAACTTGCCTCTGTACAACCACCGTTACATGTATTTATCATGTAACATGAAATCAGACAGATCACACGGAGATGAGAAATAGTAAATGTGTTTCATTAAAAATTATTTTCTCAAGATGTTTTCAACAAAAATACGAGCTTGTGCACAGGGAGGTGCAATCTGAGATGTGCCTTGGGAGCACAGCTGTCCCCTCTCCCCAGAGGAATGCTGTGACCACACTGTCCCTGTGTCAGCCATGATCTCTTCCTCTCTTCCACTTGGTGTTTAGCAATGCCATGAAAAGAGGGACAGCTTCTCCAGGACAATGATGGGTGCCCCAAATACCATCTCCCCATGTATTACAGCCTGCAGAAGTGAGAGATGCTGACCTAAATTACCTTGAGCAAGGAACAGCCTTTTGCCACCTTCCTCCATGAGCTGGCTACTGACATTCATAACCCCCAAATACTTCAAAAATACAAAAGAGAGGAAAATACAAGGATTTCAGGCATCCATCTCCAGAAGAGAGTAAAAACTTGCAAATTTTTAAGAGAGCAGTGGCTCCTGATGCTCTGCCCTGAGATGGGCATGGCTGAAGGCACACCCTATCCTAAATATTTTCTTTGGGCTCCTTTGCAAGCCTCCCTGTTGGTATGCTGGCTCCTCTGGCACCCTGCAGCTCAAGTACGGGTCACCAAGTCAACCCGGGCACTGCCCTGCCTTGGGCTTGGTCCTTCTTAGATGTCAATGAGCACAGCTGCCACTCACAGAGGATCCTAAAATAGGGAAGAGCAGCTGACCACGCAGTAATACGTGAGCCCCTGAGAAGGTGAGCACTGGTCATACAGGCAGCCCTGTGTCAGTGGCGGTGGCAGCCGATGCAGGTGGGATGCTGTCTGGTTTTGGCTCACTTGTGCTCACTGTTTTCCAGCCTGTGGTGAGCATGGTGGCAAGTGGGTGGCCATGCCAGCAGCAGCAGCAACCCCCTGAGCCATACAATAGGATGTACCCTGCTCAAGAGGGAGATAGTGCTGTCCAGGGACTTTTCACCCCTGGGCAGCTGGCCACTGGTTGCCTGCTTGGCCAGCAAGATGCCAGTGAGGTGCTGCTTGCCAGTAGAAGAGGAAGCCCATGCAGTGCAACCGGTGAAGACAAGCCCTTGGCAAGCACAGGCAGGCTAATGAGAGAAGTGGATCCAGTTTAACAGATCTTGTATACAGCATCGAGCACACACGCGCAGCAAGGGTAGGCACCTGCGTTCCACCAGCCTTACGTGTTAGCTAGCCCAAGCGCTCCTCTCTCTGCTGAGCTGCTGTTGATGCTTCTCTTTGCTTACAAACAGCTTCCTCCATAAACACCTACCAAGAACATACACACCATACGCAGCAGGTAACCAACGAAATCATGAGGGCATGTGAATGAGCTTTTAGAAATGGCAGCAACTTTTTTCACCTGTTTCCTTTATCTGTTAGAGTAGCTGAAACAAATTTGCTATGCTGCTGCCTTAAATCGCTGATTAATTTCAACAGAGTCCGTATTTTTGTCATCTGAGGTTTGCAGACAAAATTATTATTGTCAGAACAGTACAGTTTGAAAGGTAGCCAAGGTTTGTGACACACGTGGGGTTTTTTAGATCTGGAGTGGAAGGGGCATAGCCAATACATTTCTTTTGCAATACAAGTGAATCAAAAGTGATTTCTTCTCATGTTTTGACAATATAACTTTTTGCACCTGATTTTTCACATCAGGTAAATGTCAGAAAAAAGTGCACAGTGTTTTCAATTTAATCAGTAATAGAATGAACATAGTCAAAAGAAGTATTCGCAACCAAAAGCCATTTTGCCATGACAATTATGTATTTGTAAAAAAAAAAAAAAAAAAAAAAAGGCACATTCCAGGCCGGAATCAGTTAATGAAAACTTATTCAAAGAACGTGCGCTCATAGCCATATTCAATACCTATTGAAATCAGCAGCTCTATCTCAATAAGATCCAAATGACCTTTGAACAGGTTCCTTTTGAAAACAAAAGAAACCCACAGGGTTATTACAGTGAAGCTGCCCCTTCTAGGTCGATTAACAATAATGACTGCAAACACTTAACCCTTTGTTAACCTAACAAAACTTTTCCTCATTGGCTCTTGCGAGGACCAAAGTAAAAGTGACCCGTGAATACTTACTTCTACACCCTAGAAGTTCAAAAGAGACATGGTACCAGATACTCCAGGTTGCACTGTAAGGGCTCCAGCAGCTCTGGAAGAGGGATCAGAAATGCAATTGATTCTCACCCACTGCTGTAAATTCATTGTTTGTCTCCTGTCAGTCACTGTCAGGGGTAGTGTAGGAGAATGGCTGAGAAGCAGATGGCTCCATCTAATAAATTTTGCAGGCTCATTTTTAAACAAGTGAGGCAGTCAGCACCGATGGTGCTAGGTATAAACCCTTCTGCCTGTGCTAATGTCAGCAGCAGCACTGAAACTCTGCTGTGTGTCCCCAGCAGCTGGCAGCCCTGTCAAGTAGGTAATGCCAGCTCCTGCTGGGGCTGGCGATAGCCCGCTTCTCAGTTCCCACAGTGGCCATGCAAGTTTGTCCCTCACCACCAAATGTCTCCTGGGGGTGGGGAGCCGAGGAGAAACCTGGTGGATTGGGAGAAATGCAAATACATTCTTCTTCAAACCATCAGTTGGCATCTACTTTGTTTCTTGCTGATACAATGGTGTGTAGGATTGTTAAGTCCTCAGTATACATAAGCAACGAGAACTAATTGGTAGATGGTGCTGCTGGTGGTTTTGCTGTTCTCACTGGGACTCTCTTCTCCACTCCCTGGCATCTTTGGCAGCTGTTCTCAGCCCTAGGTTGGGTAGGCCTGAGCAAAATCATGAATATGCCTCCAACAGCTTTCCCAAACATTGGTACTTTATTGGAAATATATATATGCACATATGCATTATCTATGTATGTATTATTATTAGACAGACACTCTTTGCAGCTATGCCAAACACCTTTGCTCTCAGGAGAATGCAGTGAATCAATTCCTGTTGCCGGTAGAATTTAGGGGGGGGGGGGCGGGGAGTAGAATCTGTCTTCATGGATTCCTGTAAGTGAAATATTTAACAGATTCTGGAGACAAAAGTTAGTTTTCTCACATTTCTCCCATTTTGTGAAGAAAGTAGTCATGCATGCATATTCATGAGTATATGAAATTGATGGGGAATAATTATGCTATTCCGGGTAGTAGTAAAAATGGTTACATTTTAGTCACTTTTAGCCTGAGAACCGCTGTGGAAATAGTCACTCAAATGTTTAGAAAATAGATTCCTAAAGAATAGAGGATTCCTGAAGTTTCTGTGTGTCAGAACAGTCTCCCCTTTTAGAAGGTCTGCAGAAAGTGGACTCAATTGTCTATATGTGTATTTATATTTTGTATTTTATATGAAATAGACTATATGTATTAGAGATAGTATATAATTACATAATACATTTTATATATGTACAATATCTCATAATTTTTTGATAAAACATACAGTGAAGCAGGTAAATGATTGTTATGCTTGTTTTGCCTCAGGACAGAAAGTCCCAAGCAGTTCCATGTTGCAAGCTAGTGCAGACACGACGTTGCAGGGCACTTACCAGCATAATAAGACAGCAGTCTTGCAGGACATGACAGTTGGCCATGGGCAGGAGGAAAAATTGCAAAGAACTGCTAACAGAGTTTCAGAGCAAAATCATTTCTAGATTTCTTCTTCAGCATACATCACAATTAAATGAAAATACTGTATTATTTCTAAGCAATAACTTGACTAAATCTGAATTGTTTTTTGTTTGTTTTCTGTCTATATTCTTGTATAAAAGTAAACCATGTGGCTGAACATTCTTGAAAAGTTATTTTTGGTATGTATAATTAACCACAACTTGCAAATCTTACATATCAAAATGCAACTCATATGTCATTTAAATACTGTCAAATGTATAACCACTTCCAGGTTGCAGAATGCTTTCTGTACAAGGCTAAAAATTTTAAACAGAGAACCTTTGCTGTGAAATCTGCCTGGAAAAAAATGGCTATTGAACACCTGACAAAAGGGCACTCTGCTCAAAGACAGAAAGCCCAATTCACTGACAGACAAAGCAAAACTCTTGATACAACTATATAGCATTTCCCGTTTGCTTAGAGAAGCCCAGATTAGTGTCAGAGGTAATGACTGTAGAAATAATTAATGAAAATTATGCACTGCTGCAGGAGGGTGGGGGTTCTAGATCATGTGTTCATTGCTGGTCTCTGCTTCTCCAGGCTTGCACCTATTTGGGAAAACATTAAGTATCTATTAAACACTGCCTTTATATCTTGTCATTTGCTATTTTCCTCTTAAAGATCAAAGGCAGCTGATGCCTTCCACCTTCGAATAGGTACGAAATAGGTAGCAGTTTGGGGACAGGGAAAGGAAGAAAGGAAATCACCTTTCTTAAACTTCATGTTTGGAACTACTAATACAGTATTAGAGATGTTGTTTTGGATAGATGCTTTTACTGATAACTGTCTCCCACACACACTTTCCTCAGACTAAGGAAAAGAATCTGTAAATTCAATGACCAAAAGTTCCTACTACATCCTATATGCCCCAGCACTATGGATTTACAGGTATAACCAATTCCTTACATATTCTTTCCTAACTAAAAATATTTCACCACAGATATGAAAATAATGTATGAATATTACTTTTAATAAAATAGCAGTAGGATTCAAGACCTGCTGTATTAGCTGCAAAAAAATTACTTTGTCTTTGTGGAGAGGCAAATAAGACATGCTGCTGTATAATTTATTTGTTTTCAATATATATCTTATGGATTGAGCGTGCACTTAATTACTGGTTATGGAATGAACCTTTGGAAACTGGAATGTTTGTAGCAGTACCTAGAGCCGAAGGTATGGAGTTTTGTTGTTTCTTGTGTGTAATTTTCCTACAGCAAGTATTTGGCCTAAGAAAATAGGGCAGGGCAAGAAAGCAGGCTTGTGACCCTTCTTCTACATTCAAGAGATTGGGTCTATTATTGTGATTTCAGCACAAGCAGAACATCCAATTATTCTGACAAAATGCAGATATGCAATCCTCGCTCCAGGAGAAATACGCTTCAAGGCCCTGATCCCACTCAGGGATGTGGGCAATTCGATCTTTGCAGGTGATGCTATTGAAATCAGGAAAACTTCTCTCCTGATGCAGTTTCTAGCAGCTGGAGATGTGCTTTTTTAGAGATGGGCCCTTGAATATTATTTGAAACATGTTGTGATGCATTTACTCATGGTGGGTAACACGTTACTCAGTGTGGACTCCCACTGACTTCAGGGAGTCTGCTCACAGCACAAGGATCCATTCAGCAGTCAAAACCTGGCTTCGGGCACAATGTCCTTTATCATGGCAAAAAAATCAGTTTGAATTGTGCTTGGGGAAAGCCCTGTGCACCGCTGTGGGTGACAGCCATCAGTGTGTTTGGTGCTGCTTCCTAGCTGTTACCAGTGCAGGAGGGAGGAAAATCAGCACCAACTCTTTTTTGGGGCTACGTGAACTATCAGGAGCACCAGCAGCACATTTCTCACAGGCTGCTATGTGTACCGCTCCCATCTCTTAAGGCTGCAGACTTTTGGGTCCCAATCAGTGTGCCACCCTGCCCCACTTATGAGCTTTGGTGAACTTATTCCTGTGCTTTGAGTGCATTTTGGGCTCCAGGATGAGATGTCAGGGACAGCAGGCTGAAGCTTCTAGCACAAATAAGATCCTCCCAGGTAAGTTCAGGGGAAACTCCACAATACTCCATTTTTTCTCCCCCCTTCTCAGTACTTAATTCAATTTCACTTCACTCTAGAAGGATAACAAAGCAATAGGATTGCATATCCCATTTACCAGGATGTCATTCCAAGATGACTACTGTCTGCTTTTAAAAGGACATGGGCTCCCCTCAACCATTTTGTTGGAAGGGGGTATGTACACAGAAGCAGGTAAGAATTTCTGTATTAATTTTCTGTTAAATACTAGTGTTTATATGGCTAGCTGACTGCACAACTTTGAACAGAAAACACTGATGTGTTTACAAATGCAGGGATTTCATCCTACTGAGATATTAATCAACTTAGAATCATAGAATCATTTAGGTTGAAAAAGACCTTTGAGATCATCAATCCCAACCATTAATCCCTAACTGCCAAGCTGACCACTAAACCAAGTGCCTAAGTGCCATATCTACATGGGGTTTATACACTTACATGAATACTGACTTCAATACCCCCTGGGCAGCCTGTTCCAATGCTTGGCCAAACTTTCAGTGAAGAAATTCTTCCTAACATCCAATCTAAATCTCCCCTGGCACAACCTGAGGCTGTTTCTTCTTGTCCTGTTGCTTGTTATCTGGGAGAAGAGACTGACACTCATCTGTCTACAGCCTCCTTTCAGGTAGCTGTAGAGACTGGTAAGATCCCCCTTTGAGCCTCCTCTACTCCAGGCTAAACCACCCCAGTTCCCTCAGCTGCTCTTCATAAGACTTGTGCTCCAGACCCTTCACCAACCTCACTGCCCATCTCTGGACACGCTCCAGCACCTCTGTGTCCCCTTGAAGTGAGGGGCCCAAACTAAACACAGGATTTGAGGTTCAGCCTCACCAGTCCTGAGTACAGGGGGGCAATCACTGCCCTGGTCCTGCTGGCCACACTGTTTCTGATACAAGCCAGGGTGCTGTGACTGCTTTGGCCCCCTGGGCACACTGCTGGCCCATGTTCAGCCAGCCATCAACCAGCACCCCCAGGGCCTTTCCCACCAGGCAGCTTTCCAGCCGCTCTTCCCCAGGCCTGTAGCGCTGCGTGGGGTGGTTGTGCCCCAGGTGCAGGACCCAGCACTTCTCCTGGTGGAACCTCATACAATTGGCCTTGGCCCATCAGTCCAGCCTGTCCAGATCCCTCTGCAGAGCCTTCCTGCCCTCCAGCAGATCAACACTCCTGCCCAGCTTGGTGTCATCTGCAAACTTCTGTCAGAGAATAGAGAGGTATTTTTCACATCAGACACTTTCACATTGAAACCACTTGATTGTTCAAAACAAACATAATAAAAACCAACCAAAATCTTTCTTTTGGGGAGGGAGAGGAGGAAACAGGGGATGAGAATAAGAGCCTCTTATTCCATTTTACTCATCTTGGTGAGGAATAAAAGAGTGTAGTCCCGTGCTTAAGACTGAAATATAAATGTCACTTTTTGGCCTCCAGCAAAACAGACCGTATGTCTACACTGCAGCTACTGCAGGTCGCATGAGCAAACCTGAGTTAGGCTTCAACTCCGTGGATGCATGCCACTCCCAGGGCTCAGCACAGACTTACCTCTCCAGCCAGCCACCTCCTTGGGCAGTATCGCTGCAGCACCTAGGGTCTAAGCAGTGCCTAAGCCAGCTCACAGCTTTGTCTCTCCGACCCTCACCAAGGTGAAGAAACAGTGCAAACAGCAAGAAAAGGAGGAAAAGGGACAGTGAAAATGAAAAAAAATCAGTATTCTCTAGAACAAGGGCAGTCATGGCAGCTGCTCTGGGTTAACCAGTAAGCCACAGTTTTAGGACGCTGACTCCCTTTGCTACTCAGGGACATCGGCCCATTGCTCTGACCAGGCTTCCCTGCTTCATTTCTCCTTCCCAGGCATGGCAGAGCAAGCTGTCCTGCATGGTTTCCTCCTGCTGATGCGGTGCAGATCAGATGAAAGCTGAGAGACAGGGAAAAGACAGTGATGGTGGTGAGGAACTCATGAAGGAGAGGAAAGCAGAGTAATGTCTTGGGTGACTCACGCTGGGGTTTCAGCGCTCATCGGTACATGTGGCCACTAGTTACTGCTCCTTCATTTGCAGTATCTGAGGCGCAGGAGGCCATGGACCTCAAGACACATGAGCAGGCGGCAGTGTCTGAAGGCTGAGCCACACCAGATTTAGCACAGTATCCCTCTGTATTTCACTCCACAGGAAGCATCCTTTTCTTACACCCCCCAGGAGATACCAATGGCAGAATAGCCTTTCCTTACTTCTGCTACCTGTCCCCCCCGCCATCCCACTCCCATCAGTTACACCCAGCTCCTCACACTCTTGTCCATCAATTTCTGGTAGAACCCATGCCACATTTTGTCTCCCTCTGGCACTTCTCCAAACATCAGCATTTAACACCCCAGGCAAGTGGCACATCTTATGGTCCTCTTACAGGTGGCTGCGGGTCTGGTGCATGCTCAGCTGCTGCACTTCGGGTGCCTGGAACCGAACCACAGCACTGCCTCCTGCCAGGCGAGTGCAGCAGCTCCTGCACACAGGACCAAGTAAACACAGCAGAGTATTTCGCAGCTATGTGATATGCAGTTACAGGCACAACTGGATTGATGTTAGGGTTATGCCGACACAGAATTAATGGTGTGGTTTGTTACAACAGTCAAAGCCAAATGAGACCCATGTTCCTCCTTCATCCACATAACGTATGGAGTTCCCGGTTTTGGTGGATGTATAATTATTAAGTGGTGATTCAGGTGAAGTTTAGATCCCACACTCTGCTTCCCCACCATCCCCCCTCCCACCCCCTCCAAGTCAGGAAAGTAAACATAGAAAGAACTCCACAAGAAAATTTGAGTATTATGTTTCTATAAGAGAATTTCCAGAAAGTAACAGGTGAGAAATATTAGTGATGCAACATAAATATAATAGGTGAATTTCAGCAGTAAATCACAACCAAGATACCTATGCCTTAGGGTATTAAGATGTGATGTAAACTTGAGAGCTTTATAGACCTCTGATCTGTGTTCCATTACAGGGATCTGAAAGCAGTGTCTCATTAAAACAAAGAGGGGAAATGAAATGACACTTGAGTCTTTATAAAGCTGCTCATTCGGCCACCAAAAAGATAGGTTCTTATCAGATTTCTGATGTAATCATGAGCCTGCAGCAAGAGATCTTGACAGTGAGCTACCGTGCTAAAATCCATACTGAAAAGTTTCTGAGGTCTTTTTATTATTTTTAAGCAGAGGTTCAAACAAACAAAAAAATAACTGGAGGTGGCCACAACCAGGTGAAAAGATGTGTTTCTTTCTAGGACAATAATCCCACTGATTCCAACTGGATACAAAGAAAAACAAATCACCATGAAGAAAATCAGGCACTGGAGCAGGTTGCTGTGCAATCTCCATCTTTGGAAGTTTTCAAGACACAACTGGATAAAACCCTGAGCAACCCGGTCTGATGACAGAGCTGACCCTGCTTTGAGCAGGAGGTGGCACTAGAGATGGCCTGAGGTATCTTTTTACCCACATGTTTTATGTTAACCTGAGTAGGGGGTGATGATCCTGCTTTGTGGTGAATTTTTTTTTTTTTTGACATGTAGAAAGGGATTTTCATTTCTTATTGGGAAAAAAGGAAACCTTTTAAACATTTACATGAAAATGGAAAGTGTAGGAGTGTCAGCTGCACCCATCTGGGCCTTCTGGCTAGGGTGGTGGCTCAGAAGGTGGGAGACCCAGCTTCACATCTCTGCTGCATGACTCAGAGTAGAAGTTTGCATCCTGCATCACTCCATATGGGTTGCAAATGGCACACCATTTGGATCAGTGTTTGCATCAGCTCCCTAACCATCCTTGATATGTTTGTGATCACCATTACGTTTTTGGCTCAGCGAGGCAGCATGGTTTGGGGGGTTAAATCCTGAGCCACCACTGAATCCAGCAGCGGTCAAAGGTGGTACAGTGCCTGCTGTGGCTTGGCCCAGCCTCAGAAGCTGCTGTAACTTGTTTGTGGCCCCTTTTTGTTCACAGGGCAGCTCTCTGAGACTCCACAATAGCCTGAGCAAGTTCACGTTGCTGATTTCTTCCTTCTCCTTAGCATGTACCTGGGATGGCCTGGTTCTGAAAGGTACGCACAGGATAACAGGAGATGTCAGCACCCAGATCAGTTTTGTTTGTGACCTTAGAGCCAGTATACAGAGACTGCAAGGGAGCCCTAAGGGAGGAGCAATGTTTTCAGCATCTCCCTTTGAGAGCCTGTTCAGGGCCTTCGGAGGCTGGCTATGCTGCACAGAGCCAAAAGCTCCCAATGGTTAATCCTGCCTCTAAAACTGTCTCCTTCTGCGGCCTCAAGCACAGTGTTTCACCTCTCTGTTGCAATTTTTTCATCTGTAAAATTGGGATAATGACATTTTACTAACTCGCAGGACTGCTGTGAACTTTAATTAAGGCAGGGTTTGTAAAGTGCTTTAATGAGGGAAAGCACTAAGAATGAGTAGATTATTTGCTTAAACTGGCTGATGCAGAGCTGCCAGACTTGCCCGAATAACTCACGATCTGTCTGTATGCACTACGAACTGTTATTCTTTAGACCTTCAAAGATAAGCGTTAACAGGGCTTGGGCCTTGGGCGGGCAGGGTTCAGTTTGGGAGTGCCTCTTCCTAAGCAGAAGCACTTACATTCACTGCCCACCTTGTTTTTCTGTGTTTTGCAGACAGCAAACAATTCGATTTACCAAAAACCACCTTAAAATGAGGTACAATGCCAGATGGTGGGATAGTTTGCAATACCAAGGACTGAATGCACAATGTCCTTTCTGATCCCCTGTTTCTGTGCATAGGGAAAGCCACAGGGACATACACATTACAGGTAGGAAACTAACTAATTTCTGTACTGCGACAGCAGGTATTACAAGGCAACGGTATTACATGCAAATGCCTTTTCATTAGTGTGTGAACAGGAGTAATGTTTTGCGATGGAGCTGCTCTGCTTTGCTGTCACCACACAGCCACAGACCCTCCTCTGCCCTGGGCTGTAACTCGTGCAAGGTGGCTGAGGCAGAGTTTCTCACAGGGCATCTCTGCAGGGAGCTGCAGGGAGAGGGAAGGGATTGCCCTGCCTGCTTTCGTCAACTCTTCACATGCGCTCAGACTTTACACCACTATTTTCCCTACACTGGGAAGCCAGCCAGCAAGGCTTTGGGCATCTGGCAGTACTCAGCAGAGGGGTGACTATCACCTAAATCTATTCAAATACAGTGTCTCACAGCTCTAAGTCCATCCGGACACTGCCTTTCATTTTGCACCTTGCAGCAGGCAGCGGGTGGTAACTGTCATCCTCACATCTTTCTTCCAGTTCCTTCTCTGCTTTTTGGGCCAGGGAAAGAATTAGCTGCTATGAGCTACACCAAAAAATAAGAGTAAGTGGATGGAGAAAGGCATCCCCATGAGAGTCCGGACTGGGACCAGCACTTCAAATCCGACAGCCAAAGGTAATTCAGGCCCAAGCTGTGCCTCTGGTCCCTCAGGCTGCGGGAGGCAGTCAGTCACAGGGACACTGTGGGGACAATGTGCCTCTCAGTGGGAACCTTTCACCATCCTTCTTCTACACCTACAGAGGTGTAGGTGCCACTGCAGCCTTGCCCAGGGACCGTGGCCTGGCCCCGCTCCCTCCCTGCTCCATCACTGTCTACTTGCATCCCTCAGGAGCATGAGAAAGGACCAGACCCTCCAATTAACTCATCTGGAGCAGTGGTGAGGTCTGGGACTCCATATTCTTCTCTGAGGAAGATTTAATCTGTCTGGCTCTTAATACCACCCCGTTGCTCTTTGATCAAGGATTATTTAAGCTATTATTGAAATATTGTGCTCAGACTTCTATTATGGCTGGTATTCACAGAAACAATACTCCTCTCTAGCTGAGCAAATAATGTCGAGTTGTTTGTTTTAGGCAGAATTCCACATACTCACTTTATGTTACTTTCACACTACTGGTCAGGAACAATACTACTTGTCCAGAGCTACAAATAATTACTGGAAATCATATTTTGGTGACATTTCCTGTGAGCTTCTACAGTGAAAATCTGTTTGCAGCATTTCCAATTCCTAGGCATTTCTTTAGGAATCAGACATCTGACTGGCTTTGGGGTTTTGTATTGTGACGAGTGCCAGACTTCCTCGCTGTGTTTCTGTTCTTTATATTTTAACCAATTTCACAAAATGTCAGACATCTAAATCAGTTTTTCTTTTGTCAGATATGAAAGATTATTGTCTGGAAAGATCAGCAGCCACTCATCTAGTTAAATCCATGCTGTTTGTTTGCTGGTTCTACTATAGACACCTTGGCTCCCAGGTATTCTCAAGGCTAAGCATTAGCGCAATATCTTCTTTTAATTTTTAGGCAAGATTCTTCAGAGCAGTGGATACAGAGTCAGAGCAATGACCACAGGTGAAGACTAATGATTTAAAATGTTTGATGTTGCTGCTGAGTGATGTGGTATACATGGACACACAGTTTCAAAGGAGAGATGCTTAGTCCAGCCTGAAAAATCAAGCTGTTGAAGTGAGCTACAAGTCAGGCAGAACAAATGAGTAGATGCTATTGATAATCACGGATTTAGAGCAAAGTTTCTGTCAAGTTTTTTGTTTATAAAGTGTTCCTGAGAAACACCCTGCTCCCCTTTTTTCTTTGTTTTTAATGGTTTCAGAAAGATGTTTCCAAGATACAGGAAGAATAAGAGAATACGAAGAATAAGAGAACTCCAACTGCTGCCCCGCTTAACAGAGATCAACACTTGTTGAGATTCATCATGCATTTGAAAACTGTTGTGTGGTAAATAACCCAAGTTATTGTTTGCTAGTCCAATTAGGCATTTTAATTAAACTATGCAAAGTTCAGTGCTGCTGTGAGTTTTTATATCCGGGTTTTAGTTCATTTTATTTTATAATTTTTGGGTGCCATCAGACAACAGAAATCTAGCTGAGAAAAACAAAGGTGTCTGCACATTGGCATAACAAGCGAGTAGCTCTCAGACGTTCCAGTCACTTCTCCCTGCACAGCCAAGCCAGATAAAATTGCAGATCCTATCATTAGCAAAGGCATGCAGTCCATTCCTCTGCCACAGGCACACTCCTGGCTGTGTATTTACTTCTGTTTCCTTGTGACCTTCACCTAACCTTCAAATCTGGCCAGAATACTCTTATGGGATCTGGGCCCAGACTGATGTGAAAGTTTTGTTACATAAACTAGCAAAGACCAGAAACAGACTGAGGGAGGGGTGCACGTGAACTCTGTTCATTCCACCTAAAAAGGCAAACTGAAGTATACCTAAGCTGTAGTTGCTTTGCACTTGACAAAAGAGCCTACTGTTCAAGCACACCCTTCACTCGACAACGTCTTGCTACATCTATTCTTGTGCTTGTGGGAGAGAAGGAAGAGGAGAACGGTAACTCCTCTACGTCCACACATGGCAATCCTTCCCCTTCACACAGGAGCAAGAGCGACCCACACAATACCTTCTTCCTAAGCAGCGCCGGAGGGAAGCAGAGAACCAGCCTTCCCAAGCAGAGAGGTCTGACGCGCTGGTACATCCTGGCATGCTGTTTTCAGGATCAGCACGGGCTTCGAGCTAGCAACCGACTAGGCTGGGAGAGTGCAACCCTTCCTTTTCCCTATGCACAAATAATGCTGTTTCTGAACCAACTAAAAATGACTGGCCACCCTGTTCGGCAAGCAACATGACCATGATGACTCCTCCTCCGCTTGTAGATGGGATATCAGATCATGCTCACCTCAGGATCGATGGAAGAAATAGTGATACAGCTCCCTACAGGCACAGGGGTAGGACAGACTCCCAGCTCTCCTGATGCTTCTGAGGAGGGAAGACTAGTGTAGCTTTAGCTCCCTTGCATGCTGCTACAACAACACCAGGTGGACATGGGGGAGAACAGAAAAGCAGTCCTATATTTCTTTGATTTTATTCTTTGGAGCTTTATTCTTTTCTTTGCCATGTTCATATTGTAAGATTAGTTTATTTTATTATTTAAAATATTATTTGATTATTTTCTTTTGATTTATTTTGAAATCTATTTTTAATGATTTTTAATTTTTTTTCATTTTGAATGATCTTATACCTCCAAATGCCTCCTTCAAATATCTCTGTTTTAGGAAGACCAGAACGGGGGGCCCTTTTCCTGTTGTAATGTGTTATGTTAGATAACCCTGCAGCTTATGAGTGAAGAGCCAGGTTTCAGGCTGGCAGTGAGGTTCTCATCAACTGCTGATTGAGATTTGTAAAATTATACATTAGCTGATAGCTGAGATCTATAATTGCGCTATTAACTATGCCTGCCAAAGGAGGCAGTAGGAAGACTCAAGCCAGAAAGCCAAATGCAGGCCACTGTTGGTGCGATCATTAGCTCTGTCCTGCATCAGCTTTTAGGATGGACTTTACCTGGGGCTACACTTCAAGGCCACTAACAGACACCCGCAGCCCGGCTGCCCACCTGCCATGATGTACTCCTGCTGGGGAAAACTCACCGCTGGTGTCTCACAGGTTGCAGTGTCTGCTCCATCAGTGGTTTTACTCTGCAGTAAGGCTATTTATGATCTGGACTGTGGCTACCGCCCTGCTCACCCTTTTCCCCCACCTGCTGCAGAAGCAGCCAGGGAGCTTTTCTCACCCCTTCTGACACTTGCTTTGTATCTCAGAGTGGGAGGTATTACCCCTGGACGGCTCCCAGCTCTCCCAGTTGGCTGGGCAGGGCTCCAGTTTGAGATCCAGTTTGGGATTGCTGCCAGGCTTATCTTATCTGTGGAGGGTTTTTTGCCTGAAGCCAGGCCTGAAGGGGTTTCGGTCCTCAGGAGTGAGTGGGATTTTTTTGGTCTGACTTTTCGCCAGAGGAGGCTATATTGCTTTGGGTTCCCTTTCTTGCTTTTATGTAAACAGCTCCGTAGTCTGTGTAGATGTGTCTTCAGGCAGGTATAGGTACACTTTAGGAACTGAATAAATACCTCAGCTACACATTTGGTCTTGGTGAGTAGGGAGTTACTTCACCATGCAAGGAGATGGCCCTTGTTATGTAGATAGATAAGTGGCAGTTCTCCAGAGCTACATCTCGGTTCTAGCTTACATCTGGCAATGCTCCTATCCGGGTTATCTGAAGCCTCTAAGGTGCTTGAAAAATTCAGAGTTTTTATCCTTATGAAAAACTCAGATTTCCACGATTGGGCCAGAGAAGGAATAAAATGCATGCTTAGTTTCAGCCTTCGATGGAAGGGTGATGTGCAAGAGGCCATGGCACAACGTTAAGAGAGAGGACAGGGACACTCTGAGAGAACCAGGCTCTAGGTAAGGCTACGCACAGTCCCATTTCTTCTGTTGCCCTTGGTAAATAAAATGGGATCACCTTTCCTCCCCATGCCTAAGCAGGTCTTTCACGGACACTGACTGGCTGAGGGGGCCAGGTGCATTCATTCAAAACACAATTTTCTAAGAACTTGGACTTTCAAAGAACTTGTACATCAACAAGTAAACACTCATCTCTGTCCCCATTATTTTTATTTTTGTTTTTTAACCTGAGAGCTGAGTCTTCCTCCCACAGTGAAGGAACCCTTGGCAAACTCCTGCTTGGGAGCCCAGCTGCTCCTACTATTAGCTTGCACCATTAGGCAAATGCAGCTCTGGTGTTCCCACACTCTGGAGAGGGACTTGATCCCAGCTTCCCACTGTATCCAACAGCTGCCTAGAGCCTGTGCTCTGTCACCACTGAAGACTGGATCACTGTGATCAGCATTTGCCTCTGCTTCTGTTTGAACCTGGGTTTTGCTAGCTGCTGTCACTGGATGTACTTGTTCCAGCTCTGTATTTAAGAGTCTCTCTGCTCCAGTTTTCAAATGCAATAAAACATCAATTGCTGAGAATACACATCAGCTGCTAACATTTAAGAGAGATGGTGAAAGCAAGATTTTAATCGTAATGCTTTATCTCCATGTCTACATGTAAACCTAATTCAGTAACTTTCTGTTTACTTTTCTGGATAACTTTATAAACCTGCTCAGCAGTTTCAAAAGACATTGAGAAGCCACAGACCCCTGTTTTTTTCATTTTTAATTTAATTTCCCAGCAACCTGAGAAGACATTAGAGCTCCTGGCAAAAGGTAAGCAGTCCATTTCTCCACATTCAAGAGACATACCAGTAGCATACTGCCACTTGTTTCCACTCAGGTCAAATGCAATATATTGGCTCTGGTTCTCCATTAAATAGCATACCAGCCTGAAGACCCTGGGGCTTGAATGTTAGGTGGTTCCAGGTCTGATAGACCCTAATGTGTGGCTTGATGGTCCTGGGATAAGTTTTGTACAACTAGTGCCCTGACTGAGATGGTATCATGGTGCTATAGCCCTGCGGAGGATCAGGTCTAGGAGATCTAAGATCTCCCTTTTTTTCCCACCTCTCTTCAAATTGCCCCCTCACTTGCCAGCACACAGGGGGGAGCAGCCAGTGACCCCGGCTGCCCACCTTGCAGCCCCCATGTCAGTGAAGCAGCTCAAAACCCTCCCTGCCTTTCCCTGATCCTCTGCATCACTCTGCGCAGGGCAGCCGCAGGGGACAAACGTTTACAGCCCAGCCTATTTTCCCTTTTCATTTTGCTCCTCTATGATAGTGAGAATACTTAAATACCCCAACAGAAAATATTTATGGTTGCCTACCTATTAGTACAATTTTTTTACGCTTGCCTCCAAAGCTGTAAACATGGGAATCAAACATCTGTTGTGCTTTCAGCAGGAGGAGGAATTACAGTGAAATACAACTACTGACATCTTCTTTATTTCTGGCTTGGATTTTTTTTCTTTAATTGCTAAGAGTTTTAACACAGTGCTCTTACACACAATATAAAAGAACTTACATTTAAATAGGCTTACAATTATTTTCACTATATATTAATAATTTGGATGACACATGCCTTACTCTTTCATGAGCTGCCAGGGTAAAAAAATCCTGCCTAGCCCAGCAAACTTCTCTCTGCATGGCTTCACACCAGCAAACAAGAAAGGAATGCTCCCCAAATCTCCAAGCTTCACCTAAAGCCACCCAGCGATTTCCCCATGTCTGCAAGTGGTCCCAGCTATCAGGCTTTAAGACAGATGTTTTCTGCGCTGCAGCTGTTAGAAGTGTTCACATGCTCAAACTTGTAAAGGGGTCAGGCCAGTGCGTTTGAAACGTATCTGCACTCAGTCAACTAAGTTCAGGTGTGGCTGAAAGCATGCCAAGTATTTCGGAGCAAATACCTATGGGGATTATTGTTCTTATAAAAAGTGAAGGTGTGTAAATGGATTTGTTAATTTCAGGTAGAATTCTCTTTATCAGTCATGCTTGTTTTTAGAGTGACTTGATTTTTTAGGCATAATTCTTGTGTGCTGTAACTTGGACTACACTTAAGGGAAATGTAGGTAACCAAAGAAATAGTTGTTTCTGTCTTTTCAGCAATGTGTTATAATATTGCCAAAGATATAAAGCTTTCTTATGAAAATATAATTTAAACATTTATTTATAATAAAGTATTGAGATACTTATGACATTAATCTTTTTTTTTCCCTAACTTGCCCTGATCAAGATGTGGTACCCAGCACTTTGCTGTATGTCATTATGCAACCATGCCTTCTGAGCAGAACCAGTTCTTCATCAAATGCCTTTCAATGTTTGTTTTTTTAGAGAAAACATGTCTTTCTGTATCACTGTCTGACTTTGAAAGATCAGGAAAACAAATTAATTTCTTTGTGTGCTTGGGACTCACTGCCTTTCCTCCTGAAGAAATTCACAGGATACAAATTTCTTTCCAGTGATGTAAGGAGGATCTTTCTGCATGCTCTGGACAGTCTACATTACTTCATTTTTTGTTTTGGGAAAGGGCTTCTGCAAGCCTGCCAGCTTTGCCCAGTGACTCCGACTGGTAAATTGTCATAACCATGGGAAGATCTCAAGAGAAAGATGAGAGGAACCCTTTTCTACCCTCAGCAGCATCATGGCTCTTTCTGTGGTCTAAGCATCTCTCCACCTTACACTGCCATCATCTGACAGAAGATCTAGAAAGAATAAAAATCCTGTTAAATAAAAATGTGTTAATGTGACAAGAGAAAGAAAAGAGCCTCAGAAGAACATTAAAGAGCATTCCGAGGCCATCATTCCAAAATGGCATAGGACAGCGTGCATAGCGCAGTGCAGGGCAATAAGAAGAGGAAAATGTTGGTCAAGAAGGAACCTCTGTCAGCAGTATATATATGTACCTATTAGTATTTGATGGAGGAAGGGGAGGAGAAGGATTCAGAAAAAATGCCTTCAGCTGGTGCTGTACTTCTTATGAAACAAAAATCCCACAAAGTCAGTAGGAAAGCAGCATGTCAGAAAACTGAAGTGATCAAGTTGCTGTTAAGTCATTTAACATCTTTAAAATATTTTTCCCCTCTAGGTCATATATTATGAAGAGATACTGCTCTCCAACCCTAACATGGATTTTTACTGAAAAATAAATTTGGATTTGTATCTGACAATAATTTTTGGAAGCTGAAGTTCATATATACACAACAGAGGACTGTACATTCCCCATCGATGTGCCATGTGACAGAAATGAAAGGCCATGCTGTGGGGTGAATAAGTGATTCAGCTCTCCTTTGATTTTTCTCTTACGAACATCAATGCAGATTCCACTTGTGCATCAGTTTCTTGTTCAATGGGAAGTACAGGGTGTTACTTCATTTTATACTCCGGTTATCAGACAGATAGAGACTACATTTTAATTAATACACATTTTATGTTCTAAAATGAGCGGTTTGCTGTCTAGGAAAATGCTGTTTCTAAAAAACAACAGTTACAGAACATTTCTACTTTACAAAGCAACTTTGTAACAATTCAGCAGTTGGGTTCCACATCCCCCAGATTTCAGCAAAACCTGTGCTAGATAATATAAATTTACAAATTGGAAAAAAAAAGATTGTATTGTTCTTTTAAATATTTTTTTTAAAACTAGTGGCTTTGATGATTCAGTCTTTCAGTCCTGATTTTTCCTTCCTGTTTTCTTGTTAATGGTAGACACAGGACAAACAAACTGACTTGGCAGCCGTGTCAGTGGCTGTATCTTTTCCCTTTTTGTTCCCTTAGAAATAAATTTCTTGACTTAACTTTTCATTTGTTGATTAGTTTGTCTCCAGCAAGTTCCTCCTCTTGCAAGTACAGCACCCTGTCCTTCTTCTGTCCCTTGTTCTCTGACTCTGAAACAGTCCAAGGGATGAAGCGTCCAAGTCTCCACATGAGGAGAGGATCCCCATCCTGTTGTAGGCTTAATGACTTGGCCATGGAGTAAAAGCTCTTGAGCATCTTACTTAAGCTTCTTTTAATTATTGAATCTAATCTGATGTTTATTCATCATAACTGTCACCTTTGTTTTATTTCTAGAATGATTTTCAATATATGATGATGATTTCTAGCAGCTTTTGCAACCAGTTCATTGTCCCATCGCACCCATACAAGGTGCCATTCAGCATTGCTGTATCAGTCAAAGGGATCTTTGTTGCAAAATTCAGATCTTAACTAATTTCTGCACAGCACAAAAAGGTATGGATATCTCATTTCAGTGGAGATATAATTAAAAGACACATAATTACTGTTAGAGAATATTTAAAGGAAACATTAGTGTTTCAGCATGCGATATTTGTTTATAGGTAATATTCTGAGCAGTCTTCCAGGTTCCCCTAAGATTAAAGTCAAAACAGTTCACCAGTGGAAAGATGCTTTGATTTTTCAGCTGAGCTTCTGATACCTTTGTAATTTAACACAGCACTGAAAACATTTTTAATGCTGCATTGAGGTCAGTACAAACCTGATAAAATCCTCACTAAAGGAAAGAACATCCGATTAAGTCATATTGAACCTGCTTATTAGATGGACACGAGGCATTGCAAAGTGTTCACTCAGCAAGAAACATTTTATTTCTGTAGATTTTCTAATGGAAAGGGTTTTGCTCTTACACCTTTATCAACAGACCTCTCTGGATATACTAGAACAGCTCTTTGAGTGGACACCCTTATTCTGGAATAAGTTACCTTTTTATTTACTCCAACAGGAAAAATCTTTTTGTTTTGTTTTGTTTTTCCAGAATAAGGATTAACATGAACAGCAATAGCTACCAAAATTCATGCCTACTGCAACACTGGTATTATTCCAAATACAAAAGTATTACATTTCTTTCCTAATGCAGTTATTTTGTAACACTTGGAGGAGATAGTTGATGTATTATAAAGTAAAGCCCTGACTACCTAAGATTGTGTGGTACCTTCCACAGAAATACATCCACGAGCCTCAGCATCGCAGCCATGTGATTTGTGTAATAACTTCCTGCCTATCCAAATTCATATTTCCATTACAATTGTATAAGAGAGATTCTTAGTATTTTTCTCTGCTGTTAAATAGCTGCTACATTTCAGTGTTGATGAAATGGTTCTACATGTAATTTTTCTTTTTTTTTTTTTTTTTTTTTTTTAATGAAAGTGCTTTGGGATCTCTCTAGCTAAAGGATGGCACAGAAATGCAAATTATCCTTAGCTGTGTAACTCCAAATTACCTTTGCATTTTATTCTTGATCTACATCTGTGTATAAAGCAATCCTGAAAAACAGTGACATCATATCTGCTCATATGACTGACATGCTTTTAGGGAAAACAAACAGAACTGCCAACTGCTACATGAATGCTGTAATCCAATGAACGTTCATGCTGAAAAGTATCCCCTTTAATGATTTTTTTTGACAAAACAATTTAATTTCATTTATAAGTTTAGAAAACAAAACTCAACAAACTCATATCTGAAAGTGTGAGTGAATGATCTGAAAGTGTGAGTGAATGTACAGCATAACTCAAGTTTCTCACCCCCCTTTATTAACACAGACATTTGCTCTTTGAATCCTTTAAATGAGTTTTCTTTAGTAACGACTGTAAGAAAACACATCCTTGCAGAAGCTTGCAAAATATAAGCCTGTAAGTTACTCAGTAAAGATAACAGTTCTTCAAAACTGCAGAAAAAGAAACTCCAGCTGCACACAAATTAAATTTAGATCACTCCTTTGCAGATAGTGAAATCCTGGCAGGCCAGGAACAATCCATAAATGTGATTGCAGTGACAAAAAGTAAAACAAGAAAGAGGTCTCCGATGTCCAGGCGCACCCAGTGTGGGAGAAGTCTCTTTATGGGACTGTCAGTGGTTAGCTCTCATTCCCTATTAGGTGGCTGCCTCCATTACAAAGCTTTCAAAAAGCAACAAGACAAGATTTGAACAAAAGCAAAACCCTGAACGAAAGGGCAAGAATGGAGTGCTTGTCACACTTTTATTCGGTTATTTAGCCATGAGCAGCAATAGTGCTTCCAACAGTTACAGATCCTCCTTCGTGCTGCTACTACACAAATGTCAGTAAGGATTTTGGTAAATACTCTCCCATTTACACACTGCTTAGCATTACGGCAAAGCCATCAGTAAGGCTGGTTACTCGCAGGGATTGCTTCCAGAACTGTGACATGGGTCATTACAAATTGCTCACCTAGGTGACCACCTTTCCTGTGGTAGCCATCAAATCATGACTCCCAGGAGACTGGAATACTCCATGGGAGGTAGATGTTGCAGTGGAGGGCTATTTTGATAAATATTTAAAAGTAATGACTTTACAGCACAGATGAGGACTGCTGCAGTTTCTGCTTGTGTGTCTCATTGGAAAGCAAGCAAGTAGTAGGCACTCTGATGAGGGACTGCAGGACAGAGGTACCAGCAAATCAAATCACTTTAGGGCTTGTCAACTTGAAAACGAAGAAAGGATGTAGATGGGTGGAATGTAAAAATACAAACAAATAGTTTAAATACCTCTCAGCTTGCAATAAATGTATCATAGCATCCTCAGTTCCCACAGTTGCTCAAGGCTCTTGTTTCAGGGCTAAAGATAGCTCTGCTGGTAACATGAGACAAAATAATGGTGGAATTGTTTTACTCCAAGAAAGGCTGGGTCTCCTAACGAACCAGCTTTATTTCCTCCCACCACCAGCTCCTTCCAGAAGATCTTTTACCATAAGCATTATCTCATATTGCTCAACATGAGGTTTAACAGGACCTCAGCATCTCTGTGGCAGTTCTGTACACACAGCACTGCCTCTGGGTTATGGCCACTGGCTTGTATCATGTGTGCTGCTAGTGCAAGTCAAGCAAGCCTAGGTCTATGCATTTTAAAATATCAGACTTCTGTTATCATGACAACAGATTAAAAAGACAAAGGGCTGAAGTCTCACAGATGAGTAAAGAAGCTTTTTAGTGCTGCAAAAGACTCGCTTGGTTTTCTGCCAGCCCAGTCCCAAGTGATGCCAGACCTCCCTTCTACCCCACTCTCCTTTGCACCAGGGTTGCTGTAGCTCTTTCAAGAGACAACAGTATTTCTGCTGAATTTCCAACCTTTAAGATCATTTGCGTTGCTTACAGTATGCAAACAAGCGTACTGTGATATCTTCACAGTGTTCAAAGCACAGAAAGAACCCCAAGGTATGCTGCACCATTCCAGGATCTGAAAGAAAACTCAAGTTCTGCCCCTAGCGCAAAAAAAAAAACCCAAACCAAAACAAAAACCCCAAACCATAATCTGTAATAAGTGTCTACTCTTCATTGTGAATAGCAGCAGGCAAAGATCAGCACCTTTCCACTCCGTTTCTATAAAAGCTCTTTTATGCAGCTATACAGTGCAGAAGGGCTGCAGATGCATCCCTGCCAAAGATCATGCAGTTTAGTGTCAGTCTTGGCTGATGTGACACTTCAAGACCTGATCCAGTGCATTGAATAAACACGGGAAAGGATGCAGAAGCAGCAGGCAGTTACCTAATACTGTCAAGTCTCAATAAAAAATGACAAGCTGAGACATTTTGGCAGGCTTTCGGAATACCTAATAGGACAATGCTTGTGTAAACCGGCCTAGAAGTAAGGTTAAAGGAAGTAAATCCATAGCAGAAAAAAACTTTAGAAGCAGCAAATTATTTCAGTCCAAAGCCCCTTTGATCGTATCTGACCATAGAGTGGCAGAATTAGTCCCGCTGATTGTTTTCATGAGACATGATTCATGTCCAGTATTTTATACACCGCAGTTCAGAAGTGTTCCCACCCGAGCCAGAATACATAAAGGTTTAACTTATCGGCGGCGCGACTGTGTGAGCGAGTATACCTATGGATTTGCTATGGCATTTATAAACCCGTATTGCTTCCACACTTACAGCTGCGGAAAGGGAGCGAGACCCCGGGGTGTGTGTGAGCGTGTGTGTGTGTGTGTGTGTGTGTAGGGTTGTTTTTTTTTCCACGGGAACACGTTAGTTTCCCCAAACCACCGGACCGCGCCGGCGGCAACGCAGAACGCGGGAGCATTTCAGGGGGACACGCCAGGGACACGGGCGGCGGCGGGAGGGGAGGGGGGAGGCGGTGCGGTGCCGTGACCCCCCCGCCCCGCGGCGGGACACGCCGCTTCGGCCTCCCCGGCACAGGCGAGCCGTGTCCTCCCGGCTGCGCTGGGGCTTGTCCGTTCTTCAGCCCTCGCCGTTTTTTATTTCGCGATTAACTTCCCCCATCCCCTCTCCCGCCCGCCCGAAGGGGCGGGAGCGGCAGCCCGGGGCGGGGGGGACGCGGGGCGGGGGCAGAGCCTCCAGCTCGGCGCGCAGGACGGGCCGCCCCGGCGCGGAGCGCGGCGCCCCCAGGCCACGGGCCCGGCGGAAGGCCCAGCCGGGGGAGGCCCCGCGCCCCTGCCCCGCCGCCGCTCCTCTCCCCTCCCCGGCCCGGAGGCGGCGGCGAGGGCCAGCCACCGCGCAGACGCCGCCTCAACGGCCGGCGCGATCGCCGCGGCAGTTGTTGGAGGCGCCGCGGGGCTCAGCGCTCCCCCCCGCAGCGGGGCGAGCGGGGCTGAGGGGCAGGGGGCCGGCGGGCTGAGGGCGAGCGCCCCGGCCGCCGCCACCACCACAGGTGGCCTCCCGTCGCCCGCCTCAGCAGCGCCCCCTGCCCGCCGCCCGAGCTCGCCCACCTCGGCGGCGGCAGGAGGGGCCGCGGCGCGGCCCGCCCCGCCGTGCCGGTGGCGGGCGGCGCTGCAGAGGGCGGAGCGGTCGGTCGGGGCGGGCCGGGCCGGCCGGCTCCCGGCGCGGGCCGGCTCCCGGCGGGCGGCGCTGCTGCGTTGCTCTGGGAGGCGGCGCGGGGCCGGGCGCGGAGCTGCGGGCTCGGGGGTGTGAGCGGCCGGGCAGGGCGCCCCCAGGATGCTGCGGTTCCTGCGCAGGACCTTTGGCCGGAGATCGATGCAGCGCTACGGGCGAGGAGCCGGGCGCGGAGCCGGGCGAGGTGGGCTCGGCGGCGAGGGGGACGAGCGGGACGGGGGGCTACGAGGAGCCGCCGCCGCCGGCTCGGGAGGCTTCCCCTCCTCGCCGCACCCCGGAGGAGTCGTGCACAGCGCCGGAGCCCCCGTTCACATCCCGGCGGCCGGCGGCAGTAAGCCGGTGCTGCAGTGCCGCGTCCTCCTCCTGGACGGGACCGAAGTCAACGTGGAGCTGCCGGTGAGTAACGCGCGCTTGCCTCCCCTGCCTGCAAAACAGCACTTGCATCTGCCCTCTCCCCTCCTCCGCATCGTCGTCGTCGTCCCCTTCGGTGACAGGTCCCCGCGAGTGCCCCCCCCGCGGCTGCACGACATGCGCCGTTCTCCGGGCAAGCCCAGCTAGTTTTTTCCTCCCCACCGCGGGCGTCCTCGCCGCCGTAGCTGCCTGCAAGCACCTGCTGCCAGGTGCGCGGAGTGCCTCCCCGCCATGACCGCCTCTCCGCTCGCCCCCCGCCCCCTTCCCGCCGGCTGCAGCCTGCTGCGTCCCTCATCCCTTCCCCCGGAGCCCCCGTGGAGGTGGGCGCCTGCTCGCCTCCCCCCTCGCAGCCAGAAAACAGCCCCCTGCAGCGTTGCTTTCGGCGGCGTCTCTCCCAGGAGGGGCTGCCCCTGCGCTGCGGGGCGCTGCCTGTGTGTCGCCCCGGCCGGGGGTGGGGGGGCTGCCCGCAGACCCCGCCCGACGGCACCGCTGGCCTTAGGAGCACCACGGCGTGCCGCGGGGGCCGGAGCCGAGCCTCTGCGGGGGAGCGGTGCCTTTGGCCTCGCTGCGCCCCGGCTTGCGGCCGGCGGAGGGGCGGCTCCCAGCCCCGCAGCACCTGTGGCGCCGGCGGGAGAGCGAGGCGAGGCCAGCCGTGAGGCGAGGCCGCGCTGCGCCTGCCGCGGCAGGGGTCTGCGGGGGCACCGCCTCTTTATTTCTTGTTTTCTAACGCCCCCGCCGCCCCCCTGCCGGCGGGAGATGAGCGGGGCTGGCCGAGGGGCCTCGCTCGGGTGTGTGACGCGGAGCCGCGCACGGCCCGCGTTGCCCTCCGCCCGGGGGGGCAGCCTGAGGCGCTTCTCCCATCCCGGGCCAGCGGCCGCCCCGTGCGGGCCGCCCCGCCCGGCTGCTGCAGGGCCGCGGTCCCAGGTAACCCCTACGGCTCCGGGGCAGGGTCCGCCCGCCCGCCCGCCCTGCAGTCCCTGGCCCGGGGGGCGGCCCGGCCCGGCCGTGAGGGGGCGGCGGGGCCGTCAGCGCCTCAGGCGGCGGCGGGGGCCGGGGCCGCGGCTCGGGCGGGTGCGGGGCCGGGGCCGGCGCTGAACTTTTCCCCCTCCCGCCGCCGCGCCTGAGGAACGAGGAAGGGACGGTGCCGGCCAGCGCGGCTCTGCGTGTGTTTGTGTTCGCCTGCTCTGAAGCCCGGCCGCGTTTGTGAGTCTTTCGGCACCCCCAGAGCCCGTTGCGTGCCCTTTTACCTCTCTTCAAGGAAACTGCACCGTGTATATTACTAACGTACAGAGTCAGGGTTTGCCAGACGTTCGTTCCCCGCAGCTACTAAATACTCGACACCCGTCCTCTGTTGCTGACCTTCCCCGCCCCCCCGACGCCCCCCCCCCGCCCTTCTTGAAAACCAAATTTCTTGTGGAATAGTGTCAGAGTTCATCATATTTGAAAAATATTTAATCTTCTACCCGAATAATCACCAGCCATTAACAGTTGGTCTGCAAAAGCAGGTGGGGAAGCTTACCATTAATGAGTGAAACAACCTGATAAATTGTGCACTACTTCATTCTCTGGGAGTGTAAAAAAGTGTTTTTTTCAGAGTATCTTTTGAATCTTGTTAGGTGTTTTTCATATTAATAATTATTTGTGTACATTGGCATCATTTCACTAAAACGTGGAATTTCACAACCCTATGGTTTCTGCTTGAAAGAAACTGAAGAGATGGGGTGAGACTCTTACAAGTGAAATTAGAAGCATGTGAATGGAGCCACCTAGAGATACTTGCTGCAGAACTGTCAGGCCTCCCTTGCCTTAAAGACTAGATCACGCGTTTCCAGATATTTGAAATGCTAATATATTTCCTCCCCTCACATCTCCTTCACAAGTTGCTGCAGTCCTCCTAACATTTCTGCACAAATCTTTTCTAAAGACTTGAATGTTATCAGCATGCTACGGATTTACTTACAGAGGTCTGTGTAGATAAGCTCAGTAAGTATTTTGCTTAAGGTTATACTTCCTCTGATTTATCAGAGTTCAGCTTTTGCTGTAGAGCCTGTTTAAGATGGTCTGTGGTTTTGAAGCATCAGAAAATGAGGTAATGGCACTCTTCTTAGTCCTTGAGTTTTGAAAGTATATGGAAGTACCTGCTTGGTCCAGTAAAGAAACTGTGGAGCACTCTTGCTTGCATTTGACCTCCAAATGAAGCCTAGACTGCCAGTGTTTTCAGAATGTGAACTGCACAACGTGGTGGTTGTGGTTGATTTGTCCAAGGATAGGGTAGGAAGTTGGTATTTTTTTCCATTGAAATTCCTAGACTGGTGGAGGACTCTGGAGCACGTAATAACTGTCAATATGTTGAGCATTAAAAACTGTTCTGTTGAATTACGTATCTTCCTCGTGCTTTTCCCCTTTCTTTCACGGAAAGTAACACCCACACTGAGAGTCAGAAAAACTGAAAGAGGCGTTGCACCATTTATAAAGTTGATCAGTAAAGTTTCTCTCAGCTTTGCAGCTCTAGATTTTATGGGATTGGGGCCTGAAGCAGAACATGCTTCAATACTCCAAAGCTGTGGTACAGGACTGTATTCAGTGGTACATTCGGTGATACAGAATGAATTCAGTAGCATCTTTTCCATTAAAAAAAAAAAAAAAAAAAGCTTATGGTGGTTTCTTTCCATTTCAGCTCAAGTTTTGTTGAAAGGGAGGGCGTGTGGGCTTTGTCACCAGTGAGCAGTTTACCCATGAAGTCAAATTTGTAGATAATTGCAGAGGACTTCACTGAGCTGCTGGCTGTGTTCACAAGCACTTTTTTCAGGAGATACTGGCATCTGTAAAATGTGTTCTTTTTACTACCTGCAAACATTACACCCCAGTTGTCTTTCCAGTGGAAAATAGGAACTTGTTGGTATTAGGATATGGTACTCTTCCAACTACAACTTTTTAGGCTAAGACTTCACTAGAAGTAACTGAAAGGTTTATTAGATTTTGAAGATGACAGGATGTACTTGTTTGTGTGGATGAATGACAGAAAAGACACAACTGAGGGAAAACTTTAGCTATATGTGTAGAAAAAAAAAGTTTCAGTTTTTTTTGTTGACTTACTGTGTGGGATTTTTTTAGTATTCAAGTAAAACTGAAACCCTGAAACTTTTGTCCAGGTTAAATGTATCGGGTTCTGCCGCAGTGTTTTCTCATATGTGAGGGCTGATGCTGGTGTTGGAAAAAGAAATCCTATATCGGTAGGTTGATAACTGTCTTTGGGTTAACGTTATCATTTATGTGATAGTATCTGTATTAGAAACAGCAAGCACATCTGGTAAGCTCCTGTCTGCTCATGGTGATAACAGAAGCATAGATCTACCCTGATCCCCAAGTCCTTCCTTAGCTTGTTCTTCTCTAGGCTGTATAGCAGTATTGTGACCAGTCACGTTTTTTCTTGTATGCATTTCCACGCTCACTTCCTTCTGGGGCGTTTGCACTTTATTCTTTTTGCTGCATGTCCTCTGCCTTCAGACTACTGCATCTGCCAGCCTGCCCTCCTATGGTGCTGTGTAGTCTTTCACTTGTAGGTGTTCTCTACCTTTCCTGAACTTATTTCCTGCCCATACAGATGTCAACATAAAATTGTTCTGAGCACTGTAGATACCCCTGGATAACCGTTTCTATACTCAGCTTCTCCATGAAATTTCAAGGATTGCTTAATGATGCGGGCTTTTTTGTTCACTCTTAGAGCAAGAATCGTGTACTTTGAAAGTATTCTTTCTAAATAGAATAATGCACTGGATGGCTTTTTAAACCCACGAGTTCCTCAGGGCCCTGTATTGAATGTGAGATGCTATTAAGGTTGGATCTGTTGTATAGGAGTGAGTGGCAGTTGACCGGTTCTGTTGCTGTGGGGTGATTTCCCATGGGAAGGGGAGCATAAATGGTGTCATTACTTCCTCTTGACCTGACACCACATCTCTGTACATCTGAAATCTAGTTATAAGAACTGACACATGGAGAAAAATACTTAGATGAGAAACCGTCCTTTCCTCCTTCTCACATAGGTATCAGTGTATTTTTTACCATTGAGAACCTGTTTAGTACCTTTTGTGTTGCATCTTTGCTTGCATTGGAGGCTGTTACTTGTTTAGAGTGTAACTCAGCTGTAGGTAGGTTGGAAGGCCACTTGCCTACTGCTGTCAGAACAGTCTTGCCTCTGTTCTTCTGGAGGACTCATGCCTTTTAACGAAAAAAAAAACCTGGTTATGGTTGATGCTGTGTTCTTACATAAAAATGCAAGGAAAGAGCATTGACATTTACGCAGTGGTGATGATGCCTGCTAGTTAACACGTAAATGGAACAGTCTATAAATGGTGCTCAGATGAGGCCAAAAAGCCAAACTTTTGTTGACTTTAAGACATGGTTGCTGGCATTTCTAAAAACTGAGTCTCCTACTTTTTAGTTCAGTGCATCTTACTAAAGCTTTAAGGGAGGATATATGAAAGATAGCTATTCAGTGGGGCTGTCCAGAATAGCAGGAATTGATATCTCTCTTCTTAATGCCACTGAAAATAGTATTCTGTGTAAGCTGGGGGAGGGCAGGAGGGGAATGACTTGGGTTTGTGTAAGCGGGATGCAAAAGAGGGATCCTCATCCTGCAGAGCAGATAGAGGATACTTTAAATTTTCTGTGACATGAAGCCACAGCAGTCAACATGTTGTCTGTCATAAATACTCCATCCTAAAAATCTTCTTGCTCTGATAAATTTCTGTGCTGCTATGAACGTCATTAGAAAGACCGGTGTGATGTATTAGCAAGTAGGTGATGTTTAATGGTTAAATTAATGAACAAGGCAAATATAACTCCTCAAATCTATGAATTGTTTTCAGATGGATAGCTTTTGCATTATTTCTTTGCCTTCCTTTTGGTCTGTTTTAATAATTGTTTTGGCTGCTATGGAAACACTTCAGGACAGGGATAGTAAATGTTCTTCAGTACCGTTTTCTAATCTCTAGTTACCTATGCATTGTATCCTTTTTTTGTTGGAGTAACAAGAACATAACAAAATTTGCTGTCTGGCTTCTATGCTTACATTAAATGTAAATGTTAACTCTTGTGTAGTCATGTCTATCTTGTAATTATTGGTTAATATATTTTTGACCTGATAAAGTTAGAAATTTCAGGAGAGAAGTAAAACTCATTTTTTTTTTTTTATCACACATGTTTTTCTAATGATGTTTCAGGAATAGTAATTCTAGAGAAATGCACTAATATGCATGTAGACACTTAGATTTAAGTCATTCTCTGGAGTCTCCTAACTGAGGAGTTAGTCCCCACCCAAATAGATATATTACATCAGATGGGGAACATGATTTTTTATTAATTCTTTAAACCTTTTATCACTTAAAGTGAAATTGATAATATGCCTTTATGCAGAAGTTACCTTTCAACAGCATAAAATTAGAATACTTGCTGGAAAATGTTAAAAGCATATTTGCTGCACTGGAATGGTCTCTCATGTTCATGAACTCCTGCAGGCACCAGCACCTGTAATCCCCTTTATAAACTGATAAAGCTCCATTTGTAGGAGGAGTTGGGTATTTTGCTTCTGCAGCTCATGTTGAAATGCCTTTTCATTACCTTACAGCTCTGATCAAGTAACTGTAGCTAGAGCTCGATGTGTTGTCTTCTGGCAGTAGCCTTTAATTATCTTTTCCATGTACCGTATGCTTTGATGCATTGCTGTGTATACTGAAGGTGTGTAAAAAGCATTCGTAGTAGAATCACGTACAGAATCAGGGACGTACAGCCCCAGAGAAATAGGAATGAGGTGGGGTGTGCACATGTGACTGCAGATGTGCTTCAGAAATGCACAGCATTAGCTTCTTGAGAGAGAAGAGGGAATTTCAGCTCTTGATGTGCTCACCAAACATCCCCAATAAATCTACAGCAGCTAAAAGGCATTTCAACAGTACATAGTAGAACAGGGAGACAATGCACAGTGTTTTGTTTTGGCATATGTTAGATAAAATCTGCGTGTGAGTTCCATTAGTTTTTTATGGAAACCAATACCATTTTTCAATGCAGTATAGGTAGACAGGATAACAGGACTGCTGCCGCAAGGAGTTGACAACCAGTAAGGTGGAGAAAGCCAATGGTGAGACTAATGTACTGCAAAGACAGAAGTATGAGCACCTGGTACTGATTCTCTGATGGAGAGCTTATGTGTTTGGAGTGATCAGGAGAAGATAAGGTTGTATAAGGCATTCTTTTGGAAGCCTTTTTTTTATAATGGACTAGAACACAGCTATGCTTTGGAGAGTAACCATGTGAAAAGTCGGTGTGGCTAGGCCTTTTGTTTGTTGCCACAAAATGCATTTTAGTAGCAGCTGTTTGCCCTGGCCTTAACTATGTGATCATGAACACTGAAGAAACTCTGAAGACCACCATGGGTTTGAATGGAGACGGTCAATAAGAAGGAAACTTTCAGAGCAGCTAGAAAATACGAGTTTCTTGTAAACAGTGTCCATCTCATGTTTTGGGTTTGGTGTTTGTGTTTTCTTTGCCCCCAGTGGTTGGTTCTGGACTAGATGGCTGTGTAGCAAACCTGTAGCCTCAGGCTCTTAGTGGTGGTCCTGAAAAAGAAAAACAATGTCATGTAAAAAGTTCCTATGAGGCAGGAAATAGGAGGAAAGAGAGTTTGGAAGTGGCAGCCCTTCCATACAGAAGAGCAAGCAGATAGCTAGTTTTGTTTGGATTGCAGGAGGTAGGTCAGGAAGAAACGGGCTGAAACGTTGAAGACACTAGAAATGGTGCATAAAGTATGGGATATATTGTCAATCCAGTTCTCTGAAACAGTGAGGACAGATATCTCTACTCCTGCTTCTCTGTGTGTGCTTTTCTTCCTCATGTGCTTCCTTCTGCTTCTACTTGGAGCGCCTCTGTAACTATCACTTTTTCTGTAACTTTCTCTGAGCGGCTGGCTTCATTTAGTGTCTTGCTTTCTCCAAGCATAGGTCCATTTGCTGATTTGGGGCTTCTGTTTTTAAATTCCCAACCATTTCCACCCACCTTTCTTCACAGTCTTCTCCCTGGCCAAATTCTCTATACTTTTTCTGTATGGATATGATCTGTATTACTAGCATGGTCCCTACTGAATTTTCTTTTTAGTAAGAGCTAATGTCTTTTAGTTTTGTGGGGTTTTCTTACTCAACCCTGTTTTCCCAATCCATAAGAGCAGTTTTCTTTGCATCCGATGAGCAGCTACGTAAGCTGTGAAACAGTTCACCATGGAGTATCTCGTCTAGGAGGCACTTTAATAAGCATGAGAGGTTTGCTTCCTTCTGGTTTGGGCCTCAAGCATAGTTCTCTGTCCCATTCTCTCCTGTCAGTTTAGATCACTTGTGTGGTTCTCTGCAGCTGCCAGAAATTTGAAATGCTCCTCAGTCCTGTTCCTTCCCTATGAAAATGCTGTGGCCAGGGGTCTGTGGCTGGCACAGCAGCTCATTCAGCCAGCTTGACTAGCAAAGTGCCCTGTCTGTCAGAGCACAAATGGCACAGGTGACTGCTGGTTCTGAACATTCTCAGTTGTAGAGCAGACATTAGGGGAACACTGGTAGTGATCAGTGAAATAGTTAATTCAAAGGTTAAACCTCCCCACTTTAAAAATGCATGGTTTCATATGAGACAACAAAAATGGACCTGAAAACTAAAATGGCATGGGAAAGAGGCTGAGAGAAAAAGGGAGAACATGTATGTCATTGAATTCGTAGACCACTTGAAAGCAAAATATAGGGATAAGTACAAATAATTTATTTTTTGCTCAAAGGATGAAGTCAACAGCTGTTAACTATATGTGCAGTGTTGTTGGGTTAGTATTTTAAATTACTTGAGAAACACATGGGTTTTTTTAGTATTTGTTTTCCAGTGCAGACAATGGTAAATGTTCTTTTATTCTTTCCACATTAGAAATAAAAGGGTTGGAAGGTAATGAAGTGTTTAGAGTGACCATCTGCTCTTCATTTGACTTGCTATTTCCATTTATTTCTATGCATCAATTTAAATATGTCCTGGACCATTAGCTACATTGTGATGAGATTATTTTGAAATATTTCTTGAAGTTCTAGATTCAGGCTCCAGCTATGAAGCATGAAAATTATTAAGAGTTAATTTTTACTGGCTGTGTATGTTTTTTATCTGTACAGATTCAGTTTATTTCCCTTCCCTGTTATGGAACCACAGATAGTTTATCCAAACAAATACTAAATGTAGTCTTTTTTTCTTTTTTTTTTTAGTATACTGACAAACACGTTGAATTGAGTTGTTACTGTGTTTCATTATTTTAATACGTGTGACAGGTTATATAATAAATAAGAGACTGAAAATCCTAATGGAAGGTCCAATGTAATGTTTATGAAAGGCAACTAATTCTACACAAGTATTTGCGGAGTGTAGGTCCTTGCCTTTGAAGAACATGGACTCATATGAACCAGTATCAAATGCACAGTTAGAAAAGCATAGTGTTATAGCTTGGGGACTGTGACCTGTAATTAAATTATTGTAGAATGCAATATTATTTCAAAGGATAACTTACCCAAGGTTGAATTCTTTTGTGGCTGTTGAAAATAATGCTTTTCACAGTAGTTCTTCGTAGTACTAGTAATTGATTATATGTGTTATTTTCCTTGGTGTGTGTTAGTTACAAAAAAAACAAATGTAGACTTGAGAGGAATTTTGTAGTTTAGCGGTCTTGGCTGGGAAAACACCTATTTATTTTTCTGCCTAAACTGAGACTAAACAAGGAAACCACTTCCCATTTTTAAGTTTAAATTTTCTTACTGTGTGCATTTCAAATTTGAGGTCTAGTACGTTATGTGTTAGACCATAGGCAGTTTAATATGGTAGTGTTAAGCTTTAACATTATCCTAGGCTGTGAACAAATTCTCATTTTAATATTGATGGATAAAATAAACATATTAACTGCATCACATCTTTTCTGTTGTTGCTAAGTCTGAACAAAATTAATGTCCAAATGTTAACCTGCCTCAACTGTGCATGCGAATTTTCCACAGTTTCTGAGAAAAGGAGTAGCTCTGTTAAGTTCTCTTTTTTTCTCCCTTGTTGCCATCCAGGTCAAGGCTGTTTTCTGTCATTTAAATGTATCTTTCTTACCTTGTTAGTGGTTCCCAGAGCTGTGATATGGTATGATTTTAAATTGAGGGCTTACATTTCTGTAAAAAAAAAACCAAACAACCAAGCCCAAGAACTTCTATTTTTGTAAGCAGATCTGAAAACACTAGTACTTTGTACAATTGTTGTGTTACAACAAAGATTACTATTCAGTAGAGATGCAAATCCTTAGTATGTAGGTTTTATATTCAGGCTACTTACTGAGTGGAAATTCTTCCCGAATAATGAACCCTCCATGAGTGCTTTGCTTTGAGAGACGATGAATGATGAGTCTGTTATCTGCTTGAATTAAGCAAGTAAGTGAAGAGTGGTGGTGTTCTTCAAAATAGGTCGTATCACTAGGATAGGCAACAAACACCCTGGAAGTGTAAAGTCCAGTGGGCAGTATCTGTTTACCTTCTCTCATGTTGTGGTCTTTGGATGTGTATTTGTGTGAATCCAGACATATTGCTGTAGCTCTGTGGAGGGAAGAGCTCTTTTTAATACACTAGCAATATAACTTCTTTGTTGTGCAAAAGACTTGTTTCTTTACCTCTCTCTTCCTGCTATTTCATATACTGGGCTTGTTTGTTCTTTTTTTTCCTTTTTTTCTTTTTCTTTCCCTGTTCTTCAACAATGAAGAGAGGGTGGCAGGATGTTTTCTTGTTTGTTACTGACAGCTGCTTTCTCCAAGGAGGAGTGTCCCCTCTGTGACTGCTCCTGAGCCCACAGTCTTGTCTGCCAAGGCCATGTTGTGAGCTGCAGCTGAGAACACCTTGCTGCAGGGTGGCTCTACGTGTTTTCCAGTGTCCGCCTTGCACAATTAATTCTGCACACAGCCCTCAGCAGCGTGTTGGAGTTCTGTTCTTGACTTCCAGTTAATTAGAAGGTGTTAATTTTGATAGTGGGGTTTTTTTCCAATGGGGAGACCTGCTTACTAAGACAGCAGAGACTGCTGATTCCTTGCAGAGAGGCCACTGAAGCTACTAAACGTTGACTGTAGCACTTTTCCCATTCTCCTTTAAGCTGATTGCTTAAGTGATCACCTGCCTGTATGTCTGCTGCCTCCCTTCGCTCCCTTCCTCTCATACAATGATACTTCATAGTTGGCTTTTCTCTGTTGGATGAACTGTTACAAAACTTGTACGATAGGGAATCAAACCTTTGTTTTTAGTGTGAAAATGGGGGAGCCTTTGGGACATCAGAACATTTGTCACAGTACTCAAATTGTTTGTTGCAAACAGTAGGCGTTTGGAGGGGAAAAAATTGATTATTTTGATAGTTCATGAAAGGTGCTTAATATATTTTAGGAAGTCAATGTATGAGGAAATAATCTGAACAAGTATTTTTACAGTATTCTTAACTTTAGAACTGCAAACAAATTGAGGTTACTTACCGCCTTCACTTCTTTCTCTTGAATTCTCTGAGCCATCTCCTCTTTTGATAGTATTGCTTGCAATCACTTTTTTCCTGTGTAGCATGTTGATGCACAATGTGCGTTATAAATTTTTCTTATAATAAAACCTTTCTGATGCATCATTTCTGGCTTTGAAAAGTAAAGATATTTTCGAAGTATGGGGAAAACAAGGAAAGAGTTCAAGCATTTGTCTGTGTATTAGTGAAAAATACACTGAAGTTGATGACTGCATTCCTTGGAGGGGAGTGGGAACAGAAAAATTCAGTGCTGAGAAACAAAAAAAGTGAGTTTTTTGTTTGCTGCTTTTGAAATTTGCCAGCAGATATTTTCACTTTACAGCTTGTGTGCTTGGATTTTGGTGTATTTTCACATTAAACACCCAGCATGTTTTGGTTTATAACTGGATTTCTTGACTTTGATTTCTTCCCCCCACATGTTATGGTATTAGCTACTGATAGAAGTATTTCTTCTAGAAGAATTTCATCTTGCCTTGACAGAGAGAAACAGAACATCTGGTAACATTTCCAGCATGATCATAATCTGAAAACTGTCAGACAGAACAGAAAGCTGTGGTCTTTCATAACTAGAAAATACTATTAATCAGAAGTTTGTTTCAGAAAGCAATTTTTTCCCTGTTACAGCTGTCAATTTCTCAGCATTTGTGTAATGCCAGGAGTGGAGAACTTTCCTGGCTGCTTCAGGAAGCTGAGGGCTGGAAGCTGCCTAGGAAGAGAAAATAGTCTGAAGAACTTCTGTGGCTTCACTGTTGACTTTCAGGAGCTGTTGAAAGTGGGCAAGGTGAAGTGCAAGTGCTATCTTGAAGGGCAGCCCTCAAAATGAACTATACTTATTTTGCTTTCAAGATTTCCAAGGCATTTTACTGTTTACTGAAATCAAAAGTTATTTCTTAATTGAAGGCAGATAGAGCTTTCAAATAGTACTAAAACCTTCAGCAAGGTGTTCGGAAAGCTGTTTTTGCAAGATACAGGGCAAATGATTGGTTAGCTTCCAAGGGAGATAGGACAATATTTAAAGAGTATGAATTCCTCTTTATTGCATATGCACTAACCTAATTAACTGGATAAGGCTGTCAAGAGTAGGGCAGCACTAAATGAGTTGTGGGAGCTACCAAATATAGATTTCATGAGAAGTCCCAGGCCTGGGGGAGCTCTCCCTACAGAGAGCAGCTCTCTGAACAGTGCCGCCTGCTTTCCTGCAGTTTTGGGTCAGACTCCCAAGTCCAGATATATATTAGGGAAGAAAGCTTTTCTCCCACTTTTCCTTCAGTGAGTCTTAGAAAACTGCAGCGTTTTTGTACTGGTTTGTGAAACGGTGCAATAGTCTGTCTACATTGCAGAGCTGATACAGTTGAGATGGAGACTGATGTTCTTTGTTTTCTGTGGTCTTGTACATAAAGGGAAAACAGTCATTGGAAACAAATGTTTGACTGACCCCACGTAATCCAACAGCAGTTTGTGGTGCTGAAAAAATGACCCTGAAGACAAAATACGAATTCAGTGCAGTTCTGGAGGGACAAGATGTGACCGCTCTGTCTACTTCCAAGACTGTCGCCTGCTTTGCTTGAGAAGTACGTTCTGTGAAATTCCGAACTTGGTAACCTCTGCCTCTGCACAGGTGCTAGTGGAAAAGCTCTTTGAGAGACGAACCAGGGAGTGGGACACTGGGTGCAGGGCTGTTGAGGAAGGGTGTGCTCTGGAGTATACTTCAGTTTGTCCTATACGTGGACATAACCAGCAGTGCTAATAAACTTGGAGTGGTTTTATCACTGAAGGATAGGTTATCAATGAAGAAACAGCCACCATAGCTAGTGCTAGGAGGCAAGCGTGCAGCTTTGGCTACAGAGCTAAATGAATTTATGGTGTTATTCAAACTGACTTTTGTACCCCAAAAGCCCTTGCGAGGCTGCTGGTTCCTGGTGGCAGTAAGGAGTGGAATGGATGTTTGAGGTAGCTAGGATGTATGGTGCATATTTTGGTTTTATACTTGATTAGGGAGGGAACAAAACAATTTTCTTATGACCTGACTGAATACAAACTTACACATACCAACAAGACTTTTTGTTTTTACAAGCAATTATAGCTTCATTGCCACTTCTGATAGAGCTACTTTATTTGCTAACTAAGAAAATTTGCTTTGGATAAGTGACTAGCAAAGGTTCCATCTGTCTCTGTTTCCATTTGTCCCTCCTTTTAACAGCTTTTGTTAAAGCTGTTATGATGATCTTAAATGGAAGTCAGCTGACTGTTCTCCCTAGATATCATTTGGACTATCACTCTTTAAATTACACTGGAGAGTTAGTCATATGGATGGCTTGTAAAGAAATAGGTTCTGAACTGTACATTTGCTTCAGGTCGGAAAGGATCATTGTGAACACTCTAATTGGTTCTTCCTGGATCAGTCCCTAGAACTTCCTCCAAGAATGTATTTTAAGCCTGTAACTTTTTAGCATAAGCCCTCTGCTTGGATCTCATTAGTTTGTCTGCTTCTGAGTTTCTTTAATGAAGAACAGTTACTTACTTGGGTTCTACATAGAAACTTCAGAATAATAACCGGTCTTTTATTGTAGCTGATATTTGTATGGTCCCTGTTATTTCCTGTCTTGGTACCTAAGCAGGCATGTGACAAAAAGTTCTGGAACTATGAGGAAAAATATTCTTCACATGAAGGTATGTGAAATTCATATGCAAGCCACCTCTTACTCTTATATTTGGTTGTCTAGATAGCTAGAAACAAAATTTATTTCCAGATGCTTTCCAGACTTGGAATTATTCTTGTAGCTTTTTTCTGACTTTGTGCATAACGTGCAGACATTTCAACTGGGCACAGCAATGTTTGTTATAATGGTTTGCTGAATGTTTTATGAAATGGCATTGCTCCTTACTTAATGTTACTTTGTAATGCATTCATGGCTCATGTTTACTTTCTTGGCTGTAGCATTAGACTGAGAGCTCATGGTCAGTTGTTTTTCTGTTGTTACACCAGAGTTCTTAGAGTGCTGCTGAAATCCAGGGCACCATCTTTAAACCTAGTGAGTGTGAGTGAAACTTGTCTCTCTGTGGGTGACCTGTGATTTCACTGAATTGAGCTACAGTGTGTTGATGCAGTTCTGCATCCCCAAGAGATGCAAATCAGAATGTACAGCCAACAAGACCCATCATCTTCTACTACTGTGCCAGTTTTGTGAAGTTCAGCAGGAGTGATTTTATTAGTTTGTTCACAGGGAAAACTGGTGACTGACTGTGAGCAGAACACTTCAGGATTGCACTGACAGTGCTGCTGGCTGACTGCTTTCCTCCTTTCCCTTCCTGAAGAATTTTTAAAAAAGAAATCTGCCTGTTGTGGACTACATGCATTTATTTTAGGAATGCTTATACTTGCTTTTGTTGGACTCTCTCATAGGCTGTGTTTTGGCATTACAGGTGTTTCATGGTCAATACAGGTGTTTCATGATCACTACAAGTTCAAAGAGTTCTTGGCTTCTTGTGCCCGTCTTGGTGCTGCAGGCAGATACCTGCCCTTTCAGTTGTTTGTGGGGCTGTGCTGAAAACCAGGTCAGGGATCAGATCCAAGGATGTTTCACTGTAAAAAAATGCTTTTTGCAACATTGCATGTCAGCAATTTGTTAAAAGTATGGCATAAATAAGGGGCCAAGCAGTAGGGTGAAACCTGACAGAAGGCATGGGAGCTCTGTCAGGAAAAAGTACTATAAAAGCCCCTGTGTTGTTGAGTTGAGCCTTGAGGGTATAAATAATCACTTTAGGAATGGTTTGATTCATGTACTTAGTGCTGTCATAGCTTGATCATGTGAGTGCTCCTCATCTGCCCCACTAAAGTCAGGCAGATTAGTATGAAGTGGAGAAGAAATGCTTAGTTGCTGCAGCAGTGTGGTTCAGTGACAGAAGTCGTGGCAAGTAGCTCAAGCTAGACTAGATCTGCAAGAGCTCATCTATGCCAGAGTTAGATACCTTGCAGAAAAAAAAGGCTCTTTATTGCCATAATCAAATAAAAATGTAGTCTTGTGGAGGAAGAAGATAAGACTTGTTTCATGAGACTTAATTTTCTTGAAATCATGAGTGGTATAAATTATGCTGCTTTCATCTAATTTATTGCTGACTGGACCCAGCCATCTCTAGTTTCTCAGAATCTAACAGGGAGCCAGAATTGGTAAGGATAACAAAGCTGATACTGAAATTAGAAAAAATCAAGGAATTTTAGAGAAAGTCACCTTTTTCTAGGTTCCACCACTGAAGGTTCAAATAGAACCCAGGCTGAAAAGATCTTATGGTCGTTACGTGATGCAGATATCCTGTGATGGAGTACTTCTCCTACATTCCTTATCCCTTTGAGGCTGGCTGGAAGTGCAGGTGAAAGACAACTATGCTGTTGAGCAGATCCTGGATTCCTACCCTGTCAGAGATCCATGAAATTCAAGTGGTGTGAGGTTAATTGTAAATCTTTATTTGTAGATATTGCAGAAATGAGTCCTGCTGCTAGTACAAATTCAGTAATTCTTGATTGTGAGTAAAATGGCAAGATAAAAAATTTGAATTGACGTTTCTAATTCCTCAGTTATTTTTAGTTTAGTCTATTACTTGGAAATTAAGCTGGATGGGTTTGATTTCATGTTGCATTTTCCAACTTAACCTTACAAGGTTTAATGATTATGTTATATTTATGGAAAGAAACTTTAAGAACATGATCTAAACCAACACTTTTTAAGAAGCAGGTGGAAGATTATTTATGTCTTGAAAGCATAAATGGACAGTTCTGAATCATGCTGAAGGGGTTCCAGTGGAAAATATGCTTTCAACTCCAAATCCACAAGTTAGGTTAGAAAGGCAGGTCTCAGTTACAATGACAACTATATTAAACATTTGAACGAACATCCAACATGCCTCCTTTTCATTTATTTATTATTATTTTGGAGGGGAAAACAAGGGAACAAAGTTTTGCTTCAGATTTTTCATTCTTATGACCAGCTGGTGGTGGTGTTCTGATGGCTTGTGGAATAAATCCAATTTTCAAAATGCTTGAGAAAATGGAGTTCTCAGGCCATCTGGTGCATCTTTGTGCACAAGCATGCCTGCATCCATGTACAGTCAGGGACATTGTGCTGCAACTGCAGGGTGAGGGAGATCAATTTGAGTTCCTGGTCTGGGAAGCTAAAGGGTGAATGCATGCTGACCAGAGAGCTGAAGTGCTGTTTTAAGTTCATGGGTGAAGATTTCCAATTTAAGATTTTTTTTATTATTATTTTTAAACTATTATTATTTATTTTAAGCCATAGGCATTTGCTGCTGCTGTTGTGATGCTCCCAAAGCATCTTTGGAGGTGTTACACTGTCTGGGTAGTAAGATGACAAAGTCTGTAATCCCTACCTGGACAGAAAGACTTGAGGCTTTGATAAATCGCTGCAAAAAGATTACTGGAGATTGCCTAAGATGTTATTGCTTTTGGCTGTCTTGCTCTGTGACTAAACCGTCAGGAGGATGTGTGTGCACCTGTATCTTAGCCTGTCTGTTGAATAACCAGATACGAGTTTAAACCATAAGATACTGCACTGCAGCGACTGAGATAAAAGTACATATTTTGTGTTGTGGAGGAAATTATGATCTCCAGCAGAGTCATGGGAAGCATGCGCTATGTAGAGAGTACAGAGCTATTTGACAGCTGCAGCAAGATTGCCCATCTTGGCCTCCGTCTTAATAAGGAAAAGTCTGCTCTTCTAGCATGCTTCACCAGTGTGGTGGGTTTACCTTGGCTGGATGCTAGATGCTCACCAAGCTGCTCCATCACTCTCCTCAGCAGAACAGAAGGGTAGAAAAGATGGGGGGGGGGGGGGGGGGGGGAACCCTTGTGGGTCAAGATAAAGGCAGTTTGATGAAGCAATAGCAAAAGTTGCACACACAGAAGTGAAGGAAAACAGAAGATGTTATTCTCTACTTCCCATCAGCAGGTGGTGTTCAGCCACTTCGCAGGAAGCAGGGCTTCAGTACACATAGCAGTTGCTCTGGAAGACAAATGTAAATAACGAATGCCCCCCTCGCCCCCCTCCCTCCTCCTTTCTTTTAGGTGTTATATCTGAGCAGACATCATATCATATGGAATATCCCATTGAACACTTTGGGTCAGCTCCCCTGGCTATGTCCCCTCCCAAGTTCTCACCCACCACAAGCCTGCTGGTGAGGGCAGCAGGGGGGAAGGCTGGAGAGACAGCCTTGGTGCTGTGTGAGCCCTGCTGAGCAGTAGCCAAAACACTGGTGTGTTATCACCACCTTTCTAGCTACCAGTGCAAGCACAGCACTATGTATGAGGGCTGCTATGGGGCTCAGCCAGACCCAATACAATCTCCACCCCTTATTCCATACCACTTGTGTCATGTTTAGGTCCCACATAACAATACATATGTATATGTTTTCTCAACATTCTATTGTATTTAATTATCATTACTGAAAATCCTTCTTAGCAACACTTACAACTTAAACTACATACCTAAAACGTCTTTATACCCAACACACAGATTTATATATTCTCATTAACTACTGTCCCTTGCCCTTTAACAGATAGATGTTACTTCTGTTCCATGAGCTTCCTTTAGTCCTTCAGATGTTTGCAAGAGACTATGACTTGAACTCCATCTCATCTGTCAATATGGGTACTCAGGACAGAAGAAGCAGTATGTTTGATTGTTGGCACCAGCACCAGCTCAGCTTGGGTCATCATTGCACTCATCTGGTTCCTTGTGAATCTCTCTCTGTTGGTTTAGGTCACTCCTGCTGCACTACTTCCCACAACGTACAACTCGCATTACATTATTTTTTTCCCCCAGGGTTAAATTGCCTTGAGGCACATACTGAGTCTCTCCATATTTCTGCATTACCCACCAAGTACACCCAGATCCTTGAGTGAAGACAATCCCATGAATGGAAGTCACCAAATCTTTTGTTCTTGTGTTACCATGAGCTCACTGTTTTAGTTTAGGAGCTCTGTGCCTTCAGTGTGACACATGCAATAGGAGCTGAGCACCGTTGTGGTTCTCTGAGGAGCTTGGAGCAGCAGTTGCTTGTACTGTTAGGCTTCTTGATATGATTCTGGACTGCTCTTCCTGCATTCACAGTATTCCTTGGTAGGGATTTTTGTCTGGAAAGCCCCTGGGAACTGCTACAAATGTACTTCAGGAACAAATTTTGAGTTTTACACTGGCCAAAATGGGATCTGAAACACTGCAAGAGAAATTGGATTGATAAATTACAGAAACAAGACATAGTCTGTAGGTGCAAAGCCTCTTGACTGCATGAAGTAGAGGAAATAGGTTTAGCTGTAGTACCTTTTTGTTTGGACTTTGTTATATAAGCAGAATTTCACCTTACACAAATACTGGAAGTTGACTAAAGGTATTGCAGTATTACAGTACAAAGTTCCTTTTACTTTGACATTCTTTATTGGATTGAGGTGACTGTCTTGTGATAACCTTGTAGGGCGGAAAAGATGAGCTTTCATTGTGGAACAGACAATAAGCCTACATTAAAAACTTAAAACATTTTACATGAACCTGGCCATGAAGAATTTCATTAAGAACAGTGTTAAAGCATAGACTAAACTGATAATTTACAAAAATACAATTCTGACCGTGCTACAACTGATCTAGATTGTAAGTATTCTAAGTATATATCAGTGACTTGGTAAACACTTCCAATATTCCCCCAGCCCAAGTGCTTTAGGATAATGGGGTGGGGTTGGGGAGGCAGTTCCACATTAATGAAGTTAAGCTCTCTGGTTGCTTTGAGACTTCTGTTAAACATTTCAGCTGATTCTGAGAGGGAGAGGAAACAAAGTCCCTCATCTGAGTTTATGTAAGTTTATGACTTGTCTAAACACACAAATTACTAGTTCATTCTGTCAGTGTAAAATAAATCAAAATAGGCAAAGTATAAATGCAATACTGTCGTATCTTGTGCATTTTCTAAAATGCTTTAATAGACTTCAGTGAAGTAGGTATGTGCTTGTAAATTGGCAGACTTCTGTCAAATTGGTTTCACTCTGCTAAGTTCAGTGTGTAGTTCAGATAAACTAGTAGCATGAGGGCTGTCTGCAATTGCGATAGAGATGACAAATCAGTCCACTGTGCCATTCGTGTGTTTGTAAATTTGTTTATGTATTAATGTATATGTATATATACTTGTATATGGTTTGTAATAACCATGAGGTTAAGGGTAGGGAACTGACATATTTCAACTAAATCTCAATGTATTTCTTTTTGGTCGGGCTGCACTGGGCCTAAGAGTTGCTAAAGCCCTGTAGTTAAGCTCCTTCCTTTCCCTTATAAAACAATAACTTTTTCTATTTATTGCCAATGTTTCTTTTAAGCTTCTGCATTTAGATAGGAAACTGCTGCCTTTATTTGGGTGTACTAGGTGCCAAGTGTAAAAGCTTCATAGTACTTCCTGTATTGGGTAACTACCTACAGAGAACAAAAAAGTTAGTGTTGCTTCCAGTATTTTAATTTACTATCTTCACATGCTTTTTCAAGGACAGTCTTGGTCTGAAAAGGGCCATTCCTGTAGTGCTGTGGAGTTGAATGCTATTAATTGAATCTCACATTAAGGAATCTGAGGAGAGGAAGAACAACCTCTTATTTTCTTCTGTTCCTCCTCTCCTTGTCTCTGAGCTGATCTTCATTCAAATTCAACCTGATGTTTCATTCAAACTAGACCCCTTTTTTTTTTTGATACTTTTGGTATGAAGTTGTCACAATAAATTATGATTAAGATTTAAGCTATCATCTGAGTCTTAAATTTGTGTGAGTGACTTGTTACTGGCTTTGTATGTGGGTAACAGATTGAACAGAACTTAAGGAATATACTCAAAAAAAGGAGTTCAGATCATGTCCTTTTCTCAAAGTTACTGTTTAAATAGAGCTGCTTTTCAGGCTTGTCCACTGTTTTTTTTTTCTTATTGCTAATTAGGATGGGGGAGGGGTATCACCACTTTTTGTTTTTCTTAGTGTTGTGTCCAGTTCGGGTTTTTTTTCTGCATGTTCCTGAGCAGTATTTAAGAGACGTGGATGTTCCACTCTTGATATGTAAACCTCTAAGAACGTGTCAAGTGTTCACTGCAGCTTTCTCCAAATTTCATGCTGCTGACACAGAAGACAGCTATTTTACTGTGATAATCCTTTCCCATCAGATTCAGCTGCGTTGGTCAATATATTCAAGACTGTACATTAATGTGTCTGGTGCTGTAGGTGGATTTTTGTCCTAGTATGCCTCTAACAGAGGTAACCTGTCTTTCCCAGTGATTGTCCTTCTCACACCAGTTCTAAATTTGAAATACTCTCTGTGCTGGTTTGTCAAGCTCATAGCATATTGTTGTGGACAGAATGTATACTTGCCTAAGTACTGTGGGAAATGAGTCTGTGAAACGGTAGTTACCTTCTTCCATCTTCAGAAGCATACTCTTTTCTCTTGATGTTTTACGTTGAACTTTATATTTTGTTAGAAATGTTTCAAGACTAGAACTTGTGGGTTTTATGATATGAAGCATGGTTTTGATACTTGATGACAGTTATGTTGAAGAAGTGTTTAACGCCCATGTCTTAACTTTATCAGGGATCTTGTTCTTGAGGAATTTGGCTCCTTCAAAAACTAAACCTGTGGAGGAAATTTCATTTCTGTGGAAAGCGTTCCTTATGACTATCATCTATAAAGCGTCTTTTAAGAACAACGGCAGGAGAATGACGCTGCCAACCTCAGACTGCTAAAGTATATTTAGGTAATACTTCAAGTGAGGTAGAAGTATTGTATTTGCTTTGATTAGATGAGGAGAAATCTATGGGGATTGGCAGATAAAGTATTACTCAGACAGTCAAGTAGTAGAGACCCTTACAATGCTCTGGAGTTTGGGACTTTGGTGTGCGGAATTTGTTTAACCTTAGGGGAAAGATTTAACAAATTGTTCTGGTTAGGCCTTCTGTTGAATAAGACCATGTCTTGAAGCTCAATTTAAAAAAAAAACAAAACCAACAAAAAACCAAAACAGTCAAAAGGTGGGTTAAACTGGTTTTTACAACCTTAGTGATACTTGGATTTAGTTAAATGGAATGTTAAGCATTAACACATGAAAAGATTAATGGCAAAATACTGAAGTTAGAAACCGAACAGCTTATAGCAATCCATTTAAAGTGCATTTTTCTAAACAAAGATGAACTATTATATTTTTGTAATGAAGGCAGAGATTGCATTAACTCTAGTTCAAGCCTATATAATTTATCATAATTTGTTTACAATAGTAAGAAAGAATGTTACAAACTGTGCAACTCAGCATGATCATTCTTCTTTTTGGCACATTGAATTTGCATGCTCATGCTGCAGTCTTGACAAAAAGATAATGTGTCTTCAATTTGCCGTACACTTTTAAGAAAAAAAAAAAACAACCTGAGATTGTCAAGTGTGGGTTTTTCCCCACCCTTAAAAATGTGTGCTAACTTCCATACAAATAGGCGCAAACGTGAGATGATGTGAGTTGGGAAAGCTTTGGTATTTGGATTTTTTAAAAAATACATAAACACTTGGTAAATTTGGATAAATTCTACTGCTTTCTGTGATCTTATGCTCACAGAATCAGTAACTTAGTGGTTTTGCTTTAATGCTAAAGTGCACCTGTTGTTCAATACAACTTCATTATGTATTCTTTGTCACTATCTAATAATCTCTGTTTTGAGTTACCATGACTCATTTGGGGAGTGGCTGTGATGACAAAACAAACTCATGACACCTAACAATTTCTGGTTTTTACGTTCTCTTTCTGAAGCTGTTGTGCTCTTCACATGAATTTTTAATGACTGTTTCCTGGCTTCCAATCTTAATTGTATGTTGGTGCATTCTGTACTTGCTTTGGGCAAAGGAAACTCCAAGTACAGCTCTGGGACCTAAAGATCTACAGAGTGATAAAAACTTACTTCTAAATCAGTAGATAAACAAACTTACACAAGTAATTAGCACCGTGTTGGGAAAACTGTCTTTGATGTAAAAGCAAACCTGAACTTGGGAAGATAAATTATGAGTTTATTTAGAAAAAGAAAAATGGTTGCCTTTGTTCTTCAAGTGTAGAGGATGTACTTGTTTAGTTTGAGGGGAGAAGTGAAGGAAGCAAGGAAAGGTTTGTGGTCAAAGCTGGATTTGTATTCCTGAAAGAAAAAGATTCTTTGATAGGGGGAAACTTGACTACTGTCATTAGGATAATAATCTTCTATAGTCTATTAGCAGACAAATAATTTCTGGTTGCCTTTATTACATAGATTCTGCTACAGCCAGAGAGGATCTTCTCTGTGTGTGTTAGGTTGAACTGTCAGGCTTGCTTATTTTTTTTTTTCTTCCCTTAAATATTTTATCCTAACACTGTTTTTTAAAATCAGGGTTGACATAAGGGTTTCTGGAAACTAACGAGACTACAACCTCTGCTGTGAAAGGTGTGGTGTAAAGATTAGGAACTTTGTGTTAATTTAAAATGTCACATGAATAAAAGAGCAGTGAAAGTGAGAGGAAGGGCAAAGGCAGTTAAGAACGTGACTTTGGTGGCTGGCTGCAGCATGTGCACACCTTTAGTGGCTCCAGATCACAAGCTTGCTTTGTTGGTAGTCACCACCTCAGTGCACTTCTGCCAGTGTCATAGAATGAAGCAAGACTTGTGCTGCCTGACTAATCACGCTGAATGTTACACTTTGCTAATAACAAATGCAGGCAAGGTACACACCTGTAGTGTGCTCCAATCCTGATTCTCTCCCCTACCCCCTCCCTCCTGCAGTAATTGTGATGTCTAGTGATAAGGGTTTTCACAAGCACTTTGTACAATTTGAAAGTCCAGCAAAGATAAAGTACAGATTATGATGCTATTTTGTTGAGAAACTGGGATGACTGTGCCATCTTTCTTCTGACATGGATAATTCTGGCAGCCCAAAATGAGCAAAAAGGAAAATATTTAGTAGGGTGCAATATCTGAATAAGATCATTGCTTTAACAAATCCTAGAGTGATTTGGAAAAGAAATGGCAGCTTCTCCTGAAAAGACCAATCATTAAATGCTGTTATTTATATTGTCCATCTAGCATGACTGCCAATTTCAGATAAAGGAAGTTGATGGGAACAGATTCAGGTCAACAGAATTGGTTTTATTCCTGATGTTTAAGGGATTATTTTCTTTTCATTCATGTTAGAAGCTTTTTGCCAGATGAACTCATCAAAGATGAAACAAATCAACAATATGATTGCTATTCAGTATTTAAAACATCCTTGGCTGCAGTATTTATGTGCTGAAGTTGAATGCTTGTCTACTCTGCACAGGTCTTCCAAAGTAATTAACAAGTATATATTGTTATATAGTAATTAAAACATTGGCAATTTAAAAGGCTCTATTAAACCTAAAAATGCCAGGCTTGAGGAAGCCATTGTGTATATGTGCTTGCTGGAGCAATTTGTCATTTGAATTGAGAATGAAGTCCATATTGAAGGCAAATTAACTAGGAAAGAACTGATCCAGCTGTATTGTAAATGAGCCTTAATGTAAGGCCAGTGTTCATTCTTACTGCAGATGTAAGGTAGCTGCTTGTGACACTGGATGGATGTTTAGCATGATGCTTTTACTTTCCCAAAGAGTGTGAAGTAAGAAGGTGGGAGGCAAGGGGGAAAAAAACACTTGAGGAAAAGTTGTAGTGTGTCCGCTTAACTGAAGGATCTAAGCAAGTTGATCTGGTGTCATACTGTCAGTCTTGATGGTAAATGTGAGTAGTCTTAGGACTGCTATTTAAATAGAGGCTTGTGGTGAAAGTATGTCATTGCTAATGTCAGTGAATTGTAGTTGTTCGTAATTGAGTATTTTTAGCCAATGGAATGGATACATTTTTTTATTATGTACAGTTTGGGCATATTGAGATTGTGTTCTTTTTGTCTAATAGCATCATGTATATAGCCTATATGCTTTTGCATTCTCCTCCTTGAAACAGTGACTCAGGTCTTACTTCATTATAGTTCTTGGTCCCAGTGAACTGTTCGACTCCAGAACACTGTACTTGAAACTCAGGAAGACACAACTAACATTTCTGGACAGAACCAGGGTAAGATGACTATTGCTGAGTTTATTGTGGTGCCAGCAAGCTGGGACCTGCTTATTCCAGTGCCCCACCCTTGTCGGGAGGCAAGCTGGCAGTGCAAACAGTATTATCTCAATAGGCCTTTCACCTGCTCAGAACAAACACAGATCTGGTTGAATATCTTGGCAGATCATAGGCAGCCAGCCATGATGAGTTTCTCTTCCATGGTTCAGATTTGGTGTAGATCCGTTTCTCTATACAGAAAATATCATGCCTGGTGCTCTGAAGCAGGTCTCAAGCTTCAGACTGCCTTTGTTGTCTGTGTCTTCTCTATGCCTACTTCTTTTTAAGTATGTTTTGGGGGGTGAGGATTTGAGAAAGTAGAGAGTCAGTGCAGGTCTAGCAGTCAACAGCATTTAGATGCCACTCAGATTCACTGTCTTCCATTTTGGAAACTTTTTTTAAGAGAATAGACCCAAGTACTGGTCAACGATGCATTAGAAACCCATTGCAAGATTGCATTACTGATAAAAGTAGGTGTTTTTCAGCTGAGCTTCTATCTTACATTTCACTTTTTAAAAAATTTCTAGGAGGGTGTTTTATGCTAGCTCCAGTTCCTGTGTCTTAAGCATTTTTTGTCTTGCCAGTGTTGCAGCCTATATAGTAAGCCATTTTTGAGCCCTGCTAATGTACTATGTTCGTTTGCTGGTTCCTGAAGCTTACTCGCTGAAATCAGTTCAGTCTGAAGAGCTAGGTGAGCTGCTGTCTGCTTTAGTTAACTTGGGTTAAGGTAATGCTGTGATCCTTCTACCTCCTTTTCCTACACTTTTCTGTTGCTTAGCAGGTTGGTTTTGTTTAAGTTAAACCAGTCTTTTAGTTGTGCTTATTCTTCCCCAAGTCAGTTTTACACCTGGAAGATCTTTAGGTCCGTTAGTTTTGTTGGTAGGGAAAAGCAGGACTGTTCCTGGTTTGTCCAAGTTGTCCAAGACGGCTGGCTAACAGAGGTGCTCTTCTCAACGTCAAAAAGAAGTCCTGGCAGCTTCCTTTTTATCTGCATAAAAAAGTGTTTGTATATTGGATGTCTGCAGGGCTGCTGCTTCATGGTGGGTGTTTGTTTCCCCAAAATAATTCAGCAGGAGCCCCAGTTCTTTTGTTCTTATTTAGGTGGCTAAAGGTAGCTAAGACTCAACTGATTCTTATCTTGAAGACCTAGCGATTTACTGTTTGTTGCCATAAGTGGGATGAGAGTAGGCAGAATGTGAGGGAACAGATCTTACACAACCTGTGGTTGTTCGGACTCTTATGCGAGTCTTACTTGGCTTGCGTTCATCTTCTGCCCCCGTTTCTTCAGCACGATTGATGCTGAGATGAGGCATTAGCAAGGGAAGTGGGACAGCAGAGACTAAGCTACCTTTATATAGAAGCTACGTACATTGGGGTGATTGAGAAGTTGTAGAGCCTGTGCTGTGCACGGGTGAGCAGTCTCCCAGGACAATGCCAATTGGATACTGCCTGAAAAGTTTGAGGTGCTTGCTGTGGAGATACGCAATCCACAGAGGCATGTTTTCCTTAGGGAGACCCAGTTACTGAAGAGAGGTAATGGTGGGGAACCTTTTCCCTGTGTACAATGGGGCACCATATTCTGCTCTTTCCAATAGCGAGAGAGGGCATAGTAGCTGCTGTGGTGAGCACAGGTTCAGAACAGAGGAACGTTGCTGGGCATTGAAACCAAAATGAGTTTTAATTCCCTTATCTCCTGCCTGCCTTCTGATAAACACGGAAACTGCAGGTAAATGTCACAATTCTAACCTTTGGTATATGCCTTTCATGTCATAAAGTGCTTTCTTGTATGATAATTAGCCATCCAGAACATAACAGAAGCACATAATGATTTTTTAAGCTCATTGTGCTGCAGACTTAATTTTATTTCATAGCTATATGTTTGTGTATGGGGGGGGGGGGGGGGGGGGGCGGGGCGGGGAATCACAGCGCTATCCACACAGAATTGATGTGTTGGATGCAAACGGCTTTATAACCTTGTCTGGTCATCACAAATGGCCTTTGACAAGAAATCCTGTAATTTGCACAGGTGCCATGCTTGCCTGTGATAACGAGATGGGTTTCAGAACCTGCCTCTGTACTTACAGGGTAGGTTTTGCGATGTTTCAAGCTAAAGCACAGATTTTAATGGTGTTCTACTTCTGTTGTACTCTGACAAATCTCCAGCATGTTCACTGTGCACTTGTTCTATGATCTACTGTAAAGGAGATAATAGTATAAACACTTCCATCTCTTTTTAATCTATTACCGTATAAATAAAATTTTGCTAAAAGCATCCAAAAAGATTTTTGGGTTTTTTCTGAGTGCATGCCTCAGTCCTGTTATGTAATACAGGTATGTATGACTGGTTCAGTTGTTGAATGAAAAGACAGAGGTATCAACATTTCCTTAGAAAGACAGGAAGTTTTCTTGGAATGTCTGCTTAAATAAACAAGAGATTGTGTCTTTACCCCTCCTCCCCTGAAAAAAGACTGAATTAATGGTTGCTTTCATACCAGCCTTTAGGTATTCTGAATCTTAATTTAAACTTGAATGAGGCTGGAATGTTGTTTGTTCTTGTGTGTGTGTCTGTGCAAATTGAAAAAGACATTAACGATACAGCTCTTACTAGTGACACCTGTTCTGATTCCTGATTGCTTTTCTTTTCTGCTCCTGAATGACACACATACCAGGAGGCATTGCTGGTTTGTTTTTTTTTTAAATGTGATTTTGAGAGAACTCATTTTCATTAATTTCTTGATGTACTTCCTCTGAGATGTTAGAGTTACACTCTTGGAATAAAGGACTCTTAATCTATTTCACATAAATATTTACATGTGATTCGATTTTCTGAATACAGTAAATCTTTTTCCTGAAAGCTAGTAGTATTTACAAAACCAGAAGCAGTTTAGTAATTTTATATTTAATTTTTTTTGCTTTCATGTATGAGAATGAATTACTAAGACAATTAGAGCCTTTGGTTTTCCCCAAAATAAACCAGAAGGGTATGGAATACTTTTCTGCCAGTAAAGGTACTGAAATCCCAGGATAGCAGAGAAGTTAGAAGTTTCAGTTAATTAAAGCTTTTGACTGTAGAAACTGGCCTGATTGCTTGTAATAAAGTAGCGGTGTTTCAGGTGAAGCTAAACCCACACTCCGGATTATTTGATGTGTATTATCAAGAAATGTACCTCATATGTTGAAGGAGCTATGAACTCAGAGCTATTCAGTACCTGGAATAAAGCAGGCTTGTACCAGTCATAGCTTGCTTGTAGCAGAGTGTAACACACAGGAGAAACTTAGGTAAAAAGAATCATACAAACCTGAATCTCTGCATCTGAGTTTTGGGTGTTGAAACAGGAGTGATAGCTGAGAGTTTGCTTTCATACCTTGGAAGCAGACAGACATGCATAGTGACACAGGATACAGATCCTATTACTCGCAATAATATGTAGGAACAGTAAAACCTTTTATAAAATACATTCTCAGTGAAATTATTTGGAGTGTTTGTGCAGGCTTAATTGAAAGTGGTATAGACCTCTGCCTGTGCTCTACATTGTTTAAATCTCAAAACTTCGCAGGACAGCAGTTTAACGAATTTGAAAAATAAGGGGCTGAAGCAATATCAAAATCTAGGGTTGAAAATCAGAAGTTTGCCTCCCAAGCACTGAGTTATTCTGTTGGTTGTTGCCTTGATTTTTTTAATTTTATTTATTTGTCTTCATTGGAACCTGAAGTATAGCTGAAGGTTACGTGCCTTGGAGGGTGGTGGTGTGTGCCCAAATTTCACTTAATTTCAGTTGGGCGCCATGCTCCTTTGGCTGCCTTGTAAATACCAAACTCTGTGTACGTGTGCTTCTTTTTAATCTTGATGGCATTTGTTTTGTTCTATTTGATCTTGGCATGCATAATATTAGCCCCCTGGTAGAGATGAGTCACATCTGAGCCCACTGTACAAGTGCAGTGCTGTTTATCAAGTAGTTAATTTCAGACTTCATTTAAATATATTTAGTTTAGCTTGAAGGTGTGTGCACCTTGAAGAACAGGCTTGACAAGATCTGGAAGTGTAAGTTGTGGTAAGGCAAATGTGATCTGTAAGGAGTTTGCAGCTCTGAAGTATTAAGAGTTGTTAAATGATGCAGGGAACAGAAGAAAGATTTTCTAGAAGATGAAAAATACTGGAAAAAATAGAGAATGGATAAAGTATTAAAATAAGACACTTGGGAAACAGATTGCTCAAGTCAATCTTGAAAAGAAGAAAATAACTTTGAAATAACTTTGAGAAAGAAAGTTCTGCTATTTACCTTAAAGCTAGGCTACTAAAAAGGATGAAAAAAAAATTATGAAGTAGAAATTAAAAAGAGGAATAAAAAAGGAGAAAAAAGTATTTCAGTCTTTTCTCTCTTTAAAATATGCCTAAATGCGATGTGGCATTGTCTGTTCTCATCTATGTGCAGGTGAGACTTCAGTGGTTTGAACTGGTCTGTCAGGACCTTTGCATCTTGTGACTCCTGACTCTTGCACTAAAGCACAGAAGGAGCCCATGTCCTCTCTCTCAGCACTGGTAGGGAGACAGAATTTAGAAACCATTTAATCTTTTAGCTTTGCTAAGAGTCATAGGCTGGCTTGTTACTTGGTAGGAAGTCTACCTTCCTGTTCCTGTCCCTTAGCAAAGGCAAGTGCTAAGTCCTGCACCTGGGGAGGAACAACCCTGTGCATCAGTACATACTGGGGGCTGACCAGCTGGAAAACCAGCTTTGCAGAAAAGGACCTGGGAGTCATGGCGGACACCAAGTGGAACATGAGCCAGCGATGTGCCCTTGCTGCAAAGAAGGCTAATGGCATCCTGGGCTGCATTAGGTGGAGCGCTGCCAGCAGCTCAAAGGAGGTTATCCTTTCCCTCTGCTCTGCACTGGTGAGGCCACACCTGGAGTACTGGGTCCAGTTCTGGGCTCCTCAGTACAAGAGAGACACAGCGATACCAGAGAGACTAGAGCAAATGACTGCTAAGTTGATGAAGGGACTAGAGTATGTCATAGGAAGAAAGGCCAAGAGAGCTGGGACTTTTTCGCCTGGACAAGAGAAGACTTGGGGTAGATCTTATCAATGTGTATAAATACCTGAAGGGAGGGTGCAAAGAAGATGGAGCCAGGCTCTTTTCAGTGGTGCCCAGTGATAGGACCAGAGGAAATACGCACAAACTGAAACACAGGAGGCTCCATCTGAACATCAGGAAAAGCTTTTACTGTGAGGGTGACCAAGCACTGGAACGGGTTGTGGAGTGAGAGGTCATGGAGTCTCCATTCACGGAGGTAGTTGGAAGCAATCTGGACACAATTCTGGACAATGTGCTATAGTTGGCCCTACTTGAGAAGGGGGTTGGACCAGATGACCTTAGAGGTACCTTCCAACCTTAATCATTCTGATTCTGTTCCTAATGTGGACAGTTGTTAAAGAAGAAAGTCACCCTGAAGATACTAGGGACTGAATACCGCAAAGGTGATTGGGACCACAGAGATGCAAGATGATGGTGATCATTTGCCCATGATACTGCGGCAGAATTAAGTATCTTTGGGCCATTTGTCAGTCTTGTTCTTGGAAATTAGCAAAGGCTAGAGAACCACAACACCCTTGGGTATCTTGTTCCTTTGTTTTAGTGTTCTAACTATGAAAACTTCATTCTTACCCAAATAATCTCAGCTGCAAGTTTGAACTTTCCTATTCCATTCAGAACATTGCTGATTGCTGTCCTCTTCATAGAATTCTGTGTATTGAAACAGTAAACATTCAGACTGTTGTGGTTGGGCTGTGGGTTCTTAGGTGGTAGGCAGGATAGCTTTTTGCATTTTTGAGACAAACATCCAAACAGACTTGTTACTCGTTCCTTATAAACCACATCTGCTAAGGCCATTATCCTTGCAGTGCTGTCTTGGGTGCTTTCTCTTTGTCAGCAGTTTAAAAAGTGGAGCCCCACACTGAGTATGGGATTCCAGTTCTGGTTTGTTATTGGTACCAAGGAACTAGAATTGCTTTCCAGAACTCACTGATTGTCTAGTCAACACTCCTCCTAGAAATGGGACTTGCTTCTTTTGGCAGCAGTCTGGTACTGACCTTGCACAGTTTTTAATCCACTGTGAGCACCCCATTCTCCTTTGCTGTATTTGCTTTATTGATTTATCTCCTTTGTATAGTATCTTACCTTTGATATTTTTTGTGTGTGTGTGTGTGTTTCAACCTCTTTTGTTAGATACTTACTTCACTAGTACCACTTTGACTTTTTAGTGTAATCTTTAAAAAAAATTCTTGGTGCAGACTTGGTTTTTTTGGACAAATTCGCTGAAGTTATTTGAGCTGCAGTCTTGATGCCATCTATAAATGTTTAAAAGCGTACCCATTCTGTCATCCAAACCACTAATTAAAACTCTTGGAAAGAACCAGATCCAGGAAATCACTTGAAATACCCTACTGCTGGTTATTTAACTGCTGTCTTGTGAGTGCAGTTGATCAACCATATGAGTCCCCACGTTGTTATATTTTAGACCATATTCCTCTAACTTGTTCATGTGAGAGTATTTAGGGAAGATCATGTTGGGAACCTATTAAAATAGAGCTGTACTTCACCTGTAGTTTTCTTTCAACCTTTGGGTTAACTGCTTTGTTGGAATAGAAAGAACAAACTCTGCTATGAGGTTACATCCATCTTAATCCTCCATTAGATACATCTTCTGCATTGTGGTCATTTGGACTCAAGTGGGAAACCTGGATTCCTGTGGAATCCTTGAAAGTAATATGTCCTTTGGAAATACTTAAAATGCCCTTGTCTGAGGGAGGACAAAAAAGAAGGAAAAAAACCGCATAATGTAACATCTGTTATGTACTACTGTGAAGAGAGGCCAAGTATTTTACAGTGAAACATGAAATACTGAGAATATGCAGAAGTAACCAATTCTGACTATGGAAAGAGGGCAGTCCTCCCCGTTCTGATAGAGGCCACGAGAAGGTAGCACTTAAAGAGTTTTGGCTTTTTAGTTAGGTAGTAGGATGGAAGAAATAGTGTATCAGTAGGCTCCTAGCTTGTAAATGCAGTTGTCTTCATATTATTTGCTATAAAATTTAGTAGATAAATCAAAACCCCTCCAAGGTATACTGAGAATAAATAAACACAAAAAAAATTAAGAGCTATTTGTCCAGGACCTTTGTTCTAAGTGAACGTGGTACCTGATTTGTATATCAGAGGAATTTTTTTCTTTGTTCTTTTTAATGTGGATTTGCTTGCTAGTAATGAGTAGAGATAGGATCCAGTACTGTGGAATGGCTTACTTAAACTGCCTTCTAGGAGTGGACTGTTTTATATTTTGGGAGCTTTTCCTTTTGTATTCATCTCATTGAAGTGCTGCTGTTTTGTTATGAGGGTTTACTTTGGATATTGCTGTTTTCCACTTCAGTGGTAACTTTTCTCATAGAAGAACGGGTTATGAAAGCAGCTTTGCTTTTCTGGTATCCTAGGTTGATAAAGGTAAAAAAAAATAAATGTTTTTTCCTTTTTAATAGTAGGGATTCTTGAAAAATGGCCTATGGAAGTTTGGCGTTAACAGTGCAAAACTTCTTTTGAAATGCTGCCAGCTTAACAGTGAGGGTGTGAAGATGCAGGGTCCTGGAGCAGTCTGCATCTCTGGAAGAAGCCAGCTAGGAGGCATTTTTGAGGCTCGTGTTGCTGAGATGTAATTGCATGTGGATCCCTCCATCTGTAATAGAGCAGAAGGATTCTCACTGTGGTCCCTTCTATTCAAAACTATAGATACTGTAAAGCAGATGCTTTGTGGAGCGTCTGCAAATCAAGAGATACCTCACAAGTTGTCATCCTTATTTTGAAATCGGTTGTTCCCAGCCCTTTTGCAGAAAATGCCATTTCTTCTTTTCACCACAAAATGGCATCCGCTGCAGGGATCTCTGAGCATACATTAAGCATTGTTCTGTTGACTGCTGGTCAGTGCAGTATTTTTATTAGCCTTTCTATTCCTGTCAGAAAGGACTAGGAATTGAAGAGCGCTCCCTCCTCTGTTAGGGGGGGTGGGAAACATACTGTGGTGTGTGGTGTCATGTGTATCATGTGGCAACACATTGGCTGTTGTTTCTGTACTTTCAGTACAGAAGTGCTTTAAAAATATTGGAAAATTTTTCGAATCCCTCCTTTTATCAGTAGATACAGATACTCATTCTGATCTTTTTTGTCAAAGAATGACCTCAAACTATCTTTATGTGGAGAGGTGTTTTCCTTCCCTCTTTGAATTTAGATTTTTCTTTGGTGTAATGTAAGTTTAGAGGCCATAATGAACTGTCATAAGGTGATACTTTGTAAGCTCCAAAATTGTAAAATCCTGAAAGCTATAAAACCATTTGGATTTCTCCAGTGGAAGAAAAAATGTGATATATAAGGAGATAAAGGTGCTCTCCAAAACTTGTCCCTTCAGAGAATGTTAAACAGGAAAATGCTTAGCATAACTGGAGTATATTCTTGTTGTTGGAGACCTTTCCAGGTGCTTTCAGTTTATAGTCATGGTTTGGAATGGTAGTCCAAACTCTTACTCAGAGCAGAGTCAAAACTGTAGACGAGTTTTTCATTTGAATTCAGACCTGAGGGCTTTGTCCTGTCTTGAAAACTTGAAAAGAATGGAGATTCTACAATTTCTTTGGGCAGCCTAGTGAGAAGTTTTTAGTATACCTGGTTGAAACCTATTCTTTTCAGTTTGTGTCTTGTTCTCTTACCGTGCATCTCAGCAAAAAGCCTGGCTCTGTCTGTCTTTGCAGTTTACTTTGCTTAGGTACCAGAAGTTTGTTCATCTGTTTCCAAATTCTTTGTTCTCTAGGCTAAACAAACCCAGTTCCTTCAGCCGTTCTTCACAGGCAAAGTACTGCGGTCCCCTTATGATTGGTGGTCCTTCACAGAACCTACTCCAGTTATCACCATCATTCTGTTACTTGTCCCAAACGGGTGCCATCTCCCAGACGTGATCTAACAAGCACTAATTAAAGAGGAATAGTGAGTTCTTCAATCTACCTGCTATGCTGCTGTTGATACAGTCCACTATGCTTGTGGCCTTCATCGTTTGCCAGGGTATGCTTCTGGTTGTGTTCATCTTGCTGTCTGGTTGGGAGGCCCTCAGGTATTCCAGCAGAGCTGCCTCTGCAACTAATCAGACCTCAGTATGTACCACTGCAGAGGGTTAGCCTGTCCCAAGTGCAGAACTTTGTTATATTTGATTTTCATGTGGTCCTTACTGGCCTGTTCTGCCAGCCTGTTTAGGTTGCTTTGAATGGCAGCCCTACCCTTCAGTATGTCAGCTGCAACCTCCCAGCCTGATGTCTTCCCAAAACTTAATAAGGATGCATTACAACTGAGGGGAACTCAACTGTAACTAGTCTTTAAACTGCTGCCTCCTGAGCCACGCCTCCAACCAGTGTTTCAATCCACTTGGTGGATAACCCATCCAGACTCTAATACACAACCTGGATTCTAGGATGCTGTCAGAGACCATGTTGAAGTTGTATAGTCAGGGTAGTAAGCAACATTTGGCTGTTCTCTTCTCATCCACAGATCTAGTCATCTTATCATAACATTAATCAGGTTGATCAAGCGCGATTTATCCTTGGTAATTCCGGTGCAAGTGTTTTCCCCCCATCGTCGTCGGCTTGTGTGCCCTATAGTATTTTCCAAGAGGATGCATTTCATGATTTTCACGCAGATTGAGTGAGGCTGACCAACAGTTCTTCAGATTGTGTGTTTACCCTTTTTGAAGATGAATGCATGTTGCTTTTCCCTAGTTATTTGGAATCTTCTCCAGTCTCCACAGCCTTTTCCAAGTGTCTCAAGCACAGGGAGTTATTGGTGATCTGAAACACCTATTTAGTGAATGGAAGGGTCAAAAACTTCTTAATAAAGGTATTGTCCCATGCTGTTTGTAAACCAACCTATGGTGACTGTTCTCTACCTTCGAGGTACTGTAGCCAAAATATACAGTGGGGAAATTAAAAATGTATTTTTTTAAATTAAAAAAGTAACAAAATGAACATTTCAGTTAAATATTGGAACTCTTATGCCCATTCCCTTTTAAAAAGCACAAATACTTACTGCGTGGCTTTCGTTTTAAGTCTTTCTTTTAATAGAGTGGACATAACCCAAATTAAAGTTATATCCAGTAGAGTTGCAGCAGTTGCTTGAATTCCAGAGACTTGGTGAGGTAGCATGTATGGGTGGAACACAGTCATGGATAGGTGTAGGCTCCTTAGGAAGTGTTGGAAGAAAAAGAGAGAGAAAGCTGCACTCTACGTTAGGTAGCTTTGTCTGCGTAGAGATCTCTAGTATGAAAGCAGAGACATACTCGTTGAGTCTGTGGGGCAGAATCTGAGAGGAGGGAGCACAAGCAGTGGTGTTTGGGAGGTTTTACAGATTGCCTGAGAAGGTGGAAGTTGTGGTTAATGCTTTCTGCAAACAACTAGAGGTCTCCTGCCCATTATACCTTACAGAGGCTTTCAGCCATCCAAACATCTTCTGGGAAGGCCTTAAAACTTTGGGCAGACCATGTTGGAGGTTCCTAGGTGTAGATGGTGAATTCCTAGCAGCCAGGGGTAGTGCTCTGTTTGACCTATTTGACCACAAAAATGGAAGAGGCTGGTGGATCTTGAGTTTAAATAATCATGAGATGACTGAGTTCAGGATTTGGAGAAGGCTGGGAAGCTTAGCAGTAAAATCAGGCCTGTGGACTGTGGCTTATCTGAGGATTTGCTGAATTAGAGTCCATGGGGAGGTAGCCAATAAGTGGCTTAAAAAGGAAATTTGAAAATCTTTTTAAAGAAAATGCATGGACAGCTCAAGAACAGACCATCTCATTTTCCAGGGAGATCAGGACTTTGAACAGAAAGCCCACTTGAGCAAGAGGCTTCTTGATGAACAAAACCACAGAAAAGGGACATATGAGAAGTGGAAACATGGACCAGCAACAGAAGAGGAGTATAAAAGCATTACTCAGGTATTTAAGGGTGAAAACTGGAAGGCCAAAGCCCAGCCAGAGTTAATCCTAATGAGGATTAACAGGAAGGCCTTCTACAGTTATGCTAGTAGAAGAAGGAAGTTCAAGGGGAGTACAGATCCAGTGATAAAGTGGGGGAGAAAACGAGACAACCTAGTGATAGACGTGTGGGAAAGACTGGTGTATTCAATGCCTTTCTTGCCTTTGTCTTTGCAGATGAGAGCCAGGTCTCACACCTTTGTGTGTACTGCTACAGACTGGGAAGGAGATGGGCCATCACATTAGGGAGCAACAAGTTAAAGACTGCTTAACTGGATACACTGAGATCTGTGGTGCTGGATCGATCGAATTCACCTTAGGAAGCTGAAAGAGTTGGCAATCTGACTGCAAGGTGAAAAATCATGGAAAAAAGCTAACGCTACACCTATCTGCAAGAAAGTCAGGCAAAACTCTGAAAGATACAGGCTTGTCAGTCTTACTTCAGTCCCTGGAGGATTCGTGGCTTGTCTCCACTTGGGTTCCATTTCTTAATACGTGGTCAAGAAATTAGTACCGTGCATTTAACAAAGAGTATGCTTATGCAGTCTTATTGCCTTCTGTGGCAAAATGGCTGGCTATATGAATGACAGAAGAACAGTGAATACATTACCTTTTGAGTTTACTAAGGCTTTGGATACTGTCAGCAACTGTATCACATTTAGAAGTTGAGGGAAGTATGGTCTGGGCTGAACAATCTGCTTAATCGGTGGAAAATCATTTGGACTATTATCAATAGCTCAACATCCAGCTGGCAGCTGAGAGCACTACACCAAGGGTTGATTCTGGGGTCCATATTTTTCAATACCTAGTGATTTGGATGATGACATGTATTTGCAAATGACACTAAATTGGTGGGAGTGACTGTCATGACATGGCAAAGCATAAATCCTAAGGCATCCTGAGAGACTTAAGGATTGGGCCATCAGAGGCTTCATGAAGTTGAACACAAAGTGCGAAGCTGTGCACCTGAAGCATAACAATACCATGAATCAGTACAGGCTGGGAACTGATGGGCTAAGTGGCAGCTTTGCTCAAAAGGACTGGGGATTATGGTTGAAACTAAGTTGAATATCAACCAGTGGTGTGCTGTCATTGTTGATAAATCTGGTACTATGCTACGTTAGGAGCGTGGCCAGCAGATCAAGGGCAGTTATTGTTCTTCTGCACTTGGCACTGATGAGCCTACACCAGGAACATTCCTTCTGGGCCCACAAGTTTAAAGGAAATGTCAAGAAATTGCAGAAGTTTCAGTGGATGATTACCGGGGTGGTTTGCCTGACCTGCAAGGGAAGGCTAAGGGAGTGAGCTTTGTCTGATGTAAAGTAGGCTAAGGGGTGATCCAATAGCAGCCTGCAGCTCTTTGGAGGACAGTTCCAAAGATGATGGAGCCAAGCATGTCTTGGTAGTGGCAGATGATGCAATGAGACCAAAGACCTGTTTTCAGTTCAAGAAGTTCACACTGGACGTTATGAAAAATTTCTCCACTGGGAAGGTAGTGTAGTACTAGAGCAGGTTATTCAGAGAAGCCATGAGATCTCTACCCTTAAAGGTTTTGAGGAGTTGCCTGTTCTATCTATCCTTATTGTGTCTGGATCTGCAAGGCAAGGGATGTATTGGAGCCTCCTGTCTTTACATAATTTTACAATATTTTAGGTTATTTTTCTTTTGTTTTGCTTGGGAGTGTGTATGCATAGATGTGAAACCTCTGAATACAGTGGAGATGCTTTAACATGCTCTAGCAGTGAGCTTTGCAGTTAATTAATGTACCTCCAGTGTGTAGGGGAAGAGGTGGGGAAAGAAAAATAACAACACAGTTGTGTCCTTTGAACGAGAATGCTTTGTTCATCATTGGCACCAGTAGTCTTTTGAGCTTTGTCCTAGGGGAACGTGATAATCCTTCTGGCTTCAGAATTGCAGGCTGGCTTTTCTTCCTATCAGGAGGCTGGAGTCTAGGCAGAGTGTTTTGGTTGTGTGTGTGTGGGGTGTGTGTGTTTTGTTTTGTTTTGTTTTTTGGAGGGGGGGGTTTAATCTTCCCCATAACAATGGGAAATTTCCTATTAGTAATGGAGTTCTAATAGTGCTGTTTGGGAATTCTTAGTATCCTTATAGGCCTTAATTCAAATCAGCCTCTTAACTGAAATGGGACTGAGAAAGTGGGATCTTAAGTGTCCATGGGTATCTTCACACGTGCACCCATGCACACGTTTGACTGCTTTGGGGAGCTGCGAATTCCTCAGAAGCAGTTTTGTCTTAAGCTGCTTGTATTTCACTAAAATCTGCATCTCTGTCACTGATGGATGGCCATTCAAGTTCAGCATAATAGGAAGCAAGAAACTTGAAAGCGGTAGAGAACTGCTGATTTCTGAAGAGTATGTTCAGTAATCTCTGTTTGTGGGCTCAAGAGTTAGTAAAGACTATATTCACACCAGAAGATTGAGTTTACTTTCTGAATATAAATATTGGCTTGCTACAGCCGGATAGTCCAAATCTCTGCTTAATATGTTTAATATGAAATAATCCTTCATTCTGACTGTACAACACTGATTGTCCCCCTGCCTTCATCTTAGTTGCTGTTTAATTATTATCTTTCAGAAGTAGTATTCTATACCTCCACACCTGATATTTTTGTCTGGAACTGATCATAATTTTGTACTGATCTTTAAGTCTAGGTATTCTTTAGTGCGTGTGTGTTGTGAACCTGAAGCACAAAATCCAAGCGAGTTGCTCATGAGTTTCTGTTTGAAAGCCATACCAGGGTAGTGGGTTATGTGAGAGCTGTGCTTCATCTTAATTTGAGGTACTGGCACTTCAGAATTTGTTGCACAGTTTTCTGGAGCTGTTTGTCTGGGCAATGTGTTGTTTGGGCAATCCTTTGAGTATGGGTTGTTGATTCAGGGCCTTCTGCCAACTGATTGCCCAACTCATTTCCCTCCTGTACCTTGATTCTTGTCTTGCAATCTGTTCTCCAGTACAATTCTTTACACGTGCAAGAATTTTTTGGAAAATTTTTGTCAGTTTTAATGAATTTGTCTGTAAATATCTTGTGTGCTTTATTTTTCCAATGCCATCTTCTTCCCCCATCTGAGGCTCCCAGATTTGGCTTTTACATTTGCTTTTGTAATTAAAATTGTTCTTAAGTAGGTTAAACTTACAATAACTGTTTAGGCAGAAGTTAGATAGAATGTCTCCTCTCAAATCCTACAGCTGTGCAAGGCTGTAGTATGAGCATCTAAATCATGTTAATGGTGCCCAGGCGGGCACCATTAAGGCATGGTTATACTGAGCATTTCAGGATCAGGCAGCAAGATTAAATTCATGACCTTAAACAGTTCTTGTAAGACTGAATAAAATGTGTATACCATCTAATAGAGAAAAATGTTTGTTGCATTATTGCTAGTTACCCCTGTGGGTTCCAGGCTAGTAGAAGATTGGCTGGTTTCCTGTGTTTTCTCTACATTGTCTCTTCCTCAAGTTGCGTTCCTCAATTGTACCTCATATATGTCAAACTTTATACCTGCTTCTGTGGCTTTTGTTTCCCTCTTCTCAGTTTTATTACTGTCTTCTCTTGCCTCTTAAATGTTCCACATAGTCACAGCTTTCACTTCTTTCAGTTAAAAGCCTTTCTCCTCTACTTCACAGCAGTGACTTTGACTCTTCAGTTTCTGGATCAGTAGCGTTCGAGGTGTTAGATGTGTACTCCTGGTATGGCATGCTTTCTTTGCTAGATAGCCGATCTGCCTTAATACAGAAAAAAAACCCCTCCTTTTATATTAATATTGTAACATTACATGAGTGAAAGACTGTTTGGCTCCACTAATCCCTACCCTGTCTGAAAACATCAAAGTTTTAATCTGTTTATCAAGATTCTGGAAAAAGAATATGGGATCAATAACTGTGCTGCTACTAAGTACAAAAAATACAGATGCTGTCTAGAGCTGCTGGAAAAAAATTAAGCTGTGGTTTTAGTGCATGATAAAATTTTGATCTTGTATGTAAATGTGATGTCTCTTCCATTACATAGTGTTATATGTGCGCCAGCTTGTTCTGACATGTAAGGCAGTTCTAGTTTCCTTATGAAGCTTCACAAGGTGCAGCATACCTGCTGATATCTTCCAAAGTGAAGAAGACGTTTGCAAATTGTGTAAATTCTCATCTCCGGGTATGATGTAAACATTGCTAGTGAAAAATGCCACTAAGTACTCTACATAGTACTCAGATCTTACTCATCTTGATAGGTTATATTCAGGACTGTTTGGTAGATTATTTATTTTTGGTAGGGATTTCTTTATTTGAGCAGTGTCTTTGGTTGCCCTTTGAACCCTTTTGAATGAGTCAGTCTCATGCAGTGGAAAATGATGTGCTTTTAACCTGTTTTTTTAGCATTAAGACTTAACAGCATAAAGAACTTAGCCACAGTAGTTCTAGCAGAGTTGTTCTTCTGCAGTTACATTGCAGACCTCCTGTTCTGAAATGGGTGCTCAGCTTTCTGAGAGCTTGCTCTTTCCGAGTTGCAGAAGTTACTCCAGAATAAATTGCTTCTAGCACAACCTCTCCATGAGGGAAGTGGAATGTCAGTTATTTTAGAGGGATGCTTTCCTAGGGTTTTGTGGTCAGTATCCAGAATGTAAACAAGCCGTAACTCATTCCTTCATTTGTGCATCCCTTCCAGGGTCTTGAAAACAACTAGCAGCTCTCTGGAAGATGATGTTTTAAGCATTGACTGTGTTGGATGAAAACAAATTGGTTAGACATGCACCTTTCTGAACACTGTTATTTGATTTCATATGTCTTGGGAACCACGTGTATTACACCAATGGATTTTTTCAAAAATGCTTGCTTTGTGTAGTTAGGCTTCCATTCTTCTTGCACTTACACTTGGCTAAATAGACATTTTGGGGTAGAATAATAGAGATGATTGTTTAGGTTAGTTTGATGCCTACCATTATCCTTATGCTTCAGTAAATTCCTACAATTTAATACTTTCCCTTATTCATGGTTTATCCTGAAAATTCAAAACAACCAGCAGCTTTAACATTGATGAAAGCTAGAAGACAACTGGAACATAACATGAGAAAATGCTTTGCTTCTAAATGCTGCACTATAAACAAAACTGCATTAATTCAGTATGAGTTACACAGAAAGTTAGGAAAGGCTTGTTACCAACAAACTGTCAATCTTATGTCTGTTCACTTGCAGGAAGCTTAAATTAAGGGGGTAGGGGAAAGTGGGAGAGTTTGACTCACATGGCTTGGGAGATAATAAATCTAAACCTACGTTTACATTTACGGTAACATAAAGCTTTAAAAATACTTTTAAAATGTTAAATATTTGTCATATTGTAGTTTGTCAATTTTGTGGGTTTGTGATTCACTGGAAATGAGAGAATAATTCAGGCTGGGGAAGGATAATTTCAAACCCACAAGATTTTGCAGCCCCTGGATGTTGTGAAAATGAGGCTGGAAAGCATTTGGTGTTGCTTGCATGTACTTGTGTGCTCCCCACCAACTCTCTGTGGCCCATGCAGTCTTGGCACTTCACTTTGTGTGGAATCTGAGCAGGAAGGAAAGTGCTGTCACATCAGATTCATTTGTATTCTGGTGGGTTGTGTTTGCATCAGTAAATACTATTTTTTAAAAAAGCTGTCTTTTAATTGAATGCCCATAGTTATTGAATAACAGAGTGGAGTCATTTCTTTCTCTGAATGTTGAGGGTGGGGAGGGAGGATGAGAGAGACTGACAAAGGAGCCATCCTGTTTCTTGGGACAGTGAAAGAGTTTTTATCACTCATTGAGGACTTGAGTTCAGTGGTCTGTATTGTTAGTAGAGAGTATTGCCTTTCAGTAACTATGAGTATGGCAGATTTAAGATAACCTTTTCCGGAGCTAGGACAGCAGGAGTGACTGAGGTGACTGCCTGCTCTCCACCCCTCCCCCTGAATATTGGCTATTTTAAATCGCATACTGAAGGCCTAGTACTCTGTACATGATGTATGAGAAGTCAAGACTATGGAGTCTGCGAGGAAGGGTAGGCATTTGTATTGGGTTTACATGGCAAGGATTTGGTAGCAGGTAGGCTGCAGGGATGGCTTCTATGAGAAGCTGCCAGAAGCTGTCCCCATGTCAGATGGAGCCAGTTCCAGGTGGCTCCAAGATAGAGCTGCCACTGGCTAACGCTGAGCCCATCAGTGGTGTTGGTAACACCTCTGTGATAACATATTTAAGAAGGGGAAAAAAACATTACATAGCAGCTGAGAGAGAGGAGCAAGAAAAATGTGAAGGTAACAGCCCTGCAAACACCAAGGAGGAAAGAGGGGGAGGAGGTGCTGCAGGCACTGGAGCAGAGATTCCCCTAAAGCCTTGGAAGAGGACCGCGGTGAGGCAGGCTGTCCTCCTGCAGCCTGTGGAGGTTAACAGGGAAGCAGATACCCACCTGCAGCCCATTGAGAACCCCACACAGGAGCAGGTAGATGTACCTGGAAGGAGACTGTGACCCTGTGGAAAGCCCATGCTGGATCAGGCTCCTGGAAAGACCTGCGGCCTCTGGGCACCTGAGCTGCAGCAGTCTGTTCCTGAAAGACTGTGCCCTGTGGAAGGATCCCATGCTGGAGCCATTCCTGAAGAGCTGCAAACCATGACAAGGACCCACATCAGAGAAGTCCATGAAGGACCGTATCCCATGGCATGGACCCCATGCTGGAGCCAGGCAACAGCATAAGGAGGAAGGACCAGCAGAGATGAAGTGTTACAGACTGACTGCTGTCCCTGTTCCCCAGTGTCACTCAGCAGGGGACGAGAAGGTAGAGAGTCAGGAGTGAAGTTGAGCCTGGGAAGAAAGGGGGAAGCAGGGAGAGGGACGTGGGTTTATTCCAGTTTTTATTTCTTGCTATCCTACTGTTATTAATTGGCAGTTATCTTCCACAAGTTGAGTCTGTTTTGCCTGTCATGGTAACGATCTTCCAGTACTTGTCTTGACCCAATGGGGCATATGGTTCAGCCTCATAACACCATTGCAACCCTTCCCTGATCCCTAGGTTGTCAGCATCCTTGTGTACTGCCTTCACACAAGTCACCTGCACACCCCAGCTTAGTGTCTTCCAAGAAGTCAGTGAAGATGTGTTCCATCTCTGCCTCCATAGGGTAGATGAAGGTATTAAACAAGATAGGTTCCAGGGTAGATCCCTAAGGAATTCCCCTGGTTCCCACATAGTGTAAAATCCAATAATCACTACCCTGTGAGCCCAGTAATCCAGCCGTCCAGTAATCCACCTATCTAGACTATAATATCCCAGCTTGGATGCAAGGATGTTGTGGGAGACCATGCTGAATACTCAACAGTCAAGATAAACAACTTTTTCTGGTCTTTCATCCAAGATTTAAAAGGAGGCCATAATTTAAGATCTTCAGTGTGCATGACTGGTGAGTGATTGAGCATTCAGTTTATCTCTGTCTTCATCTGAATTACTTGTTTTCCCCCAACATATGGTATTTTCTATACAGTGAGATGAAAAACTGAGTCTCAGATTCTCTGGCTGTATCGTCTTATGTGCTTTGTTGCTCAGCCTGAATAAACTTCATCATATGCTGTCTTTTTCTGAATCGACACAGCTGAACAAGTGAGTTGACACTTGTTCTTCCTGCGTCATTGGTACAATGTTGTATTCAGTTGCAGTTGAAGGCTCTGCTGGCTGCACGTGTATGACTTTGAAGTCAGCTGAGTTGTCAGTGTTATTTAAAAGCGATTAGACAGCAAAATTGTCACTACAGTCAAAGTTTGGCTTGTATAACTTTACTCCAACAGAAGAACTTGAATTTGCTTTTGGCTCTGTTGTCCCAGTCTGCGAGTCTGGAAATGAGAAACGTCGTTTCTATTCATCTTCCCCAGGGAAGTGGTGGATTCCCCAACACTGGATGCTTTTGAGATTCGGCTGGACAGGGCTCTGGGCCATCTTGTCGACAGTGTCTTTGCCAAGAAAGGTTGGACCATATGATCCTTGAGGTCCCTTCCAACCTCTTATCCTATGATTCTATGATTAGTGATAGAACAAGGAATTAGGACAGTAAAACCTGATCCTTTAGTGACTTCATCACTTTTCAGACAGTCAGAGCACTTGATGTTAATTGTGGTTTCAATTTAATTGAATATTGAATATTTAATTGAAGTATTGTGAGTTTGTGGGAATTCTCTGATCCAGTGCTCGCTTCCATTGTGAAACAGAATTATTCTGAGACAAAGAGCCGCTTAGGGATTTTGTTTGTCTGCTTTAAAAACAAAAGTTTTTGTTAGTATCTGCTTGGAGGCTCTCTTGCAACTGCAAGAACTGGTGGTACAGCCTTTGTTGGGGCTGCCACAGAGTGATTTCATTTTTAACTAGTTCTTCCCTTCAGCTAAAAGCTGTGCTGTGGTGTGGCTTCATGTTACAGTGGCTTTTTGGTACAGACTTGACCATGCTAGCATGATCTGATATTCTGTGAGTAAGGAATTCTTGCCATTTGTTACCCTGAATTTAAGGAGGGGGAAAAAAAGGTTTGACTGGAAGACCAGGTTATGAATTTAAACAACTGAGATGGTAGCAGCTGAACCATGTGTGACTGGCCAGTTTGGTGTGTTTGATATGATCTGTCTTGAGGTCTAGACACTGAGAAAAAGATTTTTGCAGAAGTTGTCAAGCATAGAAAAACTTACGTTGAGGTAAAATGCCCAGGTGGAAAGAGCCAGCCACAAGGAATGCCCCATTAACCTGTAAACTGGGAGTGTTGCCAGCTTAATGAGTTCTACTAAATCTCTGCAATCACTGTGGCAATAGCAAAGTTTTCTTGTTTGTGTGGTGCTCTGAATCAAGAATATAAACTCCTGCTGAGGTGGTGTTAATACACAGGTAAAATAAGCAAGCTGAAAAGCTGATACTTTATTTTTTTACTCCTTTATGGTGCTTGGGTTTAATTTCCACTGTAGTCTTTTGGATTCTGTTTTGTTTCCCTTGACATGTAAATAGCTGACATCCATTAACGGCATGGAGACAGGGCAGCCAAACCTCAAAGTGAAAGACAAAACTCAAACCTTCCTAAAATTACTAAAACCTGCATTGTTCATCAAATGGACTTTCGAATCAAACCATATGCAGGGTAGCCTTCTAACTATAGGTAATCTATCTTTACTCTGGAATGTATGTACGTGTATCATGTACCTTTGATCATGTATTTTCCTTTTCATCTGTATTTTTGCCTAAAAAGGTCTGAAGAACAATCTTTCAAATTACATCCAAAGGAAGTGCTTGCATATGGTAATTCCCTCTAAGCAGGCAGCAAAAAGTTGTAGCTTGCAGGGAACCTGCCAGGAGAAGTCTGACACTTGCTCAGATTTGTGGTTCTTTCTCGCCTTTTTTGAAAAAGCCACTTTTTCCAGGTTCTGATCACTACTGTACTTTTCTGCATACTAACTGTGGGGTTAGAGGTTTTGTTAATAATCACTGCTTTTGTCTTCGTGGCCTCTGGCTTGATTAGTTGATCTGTTGGTTGACATGAAATACAAGAAATCAATTTTAGCTATAACCCAATCTTTCTGATCCTCATGTTGATACTCAGAACTTCTAACAGAAATGTGTTTTTTCCTTAATTAAAAAAAAAAGCACATCAGTTCTTGCTCATTTGTCAAAATAAAGATAAACAGAACATTGTGCTGCCATGCCTACTATTTCAGTGCTGTGAGGTATTCATTTCTCCTTCAGAACTGAATATTTATAAAAAGCAAGATGTTAAATTCATAGTGAAAATTTCTTGTGTCTCATACAATTCCTTTGAAGCAGTGAGAAGATTAGAGTGCTGGACTTCTTTTCAAGATAATAAACCTTGGTCTGGCTAGGTTTTTTTTTCACTGAGTGGTGGCATCATTTGAAAGGTGATTTCTATAAGTTTGAACTATTGTTTACTCTGAATTTTTAGTTATACCAGTGAGGGTTTTTTTGTAATATATAAAAAACACATGACTGTTCCTATTGCATCTTCTGCCTTTCTAGAAGAAAGGTAATTTGTAGCAATCTTCCTTAATTGCATATACTTGGCTAATTATATTTGTGTTTAGAAAGAATCACGACTTCCTGGCTGTCCACTAAGTAGAATACTTTTAGTGGCAAACTTCCCTGGTGTTCCTCTGGTTTTTAAACTGCTGATTATAAACCTGCAGTTTGAGAGGTACTACTGACTTTTCTGAATCTCTGGGTTTATGGTTCTCATCAGAGAGAAGGAAATAATTGGAGTTGATTCTTTGGAGAGGTGTTGTGACTTAATGTATGAAAGTACAGAGTGAAGAGTGCTGAAGTCTGTTGGCTGTCTGAATAAATAGGTAACTTCTAAAAGAGTTTGTCTTTGCAGTTTAAATCCATAGAGCTTCTGAGGAAGGACCACCTTCTTTGTCCTCAAGTTCTAAACTCCTGTTGAGGTTACTGCTTCTGTTTTACATCTTTGAACTTCATTTACCAGCTGTATCTGTCAGGGTGATCAATAATTAATATGATTTATATGGAAGATTTAACATTTTGTAAGACTTTGTGCCAGATGAGGGAATAGGTAATTAATGCTAATGTTGGCATGCATGTGGAACTAAATTTCTGCTATGAAAAGTGCCACAAATAGAATGTATTATTTAAATAAAAAAACCAACAAACCAACCAACCAAACAAAAAAAACCCAAAAAACACCCCCAAAAAACAAAACCAGACATAGAAAGAATTGAATGTGAATTACGTGAACATAAACAGTATGCAGTATTATGCTGGGGGAGAGGAGTGGTTCTAAGGAAATTTTAGTTTTCTCCAGACATAGATAAAAGTGAATTCCTGGAGCATACACGATGTGATATTCTAAAGGAATCTGTACCTTTTTGTTTTTATGGATCAACAGGTGGTGGTAGTGGGGATCCTGTTCTATACACTCAAAGCGATGATCTGTAAGACATTGTATAAGATACTGGTTCTTAGAGCAGCCCTTCTAGGTTTTTGCCTTCCAGCCACAACACAGCTTTGCGGCCTCCTCCTTTGCCTTGATACCCAGTGCTTGAGAAACAGCTTTTGGCATGCCAGGCCCCATGCCAGGCTGTACAGTGTGGCCCCTAAGTGAATGTTTGTGTGGGGAGGGGGTTTGAAAGCCTTGTTAGCCTAAATTAGTAACGATGTAACTTCCCCCTGTAGGCAGTTCTTTCCTAGGCTGTACAGCTGCACTGGCAAACCTCTTGGGTGAGAGTCAGAAACAGAACCTGTGATTTGGCTGCCTGGGACAGCAGGGACCCTGCGCGCTTCCTTTGTGTAAAGTACTCTGGCTTATATTGCATGTATGTGTGACTGGGCATTACTAGCTGGTCTTAGAGCTGAGTCTGTGCTAGAGGAAGGTTCCTACTAGAGCCTTATCGGTAAAGTGTTTTATTGTAGACAGTCATAAGCATCCTATTTAAAAACAAGTTAAAAAAATCGGAAAGTGTTGAGTCAGGCACACATAGGTGCAAAATGTATCTGAAAGACGTGTCTCTATGGAGAATTCTGTTTGTACTTTGTATCTATTTAAAGCTGTTTCTACTCATGGAGCATTCAAATGCAGACATACAAAAAAGCAAAGATATCTTTTGAAACTTGGGTACTACCATTAGCATAGGGAAGCAGAGAGTCTTTGCTAAACTCTCCTGGGATTTTCTTTTGGTAGCATTTGCCTCTTTCTCCTTGTATTTTAGGTCAACTTAGCTTATGCCAGTGTTTTCTGTTATTTCTCAAATGCAATTTGAAGTCATTACCTAGAATCTTCTCTAGCTTTCCAGCAATATGGCACCTGTATGCCAGCATGATTTGTGCAGGAGGACAATGGGCAAGTCATGCAAGGGAAGCATAATGTTGTGTTATCTGTTTGATAGTATTGTCTCTTAGAGGTGGCTGCCACTTCAGCACCCATGGCTTAGCTTTAACAAGTTCTGCCTCTTCCTCTGGGGATGTAGAACTGTAAATTGTATTTCAGGTGAACTTGTGTAGGTCAAAAAGTCTCAGCATAGGTTTTTGTTCTCTGCATCCTAACTACTTTCTGTTTCCTCAGCTGTGTGCTTGAACCTGAGGGGCATGTAATATTTCAGGCAGGTCAGGAGAGGGAGCTGACAGGCTAGGGGTGAAAAAGAATCTTCTCTCCATACAAATAACTATTTTCATTGTGCCTCTGAGTGTAGAAATATGTTGGAGTAACCTGTCTGTATCTGAAATAACAGTAGTCTAGACCCACTTCTAGAACATAAGGATAAAAATAAGGGTTCTTTTACTGCATTGTTCTGTGGCTGATCATAGTTTTTATCCATTGCTTGAGGATTCAGTTTAGAAGTGTTGACAGTGCTTTTGTCATGGAAGAGGTCTGTGTTGCCAGTAGTACATGTAAGTGATAAGGACAGTAAACAGAAACTCTAACCTTCATCTGAGTCCAATAAAATAAAAATGTCAGTGCTGATATTGATGTTGCCAATAGTATTTGCACTTACAGGACATCCATCTGCTTGCCCTCTGTTGGCTTTTGGAGAGATTGAAAGCTCTTCAAAGACAGCATGCCCTTGAGATGACTGCTGACATGATCAAAATGGAAAATTGCCCTGCATAAGGGTTTCCCTGCTGTGGTGGGTTAGCCATAGCCAACAGCCAGGCTCCCATCCAGTCCCTCCATGTGCAGGATGGGGGAAGAAAATATAAAGGAAAAACAGAAACAAGAATGGTCATGGGTCAAGATAAAGACAGCTTTTTCCCAGGCTCAAATCCACTCCTTCACTCATGACTTTTGTACCCGCTTCCTTCCCACCACCAGCACCAGCCAGTGGGTCCATCGTGGAGATGCTGGAACCATCTGTAACCAGCCTGGGGCAGCCCCTGAAAAAAACTTAAGCAAGTGGTGAAATTCTTCCTTCCACATGCTGTAGGTCTTGAGACGTGATAGTTTCATGCTCTTTTTTTCACCAACAAAATGGACTTCTGAGGTTCTAGGTATGCTACTACAATTAGTTTTTGAAGGGCTGTACTATAAAACTTGGTTAGTGAAAGTACATACATTGAAAACAACTGTGCAAAACCAACTTTCAAAAAAAGTTAGCATTGTGCAGATCATTTTACACAACTGGTCTACAGGTACTTGCCCGTTCAGAGGCAGGGAAGGAAGTGACTTATAGCAGGGGTGAGTGAACTAGCAAAGGCATCCCTATACTCACTCTTTTTTTCACCTGACTTACTTGAATCTGTATTGTATTTTAAATGTTGCTGTACATACGATATCTTTCCAACCGGTTACTTGGAATTATTTTGGGGTCTTTAGTGGTTGTTGTGCATGTAAGGTAGTTCCTTCTCTGCTATATTTTCCGTGCAAGTTCTACGATGCTGTGCTGCCGTTCCAAACTTTGATTCATCTCAATGAGTTTATACTTTATGAATAATTAAAAATCTTTTCTTCATTTTTATTGCAGAGTTTGAAAATAGCTTATTATTCTTCCCCAACCATAATTATTTGTGGTTTGGACTTCTTGGTTTTATTATTAATTTTGGGGGTTTTATTCAGAAGCGACTGCCCTTACATAGCAGGTAGAAAGCTTAGGATGATGTGAGAGACTTGACCAATGTCGTGCTGGCATGGTTAAAGGTATTGTGATCTGACTAGAAAGCCAGTGCCATTTGGGTTTATGTAGCGCCTTGTGTAGTACATATAAAATACGGTGACCTATTTGTTTGTTCTCTTTTAGACTACTTCTCCATACCGGTTCTATAGTCTTTCAATCCTCAGTCCTTGCTGTCCTGTGAAAAGCAGCAGAGATGCTACTTGTCTTTTGCAGTCATTAATCCTTATTTCCATCTTCTTTAGCAGGGAGTGAACATTGATTCTTCTTGCCAATAACTGGTGGAGAGATGAGAGTTTGAGTGCTGTTGAGAAATGCTGCTGTGCAGCAATAGTGAGCTGTTTACTATAGCCACTGTTTGGGGGTTTATTTATTTTTCTTAATATCTATCTGCAAATTCTCACTGGCATCTTAGTCACAGAAACCCAGCTCACTTCTGCTGTTACGTGCCAATCTGCCTGCAGAGAGAATATATTTAAATAGTAGTGTGCTGCTGCTTTATTTGAGGTTCCCCCTATCCCCTCGACGGGATGTGACTTGTGAGAGTCCTAGTTTTTGAGAGTCCTAGTTTTATCATAGGCTTTGAGAGTAATTTGAAGGAAATGGATTGGTTTGCTGGTTAGAAGGTTTTTTTTGCTTTGGTGCTTTGTCATTTTTTGAGGGGTTCCTTAACTTTGCTTATAAGCTGCTTTTGCTCAGGAAATGGCTATTTTAGTTTGAGGCCTTGACAAAAATGAGTGGGAGCAAAATGTTTGTACTTTCAGAGTCATGACAAGTAAATGCCATTCAGGGGATTTTTTTGTTTTCTGTTGAAGGGCTGTGGTTTTGGTGGTGTATATGCATTTGGAATTTTTTGTTTTGCATTTGTTTGGGTTGTTTGTTTTTTTTTTGCAAGAGTAGGTTAAGGTGATTTTGGCTTTTGTTTTTAGCTAATTTCTCAAAGGGGCTAGAATGAATTTTGTTCTCCTTCCGCTGAAAGTTCACGTGTCATCAGTTGCATTTTCTTCTGGCCACATCCAGGAATGCTTGTTTCTATGGCCTGTGCTACATTCGTAATAAAATTTGCATGCAGTTAGCAGGCTCTGAAGCAGTGCTGCTGTTGTGCCATGACAGGGTGTGAGAGGCTTAATGGTTATTTGCACTGTCATGTTTTCAAGTGAGCTTAAGAGCCAGATCTGAAAACTTGAGTCAGTGGTTGACTGGTAAGAAGATAACCTAACATCTTCATGTAGCTTGAGCAAGTTAGCCACCCTCATGGAAATATAATGTGTTGGGAAATAATTTGCTTTTCTTTTAGTCTTAACATTTAATTTATTGTATGTGGAAAGGAAGTAATATTCGCATAATTTCAAGCACAAAAATGCAACTCTTTCCACATTCTTATGAATCTGTTTGTGAGGTCCCTTGGGAGGAGGGTGGGACAGGCACCAAGGTCATGGCTAGTTTGCAGAGAGCAGCATGCCCTCTGCAGAGTGTTATCTTTGGATGGTGGCATGGAAAATGGAACTTGAAAATATGTTAACCATCTTTGACAATACTACCTATAGCAGCATTGCTGGGATGGATAGCATGGTTTTCAGTGCAGCTTTTGCAAGCCCAGCCATGGCCTCAAATGTGTACTTGGCTGAAGCTGTTAGATTTCACAGCAATTGTGCTATATAACAGGCAGTGCTTTTTACTTAAGAGCTAGCTCTGACATGCTTGCAAGAGTCATGATCCAAAGGATGACTTCACTGTAATCACATACCCTTCCACGACCAAGCTTAGAGGGTGCAGAGGGTGATGTCTGTCCCGCCCTCTTCACAAGGGACCTAATGAACAGATTTATAAGAATATAGAGATAGTTGCATTTCTGTGCTTAAAATTTTGCAAATATGGCTTTGTTACAGTAAAAGTGAATGTGCGTGAGAAACTGAGGGCTTGACTGTCTACAAGAAAAGCAGGTTAAAGGACAGATGATAATGAGCACCAGGAGTCGAGGCTAATTAGAAGCCCAGATGGCTTTATGCATGTTTAGCCTGGAGTATGTCTGAAATGCAGGGAAACAACATTGCCAGTGACTGTGAAAAGGCAAAGCAAATTCTCATTACTAAGCAATATGGCCAGCAGAGACAGCCTTAGTTGTAGGTTTGAAAAATTAGTTAATAGCAGTTCAGGTGTAAGAGGACTGCGCAGAACATTACTGGGCTACCCTGTTCCAGGAAGTGTCAAGGCGAGGAAACGCTGATGCTGTCAAAGCAGAGCAATATCAGGCCTCTGGAACAGAGAATTGGTAGCTAAAAATGATCGTTTACTAACTTACTAGAAGCTAAACCTGGTGTCTGTGACCATGAGATCGTAGCTCAGTCTGCAAAAACATTTTATGTCTTGCAGAATACATAATCCTGTGCTTTCCTTTAGAAAAAGAAACTAAATCTACCCTACCTACTCATTTCTGCTACTCCTCACTATTCAGTTTGGGACACATTACAGTTAATTGGATTTAACTTTTTTTCTTGGCAGTTGTTTATTTTCCTTCTTTTGTTACGATTCTGTCAACTTGCAGGCTATTTCATGTCTTCTGGCCTATTTGACAAGTTGTTTTCCCAAGCACAACTTCAGATTTCTGAAATCTGTTAATTGTTTGTTTGTAATGCTCTAATCTAAGCTCCTTAATATGACTCAGTTTCAAGCACTCCAGTTGGATTCATGTAGCACACTGTGCTGGGATGCTACATACTGTGCATTGTGCTCCAGTTTGGGGAAGGTGTGTACAGAAGCTCTCCAGCTTTGCAGTGTGCTCTGAGAGTGATCGATGGCATTCTTGCACTGTATTTGCACTAAAATGGGACTTTTCTGGCTTGTATGTCCCCTTTTCATGCCCTTTGGCAAAAACCTTTCAAACAACTCTGGAATAGCTAAAATCAACACTGATCAGCCTGTTTAGACAGAGCCAGTTGGTGTAAAATGTCCCTGGCTGATGAATTTGCCTTTTCCTTCGTGTTCACCAAAAGCACGTTAAAATCTCTTGCTTATTCAAATGTCAGGTCTGGAAGAGTCTCTAATTGGAGAAGATAATCTTCATTTTGTCAGGCTTTAGCTGATGAGAATGTCCATAGATTCCCTGAGACTGGAAGCCTTTGGCAGCTAAAAATCTAGCCTATATGAAACATGGGCCATGCAGCTGTCGCTGTGGCTCTACAAGGTGCTTTATACCTATACCGATTTGAGTCCTGCTGTAGGGAGACCCAGCAATAAGTCCTCATATAAGAATTTTCTTTGATGCCATGATTCATGGTCCCAAAGAAAATATGATGACAAACTGCCAGGATACAAAGGGCTGACTGACATAAGAAAAGCTTCCCCCCCACCCGCCCCTTTCTTTCTCTTAGTAGTCCCTCATGATCATGCCATTATCACGGAGCTTCCCAACCTGCAAGTGTAATTCAGTCTTTGTATGTTTCTTCTAGGACAAGGAGGCAAAAAGGAACACAAGGACTACCTCATGCTAGCTCAATTTTACCTTGTGTTGCTGCTGTAGTTTTGTAAGCTGGACGTTTTAAATGCCCCTCCAGTGTTTGGCTGTGAGGTTTCATGGTGCTCACACAAATTCTCTTAGGTTCCAAGGAACACTCCTCCAGATACTGGCAGTGGTTTAATTGTTGCCTTTTTAAAAAAAAAAAAGCAAAGACAAAAAACCCCAACAAACCAACCACAAAACCAAGCAATGTTTTGCAGCTTTCCATATATCAGTTTCCAATTATAGTAACTTTCAGAACAACAAAGTAGTAACTGTATATAATAGTATATGTATATTGTTTGCTGCCATATACTCCCTTTTTTGAGATGTAAGTTATGCAGGTCTTTTACATCTGACAGTTCTGAACCATCTGTCTAGAAATGTAGAACTGTAAAATACTGTTAGTTTCAGGTTGAGGTTTTTTAGATGTATCTTAAAAAAATATGCACAAGTCGAAGGCCTTTAGAGAAAGTGTGATTTGTTGAAGTCCAACTGATTATATCTACTATAAAAATTGCCTTTTATGAAATCAGTTTCATATTCTTTATGTGTTACCAGGTTTTGAAAGAGGAAGCAATTTTTTAGCTTCTGTGTTATCTAGAAGGAGGGGAGGAGGAAAAGACCCTGAAAATACGAAGTTTCTCGTAATACGGATGTTTTCTCCATTAGAGGCAACTTTAATGCATATGTAATTCCTGAGGAGAAACCCTTCTACTTTGCTTATACCAGCCAATTCATTCAATGCACAAGTACCACGTTACCAGTCAGCGGTCTGACTGCCTAGATTGTCAGGCAGTAAAGAAGCAGAGTAAAGGAGAACAGATCACCCTATACTGTTAGCAGAGGAAAGGAGTTAGTCACTTTTATCTCCCCCTTTAGTGTAACACCTCAAGAAATTTTTTTTGTCAGCAATTGGTTGGCTGCAGCAGCTTTCTCATTCAAGTGGTATGAGTTGCCAGGAAGGCTTATTTAGTGACAAATTAAATGTTACAATCTCCTGTAAGCTATGTATTTAAAACTACATTTTATCGTCTGGCTGTGCAGTGGAGAGCTGTTCTCCATGTAACACATACGTTGAACATTAACTACTATTTGGGTACAGAAGGTGGAGTGTGCTCTCTGATTTCTATTGGGTGTGTGGCAGTTGAAGTTAAACATACTGGTAGTCAATGCCATAAAGCAAGCAACCAGGAATAGAATGATCATAGGGCACCAAATCAGTTTTTCCTAGTTCCGTGAATTCCTCATGTCTTGGCATTTCTTTTTTACTGTGTTGGAGGGCTTTCTTCTCCCTCATTTGAGCAGTTTAAATTCTGTTGTACTTTGGTTTGACTTCTGTTAACAAGTGCTGAATTTGCTACATAGGAGAAAATGTTTTGTGTACTTGTTAACAAACTTTCTGTGTAGATGTATAATACTTGCTGTAAACCAGAGATGATGGTTTCTTAGCAATGTACTGCTTTAAGAAGCTGTTGTCTTCTCATATGCCTTCAATTGCACATTGAGCTTTGGTTAAGAATGCCTATTATTCACTCCCTGCCTCCCAAAAATACAAAGTAGTATCTTACGATGACGATGTAATGCTTGTTTTAAGTTTTTGAAGCTTGTTTTAATGGAACTCCTAATGCTGTTCCTGAAATTTGGTAAGATTCGGTGCTTCTGCTTTGTTATTAAAAAAACACAACAACAACAACAACCTTACTACACCCACCCATACCCAACCCTTAAAAAACTCAAGATTTGTTACCTACACCTAAGCTTGCTTGACCCTCTTGGAAAAATAGAGATTAAACTCTTCATCTTGTCTGTTGTGGGGAAAAGACAGATTTTAGATAGCTTTGAATCCTGGACAGGAGTTCTGTATGTTAGGATTAATGCTGTTTTTATGCAGAAGGCCGAACGAAAGGCCTTCTTTCTTCTTTCTTTCTTCCAGTTCTTTTTACAAACTAGACTCTGTAGCGCTCTTTTGGCTGAAATCAGTGAATCTTGCTACATTTTGGGATGCAGTGGGAATGCCTAATATGTTAGAGCTTTAAAAAATAAAAATAATAAAAAAAAAACCCTCAAAGTTGTATGAGAGGACAACAAGCACAAAAGTGGTTCCAGTTCTGTACTTTCCTGTATAAAGTTGTGCTGGTTTCTAGTGCTTGAAGCTGAAGCACTGGGTATCTAAATTCTTGTTTCAACCTCAGAACAAGTACAGAGGTGAATGCCACCTAGCTTTAAGATCAGTTAACTTTTCTACTATTACCCAAAGCCCATGACTGGGGCTAGTTTTGTTTCCATGCCTATGTGTTTCAGATGGCATGGCAAGTAAATGAGGTTTTTTGGCCTTTTTTGTTTCTCTTTTTAAAGACTAACTGTGATAGGAGTTAGCTACATTACTGAAGGATTCTTATCAAATACCATTAATTTTCCTCGCAGTACTCTTCAAGTTTTCAAGCTGTCCAGAATTTATTTTGCAGCTCAAGTAGTGGTATGGCACTGCATGACTGCAGTCGATACGTGATAACTGTCAGCAGATTTCAGGCAGTGTGTCAAGCGAGGTTTTATGAGAGGATTTGGCTTCCTGGCTTTAAAATGTTTGGTCTGTGACTTAAGACACTTACAGGACACAAGCCGTTCCTTTCTTTCCTCCATTTTGAGTTACAGTGAAATTTGAAAATTTTCTTTGAGAATGAAGTTTGATGCTGTTTGAATAGCTGCAGACAAGAAAAAACATGTCACTGTGTCCTTCTTGAAGAAAATAAAAAGGAAAGTCAATGCAATCCTTTAGAATAAATAGAATTACTATTTAGGTATTATTTTCTATTGTACATATCCTCTCCCCCATTTGAAATTAAAAAGAAACCTACCCAAGCAAACTAATCCACGCCCACCCATTAAACAAACAAACAAACAAAAAAAAACCAAAAGAAACAAACGCTTTCTTTTCTGTTACAGAAAAATGCAAAGGGACAGGAGTTGTTTGACCAGATTGTGTATCATTTGGACCTTGTGGAAACTGATTACTTTGGCCTACAATTCATGGATGCTTCCCAGGTTACAGTAAGTATAACTTCAGTTAATTGTTATGTTTTGCAGTAGTTTGTGTTGCCTGTTATAAATTACTGGTGCAGTTTCAGGGAAAGATGTAGGCATTATGGGACATATGGCTGAAACAACTGATCTGTTTGGTTCTTGCACATATGCCAAATGCTATAAACGAGTCATGTGTTATTTTATACGATATGCACATGAATTGATCACATATAAGTGAAAAAGCAATAATTGTGGGTAAAGAAAAATGTGCTTTATGTTTATTAGGTTCATGGTATTAAAAGTGGGTTAAATCTCTTGCAAGCAAGCATTTCTTCTAATTCCTATCTTTGCTGTTCCATGCACAGATTGTGTTGCTCTGTAGCTTTTTAGTTTCGTTTGCAATAGAGGAAAAAATTCCTTTTCTTCCCCTATCCAATGCCTTCCAGCATCTACAGGTAAAAGAAAATCAAAAGCGGAGGGATTGTATTTACAGATGCAAGTAGACAGATACATTAATAAGATAGGGTTAAAAGACTGCAACCTTGTGGTTAAACCATATTGCTATATACTTAATCTTTTTCTTCGTTCACCTTATGTGCTGAGGTGTTGATATGGCAGCAACCTGGGTTGTGAATAAAGAATATGCAGATTTGGAAAACAAGTGTTTGCTTTTAGGCTGTCTGGTCAGTATGTAAATGTTTTTTCCATAAAGCAACAGAAGACAGATGTATTGTGTGCTATTAAAATAAAATAATGTCAAAATATACCCACAATATTGATACTTTGTCAAATGTGGGTACTAACTTTATCATCTCCGAATTCTCAGCTTTATTCACTAGCAAGCTTGGGTCAATGTCAATAGGTCAGATCAGTGTTTTACCAGCTGCACTATCATCTGTGTTTTACCAATAGCTTCAAACAACAAACACGAAACCTGTCCAGATATTATAACGACTTGATATTGAGAAAGGGAATCTATCCTTTTAAGGAAAACTGGTATAATCTATTTAAACATTGTTCTGATATCCCAGTTAATTTAAGGGTATGTATTTATCACTGGGAACTGATGTTTAAATGAAGTATATCTGTAATGGGTTTGGCGTTTTTAGGAAGTTATGTGTGAGTGTTCCTGATAAAATTTATACTACATACATTGGGTGTCCTCTGATGGACCTGATCATAAAGACACTGCTAATAGGGCAGAGCCTGCTTATAATAAGAAAAACATATTCTATTGTCACTGATTGTCAAATCACCTAATTGGGATCTTGGTAACTAGGAATAGTTACCAATCTGTAATGTTCTGAAAGAAGGGAAGCAGAAGGGGAGGGTGAAACCTCCTTTCCTAGCAAGAAAGAGAAAAGATAGAAGCAGAAGACCTGGCTGAGGAACCAGAAAATGCTCATTTTCTTTCATCTTTGCAAAATGGAAGGGCTCTTTTGAATGTTAAGAAAGATGAAGCAGAGATTTGAGCAAGTATGTTTTCTGTAGATAGCTCTGTCCCTGGAGTTTGGGAAAAAATGTGCCTATATGTGCAAGTATTTTAGCTTTTTGTGCTATTTCTTCCCTCTGTATTAGAGGGGGAAGTAAATCATATCCTTCTAACTGTAGATGTTAAGGGCTATGAATAGACTCTGGGGCGCCTAAAAAAGCCAACCCTGGTTGCAGGCCTTTGGGAGCAGGGTTATGGTTTCCTGGATTATAGAGGAGTGTTGAGGGCAGAGTTCTTCACTTTCACTGGAGTGCCAGGCTGAAAGCTCTCATTCGTTTGTGTTTTCTCTGGGTTTTTTTTTGGTCTGGCTCAAGTTGGGCAGAAAGTAGAGCCTAAGAGAGCTTCAAGGCACAAGTTTATTATCTTCCTCAGCACCCTGTGCAAAAAGGTTCCATGCTTTAACAGCCTTCCTTGGTCTGTTTTGAACTTGTGACCCACTCATTTAATTTGTATAGCAAGTAATGCATAGCCTCCATGTGCTTCTGCTTAGGGCCAGCTCCAGCCACACAGTGGCAATTGCAGGACTGGGAGATTAAAGTTGTGTAAACTCCTTGAGGCTCTAAGCCTTTCTCTTTTTTATGTATTGTTAAGTGCTAAACATCTTTAAGCCACCATTATAAATAAGGAGAGCCTAGAGTAGTCTTTGAATAGTGGAGATGGCTTCTGTGGCTCAAAGGACAGCAGCTTTTGTTTCTTGGCAGTCCTGTAACTTTGCCAAAGTTGGGACAAGCAGTATTGATAGCTGTGGTTTAGGAAGGAAAATCAGAATTACATCTTAAGTGCTTTGAAAGAGAAAAAAACTTTGTGTTTGAACAGCTTATTTTTAATACCCCCCAAACAAATAAATTTTCAGTACAACCAAAAAACAAAGTTATGAAAAGCAAGGTGTCAGCAGTAAGACAGAAAATACTGTAAAGACTATTCAGTGAACATCAGTTTGCATCTTGTGCTCTTTGAAGATACCCGTGAATAGAAGGATGTAGACAATCACCTAGTAGTTTATTCTAAAGCAAACTTTGTGTACTGCTGTATTTTAAGTTATCTGCTATTAACTCCAGAAGTGAAATACTCAGGGGCAGAGGGGTTGTTAAGTGTTGTTAGTGTTTGGAAGAACTTGATCTAGTGGAAAACCTTTTCCTAAGTGAGGTTTAAAAAGCGGCACAGATACATTGCCTGCTCATCTTCAGCACCTTGACTGATCACAATTTACAGGTTATAGTGAGCAATAAAACTTGCATCTTGCTGTAGTTGCATTAATAATGGCTTTGGACCAACTCTTTTTTTTCTACCAGACTCAGTAACAAAATTCCTGAGACTTTGTGCTCTGCAGTTATTTTAATGGTGGTTCTTCCATCATACTCATCCTTTTTTAATTTCTCTTTTCCTGTCTGTTTTATAATGTGCGTAATATAGTAGTACAGTGGGGCATCTGTATAATTTATTTATAAATATGCATATATTGTGTGCTCAAAAACTTCTTTACCTTTAGCGCTCTCAAAAAAGTTTGGAGACCACTGTTCTAGGACAACTGTAGCAAGTCTGGAAACATTCTAAGGTCCTTCAAGTGTTTCCATTGTTTTGTAACAAAACCCCTGGTCTCCTTTTCTGTTCCTCCTGTTTGTGGAAGGGAGAGAAAGAGAAGGAGAGGAGGAGTGAAGGAAGGAAGCGGGAATTAAAGAAATAATTTCTTGTTCAGCTGTTACAGGACTTAAACAGGGAAGTAGTGCTTGGGGTGATTGAAGAGTGTCAGTCTTACGCAGGAGGTCTCTGCAGTGGTTTAGAAGAAATGCAAAGCTTACTGGGGTTTTAATTACTTTTACTATGAGGTGCAAGCAAAGCTGGAGGCCTTGAAAGTTTTAGTTGAGGCTGGAAAAAGCAGTAATAAAATCTTGTGAGACCATACTATCGAAGTTAAGTTGCCATGAGCAAGTATTTTATTGTTCTTTGCAGAAACTGGTCATATGCAACATATTCTATGGTTAGTTTGGATATTTGACATTAATTTTAGGCTGCTGATAGCTAATGTTTATTTGTCTTCTGTCCAGGCTTGTCCTTTCTTTGTTTCTTATTCCAGATCATCATTAGAAAAAGGAGGTTTGTGCTTTACAGCTTCTTATGACCTGCAATATATTGTAGGATTCTCTCAGGATATAGATATCGCCATTTCTTCAGTTGCATTCTTTGTTGCAATTGTCTGTCCTGTGATAGCAAAACATGGATACCCTCCCAGCCCCCTCCCTGTTCTATGGGAATTCAGAACAGAAGGATTGATCATGTTGAGTAATACTTAAAAGGTGACCTTCAGAAGAAAAGAGGAAAGGAAAATTTCTCCTTTGCTACTTTTAAACTTTATACGTTTAAAGTAAAGTAAAGAAGTCCCCAAACTGTGGTTTAGCAGGTAGGGGGTTTATTCATTGGTTTTTGGTTATTCCTTCCTCCCATGTGTTGCATTTTTATCCTCTGCTTTAGAAGATGATGTGGTTCATGGCAGTCAGCTTGGTATGATACAGGTGCCTAGGAAATCGGACAGAAAGAAGGTATTGGAAGGGATAATTGACTTCAGGTTTTAAAGGTGCCAGCTTTTGTTTAGCACACCTTCTTTTCTGAACCTGAACATTTAGCACAGTTCTCCCTCCTGTATCTCCAGGTAAGGCTTGAGAAAGCATTTAAGCAGTATTTTTCAAAGGGCAAATAAAACTTCCAGTAAGAATGGGCTTTGCCTTGCTGATAGTTAAACACATAAGTAAGCATAAGGGAAAACGGCCTATTCAAGACATTCTTTGTGCATTTTAAATCAGTAAAGCAAGCTAACCCAAAAGGATCAAACACAAGGGTTTTTTTCCTTTTCAGGTCAGCTTTGAGGGCTGTATAGATCAAGATAAGAGTTTTTCATTCTTTTAGGAAGCAAATAGAGAGGCAGTGGAATTTGCAGAGGTCAGGTGTGTGATGGTTTGTGTCAACCTGCGGTACTCTCCCTTTCAGTCTTCATTTGGCAGTCACTGTGGTCCTTACATAGACTGCTGTAGTAGCTATAGTTTATTTGTTGTATCTTGACACAAATACATCTTTCCCTTGCTGTGTGACTATTTTGAGAAGATACTGGTTGCTGCCACTTACGAAGCAATGAGTTGCTTATTTTTTCCTCTTCATTTAGTTCGAATGAGTGATCACCAGGAGAGCACCCTGCTTCCAGTATTTTAAGAATTATTTTTTTAGACGGTGTTTCTTTCATATGGAATTGATTGGTGTGTGTTTTTCAACACATGAATCCCAACCAGTCTACTGTTTTATGTCAGTTAATACCATAGGAAACGGTATTCATTTGGCAAAGAAAATAAATGATACTGGGATTAAACAGGAATAAATGGTAGTTAATCCAGCATTTGAAGTTCCGATTTACTTTACAGAATTAAAGGAGTGACCTCAGTGTAGTTCCCCTACAGCTCCCTGGGGAGGGGAAGTGGAAAGAGAGGTGCTGATCTCTTCTCCCTGGGATGCAGTGGCAGGATGCATGGGAATGGTTCGAAGCTGTGCCAGGGGAGGTTTAAACTGGACATTAAAAAGCATTTCTTTACCGAGAGGGTGGTTAATGCCCTATGCCTGTCAGTGTTTAAGAGGCATTTGAACAGTGCCCTTGATAGCATGGTCAGGCAGTTGGACTAGATGATCATTGTAGGTCCCTTCCAACTGAAATGTTTGTTCCGTTCTATTCTAAAGTAATCATAGAACTTTGGCTACCTGCAGTTTGACCACGTTTGGGGATTTTTTCCCCTTACTGTGGGCAAAGTAGCTTAGACACTGTCTTCCTATCACAACAGAGCCCTAAACCAATTAATCTCTTTCCTCCTCCTTGTTCTGCACTGGTACTTCTGAGTCCAGACTGAGGAGTGTGGCGTTGTATGGTTGAAGTGGCTGTGGTCAGCTTCGGTCCTACACTGTGACATACATAGTTAAATTTCTTCGATGAGTTTGGATCCTGAAATGATGCACAAGTTGTTTTGCCAGAGCACAAGACAGGCAGAGTACAGTCATAGGTGCTGAGAGAGAGAAGTTCCCTCTGGTTTTATTAATCTTCCTGGTGAGACTTCAGAATTCATTGCTTTTACTTTCCTGTTCTTGAGTCAGCGTGCAGTATGTAGCCAAGCCCAAACCTTTTTCTGGCTTCAACTAAAATGCTATGAAATCTTTTGAGATCAGAAGGACATTTGGAAAGTTGGTATGATTTCTAGTGTGAAGCAGCCCTCTGACATTACCTGAGACAAAGGAGTGTTGAGATTCAGCCCGATTTTCACAGTTGCACAAAATACCTGACTTTTAAAATGGTGTTGGTTTGCAAATCTGCATGAAAACTGCCAGGCCTGGGAACTCTGGGCCAATAATACTGCCAGTCCATGGTCTACCTCTGTATTTTTAGTTTGTGTTCTGTGTCATAGCCACATCACACACAGCTATGATGTGCAATGTGGGATGGAAGTAAAACAGCAGCTCATTCTTGCTTCTGAAGAGAGATGAATTTAATGCTTGCTGTGGTTTATCTCCTGGAGCAGTCTGCCCCTGGCTGCTTGGGTACAGAGAATGAATGATGGTTTCCTGTCTAGGCTATAGTCTCATATAATGGTCTGCACAAGTAGTTCCCAGAGTCTTATTAGTTATTTTTAAACCTTCTTTGAAGTGTTTACACTTACAAATAATCAATTCGAAACTTGCTGTTAGTTGAGTTTTAAGAACACCACATTCAAGATGGGGACTATTGGATCGTTATTTAATTGGGAGTTACTGCAGTTCAGATGGTGTGGTGCTTATTTCTGAACATGGTGCTAACATGAACCACAGATGAAAAGTTATTGGAGGATTTTTACTTGTAGTATAGGTATTATTCCTGTCTGGATTTATTTATTGTGAAAATAAACTTTTCTTTTAAGGGAATCAGTATATTTGTCTTTGCGAGTGATTTATCTTTAGCCAAAATAAATATTGAGGAGAGAGACATTTTTGTAGCTAGGTATTTGAAGCATAAAAAAATTAATCTGTCCTGGAGGTAAGAAAGTAACAATTTGTATAATTTCAGTAAAAAAGCAAAGTTTCAATGTTGATATTTTTTTCCTTATCAAAAATTTCAAATTTCACAAAGCTGCTGTGAACTCCTGTGGTTTCTGGTGTGGTTTTTCCTGAGAGAAAAGTAGAGACAGAATAGATTACTTGCACTCTTAAGGAATATATTTGTATGAGCTGCTTTAATGTTTTATTTCCACTCTGGTAGAGTTTCTTATATTCTAAGGATGGATTCCTTGGCAGCCTCACCTAAGGGAGTCTAGCAAGTATCACGCAAATAAAAGCACCTTCAGAATAATTGTTCCATTTTTCTTTCTCTCTCTCTTTTTGTGAGATTTATTTACCTCAAGGGTCATAAGTTGTCAGACTTTCGATCTATACTCTTCTGTACCTGTGATAAATAAATTTTTGCTTAGGGCATGCTTAGTAAATAAATACCAGCATTACCATGCAACAAATGGTTTTACGCATTTATTTAGTCATGGTATCACAGTGCTAGTGGAATGGTAAGTAGTCATTCAGAGGTTCTCCTCTTTCTGAAAGCATGAATGCTTTAGTAGGGAGGAAGGGATGGTTTTTTCTAAGACTTTTTTTCCATAGTACCTAGGTTATTCTTTTAAAATTAATATATTCATAAAGATAGAAAAGCATCTATTTCAAGAAAACCCAAATACTGTTTTATTACCTTGTGTGACAGAGGCATTTATTTACATGGAGTTGCTTCAAATCAGATTGCAGCCTTGTGTAGGACATTGTGCAGAGACAGTCAAAAATTTAAGCTAAATTTACATTGGAGAGTATTTATTGCTACTCTTCTGTAGATGCAGTTTGCACAGATGAGAGAGTGCATAAACTTTGCTGAGAAGCAAGCTTTTTTGTCATCATAGTTGCATCTATTCAAGACCTTTTGCCATTAGTTGAAAAAGGGGTGGAGGATCTGCATCAGTGTTACCCAAATGCATTTAGTAGAGGTTAAGTCTTCATCCTCTTCTTGTAAAACCTTGGCTATGGAGCAATGGAAGGCAGAATAGTACAGGATGTGGAGGGTTGCTGTCAGACAGTGGAGTTGAAAGGAGAATGAAACGCAGGGGGTTTGGCCTGCTCTCCTCAGGGGCCACCTGGGCAATAGTTAAACCTGGGGACGAAAGAGTGTTCTCCTTGCACACCACTACTTTGTGGGTTTGGGTTTTGAGGTTTCCTCTCTGGAAGAGTGAAACTTCCCTGGCAGGGCTGAAGCATTTCTAAGTTAGGCTTTCCTCATGAAAGAAGGTATGTTGGTAAATGTACGAATAAACACTTTCAAAAATGTGAAGTTTAGCAAACGCATATGGCAATATTCCTTTTTAAAAGTGGGTGTTTTTTTCTGTTAAATTTTACTGTAATTAGTTCATTGTGCCAACAAAATCTTGAAATGGGACTGTTCTAAAATGTGGATTTTCTTCTTTTAGCACTGGTTGGACCATTCAAAATTCATTAAGAAGCAAATAAAAAGTGAGTACCATGTCTCTGCCTGTTTATTTTGTTATTTCCTATAGGAATTTGAAATTAGAGTATTTGAACATGATTATGAGTGTTTAAATATGGTCTTTAATGGAATAAATATTTCTTAGGAAATAGATTTAATTTAATAGTTAATTGGCTGACTATATCATGTCTAAATGCAGGAGCACTTACAAGCAACAAACCAGCCTTCAGTAGCCCTCATAAAATGTGCTGTTTCTCTAAGGCAGAGTAGGTTACCAGGTAATTTCAGTCTGATCTATGAAATCAGGTTGCCTGGACACAGATCATGGTTTCTGTCACCACTTCTGATCCAGAATGGATTTCCTGATGTTTGTTGGTTGGGTTTTTTTCCAAAGAGTAAATGGAAAATACTTCATTGTGTAATGGTTAACCTTTTTTTTCCTGTATTATAAATAAAATTAGCAGAAATACCTTCTGTTTCATCAAAGGGAGTTTTGGGTGAAGAAATTGGGTTTGTCTACTGAGTTTTTTGTGAAGCTTGGCTAAGGCAGGCAAGTTGTTCCTTCATCTCTTAACAATTTGGTTGCAACCTTGGGTACAATACAGCACAGCATCAGCACTAATGTGTTTTGTTAATATATTGCAGTTGTCAACAGCCATAGCCCAACTGATAATATTGCTTCTATGAGATGATAATAAGCATTTTGCAAGGAAGTTGTTGACCCCCTTGCAGGACCTCACAGAGATGGGTCTTGATTGCTTCAGCGGTGGTTTGCCTTTCTTTCTGATAATGATCCAAATATCTAGATGATTTTTTTAAATGGTGGAGGAGTTCTTCAGTGGCCTTTAGGACAGTTTGCTTTCAGCCCATGGTGCATGGGTGTCAGTCTCCTAGAACAGATGGTAAAGATAGCTGCCATGGGCCGGGTTTTAGTGGTTGGCTTTCTCTCGCCTTTTCATCACATCGCAGACTGCTTTACCTTAAGTGACTAAGTGATTTGCAGGTGCACTTTCTGTAATAGCTTTGTCTTTTTTCTTGATATGTCTTAAAATGTGGAAAATCAACAATTCTGTAACACCTTGGACTTGTTTAGTTGGACTGTTTTGTTTGTGTTTAATCTATGAAGGGCCTGTTTTGAAAAGCAATTGGCCAAGCCCTGCCCTGGGGAACAAGGAAGAGGGAAGCAGTTTGATGAGTGTTCTAAAGGTGTGTCTCACAACAGGATACTTTTGCCTTGTCTTCAGCAGGTGCCTTCACAAGGGTTTCTCTTTAACAATGGATGTTGCTCACTGCTCTTTTTCCCAGCAGCGGGTAGGTAGGAGCCATCATCTTGCTGATGTAGACCCTACCAGTGTTGCCAAACTGTCAGCCTAGGGTGCTATAATCTGTTTTCTAGGAGCTATCATTGCAGTGTCAAAGCCCTAATTATTTTGAGTTTTGGCTGCACATTGTCTAGTAGAATGGATCATTAATAAGCACGTATATACTGTGTTCTGGTGTTACAGAAGACCTTAGAAAGGTGTGAAAAAGAATCATTTTTCCAGCACTTAATACACTAGCAGGCTGTTGGTCTGGAAGATGAGGCTTAGGCAGACAAGGATACATTTGTTATAGTCTCATGGTAGTTTGGTACTGGTTTATCTCTGTTACGTGGAAAGTCAGACCTAGCATTCACCTTCTGAAAGGTGGTTAGAAAACAATTCTTGCAACTTCACTTCATGGAATTTGTTAGCTTTCTATGTTCATGGGTGCCTTCTAGAGTCCTCTCCAGCACTTTTCACCTTAATTTACCTTCTCTCATTCACGTGTATCAGTCAAAAACTGATCTTTTGGGTGGTTGTTTTGGTTTTTTGGTGGGGGTTTTTTTGGTTTTTTTTTTTAAGATGTGTTTGTGCCTCTTTAACAAGAAGCATCATCCTCTTCCTTTCCATTCCATCTTCTTCTGCCCCTGGCAACAGGCAGTGTACCTGGAACTTGCTGTCATCCACAGTGTGCTGCTGGGCACACCTGAACAAAAATGTGTTTGCCAGATAGACTATTGCTTGATTAACCTAATGATTAGAGTATCGTGAACTATGGAAATCATCTAGGGGTTTTATTGCATGCATTTTTAAATTTAAAAACATGAAATATTTGCTGCTTTGAAGAATTTGAAAAGCATAGTTCATTTTGGGTTTCTTGGGTTGTGGGATGGTGGCTGTTGTTCTGCCTTTGCAGAACCACAACTAGTATAAACTCTTATTTCCCCATTTAAAATCTCTGCATATACAGTTGGACCTCCGTACACGTTGCATTTTCGAATTAAGTACTATTCATCAGAACCGAACAACCTTCATGAGGAGTTTACAAGGTAGGAACTGTGCATGGTTAACTGGGGGACTGGCAGAGTGGTAAATAAGACATCTAAGGTACATGGGGGTACTGTAAGCAGGTGATTTGAGCTTTCTTATTAAGAATGGTCATTTTGTCTGACTTCCTAGGTGTTTTCCTACTGTCAGAGAAACATCATCTTTTTTTTACTTGATGCCAAAACCCATTCATGAGTTTCTCCAAGTGTTTTAATGTGTAGGAGATGCTATGTTCTTATTCTTTGAAGTTTGCAAATAAAGGCAATGTTGGGTAGGGAGGGCTGCAGCTGGGAGACAGCTGCTCTTTACACCAATGACACCTGCCATACCTCTGAGAGGATTTCCCACCATGTCTGTGTCCTGTTAAAATGCCAGTGCTCTGCTGTGTCCCCCTTGCTCCAAGACTTGGGGTGATTTAATAATAATACAAAGGCCACAGAACTGTGGGCAATAGACAGCTTTACTTCTTGGTTAACGGTTGATTGAATCTCTTCCACTTCCCCACAAGTTCTCTGTGGTGCAAGAGGTGTAAAGACTGCATTGTATGAAGTCACCTTAGAATACCTGGAGGTCTTTTGTTTCAATCTGGTGGACTGTTTTCTGGGCTGTGAGGACTATACCTTACTGGGTTTGTAGCATCCTGGTGTGATCTAGAGGATATTCGGAAAACTGGGAAAGGAGCAGCTGTGCTTAGTATCTGCCAGCTTTGTGTCATCTTTGTATAGTACTCATTTATCTTAATGTTATTTTATCTTGTGGGGTTTTTTTGTTCAGTTTCTCACCGTAGGGCACTTTGTCTTCTAATTTGCATGGCAATAATCAGTGTTCTTCCCATCAGCGTAAGGTGTTTAAAGATTTGGTTGTTGTGGTTCATGTGCATGTGATGTTTACATTAAACTTACCACTGCAGGCATATGTTTACTGTCTTCTTTCCTGTCTGCTGTGTTGACTGTGTATTTTCTTTCACTGCCCAAGACAACACCAGAACTAATTGTCACCACCTTATGATACTGACATGGAGGCTTTAATATCCATTATCAGTTTAGTGCAGCAGTGTTAATTCAATAAAAGGGTCTGTTCGTATACAATGCATAATTAACCTATAGATTTCCCTGCCACTTATGTAATTGAGTATAAGGTCTTAAGAGAATCCAAAAACCTGGATGATTTTGGGGCATCTCTAATGAGAAAATCACTTAAATTAGTAGGAATGATATATATTTTCTGAAAATTGATGTAAGTCTTCATACATCAGGGTGCATGTCTGACAAGTATTATATTTCCCCAGTGGTCAAATTATTCCATTACTGCCTACCACAAGATTTCTTGCTTAATCCTTTGAAGCGTATGATCCTAGTCACTGCGAGATGTCAGTTTCTGAGCTATGTGATCATTGCTGTGATCAAGTAAGACATTTCCTCTGGAAGTATTAAACTCTCATGCTTTGTGATGTAATTATTGCTGAAAGGTGACATTTCAGAAGACTATTTTAATTAGAAAAACACTTTAGTCAGCTAAATTTTCAGTATTATGAACAATTTTTTTTTTATTATGATAAGTTTGACAGAAGACCTCTGTGAAACTATGGAAGGAAAATGAAACTGAGCTGGAAATTGATTTTACAGTGAACAAATAGTTGCATTTTTCTTTTTCGCTGGGGAAAGTAATTTTGAATGTTGTTGTTTTTTTAAGAGTCTTTATGCTGGCTGGATCATATTTTCCATGTAACGTGTTGAGTAAAATGTGAAGATTAACAACTGTATTCTCAGAACTATTCCAAGTGGAAGTGGAGTGGAGTAAGGGGAGGAAGAAAAACAATAATTAACAATAACCATGAACTGGCCTGATTGGAAGGATGTTTGGAATTCCTTGTGGAGATTTTCTAGTAGATTCCAGTTCATAGTGAAACTGTAAACATCACATTTTCGTAATTAGCACAGTAATGGGGATGTGTGGAATCCTTCACCCACTGTCTTTTTCCAATTTAAAAACACATGCCTCTAAACCCAACTCTTGAGTGGCTGTAGAACATGAAGCATACCTAGAACCGAAGATTAGCAACAGCTTAAAATACTACTACAATTTAAAGGCTGTAATTTGTTACTTGGCCTCCTAAATAAATGTCTGGGCTCTATGGAATTCTTCTATTTTCTTTTATTCAGAACTTTTCTGCTATTTTGAATGAAATATCAGTCTGAGCTCTTCCTTTTGCCCAGTTTGGACTTTTTCCATGTTCTTTCTTTGTGTTTGAGAAGGTAGCCCTGAAGTCTTCATGCCTTTATCTGTGTTTTGTCTCTAGATCCTGTAGTTCAATTCTTGCTTGAATTGGGCAAGACCTAGTTCACGAGAACATTGGAGTGTCAATAACGTTTAGGCTGCTGTGGTGAATGCTCAGATAGAGCACATCCCTAAACAGCAAGACTTTGGACAATGAAAAATGTTCTCTTTTTGTTTTTAGTGAAAGCTGTGGGCACTTTGAAGGTTGCAATATGTATCCCGAAGACCCTTTGTTTAAAAGCAAGTTAATTAAAATGTTGTGACTACTCAATGAATTGGGGTATTTTTCTGGCCGTTGGGGCTAGAAAGATGTCATTATATATACTTTTGACTTTCTGAATTTTTATTTGTCAGGTACCTGTTTGTATTACAGCTCCGGCAAGACATTCTTTCAGGGAAGTAAGTACCTCTTTGCTCTTGCATCTGTAATTTAATTTATAATAGTTAATCTCTTAGTGATTTAAAATTTTATTTAAATTTTATTCATGCACAGATTATAAATGTGATTTACAGTTCCACATGCGGTTTTTTTTCCCTTTAGAATGCAGAGATACATGATTTTATGTGCACCTTGACTTTATTACTGACAAATAGAATGAGTAAAGACCTTTGATGGATTGACCAGGTGATGGAAGTTTATAAAGAGAGCAAAGACTGTCCTGATGTCCTGATTTTTATGACTTGAAAATGTAACATGGGCTTACCATATTTTTCAGTATGGTAGGCAAAATAGAGGAGGAAAAGATGATGAAGTGCAACACTTTCTGTACAGGTCAAGCCTGTAAAAATATTTCATGTGTTTATAGTCTCACCTAGGCCTGTAAGTTCACACCTGCTGTATGTTTTTTTAATTACAAAAAACTCCTTAAAACTATATGTTCTAAAATAGCGTTGAAGCAAAAATGATTTCTTAGTTGATTTAATGTTGTCTCTATTATTTCAAGCTTGTTTTATGGTGGAACATATCATGTGTTTAGTGCTAATTAGGATGTACCAAATGAGGAAATAATCATGCAAGTAAAAATAGATTGTAGATGTTTCATATCATTAGTAGTTTGTGGAAGTTAATGTTTCCATTTCTTATATCAGACTACTTTTAAACTTTATTGCAAGAGGATTTCACTGAGAAAAAAGACCTGATTTTTATAGCTTCTTTTTTTTCTTTTTAAGACTGAAATGCCCGTATGAAACTGCTGTTGAACTAGCAGCTCTGTGTCTTCAAGGTATGCAATTTTTTGGAAGTAGTTTGTCTTGATGTATTAAAAAAACTCATCTTCTAGTCTCTTTTCACTCCGTTACTAACGCTTTCTCATTGGTCATATGTAAATGCCATTCCTTTACCTGAGGAGAAGAATTTGAGGGAGATCACTTTCCTGCCTGCCTTCCAATCATAACTACTAAACTATAGTAGCCAACATTGGCACGCTTGCCAAGGCAAAGGAGCCTTAAAGGCATGGGGAGACAAAGGTTTCATGGAAGGTTTCATGGAAACCAGGGGCTGACCAGGGAGGAAGTGCCCCTAGGTAGTTCCCCACGGAGGCAGAGGCTGTGGTGTGTGCACAGTTTACCACTTCAGCCTGGAGAGCCAGCTGGCCCTTCAGCATGCAGGTGTGTCCCTGCAGGTGTAGCTTTGAACATGGGCTTCCCGCTGCCTGGCCAGTGCTTGGGAGAGCAAACCTCTGTGGTGTGACCTGGGAGATGGTTACAGGGCAGGAAGGAGGGGGTGGCAGGTGCACTGGAGAGGAGGGACTTAAATGGGAAGGTGAGAACTAAGATTACTTCTGTGTCAGGACCAAGGGTTACAAGATTAAAAAAAAAAAGCATCCTAGGACACTAGGTTTGATTAGTTTATTGTAGGAAGAAGGTTTGGGTTTTTATTGCTGCAAACACATCAATACAAATATTCATGCCATTTCAGACTGTTTTGTAGATGGGAAAGAAACTTGTGTAATGAAGCTCAAGTAAAGTTCTTTTTTTTTTTTTTTTTTTTTTTCTAAAAAAGTAAATGCAGTGAGCTGGACCATTCTAGGCATATCAGCAGCAAAATGAATCAAAATTAAAAACACTCTTCCTATTCCTCTGGTGGCTAGCAGTGGCACACGGAGTGCGTAGGCACAGTCTCTTAGTTTAGTACAGCAGTGGAGATAACCTGGTGATTCTAGGTGGACTTGACAGGCAAAACTAAGAATTCTGTTCCAGACAGCAACAGCTGTAGATCTTAAGGCAGTGGGTTATTTTTTTGCACCAGTATGGCACAGCTGTCATTGTTAGGTGTGCGAACAACTGCTGCAGGCAAGCTCTGTCTTTCTGAGGTGGAGAAAATTTGGAGCCCATATTTGATTCGTTGCTTCCATTTTCGCAGGTAAAAACACTGGTAACCTTACCCCTGGTCTAAGCAAGGAGAAAACCAAGCAAAGAATAATAGTGTGATGGCTCAACATTTTGGGTAGTAACTGACCCCTGTGATTATTCTGTAAATGTAATACAGTAGCCATACATCATGTTTATAATGTCTCCAACTAGGTACCAAAACTAGCACTTCTTTGCATTATCTGTGGGAACATACTTTTTTACTTTTCTGGTGTCTTTTTTTCCAGTTTCATTTTTCCACTATTTTGACATCATCACAAGAAGTTTCTCTAAAATTATTTCATTATTACAACTAATTTATTATCTCTGTTGATATATGTTATGATCAGTGTTTTGTAGTAGAACATTTGTTACATCTTATTGACATTGGAAACTTAATTAAGCAAAAGAGTTTAAAGAAATATCAAATGGTTATGCCCTCCTCAGCAGGTTACATTTACTCTGAAAATCTGATCTTGCTCCTTAGTGTGGCTTTTCCAAGAGTGAAGAAAAAGTCATAAATAATTATTTAAGAAATGGTATTCTAAGCTCTCTGAAAGAAAAGCCTTTTTCTTCACAGCACAGCTTTGAACTTCATACATTTTCTTTATCAAGTTGTTCTATTAGGGTAATTCTTGGTTTCAAACAACAGTTTCCAAGGCTGGCTTTTTGTGTGAATCATCTTTCAAACATAAATTTTTGGTTTGTTGCTAGTTCCATGAAGGAACTTCTGTAACAAATAACATCAATTTGTAGTATGGGGTAACTTGTGAAGCGGATACATAGTTGTAGGCTTCACTTAGGGTTTATTAGCTACAGAAGGATTGTAATCAAACTTGAATCGTCACTGTTAGAATAATTTTTTTTAACTACCTCGTTAGTCTTGCGTGGCTTTCGGATTTAACCAGGTATACTTTTGAAACTGCTAATTAAACTCAAAAGGAAGACTTTTTCTCAGTTCTCCAGTGGTCAGTTCTAACCATAAGACATCTTCATGGGATAGCTCTTTTTTTTTTTTTCTTCTGTGCAAAAGAATCAATATATTTACAAGTAACCATGGTTTTGCAGTTCTCAAAAACTTTCTAGGAAAATGCCTTTTTAAAATGTCCCCTAGTTTATGCATTTATTTATTTAAGAGCATGGATAATGTATATAAACATGTTATGTTACAACTCTCCCTGCCCGCCACCCACCCCCCACCCACCTGCCCCCATAAACAAGACCAGAGAAGGAGCATGTGAAAGCATGACACTTTGTCATAGAACTGCAAATGAAGAGATGGGTCCTCTGCTGTGAGTTTGTGCTGAAAAATAGTACTGCTGAGGCATTCGGGGAGTGTAATTCCATCAGGGAAGATGGCTGAGCATACCCGTGTGGAGCCCGTGCTTCCCCCTTCTTCCGCTGCCCTTCTACCCTGTGTTGAGCTGGTGAGACTTACTGGCTTTTATTCTCAAGACTTGTTTCTTTGAGATCACAATGATGACATGGTTTGTTTGACTGAAAGTGAGTATACAGTGAGTGCAGCTATTGAGAAACAAGGGTGGTATTTTTCCTTTGCCTAATATTTCTGCCCTAGCTTCTCTGCGTATCTTTTGTCTTACATGCTTATGATTCTTCTCATCCTTACACATCCTCTTCATGGCACAGTCAGCCTTCATTCCCCGCCTTCTCTCTCAGTTAACTAGTAGAGAAATCTCTCATGTTTTTCCTAGATGGTTGTCAAAACATCAAACTTCATATTCTTAGTTTTTTTCTCCTGAAGTCCTCAATGCTGATGTGTGTGTTGTGGCTCTCTTACGTACTGGAGACTGGACTGCCAGTAATTCCTAGCAACAGCTCTGTTAAATAGGCTTCCAACTTCAGTGAAACAGCAGCAGAGCTGAGATCTCTCTGTTAAGGGAAAAGACATACAGATAATAGTACTGTAATTCACCATGGAAGATTACTGTTGAAGAGAAAAAGTGTGTGTGAGGCAGTAGTTAGAAATAAAGATCAGTGAACTCAATCTGTTTAATATCCTCAGGAATGCTAAATGTTTGAGTGAAGCTCAAGGGCTCAAAACCACTTAGTAGATGTATCAGTCAGAATGCATTTTAAATGTAACTCCCTATGTTCTAATGTATCCTGCTAGGTATTTTTTAAAACTGAAAGTGAATTAAATTTTTGCAACTGTTTTTACTTCATGGGATTAATTTCCCCTCATGTTTGTGGTGGTGGTTTTGGGTTGGTTTGGTTTTTGTGGTAGTAGTAGTCAAGAAACGCCAACTGACAAGGCCTGGTTTGGAGTCACATCGTGTGTCAGGTGGCATGTATTTGCCATTGATGTTTGTTTCACAGTCTGAAGGCAGTGACATTGTGGACTCTTCATATAGCTGAGAGGTTCCAGGAGCAAAGCATGTGGCAGGCACGAGACAGTTAAGGGCGTCAGTCACCAAGATACTCAGCACTTGCATCTCCTGCTGAGCTCAGTAGAGTCTGCAAGTGTTCTGCTCCTAGAAAAGAAGATACCAGGCCCTAAGTAAATAAACAGAAAGTGACACCTGAGTTATGTTAACACTTCGCCATCTCTTTCTTTAAACTGACTTAATCTGACTATTACACCACCACTCTGTTTTTTTAAAAACAAAACAAAACACAACTTTATCACTGGTTTCTTGAGATTAGGTATTATTATCTTCATGTTTTGACACAAACAAAGCATGCAATAGAATGGAAAGTGGTTTGGAATGAAAAGTATGACTTCGTTGCAATGAGAGGAAGTTTCAAAGTAACCTCTTCGAAACAGTAGTGCATTGCTTTTTGTCTTTAATAGAAACTTTATTCCTTCAAATGCTTTAAAAAACAGAGAAAAGGCATTAGTGAAGCTGCTTTAGTCCTAACATTCCTGAATGTCAGAATTCTGTACCATAACCTTACACTGCTCCTGCAAATGAGTTTGTCTGACTTTTACTGTAAAATCTGGTTTGAGTTTGGGGGCAGAGGGACAGGGATGTTCACTTACAGCACTGGCACAAATGCATTCTTCTAAACGTACTTAGAAACTTACAAACTATCACTGTCTTTGTGGAGATTATGGAATTAAGTATTTCTGGTCATCCCATGATTTTTATATTTGTAACTTTTCAATTGACCGATTGCAGCTGAGCTGGGAGAGTGTGAGCACCCAGAGCACACACCAGAACTCGTGTCTGAATTCAGGTTTGCACCAAACCAGACCGAAGCAATGGAATTCGACATTTTTCAGAAATGGAAAGAGTGCAGGTACGGTACCTATGTGGGAGTGGTGTCTCTAGCAACAGGAGGTTTTCTTCTCTTCCAAAGGCATATATGTCCACAAGAGCCCCTTCAACAGACATGAAACAGTGATTATATTTGTCAGTTGAAGGTACTGTAAATAGATTTTGAGCATTCTCCTTCCCTAGAAATGGCAAACAGTAATTTAAGGAAGGTTGGTGGGATTAATTGTAACTTGTTGTTTGTTTTTTTGGGGGGAGGATTGTTTGTTCTTGTTGTTTAGATGACTTTATAACAGTTTAAGCCATCAGATCTTTTTCCTGTTTATGTTGGAAATAATTATCTTTCTTTCCCTCCTTGCACACATGTACATGTAAAGTTTTGTGCTCAGGGTAGCAGCAAACTCTTTTTCCTGTCTTTTGTTAATAAATATGGTACATTTTGGTGTTGCTGTCTTACCTGAACTTTCGTCCTTATTGGAAATTTTAAATCTTTTTTCAATTTTGGTCCCTCTGATTTATTTTCATTTGGGGGGAAGAGAGTAAAAACATAAACTAAGCTTGAAATACCATTTAGCATTTTTAAGATTGAGAGCCCAAAGAACAGAGTTAGGAGAATGAATTTTAAAATGTTTAAAATGCACAAAAATTTCATAACATTAAGTATAAATAAATTTTATATTCTTAGGGGAAAGAGCCCAGCGCAGGCTGAATTGTGCTACTTGAACAAAGCTAAATGGTTAGAAATGTATGGTGTAGATATGCATGTAGTTAAGGTAAGTTCCATGTGATGCTTTTTTGTTATTAATGTGGGGTACGTGCCTTGGTGTGGGTCAGTCCCTCGGGGGTGTACTTGTTGTGGTGTGGGTTGCCCCTTGGGCCGTGGTCCCTCAAAAGTACCTTCTCCTTGCAGGCCTCCTCCCTTTCCACATGCCTTTTCCCATGTTCCTCAATTTTTTCCTTTTGTGTCTCTTTTCCCTGGTAGCTACTGCTTGCTCTTAAACACAGGTGAGCCGAGGTCTGGGCTCCCCTGGCTGGAGTGTTGGTGCAGGGCCATTTCCACCAGCATCAGCGCTACCTCAGGCAGCACTCTGCCTCCTCCCATGCAGGGCATCCTGCAGCCTTCTGTTGCCAAAGCCTGCCAGTTTGCACCCAACACAGATAAATGTTCTTCTGCTCTGTAATGTTAAAAAAAAATTTCAAACCTTATTGTTGAGTTTAAAATCTGTGGATTTTGACATAATACTGTAGTAAGATTTACACTACCAAAGGCACACTGATTATTGGTTCTGTGTTTGCTTGCAGGGAAGAGATGGTTGTGAATATGCTCTTGGACTGACACCAACAGGCATATTGATCTTTGAAGGAGCCAACAAAATAGGCTTATTCTTTTGGTAATCGGTTTTTGTGTTTTATTCCTTTCTGTTAAAATGCTCAGATCTTTCTCCTTTATGTAAGGGGATCTTGACTGTATTTTGTGGTGTAGATTGGATCTACAAAATTAAAATACCAAGGTTAAATCTGAAGTTAAGTGGGCCTGTTTAGAAGCACCACTCTCAAATGTGAAATATTTGTTGAAAAACAGTTACATTTCCAAGAAATCATACTTCCATTACAATTCTTGAAGTGTTGCAGGGCTGCAAATCCCTCATATGTTTTGGGGGATCCTAGATTACAAAATGCTATTTTTCCATTAATTTTCTATTTGCTTCTTGTGTTTAGGCCTAAAATCACAAAAATGGACTTTAAAAAGAGCAAACTAACGCTTGTGGTTGTAGAAGATGATGAACAGGTAACTTTCTTCCCTTACTTGGGCCTGATCCAACAAAGTATGGTGTGTGCTCAGGCTGGTAAGAACACAAGCACGCTGTTGGCCCAGGCTGTATTTCTCCTGCCAAGGACAGTAACTAATATCATGCATGCCAACTTCCAAAGCTTTTGTTTCTGCATCTAGGGCAGAGAGCAAGAGCACACATTTGTTTTCCGGTTAGACAGTGCCAAAACATGCAAACATTTGTGGAAGTGTGCAGTGGAACACCATGCTTTCTTCAGATTGCGAGCCCCAGCAAACAGCAAATCTAGTAGATCTGACTTCATAAGGCTGGGATCACGCTTCAGATTCAGGTATTTAGCAAAGTAACAGCAATCTATTTGTTTTTGTACAATGGAGCAGGTACAGCATCCAACAGAAGGCAGTAGTTAACTTTTGTTTCTGTATTTTAAGTGGGCGGACAGAGTATCAAGCAACACATGGGACACGATTACGCAGAACTAGTACGTTTGAAAGAAGGCCCAGCAAACGATATCCTTCTCGAAGGCATTCAACTTTTAAGGGTAAGTGTTTGTACATGTGTTCACTGAACTTGTCATGCAGGTGTCCTGTTAACTCATATAAGTGTTGTATTACAACCATAAAATCTGTACCACAGTATAAAATGAAAAATATGTCAGATCATCTAAAAATCAGAATGTACATGGGTTTTTTTCTCTCAGTCAAGAGTCCATTTCTACTGTTTCTATCTCTGTCTATACTTAATTCTTCCATCCCCCATCTATGGAGAACAAGGTAGCTATAGGGTTTCTTTAGTTGCTCTGATGGGGAGGAAAGAAAAGTTGTATCAAATTCAGTGAAGGAAAGCGTGTAACATTTTTGTATCTGAAACCCTGTGGTGCGCAGGACTAGAGAAGTGATTGTCCCCCTGCACTCTGCACTGGTGAGGCCGCACCTTGAATACTGTGTTCAGTTCAGTTTTGGGCCACTCACTCCAAGAGGGACGCAGAGGTGCTGGAGCGTGTCCAGAGATGGGCAACGGAGCTGGTGAAGGGTCTGGAGCACAAGCCTTATGAGGGGCAGCTGAGGGAACTGGGGTTGTTTAGTGTGGAGAGGGGGAGGCTTAACAGGGACCTTGTCACACTCTACAACTACCTGAAAGGAGGTTGCAGACAGGTGGGGGTAGGTCTCTTCCCCCAAGTAACAAGTGATAGGAGAAGAGGAAATGGCCTCAAGTTGCGCCAGGGCAGGTTTAGATTGGATATTAGGAAAAATTTCTTCACTGAAAGGGTGGTGAAGCATCTGTCAGACCTCGTGTCTCAGTGCTTCTGTATTTATGTCTGTGAGACCGGGGGAGAAGAGAGAAAGCGTGGCTTCCGCTCAGTTTAGTTCTCTGTGCATAGCAGCCAGCCAGAACTTCTGTCATACCCAGATGATCTCCCTCCAGAGAGCTCAACAGCGTGTTTGTTAAGTTAATGCAAAAACTCCCTGTATTGTCTTTCATGCATTTCTTGGCCATTAAGATCTGTACCTAGTTGCAGCCTACAAACGTTGGATTCTGTCCTAGCTCAGTCTCTTTCAGACTTCTACAGTGTCTCATTAAGTTTGTCATTCACTTCCTACATTCAGCAGAGACTTGGGTTTTCAGCTGGTTTTCAGTGCTCTTGAAAAATATGCTGCTTTTCAGGAAAAATAAATAATACATCCCAGTTACTCAGCTCCTGCCTTCAATGTTCTCTCTAGCCTGTCCAAAGCACAAGCCAAGAACTTGTTGCTCAAGATTGCTCACTGCCTTCCCATATTCCAAACTGATGGGCTTTTTTGGCTACCATTGTTCATTGTAATAAGACACAGGCCATTACCAGCTTCAGGAATACTCTGGTTTCTGTAAGATGCAAAATTTCTGCGAGGGGTAGCTTCTGATTTCCAAGGGACTCAATGGTATTGACGTGGTAGCTACAGCAAGGTGAGAAAGGTAGGGTTCTGGTCATGCAAAACTGACTCTGGCTAAAGTCCTTCCTTTGTGACGTTTGGGAAGAATACTCTTTGTCTGTTCTCATCTTTGGTGGGCTTTGACTCTTGCAGAAGCAGAGGGAGGTTTGGGTCTGCCTTGTACTTTATGTACTCACACAGGAATACTAGAAAGCACAGGGCTGCACTTGAGATTCTGATGCATTTGTGAAAATATGTCTGAGAATTTGCTTAAGCTGTAGTGTAACATCCCAGTCACAGTAGCTGCAAAATTACTGTTTTTGTCATCCGTCTTACAAGTTTTTTGTTTCTTTTCAAGCAAACAATCCTGTGAAAGCAGCACAACTGTGGTAAGTGACTGCCCAAGTTCTCTCTACTTCTCAATTGCTGTTATTAGGCAAAAAGGGTTCTGAAGACCATTTCTGCATTAGGATTTGTCAAAACAAATTCTCTGGTGCAGCATGAATTGCTTTGGGATCTCATTATGCAGCACCAGATTCTTCTTGGGTACTGCCTGTGAAACTTTTAAGTGCTTCCATTTTTAGGTGGGTTTTTTTTTCTTTTTGTGTTTGATATCAGACTAAAGTAAAACACATTTCTGCTTATTGCTATTATGCTAACTTACCTAACATTATTTATTCCTGTTTCCTAAGTGTACAATGAAGTTTTGCACTCCTCTTTCTTGGACTGTAATTGCTGTGGTGTATATCTTGATTAAGATATTGATGTCCTTAAGAATATGAATGTTACTTCACTGTAATAAATTCCTGAATTGTAGAACCCTGAACTATAAATTACATAAAAGCTATTTTTTTTTTTCCCCTTAGTGCTAAAAATACTCCTGAAGTCCATAACTACCAGGTAAGGGCATAACAATTGTTGAGGAGGATATTGTCATTTTCTTACTTAGTGGTTCATATTTTTGTTCTCTATAATTTGTATGGCTGTTTTGGTCCCCTTTCCTTACTGTTGGGTAAGATTCTCTGAGATGGTTCAGGAATAAACAACATCCCATTGGGAATTAAGGGGAAAGTGGAGAGACTCTTCTCACCCTCTTCCCCTGTGTTCTTGGATGCTCTGCAAGCTGAACACACTCCATTTGCCATCCTCTTTCCCTTCCCTTCCCTTTCTGTGAAATCACAGGTGAAAGCCTTTGTGACTGTGAATATGATGGACTCCAGGAGACTGCTCTGTGAGCAAGCTTTTGTCTAGAGCAGCCTCTTATGTTGGGTGATCTGGTGACAACGAGTTCAAAGTTGCAGTTATCTCCCCCATCATAACACTTAAGGAGTTCATTGCTGGTCAAATGTTTGTTTGTTGTTTTTTAAACAAGCTCCTTCATACACTTCAGAGAAACACCTTACCCAGTTTTCATCTGTGATACTAGTAGGGAGTGCTACTGAGAAAGCAAGCTGTGCTTTCGTCCAGACGGAGTGTGTGAATGAGAAATTAGTCTTAACACTTGTTCTTTATTAAAAGCCTCACTAGTGATTTTGTTTCACTGTCTGTCCTCAAGATCTCATGGATATGAGAGAGAAATGCTGTCACCAAAGATAGGTGACCTTCTGAAGACTGCTATTATAATAGTAACCTTTCTCACTCTCCACCTTTGATTAAAGCTGACATTCTTTTGATGTGCTTTGTATGAGAAGCACTAGATGTGCCAGGTTGACTCTCAAACAGAAAACCCATTTTCTTTGCATTTTCCCGTGAGTGTCTCCTAACAAGCAAGCTCATCACCAAGAGGTCTCATGTATATGCTTAATGGCATGGGAGAAGGTCTGCCACAGTGGGGTTTCTAGGGCTCACAGCGAGCATGTTCATCACAGCCCCAGCAAAATAAAAAGTTAAAGTTAATAGAAAGTTCTTACATTGTTTCATTAACTGGGTTCAATGTTTCCACTTGCAGCCACAGTATCATCCTAATATACATCCTGCTCAGCCACACTGGCATCCACATACACCTGTGAATGTAAGGTAAGCAGTCTTCACTTCGTGAAAAAGTCTATTACTTCTTTCTTTCTGAATCTGTTGGCATGAAGCTTTGGTGGGCATATTGGGCAATTGTCTGCACATGAAAAGCAAGCAGAAGTTAGAAATATGTGTTGTAGAGGCAGTATTAAATAACTTCTATTTAGATTTTGCTTTGGGATGTCCTAATCTCCTTGATGAGAATTTGGGGGGGTGATTTTTAATACAGAATTTGAAATACAACTTCAGTGGATTTCTGTAGGGAGTATGTTGGATGGGAAGATGCTCAGTAGCTTCAGTAAAACTAACTGCAATTTGATCAGTAATTAATCTGCTAAAACAAAGAAGAAAACTTATTTTAGGATAAAGTTATGAGTGAGCAGGTTCTTGCATTGCAGCACTTTTTCATCTTTTGCAGAGATACGTATAGAAAAACATGTATGTGAACAGTGTATCAGGCACTTTACAGATAATTAGTGAAATTATAACACTGAGGTTCTGTGAACTGTTTCACAAAAAAAGAAAACCTGTATATGCTATTGTACTATTTTCTGGCATACTTTTTTATTTTATACTAACTAGTAATGAGAGAAATCAAGTGAAAAGAAATTTTGGAAGAAATTCGGTCCAAGTCAGAACCAGCTTGGTAGAATGCCCAGTGGAGGCACGCACCTGCTGGTCGGTATGTGTCTGTGCATGGACACGTGATAGAAATCAGCTGCTATTTTATCCTAATAAAAATAACCTTTTTAGGTTACTCCGTTTTTTAGACAAATAATTATTGTCTTGACTGAAAAATACCAGTACTCTAATCTTCATTCCTATTCATGTTATATTTTTATCTTTGTATTCTTACATCAGGATAGTTAGACTTTGTTCTTAGTGTAGGCAGGCTCTAGAGATGAGGAGATTAAAATGGATGAAAAGACAATTTGATCCAAGATTGGATCTGAGAGTGCAGGAAAGAGGCAAATATGTTATTAGAAATACATACTAGGCAGAGAAGCAGGCATACTCATTGTCATCTCAAAAATCCCTGCATATAGCAGTAAAGCAGGTAATAAATACATGCTAGAAACAGAAGACTTAAAATTGGGTAATTAGTTTTGCCTGTAATTCATGTTCAAGATTCTTCTTGGGTTAGGGTTTACTTGTCCATTTAATTCTGTATGATTTAAAGTGTACAATTTCACATTACAGAAGAGTGATTGCTGAGAGAGGCTAATGATTTTACAAATCATTAGAGGTTTTGCTGAAGTTTTTCTAAAGATTTCCTCACTTATGATACTAGTCTGTAACATTTTAAAGCCAAATAGTTCACCCTGGAGCAGAGTGATAGTGAAATAAGCACAAAAATGTATTGTAATGTGTGCAGACAACCTCCCCCTTCAGCCCCTCTGCTGCCTGGGCAAAGATTAAGGTCAGTGAAATATGAACAATGGCTTTTTTATAGCTAGGCTTGTAAGGCTAAAAAACACACTTAATAGCTCAGTCATGCAAGCTCAGTAGAAAAGGTGCTCAGAATTTTTGTCCCGCTCAGGTAGAAGCATTTAAATGCGTGGTTAAAGTGGAAGCTTCAAGTTATTCTAACTTGGACTGAAAGTGGAAGGGTTCAGCGTTTAACATCTTGAATAGCTTGATTTGAGAAATCTTAATCTATCTGGCTATGAACTTGACATCAAACCACAGATGCATGAAATTCTTTCATGCAAATCTAGAATGGACCAAGGGCTAAAATGGGACTACCTGTGCAATACATGTTATATATGGGGGGGATGTTGAGTATTTGTGAAATATGTAGAATTGTGTCCCAGTCTTCTCAGTAAAACCCTTTCAGTGAAAGTATTTGCTCGCAGTTAACTTAATGTTAAGTCTTCTGAGAAAATTCATTCCAATTAACTGTTGTCATTATGTAACTTTAAAATGTCTCCAAAAAAAAGGTAAAATCTAAACCTGCCTGTATTTCTGTTAGCATAAAGAAATAACCAAAATAAAAAGTGCAACCTAAGTTTGGTAACAAGGGAATCTTAAATGTTGTGGTTTTCTACATACTGTTCAAAAGTTTTATTTATTTATCACCCTCCTCCCCCGGCCAATGATTCAGGAGACACTGTAGGAGTAGTTGAGGTTAATATCTCAAAGCAGCAATAAGTAATGAACAAATAAGGAAAAAATATTTTTCCTCTTGGTACTTTTGCAAGTTTCACTACATAGTCACAGAGAAATACCTGTACTAACTATGGACGCTAGGTGTTCATCTTAACGAAGTGCGACTGTGTAACTTACAGGCTGCTTCAATGTAGTTAACTGCACTGGTGCTGAACGAATGGCAGTATTTACGGAAGAGCAATTTCCATTCTTACTAGGATTGCCTTTTTTAATTTTTTTAGACCTTAAGGATGTATTTTCATGAGCTCAGCTTTTTGCATGACATGGTTTATTTTACTTGTTTGTTGTACACACTTTAGCGTTCCGATGGCCACCTCTTCCCTCCCCCTATCCCTGTGGGATGCAGGAGCATTGATGCACAACACTTGTCTATGACACTTGAAAACAGAGAGGGTTTTTAATGACTGAGCTCTGATTCAAAGCCTTTTTGAAATCAACTAAAAGATTGTGAGTTGCTTCTGCGGCTTCTGCATCAGACCTCTGTAGATCTGTCCCCTTTTTTCCCCTTACCGATAGCTGCCCATCACACCGTTTGCATGCTTAGCACTTGCTGGATGAACTCATGTTGCTGTGTAGCACTCACAAGTTTACTTCCATCTCTCACTAACCAATAACTGTGCAAATGGTACAGGCCACCCTATCATGATGACAGGCCATATTGGAACCCCCCCCCAAGTGGAGAGGACAGCAATTTACGATATATCCAGGAACAGAACCAGAAGAATTTAGGAGGAGTCCAAAGCATGGTGTACCAAGATAAACTCATGACGACTCTCTGAAAAACAGCCACCTTCATTTCACCTGCCATTTTAGGCGATCATTGCATTCCATGGTCCTTGTCTGTCTGCAGTATGTTCAAAGTGTATTGTGCATAAAGTGTGTGTCTTTGTATGTACATCCATCCTTGTTTAGTGTTCATGGACATTCTTGGGAAAAGTATTTTCCGTATCCTTGTAAAAAAATCTTGAAAAACCTTTTGTGAAAGCTGGTAAGAGTTTTCAGTGCCTCGAGACCAGAAATATTTCTGGGGATTTACATTCTACCATACTTTGCAATCTGTGACCCTCTGCTCGCTGTTGAAGATCAGCCATTTGTGCCTTAGTTATTTTTAATATCTTGTTGCTTTTGAGTCAAATTAGTAGATGAAGTTTGAGAAATTTTTATTTTTTAGTTGGTATGCAAATAGGAGATTGGAGGGAGGGAAAAACAGAATTCGTACTGGCAATCAAAATGGCTTGTGGACCACCAACAAAGGGAGCCGACTGAGGTAGTCATAGGTTTGGGTATCATTTGTTTTTAATTTTGTGTTCTACAGCAAAAATAGAGGTGCTTGCCTAACTTTGAAAACAACTATAGGGAAAGAATACTACAATAAACTTAACAGAGTATGTGTGTTCCTTCTTTTTTTTACTTCCTAATTATATTGATAGCGTTGCCCCAAACCATACCTGCTGCTATAAAGGCAAGAATGTTAAAAATGAATCCTTGCTATAAAAGGGTGCTGCTGTCTTCTTATTTTTAATGTGATTATGAAAGTGAACTATATAATCGCATCAAACTACCTACTGTTAACTTTTCTGAGTGGATTCAAAACCACAGCTCATAATCGGTACGCTACAAGATGAGGATGATCCAGTGGAATAGCTCTATTTTTTTAAAGTTAGATGTTTGCGAAGTTGAATGTATATTTTACAGACCTAGGTCTTTAAATAGGCTTGGCTGGTATTTTGATCACTTGACGATTTTTATTTTTATTTTTTTTAAACTGGAAATCATAGTGCCATCTTCACTTGTGCATTTGTTTTAATTAGGCCTTACACCTGTGGTCTCTGTGAAGTTGTTGGAATGAATGAGTCTTCATTTGGGATATTTTAAAAATGAAGTAGTTTTTAACTTGATTTTGATAAATACACATTTATAAACAGCTATAACCGTGAATTTTTTTCAGAGAAGATTTGATAGTGTATAACTTTTTGTGAAATATATTTGTTTACAGATGCTATCTTTTAATATGTGTTTTGATCTTTCCTGTATGTGCTTGTATAAATAAAAATCTTCAATCTTCTTGTTCTTGTTATGATGCTTTATTGATTTTTGAAGAATTTTGGGGGAGGGTGAATAGATATGATGCACCTTGTGCTTGTACCTGTTTTGCCCTGGAATCACTAATGCTGTGCTGGATCGATGTTTCCTCCCTGTAGAGCAGGGGAAAACAATAATGCAATTGTGCACTGAGATGTGAAAATGCCAGAGTAAGCCTAAGGTGGGTAATCACAGAAGCTAACTTCAGTTTCCCCAGGCTAGTCTTCCTCTCTTTCAGCAGCATTTTATTTGGGAAAGGAAGAAAGGAACTTTGTTGGAGTCATTGGAAGAAGAGCCTAGTTTAGCTGCTGCTCTGAATGCCCTCCGAAGGAGTTTGTTTTTTGAATACTCACATTAAAGCGGAGCATTGTTGCTTCATGATTCACACACCTACATTCGTAATACAGTATCATTCTTGTCATATAACTTCACTGGCCTCTGTGTGGTTTGCTGTCAGTGTTCCTCCTCGTCATGTGTTGTTATCTGTGCTTTGGTTTATTGCTGAAGGTGCACTGAACGAGGGATCTCCCTGACAGATCGCAAGAAAAGGCAGCACAAGGCTTAACCGGTCCTTAAGTGTTAAAATGCCTCGTGCAGGAGGTCTGCACATGGGTGAAGAACAACCTGTGGGACACGTGTGTTCTGCAGTTTGTGCGTGTCACCTCAAGGGAAGCACTTGTCATTCTGCTTCTCTGGAGAAGGAGCTCACACACTCTGCGCTCCCCTTGCACTTTTTCATGCCACATCCACCTTGCTGTCCGCAGAAATCTGTACCAGCAAAGTCACTGAGTGATCAGATAGGTAAGAAGAGATCGATTTCTCTGTCCTTCCTTGCTGTAGTAGTTGTCTTCTTGAAGCAAGTGGGCTGGGCTGCGGTTGGGAAGAGGGAGCATGTCTGTCTACCTGTTTCCTCTCTGACCCCAGCATTGCTCTGACTAACCTGTGCAGCTTGCATCACCCGAACAAAGATGGATAAAGGGGTATTACCCATCTGAACAGGGTAGTACAAGTAAAGTTAAAAGCACGTGGTTTTTTTTTTTTTCTAAAATTAGCACACTTGTTACTAACAAAGTATTGTTTTTAACAAGTGACTAATACAGGTCTTGTGATGTTAGGAATACAATTTTGTGTTTCAAGAAACAAAATAATGCAGGTGAAAAACAAAGTATGAGGGGAGAGAGGAGAAGGGTGGAAAATACTGGTTAACTCAGCTGTTAAAAGTAGTAACACCTTTTGTTTACGAATAGAATACTGGGAAAGCAGTGGCAATTATCAGTCAGTACTACATGCTTAATTCGTGCTACTAAAAGAAGCCACTGGTAGTTTGTAGATGCACAAGCTCAGTACAGGGACTTGATGGCCCTGGTGTGTGAGTGTTTGTGTTGTGTTGGAAGTTCCTCATGAGGAAATGCCACAGGATTTTTACCAAAGAGCATGCTACGCAGTCATTCTAGGTACAGAGAAATCAACACATTTTGAAAGAGTTCTAAATACGCAGAGAGGTTTTAAAAAAGCCTTGCAAACTGCCTGAAGGAGTTTGCCTTCTGAATTGAAATGAAGCATGTTCTCAGGAGTACCTGTGGAACTGTGCGTGTGAACTTGCTCCATCCCGTTCTGAAGTGTATTTGTTGTACAAGTCTGAAATCCTCTTTTTACAAGACCAGCATACGTTTAGAAACTCTTCTGTAATCTGATTACAGGTGATAAACACTATCTGCACATCAGCTTAGGGGGGACAGGGCAGTGCGTGTGAGTACAGTGCTAGTACATCTGAGAAATTACACTGATCTGAAGTTCAGCATGTAATCGGTTGCGTTCCGCACAGCAGAATTGCTTGGTACATCTTGGCTGAGAGTATCTTCTGATCATCTCTCTGCATACCTTTCTCCTGTGTTCGATGAAGCTGGAAGCCAGTTCTTCCCCAGCAGATCTCAGGCCTGGCTCTCCACTCTGTATTGGGATTTGCAGGGGGCTTACTCTTGCCCTGTAATACCTGTCATCTTGCATCCTCTCCCCCAGGAACCGTTGGTGGGATTAAAAAACAGGCGATACTGCATCTGTAAGTTGGGCTGCAAACCTAATGACTTACATTGAATACCGAAATACAATACTGAAAATGTTGGCACTTTCAGTAAATTGTTTTAGTGTGGGCTTTTTCTTTAAACTTTCATTTTCAGCTGTTTTTTCTCTAGTTGCTGTGAGTCACAGGCAAAGTGAACAAAGGGATCAGGTTTTGTAATGCGTTTCCAAAGCTGGCGGTTGGGGCTTTGCAAACAAGGAAAGCAATTGGCAAGTCCTTCCAGACCCTTTTGTCAGTGAACCCATGTGCGAAATGACCAAAAGGAGGATTGCTTTCCCACACTGTGGATGGGAACAAACCATATATTACGGCTTTGCAATGTAAAATGTCATTTTTGCTTCCTTCTGGGTGAGTGTTGCAGAAGATGTCTCTTTAGCCTGCAAGAGAAGGAGCGTTAGAGCTTGCAAGTGATTTTGGAAATGGAACATCAGCTGCTGGCAAGGAACAAGTTGGAAACACCTTAAGACGGGGCAAATGAGTATATCACTTGCTTCTCAGGCATCAGTTAGATAGAGTCCTCTGAGGAAGAGGAGGAAGACAGTTCAGCACCACAATCATCTGTTTTCAGGGGAGGTTTCCCACAAATTCCAGTTTGTGTATCAAGCAAGCAGGGTACTGCTACCTAGCTCAAAGGAGAGAAGTTTCAGTGCACATCCATCTAACCTGACACACCAGATCTCTGGAAAGGCTGTTGATGATGTGTGGTTTTCCTCTTACTCTGCAAAGGAGGACCAAGGAAAGCAGACTTGTAGGGGAATGCTGTCACTGCAGCATTGCTAATGGTAGCCAAACAGACTGAGCCAGAGCTGCCACAGACCAGCTGGCATTAATGGACATAAAATAGGAGCTGTATTTTTTTCAAAATTGATCTCGGACTCTGTGTGGTGTGCTTTGGAAAGGGATTGATCTCCCAGGACCCCAGCATCTTTTGTTAAGACTGTGCTAGCCGTGAACCATCTTTGAGAGCCAGCTTGAACTAGCGCTCTGCTGGTCAGGCCTCTGCACCCTAACCCAACTTGTGCCACAGTGTGAGGAGCAGGACTTTGCGCCATTTCAGAATAAATACGGTTTCCTACTTTACAGTCAAAACTGTAAATGCGTAGAAAAACACAGTGCTTTTATTCATGCTTCCAAGTTTTAGTGGCGAAGGGTCGGCAGGAAAAACAGCCCTCCTTGCTCCGCAGGCACCAGACATGTAGGAAGTTGCAGCTTTTGGACAGAAACAATACTAGTCAAAGTAGATAAGAAAAAACACGTAAAGCAACAGACCACACTCTTCTGTCTGCCTCTTGCAGTACATTGCAAAGTAGTGTGTGGTAATGATGAAGACCTTCTTTGCCTTCCCTTGTTTTCCACATACTGTTGTACCTTGGAGTGACTGGCCAGAAAGGCTTGCTTCCCGAGTGCATGTGGTGTTGCTCTTTTTGCTACTGCATGAAAAAAAAAAAAAACCAGATAAAAACTTGATTCAGCTGGAGTTCTTGATATGAGTCATTTCCTATAATAAAGCTTCTGTAGGCTAAATGCTGCTCTCAGGTAGTTACTAATGACTGTTTCATGACTGTCCTTTAAAGCAAAACGGCTTATTTTCAAACAGTTGTTTTCACAAACATTAATCTGAGTTTAGTTGTAAAGTTCACAAGTCAAGGCTCTCTGGACTGTCCAGTGCACATACTGGTAGGTTGCTACAGAAAATGCAAGTATGTCTGTAATAACTTACATCCTGCTTTTAGTTTCCGCATGTAATATACCTTCAATTTTGAACAGGAGGAAAAGGTGTTTTTTAAAAAAATACTGTATCTCTCATCCAACGTCCCTAAAGATGGTGATTTTTTTTATTTATATTATTTTCAGATAGAGTCTTGGTAGACTTGGCACACAGATTGGTGGAGATGGGAAGTTCCACCAACCTGGTATCTTAGACCCACTGTTACTTCTTTGTTTTGTGCTTGTGGAATAACGGCTTTCTCTTGACTCTGTGTCAACTACTCCTTTTGTTTTGGTGGCATCTTACCTTCCATGATCTGTTGCATCTATCTTTCCAGAAGAAATCTTAATTCATTTTCTCTCTAGCAGAAGAAGGATTCATGATGACTGCCTTGGCCATCACACCTTCTGAGAACTGAGGAATCTGCCAATTTAAAAATAAGATGAATGTTGAGCTAAGGCTATTGGGGAACCAATGGAAGTGCCCCGAGGGTTGTTTCCAAATTGCCACCACAATTACATTTCCACTTTTGATTGTTTTTTGTGGTTTCTATATTTCTAGTTTGTAATGTACTTGGTTTTCCTTTTCCTCTTCCTTTTTCTCTTCCTTTTCCTTTTCCTTTTCGTAGCACTAGTAATATGACCTTTGGCCTTAAACTGTGAAACAGCAAAACCTGCAGCTCATTGTGTCAAAGATGAAGATGTATTGGATTAGGCAAGAGTAGATGTTTCGGATAGGAACAGTTTGGAAAACCCATAGTTCCTGGCTTAACATTGTCATATGTTGATGAATTATAAAAAACAGTTGTTGTTTTAATGGAGCAGTGAAAGGCATCTTTTACTTCCTGCACCTTGAAGAAAATGAAAGAAATAGCCACATCTAGTTAGAATTAAACTCCAGTAAGAACCTAATTATTTATAAATTATTTACTCCTCACTGAACCCATAATAGTCTGTGCTGGAATTATAATCATAATGGTTTACCTGCCATTGCCAATTTCTGCAATTCTGAGAACCTTAGAGAAGTAGAATTGCAAAACATCAGTACATGTCCAGTGCTCTCTAAATTGTGTAATGACATAGCAGTGAGCTCAGTAGCTAAACGGATGACAAAGTAGCTGTTGTTTCTTTCCATCTCCAGGGGCCAAGCCCCTGAATTGTGGGGCCTTGCTGGCAGCCATCAGGGCCAGCATCATGGTGTCTCCAAGCTGAGTCTCATCAGTAGGAGCGTAGGAGTAGGACAGGAAGGAAGGGAGAGCTCAGAAATAATATGGGCCAGGGAGACAAAAAGCTCAAGGGAGTTTAGGTGAAGCAGTTTTACAATGGAATGTGCAATGGGAGGAACTGGAAAAGAAAAAGCAATGAAGTCTGCTAGAGACTGTGGGAATGGAGAGGAGGAATGAAAGAGGCAGGGGAGCTTTGAGACTTCAGCATCCGTGTCTTCATCACCTGGAGCTCACTGAATCAATAAGCAAGGGTGATTCAAAGCGAGGCTTCAAGGAACTTGAATGTAAAACTGGATGCTGTTTTTGTATCAAAATGTTGAGCCCAGGAGGGATCCATTTGTTATCGCTCACTTTCAGATTCTGCTGTTGTATTTAATGTGTCTCATTCTCAACTTCTGACTTTAAAAAAAAAAAGGTCTGAAAATTGCTTTTAAAATAAAATGAACAGTTTCTTGCTGTAACTGAGATGAGTTGCCCAAGTGTTGCAGTAAGCGCAGAGATAGGAAAGGTCTCAAGTTTGTAAATAAGGGAGCCCTTGCTGTGCTGAGTGATTGATTTTGTGTTACTTTTACCTGTTGATACTGTCTGAGCAACGAAGTGAAGTTGCTGCACGCTGTACGTATTCAGTGGCTTTACTGGTAGCATGCTAAAGGGGCAAAAATCTGTAACCTAAATGGAAGTCATATGTGTGTTCACACTGGACTTTGAAGTTATGAAAAATTACTGGAAATTCAGAAGACCTCATATTTCTTTGTAGAACATTAGCAACATTCACATTCTGAATAATTTAAAGCATGAAACATCTACAGTTTGATTTATTCCTTTAAAAACTTTTTTTCCCAAGAAATTTCACCTTTGTAGGGACAGAGACGGAAAGGAGATCTTGTAAGATGGAAGCATACTGTTAAAGGAAGCAAATCCAGTGGACTGGCTTTAAGGCTAAAGTGATTTCACCTTCCTAATCTGCCGGATGTGAGGCTGCTGTAGATCCTGGTTTCCAAGCCTAGTCTGTAGAGGTGCTGAGCGCGTACTCCAGAGATGTAAATACACATAGAGCACACATCCAGCCAGCCACGCAGAGCAAAACAGGAGAGAAGTGCCTTTAGCACTACCCCCAGACATAGCAGCAGCACACAAACATGGGGCAGCACAGAAAGCTCAATCCTGCTTGCACGCACTCCCCCAGAAAATAGGACTACAGTTAAGATGGTGGCCCAGACTGCAGTGGTTGGGGCTTGACCAGCCAAGCATACTGATGAGCAGCTTGCTTACATGTGGCTGGTCCCTTTTCTCCCCCTCCTCTCCATTTTCCCATGCTTGTTCTTCCCTGATATCCCATCCCTTTCCCTTGTCTCCTCTCAGTAACCCCTGCTTTTTCCCCACACTGCTCGCAGTCCATACTTAAATTTCCTAAGGCTACCTGGGTAGTTTGGATCTTATGTGACCTTACTGATACGGTGTCCTAGGCAGTGTTGGCCTTGCAAGGTTGTCCTCACCGAAAAGCCCCCAGTGCTCTCCTTCAGTGCCCTGTGAAGTTTGGCCATTTCTCTTGTAGGTCTCCCATAGTGAACTGTGAAATCCAGCAGCCCAGGGCATGCTCTGTAACATTTGTTAGCTGCTTACGCTTTCATCTGTGTATGATGGGGCAGCGTCTTCTGTCACATCCCATGGTTTCTCATATTCTCCTCTGTTAGCTAAGCCTCAGGCCTCTTCCTGGCTCTGTCTGCGTGCCTTGGCCGGTGTGTGACACTGAGAAGGGGGGAGAGAGAGAGGGATGTGCGTAGCTCACAGGGCCTGAGTTACCTAACGGTTAAGAGGTGGAAGAGGCTGTACTGTGGTTAGCACCCTGGGGGCAGCTGCACAATGTCTTGAAGGCCAAAGTTCCTCCCTAGGTTTTGCTCCTGTTTTAACCTGAGTTAGCTTGCTTGGGTTAGCCACCCCAAGCTGTTTTATTTCCCAGGGCCAGGCATGCATTGTCTGCCTCTGACGGAAAGGGGAAGGCAGTGCTGACTTGGGGGAGGATTTCATCTGTCTTAGAAAATTTTGTGTCCGCTTTTCAGAGCTTTTCTGATCTGCAAGGGCATTTGGGACAATGAATATTTTTGACAGGTGATTAAATATCATTAGCTATCGTTATCATTAATTAAAACCATTTGTAAATGTAGAAAAGCCAGTTTCGTTCCCCAGCAGGCATATTTTGCGTGACAGTTTTGCAAGGCAGTATTTTTTTAATGATCTTTATGTAGATAAGGTGAAATCTATGAGGACAATGGCTTTGTCGAGTCAAGATTTGTTTCTTGGTATTTTATTAGAACATGCTTTGCTGCAGGCTCTGTTCTTCTTGGAGAGAATTCCAGACTACTCCTGCTTCAAAACTTAGTTCAGCATCTTGTAATGCAGGCTGCTGCTGGATATACTTTTATCTCCTACAGGAGAAATTCCCCCTGCTCCCATCACCATTTTTGAATACATAGTTCCTCATCGCCATTTTCTATTTCCTTCCAAGGTTGGTTTGTCTGTCTGGGAGAAGGCTAATGACTGCCTACTGTGCTTTCTGAGGTGTCCCTGGGAACGGACGGGGACTGCTGATGGTCCCTGGCAGCAACACATCTTCCCAGGCCTTCTCTGAAGGAAGCAAGTGGGCCAGCCCTGCTGTCATCTGGTGGTGTCAGGGCAGAGTGTGGAAGTGTAGCAGCGCTGTCAGCTTTAATTTTACTTCTCACAGTTTAGGAAACCAGTTCTGGCCAGCAAAGAAATCTTTGTTACACAGTGCAGGGAAAAAAAATAACAACTAAGTTTGTTTTTAGTGATCCCAATCCTTTCCTTAGTGTTCCTAGAACATTCATTGCTTTTATAGGTGGTCCCAGTTCTTGGCTGCAAAAATGAAACTTCATCATTCCTCTTTTATAAGCAGCCCTCTTGCCATGGTCTGTGTTCCCTTGTTGTATAATGCTTGGTCCTCTCAAAGTCTTTTGCATTGAAGCAAAGTCCAGTGACTCTGGCCCATAACTGATAACGCAGAATACCAGCTTCTGCCTGTCCCCCTATTTCCTCTTCATTCCTCTCCACAGGGAAATTTCCAGGGTATGCAAAATGCTTAGGCTCTCTGTGCTGCTATACATGCTCTAGCAACACAAGGGGTATGAGAGATTCTTAAACATGATTGAAGCAAGCCTGGCTAAAAATTCACTTGGGTTTGGGGTTTTTTTTAACTTCTTTTGAAGAATGGGCAGGGGATAAACCCAAGGACATTTTTTTTTACTTTTTATGTTTTTTTCCATTTCCCAAAGGAGGAGATTAAGCCCCCAAAATGAACATTTAGCTTAATACAGCTGACAAGTCTCATCCCCCCAGCTGCCACACTGAAGCTTCACAGGCAGTGGCTGCTTTTGTTAAACTCCTGAGAGCCTCTCCTCCATGCATACACCTTAATATATACTTTAACAGTTCCACCGACTGCTATTTAGGAGCACTTCTAAAGCCCATTTCAATGTTGGAGAAAGTGTTGTTATGATATGGTGGTGGGTGAAATGTCTCCTATTAGGGAGCGAAGTGGTTGGGGGAGCCTCCAAACACATTCAGCCCAAAGTCTGCAGTCTGGATTTGACCTGCTGAAAGCTGCCCAAGTCACAGTCAGGCTTACTCAGAGCTGCAGCTGGGGGAGGACTGAGGGGAGTTGTGAAGATGTTTGTGTAAATTTTGAGGATTTTTAAATATTAGAAAATTGCAGTGGTTTGGTGTAGAAGCAGTGTTCAAAGTGAAGAATAGAGATGGGCGTGGTCCCACACAAGCATCACAACCAGACCTAGAAGCCTGGGGTTATTTTTAAAGCACTGTTTGCCATAGCAGGGAGGGTCTAAAAATGCAGAGTCATCCAAGAGGCACCATAGTTTGAGCCTGCCTTCTGCTATTGCCCCACCAGCCTCCCCAAGGAGGGGAGAGAAGAAAGCCCCACTCTGCTCTCCAAGCGTAACTTCAGACAGGTGGGAGATGCCTACAGGAGGAGCGTGGAAGAAGGGGACACAAACAGGGTGCAAGAGTAAGCCTGCTCTGGGACACAGGTGAAAGATGTTCCTGTGCTGCAGCACTATCAAAACTAGCCAGGTGCAACAAGACTTTCATCATCCCATACCAGGTTAGCTTCAATAAGTAGTTCCCACGCCTTGACCTAGCACAGCCACCAAACCCCCCGAAGGTTTCAAAAGTTTGTCTGCTGTCCATGCTGTTTCTTCATCCTTTTCAGGCCAGTCTACCCTGCTTCTTGCCTCTGCTGCATCCAGAGTCTTCCTTCTCCAGGCTCCTCTCCCAGCCAGCCTATCCTCATCCAGGCCCCCTTCTTCTCCCTGCTTTCTCCTGAGGCCTCTCCTTCATCCAGGGCATACTCTCCTCTCCATCTGCTTCTTCCAGGTTTCTCTTCATCCAGTGCTCCTCTTCCATACCCCTTGGGGCTATTTAACTCCTTAGCAGGATCCAGCCACAGCTGCACCTTATCCAGGTCAGCCAACCCACTGCCCCTGAAGCCAGCCCACAGCTGTATATGATCAGTGTTAATTAACCTGCCTTCATTACTCTGTATTCGTGCAGGGCTACATGGTTATGTTCTACAGAAGAACGAGGATGGCAGCTGGAAGGATGACACAGAAAGGCAGTTGGTTTTTTGGGGAAAAAAAATATCTCTTGTCACTTACTCAAAGATTACACCAAAACAGGAAATCCTGTCACACCAGGCCTATCATGTTTGAGAGGAAAGTCCTGGACAGGTTATGGTCTTAGCACATGCGAAAATTTAGGAGACAGCTCAGGAAGAATCGTAGTCAGTTTGTGCTGTTAGGTAGGAGTAACCTTCTTCACAGCTGAGGTTGTGGGGGCTGGAAACCTGGCCACTTTAGGAGTCTTGAGGGTTAGAAGTTGAACATGAGTCAACGATCCTAGGCTACTTATGCAAAAAAAAAATCTCATGTTCCAGTGTATAAAGAGGAGTAGAGCCCATAGAACATTGGAAGCAGCCCTTCCTCTTTGCAATGCATTTGCAAGGCCTCAGCTGGAATGGAGTACCTGGTTCTGAGCACACATCGGAGGCCGAGCAGGGGGCAGCTGGGTGGGTGGGATGGCAAGATGTATCAGAGCTGTAGGACATGTGTGGCCTGTGAGGAGCAACTGAAGAATTCAGAGCTCTTCAGACTCTGAAGGGAGATATGAAGAGCCATTTTCGAAAACACAGGTTTCTGTAGCAAGAAATAGCCTGTTCATTGCATCTGCGATGGATGGGACAGGAAATAGCAGGCTTAAATTGCAGTAAAGGAGACAGGACGAACAAAGCAGTAAGTGTAGGCATGGTGAGACACTGAAATCAATTGCACAAGCAGGTCATGGAGTCTCTGCTAGCGAAGATGTTGAAGAATCAGTTCAGACAATCAGCTAGGGTAACACAGGCTGGCTTAATTTGACTTTGAGAAGAAAGGTGCATACTTCAGTCTTTCAAATACCTTTCTGTTCTCCACTTTTTTAATAATGTCCTAACACTGCTGTATGTGTGAGTTGCATGCTAGAGGCATGGTTTGATAAGGCAGTAGATGACTGGAGCACATGAAATGCAAGCATGTCAACTGCAAATACCTTTTAAAGCAAAGGGTGCAGAGTATAAAATTGGGGTACAGCACTAGTAATGTAAATAACATTTTAAAAAATTGAAAAAGTAATCAGAAGATGCATGTTATTTGCCCTCATATTGTTTGCTCCTCAATATGCTGCCTTTTTGGTCAGAGGAAAGTAAGTATGTGAGTTTGAGACGAAAGGCAATACCAAGTGTCTTGTGAACTTTGCCTGGCTTTTTTGAAAGTTCAGCCTCCAATATCTGAATCCTCAGGAGTGTTTTGCCGGAGGGAGGGACAGAGAAGCTAGAAATTTTTTCTTTCTTTACATAATAGCCTGTAGGGCCCAGCCTCATTTTCCTTGAAGGACAGGAGTTGGTTGTATAGAAAGCAGCTGAAGCTTGTTGAGAGAACTACACAGGTAAATAACAGAGAAAAAAGAGGAAAGCTGCAGGACAGCCAAATGACTATTAAAGGGTAAAACAAAGGTATAAGGTTGGCATACTAGGAGGGCCAAAAGACAAATACAAGAGAAAGGATGAAAACTGATACCTGTCTATGCATGCACATAGTCTGAGAGCACTACTTGGTGTCTTGGGAGCAAGTAGGAAAACCTGGAGGACTTAGGATATGGTCAGAAAGTTGGTTTGTTGAAAATAGTGATTTATTTGCATGAATGGGTTGGGAAGGATGCATGAGCACATTATCTGTTCAGGTAAGTCAGATGGAAGCAAGCAATAGAAAGAGAAGTTAGTAGCAAAAAGGTGCATTGAGGGGAAAAGTCTCAAGACTCTAGATTTAAGACAGTAGAAGAACAGAATAACAAGTGAAAAACAGACATGATATAAGATAATAATGATGCTGCCTTGTAGAAACTGCACTAAAATGTCCAGTGTCCCCCTAAATTATAGTAGAGAGTACACTGAAAAGGGATTTGGACTACTCATGATATTTTTATTTGGGCATTGTCAACTCTTCTAGCAGTCTGGCTCTGGGGCTGCTGCAAGCCGTGTCGTTTATGATTGTTCAGTAACTCATCAGTCTAGCGGTGAGAGTAAGGGTGCAAAAGTCTTCCTCAGCGCAACCCCATATCCATCAGATGTGCAGGAGCTGACTGACCACTGAGTTTGCCTCAGTATCTGCTATTTGCTGCCAGCCCTGGAAGAGTGCAGATGATCACATCCTTTTAAATGGGCCAACAGTTTCAACATGGGATATCACATCAAAGTGCACTGCCTGGGTATTGAAATCCTGACTGGAGCTTTGTGACTTACTGTCCTCAAGGATTTCAGTGCATACCTGAGTATCAGCTTTGCTGGGCTATCTTTTTACTTCTTTGAAGTAATGGTCTCCCTGCATTTTACATGGTGTGAGCACTCCTCTCTGGACAGTCAAGAAATAAGTCTAGGGAATTTGGTGCATGCTTGACATGCCAGAGGGGTTTAAGTTCTTTCAGTTGCTCAGCTCATTCCCATTTTAGCATGGAAACTACCTCATGCCCATAGCAGTAAGAGTCAATGTAAGGATTTGGTGTGATCTCATTCATTTTGAAAAGACCAGTCAAATGTCTGCTAAACCAGCCTGCCAACAGGTAAAATGAAAGCAACTCCCAAGCACGTGAGGTTTTGTGGCTTGAAAAAAAAAAAATTGAATCACAGACTGAAAAAAAGGATGTGCTGAGTCTCCAGCCCAAAACTGATCTTATTTCCAAGAAGGGTTTTAACTGTGTGAAAAAACCCAGCTATCCTCTAAGTCAAAAAATGTCACTTCAATTCAAGGCGCTTGAAGAGAGAGTGCAGGAGAGCTGTTACAATTAGTGTGCAATTTTATTAACCTCTACCATTTTCCCCCAGTAGACACTTGCTTGATTTGATTAGAACAGTGAAGATATAGTGCAGTTTCAAAAGACAGGCCTGTCCTGGATTATCTGAGCTCACCAAAGCTGTCCCCTGTGGAACAGACACCTACTTGTATTGTTTCCTTAAGGCAAATAAGGCATCAGAAGTGCCTTTATTGGCAGTTGTTGCCACATGCTGGGAATCTGCCAAGATTAATATACACAACATTCCTCTCCCTGCCTCCTGCTTGCAAAAAGTAACCAGCATAAAAGTGTTATTCAATTACTACCCAGTCAGAAACCTCGTATTGTCAGATGTTACTAAGAAGACAGTGGTTATTAATGATGTACCAAATTGCGTGCTTCAGCATACCTTTGGAAATTGTACAGATATGTTCATTTGCAGATGACTGGTTAATTTTGCTTTGAATCAGTAAGTAATCTGCAGAGAACATATGTAGCAAGTAGCTAGGTATAATTTATTCATTGTTCCTTTAATTATCGTTTGTCTTTATTCCATATTGTCAGGTTTTCAGCTGCTGTTAGTAATAAAAGCAAACTGAAAACCCATGCCACATTTTTCAAATGGGCAGGGGATTCATCTTTTCTTGGAATGAATTGATTTACTGCAACTACTGTCTAGTGCAATAGTATAGAATAAGTTAAAACCTTATAAAAATTCTAAGCACTCCTCTGAGAAAAGCACATTCAAGTCATTTGCAGTATCTACATAGAGTTATCTCAGTCTTTTTTGGTTGCTGGCATGGAGAGAAAATATAATTTCTAGAAATTCATTGTCATTTCAAGCAATAAACTGAAACAGCATCAGTTAACTATTGAAGAAAATCAGCAATGTCATTTGACACCTCTGAGCTGGAGATGACGAATTAAAATTTCAACATGTCTCCATTTCTCTATATATTGTTAACTGAAAACAGTTAATCTCCTAACTAAATATAAGCAAAGAAAACCAAAACCCACCAAAAAACAAAAAACCAGCTAGTTTACCAGCACAGGTGTGATTCCTTTTTTGACTAAGTGCTATTTTGTATGTTGTTACCTGTAAAACCTTTTATTTCCAATGGGAGATTTCTCCATTTTCCCCCAAGTCACAGATTTTTCATTCAGCTATTTTGTACAGTAAATTTGGAGGCCAAAACGTTCTCAGGAATGTAATGTTATTCTGGGACTTTCCTTAGTCTGCTCTTCTGACATTTTCACTTCAAAGGAGTTATTGTTTGCCTGACCACTTTGCTATCCCAGGTAAAGTTGAAAAGTCCTGCAGGACAAATTTTGATGGTTTTGAGAATCATATTCCGTAAGTCAGAATCTGACTCAGTGTAAGAGTCTAGCAGAGATTATGTGTAGTGTGTAAAATCAAAAAAAATCCTGATGCTGAAGTCTGAAAAAATATGCAAAAATAATTCTGATGCCAAACAAGCAGAGGCATCCTTTTTCCTCATCTTACAGTCTCCTGTTAACAGAAAACTGTAAAGATTTGGGATATACCTCATTAAAAAATTATTTACAAAAAAGCTATGCTTTTTTTTTTTCTCTGAGAAAGTTTGTACTCTGTCTCTCCAAAAGTCCTACTGTTTACCGCTCTAATTTGAACTGAATTTATTTTGTAGCTATCCCTTGAACAACAGTGATCTGCATCAGTTCAACATTGAGGAAAATGGTGGAGCACCATATACCACAAAAATGCCTGCAAGGCACCACCACCATCACCGCCATCACCACCACCACACAAATTACGGCGCCCTTGCTCCTGACAGCAAAGACATTGTTTCTGGAGTTCCAAACCCAAACAGTAAGTCCACTGCAGTGAATGTCATTTCAGTAACTCTGCTGCTTTCAGATTTGCCTCTGGCAAGGAGGCGAAGGAAAAGAAAGGAAAACAACATGCGTTTCAGTTCCTCTCCTTGAAGAACATGCTTCCTGTTACTATTTGCTAGCTTTGTAGCATGTGCAAATGAGACAAGATTTGCAATTTCCTGGTTTTGCTACAGTGTTGCGGGATTTGGTGTTAGACTGATGTTCCGTAGCTGAACAAACACCCAATTAGTCACAGATAGGAGTCTCCAGCCACTCGGCACAGGCTATATTTTTGTTGTTGCTATTTATTTGTTTAGTTTCACAAGCCTGTCCTCATCTGCTGTCTTTTGCTGATCTGCTGAGCTGGCCTTCAGCCCTCATTGTTTGGATTTGACTCTTGCTTTCATGTATGGGCATAAAGAGCAAAAGTTTTAGAGCCCTGGACAAACAGCATCTTGCTCTTATTTTGGGTAATGGGAACAATTCCTGCTTAGCCTTATGCCTGGAGTATGCTTGCTTGCTCAGTAGAGAAATTCTTGGCTTGTAGAAAGCAAAGAGGAGAGAAGCCTATCTGTTCCTGATGCAGCCTTGGGGACTTTGGGTGTAAGTCTCAGCTGCTGAATGTGTACAGACTTTTTAAAGGGTATATAGCTTGGCCAAGTGTTTGTAGGTTTACACAGGAACTGGAAAAGAAACATCCCTGCCATTGAGCAATCCTACTTCTTGCTTTCCAAAGTTATAATCTCTGCACTCTGCTGTGTGTGAGATGCTAAAGCTGTGTCAGAATTTCAGAAGATGGGCAAAGCAAGGCATGATCTGTTGTTTTCCTTGCCTCAAGGGGATGATGGTAAGTTCTTCCTTTGCCCAATTTTTGACTTTATAATTGTAAATCACCCTGAGATAACTTTCAGCCTGGGCAGTTAATCTGACAACTTGCAAATTTCTGAAATCTGCGTCTTGTAATAGACGGTACTGGGTGACCCTGACCGTAGGCTGTCCGACACCAACGGTGATGCACAGGCATCTATCTGCGCAAGCACTTTGTTTCAATCAGACTTTGTTTCAGAAATCCAGAAACATTTTATTTAATTTTCTTTCCCAAGGAGAGGGAGAGAACAGTTTTTAGGAGGGAAGCTCGAGGAACAAAACGTGAGGCATTGTAGATGTTGAAGGATGGAATCCTCAGCAGCAATATGAATTGCTTGCTGGGGATTTTGGTAGAGCTGCTTTCTTGGGAGCAGCCTCCAGGAGATTTTCTGTCTCCTGCTGATCATACGCTCCACTCTGGCGTACCTTGGTGCTGGCAAACTGGTGGGGCTGGCATGGCATGCTGCCAGCACGGCTCCCTGCCCGGCCCAGCCCACTGGGCACCCCTGTGCTGCCGGCAGGCACCTGCAGCTTGGCCGTGGGCTCGGTGCCATGCGGGAGGGCGGGCAGTGCCACCATCCTGCGGGGTGACTGTGGGCAGCTCGCCTTGGCTGTGCACCTGCTGGGCCTTGGCTGGCTGGTCACAGGGCCACCACAAGTGGTGGCTGAGCACTGGCAGCAGAGGGATGCTGGCAAGGCTGAGCTGGAAAGCCTTGCCTGGGCTGACGGCGTGGTACGGCAGGAGGCAGTGACCTTTCTGGGGGGTGTGCCAGCCCATATTTTTTTCTTTCCCAAATTAGAGTTGAAGCATGACAGGAAATTTGGTCAGAGCCAGCTATGCTGATGATGAGCATCCTGGCCTTGAGGGCACTGCAGGCCTTGCTGGCCCTGTCCCCTCGTGGGGTCTCCTCCCATCCTGCCCACAGCCCAGGCCCCCACATCAGCCCCCGGGGCCTCAGCTTCTGCCCCAGCAGCCGGGCTGGTCTCCAGCTCCCCGCTGCCCTGCCATGGGCTATGCCGAGCCAAGCCTGGCTCTAGGGCAGAAGGTGATTAAAGAAACAACAGCTAAAAACACTGTACAGGGTGTTTATACCAGCTCTGTGTCTCCTCTTAGGCTGCACTGCTTTCTTACTCCTCCTTATTGCTGAAAGAACCTTGGGAAAAACTTAGAAAAGCATAAGGGCAAAGCCAGTGTTACCTGGGAGGTGAATTGTGGGGCCCAGGAGGCTGCATCGCCCCAGGCATGGAGAGCACAAGCTCTCCCCCCTGAACCCCGCACCATCGTGGGGCGCAGGCCCCCAGCCTGCCCAGCAGCTGCGATGCTCTGCGGGGACTTCAGCAGCCAAGAAACACAGGTAGCACCTGTTCCTGGAGGTGGCTTTACTTTTCTCTTTGTTTTGTTTGCTTGTCTGGTTTGTGCTGAATATTTGATTAGAGAAAGGGAATGGGCTCTGGTTCCTGGCATGACCTAATGCCAGTAGCGCCATATGCCAATTCCCAGTTTCTTTACAGGAGAGAAGGAGACGGGGCACCTCTGGGGGAAAGCCGTGGTGCAGGCATGCCGGCTGCACCCAGCTGCGTTGTTTGGGTAGGTAGCTGTGCTGCCGTGCACTGGCTGGTCTCAGCGCAGGCATGCTGCCCCACAGCAACCCATCGCTGATCCCCTGAGGAGACCTGTACCTGTGCACCTGGCTGGAGGCACAAAGCTGGTCTACCTTGAAAAGCCAGCCTGCAGTTAGACCTGGCACATGTATGCCATTAGAGCAGTGGTGGCAGTGTATGAGTAGGACCACTTCCCTTAAAACAGAATCAGTTACTCATTTGCAGTTTGGGGTGACAGGTCTGGGTGCTTTTTCAGGGTTGGTGGTCAGGGGGGTTGTTTTGGTTTGTTTTGTTTTTAATGGGTTCATTAAAATGCTGAGAAAACCATCTTGTAGAGAGCTTGTGGAAAGGACTCATAGTGCTGGAACAGTTGGGAGCATGCTGGCTGACAGTCAATTATGTAGCACAGCACACATGGCACAGTCTGTGGGACAAGAAAAACCCAGGCAGAGAGGAGACACTCTCAGGGACCTGCATCAGGAACGTGGGGACACGGAGGACTGATGTCTGGCTCCAGGCTGTGTGGAAAGGCCACTGATGGGAAAGTGTTTCTAGGAAATAAGTGGTCACTAACCTGGGGACACTCTTTGGGAAAGAGGGTGCTTGTGACCAAAATATCTCAAGTGGAAATTCCTGGAGAGCCAAAAGGTCTCATGGGGGGAGCATCAGGTTGAGAGAGGGAGAAAGTGTCTGCTTTTCCTTCACCTATTCTGCTAAATGCCAAAATTCCAGTACAATTCACAGGGAATGGGCAGGAGAGAGGGGAACAACATTATACCCAGCCAAGGTTCCCTTTAAATACTGGTGCATATTTCTCAGTAAACACACGGCCTGCGATTTTGTTACAGAAAACAAATCCAGGCCAGACCTGCCTGATTTTTCACATTCCAAGTAATTTGTCTACTTCAATTACTGGAAGAAGTGAAATCTGGTGAAACAAATCTGACGTGTGCGTTTATGAAGGCAGTTCAGCAGAAGATGTTGTTTTCCTGCATTCAGCCTGATTATTGTATTTCTGATGCTGCCCTTCACCTCCAAGCTAACATACACAGATCACATCGTTTTATGCAGCAGATCTTCCCCCGGTGTATTCACAGAATCCCAGTCCCAGGGACCACTGTATTCAGCAGCAGTTAGCCTTACAGCATCAGCACGGCCACACAGGGAGGGTGAGCCGCTTGCTAAGCTTAATTGGCATGGCAGTGTCGTGCATGGGTTACCAGGTGCACACGAGCAGCTCCAGCGGCAGCAGCTGGGGCTATCACTGAAAGCAGATGCCAACAAGTATGCAATGTAGCTCGCAGAATTTCTCTGATGGAAGGTGATGGAATGAGAAGAGGGGACCCAGCTTGCATCTGGAACTCTGGGCTGATCTTGCAGGTTATCACTTAAAAAAAAGACATCTTTTATTTCTGAACTGCTCACTACAAAAGTCCTTGTGTAACCCTGAGAATGGTGTAATACAGACTGAGTTTCAGGCTGAAAACGGTGCTTTGAAAAAACACAGTGCTGCCAGATCCTTTCTCGAGATGAAAGCCTGGATTTGCCCAGACTTAATGCTGACTCAGGAAATGTATGCCTTTTGTAGAACTTCATTTTTTTGCCTTTTTTAAAAATCTATTTTCAAGGTTGAGTTAAAAGGCTAAACTGGCTAGCTTGATTTCTGGAGCTCCCTCTTTAAACAAAAAAACAACTCTAAAGTCAGTTTTAAATCATAGCAAACTTGAATATAGGGCACTTTTTCCCTTTTATGCTTTTCTCTTGACAGGAAAATAGAATGAATGTGTTTCTTCACAAAAAAACAACCCCATCATCTTGTCTTATCTTATGGCTGTGGTGATTTATTCCCGGGTATCATCAGGCAGTTTCACAGTCTCATATCCACAGAAGAAGCTGTGATGTGAAAAACGCCAAACTGTCACCCCTAACGTGTGACGGGAGACCACCAAGGGGAGGTCAATGCTGCTATTTAACCCCTTCTAGGACATTACTACCTCAGGGTCTGATAATGTTTAACCTATGCCAAAACCAGCTTTTTGCTTATATCCCTATAAGCTGGTTTTAGCAGTTTGTCTTTAGTCAGCAAAGCCCTTAATGTATATTTAAACAGCTGTAGAATTAGATCTTGAGTGAGTAATATTTAATATCTTTAGGACAGCTTAAGAACCTGATCCAAACCAAAATGCAGCCAGTGCAAGGTTTTTATTGATTTCAGTGAGCTTTGAAGCAGATTCCAGAGATAACCAGATTGTTCCCAACTGTTATTACCTAGTATCCGTGGCAAAAAAAAATGCAGGATGCAGAGATTAGTTAAATTGACACATGATGAAGCTCATTTTTCTCAGAGTACTTGCAAATATACATATATATGCCACACCATCCCCAAGATGTCGGTAGAGACCTTTCAGAGCTGTCTCAAAAAATATTTTTCCTTGTCTTTCTGTGTCGGTGGCTTGCTCAAAATCTCTGTTGACAAAGCACAGCAAATTCCTGACAACAGTCTTAAAGAGGCTGACATAAATAAAGATGTCTGAGAGAAGCCAAAAGCTATACTCTGATCTCTTTACACATCGCATGTTCTGAGAGTGGCACCTTGGCTGCATAAATAATCCCACTGGTGTCAACTGAGTTTTAGAATACAGAGGGGGTGGAGGGGGTAGGTAAGGAGAGAAGTATCTAGCCCAAAGCTGGCAAAAGTCCTGCTGAGATGAAGGGATTGGCCAGAAGGAGGAGGGGGAGGAATTGTTTGCTAAATAGAAAAAGGCAAAACGACCTGACAGGCATAATTATGAAACATTTGAGAGGGTCTTTGCAGGGAGGATGGTTTGCTGACCACTGTCTCTTCAAATGCAGTTGAGTGTCTTGCTCTGCAGTTCTTCTGTAGCCCTCCTTCAGACTGTGTTTTTTTCTTTCTTCCTTTCTTTTGGGCATGTTTTTAGAACTGAGCTCAGGACTTCCCCATCTTTATGATGAAACTTCTCATCTGAAGAAAATAGAAACGGAGAGTGTGAAGGTAGTTGGACCATGGCCCGCCCTGCACATCAGCATGAACAAGGTATAGAATGTACATTTATATTTTTACATATATATGGCAGAGGGCCCTTTTGTCACTTCATATTCAACAGCTGCTGCTTTTTCACCTCCAATTCAAATCAACATTCATCTGCAACTGGCTTGCTTTTTAATCACCCCTCACCATTGCTTTATGGGACTGGGGGTTGGGTTTTAGAGTTGGTATTTCCTTCAACTTTGCTTTTTAAAATTTCAGAAGCTGCTGCAACAATGTTATGATGTAGTTTTAGTTTAGTTGTGAAGTTAGTCATCTAGGCAGCCCAGAGCTGTAAAAAAATAACAACACTTTAAGTGATTTTAAAAAATCTTGGGTTTCTACATGAGGAGTTCGTGTTACACCTTAAAACCCCTCTGGCATCTGATGTTAGTGGGTGTTTTATGAGTGAGTTTTTGCACAGGTGGCAAAACGGTGGTGTCCCACTGTTTCTGCCAGAGATCAGAGGCCAGCAGGTCAGTGGCTTCTTGTACCCATGTGAGGCAAAATCCACTGTGCCTGCACTGTGGAGTGCCTTGAGCTGAGTCTGGATAGAGCCACGGAGACCTGGACCTCTGGTTTGCAGCCATGTCTGTCCTAAGCTGGAGCCAGTGATGTCACTGAGAGCATTGCCACTGGCTTCAAAGAAAGTGGGTCTGGGCCCCTGATGAGTACACAGACCTGTTAAAGAAACATGATGTTCTGAGAGTTTTCTGTCAGTTCAAGGCAGAACGCAATTAAATTACTTTACCTAGGTTTTGTTTTTATATTATTTCAACAAGCATTAGGGAAATTAAAATGAAAGGAGAGGTGGCAAAGTGTATCAAAAATACAAGCACAAAGGGGGTGTATATCTATGTAGCATAATCTTTCTTTTCTCTGGTTGAGAGAATCCAGGAGATGGAAGTCAAGGCTGAAAATCAGTGAGTCAGGTGTTTCTAATAAAACCTGAAATCTTGGAATACTTTTCTCTACATTATAGTTAATTGAAGTTAATCCGTAATGGAGTGGATTTTCCGTCATGAAGATCTGCTTGAAGAACCATGTTCAGGGTGTGTCCTGGGGTGGTGGTGTAGTTCAGCTAAGGACTGCAGTCCCTATGCCTTATGAATGTGGTCGTGAGGCAATGACCTATGTCATGACTTTTGGAGACTTCTAAATGAACAGATGAAGGTGGAATATGACTTTTTGCCAGATCGATTTAGTTATCACCTGTGAGGAGCTGTCATTTTGTCTGACTGGTTGGTTTGAGTGGGGATAAAAAAGTTAAAACATGATGTAAACAAAATGAGGTGAAATGGAAAAGAAGTCATCTTTTTCCCATGGACATTTCTCAAGTTCTTCTTCTAAGAAATAATCTTAACTGGTAATAAGTACAGTTTTTTACAGGCAAAGCTAATTGATGTTGACATAGTTTGTCCAAGGAAAATTCTTCACCTTGCAGACACATGCAGTGAATACCCAGCTCTTCTGAGAGGAGCGCTGAAGTTCAGATGTAATTACTGGTACTCTATCTGAACCCCAGCTGAGAACATTCACTTAGTTTCAATGTCCAAAACATGTCTTAAAGGACTGTCCTACACTATTGAGCTTATTGACAGCTCAGTTTGGCACATATAAAGGGCTGAAGTGAAGAAGTGGGAGGACTCTCTCTATGTTGACCACAGTGCCCAAGTGGATAAACCAGTCTGGCCTGTGTTGCACAAAAGATCCGAAGAGATAATCTCAATGGTATTACGATTTTAAAATGAGTAGTTTTATGGCCTTTTTTCTTTCCACAAGTGAAAGCTTAAAACATTTTGGTCCTGTATTCCTCTGCACTGTGCAAGTAGTCTAGTAGAGTCCCTGCAACTTCTGCCTGGCAAAGCCTGACCTCTGAACCTCTCGCTCTTCTCTGAAAAGCCCTGGAGGGAGAACGCAGCTCTTCTATAACTAGTGGTTTTCTTTGGCTTGTCCTGACAGCCTTAGAATCTTGTCCACAGTTGGATGGATTACTTATTTAAGGATTAATAAGCAGAACCCAGTATCATAGCAAGTCAGTGCTTCACAATAAATGCAGCTGCACAGTAAATGCAGCCTGTGTCTGCTGTGGTGAGACTGCCATCAGTCAAATTTTAGCTGACGAAAAAGTCTTGCAATGAGCACTAGGAGCTGCTAAATGCTTCTGTTTCTGGCAGAAGCTCAGCAGAAGGCAAGGCTAGAGACATGGGCTGTCTGATAAAAAACCCTCTCCTGGCAGTCATAGAAGGTTTGGGTTTAAAGAGCTGGGCAGCTTTCCCGTGAACAGTGGTTACCATGTGAATGCAAAGGAGGCCAGCCCCTCAAAATTTATTAAAATACCCATTTTGAGCCATCTGAAAATGTTATGTGCTCTTGAAACAGGCCCAGAATCACCACTGGAAAGCAGCTCAGCGATCAAGCCCTCGTGTTACTTACAGGCTGTGGGTTGTGACTGACAAATCATTCTGAAGTTCGTTTGGCCCCTCGCTTGTGGTTTCTTCTTCAAGCACTGTTTCCTGACCTCGATCCTAGTGAAATGTGTACACAGAGCTCGTTAAGCTAAACCAAACAAACCGCAGGTCTTTGAGCTCTGAGCAGAGCCTGGAGTCGCCTCAGCAGATGGCTTCTCCAGTGAGAGACGGCCATGCTATAAACATTGGGCTAACCTTAGGCTGAAGGGCTGTGGAGCACTACCTAGCACAAAGGCAGCAGGGCAGGTTAGGCAGGATTGAACAGCCCTGAACTGTGACAAGCATTTTTCACTGAGAGGGTAGCCTTTAACGCTCCTTTGGTTATGGTAAACTAGCTACTCAGCCCAGCAGCGAACAGATTTAATGAGCGGTCAGTTGTGTCTAGTTTCTGGCAAAAAAAAAAATTGAAATGTTAACAGCTCTTTTCCACCACTCCATTGACTTCTACCAAGTGCTTTTTATTCCCTAGTTTTGCATCCTCTGAAATATTATGCTTAAAGAAGAACAGTGAAGCAGTTATGAAGCTGCTTCATTTGCTCTATTTTTGAAAATAAAGCGATGATTTCCACATCTGTTGTGGAGTCTCAACTTTCACACCCTCTCTTCCTGCTGCTAATTATTATTTTTTCAAGCAACGTGCTTTGGGGCTGGAATTTGTCAGGCTTAATAATGAACCCATAGGAGAATTAACAAGAAACAGGGTAAATTAGATTCAGCGGTTAATTAATTTGATTGTCCACTACAGCAGACTTCGTCTCATGGGAATGATGAATGGATGTGTCCGGTTTCTTTTCCAGAGCTGTTTGGTATGGTAGACGCGTCTGTCCACTTACTGAATGATAAAAGTCAGCTTCAACATGCCTTTCATGGCCTTTGGTGCTAACAGACTCCTTAATCTCCAGGAAAGACAAGCCTAAATGTAACTGTGAATGCGTTTCCGATTTTCTTTCTTGCAAGACTTTCATTAGAAAAAACATGTTCTCCCATCCCCTCTTGCTCCATATGTGTATGTATATATATATAATATAAAGCCAAAAATGTATTATTAGCTTTTCTGAAATCTTGGGAGTCTGATAATAATTAGTCCAGATGTAATTATTACATAAAAAGAAGGAATACTAATACCATTCATATTGTCTCTACCCCTTTTCCTGGTGTTATGCTCACCCTTCCCTTACGCCCCTGCCCTAAGATTGGTGGTATCACTCTGGTGGGGTCAGAGGGGGTGTTGTGATGGTCACAGAATCATAGAATCGTTTAGGTTGGAAAAGACCTTAAGATCATCAGGTCCAACTGTTAACCTAGCACTGCCAAGTCCACCACTAAAACATGTCACTAAGAGCCACATCTACAAGTCTTTTAAATACCTTCAGGGATGGTGACTCAACCACATCCCTGGGCAGCCTGTTCCAGTGTTCCATGCAATCATGTTCATGGATTGTTATTCCTCATGTTAGGATCTACTTCGGGTCCTTTTGTATGTTTGCAAACATGCTTTCACACCTTGCTCTTTCTTTGTTGTTCTGCATCTTCATGTTAGACCCAAATTCAGTATACATGGTAGCTCTTACATATATACGCTAGATACTATGTCTTCACTCTCTTCATTACCCCTAAACCCAATTTTCTCCAGCTCCAGGTCTGCACTTCTTTAAATGGCTGCTGGTGAGTTGTTTATAGCTGTGGGGTCTCCAGTGCCAGCCTGTGCCACTTGTGCTATCACCCCATGCCTGCACTCCTCTACACCACCTCCTGTGTCGCCACTTTTCAAAGCCTTTGTTATCATACCAGCCCTGTGTTTGTTTATACTACATCATTGTGTTAGGCTCATAAATATCTCATTCTTCAAAGAATAACTGCTTGTGTTACGGTTTTCTGTATAAAATTATTGCTGTTACAGCTAAACCTAGTAAAACAAAGCTGCAGGCAGATCAAGAAAGGTTCAGACATAGCAAGCCTGATGAGCCTGAATGGCTTTGCAAACTCTGTTCAAAGATTATGGCCTTTTGCTAGCCTGGCAATGCCATATTCCAGCGCTACCCAGTTTTGCTACTGACTGCTTGCAAATGGTACCACTTGCAAAAAAGCTGTGGAGCTATCTGCCCCATGCATAGCTGCAAGACCTAAATCTACTGCAGTTCCAAAAAAAATCATTTATGGCTTAAAAACAAACACAAAACGAACTCACTTGGTTGATATATCAGAGACTCTTCTGTGTGATACACTGATCAGAGGGTATACCCAAGCTTGGCACTGACAAATGCAGGGTCTAATAATATTAACCAATAGCATTTTCTAAAATAAATTTGATACCAGGAACTAAAGATGTTTGCTCTAAGGGTATAAGCATTTTTACTTATAATCTTTGCATTAAATAAGCAGGATTTATTGGGAGTTACATCTTTTGTTAGACCAATTGATAGTTGACCTGAGGAAGGTCTTGTGTATCTGATGGCTTAATGAGGGGTTTTTTTGTTTATTTGTTTTTCCAAATGTATTTTTCTAATAAAAAATACAGCTTCTGCTTGCAAACTTTGCCTCAAATAAGAGTAGCACATAATCATACAGGTTTTACCGTTGTGGTATCTGTTCGTAATTGGTCTTAGCTATGACATGGAAGAAAATCAATAAATCTCCTGGTGGAAAAGGGACAAGAGTCTGTAGATTTTCATGCACATTTGCAGATGTTGAGTCCTGGGAAAGCAAAGGGTTTGACCTTACATAGCTAATGTTTATTCAAAACCTATATATCTGTGTTGTCTTCATTAAAATTTTACCTCCTACTAGTAGTGATGACTAGCAACAAAGAATAGACCTGCATTCCTGAACAAGTAATTCTGTTCTTCAGACACCTCCAGCTAAATACGTGTTTTAAACATATCATTTGGCTAAGAAGAGACTATTGATAAATTCGCAGAGGCAGAAGATCGTGAATCCTGCTCTTGGTACAAAGTTTGATGTGGAACAAAGCATGAACTTTTTAAAGCAGAGAGAATGGAAATGTTAAGTACAGGAGTGGTATTGCTGTGTTTCATGCAACTATTTTTATATTTTGTATGTGTACTTAATATTCAGTTAGCTTTGCAAACCAAAGCCACTGTCATCGTTATCTAATGATGTACAAATCTCCCTTTGGTTCTAGTATCAGCAAATGTAATTGAATTTAAAGTAAATGTTTGGGAGGAGAAAAGCAAACCTAAGACCTCAATTATAAAAAGAAAAAAAGGCATCTAGTTTTATGTCTGTATATATCTGAGCTTGTTCAACCCTCTTCTATCAAACCCATTTAAATGCAGTTCGCTAACGTTCTCTTTCTCTGGAAAAATGAAGTTCTGCATCAATGGTAAAAGTGATGTGAACACATTGTTATTTTTTAGCACTGGAGATGGAAAATTGGAGTGTTATCACATATCTTAACTTAGTCTTTTTTTCCTTATTTCTAAATCTTTTGGGATGAGTTTAGATGGCAATTTTAAGCAAAAAGAATATTTCTTTCAAATGCAGGTTTGACTCTTGGACATTCACTTGAAAGGGACATCTCAGATTCTTTGAAATTACATAATAAGAGATTACAAAATTGGAATTTTTATTGACATTATGACACGTTTAGTTCTATAATTACTTACACATAGAATGCACTTAGTTTATAAATTAAAATAAAATTTTAATAACTGCCAACTTGTTATAACATTTGAATACCCAGCTGCTATCTTTATGTTTCACTCATCTCTACAAGCAATAAGGATTATGGAAATATAAGGTTTTTTATTACAGCAAAATAAAGTAGATTACAGCCTTCATTCTTGCAGCAATAGTATATAGAGATTCCTAATGCAGGCAGGTTTTAGATCTTTCATTTTCTTGTAAACTGGTGAAACAAACCATAGAAGGTACTGTATGGTTTTGTATAGTACTAAAATATTTTTCTTCTTTTCCCTTCTTGATGGCAATTGTACTTTAGGAGTTAAATTGGGGGATGAACGGACTTATGTGTAAAGTTTAGTGGCATTAAGGAACAACAGAATCATACAGATACTTAGAAGTGCTAATAGTGTGCAGTAAAGAGGTGCTGCTTTGTTCTGTGATTTGAGTTCACTTCTGGTCTGGATCTTCAGAGCCACTGACTATAGGTGTAACTGTCCCAGCTAATCAGCTGTGTGAGAGCAGAATTCAGTAATGATTCAGGGTGTGCTGCACTGTGTCAGAAAAGTCCATCATTGCCAAGGCAGGCTGGCAAAGAAGCCTCTCACGTATGCTCAGAAGTTAGAGGAGGTCTGGGTCAGGTTGAGCGCTCCCAAGCCCCACACGGGGTTTGTGTGCAGTCAGCGTTTCCACTGCAGTGCGGGGAGGTGGTGGCCTTCTGCTGCTGGCTCAGCATCTGGCGAGCAGGACAAGGCCAAGCAGCGATTGCAGCAGTGTCTGTTCTTCATGTGTGATCAGCCACTAAAGGTGCTGCTGCTACTGTTGGGGTGCAAGCAAAGCAAATTTTGCTGCCTTGAAGGTGAAACCCTTAAAAAGTGACTCAAACAACAGCTAAAGCAGAACTGAATGCCCAGGAATGACTTCTAAGAAATCTGCAGCAGCAGCAGCTTTCTCTTTTCAGCTAGGTCAGCGAGCATCAGCGTTTGGACCTCTCAAGTGAGAATCTCAATGTGAGAATTGTGCATCAGATCCTGCAGCGGGGACAGTCTGTATTACGTGGAGTCATCTGGTATGATCCTGAATACAGCAGAACATTTAGACCTTTTGAGGGTTCCCAGCTGCAAGGCAGCCCTGAGGACTTCCATCTTGCTCTTGGTCAATGTGGAAAAACAGAAGGACTGAAAAATACCCATATGCATGTGAATAACAGATGGATGGGACTTAGGAACTTTTTAAGTTACAGAGCAAGTTTATGTCCTAAACAAGCATAGACTGTATTGATTTAGCTAGTAAAATACAGTTGCTTAATCTTGTTTGACTGAAATGATATTTAATTAGTATACAGTATTAAAACAAAGGTGGAATTTTGCATGGCCTTTAGAAATGCCACTGCTTAGTGCATTGTTCTTTCTGCTGTTAGAAATCAATACACTTAAAAGTTGACAATAATAGCCACCCTTTTAAAGTGTGTAGTAGTGCACTGTAACTACCAAGCCTATTGGTGAAGGAAAAGCTGTGTTTTCTTTACATTTAATTTTGTCCTTTTGAGTATCTCTACTTCTCAGCTTCATGAGTACCCTGGAAAAGACATCTATGGCAAACAAATATTTCATGTCTTTTTTCATGTCTTTGCCAGAACTATGTTATATTTAAGACTGGATAGATGACTACAGTTCCATAAGTTGCTCCAGCTAGATGCCATCACTTTTCGTTTTAAGTATTTTCTTTTCCCCTTAGGAAGAAAGTGGGAAGAATTAAAACTCCAAAAATATCTTCCACTGAAACCAGTAAATGAGGCTTAGAAAATAAACATTTAAGAATTATTAGAAATAAGAAAAAAAACCCCTTATGATGAGCAATCCTTTAACAAACAGTTGTTCAAAATCATACCTGGCAGCTGTGGTATTTTGGATGCAGAAGTCTGCTAGACCAACTTTGCTTACATGTGAGAAATACCTTGTAGTCTCAATAGAGTTCTGCATAGGTCTGGCTCTTTCCCTCCCCAGTGTTTGCAAAACAGTTTCCTCAGGCAACATGATTGCATCGGTAATTTGCTCCACTTGTGGAAAATGTCCCCTAAATCTTGATGTTCCCTTTTTTCTGTGATTGTTCCTGGACTTGAGAGAAGAGCCAGTAAGATTGTAGTTACTGTCAGACAGCATGATGCAATGGGGAAGGGCAGAAGGCAGGATAAAGGAGGCGAGTTTTGAAGTTAAAGGGCTAATCATATGGTAATTTCAGTGGCTAAAAAAATTACTGGTTCTGTCTTGAAATACTTGCCAGAGATGAACCTCAAGGATTCTCTGGACCTGGTTTACTGATGCCTTGTTCCTGTTTTGACTGAAATCTGAATGGCAGTATTACATATCTGTTCTGTCTGGGTGTATACAAACACTCTTCGCAGCAATGAAAGTGGAAAATGAATGCTTAGCTAGGCTGTTCCTCAGTTCTAATTCAGGTCTTATTTCTAGGAAGAATAGAAAAGTTTGCAATTGCTGTTATGCCATTGTCTAATTCTTCCTTAAAAATCTATAGTATATTACAGCGTGATTGTTTAAGACTTCACATTTACAATCCTGGTACCATTCATACCCTGTTTGTTTGTACATTAGTATTACATTGTCCTTTTTTTTTTTTTTTTTTTTTTTTCCTATTTCTTTCTTTTCTGCATGGGAAGTTTATCCATGCTGGCATTTCTGCTGAATGTAGTTTGTTCAAGGCACAAGACTTTTAGGTCATATTTGAACAGGTCACTAAACTAGCTGTCCTGAAGCTTTAGGTTTCTGATCCAGATCACTGCATGGGTAAAGGGTTGACATCAAGTAGAAACAGCAGCAACAATATTTAAACTCCCTGGATTTTTCTTTCTGATGACAGGTTTTGCTTGGCTTGCAATTATGTGGAGATACCTTCAGATCCCTCTGGTTAAATTTGCAAAGCCCCTTTACATTCTTAGGGTGTTGTAAGAAACCAATGTTCACTATAGTTGAGTGATGTGAACCTTTTCCTCTACGGCCTGCTATGAGATATTTTGAGACAATGTTTTGCTTCCTCAGTATGACCCCAGGTTTGGGCAACCACTCCAGAGCCTGGCTGGGCTTTTTCCATTTGTTTTAATCCCACATCAGTTTCTTACTTCTATTACTCAGGCTTCCCTGAGGCTTTTCTTTCTTGAAAATAGTATCAAGTCATTAAATATTTTGAAAACTTTTTATTCTAAGATGTATCTATCAGGGTATGTACAGGGAAGTTTTATCCAGTTAATGAATTGAGTGAAAATTTGCCCTTTGACCTGACCATTTTCTTAACTTATCTCATATATGTCACTGTGTTTGTCTTTTATATTAAATATAGGGTGAAGACAAGAAAGTATCTGAAAAAACTCTTCATGCCCCTGTGTCACCTTCATCTCTACCTGACCATATGAAGTGCAACATCCTTAAAGCTCAAGTGGAAGCTGCTTTTAGAGTAGGCGCCCAGGTAATCTTTGTTTAATATTTCGCCTTTATAGGTTTGGAACAACTTACACCAGTTTTCCAAAATTATACCATTCCTGAGGAAGCACCTTATTTTATCTCAAGTATCCACATTGACCTAGCTTTCTCTAGCTGCTCTGCAGTTTCTTAGGTAACTCAAAGTGCTTGATATAATGGAAGTAGGAAATTTGTCCTAACTGACATGATTAATACCACCAGGAGAGGCTGAAAAATAGGAGAGAGGGCCCCAGGAAATGTCCATGTTTTGATTTTGTCACTGTAGCTTTTACTTATTTTGTAGCTGAGAAACAGTAATGTGTGGAGTTTTCTGAGGCTAGCCACCATTCATGGAAATTGTGCTTAAGGGTGTTCTAAAGTTATATCTATGCATCCTGATGCAACCTTTATTTTAGGGGATTAACTTTACATGTCTGAGTGTGAATGTTAGCTAGTCTATTGTTTTCTTACTTGTTTCTGTGCTTTAAACTGTATTTTAAGCTGTTATTTTCACTGCTTGGTCAGTGTTTACATCAGGTGCATCCTGTTTCAAAAACACCACAAGTCCTGTAATGACATCATGTAACTAAAAATTGCTGCTAGATGGCATGACTGTAAAAAGTTAATTTCCCAATCAGAGGTAAATCTAAGTGAAACCTAAAATATGTGATTCTTTTCAATTGTAATTCATGGACAAAAGATAATGCCATTGGTGCCAAAAATAAAGCCAAATAGAATGCTTTAGGTACAAAAGTAGAGGCAGAAAGATTGGTATGACTCTTATCCCAAGTTCCTGTGGTATCCTTGTGCATACTACTCTCTTTGAATACAAACTTTGTATTTCCAACACTTTGTTTCTTTTCATAATAACGTATCAGGTCAACTTGCCCTGCAAAGGATTTTGTTAACAATCATCTCTGTGTTTTTGTTGTTCCCTGGCAGATCTTTCATCTGAGAGCTAGATTACATCTGGCCCAGCTAGGCCTAAGGAAGTATCAAAATCTGGTTATTCTAACTGCCCTAGATTTCAAGAACAGGAACCATAAATCTGACAGCATGTGGGGGAAGAAAATTGTGTTTTTTTCTTTTAGTTTTTACTTAAAGCAGTTCTCTCGCCTCTCTAAATTTTGTGTTGCCTCAACTGTGTTTTATGCAGCATGTTTCTTCTTTGATTGCCCTTGGGTTTGCCCTCTGTTTTTCCTGTGTGTCTTTTCTACAGGATGTTGTGGTATATTCCTCACATTTGTATTTTCTCCTGAATATATTTAATGGTCATGTTTGACTGGGTAGTTAAAGACTGGAAGCAGTGTGTGCTGCTGCATTCAGAATACAGCATTACTAAGGCAAGATAGGAAATGTGCTTAACATATGCATCTCTCAGTTCACCTGCCCTGCCTTAATTGTTCACTCTGAGGCTTTCCAAGTGAGAACATCCTGGGCTGCTTTTGCACGCATGCCATAACTGTATTCTTTAGCTGCTGCTATGTTGTAAATAAGTTTCAGAGCAAGCTGAGCATTCCTTTTTTCCTTCTTACCTGTTTTGCACAAGGCTTTAGCAGTCATATTGGATTAAATAGATGTCTCTAGGCTTCAGTGAGAAAAATCTTATGATTTCAGGGGGAAGGAGGGGAAAGAAGACTGTTGCAGGATAGCATGTATTGTGGAAAAATAATGGCATACAGTTCAGTTTGAAATTCCTGAAGCTTAAAGTGCTAACGAAGTATAGCTTAAGAGTTATAGCCAGTAAATTAGGATGTCACCTTAAATCTCAGAAATCTTCATTCAACTCCCTGCTTAGCCACAAAATTGTTTGTGTAACTAGAGATGAGTTCTGCATTTGAGCTCCCCTCCTGCCAAGTACGAAAGATTACCCTTCTCAGATACACTGTAAAAATAAGTATTTAGAGGCTAGGCAATGGTCAGCCATTACAGTAAGAAGCTGTGGCTACGTAAGCGCAGGGAAGGATCGGCAAAATGTTCATGGTGAAGGAATGAGTAGAAGCACACCATCCATCACCTAGAAAATGGGAGGAGGGAAGGGGGCTACTGGAGGCCCAGATAAACCACTGTACCAGCACACCATAAAACCACCCAGTTACCTTCTCTACCCACACCCACCTCCCCTCCTGCCAAACAGCCAGCTAAATACCAGTAGTTTAGCCATTTCCCAGTGGCAGTGCAGTCATCTTCTGGAAAAAGTAAGCTGGGATGGCATTACACTGCTTAGAGACACGATGAGCACTTTTGAGCGAGCAGGTGAGAAATAGTTTCTTCATGAAAGACAACAACTCCATGTATTCCTCCAGGGCTTTGATCCTGGCCCTCTTTGACCACATCTGACACATCCTGCTGCCCAGTGTATCTGGCGAACTAACGGTGTTGTCCTAGGCGCAATTCTATCTTGACTCTGGTTCCATATTAAATCCCTGAGAAATCCTGCCTTTTGGCCTTATTTGTAAGACTCCGATTTCTCATATCTTGTTTTCTGTACTGTTGTATTTTAACTTACGAGGTAGCCAGGGAAAGAAGTATATCTAGGTTCCGTAAGGCACGGCCTATTTCCTTAAGCTGTAAACCAAGACAGGCTGATTTTCCTCATGTACAGCACAGATCTTCCTTTATCTCATGGTATCACAAGAACGATGAGGATTTGTTCCTCTCCACTTTGTAAAAGGAAGAAGAAAGAATCAGACTCTTATACACACACGATTTGAAACTAAATGTGCTTTGAAAGGCCCCAAAACTCTATGGTCTAACTGGTCCTTTATGGAACTTCATGGGGCATCTTCATCATACAGTTAGGTATAAAAGCATGACAAAAATATTGGTGCACTCTAGGATCAGATCCAAAATTAACAAACTGTTGCTTGAAATATTTGTAACAGCTCTCTTTCTAAGCAGTAGGAATATTTTCAATACCATATGCTACTAACATCAGGATGTGACAAGTTTATGAAGGGATCTCCTGCATGTGGTAGAGGAAGAAGCTGTTTGTTGTTAATTCTGAGAATGGACTGAATGTTTGCAAGTGGAAAATACAAACGGGGACAGAAATTTTCTGTAGTTTTCTTTCTTTGTGGCAGCTAGACACCAACACAAGAGTGAGCCTTAGAAATTAATGATTCCAATGCTTATGATTTCAAAAAGAATCGGGGGAAATTATGGCATACATTTGAAAAGACATTCTGGAAGATGGTGTCTGCACTGCTTTTGTTCAGAATTATGCTGAAGAGCTGTTTATCACATTCCTAGGGAGCAATGACCCATCTCCCACGGCTATAGTCCTGACGTAGAGACTGAAAATTTGTAAGTTTATGGTGCCTATCACTGAGCCCTGCATGTGGTTTAGTTATAGAGCAGCAGGAAAGTAACACAAGTGAGTTTGTGTATTTGGTGAAGGTGGAAATATTTATGTGCTATTCTACTTGATGGAGAATTAAACTAAAGTGTGGATGAGGATGCTGGAATATGAGCCTGGGAGCACACTGCTGCAGACACCATAGGTGAGAAATGTGAGAAACCCGCACACAACTGCTGAAACCTGTGGTTTGCACAGGGCATGCCGTACTACAGTATCTGTAGGCCTGGAGCAAAGAATAGTGTTTCACAGCACACCTTTCAAACTGCATCACAGGGATCTGCCACCTTCTAGCTGACAGACTGCATATCACAGTTCCCACAAAATTAAGCTCAAGGGGAACACTAAACGCTGTGAATCAACTGATATCTTATTTTTTCCTTCCTTTTTTTGCATTTATTCCAGACTCTTCATTTGAGAGGAAGTGGTATAAAGCAGCAGTAAGAAGCTGCCAGAATACAAAAGACCAGCTCTCCCTGGCATTTAAAACCCCTTTGCAGCTTGCATGAGTCAGTGCTGATATGCTGTGATTGAGCAGACGACTTGTTAGTATCACAGAGTCCCTTTTGCCAAACAGTTCATGGCCCAACTGACAGAGGAAAGATACTAGCAGGTTTTGATTGCTATTTATATCCACTTTGCCTCTGGGCAAATCCTAATTATCCTTAGAATTAAGCACAGCCTCCTGAGCAAATGTACAGCTGCGTCAGCAGGGCTTTTTCTTTTGGCGGGCAGTGTGTGTTGTGTTCTAGTAGTTTGTCATCTACAAGTAGTGTTTGTATTCTCCACCTGTTACCCAAGCTTTTCTAAATCCTCGCATTGATCTAAGTCTAGCAGGTTAGCACAGGGAAGGAACTGAAATCTACTGGAGCTGATTTTTGCATTACTCACATCTTTCTCTGTCTGCAGACAAAGGAAGGCCAAGCTAATTTTTGAAGTGCAGTTTGTGGAACACAGAGGTGACATTACCACCAAGCTGTTTCTTATTGGACGTTATGGATTGTTGAGTAAAAAAGGTGGTGGGAAAGGTAGTTTGGGGGTGTGGAGTTATTTACAAAGACCATACAAAATCACATTCAATTCTGCTTTATCAACCCCAAGGGAAATTCTGGGCTGGTGAGACGTATCTTCTGTCAGCCAGGTTTGGGTTCTTGAGCAACTGATTCCCCTGTCTAGGTTCTCAATAAACGAAGGGACATTTACCAGTTCCTCTGAACAAAGGGAGTTCAATCCTCTAGCCCCTTTCACACACTAACTTTCCTCACAAGCTTATACACATGCAAATTTTTAGGTCAGGTCGATAGCCATCTCTCTTTTTCCTCCCTGTCCTAGAAAGGAGTACTGACGGATGATCACATCATTTTGCTTTAGTATTGCAAATATATGGGTAAGTGCAGGTTGCTTGTGCTGTCTACAGTTGCCTCGAGGAAAGGACTGGACTGTAGTGCAGAAAAATGTCTCAGGACATGCATGGGTACTGGTGCCATCCTGAAGCCTGTGCTCTCTACATAGATGCAAGCCATGGCTGCAAAGGTAAATGATACTGGGATCTATGCATTATTTATGGTAGAAAGGGTGCATAAGTGAGGTGACTCACAGCTAGTCTGTCTTAGCTACATTTTTTATGATTCTTTGCCTTTTTTTCTTTGTGCTGTCTCCTTTAAGGAAAGATTCAAGTGTAAGGACATGTCAGCTTCAAAGTCCAGGTGCTTTTGCCATGTATTTGTAGAAAAAAATCACTGTCTTTATATGAGCTGGGTCTTTGGAGCTTTATTCACTTAAGGGGATCTGGATTCAAACTCTAATCAGGTCATGAATGAAAATAGAGTAGGTGAGGGGAAGACACTTGAGAATTTATAATCTTATGCGATCTTTTTTATAATAGGACTTAAACAAATCCTTCTGGATCCCTAGAGGAGTTCTTAGCTTTCATTAGATGTTGACTTAAGTACCTTGAAAGGATCAGCTTTTCCAACATTTTAACCTCTTTCCATCACAAATTAGATGCTGTTTGCTTCCGTTTCCTCCCTTCCTCCACCCGTCCTTATTCACAGCACAGAGCTACTGCACAATTTGACAGCCTTTGCACAGAGATCGCAACTGGAATTACATGAGTGTAACAGGTCACAGCTGAGGTGTTCAGGCTGTGGGGGAAGCTTGCACAGCTCCTTATGTACGCGACGCCTTCCTTGCTAAAGCTGTTGCTGTTGTTAGTCACCAGCTTGGATGAGCAATAAACTCAGTGGTGAATTTCAGGCTAAGTAAAAAGAAGCAACTGCACTGGGACTGTCAACTGGAACAGCAGTGAGCACAACATCACGTCAGTTATAATTGCTCATAACAATGGAATTTAAAAATGGCTCAGCTTCAGATTCTCTGTGTTCATTTTCTACAGGGAAACAAGTTTGCTCGGCTTTAAAAGTGAGGCTACAGGAAATGAAGGGTGTCAGAGGTATAAAAACACAAGATTTTGAATGTGTGTGGGCCAGGATGATCAATATATGATACATGGCAGTTCATTAGAAGTGTGTCAGCAATGATACCTCACAGTCAGGGAAGGAGCTGAGGAAATGATGCGGCAGCCCTGCTGAGGTACAAGAGGTTTTAGATAAACAGAATGTGGGAGAAGGTAGGTCTTTCATTTATTCCCTGGGATACTGGAGGCAAATGTGGCAGTGGTGTCACAAGACTGTGACAACGCATTGTGGATGGATCAGCTTTGTCTCTTAGCTGGCATGTGCTAGTACATGACGAGACAAGTGCTGTTAATTGTGGTGATGTGTAGGAGCCCCGCCATAGCCCAGGAGATACATGGTGCCAGGCCCTGTTCGAAGGCAGAAAAAACAGAGTAGTCTGTTCCTAAGAGACTTAACCGTGATGCTTTTCTGCCTGAAAGGATACATTTGACATATTCAATCACCAAGGTAGGTTTACCTTACTAATTCTTCCTGATGATACGTTGCTTTGCCTGTATTATCCAATGAGCTCAGCCAACAATCAGCCTGGCTGACAAATTGCAAAAATGTTGATTAAGAGCTGAAAAATCTGATATGCTTCAGGCCTTCTTAGCATCGTTACAGACCCAAAAGGAGCCAAGATAAAGAAGCATTTTCAGGCCACTACAGTGAGAGCCATTGCTTCCTTGCCTTTGAAGACCTCCAAACATGTGAAAGCTGTGTTGCTTCCCCCTCCTTTCTGCAAATGGGAATTTTGTGAAATTGCTAAATAAGAGGCATCATATGTTTCATATAAGCCTTCCAGACCCTTGCCTTTCTCAGATGAGAACCTGACACGCACACCCTGGCTGCAGTGATCAGATTGTTTGTGCAGTCTTTTTTGCTTATTCAACATATTCCTATTGTGGATCAGACAGGATGAGAGCCACAGTGTGATGGAGTAGAGGCACAGAGGGCACTAGCTCCCTGAGGTGCTTTCTTGGGGTTTGAAGAACACAGCCTGACTTGCACAGTGCCCCACTGCAGGCTCACCAGCCCACAGTCCCAGCCAGAATTAGTTGTCTGTGCACAGAAGGCTGCAGCCAAAGCTGTGTCTTTCTTGTATTCTCCCACTTGGTACATGCCCAGTGCAACCAGTTCCCTTTTTGAGGCTCTGTTCCCCATCATCCTGGGGCTAAGTCTTCCTTCAGAAGAAGATAGAAGGAGCTGCTGTTCACTAGGCAAATCCAGCCACCAAGGCCTATGAATTCATACATGGAGTTGCTCCCACGTTCCAGAAAGTGTTCCCACCCATGCTGAAAAGTTCAGCAAGGTCTGATGTAGTGTCCCTGGAGGATTCACCCCCTTTCTAAGGCTCCAAAGGACCTGGCTGCTGGAACACCAGCAGCGGTTATGGGTGCCCAGCAGTCAACTGAAAAGCAGTCTGAAAACTGTCAGCCCATAAGTAGATCGCTTAGTCAGCTGCAGGCAAAATTTGGTATTACTTAGATGTTTTTCTCTTCTTTTCATCTTTTGGTGAAACTTGTATTTCTTAGCAATCATCTATGAAGAGAGACTGTACAATGGCATTTCTACCCAGGCATGTTTCTTGTCTCTAGTATGATAAAGTAATGCTTTACCTTTGTTTCTAACACCATCCAGAAAGCTCATGGCATATGAATTTGGAACATTAGTAATTTTTGTTTTGCTCTGGGCCCAGGGCAGGTAAGGAAAGAGAATGATGTTGTGTGGATACATTATTTGGATCAATCTTAGGTTTTGTTTGGTTTGCAGTCTGGTAGATAGAAGAGTCAGTTTGTTTCTCTTTGAGTAATTATTAAATGAATCTGCTTCTATATAAATGAAGTTTCCGGGACTGCTATGCCCTGAAACCTCTCCCTTTCAGAGCAGCAGCCTCTGGGTGAGGGGAGACTCTGCCTTAGTTAAGGAGATCTGAGCAGCTCCATGCTTCTGCCTCTGTCCTTACACAGCTCAATGCTGGGCTTCCTGGGGTTGTGCCTCTGCCCAGCTCTCCGTATCCATTCCCCACCACGTACTTCCTGCTAGCCTTGGCTGAACTTCCTTGCTCCTCTGATGGAGGGCATCTTGCAGTGGAAACCCAAATCCTGGCCCTAGCACATGCACTTGTATTCAAATGAAGGCAAACCATCCAGGAATTTTATTGTGAGAACGGTGTACAAATATAACCCTTTTTTTACGTTCACATTTTTTCAGTAAGGCTGAGTAAATCTTGTGTGATTAGTGAGTGTGATTCGTGGAGCTAGGAGGAAAAATAAAAGAAACATGCTCTCACCTGATGACTTACTGACCCCCTTCTGAAAACAAACAAAACCTGAAATGAAAAGCTAAGAAGCCAACAATAAAGCAAGGGCAGTACAGGTTCTAATGGCTGAAGTCCTTTGTAAACATGTTTGCAGGTATAACATTTTCCTATGTCTGTTCATCCATAGACATGGAGCAGAGGCGCAGGGCGAGGAGAACTAGCCCATTCTTATTAACATGTACCTGTCAATGCACACCCGTGTCACCCAGCGTGCATGCCTCATCACCTGAGGCTGTTCTGGCCTCTCCATTTCTTTGCATGCTTTCTCTCTCCCTCCAGTTTAGAGTGGGATTACTTGCTCACCAGGCTGCAGTACTTACTTGTGGGTGCAGGAGTCTTTTCTGTTCTCTAAAGCATGAGTAATAATGGAGAAAATCAATGCCAAGTGAAGTTCCTCAGGACGTTGATCATGCCTTTTAGGAATATACCACTTCCTGAGATGCAGGCTTAGCCTTCCACTGCAGAGAAGGCGAAAGAGAGTAGTGATGTAGTCACGGAGGTGAGAAGAAACCAAGGGTCAGCTATTAGGGACTAATACAGTGAAGCCCTCTCAACTGGCTAGTGAGTTCCATGGCTTATAGTGTTTAAGTAGGTGGAATTTTAATCATTTAATTACTGGTCACAGCCCCTGCACTGTGTCCTTGATATCCCTATTCTCTTTCCTGTTGTTGTGTTCAACTGCATCTTAAAACGCAACTCAAGTAATTTGGTGAAAATTGGAAAAAAGTAAAATTTATGGTTTTGAAAAGTAGCCAATTTGACACATAATAAGCAGCTAACTTGTCAGGCGTAACAATAAAATGTTGTTAAGACATCAGCATGGAAGAAGAGACTGCATATTAAGTTCCTGACAGTTGGATTCATGTTCACAGCTTTCAGAAGAAACCCAATAGCTTTATGAAAAGCATTGTAATTTCTGTAGAACAAATAAATTTTACTTCAGTGCTCGTCTATGCCAACAAAGAATTATTTTCAAAGCTTTATCTTGATTCCTTAAAAAAATATTTTCTTGCCTTTCAAGAAAGCACTAGATTTTGAATAAACTTTATGCTAGACAGAGCTACTAGAAGACTATAAGAAAAAAGTTCTCTATAGCTGAACTATATTTCTTAAAGTTATGAATTTATTAAAATTTAACAATTACACTACTGGTCCTGAAATTATGCACAGCGTGACACTGATTCACTGAAAACCTTAGATGCAAAACATTTGGTGATTGAGTTTACAATGGTGATGGTGGTGTGATTATGTCCCACTTTTATCTGATTCCTTCATGTTTAGAGCATTTTCCCAGGACTGCAGAAACCTCTGGTTGAGGGAGATTAAACCCAAATATGTAAGAGCACTATGTTGGGGTGGAGCTTCTCCAGTACCTACTGCTGATCCTGTTCTGTGAATAAACTAGCTCCCTCTGTGCAAACTAGCCCCCTAGGAGAGGGACAAAGATGCTGATGAGGTTCAGAGGGTCCCCTCTCTACTGATGGTGGGTTTGCTATCAATATAGAAGGTGTGACAGCTCTAACAGGAAGGGTTACAGAGGGACTTATCTCAACACGTTCCCTAACCCATCACCTCAGGTGCTTGTCTGGGCTGGAGTAGGCCCAGAGCAAAGTTCACTTTCTGCCAGGCGCCCAGTGGTTCCAGTTTAATTTCCCATAAAGTTAATAGTGTGCACAAGCTACAAAAGTCTGTTCCCACCATGGCTGATGCTCTGGTAAATAATGACCTGGGAAGTGGTAATGAGTTCTCTCTGGTAATGATTTCTACCTCTCTGGCACAAGAGAAAAACAAACCTAAAACTATCACAACTTGGCAACTTCCACACTCACTGAGCATCCCTAGTGATACTTTGTAGTTCATTGCTAAGGGCTTAGAAGAAACTCAGCTTTAATTTTGTTTCTTTTTGTTGTAAGTGCCCTCAAATGAAATATATCAATTTGTGTTGAATGGAAAGTTTCATGTCAGATTTACGGTATTTTTACATGCCTGTAAAATCCTTTGATTTGGATTTGATGGATTTGAAGAAACCTGTCTCATCCTTTTCGAAGAGGATGAGACTGACACATTTAATCCAATTTGATCTGGACTGTTGACCTCAAATTACTATGGTACAGATATTGAACACTGAAAAATCACTCTGTCATAGGACTACATCGGGTCCTTCTGTCCATTTAGCAGAATGGAAATGTCACAACCTGCCAGGTCCATTACTGATTTGGAGATACTTTTGTGTCTTCAACCAGTATTTTCTCTAGATGGGTGCAGTGTTGCACTGACACTGGCATTTACACATGAATTGTGGAACCCTGCATCTCAGTTGAAGAGTATAATCTACCAACACCTGCCTGAATTGGGCATTTCCTGGGTAATCAAGCAATTTTCATGTAAGTCATTTTGCAATAGTAGTATTTTCAATTCTATAGACAAATGGTATGTGAGAGGCAGGACTCTGTAATTTAGTAGAGAGCAGCAGTGGGTGAGATTTTCTGTGAATTGCATGTAGTGTGATTATATGTAGGGGATCTGTTTTTTCAACTAATTTTTCAAAGACTGAATGAAAAGTTGGCATCATTATTTTGATTAGACTACATAAATATTTATTCTACTCCAATTAACAGAGCAACTCAACTACAGTATGTTTGCTTGGGTTGATTTTTATTATTTCTGTGCAAATGGTTTCTGGAGGAACCATAAATACCAGTGTTACTTTCTTTCTCCTCCTTCATCCTTATCAAGTCTCTTCCTAACACTATTGCTCTGCATATTGTATATTGTAGCTCATCACAGTGAATCTCAGATGTAGGAGATGATAAAAAAAATTACTGTGCTTTTTAATCTGGGCAGAGTAGGCATTTTGGGTATCGCAGTTTTCTGGGGTGCTTACAGGAATATTTCTTCATTACACAGTTGTAATATCCTAAGTGTATGGGTGTTGTACTAAACTTTGGCTCCTTCTTTTAACAGGCTGTGAAAGAAGAGACCTCTTTTGTAAATCCCAGTAAGACCTCCAGCCTGCAGGACCCTAATGTAAGGTCTGTTGCTTCTTGTCCGTAGGGAAAACATCAAATAAATGCATGATATAGTGAGGCATTTTCCAAAAATTATCTCAGACAGGTGTTACATGTCAATTTGCTCATCATCCCCAAGTTGCTAGGTAAAGTTCACCAAGCAGTGACCTGAGGAGAAGGTATCTGTTAGCAGGGTGCTTATTTTATACACATACGTCTGATATAGTTGAAGAATTAATAAAAACTCAACTTTAAAAATCAGACCAAGTATATGTACTTAAGTTGACAAAAGCTCAAGGTAAAAAATAAGGTCTGGTGGCAAACTTAGAAAAGCTAATATAAAAATAAGTCAGTGTTCCTAACTTTTGTATCAGAAACATGCTAGCTGTCCAAGCTGGAATATCCTTGTGTTGGTGTTTTTCTGATGTGTGGAAAGGGTTTTTTTTTTCAGAAGAAAATGCCTTTAGTATACAGCCTTCAGAAAAACATCTCATTTGCAGGCAGTAGTGACTACTTTGGATTGTACTTTTATTTTGTTGACGGTAGATAATAATCTTCCTTTTTGGGGGTGGCCATTTTGAAGAGGCACATTAATTGTAAACATTATTTGGATGGCAGAGTATGCTGTTTTTCAGCAGGTGGTTAGAGAGGAGGTTACAGCATGGGTATTTGGAAATTGCTTGCCTCTATATGTAGGTAGTGTCATCACTTTGGACATCTTTAGTATCCAAATCTGAGAGGAGAGTTTGATGAAAAAAACCATGGATGTAATGCATGGCAATCACACTGGCTGCTAATCAGCTAATTATGCTAGTGTATATGCTATATATATGTTTATGCATATGTAATATACATACATGCTAGAGCACTAGTCATCTCATGATTTTATTTTATAACTTTCTAGTGGTGACTCTTGCAACTGAAAGCAAACATTTAAGCATTTTATAGAAAAGTCTGGATGAGAGGGGTAATGAATTATGTTTGACAAATCATTTTGAACTACAAAAAGAAAGAGTTATGGTTGTGAAAATTTGTCAACCCTTTTTTCAAATGTGTCTTTCCCATAAGGTAATAAATCAGCAACAGTCTTCAAAAAACATTTCATTCAAAAAATGCCTTTCTGGTCAGATTGGACTAGCAGAGCTGCTACGTTTGCTTAGTGAAAGCAGCTACCTAGAGAAGAATGGTGAAGATGCTTGGTGGTGCTGAGGCAGGAGGAGACATGAGAGGTGATGCTTTTGCTTTCCGTGGCAGTCCCTGACTTGCCTGCAGTGCAGCTGTTATTCCCGGTTCCCCACGTCTCTCATCTCAGGACACCCTGGAGAGCTGTAACTTCTAGCCTGGCAGGCTGTGATTTTTCCCATTTGTTTGTCCAAGTGACTGCAAAGTCTAGTTGATATTTAGAATCACCCACTTTCCTCCTGTGCCACTGCCCTTTTTAGACCTCTGCAAAACTTTCTTAAACCACTGACTAATTATGTATGTTACACAGTGGCCTATTTCTTTGTTTAATAGAACTGGGTGTCATGTACTGTCTTTGCCACAACACCTTTTGTTGGGTTGCTGTCACTTCCAGAAGCAGTTCAGGAGGACCTGGTTTGTAAAGCTCTGTGTGATTTGGTACTTGGCTACAGACTTGTTTTCCTTACCTTTGCTGAATTTCTGCATAACATCTACCCTTTCTATTTCACATTTTTTAATAGATTCTCTCCTGCTTCATCATGCTGAGCTGTAAATGACTTGTGTGAAGTACTATTCAACATGAGAAAGGATGCCAACCTGGCTGCAAAGCTAATTTTAATGTTTTATTTTGCACACATCCAAGCACATAAACTCATAAAAGCCACTTTGGAGTTCTCAGTATGCAGCAGTCTGGTGTATATTTGTCTAATATTTATTTTTATCTGGTTTATGTCAAGCATTGTTTCCCCTACAGTCAGTTGAGCCAAATGAAATTGTATTGTTTTATTGCTTTCTGTCTGTGTCCTGGAGGTGCAAATATACAAGTAATCAATGTTCAGGGATAGACCAATTTTAACAGTCTGCATTCAAAACTCAGAGAATAATGCAAAATAAATTCAGTGTCTAACCAATTCTCTTTCTCCTTCAAGTGGCTTCCCTCTCTTCAGGGACATACGCATCCTTGCAGACAGCCAGCATGTGACCTATTTGCCAATAACATCCTCTATAACCTCTGTTTTGTGGACTTGGATGGACATCAATAGCCTTTGCTCTGCTAAGAATTGCATCTGAGTAGAGCCAAGGGTTTGTTTGTAGTGCTCAAACAAGTCACTTAGGAGGTTTTATCTTCTTTAGTTGAGAAATACACAAGTATCCTTTATAAAAAAGCTCTCCCCTTGGAATATGATTTTTATTCCTGCAAGTACCTATGCAGACATTCCTGCAGCAATACCTGTGTGGACGTTTGAGGAATGTTTGTTTGCTGAAATATCTTGCCAGCTGAAACTAGTATCTGTCACAGCTTTTCAAAAATACTCCATTCTTTTCATGCAAGGGATTTTTAGCAGGGAGAGTCACTGCATGTATTTGATTACTGATGACTGTACAATGCGCTAGCAAAATGCTCTCTTTCTTCCAAACTCAAGACGCTGGGAAATTTGTTCAGGCTAGCTAGTAAGCAAACATAGGCAGTTTTGACAATTAACTGAAGCATGAACTGTTCGTACAAATAGGGAAATGGAGGATGAGGAAGGAGGGCAGTAGTGCTTGTTTGATTAAAGAGCTATGCTCTCTTTGCTACCATTTTGTCTGCTCGTCCATTGCCACGGTGAATATTGCACTTCTAGTGAATTAACTGCTTGGATATGACCTGTAATCCCCCAGAGCAATTATTTTAGCATCTGCCACAGCAGACTCAATTTGGCTAACAATTGCTATAGCTCTTTGTAGAATTAGTTCTGGTTCAACTAGTAATTACTCATATGTATGTGTGGTATAGCTACTTTGATTACAAGAAGGTCTTCAATAATTTTGTTGGGCATGGCCTCAGAATAATGTTGTGCTTATGCAAAGCTGTCATTTATCAGCCAGTTTATTTGCTTGTTTTCTGCATCTGTTGGCAAACCATAGATACTTCTGTATCTAACTCATTTTAATTATGAGGGGAAAAAACACAGCTGAAGCTGAAATCGTACTATTTTGTCAGCTTTCAGGAGGGGAAAGCTTTGAAAATTGCTCTGTCATTCGGTGCGCAGGCTGGAAGTGCAAGGTTGCATCCTGATCTTCCTGTTAATAGCTAACTTGTACACATCAGATTAAGCTGCAGGAGAGGATGTGGGACCACAGAATTTTTGCTTTTGGAGAGCAGTGCTGCATGTCTATAGCTTTCCCTCCTCTGGATAGTTGTTTTTTTTTCTCCCAGACTGTTTCAAGTGCTGGTTCCCACATTCGGTGAGGAAAATGCTGGTGACTCAGTAACCCAATATGTGCTGCAGTGTCCTAGTTTACACTTTCTTTAATCCTCAGTTAAGATTGATAGAGCGCACCGTGAGTTGGGACGCAGTCATACATTCCCCTTATTGACCCTGCTGCTTCGCCGATAACCCCTAGCAAGCAGCAGATCTGAACAGTGGCAGTGGGGAAGTCGTATGGTTACCTCAGCTGGACCCACTGGGCTGCACATGACAGAGCTGTCAGCTGAAGTCAAATGAGAGCAACTAGTGGGAGGGGAATTTCAAAAGCAGGTTAAGTAGGAGAGCCACGAGTTATCTTGATAAGACACAGGAGTCCTACCAAGAAGAGTTAGACGTATCTTTATTACAGCTCTGTTGTAACAGAACTTCAAAGCACACACATTTTCATCAACACCTAAGTAATACATACAGAGAAGTACAACCCCGCTATAGAGCTGGGGCATAAGCATTTTGAACAAGGCAGAATATAATGTTTGTTTACAGAAGAAATGCCAGAAAAAAACATGTTCTTTATGTACTTGTTTTGTCTTGCTTTTTATATTGCCTGTGTCTAATCAAGAAGAGATACAGTTAGTCTATAGTTACCACCTTGCGTAGTGAGGCATGCTTTGTTAAGGCATGTAGTAAAAATGTGTTTGTGTGAACATTGGTCAAGTTTGGAATTTGCAATGTCAGTCATTTTGCAATGGTTTTGAACAGTATTCCTTTTGGGGTGTAGCGCCCAGGTCTGCAAGGGAGGCAGTTATCATGCCAGTCCTTTTTATGGCCAGCAGGAGGAATTAATCTTCCACTATAGCTAGAAAAGCCTTTCTAACAGAACATTTTCTTCTTTAGTGTTGTAAGAGAAGTCTGTCACTGTCTGACACTGAATGGGCCAGAAGGGATTATGAGGAAGTAACAGAGGCATTTCCCTGTCTGTTAGAAACTTCCTTACACCCAGGTATCTGACTCGGCGTTCAGATGGAAATGTTAAAGAAGTGCTCAGGGAGAATTTACTGATTAGATATCTAATTTAATTCAAGTTTGAAGTTACTGCATGTTCTTATGTATAGTTTTGGTAAGGCTTTCATCACCTGCCTCCAACTGGGATTTTCTCGTTTGATTCTTTTAGCCTTGAGAGATCAGGGTTTAGGCTGTCTGCCAGAAAATTAGTATTATGAAGGAAGTATAAAATATTGTAGGAAATATAAAAATGAAAATTGTAGTCACCCAGTTTCTTATCAAAGTACTGATCAAATGTGTAAATGCAAGTTCCTGCATTTCTGAGGCAGGTGCCCAAGTGTTGTTGTCAAAAGCCCTCTTCAACAGAAGTCCTCAAGTTGACTGGTCAGCTATTACTGTTCTTGTCACTGTTGCCACTTGCTGTTGTGCGCCATGTGGTACATTCATGGACTGCAATATTTATTTTCCCTTATAACATGCTTTTGGATTGCAAACAGCTTTGGCGTGCTTTGCTTCCCACATGGTTCAGGATTTGTCTGTGGATTTCTTTCCTTTTAGACCAACTGCTGCATCACCCTTTGTTGATCCTTGTTATCCAAATTATCTCATCTTTCATAGGATTGCAAATAGCAATATTCTTCTTATGTTGGAGTAGGTATAAGCACCAGCTGGTGCTTTGTACATTCATTTATTCTAATTTTCTTTGTAAATCTTCCCATCCAAAACCGAATTACGTTATTACATTAAGACTAATTACATTAGGAGCTGCTCAACATGTAACGTAAAATTAAATGTTATCTCACAGAGCCTGATGATGCTGCACACCAGAAAATAAGGGTGGGAAATATTAAATTATATCAAGTTATACAGGGTACAGATGCATCAGGAGAAGTAATTGCAGGCACCCTTCTGAATGGCCAATGCAGAGTAAGCCTTACTCATGCAGATTTCAGAATATGATTCCCTGCTGTGGCTTGTGCATCTTCGGTAGACTTTGAATTTGGCTGCCTTTCAATTTACGTGAATATGTCCTACACTTTTTCTGACCAAAGTGATGATAGTTCTTACATATAACTTTCCTGTATCATCAAGGGAGGAGCATCACTCAAAGTAATGTCTGCATTCCTGTGTTTTTGTCTTTCCTTTCTCACGTACACAGACTATATTTGAGTTATCATCTTTTGGTATCTGAGCTAACATCCTGCTGACATACCTGGTGCAGTGTGAATCTGAACCAGATTTTCAGAGAACTTTGGCTTTCTGCAGGTGCTCTCAGGACGTGACCATATAAGCAAGAAGCAAACTGATGTTTGCCTAATTTGTACATGTTTTGGATCTGAAACTAACACCTCAGTATCTGTCTTTATATATACAGTGTATATATACAGTATATATCCAGTGAATGTCAGGGTAGCTTTCCAACAGCATATAGGTATGTGCTCAGGGAGTTTGTTCTAGCTTATCCAACAATATGTACTCTGAACACTGACTTTTTTATTATTTTCTTTTTTGTAAGGAAAGCTAGGGTTCTGCGGTGGGAGTAGTATTCTTAGAGAAGTGGAACTTATTATACAGCTGCTTACCAGCTGCTCAAGACTTCAAGGTACAATAACTGATTTTTATTTAGAAATTTCAATTGATAGAGAAGGCTGTGGCTCACAAAGCTGTCTTGGACACTATCTAACAGCAGTTCTTAAAAAGACTGCAAACTGATACCATGGAGTTTCTAGGTAGGTAGGTAGTTTCTAAGCATCACAGAACTGAAGTTTTGGACCAGGCATCCAGCAAGAGCTGTGGTAGATGTCCACGTTGACATTTGGAGGCTAATAGGCATGTCACCCGATGATTATGGACAGCTCGTTTCTCCAAGTCAAAGACTTCAGTTCCCTAGAAAAACAGATATGTACAAAAACTTTTTGGCAGGTGAGAATTAAAGCTGATCAGAAACTATGTGCTTGGTTTGATCTGACATAAGCTTCAGTGAATTCAAGCAGGTTGTTTTCCTAGAATCTGAATGGACTTAACTCTATGAGGCAGAGTCTGAAACATAACATTTAAGTATCTCCTTCTAATGTATTGTGAAATATTCTAAGAAAACTAAAAACATTATCTATGTTGACTTCTTCCTAACAAATAGTAATTGCTTTTATAAGAAGTTCCTTTTTCATTCAACCTGCATCCTAAAAAATAAAAAACATTCATTCTCCAACTGGAAAATAATAGCCAGCATTTCCCAATACAAAATGAATAGCTAAATACACAGCAGCCTGGCCTCAATCCAGTGAACAGGTTAATGGATCTGCTACTCTGGCTTTTTGTAGGAAACCCATGCAGTAATTTCTGCGTCAAAATCATAATTTCTAGCTGAAATCTTCTGTACCCTTTGCATGCCAGTCTTCATTACAGATTGCAGATAGGGCACCTCGATATGTTCTTTGACTTCATTCCCAAGTATTAAAGACCACTTTGTCCTGTTGCTTGAAGTCAGATGCTGATGAATTATTTGTAATTGTATTCTTAATCTCTGAACTGCAAAGAAAGGAGCAATACCCAGACCTTTCAGATTAAGTTAAATTGATGAAATAACCCACTCAAGGTGCATGTCTTTGGCTGTGTCCCTTAAACTGTGCCTAGGCTCTTTGGAAACCACAGCATTTATAGTGACTGTCCTGGTTGCTGTATGGAGAGAGAGAGGATTTGTAGCTCAGTTTAACCTTAGGTACTGGATGTTGACCTGCAAGGTTACTCTGAGCTGGGGGAGAGCAGTTTCTGTATCATCATTATCTATCTGTCAGACCATGGGAGCATCACATTTTCATCTAGACTGCAGATACATTTTCATTATAAGGACAAGGGAAGGGAGAGAATTTTTTCCTTGAAAACAAAAAGAACTCAAGTGAGGAGGGTAAGGAAAGCCCGCAAGCTGTTTTTTGATTAGGCTGCTGCTCTGTAACAAGGAGGTTTGTTGTACATCTGCAATCTATATGGGAGGGTGAGAGGTAAAAAGAAGAAAAAACCTTTATTCAGAAAGTTTGATGCTGGTGATAGCTTTCAAATGTCCAAATAACTTTTTGGAGAGCTAACCTGACTTCTGAGAAACACTACTTTATTGAAGCAAAAAAGCACGTATTATTGTTTCTTAACTTCAGATGGCCATTACTTTGGAAAAGAATTAAGTGTGAAACACTTAGAGAACTGACTAAGAAAAGATTTACATGTTTGTGTGTGTTTGCTTAGCTTATTAGGCTGTATCTTTGATACACACAAGAATGCATCTATCAAATATTTTTCCTCTTCTTTCTTCCTTGCTTTTCCTTCCCAAGATTTCACTACCATATTTTCACTCAAAGCGAGTTCTGAAACCAAAAATCAGACGGTGTTTTTTTGGTTGGTTGGTTGTTGGTTTTTTCCCCTATGACTCGGTACCCGAAGGCAGGTCAACCTTCATGCAGATGGCTGTACCCTTGTAAATCATGGGGCTTTTAGCTTCTGCCTCTTGGCCTTAGTCTGGGAGGGTGGAGGGAGAGAGATTGCTCCAGACAGCAAAATCAGCACAAACAGAAGGGAAGAGGACAAAACCTGTTAAAAACAAATGCAGAAAGCAGGTTCCCCCAGCAGACTTTGGTGGCTTTAAAATTCTATACTGGATCCTCCAGGGAAAGAGAAGTTATTTCATCCCTTTCAGCTTATTAGGTGCCCAATCACTTGCTCCCACACAGCCCACTTGCCACATTTCAAACAAGTATGGAGGTCTGCCCAGAGCTGGCTTAGTGGACGAGGAGGGCATGTCAGTCTGTAGAAGCCAGGGTGCACCAAGGGGTGGTGCAGGCAGCAGCATAGCCCCAGCCCTCTGAACCAGTCTGCCCATTACAGCTGGGCCAGGGTGGGGTGAGATACCCTGAGTCCCTCGGCACAAGCATGTACATCATGTCCCCAAGGAATATTATTCAAGCTAAAACAGCGGACATCTGTGGTCACTTGAAATGTTCCACAATGCGTGTTTTTTGTGAGCAGTTTTGGTTTCAATAGCCCTGTTGGCTGCTCTGAGAACAAAACAAATTCCTCGGGTTTGGGGGGATCTCTCTCTATGACTTATGTTCCTGTGCAGGCTTGTGAAACGGGCCGAAGCCAGTTCAGTGGAGCATGCTGGCTGCTGCTCAGAAGTGTGCTGGGGCTCTTAGTGCACAGGCAGTTTCTGATGACCTGCCACTGCATGCTGACATTCGTGGTTGTTATTGTCATTCTCACCAGGAAGTGACAGATTTTTATGTAAGGTGCCAGGTCATTAAGTAACTCTGTCTTGGTTCAGTACCTTCATTTTTCTGCTGTAGTGGTTGGATACTGTTACAGGAAAAAGGTTTCTTATGAATTAATGACATCGAAAAATATCCTTATAAAGGAACTGTAATACACTGCACATTTTCTTTTTCGAGTCCCATTGATCCTTCAACGCTTCAGGTTTTGTTCAAGCTATATAGTTTATATAAGACTATAGCTATGTAGTTTATACAGCTATAAACTACAAATGGTGATATCTACATATAATGACAATTTAAATAGCTGGTACAATTACAAGGCTTCTCTTCAAGAGCCATTTATTTCTATATAAGATAATACATTCTAGCTTAGAATTCAAAACATAACAATAGATGTTACTCTGCTTTATAGTTGCTTCTTTTTCAGGAGTATCAGTGAGATCTTTTTTAAGAGTTTGTATGATATTAAAAGTCTGCCATTTTTAAACACAGATCAGGCTCTGAGTGGATCAAGATGAGCACTTCGTGCATCTTGTTGCTGATGTGAGAGTAGGAACAGCCTTGAGCACTTTCAGACTGAGGAAGAGTGTTTGTAGATGAAACAGGAGGTGTCATGGAATTTTTAGGCTGGTGTGAAAAGAGCTAACTTAGCAAGGTTTTAATGAGGGCAAAAATCCAGCTCTGCAGTTGGTATGGCTAGTCTAACATTTCATCTCGTGCTAGTGGCCTCTTCAGGTAGAGGCATTGCCACTGCTCCTTTTCATTCAGAGGTAGCTTGAATTTACACCCTAGCTAACCTGCAGCTTCTCAAATGCATCATTAAATAGCACTTGTGTCTCTCCCAGAGGCCTGATAACTATCAGGACAAAGATAGTCACTGCATCCAGCCTCCAACAAAAATGATGGCAACATTTTATAATAAAGGGAAAGAAGTTTTTGCTCTTAAAATTGTGTTGCTTTTGTAAAACAAGTAAATGGGATACTTTACTGGCATGTTACAAAATACAAGTAAAGTTTATCTGAGCAGTTACAACCACTGAAACAGGAGTAGGTGTGCCCAGTGTTACTGTATCTTGGCTTTTTTTTTCCTATTGTTCACTTCAAAATTTGCAGCATTCAAAGGAAAATAATAACTTTTCCATCGATTTGTTGGATTAGAGAGTAAGACGTGTTTGGGTCTCAAACACTTTTAATCACAGTTGAGTGAAATTTTTTATGTGGAACATTTTTCAGGATTAATTCAGACTTAGAACTTTTAAATGTTTCACATATAAAATCAGTTTCATAACTCACTTTGAAATAATTATAAACTGCTTTAGTTACAAAATTGCACAATATCTGTTCAAACAAAAGTTTGATTTTGACAATTGAAATAAATGCTTCGAAAGTCCCATCTCCTGCGCTTTTTTTAAATTGCAAAACATGAGATTCAAAAGGAGATATATAGGCTTTGAAAAATGAAACTTTTTAAAGGAACTGAAATTATCATTTCAATTCTTCCTTTGTGTGAAAATATCTGATTTACTTTCATTACAGATTATAAAGTTGCCTTGAGAAATTTGAAGTAGCCATGAACTGGAAATATATTTGTTACCAGCTTTGCTGTTGCACACTGCTGTTTCCTGAACCCCTTGATAGTATTAGTGCATCACTTGTTATCATTTTGAGGAAACATTTTTCAGCTCCCGTGTAGTTTATACTGCTATTTTTGTTCCTGCTTTCACTGGTTTGATGAAAAGATTTAAAGCTTGTGAGTACCCTCTTATAAAGGTATTGGAGAATTGTGAGGACTACTCCTTTGAAGCAAGAATTTCAGCTAATGTATTTCAGGAGACATGAGGTAAAAATCGTGGCATTACACACATTCACACCCCTTGAGGATCTGACCATCAGATCTAGTTTTTAAATGGATCTTAACATATTTATACTTCTTATGTCAGAACTTGAATTGAAAATCGCTTTAGGTAAATAGAACTAGTAATTTTTTTCAGTTGTTAAAAGCTACCTTTGTTTGAGCAAAGTTGTCTAAGAAAAGAATAGCTAGAGCAGTCATCTACAATGAAAATTACATTGGAAGTTTCCATCACGATGTTGATTTCCAGATCAGACATACTGACTTCAAGATAAAAACAAGACGATTTGGACGCTTTTCTTCTCTTATCCTCCCTTTATTTGCCAGCCTAACAAGCTCAGCAAAACATCTGAAAATCTGAATGGATTGTTCTGCATTAATCTCACTGTGAATCTGAGATATAAATGACTGGCCCTATTGGAATTTGGGAAGGGGCAAGATATGAATCTTCCTGTTATCTGTACTGACTTCTTGAAATTAATGGGATCAAAAAGCAGAAAGAAAAAAATGACAAAAATTGTTCCATGAGAAGTAGAACTTTATGTATAAACTTTTGGGTTATGAATTACGTATGCCGGTTATACTCTAATACTTACTTCCCATTGCTCCATCTTATGCTCTGTGACCTCCCCAAAGACTGAAAAGCACCGCCAAACTGAAGATGTAATCTGAAGGTTGTGCCATCCCAGTAGGTTCTGTTGTAGCTGGACAGCAGGTTCAGAAGTTACTGGGGAGAGTTAATGAAGTTTAAAACTTACAAGGGCATCAGAGGGAGCTGCAATTGTGAAAATTAAATATGCTTATCTTATTATGGCTTTGGAAGACTAACACGTTGCTAAGACTCAAAAAAATCAACCCAAATTTGTAGTGTTAGAGACAACATTGTGCCACTTCTGCCAGTTGTGGATGTGCCTCAGTGCATGAGCAGTCCCACTAGCAGTCAGCGGGGCTGTGGAAGTACTTAGTATCTGACTTAAGATTCGATGGCAGAATACCATTTCACAAATTCTCAATCAATACTTTCAAATTAATCTCTTAATGTTTGGCACATTTATTATGTTTATAGCATTTGTAATACACATAGGTGTATTTAATCATAATGTGTTGCTTCAAACAAAAGCAGTAGATAAGATGATTCATGTGTCTTTGTGCCACTCAAGCTCACAGTTGAAATGGTTTCCTCCCAAGGCCATGAAGATCTTGTATCTAGTGTTTATGCTATTTGTACTCAAGTGTTAGTTAACTCTACTAATAAATGGTTAAAGAGGAGATCCTTTTGTGTGGGTCTCCTCATTCCCGTTTCTATACTTTGCTGGAGATCTGCAAATGTGTTTAACATTCATGAGCATCTGAAACTTGTCTGAGTGTTGCTTTTTTTCTAGCAAGCCATCTTTTTCTAGCAATCCTCTTCTTGGATCAAATCCATTAGTTCATTTCCCTTGAGCTGCTCTTTCAAATGCAGAAGGATAATGTTTAATTTCAGGTAAAAACTATTTTAAACAGAGCAGGCTTCACTATTCATAAAATAGTTTTTTGTTAAATGCATTTTTTGTAAAAGTATTTCTGACATGACTGAATTGCTGGGCTGTTATTAAAATGTTGTATTTTGGAAACAGTGACATTTCCACATGGTCTCTTACATAGGCTCTGCATTTGTAATCAGTTGCTGCTTTTATAAATGGTATGCAATGCACAGGAGGGTGAGTTCGCATATCCTTTTCTGTTCATGCACACTGGCTTGTGAACTATAAATGGAACAAAAGGATGAACTTCAATGAGCACTTGCCACTTTGCAAGATAAATATGTGTTGATGGGTTAGAACTTTGTTGATATGCCTGAAGTAGTTTAAATAAAGACTGTGCCACATGTATTTTTCTTGTTATTTTTAGAAGTCCTGCTCCAGTGCGACCTGAAACTACGCCATCAACTGGCCCTACAGAAAAGCAGGAGATTAAAGTTTCTCGTGTGAGGAAGTTAACGAGGCAGTACAGTTTGTGAGTAACGTGTAGCATGGTCTTTGTGTTTTTGCCTACTACAGCTGAAAATGAATGGGGATGCTAATTATTGCTCTAGCTATGCCTTCTGAAAGGCATGAGTGCAATTACATGATAATGATCTTATACTGATACAGTTCCTTTCATCACTGAGAATCTTCAAGCTTTTAATACAAAATGAATTTGCCGGCCCTAAGCAGTTGCTAACCCTCAGCACTGCAGGCCTGCTGCCTTTTTCTGAGTTTATAGGTTAGGAATTAAAAAACTCTTTTCCGCATGAAAAGTCAAAGACCTGGTGTGAGCTGGAGCAAGCTGCTGTGTCTGCTTCATTACAACCCCATTTGCAAAATGAGGAAAATAGTCCTGAGTTGTTGGGTGGTCAAGCTGTGCTGTCAGCCATTATTTCTCAGAAAGTGCGCTCTCTCTCTCTATCGTTTTGTCATAAGCGGAAATTACTGGCTGTAGCTGTAGCAGCTCAGCAAAGTCCCTTAGATCTGGTAAGAGTGATCTGTGATGTGTGCCTATAGGGCTTTGGCATCCCATTTACACATATTTCATCCGATTTGAGAGTCTCTAGAGATGTGAGGTACCGAAGAGATGTGGAAATAAGTTTGTTGATTTGTCATTCATATGAAAGGACAGGCAAAGCCACCAGAAACTAGGGAAAAAAAGGGATAATGTCAGCATAAACTAATTAGTACAAGAACGCCAATACCATAATGAAGAAAAAAATATGTATGCTTTCTACATGGAATGGCAACTGTTAGTCCCTCTAGCAATTTAACATTCTAGCATCACTAAATATACAGCAACATTAGCAAAAGTTTTTCTTCTCTCCAGAAAGATTCTAATGAATTTCAGTATGTAATTATTTTCTGTCTCACTATTAAGAACACTGGCTTTTGTTATGGAAAAAAAGTAACAACCTGCATCACGAAACCCAAGAAATTATTCAGGAGAAGAAACAGAAGAATGAATCAAATTGAAACTAAGAGGAAAATGAGTAATTAGCCAAACTGGTATTTGTCCAAGAGACCAAGGCTGACATACAGGAACACACAGCCACAGCTTGGTCAGCAGACCACATAACATTCTGTCTTTTACTATGATACATAGAATCGTAAAATTGGTTGGAAATAGATTGGAAAAAAACTTTAAGATCATTGAGTCCAACTATTAACCTAGCACTTCCAAGTCCACCACTAAACCATGTTCCTAAGTGCCACATCTAAATGTCTATTAAATACCTCCAAGGATGGGGACTCAATCACTTCCCTGGGCAGCCTGTTCCAGGGCTTGACTACTTTCTGTGAAGAAATTTTTCCTACTACAGGAGATGGGAATTGTCAATTCAAGCTTGGAAGAGAACTCAGTTTCCCTTACTATTTGCTAATCCTGAAGGTAATGTGTGACAGGGAACTTGGCAGCATTTGGTAGGAGAAGTTTCCTAAGGCCTGAATGAACCTGCTCACTCACTCTGCCTAGCATAGTTCAGACAGCAGTACGCTTTTCTTGAACAAAACACCACTTCTACGTCTTTTTCTACAAGCCAGGGGAAGGAAATCTCCTACATATTTCAAGATGCATCTGATTTTTCAGAGTTTTGTATAATGCAGGGACCTGTAGATAGCAGTCAGCAAAGGAAAAGGCTGTGACATTGAGAAGAACCAATTATTTGATGCTCTTCATATAGCAGGTAATGCAACGGGATGTAGCGGTTGATCCTATTCATTGAAGACACTGATGTGTAAGGACAGGCAAGAATTAATGTTCTACTGCAGGTATAATCACAGGTTTTGTACACACACTTGGAAAAGTTTTTGATTTAAGTTTTAACCTAAACAGGTTGTTAAACCTGGTCCTCAAATACTGCTACATGGCAAATGTAGCTACTGAGAAATCAGTTTGTAAGAATCTGGATGAAAAAAATTGCTCTTGGGTAGGTTACTGCTGGAGAGGGTGTGTTTACCATTAAATAGAAGGTAACAACCAAAGGAGAGGAATAGGTAATAGGACATCAAATAATGAAAATAGGTACCTCAGGGGGTCATCCCTGAAGCGATAGCATAATCAGCTATTACTAGATCGTTCTTGTCTGAGAAAGTGTTTAGTTAACCTGCTCTTAAAGGGCAAAGAGAAAATCCTTGGACCAGAGACCAACACCTCCGTTTTCTGTACATGAACAGTCGGCTGGTCCCCCAGAGCTGCTGAGCACCTGCAGAACAAGTGGCCCCACGCACTGAGGGAAGGAGGAGAGGGTAAATGAAAATGGGTGAGAGGTTGTCCTCGAGAGAAGGGAAACAATGCCAGGGGCCACTGCGAGTAACAATGCCACATATAATTCAGTAGTGTGTGGGCAGAGGAGAATGTGAGAAGGCAAGAGCTGAAGTGATGAACAGTGCGGTGGGAGGCAAGTAGAATGGAAAGGAGACTAGAGGCAGGGTCATGTGGTGGAAAAGGCGGTGGTGTTGATACACACACACAGACAAGCAACATTTAAACAGTATATTTTAAAAAAATTATGTATTCAGGAGTGAATTCTCAATTTTTGATTGTGATTTTTGAGGAACCAGTTCTGAGCATGCCTTGCCCCCATGTGGATTTTCAGTTGTCCGGTGTTAGTCATGAGGAACAGCACATAAACACATCTAACCAAACTTGTCACCTATGCTATGCTCGTGTGTAGGGCTGAAGAGTCATTAGTCAAAAATACAGGCTGTGATATTTTTTAATTTTTTTTTTGGCAGACCCAAATTCTATGCAATTGAAATTATCTTGTGTCTGGAATGCAAATACAGGAAATGCAAAGAAACAGTGATGGAGTATTGTGAAAGAAATATAGTGAGAAAGGCCAATTCTCAGTCTTATAGCTAGCATGCTAATATTTCATGACTGAGAAGACTGGACCCCAACCCTTAGCTTTGGATCACAGACACTAAGAAGCCTTTCTGAACTGGCAAATTCTCAACAGTTTTCCACTTCATTGTATGCAACAGAGCAGCTTTACCCAGCAAGGATACCGGTGTGTTCCAGCTGAGAGAGGGAACAAGGACTGATAAAATGTCAGCTACAATGTTTCTGAGATTAACTAGGTCAACAGCCCAACTCTGGCTTGTTGCATTAATAAAACATCTATTGAACAGGTCCAAAAGATTTTGCATTTTCTTTCCAGCATAAAAACAGTGTGTTGTACATGCTCTGGTGCTGAATTCTATCCTTATTCAGAAGAAGTAAAAAACGAAGTTGGAAAAGATAACATTAATCACCATAGCTTTATATCATAATAAAAAAACCCATCGCTATCACCCAAACAACCTACCCTAAGGCTGTGTACCCTGTTATGTCACGTAGTTGCCGTACCGTGTGGCCCAGGCATGCCGTCTTCAAGTAGCACTAAACCAAGTACTGTTCAGTTCTGGAAATGTCTGTTATACTGGCATGGCAGGCTTCTGTGCACTGTGACTACCTAACTGGTAGTTAAAATTGATGCCATTTTATAAGAAGTATTTTTTCTCACCATTTTTTCCCTCTCTTTAAACTGTCAAGCTGTAGCCTTTCCTTTTAACACATCAGTCCTGGTAATACAGATTCTGTAGGCCAAATTGTGACTCTTTTTACCTCCACGCAATTGCAATTAGCAATTGGAAATATTCTTGACTCAGGGCTGATTGATCCCAATCATTTGTAGTCAATGGGACTCTACAAAAGTAAATGAAGATATAATATTCTCTATTGGCCTTCATTTAGAGGTGACAGTAGGTGAGACAAAAGAGTTCAGCTTGATGGCCTAGAGCCCAAGGGAAGCATGCAATCTGGTTTTAAATAAAATATTTTCTTTGTAAATGGAATAAATGGGACATGAAAAAGATACCCTCACAAGAATGTTTCTAAAGAGCTCATTTTGGGAGTCAATCAAAGTCCTTTAAAAACAGTTTGAAAACAATAGCATAGACTAGCTGAGTAATAGGCATCAAATCTTCCATTGGTCTAAAGCCAATGAAGCAGTCAGTCCCATGGATGAATTGAACCAGATCTGTTCTTATCAATACTGCCAGCCTCTGCAGAAAAGAATGAAGTACAGTAATATCAAATAAGTTCATTTATGTATATATACATACTTCATAGAAACACTGCTTGCACATCATACCCGTAAGATTTCCATTTGCAGATGGGAGTTACCTAGCCAATCCACTTCTATGGAATATTTAAAGCTTAAAAATCTAATTTACTTGAAAAGTTAGTTTCATTACAGATGGAAGAATAAATAGAACTCATTGCAAAGTACTACAGCTGACAGGTTACCAGGGCCTCCTCCAGCACAAGTACTGTCAAAGTCCAGTGACATATTCTAGTGAGAAGATCTGTCTGCTTTTATCAACTGCAGTGATGAAGATGACCTTCCTCCAGCACTGGCAGCAGCAGCAGCATCGACACCTGTGTCTTCAGCATCTCCTGGGTCACAGAAAACTTGTACGCCACAGACATCAGAAGGACAAACACAGGTTTCACCTGGTGGCAAGGTAATACACAAAGAAATCAGCTTATTTCTGTTGAGAGAGTATTCAGGAGGGGACAGAGGGAGTTGCAGATAACATGTTCTCCTCGGGTGGAGTAAGTCCACGTTTAGTAGTTTTTAATGCAGAGTTGCAGTAATACATTTAACCTGTTGTGTAAGAAATGTTTAGAGCCTGCTCCAAGGCCCAGCTAAAATCAGTAACAGTTTCTCATCAACATTAGGGGGCAGTGGATCTGGATTCAGTTAATGTTTACCTTGGTTTCAAAAGTGCATAATTTTGTTGTCTGTCTTTCCTGAATAGCCATCCTTAAAAAACATGGTGGGAAATTTGAAATACATTTGGCAATCTATGCTTTAATGAATTAAAAAAAGCCCAACCAAACAACAAACAGAATTACAGAAATTAAATGGGTTTTTTTTCAATGCTGGGTTTCTTCTTTGCCCTTAGAGTTCCACAGATGCTGGAAGTACCTTTGCTTTGGAGCCAGGTGACCTCCTGATGGATTTCACAGAGGCCACACCTATGGTAAATAGTTTCAGTTTGCAACCAGGAAAATTTAACAGTTTTCAATAATTTTTCTGCAGCTAAGAGAATGAGATACTGTGCAATGTGTTGGATAGTGCACAGGAATGACATAATTTTCCTTGATATTGAATGCATCCTTCAAACTCAGCTCAGTATCTCTGAAAATCGGTCCACAAGAACAATGATCTTCTGTGTGCTTTTTTTTTATTGTTGGATAACTTCTCATTTCTCTCTCCTACCTGGGTATCTCTACACCTTGTTGCACTGGTTTCAGGAGCTTCTTTGTCCTTTTAACGTAGGTTCCTAATGTGATCACAGATTGCTTTTGGGAGTGTTGTCTGAAAAGTCCCTTCTCCCCACAAGTTTTCTTCAGACTTACCCACTAGACAATCCAAAGACGTGTACCTGCACTTCCACGTTTCATTAGCAGATTCCTTTGCTTCACTTTAAGGCAAAATAGTCTATAACATGTTTATTATTAACTTCTTTTTTTTAGAGGAACGTGTTTTGTTTGTTTGTTTTCTTAAAAGCCAAGGAGAGATGCAGGTCCCACTGAAGTCAAAATGCTCTCCAGTGATCCCAGGATTTCATCTCTGATTCCGAGCAGATTACTTGAAGGATCGCAGTATGATCCTTAACTTTCTCCAAGTCATCCTGCATTGCAAATAGCTCTAATGCCAGATAGCTCCTCTGCTGTCCAAAGCCATTTTTGCTGTCTTCTACAAACCATGTTTAAAGCACATAAAAAGCACAACAAGGAAAGTACTATGTTTTTGGCATAAAGACTTTCGTATTAAGATACATTAAGAGTATTCTGTCCTGGGCATTGCTTTCACTACATTGTTAGGTCCTTGTTTACAGTTTTAGAAAGGCGTTGTGGGGATGTACCTTTTGCTTCAAAGACGGTGAGGTACCTGTCTGTAAGTAACTGCGTGTGTCCTGTTACCACTGGGTAAGAGATGTGGCTTCCCCTGCAGGTCTGATGAAGTGAAGGCTTACCCCTCCTAGGCCTCTCCCTACTTCAAAAAAGGGATGTGAATATTCAGCTGTGGCTTTTTTGGCTTCAGAGGCAGGTTGAGGTGGGCACAGGGTGTACTATGCCTAAAGACTTGCTGCTGTAGATGGGAAGACATGTTTGACGTAGGGGACTGGGCAGAAACTAGGGAGCAGCTGAGACTGTGCCTGGTATACCGCAGTTTGGGAATGGACACCCCTCCCTAGAAGGACAGCGAGATCTGCAAAGCTGTCCTCTCATATGTAGTTTCAAGCCTGTGGAATTGTTTCTTCACAGAGTCCTTGAGGGCACTTGGTGGTCCTTCTATAACTTCAGAGGTTCAATAAGTATGTTCATCACCTTCCATCAAAGTGCTAATAGATTTCTTATTCTAAAAAACATTATACCGTATCTTCCTGTGTTAATCAGAATTTTTTAAAATGAGGCATGGAGGCTTAAGCAACTGACCTGCTCTAGGCAACATAGGATTGTTTTTTGTTTCCATTAATAGAAGTCAGCATTACACACTTTTCCGTTTCCAGCTGAGAATACAAGTTTTTTTCCCTAAATATTTTACCTAATCATGCTTTCCCCTCCCCTACCCCACCGTCCGCTGACATAATTTATCATGCCGTATGTTCATAAACTAACCTTCCATGACTTTCTTGGGTTTAATATTTTGGAGAGCATGTACTGCACAGCATCAATCAGCCCTCATTGTTTTGTTTAACATCTATAAAGGTCAGCTTGTTCTCTACAGAGCAGTTATTGTTTACAGACCTTTCTCTGCAATTTCACTGGCTGCAGGCTGCTCTCCATTGAAGTTTGAATAAAAAGTTTACTCTTCAGGGGGAGAGGCTCCAAACAAAGGCAAGCTAAGGGGAAATGTGTAACTTTGAGCCAGTCTGATTATTTAATAATAGGGTCAAGATCATGTACAGTTTAACATCGTGCTGCTGTCGGTGGTGGTAGTGTGCTGGTTTTACATGCTATGACCTGGCCCTTGGGGTATTGCTTGTTTGTTGCACCCATTTGTTTCACGTTCAGTGACAGGTACAATATAATAGGTGTCATTCACGCCACTGGATTTGGGGTATTTGCCTGAGGTGATAGTGTTGGAAATTCAGGTTCCTACACAGTCAGGGGGTTTCCTGCAGAGGGGTGTTAAAACAGCTGTCTTTGTCATCTGGACTAGATGACAAGAGACAAGGCACATAAATTAGACACCTAAAATCAACTTTTTTTTTCTTTTTTTTTCTTTTCATCATGATATATGCTGCCAAATTTCCCCAGTTCACTGGAGAGCTGTTAATTTGAAGCAGTTTCAGTCTTCCTCCCTTCTCTTCTATAATTTTACTGGTAGAGAGTGATTAATAGTTACTGACTCAACTGCATGATCTTTGTTGTTCAGTGTCTAATCAATGATGCTTCTTGATGGCCTTGGGTTTTATCCGTGTTTTGCTGCTGTTGCCCATATAGTGGAAGCTTTAATGCATGCTGAGAGTTACAGTTAGAATTGGAGCTCACAAAACCAAATTAACATATAAAAATGGAAAGATTAGTGAATGGGTTGGATTAATAGGATTCATTCAGGCTGCCATGCAGGGATCAGAGCAGTCAAATTTGTCTACTTAGTCAGCCTGGAGGAGCTACTGTGATACATACACAAGAACCATCTGATCTATAATGGTCACTTAGTCATCAATACTTAGACTGCCAGTAACAGCAGAGCAATTGATGATTTCAGAAAAAAAATATTTCAGGAAATAACTTTGCAGAAGAAATAATGTACATTTACTAATGCAAATTGCCTAGAAAGAAAGGTGCCTTTTTGTGCTCTGCACTTCTCAAACCACGTGGTTTATTCACATTTCATTTTTCAAGTATATCTTACAATTAGTTGACTACAATGCATTACTTGCTGTCCTTAAAAGTGTGGTAACATGTGCAGAAGAAAATCTCTATGTTTTTATACCACTCCATTGTGACTTTGAGCACTGTACCTGGCTTGTATATAAACAAGATTTAATCCCTCCTGCTTCTATGTTTCAGAAAAGAAATAGATTTTTTTAAAAAAATACAGAATTATATATGAAGAACTGTAGTAACCCATTATGAGCATCTTTATTGTGGTTTATAAAAATTAATTTTATCAGTGTAGTAGGGTCTTTCTGCCAGCCCCCATACCCCTTGTGTTTCTAGCTTTTATGGAACTGGAAATCAGAGCTTGAGCTTCAAGCTATTCTGTTCCAGATTACAATCAGTGTGATTTGTGACATGGGTATGAATGCAGAGCTGTCTTGTTTAATTACAGAAAGCTCAGTCCTACCACCCTAAATGAATGTAACAGCTGCTACACCATGCTGACAAATACCTTCTCAACCAAAAGAGACAGTGTGCAAACTTTGGCTTGACCTAATTGAACAGGAAAAAAGAAATAAGAATGAACAGTTCTGTATATAAAATGTAGCTATTCCTAAACTGGGACTAAAGTTTATAATGCAAAGTGTGTGGTCTAGGACTAAATCATGATCACATCTGAAGAGATATCAAGAGAGCACTGATTTACAGCTGGCTATGTACTTGCGAACTATAGGTGTTCTTTTTTCATCCTCTATCGAGTCAATAAATTTCTAGAGCTTCACCTGCCATCTATTGGTGGAAAACGGGAAGTAGAAAATTATTTTCCTTTTCAAAACGAGATAAAATATTTAAGAGGTATAAATTATTGGTATGATAATTTTAAAAAGAAAAATAAATGGTCTTCAGTGTAAAACTAGATATTTTTATTTAAGATGAGTTGGAAACTAATATTTCTATTTCAGTGGCAGCATTACTAGCCTATGCAATTCTATTCATTGAAAGCAATCTCACTGAGTCTGAAAGAGTACAGAATTTGATGCATTAATATCTACTATTTTGGAAACAAAGTGAAGGTAACCAGGTCAAAAGCCAATCATCTCATGGTGAAGTTCTGAGAAGTATTAGTATCTTTATGGAGGCAATAAAACATCCTTGCAAACTCTCATTAGATAGTTAGAGCAAGCAAGGAGTAGTGAATAGCGGAGAATGGGTAAGGAACCTTTTCATGCCACTCCCCTTTAACATTTGTTATATTTATAAAGAAAAGTTGATGGGATTTTTAGTTGCTAAATTTTTATGATGGTTTTGCAAGGTTGCAATAAGCCAAAGAGTAGGAAATGAGTTCAGTATTTCTTGCTTTCATTTTAAAGAATTGTTCACTTACTGTGCAACGCAATTTTTCAGTGAAAGACAAGCAAACATATCAAACTCTAATACTTCCATAACAAGTCCTTTTCATATTGAATTCTAAGAAAAAGTGGCTGTAATGGAATTCAAGACTAATATTTGATAAGAGCATTAGATAGCATGTATCTCCTGTCTAACTGGCTGAAAGTATTTATCAGCTATCTCTGCATGCCCCAAAAGTCTTTAAAACATCTCAGTCAGAGATGAATTTATAAATGCTTTATTTATGGTGAACTACATACTGAAGATAAAATAGGTCTTCCTCATAAACTTATGAAGGCTGTGTGATATATATTTAAGAATTAGAAGCTTTCTACTTCTACTTCTTCATAACAAGAAAATATATTTTTCCTTAGTACAAGATGTATTGGGAACAGTAACCATGACCTGGATTCAAAGCAGAATGTTCAAAAATGCTATTTTCCAAGCCAGCTTCTCAGTTAACTGTATTTGCACATTCAAGCTGATATGCAATGGCCCATTATGAGCAAAGGAATTTGCACAAAAAAGCAGTCTGTTTGTTATACATACCATTAAGAACCAAAAGAAGTAAGCAACGTGTCAAATGTGCATTTATTCCCAGTTTCAAGTTCACACCCTTTAACTCCATATTAAACTAAGAAAAAACAAAGAGCAGCAATTGCTTTAAGCAAACAACTTTCATGCAAAAATGTTGTAGCAATAGGCAATAAATCTAGTTCCATATGAACTAAAGGAAAATTTTACTAAATTTACTAATGTTCCAAAGGACCATTTTTTTTGCTGCAAGAAAAGGGCTACAACCAGATAAGAACACAATTCAAAGGGGTGCACTGTAATGCCCAGTCAAACTGAGTACGAGATACTGACTGAAGGTTTGCAACAAGTGCTCAGTGCTGCATGCAGTGCAAGGCTCCTGGGAGCACACAGTCTGAATCAAGCAAATACAAATTACCTGAGCATCATTTAGGTTATATAAAGCATGCTAATAACTAAAGAGGGGACATAGCACATTTAAAAACAGTCATGGCACTTGGGCAGCCAGAATATTGGGTGAATACATTTTGGACTGGGCTTTCACACTCCCTGGTAGCTGCACAGATTAAAGCATTATAAATAGGACTTACAATTAATATGTGTCTTTGCATGTTCAAGCACAGGTCTTTATTGGTGGATGCCAGTCTCATAAGCTGTCTGTTGAATTACTAATGTGCAACATAACTGAGTGTCAGGCTCAGAGACTGCCTCTTGGATCTTATTTGATCATTCGCTAAAAAAATGTAAAACTCCTTTGACTGCTACGCAGCTATTTGGGAATTTGCTCTCATTCATCCATTATAGAAGGACACACAGAGTCAGTGAAGAAACAAAATGAGAGAATGCTAAAAGATGAACTGTAAATATCTAGATTTACTTTTTATTTTGCCTCTAAGTGATTTAAATTCATTGGCTCAACTAATGTTTTTTCCCCGTTATGTGTATGCTGAGCAGAAGAACTCAGTGTGTTCTATAGATGTGTGACAGATGATTCAACACTTGCCTATTTCTTTAACTTACTGAAAGTGAATTCTGCAAGAAATAAAAAGATCCACAAAGTGAAATCTATTGCTGACTTTGCACCAGTGGACACTGTGATAAATTGGATATGATGTGTACATGAGCAAGAGAAAGTACTGAAAAGATGGGAAGGTGTTAAGTGGAAAAAAGTGCAGGCGTGTGATGGTGCACTGTGCCTACTTTATATCTTCTAATTCACTGCTTTTAAATAATGAATGGCCCACCAGCTAACTTTTTATAAAACTTGAGATGAAGTTAAGGGTGGAATGTCAGAAGGTAGTCTGGATCAAAAGCCTTTCCCTGGAGAGGTGATAAATTCTGCCACGTACAATTATTTTTAGTCACCTTTGTACATTTTAAAATGCTGTCTTAACCATCCTCTGGCATTCCGTGTGCCTGCCCCATGCCTGTAGAAATTATAAAATAAGCAAATGCCTATCCATAAATCCAGTTTCTGCCAGATCTTGCAAGCAGAGCTGGTCCTGGATCTTAAAACTTTGGCTGGACTCCATAGCAGGCCTGCCACATGGTGGGAGCTCATTTGGGAAGTCATTTACACTGCAGCACTGGTGGGTCTTCTACCACCTGTGTGCCTGCAGGGAGATAGAGCCAGGAAAATAGCTTAGAGAATGGCTACTGCTCTGTAACTAAAGCCTGTGAGATTGTTGAATAGTGGCGGGATGTATGCTGTGTCTGTACAGTGGGTGGTTTGATGGCCATTTAACAGACTTGCCTATGAAGCTGGAGGACTGAGGTTGTGGTTTCACAGCTGACCATGTAGATCTTTCTGTAGATGGGGACTGGATGGTTTCATCTGTCCCAGCTTCCTTAGTGGGGCTGTGACAGGAGCTGGATCACTGATCCAGCTGAACACTAACCCCACAGACAAAATTTTTTAGCTTTAGGTCAAATCATCTGTGAAACCACAGGGTTTCACAGGTGGTTCTCCTGAGGACTCTGGGAGTGATAAAGCACATTTGCAAGCAGTGTAGTTCCTGGAGTAGTACTCCAGACTGGGGTCTACTTTGCCTGTTGAAGTAACTTTAAAATGAAGTTTGATCAGTTTAAGAGAGGGAGTCTATCTGACTGCAATAACAGTGACTTAAGGCCAACTGACAGGCAAGATCCTAGGGAGATTGCTCCCTAACAATGCAGAGCATCTGAAACTGCCTAACACCTTAGACAGGGCAGTGCAAGACTGTGTGCTTCTCTTTTCATGTAAAAAGTGCAATAACCATTTCTAGTCCAAAGCTTTTCTAAGTGCCTCTGAAGTGATACAGATTGGCGTCACTTCAGCAGTGCTTAGGAAAGTCAGAAAACTTGAGGATCATAAACATCATTGTAGCTTAAAAAAAAATAAATAGAAAATGCTACCTGCAATCCCTTTCTCCTACCTCCTCATCAAAAACTTGATCATTCCGTGACAGCAGCAGCTTCTCTTTTGCTTGAAATTAACATCAGAGAAAATGAAGGAGATCAAGAAAATGCAAGCAAACAGATTTTAAGCTGGCTGACATCTACCTCCTGCTGGAAGCTGAGAAGGCAAATCTTTAGCAAATCTTTTAGAACCTGCATATTGTAAATCGTGTGATATGTTCAATCATACTTCTGCTTCATATATTTTTTTTATTTCAGATTATTGCTTTACTTTTCAAATGAATGTTTAATGTCCTTAGCAGCCGTAAGCAGATGTAACATCTGCCTAAGTAGAATAAAAGTGAGTAGACAGGGCTTTTCAGACATAGACCATCAACTTTTGGATGTACTGGCAGAGTTTCCTTTTCCTGTCTACAATAATCAGTGTAATAGAAAAATGTTCAGCTTCTGTGCAAAAGCCTACTTGAAACTAGATATATCTCTTTATATTTGCTCTCAATGAGACAAGTATAGTGATGAAGCTATTACGTCTCAAAGTCTTTTGATAAAGGCATATTAATCACCTTTCCTTTGGCCTGAGAAGTACATAATTCCTTTTGTCTCAGCAGCTATGAAGTTCATAATCTCTCTTTCTCACTGTGATCAGTAACAATTGCATTTAGACTCCAGTGAGTAACTCTTGTGTTTGTTTTCTTTCCAACCCACTAATGAATTGATATATGTGTAATTCTAATTCACATTTTTCCAGTGTGATAGCAAGTGTGATGTAAACTGCTTGGCTGTTCTGTGGAATTTCAACTGAATGCCTCCAAGCTCCAACAGAAAATGGAAACATCTGCTTCCCGAGCTGTTTTTTAAGTGGCTGGGTGACTCAACTTGTACAACCAGCAAAAAAGAGCAAGTAAACTTTCTTTTCATTTGCCACTCAATTGAATAATCAGAACTGATAGGAAACTTCTTTTTTTTCTCTTCTTCTTCTTTTTCTTCTTTGATTAAAGTAAAATCTGGTTGATCTACATTTTCTTTCAAAAGCCTGTACTTTGGAAGACATCCTGAACCAGATGTCCAAGAGTGGTAAGAATGGTAGAGAGAAGGATCAGACCAGTTTGAAATGTTTTCATTTTAGCAGTTGTGAAGTGTTTTAGTTTCAAGTAATGTCTGTTAATTAATATCAGTGAGCTCATGTTTCCAAACAAAATGTCCTTTCTAAAGTAGGCACTAAAAACTCCTCTAACAAAATGCTGAGTGGAACCCTTTTAAAATATGGGAGGTTTTAAGTATAGAGAAAATTGTATCAGCGCCAATTCTTTTGTAAGACATTCAGTTTGAATAACTAGGCATTTTTTGATGAGAATTCTGAAGCATTTCCAGTAGCAGTCTCTTCTGATGAACCGCAAGTGGTGCATAAGTGACCAGAGATCTTCTCTCATGGCTTATCTACTGATTCATCCTCTGCTTTTTACTGTTATCATAACAGTGGGATCATTCCCTACTGAAGCACAATAATTATTTAATTTGTTGTAGTCTGCCTGCTACTAGCAAGCAAGAACGAAACAGAGACCTAGTCATTGGCTTGTGAGATTTACATCAGGACAGATCTTTTGCTTTGACTTTGTACAGAGCCTAGTACAAGTCTTAGAACCTGGAGGAATTGCAGTAGTAGAAATAACTAGTAAATTAAACTGATAAATTGAAGTTTGCATAAATCTCAGCATGTCTGTAGTAATCCCACAGTTTCTGTGCCATGTCCCAAATATTGTAGATCATAGAGGAAAATTGCAATTTAATTGTGGAAGGAAGAAAACAGAAGTGGCTTAATTCCAGCTGTCCTGCTTTCAGCTGTGACAGAGTTAACTTTCTTCTTAGTGGCTAGTACAGTGCTGTGTTTTGCCTCTGATGTGAGGACAGCACACTGATGGGTTTGGTTGTTGCTGGGTGATGTTTATACTAAATCAAGGACTTTTCAGTTTCTTGGGCCCTGCCAGTGAGAGGGCTGGAGGGGCACAAGAAATTGGGAGGGGGCACAGCCAGGACAGGTGACCCGAACTAGCCAAAGAGGTATTCTGTACCATATGGCATCATCCTGGGTGTATAAACTAAGGGAGGAAGTAGGAAGGGGGGGACATTTGGCATTATGGCGTTTGTCTTCTTGAGTAACCGTTACGCGTGATGGAGCCCGGCTTTCCTGGGGATGGCCGAACACCTGCCTGCCCGTGGGAAGTGGTGAATGAATTCATTGCTTTGCTTTGCTTGCATGAGCGGCTTCTGCTTTCCCTATTTGTTCTTACCTCAACCCTCAAGTTTTACATTCCTTTCTGATCCTGAGCAAGCAGCTGCGTGGGGCTTGGTTGACAGCTGGGGTTAAACCACGACACCAGCTAATCATGGTAACTGGATTGAAAACCACTGAATGCAGCAGAAAGGGTCCTCTTCTGTTCACTACCCTTCATTTGAAAAACAAAATGCTAAACTGTTTTCTGCTGAGCAAGAAAATTTCTATGTAGGTAGATGTCCTGTACATCCAATTTAAACATGATGACTAGAAAACAGTACTTACTAGAGTTATTCCTTGCAGTTTGGCCACAAAACCATCGCTATGGCAGAACTGTGAATTTATGGCTTCCTTTATGGCATGGCATTCATCTCATGTTCAGCAACCGAACCCCACCCCACCTCCCCAGAGGAACAGCCAGTGGGTTCAGGAAAATGAACCTCTACAAAAGTAATTTAGCAAGTTGATGTCATTTATTGTTCCTCTGCCAAAAAGTTGGCTAGAGTCTTGCAAGTGCTCTGATGCTGTGGAACATCACCTGGACAGTTCTGGCAAAGTGCCAGGTATTACCAGGGTGGATTTTGATGAAGAAGCTGCCCATGCCATCTGGCGCATGCACCAAGCCATGTGCATGTGCTCTGCTGAGAACCCTGTTGGCAGTGCTGGAGATGGGAAATTGTGTGCCAAGTACAGTGGGCTTCTGACCACCTGAATTTATGCACAATTTGGCACTCATGCTATATCTGAGTCAAGGAAACTGTCAAAATCAATAACTATGAAGCTCAAGTGCTCACATCCACATAGAGTCCATGTGTTTGTGTCAGTGGCTGAGCTGCCCAGACCTCAGTCAAAGCTTGTTCTCTTCAAAATGGCTGTGACCAGCAGAGCCCATGTTTGTGTGTGCTTCTAAAGTCATTTTGTCCTTCAGATCTCTCCTGTCTTGCTGCTACTGGTTTGGAAAAGGGTTGCAGAAACTGTGCTTTCTCCTTCCTCCCTCACCAAGAACAGGGACACTGAGGCAGTGTGGTTAAAGGCTTTTCTTCACATCTACAGTGTGGTTGAAGTGGGCATACTCCTGCACCAAGAACAGTTAGTTCCCAAGATCTTGGAGAGCACACTGAGAAAGCAGCAGGCACAGGATTACAAAACAACAAAATAAAACAAAAAAACCCACCACCGACAACAACAAAAAAACCCACAACCAAAACCCAACAACAAATTAGAATGACCCTCCAACAAGAAAACCAGGTATCCCAGGTCATAGCTTTCATCTATTCCAGGGCTCTTGAGGAGAAAGTTAAAAGTAATTGCTGCGAGCCCCCTCATTGTTCCCCTGTTATGAAGTTGACAGGACAAGTTTCTGCTCCTGTTACATTTTAGAAAGTGTTAAAAGGATTTTCTGAATCAAATGAGTTAACTATAATCTTCCCAGGAACCGTAACATCAGCAGAGGTTGCCAGACAACAGTGTGTTTTGGCCTCCTCCATCACCACATGGTGCTGGGAAGGGGCCTTGGAGGCAGCAGTGCTGGAAACGTGCCTTGCAGGAAATCCCCAGCTCCCAGGTTGGCTTCCCTGTGAGCTCCTGCTGGGATGGGCAGGAAATCACTGACTGGGGACCAGGATCTGCCTGTGACATTTTATTCACAGTGTATTTCTTCCCCTGAAGAAGTGCCACAAGCAGGCCTCCAGGGAGAGGACTGTCATTGTTTGGCCTCTCTCCCATTTCCCTTTTCTTCTCCCCTTCACTGCGGTATTATAGTCTTCAGTCACTTTCATAGAGATGTCTTTAATAATGGATCCCCTGGATCCTTTTCCCAATAAACAAATTATGGGGAAGCAGAGCTCTGCTCAAATGATGGAGCAGCCTTCTGGCATCGAAACCGCTGTTGTTCCTGGACCAAGCAGAAGAGTTCTGTACGTTTCCTGTCAGTCCAAGAGAGAAATTTCTGCTGTAACTAAGGATGGGTGAGAGTGAGCTATGTGCTAATAGCCCTAATCAATTGGGATTATCACTTGGGATTATCCCTTGGTTGGGACTAATCTCTGAGTACAGTATCTCTGAGTACAGTATCCAGATTAGGAGACTGGCTCTTAAGGTAGCATCCCTATTTGTTCTTGAAAAGATGGAAATAAGCTGGGAAAAGCAACAATACATTTACTTTGATATTGGATTGCTTTAATGAGGGACTTGACAGACACAGAAACATTTAATGAGTTTCATGGCACCAAACTGGCAAAATATTACAATGCAGGTGTTTGAATCTGTAAATGTATGTGCCTAATGAGCTCTTGTGTTGGAACACAACAAGATTTTACTTGCAGTTAATACAGAATCTTTGTGTTTTTTCAGTGCTTGGTGGCTGGCAATATGAATGATGCCATAGCCAAGGGTGTGAGGTTATGAATAAATAGATTTCTATACATAACATTTATCACAAAAGATTTACTACATATGGGATTGGATTTGTTCATGCATGACTCTTAAATCAAGCAAAACATTGATCCTTCTAGACTTCCAGCTTCTACTGGAGTTGGTCTTACTGATAAGATCAAATAGTTTTGTATTTACTACATTTAAAGAAGCAGTGTTCTGTTTCCATGATGCGTGTTGGAAAGGGTGGCATATTGTCATGGGAAAGGATTATTGTCATATAGAAGCTTAATTCAGAGCAGAATTTTAGCATAGTGAGACTGGCAAACTGCAGCACAGCGCAGCAGTCTGCACTCATATGTGCATTTAGGAGACCCTAATCCATGAGAGGTCACAAAAATTTGTGGGCACATACATAGATTAAGGCTGCAGTAGTCACTTGGACTAGTCACATGCTGAAGTTGGAAATATGCTCAAGTGTCCTTCTGAATAGATATATAAGTAGTGCACCCGTTTGTAATTTTAAACACTTTTTCTGCAGCTCCACTGACTATAATCTACCTGTGCTATTCTTTTCCTTTAGAATAATGAGCTGTATAAACTCCTGGGGATTTTGGCAGAGCTCAATAGCCCAGAAAAATAGGACGGAAAATTAATGCAAAGTATTTCTTGCTATCCTGACATTCAAGGAGACTGTGACTGGTTGAGCTCCTGGACACTTAAGGACTTTCAGCCAGCTTTTACTGTTACACAAGTAGAGATTGATTACAGTAGAAAGCCAAACTATTTGTTTGTGTTGGGCAGGGTCAAGCAGTGCACTGTTTGCGTCAATCTCTCGTAACTTTTCAACAGAGGAATGTGATCCTGATGCTTTTTGAAAAAGTGCAGCAATGTCATGTGGTTATTAGCCTTTGTTGAAATGTCCCAGGGCTTGAAGTCTCTGTGTTAATAAGGCACGGTGAACCAACAGTTATTGGATAATGAGCTTTCAGTGTCTATGCTTAGAAATAATCAGGTATGGCTAGTGGAGAGTTTCCATCTGGTGCAAAGTGCATGTACAGTCTGCTTGCTGGCAGTGAAATTGGGAAATATATGGCTTACCTGGGGGCACTCTCAGCTGGCAGGAATCACAGTATTCATTTCCTCCTCTTCATGTTATCCATCTTTAGTGACTTTCTTCTATGACAACAGCCTCCATCTGCAGAAGATGCCATTTGATTTTGTTGGCTGTGCACATGATCTAGACACCTGGCACTGGATCGTCATTGATTTCATTGGTAAAGACCAAGGGGCAAAAAGGTAACTGTGCATTAGCTGTCCTGGAAATGCAACTAACTTACTCTTCAGCACTGTTTGAGAGCAACCGTATCCAGCAATTATACCTACTACTTTTTGTTTGCTTCATTTCTGTGTTTTAAACAAAGACCAAGCAAATGCTGCAATCTGTATTCTACGTTTTAGCCGACACATCAAGACTGTGACGTCAGTTTGCCTTGCCATGTTTTCCTCAGGGGATGGTGACTGGGCTGGCAGCCCATGCTGAAGTTATGTTCTGTTTAAGCTTGCTTGCATTCACAGCATCAGCAAGAGAGTACTGAAAATCCTGAAGACTGTGAAAGCATGGATGCTGTCTGGCTTTTGTCACAATATAATTGTTCTTATTCTGTATTCTTTTGAAGAATGCCTTCTCAAAAATAGTCTCAAGACAAAGCTACATTGTAAAAATGACCCAGGACATGCATTCCTTTCCAATGTGCTGTAGAGATGCTGGCCTGGCTTAATAATGCTGCTAGCATCATCCCCTGTCCCCTCCCAATACCTTTGAAATCGCTTTGCTAGCAACCCATAATTGCAATCCTTAGAGTGCAGATCAACAGAGTACTCCATCTTTAAAAGCAGCATAAGAGGGATACTAGCACCAACACAATTTGCAAGGCTGCCCTTGCAAATTAGTACAAAAGTTGGCATGAAGATTCAGGATTTTATCCGGGACATCTTAACTTCTGTATTTTAGTTGGACCTGCTTGTAAATAGTAGCTTATACTGTAGGCACAAACTACTATGCATTAAGTATCTGCAAAATGCTATAACTGCAGCAAAGCCAAGCTTCAGCAGAGGCTGAACCTTGTACATCACTCCTGTGAACTCCCTTAAACACCTGTTTGGGAGCCAGAAGTCACTGGGGCACAGCCAAGGAGCCACACGGCCACCTCCTGACAATGCCTCGGTGTTAGGAAGTGTTGCGCAAAGACGCTCAAGAGGGAGGAAAATATGTGATGGAAGGTATTAACTCTGTTGTACAAGCACCCAGTGAGACACCAAGAACGTGGTGTATGCTGCCAGGGCACATTGCAGAACAGGTGGACTCAGCCTGCGGCAAGGTCCAGAGAAGGGCTGGTGTACGTCAGTGAGCAGAAGAACGGCAAGCTCACCATTTGAGGGGACCCCAGGAGAACTTGGCTCAGCAAGGATACCATGGAATGGACGTGAATTTCAAGGTGGAGCTTTCTCAGTTTACCACAAAGAATTAAGTGGTACCTGTGGGGAGGGGACTCTGTACTGCAGTCCTGCAGTCTTGTGGAAACTCAGGCAAAGCAGATAAGTCAAATGAGTCAAACTGTAGGATTCACTTACACTGGTTCTTCGGTGTCGATGAATGTTGTTCGAAGCAGTTCCTTGAACTCCAGTCTCCACCAGTTATTTGCAAGATGAGCAAGGGAGGCCCAAAAACCAGATAGAGCTAGAAGAGAGATTTCTTAGTGTTATATCCCCAGAGGGAGTGACAGTAGGCAGGGAGGTTCTGAACGTGTAGTGTCTCCCTGGCTTAGTGGCTTGCACAGAAACCTGTCCTCTTCAGAAACTTCACATTTGGTGCCTTAGGGTGTTTTCAACAGTACATTTCTGTACAACTGCCCATCTTTAATGTGTGTGAATGAAATCTGTCTGCTGATACTAACACCTGGATATTGTTTCAACAAATGGAAGAAACCCTGAATCCCATGAAAAGAAGCTGGCCTGTGATGCAATGCATATGGGATTCACACCAAGTATGGTTCATTAAGGCATTCAGTTTGCATAGCCTTTTCCAAGACTGATTAGCTGATGGTATTACTGATTTACATCTCCATACTGGTAAAAGTTTATTGAACTGCACTGGTTTGGTCTGATGTTTGCCCTGTGCATCCAGGCAGTGATTACACCTGCCTACTATCACACTGGTTTTGTTGCCACTTTGTTGCAAAGGGAGTGAACTGGGGTTGATATTACCTGAGTGATCGATCACTGGAGCCAGGAACTACTCCCACTCAAAAGAATTTTTTTGGCTATGAGGGTATTGCATAGTGAAAAATACCAGAAACTCTCATTTTACATTTCCACCTCATTTTTCATTTCAGCCACTGAAATGGTATGACAGCAGACAAGGAGCTTTACTGAACAATTGCAGAGTCCAGAATCATATCACTGGTTTTGGAAACCAGGACTAATAGTTAACTGATGGTTTTAGTCACATCACATGTCAGGACTGGGAAATGCTAATGCAACATACTCCAGAAGTTTTGGCTGCTGATCTTTTCCAATTTGATGAGTACAAACAAGTTTCTGTGCTGTATGGATGTGATGGTATTAAACTTATAACAAGTATTTTGAAATAAAGCACCATGGAATATTCTTCTGGCTATATGTGTGTACTGAGGGCTGTGTTTTTGACACCACTTCAGGTGTTAGCATCTCTGCTTCTGCTGTGATGCTCAGGAATTTAGTGAAGTGTTTGGCGTAAAGTTTGACTTCCGTCTGGCTGGTATACAAAGTGACAGTGCAAACCCACTGAGATCACACATTTTATCCATCGTGTTATAACAACCTCCAGTCAAGGTGCAGGGAATGGGAGTGACATCGGCAGAAAATGTTACTGGACCTTTATAGAAAGGAAGTAAGTTGTGGCAGGGCAGTGAATATACTGACTACCCCAAATGTAAAAGGACATATCCAAATTAAGCCCACTTCTCCTAAAAGTGGTATTTTTTTTGTCACAGCAAGGACATTTGTAATATTATCTTTTGATAGAAATACCAAAATTAGCTAGTTTTATATCAATTAACTTGATTAAAGTACTCTTTCTTTGTCTCCCTCCACTTCCATTTGCTTTTATGAGAAAGTTAGTTTTTTCTCCTAGCCCTTCTACAAGATGTTTCAGGAAAGTACCATTGTAAATTCTGTCCAGAAGAACTCTTTGCACAAATGCAAAGAAAACGGGAAGGTTCTTGTTCCGTTGCCCCTTTTCTTTCTTACCTTCCTTTGTTCTTCCTCATGGTATAAATACAAAGAAAATTAGTGCTGTTAATTCTTTCTGGTTGTGGCAAAGTTGCCTCCAAAATATGTCACCCCAATAGTCATTTAATAATGCAACAAGAATCTTTGAGTACTAGCAGAAAATTATCCACAGAGGAATAAGATTTGACTCATTTTCCCACAAAATCAATGTGACCGTTACATTGACTGGTTTTCAGATTTTTCTCCTTAAAGATTACTCAACCATTGGAGTTTTCCTGAGACTGTGCTGATCCTTTTTGTACTATTCTTTTCTTTTTTCCTTTCTTTTTGCCAAGAGTCAACTGTTCTTTTAAGCTTAGCAAATTCTCAACTTGCCAAGCTAAATATTCCAGACAAGGAGATGCTTGTCCAAAGCAGTTCTGCTGTGGTAATGCACCCTGACCTTTCAGGTAAGGTGCATTTGAGGTTGTGAAACAAGCCCTTAGGATGTGAGATGCTGCTGGAACGCCAAATTCCTTTACTCCCATTTCAGCTTTACTCCCAACTGTGTCCCTGTGATGTGACAGTTACTTATGGGACCTGCCTTAAAGGTTTTATGGTTGTGACTTCAGCTGCAAGACTGTTATCATTCCTGCAGAGAGAGCAGATGTGCTTGAAATCAAGTTTTATACTTAAAAGCCTGTCTATGCTGTTACCAAGAGCACAGCTCTGACCTCTTGTTGCTCATGATATTTCTGTAGCCCCTGTGACACCAGTTAGTCCCTTTTGCTCCTGTGGAAGAGCCTGACTGTGCCAGAACAGGCTCATCTGAGCAGCTCTGCAATGTGGACACGATTGCTGCTCCACCTGCCACCACAGGAATTTCTCTGCTCAGCTGTAAACTTCAAAGCTGTTATTTGACTTGTTTTATCTTATACCAACGTAGACAGAATACCTCAGCAGCTTATCTATGGGCAATCCACGCACTAACAGCTACTGTGTTTTGCTAGTCTGAGCAGCTGAATTGAGCAGCTGCCCACCTCCTCTTTCCTCTTTCCTTTTCCCTTGTGTTTGCAATCCCAGGTAAAGCCTGGAAGCTGCTAAAGGTCTTCAGAGGCTGGAGGAACTGTAGGTTTGTGGTAGGTGGTGGAGATGGCTCTGCTCTTCTTCCTTTTTCAGTCCCCAGGTGGCATCTTTCAACAGATGCTGCTGCAGCAGGGAGAAGAAAACACCCAGAAGTTTAGGGTCTGCTTCTGCCCTGTGAGTCAAGAGATGTTTAAAGGTATGGTGCGTCTTCCTGCTAGTGCAAGGAGAGGGTCTATGTACTGTGTGGGGAATGCATAACATTTAGGTCTTCACCTCCTGTTCTGATCAGGGAGTTGTTTTGCTTTCTGAGCTACTCTGAGAGTTTTGACTCCATACAAGAAACTCAGCCCCAAGACAAGGGTCAGGAAGAGACTCACACATGGTGCTGCTTTCCTTGTGTGGTGGGTTGGGAATCACAGGGTTTTCTTCCTCCTCCCAGGTGCTGGCAACTGCTGCTGCCATCAGCACACTGCTGGCCATGGTGGGCATGCAGGACAGTCAGGCCAAAGTACTGTTCTGGGTGAAAAGACCTTTCAAATTTCCAAACGCAGTTTCACATAAATCAGTTGCTTAACTAATGTTTTCCATGATACTGCCTCCACATCCTGCATATTCTTAGACTGAAAAGTATTCTCAAATATACAGAATTTTTCTGCTGTTGTATGCATGAGGATGTTGTACCTACTTCCTACTCAAAAGAGCCAAGCCATCAATAGATAAGAACCTCTCACCAGTGCTCAGCAGAAAACAAGTGTTGTCTCTCCCCTTTGCCTGTGGGAGCTGGCAGCAGCGCTCCTATCAAGACCTGGACCAAACCAGTAAATTCCGTTGTGCCGTTTGAGTAACAGTGGTCTCTTCTCAGAGGGAAAAAGATGAGAGGAAGAAAGAGTAAATCATAAAGTAAATCATGAGGCAGATGGTTTCTGTTTATCACTCTTAAATTGAACACAAGTATGGGGTTTTTTCTCTGTGTTCCTTAATTTCTGTTTTCAGTTTCTTTAAAATGCTGGTAATCGGTGAGTTTAGAACCTAGAGAACCTTTCATTTGTCGAGACTGTCTTATTCCTGAGATTAAATAAGCACAGATCCCTGCGAGAGGAGCTCACACTAATAACTAAGCCAAATGAACCATGTTTTGCCATGTTTTGATACATAGGCTGGCGCCAGGCACATCCACAGATTGAAGTACTGATTTTGCAAGAGAGTATCCTGCATGGCTGTCTGCTGCAGCATGTCATCAGGGCTGACTCCTTTTATGTGCCTCTGGTCCCAAATCCCAGCAGGCTCTTGAATATTGTTGTGTCATCTTTCTTTTCAGTATTCAGTAACTGTGCTTCATTTCCTTAACGAGACAAACATGCAAAATTAGAGAGGTATTGGCTGTAGAATATCAAACTCATACTGCATATGAGCAACCAACTTCCCATCCCTGTTTGCCTTTGGCTCAGAGACTGTGTTTGTAATGGAGTGCACTTGTATTTTGTACTGTAACATCATATTGTAAACCTTTTACAACCTGAGAATGACAGCCTGGGCTCGTGGGTATTTGCTGTCTCTCAAAAGAGTGAGACATGCTATAGCTCTCCGTGTTTTGCAGTGACAGACTTGGCTCTGGGTGTGGAGTAATAACAAACTTGCAAGGAACTATTGCTTCAATCCAATGAGTAGGTTCAATCAGCAATGTAGTATGCCTACACTTTGTGAACAGACAGGAACACAGGACTACAACAGGAGTGTGAAATTTTCTTTAATATGTTTGCATAGAAAATTGTGATTTAAAAGAATTACTCTCTTGCACAGTTTTTGTTCATTTGCACCTGTGTAATTGACTTAAAAACACCTTTATTCTGCTAAAAAGTTATTTACATGCTTGACTGTATCTTTGCTATCCATACTTCTTGTGTGTAAGAAGCCTGACAATTAATGCCAAGATTAATTCCACGTTTGCAGAAGTGGGCCCACAGATGGCTGTTAATTTCCCTTGGCATCCTTATAAGCCAATATGTTTCTGTTATTTTATTTACCAAATAAACACTATACATTTACTTAATTATATTTGACGTCATAATTTCAGGTTTTGCTTTGGCCTACAAGGGCTCAGGGCCCTCGAGGTAGCTTTCCTCATTATTAAACAACAGATATATAGCTGTAGTTAGTGAATTATGCCTGAAGACATGCATAACAAACAAATGTACAGCAGTTTCTATAATAAAGTAAAAAACACACCTTTACAGTGAAAAATGTGGTTTTCCAAACGGAAAGTATTAAGGGCACTTCAAAACTGACACCTATATTTGCTATTTTGTCCTCTCTTTGAATTAATTAATAATATCTACATTCTAAAGAGGAAAAACATGAGAAACAGCATTTACAATTAAGTGGGACAGAGATTGTTGCTGCTTTTAATATTTCTTTAACTTCAGTAAATGTTGAAATTATTTTAAGGGCAGAAGTGACTTCCAGCAGGGCCTGGTCACACCGGTGGCCATATGCTCATGAACCAAGCCCTGAGAGTTCTCGAGCTTCTTGGCACATGAATGTGTTGGTCTCTCACCTCCCTGTCTCCAGGCACATTTTGAAAAAAAATTCCAAAAGTCATCCATTATCCACAACCCTTCTCTCAACACAGGGCCTCATAGCTGCCCAAAGCAAACAGTTGTCCCCAATACTTTTTTTGTATGTGGTTTTCTTTTGATTACACCTTACGTGATTGATTGCCTTTGGCAGCAACTGTGTAACTGAAAATTTAGAAGTCTGAAATATGTGAAGCACAAGGTTCTTTAGCCAGAGTTCCTCACTCCAGAATTTGTTCCTGCACTTCATATTACATATTTCAAAAGGTAGTGCTGGCTGAAGGAAGCAGATAATGATCCAATGGCTGTTAACAGAATTGGAAGATACATTGTATGAAGTCAGTTCTGTATTTGCACAATAGATTTAATTACATGGTAAAATCAATTTATCAAGTTTTCATATTTACGGTTTGACTATTCACCATCAGCTTTCTGTATGCATTTTTGAAGGGGTCTTTTTTGGTCTGGTCCAAGCACTGCTGAACTGCTCTAATTTGTTGGATATGTCACTGTAGTTGCAATGCTTTGCTACTTTTTTTTTTCTTTTGCATTTTTATGCTCTGAAAATAACATCTTTTTCTTTATCTTTTTTAAAGATAAAGACATTCCCTGCTGATACATCTAATCCTTTTTTCGATCCTTTTACAACAGTACCACAGTTTTCTGTAAGTAGAACGTGCAACTAAAAACTGTGTATTTAACACAATTCCAACTGATTTTTTAAGTGTCAGAAATTTATGTGCTAAGCAGTCCTCAAAAAAAAAAAAAAATAGATTCCAGGTAGAAATTAGAGTGTAAATCAGTTAAATATTCCCATTATACAAATAATCAACTTGTCTGCATTCAGACATTGCTGCTTACTAGACAGAGGATTAAGAGTTAAAGGTCAAGTCTCACTACTAATGTGAGACTGTAGAGGACACCTGTGAAGCTCCACAGAATCTTTCCAAAGAGCAATAAGGGAATGGGAAGACTTAGTCCTCTGTCTAGCAATTGCATGGCCTTCTGCCTGAAACTGCTTGCTGTGCCATCATCGCAAAAAGGGGGGCTTGATTTTCATTGCATTTACATCTGAATTTTAAGGAATTATAGTTAGTGTATTGATGACTACAATGGTATCTTTGTACAAACTTCCATGTTTACCTAATAACTTGAATCAAGTAGGGTTGGTAAACTGCATACAGGAAACAATTATTTGCCAATTTAAAAAATAAGTGCGATCTAAGTCCTACTTTAAGGGTAGAGGCATTATCTAATAAGTATGACAAAATTATCTACTGTATAAGAAACACTCCCTGATTATAATTATAAACCACCGTAACTGACTTCCAGTTTTTAAATTATATTCACAAAATGAAGCATTACAGACTTTAACCTTAACTTCTACCAGTAGCAGCAATCTATATCTGACATATAATCAGAGAACAGTAAACTTCAATCATTGTTGGCCCATGTGCAGTAACTGCATTTGATGATTTAAAAAAAAGCTTTTCTTTCACAATAAACTTGATCATTGGATTTGATCTAAATGTTGTTTTTCTCCAAATAGGTATTTTAAAGGCATAGTTAGGCTCCCCAAGCTGTGTCAGTGCCACTGTCGAGCTCTAATTAAAGGTATCTGAAAATACACAGGACTATGCCACAGCAGCTTTTCACTAGGTCAGCCAAGTCCGGATAGTACAATTGTGGTAAAAGCTAAACCAGAGTTACAGTGTTTGTGTCTTTCATGCTTATATAAGCAGAAAGATATGCCCAGAATCGCTTTCCCACTAATTAATAATGATTGTCAGGAAAATATTTACCTGCCTATGACAGTTATGATGAAAGCAAAATTTAGGAGGGCTATATAAAATATATTTTTATCGTTGGGGGTGTGTGTGTGTGTAGAACTTTAAAATATAAACAGAAGGTATCCTGATACACTCATCCACAGAAATTTCCATCTTGTAGAAAATGGCTGTTTCATAGCAAATTCAAATGTTGAGATTTTGTTATGCTCTGTCAGGAAAGAAGCAGAAAAGTGAAATTCAAACTAATCTTTCTGAAATTCCCTCTTTTCCCCATACAGTCCTATTTCCCTGGGCAGGGTGGAGGGCAGAAAATCCAGATCACAAATATTTAAACCACCATTATAATAAAAATCTAACAGTGTGTGATCCATCATATGATTCCATACATTCCTGCTAATGAGTTATGCACGAATATCTGTGGTAAACGAGCAGCTACCTAGAGGACTGCATAAAGATGGGAAAACAATGAGGAAGGTTAATTGGACTTCAGTCCTGTGTTTCATGGTCCTCTGCCCCAGCCCAAAGAGATGTGCTGCTCCCCAGTAGCGTTTCAGTTTATTTTGATGCATGGGCTTTGCCAAGGGCTTGAAGATTGCTACACCACAGGCCGGAAAGATCTAGATCAGTGTTAGAACTTGCAGGCAGATCTAACTTTGAATGTTCTCCAGTCACACACAGTCCCAAATGGAAACTTTTATTAATCTGTTCCCTTGTTCTGTTTTGTTCTTTTTTTTCTCTTTTCTTTGCTTCTCCTTTACTTTTTTTGTTTGGTTGGTTGGTTTTTTTGCTTGGAACAGAATATTGAAATGTTACTGAGGGAAAAAAGGTTTATGAACGGTGACATTTGGAATACTTTAACTTTTGTGTAAAGCTTTTAATGTGGTGGTTTATATGCAGTTGTGTTGATTTTATTGGAGGAAAAATTAGACAGCTTGGTTGCCTGGAAAGTTTAAAAATAAGCCTTCATGCCAGGAACCCCTCTGAATTTCAGAGATTTCTGTAGAGAGATGGCAGGCTTGATGACCATATTCACAGGCTGGTATGAGCCATCTAATTATACCAGTTAAATATTTGGCTCAGATATATTATGCAAGCAGATATATTTTAAAAGATATTTTGGATATATACCATAAAAACGTTATCTAGAGTAAATACACTTTAGGACTCAGGGCAAATCTTCAGGAAATATAATTTGTCATTGCTCTGCTAATTTCAGGCTGGGAGAATTTACATCAGCTTCACAGAGTGATGCCTCCTTCTCATGCCATAAAGCAAGATCTGGCAGTCCTCAGAGCACAGGAACACCAAATCTGATACCCCTGCAGCTTATATGGTTGAATTTTAAAAGTTAAATGACAGAAAAGTTTGAACAGGTTCTATTGGCCAGTATTAACGCACGTAACTGGCCAGGGTTGGAGTGAGAGTTTCTTTAGCTGGTTTTACATTCTCCATTTTACTGTTTTTGTGGAATTAATGGAATTCCTTTTGCTTCAGAAGTTGTTTTGGAGCATATCAGATGTGTTTAGCTGAAATACAAGCAGAGACATATTAAAAAATGACAATAAGCAAGCAAACCTAACACAGCATATTTCCCTGAGCTCAAATAATTGTCCCATTGATCAAACTGATTTGTTTGTGTTTAGCATTGATCCTGTGTGGCTTGCAGAATTTGAGAAATAATTAAGACAAAGAAAACGAAAAAGTTGTTATTCAAATAACTGCTCCCTTATGGTGGTGACTTTTTTTCCTCCCTGCCTTCAAGTCTGAACCAAGTTCAAAAGAAAAAGTCGTCAAGAAAGGAATGCAGCTGATATCAGTAGGAGCATGTCCTAATGGTGCTGATGCACTGACAAACTGCAGCTGCTCTGTTCTTCCCGGGTCACAGTCATACATGCACCACAGCCACTAGCCATTGTGATTTGGCATGAGAAATAGTCCATGCCAAAATGCAAGGCAGGGCTGTTTTATTTTTAGGGATCCTCCCCTTCAGTTGCATAGGCTGGCCCAGCCTTTGCTGTAATACTGCAGCGCTGATATGCCTCACCTGAAAGACAGGAGATGGTTGCTTGCTGTTTGTCTTAAACTAGCACTTCCACTATTGCTTTAAAGTTGCCTGTCACTAGATACTGCAATAATACTCCTCCTGAGGCATGCTCCAGTTAGCAGATGTGGGAAAGAGGTGGGCACTTTGAAACCCAGACTCCTACAAGCCCAGACTCCTGGCTGTTAAAAAACATACAGTAGTGAGAGGACCCACCAGGGAATTGTATAGGATTTCTGAAAAACAGTCCAGAAATCTCATATGGTCATCATCCTGCATTATTTTTAGGGAAAATGCAGTGAAGATAAGCAGCCTTCTCCAAACAGATTATGTCTTTTACCTGAATGCTGCCAGCCCCGTACGTGGAGTTTCATCTCATATAGTGCATGTTGCCATCAGGGTCGTCCCTCAGGCATAGCTCTGAAAAAGCCATCAAAAGAGATGGCTGTTCAGCGTCTACAGGGGTTGCACTGAGCAGCTATAGCTACAGCCACCTGTTTGTTCTTCTTATTCGTTGTTGTTACTGAGTGTTTGGCAATAAATTGGATGCTGAAAGGTAGCAAGAGCAGAAAGGTAGCAGACATTTATCTATGCTTTTTTTCTTTCTGTGTCTATACATTTTTTTGTAGGCAGAATTTGCAGACAGCAAAGTACAATGCTGTGCGGTGCCGTCATCTCCTAAGATAACACTGGTAACCCCGTCACCTGTACTGAGATCTTTGGCAGAGACTATACCAACTCCAACGGTCCAGACAATATATACGTCGCATAAACCGATTTCACTGGCAGACAGGTATTGTGCAGTTCTTTCACAGAAATACTATGCTTTCTGCATTAAAGGTATCAGCTTGATTTCTCTTTTTCTGTTATAATTACCATAAAATGCCATTTTCCCTCATACCAAAAGATTTCCAGTTGCTGTTTGACACCTACTTCAGAATACGTGGGTTATATAAAGAGATCTGGAAGTCATATCTGCTCCAAGAAAAAAACCCTACCTTAATTAACTGCTGCAGCCAGCAGCATACCACTTCTGTGGCCAGTGGCCTGGAGAGAGAGGGCTGTGCAGATTTTCCTCAGGCAAGTTATTTTGTCTGAACCACAAAGGTTTTCTTTTAATAATTGCTGTTGCAATTTGTTTTTTTGAAATTAAATGTCTGTAGGGGAAAGCTGAGGTGGAGAAATGCCTGCTTTTCTAAATTAAAAACAGTCACTGGATTTCTTTCTTTTTCCTCGTCATTTTTTTTTTTTTTTAGTAATGTCAAGGTACTGTGGTCTTTTTTGTAGTTTCTCAGACAAACAAGCCACCTCATCTTTCCACAGGCAGCCTGCTTTCAGTTTTCTGTTCTTCCATCCTACCATTTTTGCATGCTGGCTTCTTATTCTAGAATTTAATCAAAGCTGAATTTCCCAAGGTGATCATTTACTGAATACAAATGTAGGAGTGGATATACTCAATACTTCTGGAGCACAAAGAATCCCAGCCTTGTGCTGAAGAGAAAAGATTTTTTTGGCATCATAATAAATGAGCCTTTTTTGCTTTTGGATTCACAGACAATTCCCATTTTCATTTGTTAATTATTTTTTGCAGATGTTGGTTTAATTGCACCTGCACACTTGTTCAACGTTGCTAACTCATCTTAAAATTTATCATTCCAGTGGAAGTGTACTTCTGAAGCTGTAGTGCTGAACTCAGCTTCTGCAGGTTGTCGTGAGCACAAATGGGTGATTCCACCCTTGATTGTCCATGAATGGGCTGCAAGGTTTCTGCAGTGCAGTTCAAATCTCCAATCTCTTTTACAAGCATTAGATACCTAACTCTTGTAACAACAGAGCAAACAGAATTTTTTCCCCCACACTATTTACTAAGAAATGGGATCACTAACCCAGGGTATTCCCAGTGTTGCAGAGCCTGGGGACTCTACAGAGTGTGTCAGTGTGTGAGAGCAAGGACTTCGGCTCTGCTTCCCACACCTCGATGTGTGCGGGACTGTAGTAAATTCAGCGTATACAGACGTCCCCCAGTATCCAACCGTGCTGAGGAACAGAAGGCTGTAACACCAGTCTTTTGGGATGGCATTTACTGTAGCTGTTTCATTTTTATAGACCTAATCCAGCTTCCTTTGAAATCAGTTGCCTTTAATGGGGGTGAGATTAAACCCCGAACTGTTTTATCCATGTGCCTCTTTTTATGTCCTTTTTCTTGCCTCTGTTTGCTCTTCAGAAATATCAAGCGGTACTTGTTTTTCAATCAGCCATCAGTTATCAGCCTTTTCACTGAATTGAGTCTGACCTTTTTCCCCCTCCTTTGGTATTTTGAAAATGTTAATTATTTTAAATTGAAATCTGAGACTTATTGTTGTTCCCATAATTGGCTGTTTGTGCATTAATTACACAGTGCTGAGACTCTGAGGCGTGAACTTGAGAGAGAGAAAATGATGAAAAGACTCTTGATGACAGAATTATGAAATTCACACTTCCGTCAGATGGAAAATGGATTGGGGCCTTTCATGTGCCTTCTGTCTGTTTACATTCCTCTGCTTCTGTGTACTCAACATAATGCATCGGGAAAATGTGTGATATTCCTGGCTCGCCTGGATTCACCGTGGTTGGTTAAAATTGAGTCTCGGCTAGACTTTAACTTGAAGGAGTTCCCTCATTCATTTGCTGCTGGGAAATAAACCTTCAATCCTTTATCTCTCCTGAGATTTTATACTATTAACACAATTAATTTCTGGTTTGGTTTTGGTAAATCTAGGGCAAAAAGGATCAGCAAGGAGCATACTGATTTCTATTGGGAAACACTGTTCTGTACATATGTTAATAAGTGCACAGAAATTAATGTTATGCAGAATATTTTGATAGTAACATAGAAAATACGTCATTTTGTACAACTGAAAATTGCAATGAGCTACTGCTATTTGTTAAAGAACCATTTTTAAAGCAGAAGAATGATTATTACATCCTAACCCCAGGACTGTTAGTCTCCACAGAAGAATAAATGGCTGTCTTATTAAATTCCTAACCTTAACCTTCACTCAGAGATATAAATAGCTGCAAGGGGGAGAGACACCCCACCATACAGGTATACACACACAACACTCCCTATAGTTTGTCATCTTGACATAAACCTTTGACTAAATCTTACCGTATTTCCATTAATAAAAAAAAAAAATAAATCAGTTGTTTAAAGTAATTTGCTACTGACTTTCTAGCTTGATACTGACTTTTTTTAACTGAGAAGTTTTACCTTCTCCAGGTTGCCTAGGCATTAGGGTGCGCCCACACTCAGAGAGCTTCTGTGCCCGCGCTGAGGGTTGCAGAGCCTCAGCAGTGTGGACGTAGCTCCCGCAGGGAGGATTTTTTCCTTCCTGGGTAGATAAACCACCTTCCTGTCTGACATGAATTGATTGATCAAAAGGATAATAACAATGATAGTTTATGGCATGGCTGTGTCTACACCCATTTTTTCACTTTACTAATCAGCACGTGTGTACTGGCAAACCTGTGGAGGGTACGCCTGGTTGTACGTCCCGTTCACCTCCAGCACACAAGCAGCCTCTGCGTTCAGTGGAGCTATCTCAGGCGTCAGGTGGGGTGGGTGGTCCAGCACTAGCAGAACTGCAGCCCTAGGGAGGGTGTTTATGGTGTACAGGTAACACTACCAACTATTTCCTAGGAACAAAAAGAAGAAAGAAATTCTCCATTTCCCCCTGTTCAGTAGTGCAGGGTCATCTAGAAAGCTACTAACAACTGTCAGCTGCAAGGTACTCTTCCAACAGGAAAGCTTTTGTGTGTTTTGTATGGCTGAAGATGTATATTTTTCTGTTACTCTGTACACTATGTTCTCTTGTTTGTATTAAGATAAAAGATTGCCCTTAATTTGACACTGATTATGATGGATTTAGCTTAAGCAGTTTGTTTGTGTGAAGGCTGGGAAGTGACTGCTGTGAGACTGGGTTTCCTTCAGAGATAGCTTGTGCTTTTTTTCTGAAATGAGAGTTCGAAGCATGAAATGAAATGAAATGAAATGAAATGAAATGAAATGAAATGAGCATTGTAGGACTGTGGATTGCAGTGTGGAGGTATAAAATGACTTGTCTATTTTATATTTCCTGGGACAAGAAATTAGTGTTAGGCTCCCCAGTTAACAAACCCAAAACTTTCTGGTTGCCGTAAAACAGGGCAAAATAAATAGCACAAGTGTTAGGTAGAAACTCACAGTAAATGTAATGGAGTAGCTCTGCGTGAGTGATGGGCACAAGAAGCCATAGGAATAGACCTGGACTGCAGATTTCGGAGTGCTCACGTGACTCTGCTGGATAATTAGATACGACTTGTATGCTGTCCACCTTCTAGTTACGGTGCCGGGACACTTCTGTCCTAATGTTTTAATGTACTGCTCCATCAACCCAAGGTTATTAAAAATGGATTAGGAACATTAAATCTCTGTGAAGAAATCAAAAAGGTGGGGAAAATGCAACAGACACAAAAGGCTGCACCTTCCATGTCCTGTTACTCTTTTCTCACCACTTCCCAGAAGGTACTGGGGGAGAGAGAAGCTGCAGCACATTTTGTCTGCTCCCAAGTAAAAGTGAGCGTTGTGAAGAAGAAATAGAAGAAAATTGTAGTTACAGGTGCTGTTTCGGGAGAGGAAAGCAAAGTAAGGTTGAGAATGGCACAGCACTGATTCTTGCTGAATCTGATCTTCTGCCTGCTCTTAAGCAGCCCTCATTTGTGTGTGAACTGGCAGCAGTTTCACAAAGTCATTGTCAAGCAAAACCAGAAAAAACAGATCTGAACACACACTTCGGTCGTTCTGATTGCCATGGAGCGGACTTTGAAAACCTGGCAATATGCCTTCAGGTTTGGGGCAAACAGATCTGTTTACCTGCATTAGGGCGGTTTGGTCACATAAGCAAAAGCCTTTAACAAAACTGAATGCCTGACTCAGACCAGCCCATCAGATGTTCTGGCTTGTAAACAAGCTGTTAGTTTGTTCTTGTAAATGCAACAATTCGCTCCCGTTGTGTAAAAATTCTTCAGCTGAAACAGAACTGGAAAACAAGAAACATGAACCAAGGTTACTTTACAGTGGCCAAGTCTTTATAGCTGAGGCATGCTCTGGCACAGCTGAGAAAGAGCAGAGACTTCTCCCTCCTGGCTTCCCCCCAGGACAGGAAGGAAAGGCTCACGTGGCCGCTTAGTTCCTGTGGAATGTTTTCCACAGAACAACCCCAGGTACGTTGCCTTGTCTTGTTTTAGTGTCTTATCCACTGGCTGCCATCGTTTCCTATTCTGCAGTCTAATGGAGCTTTATTAAAACTGTTTTACTGGTATCAAACTAAGCTTTTACCTGTGGAATGTCATCACCTTGTTCTTTCTTTACTATGTACTTTCTTCAGCCACTCTTCAGTGTCTCAGTTTTCAAATCCTCTGAATAAACACTCCTGCCTCGCCTCTGGTTGGGAATTACAGTGTTAGGACACCTGTTACCCAAAACTACAGTAAACAAGACAATGTCAACGTGAACAGATGCTGAGGGGCAGATAGTCTAGATTTGCCCCTGGACTTGAACTTTACAGGTGTTAAAGGATACTCTGCCTGAGGGTATGTCTATGTAATAGTGCAGAAGTATCTGAGCTAGCTTTAATGAGCTTGCATACGTAGTTGTGGCAGCATGAAGCCCAGCACAGGCTATCATTATCATGTACATTGACACGTGTAAAGATAACACATTTGAAGAGCAGCCTTCTGAAGCATAGTGTGCAGAGCTGGTGACAGGTAAGAGTGGCTGAAAGTTCATCTCTTCAGCCCTCCTGGAAAGGGGTTCATGTCACCTGATGTTAATATGCCCAACTCTCACCTGACGAGAGATCAAAGGAACTGTCTTCCAGAGGTGCCTCTGACTTAAATGTCTACCTTTATATTGCTTAAACTTCAGTGAGATGAATCCTGCTCACCGTCCCTCTGGTTAGGTCTACGTTGCAAACCCTGGCCAATGTGGCTACATCATCCAGAGTGCTTTGAGGTATGATTTGTGATCAGTGTAGCTCTGCCAGAAAAAGCCTTGAACATTAGGTGTAAATATACTACCAGAAACACCCTGTTGTCAGAACAGCTTTTATCCCTTATGGGGAGAACAGAGACGTGGAGTAACTCACAGTGGCATAAGCACGGAGGCTTCATTATAGTTGCACTGAGTCTAGGAGTAGCTGGTTGATGAAACCTCCCGCTATAGCCACGCTGGCAAAGGGGTGGCCTTGGCTTTTAGCAGTGCCCTGAGTGATGCTCTGACCCGGTCAGCAGATCCTAGCTTTCCAGCGTGAAGTCTCTAAGTGGCAGAATGCAATGTTGTCATGTTTGGGTGATTCCAGCAAAATTTATTGGCCATTTAAATAGCTATGCAAGGAGTTAAATATTTTCTCATATTGCAGTCTCTTACGGAAGCCAACCAATTGTGCTTTGTTTTTGTGTGGTTCAGCAGTTTTCACTATCTTGTTTTAAAAGGAATAACCAGGTTTTCTTTAGAAATGTCTTTTGAGATCCCACATCTCTATCAGATCCCACAGTGTGTGCAGATTTTTCACATTTTGAACATACTTAGACCCTGAAAGTGCAATGTTTGAAAATTAACTACTCCAAGGTTTCAGTTTGTGGCTTCACAACTCTCTTGCAACAGAATGCCTACGTGCCCATTTAAAACAGAGCCGGCACTGCAGTGAAATGTTTCATTGGAGGCAGCATCGTGTTTTGTTTGAACTGTTTACAAATATTCTTGTTTTTTCTTTTTTTCTTTTTTTCTTTTTTCCTGAATACATTTCTGGTTCATTGGCTACAAAAATCTACTCGTAATTATGCAATGGGATATTGTTTCTTTCTTTTTTCTTTTTTCTTTTTTTTTAATGTCCTGATGTTCAAGGAGTTTGCAATAAATATACTGAAGCTGATCTGTAATTGCATGTAAGATCAGCCTCACAACTGTGTTTTGTAAAGTTAAGTGCCGTAAAAGAACCTGTGGATGACATGGAGAAGGAGGGAAGGGAGAAAGTAAGTGGAGGAGAAGGCTTCTTCGGCAGCTGCAGCTTTGACTGGTGGGTAGCAGCTTTAAAGTAAGATTGCTCACACCATTTCGTTTCATCTGAGTAGCAGCGTGTATCACCAAACAATGTATGATGGCATTTTGTTGAAAACATGCCTAGAGAGAAACTTTTACGGCTCAGCTGTTTACCTGTTCCTGTATTCATGCCTGCAATAAATGAGATGAAAAATAAATCATGGAGTCTGAGCAATTTGTAGTCAAATCAGTCACTTAGGAGGCATGGGGCAGTATGTCAACTAAAGGAAACATTTGGTTGCTAATAGAATAGATCCACCTTCACTAAAAAAACACAACCTAAAGATAAAATCGAGAATTTCTTCAAAAAGCCCAGAGGGTAACTTAAAGTTACAGACCAGTGTTGTAGGATGCCAATCATCTGTTGGGTCATTAGTTGGGGCATGCTTTGCTGAATACCAGAGCTGGAAAAACACTGGCAGGATCAAAGTAGAGAACCATGAAACATGGTATGTTGCTGGTCTTTCAGATGGGACGCAAAAGGTAGCAAAAAGCATTACTGAAGTGGAAAGGGTGGGTATAAATCTTTTTCACACAGGGCCGAGAGACCCCAAGTTATGAAACTGCTCGGTGAAGGAAAATTAAAACAAACAAACAAAACAAGTCCCCCACAACAAACAAGGCCTGTTCATTGTAAATATTTGTTTTAACACAACTAAAACATTTCACTCAGATTTTTGCCTTGATTTTGCCATTCTTTAAATGTCTATATGAAAAGTTGCTTCAGAATGAAATGTTTCCTTTTTCTTTTGTTCAAAGATCTCTAAATTAGGACATTTTGACATTAACTTTCCTAGTGCACTGATGAAATGTAATCCCAGTAATGTTCACCCCATTTTCTGAGGTTGCCAAAACTCTATATTTGGAAGGAATATGATCCCATCCCAAATTCTCCAGCTGGGTGTTCTTCTATTTTTAATCTCTATGCGGGGAAAGCAGTGGAGCAGCAGAGCAGCGTTCTTCCATCAGTACTCAATTTATACCAAGAAAACTGATTATCCAGCCAGCAAACCTAGTTAATTAATTCCCATTAATACATGTCTTTGCTAAAGAAATAGTGTTCTGGGGTGCAGGGGAATGAGAAGCCGTGCACTAAAGTGTCAGCAAATACTCCCATGTAACTTGGCTGCAACTGAGAAGCATGAGGACTTCAAAGACGTAAATCTGAACAATTTTTTTCGTTTATTATCAGGTGACTGATCTATGGGACTGGGCACAAGGTACTTGAGATAAATTCTGTTTCTCAGGGGACATGCTTTCTAGAGCAGAAAACAGACTTTGCTTGCAGGCACTATTAACTCGGGGCAGGAGGGGAAGGTGAGGCAACAGTTACCAGCTGGCTGCGTTGCACAAATCCTGCTGCAACAGTGGGGCAGGAAGGCGCCCATATGGATGTAGGTGCAGATGGGTGGAACAGCCCCAACCCTTGCAAAAGGCAACAACCATGCTTTCGCCAAGCACAGTGGAGCTTTTGGGGCTGGCCAGCACTGGGATCCCCACATCCAAGTACAACTTGCCCTAAAGGGCAGCCCTACAGCAAACCCAGTGTCAGGGCTGGCTGTCACCAGACCAGCTGGAGGAAACACCAGGGAATGAGGATAATAAAAGATCAGCCATTGCCCTTCCCCAGGAAAGGTTCATTGGAGCATCCCCAGCTGCTGGTGTCCCATGAGGAGAGAGGACTTGCCCTTTTTGTGAGACACAGAGCGTGGGATCAGCTTAGCCACAGCATCAGGCGTTTGACAACCCTGACCATTGCAGCTATGTCTTATGTGCTGCCAGTAGCACATATGGTATGTGAGGTGCCTTCTCACCAGATTTTAGGGTCTGCAAAGGTCAGGGAGGAAAACAACAGGGAGAAAGAGAGCAGCAAGCAACCTTCACCATCACCTGCTGGGTGGCCTGATGGCAAAGCACTGCCTAAAACAGTGTTTGCCGCTTGATTTTAAAATTACATATATAAAATTGCGAGATTACATAGGTAATATGCAATCAATACTAATTATGTATTTTTTAATGGGCTTTCTACAGTGTGTGTGGTATACAATGCCAGTGACTGCACAGCTCTGCCATCAGAGTATCTGGCACAGCAGTGAGGTGTAAAAGCCACGTGGATCTTTACTGTTTCATGCGCTGATTATCCAGCTCTTCAAGCAGAGAGCCACTTACCCTCCTTCATCGTTCTTCCTTTGCCTCTCATTAGCATACTCTTCTGGAAATCCAAGGAAAACACAGCACAAATTCCTTTCTTTAAAGATGTTTGATCAGTTATGCTTAGCATCACAGGGCCTCAATGATGTGAAGAACAGGAGTATCTTCTTTTTATAAAATCATTGCCTTGCTGCTTTTGAAAATGACAACAAAAAACCCATGATTTCTGAGCTAACTGCATCCCACTCTGCTCTGGCTGCTGGCCCCCTCCAGCAGTGCCAGGCTTGGCAAGGGCACGGGGTGGCTTGGTGGAAGAGAACAAGGGTTGTTGGGGGTTTTTTTGGGGGGTGGGCTGCCAACACCACCCCAGCACTTCCTTCCCTCCTGAGGCACACTTCTTACTGTGGCTGACACAACCTCTGCATCGTCCAAGATGGGATGTGCACTGCCCTGCTGGGAGCTGGGAAGATGCTTGCAGCTCCAGGGTCACCTGGGGAGGGTTTGGGGCTGAGGGTTGTGGTGCTTATGGATGCAAGAGGTACATGTAAGAGCTGGAGCTCTGGAGATTTTGGAGGCTGCCTTGCTCCCAGGTTGCATGGGCCTGAAAGGATGTGGAGGCTCTGGGGAGAAAGGTCAGCATGAGCTGCCCTCTACCTGGCTGTACAAAATTGGGGATTTAATGGCAGGGTCATCACTGTGAGACTGGTCACTCCTCCCTCCTGCAAAAGGGTTTCAGACTTGTGCCCTTCAAACCAACTAAACCCCACAGATACGGTCTTTGCTCAAGGAACAGAGCGAGGTCTGTGGCGGCGCTGCAGTCAGTGCTTTGGCTGCACACGTGCCTGCTCTGAATGAGACTGGCAGTGCCCTCATCACACTGGCTCACAGCTCTTTTGTGGCAATGCAAGGATGACAACTCCTGAGAAGCACCTCCGCCAAGGATGCTGGTGTGTGAAAACAGGGAGGAGGAGCCCTGGAGCTGACAGCTTCACAGCCAAAGAGGGGTCCTTCTTTTTCATTTCCAGCCTGACAAGCCAAGGCTCAGTGTGGGCCTTGGCCACCTCAACAACTTGCCCTGGTTATCGCAAGCCACCAGGAGCACAACGTATCTCCTCTAGCCACCTGCTCCTCAGCCCCTTCATGTCTCTCCATGCCATTTTGCTAATCCTTTTCCCTCCTCAGCACTCAACTGCTGACTGGTGCACACACACCTGCTTCCTTCACCCCCATGAACATCCCTCCTCTCCCACACAAACACCTCTGGCTTTGTTCGCTTTCCAGATGAAAATCTTTTGGGTTTCTGAAGCCCCTTGCTAGCCCCTGCTTTCCCTGGACCTCAGTAGCTGCTCCTCCATCCACACTTGTCTTCTACCCTTCTGCTGTGTCTCACTCATCTCTCCATTTCCCCTTCGTCTGTCCCACCCCTGGCTAGCTCTATCCGCATCATGGTTGCCTTGGCTCACTACCTGCTCATCACTGTCAGGCTTCCATCCTTCCCTGGGACCGGCATCTGCCAAGCATTACAGCACAACAGGTTTCCTTGTCAGCCAGAAACATGAGATGACCTCTCATTAGGGACCAGCTGCCTGCCAAGGGTTCACTACCAGCCACAGCAGCTCTCCTTGAGTCCAGCCGAAACACCTGTGGGTGCAGTGCTCAGCCCTGGTGATGCTCCTGCCTGTTCCATGGCACCAGAGGCAGGAAGGGCATGGAGGAGTAGATTTAAAGAGGGGATGCTGGCGTGAGTGATTTTGCTCTCATGTTTTGGAGGATTAAGCTCCATTTTAACAGTAAGGCCTCAGTGAACAGAGGGACCCCAAAGAAATATGACCAAAGATACCTTTGCTTGCCTTCTTTCTTTCTTCAGACAGTGTGTTCCAGCAGCCTCCCTCTCCACCCCAGACTCCTGCCAGGTAGCCATGGCCATCCCTTTACATCTGCCTACAGCTGGATGAGGTCTGTGGCTGTGCTGTTTCACACTGCTGCACCAAACTTTGGAGCACTGGAAAGAAATGGGGGGCGGGCTGAGAGAAGGAGAGGTCTCACCTCTTCATAAAGCCAAACTACCAACTCATTAATCCCCTTCAGGTGATCTCAAGTGCTCTTTTCCCAAAGCAACACAGCTGAAATTAATCTTGCTACATATTATGTGGTAATAAATCATGAGGGCAGCCCAAGCTGGGTGCTTTTCTTCTTTTATTCTTCTTTTTTTTTCTTTCTTTTCTCCCTCCTTTTTTTTGTTTCATTTTTTAAGTGCACAACTTCTCACCTGCTAAACCCAAACTACTGCTCTGGCAATGAAATCAGTAACAAAATTCAGGGTTTGTCCACCTGGTCTCACATGAGAGACATATCCTTCAGTCTCAGTGAAACAGTATTAATTGCTTTTTTTTCCTTTGCGTCTGTGTGCTCAGAAAAACAAAACAAAACAAAAACAGGCCTGTAGAATGGAAAAAAACTCTTCTTACAGTCAGAAGGACATTTCCAGACAATGTACATTCTTGTTCCTGTTGTGGTCTTGGTTCCTCTCTGGAAAAGCTGCACAGTGACTTGAACCCCTGCACTGCTGGTCCTGTGTCCTATTCACAGTGGCTTGAAACATCTTCCCACACAAGAGCTGTCCCCACAGCTGCTGCTCCTTGGCCTGCCCAGCTCAGCAGACCCAGACGCTCGCAGGTGCAGGTAAGCTGTCCCTTCATGGGACCTGGTAGGTCCCATCGTAAGACCCTGAGAAGCTCGGCAATAAATTTGGCAGAGAAGAGCTTGCCATGGTAGGTCTCAGAAGCCCGATCTTCTAGCTGTGTGCATTACCTATGAAGGGAGTGACAAAAGCTCAAGGCTCCACTTTCTAAGGACACCCTGCTCCTGAAAGAAGTCTTTCTGCAACACTAAGATGGCTCAGTTGATCTCCAAGGGATCTCTGCCAACCCGAAGCCACTGTCCCCACTTGGCCAGTTCACCCCTGCTTGCAGAGCCTTGGCTGCACAGCAGTCTCTGCTTGAACAAAGCTCTTGCTGGACAGCTTTATTTGCTTGAAAACCCTTCCAAGGAAGCTGTGCCCAAGCCCCATGAGGAGCTTTAGATCATGCAGGACTTGTCCCCTGCAGCTGTGGGCCATCTCAGGGCAGCTCCTGTCTCCCTGAGCAGCTCTTGGGCATCCCATTCTGGCACTGCTCTCTCCAGTGAGGAAAGCCTGGCACAGCTCTGAGCATCCTTTGGCAAGTCTAGTCCTAAAGTTGAATTACTGTTGTTTATGCTGATATTAACTGAAAGAAAGAAAAAGCAATGCTTCAGTAGGTCAAAGAGTGTGAAGAGATAAATGTAATATATTGAAAGATACTACTGTTTAATTAAAAGTATATGAATTATGCATGTATCTTCTCTACAGCCTGTAACTGTGTGGGCTTGAGCAGTATCTAAGCACATTCAGCACTCGCTACAGTGTGAAACCCACGGCTGCTTCATTTTTCACTTGCACACCTAACGCTGCCGGCTAAATTTTCTCTAGGAGTAAACAAGAACATATGCAGGGTTGCATGGAGTTACCTGTGCATTTCTGTGTTCTCAGGTGTCTGACAAGGGATGCAAATCTTATCCCACCAGTGTCCCTCTCAGGAGGGTGGAGACTGCCTTTCAGGCGACTTGTACAACATCAGACTTAAAAATCAGGCTATTTAAGGGTGCAGAGTTCCTGGGAAGGAAAGCAGTGGGGTGGGCTACCAATGCCTGGCCCCCATGGGGCTGTGCTGGCGGTAACATCCTGCAGTTTTGGGGTGTAAAGACTTCTGTGGGACCCATGGGCTGGCTGAGAACTGCAGCAGCCCAGCAAGGACAGGACAGGAGGACGGGGCTTGGTGGTGGAAAAGTCCCAGCACCTGCAGCTCCCCAAAACAGCCCAGGGCCAGCACTGCTGCCCCTACACCGCAGTGCCTAATGTCACTGTCAGATGCCTGGGGCTCAGTTCAGCTTTCAGCAAACTTACCACAAGTCATTCCATTAATATCAAAGAATGTCTTTTTATAAACACTTTGCTGTCCTTTGGAGTAAACCGAAAATCTTCCCCACCAAGGCAGACAGTTGCTCTCGCAGCATTGCCGAGCCCATCCCAGCAGACTGTGCCCAGGGCTGTGCCATCAATCTTCTGCTAAAGGCTGCTTCCCTCTCATCTCTTGTTTACCAAATGTGGTGGAGCAAACTCCCACAAGAGAAAACAGATCCCATTTAGTGTTTGTAGAAAATTCAAACTGTCCATTATGCAATTAAAACAGGAAACAAAGCAATTGGGAGTGGGAGGGGGGCTCCTCTCCCTAATCACTAAACAGAGGCCCATACATCTGCTACAAGCTTCCAATAAATCACACCTCGTTATCAGGCAGATGTGCAAGCTTATGAAATCTGAATCCAAATGTGCATCTCTAGCTAATTTACTGTTGATTTGTTCCTTATATCCATGCCTCATGGGAAAAAGAATGGACAAGATTACTTTTTTTTTTTTCCTCCATGCTTATACAAACTGTCTTTTTCTTCTAGGGAAAGAAGTTGGCCTGGGTTCAGCAAGGCGCTGACACATGCCCAGCTTCAGGCTGGGACCAGCCTCCCCAGCCTCCCTCCCAAACAGCTGGGGTAATTCAAACAGTCGCAGCGAAAGCACTTGCCTGTGCTGTGTGCTGTGCCAAGGCTTTAAATCACGAGATATATTAGTAGGCACATTAATAAGTTACATTTGGCTGTTTTCCTGCATGCTTTTTTGCTGATGACGAGAATAACACGTAACAGAGATGAGAAGTTGCAGCCTGCTCCAGGCAAGATAGGTGCGTTGTTGCTCTTTCTGTACCTGGCCTGGCCAGGTTTGGATAAATCCTGAGGGCTGAGCACGGACCGCACGAGGGTGGAGGCTGTGGGGATGTGGGGCAGGAGCCCTGGGGAGGAGGGTTAGTCGGGCACCATGTGGAGGGACAACTTGGCTAGGAAATTAAAGGAAAGGAGTGCAGTGCTGTGGGCAGGCCTGGGGTGGGAGGCTTGGCTGGGGTACCTGGGTGTCTCCAGGGTCCAGGGCGCAGGAGAAAGGAGATCCAAAAGCAGCTAAAGCCCAGAAGGCTGGTTTTTTTACTTTGACTTTTTTCTAAGGTGTGTTACAGGGCATACACCCCATCCTCTGCACTCTGAAGGCAGGGGAGGCTACAGAAAAGCAGAGGAGGACTGGAAGCTGTGATGTGGACTGCTGCTGTTTGTTTGGTGATGTCCCTCTCCTGGTCACATCCATGCCGCATATGCTGGTGCCAGCCTGGGTTCGCTGTGAGCCCTGGCTCCCCTGCCAAGTTTGAGGCTGCGTGCAGGTTGCGTCTGGCCCTGGATACATGGCGAGAGGCTTTTAGGGATGTTCTGAGATATCTTTTTTTAAACCCAAAATCAAGGCCAAGACATGACCATGAAACTTGGGTGAGGAAGAGGGGATGTGGAGAGGACTCTGGGTACAGAATGCGTTTCTCAAACAGAGTCTGTGGGAGGTTCCGGCTCAAATGTGGGAAATGTATCTGTGACCCCTGGCTTGCAGAGCCCAGGGTGACTCGGCTGTTTTTGTGCCCTTTCCTCCTTGGGGCAGGGGCCGTACCTGCTGCCATAGCAGCTATGGCTGCGGTCCAGCAAGGGAGCAGTGGGGAATGGTCGAGGGCTCTTATGAAATGTCTTGCAGATACTTGAGCAACTAAAATTCAAATGGGAAAAGAGGATCTTGCCCCACTTTGTTTTGTGAGCATTTCCAAGAGGCAGCAGGAGCCCAAACACAAAGCGAAACGCTCATCAATGGCTGAGCAAAGGCCTGGTAGGGGCTGAACCATTCCTGCAGGGAGAAAGCAATTCTTTAAGTCATCGACTGTCTTTTTAGAGGACGTTCCTCAAAGCAGTTAGTCTGAACCCCTAGTTAGAGAACAGGAAATGTTCTCCTTATCCAACAGAGAAAGTAGGCAGGGGTACAAGTGCCTGTACAGACTGTTCAGACTCCTGGTTTTTGAACTGAGAGAAAGGGCTGGGAAAGAGAATTGCACCAGAGTCTGCACAGGCAGCAGTAAACTACGGCTGTTTTGTGGGTAATTTTTCTATGTTGGTACAAATAGATGAGCCCAGCATGCTGTGTTAACTTGTAGTATTCTTTCTTTTTATTTTTTATTAATACAATACTTTTAAAATGTGTGTTGGCAAGTGGAAATGGACTTGAAAGACAGGAGAAATAATTCTCTGGGCCTTTTAATGCTTTGAAAGCAATAAAAGATAGCTTTTGGCTTGCAGTTACTCTGCCATACTTGACTTATTTTTGTGTTCCTGGGTTTCTCTTTCTTGTGTGTACACGGTTACAACAGAAATAAACTTTAAACAATGGGATTTCATCTAAAGCATCTACATGGAAACAGGACCACTTCAGAAAGACATGCAATGGACATATGAATTTTTTGAACCTAAGGATTTATGTATTTATTGAACCCAAAGAAGTGTGAGCTCTCAGAAAAAGAAGGAGTGTAGAGAAATCTAAAGAAAATCCTGGTACTGGCATTCCTGCAGTGGAAAGACATTGGGAAAATGCAGCAACTGCCTCACAACAGTGCAGTTGTGGCCCAGTCTGGAGCAACTGGGTTGCTGACACAGGAGACGATGTCTAAACAGCTAACCTTGAGAACTTCTGGTTTGCCAGCACCATGAATTTGTCTTGAAGTTTGGAAAATGTGAAAACTGCAGTTGGTTAACAGATTTTCTACTGGGTGAAATACCAGCGAGATATAAAGAATAGCATGGTGGTTCAGCTCTTGTTGTCTGAAGATAGTTCAGCTGCAGAAAGACCAGCTGTAGCCCCAGAAAGAGATGTATAAGCAGGATGCATTGGTGTTGAGGATCCTTCCAAAGGCAAAGACTGGTGATTAACATGGGATGACTTACAAAACAAACTGAAACCCACAGTCATGGCAGCCCTACTGAATAAGCTTTTCTTGCCTTTGGGCTCTTATGAGGCAGGGAGAGGTCTCACTACTGAAAAACACTCTAAAATGGACAGAAACTGTTGGTAACAGAGGTACCCGCAGTCTGCAGTGAGGCAAGGAGGTTATATCTTGGCAGAACTTCCTTGGCTGAATGGCCCCAGGGGGATAGAGACGGATGTAAATCCCTTTCTTGTGGGCACAAGATACACCCTGCTGTTGTCAGGCTTGCTCAGGAGCTGAGAGGAATATAGCATTGCCTCCACTCTGAAGAAAGTGCCATTCCAAACTGAAAGACCTCTTCTCCTGAGAAAGAAGACTTAAGGATTGGCACTAGCCAGAGAAGGTCATACTGCAGCATGACCAGTGTTTCAGAAATACTCAAAGAGGAAAACCAGCACAAAACCTAAAACCTTAGGAAATAAAGAGGCAGAATTAGGATGACTCTCTACATGTGGATAAATGCACATGTCCACATCCGTGAAGGAACCAATGAAGAATAAACAACCGGGTGTATTTGTTTTGATGGCCTTCCAAACTCACTGGAAAAGGCTTCATCCATAGCCATACTTGCATTCTCTAATCTATGGACTTTCTTTCTGCCTGAAGGGATTACCCTCAGCCTGCTCTGCTTTGTACTTCACAGAGGTAGCAGATGATGGTTTGCTAGCATTTTTAAACTTCATTGCATTTTTCTGCACAACGGCTGTGTAAACATGCATGAGAATAAAGCCCTTCTGTGGGCAGAGCTATCTGCTCCATGTACAAGCTGGCAAGGTGCAGCTACTCACCAGTCCTGCTGAGAAGCGTTTACATTTTGCTTTTCCTCAGAGCTACCATGGTCTGTAAATGCAAAGGCAGAGGCAAAAATGGAACAGGATAAAAGGCAGCCAGACATCCCAGGCACAAGCAGTGGTAACTGCTGCCTTGAGGTCAGGCTCAAGGAAAGAGCTCTGGGGGCCTTTGGGGACAAGGAAAGATTTAGAAGAAACTGTCTTCCTATTTGATTTATACTGTGACCATGGTGACAAGGCTTTGCATACTGGGCAGGAGAGAGAAACCTGGAGAATGCCTGCTACTACTTAGCTTAGAAAAACCCATACAACCACAATCTGTAAATGTACCATGCTCCTGTGTGGATTGGGCTTCAAACCTTTCAAAAGATATGTAAGACTTAAAAATATTCAGCTGAGAAAAAGTGCATTTCCTGGACTTTACTGCACTGCTCTGAACCATTGCACAAAATGCAGTAGAAACACCAAGGCCAAGAGCAGAGTTAGTTAGAAGACAGTAAGTAAGGTCTTGCTGTAGCTTGAGCAGAGTTTCCTTACTCTGTAAGGACTACAGTGATGGTGGTGCTGGGATTTTTTTATCTTAAACCCCATTCCAGTTCAAAAATGGGGATTTGAGGAAAGATCTTAGTGTAACTCAGGCCTCTGCTTTTGCACAGGTTTGTGTGCCCAGCTAGATGGTAGGTTAGGGGAGAAGAAATGGCTGCCAGCTGAATCTCATTGCTGTACTGCTACAGCACATCACTTAACACCTCCTTCCACAAAGAAAAGGAGAAAAGTAAAACTGCTTTTTTCAAACTGTCAAAAAAACCTATTCATCCTTTTTTCTTCTGTGAAAAAGAAAGTGATGCCCAATAGTATTCAATGTCTCTAAAACACACAATCAGAAAAAGGGAAGAAATGTGCTAGTGAAATGGATGTCCCACTGTGACCTGTGACAGTTTCAGGCAGCCTGGAGAACTGGTGAATTAAGCCAAGGGCACCCCACAGGCTGTCCTGGCCAGCAGACAGAGAAACTGAGGCCGCTTCTACATGCTGGATGACACTGTCTGCATTTGTGTGGTCTAATGTGATCAAGACCAAAAATATGAGCAATGGTAAACTGAAAGGCATCAGCACAAGGTTGAAGGGCAGAGCTATAGCTGAACAGTATCCAGAGTCCACAGTAGGTGACCAAGAAGAATGGGCATCTTGGACACACAGACAGGTGAGCTTTTCTCACCAAGCAAGGTTTTTTAAATCATCTTCTCATTGCTCTTGGAAAGGACTGTAATAAAATGAAAATGGGACCAGGGAAGGTGGAGGGAAAGAAGGAAGGAAGGAAGGAAGGAAGGAAGGAAGGAAGGGAGGGAGGGAGGGAGGGAGGAAAGTCTTTTAGAAGAAATAATCATTTCTTAGGGCATTTAGACATTGCTGAGCTATCCAAAACACCTGCACCCAAAGGATTTAATACTGTTTTTCTCAGCATCTGCCTATCAGGTCATGTGCAGCATTTCATTTTGCACTTCTAGCAAGCTTTTATTTCATTATCAGAACCAGCACCACACACAGCTCTGAGTTTCTAGTTCTGGGCCTTTCGAGTCCATTATAATCACAACAAAATGGGGCAAAGCCTTTTGTGTGTAGCTTGACAGGGAAGGGAGTTGAGTCACAGCAATCGTATGGCACGATACCATATCACAGCAACAAAATCGGATGAGTAATCTTGGAGCTGCCTTCAGGCAGATGTCTGGCTATTATCACAGCTCTCACTGCAACAAAATGTCAATGTTTTAATACCTCTGACATTTCTTTAGCTTCAAGAGGCAATAATGAATCTTTCTTGGCTACTTACTAAGAGGTGATTATATCAGAAAAAGCAGCTAATTTTTATCTGAAGAGACAATACTGGAAATAATCTTTTTTCATTGAATGTTAAGAGTAACCAGCATCAAATAAAAGCCTGGTTAATTAACTAAAGTCATTGAACAACCCTCAAATGGATTTAGTTTCAAGTAGCAACTAAATAGATTTAATGCCTAGGAGCTACACAAACACCTCAGGCAGGTCCTGCCTCTTCTGTTCCTCCAGAAATGTATGCTCAAGGAAAGGTTGTCTGTAACGCACCAGGCAGAGCAAGGCAACGCTCAAGGATTAGTAAGCAAGTCTTACCATGGCTCACAAGAGTGTATGGGCCAGATGCCTGCTGCCGTAAGCTGGCACAACTCTGTTCATCTCGTGGCCTGCACAAACACCTTCTAAGAAACAGGAGCAAATAAAGCCTAGTGGAAATTAACATGTTTCATCAAGTTTCTAAGGGCTAAGATAGAGGACTAAGCTGTCTAGTAAAGGAATATGATGCCTGTGATTTAGACCTGCTTGGAAAATATTACATTAAGTTTGTAGACAACTTAATGTAGACATTAGGATGCAGATGCTCCTTCACTGTAAAAAGGTAGATGCTGCTCTGTACCCACGCAGATCTATGGGACAAGATATACACACACATTTCTAGTGAGCTCCAGAGAGCAACCTCCCTCTTTGAAGAGCCCTGTCAGGCAGCAACCTCAGAATGCAGTTGCCATCCAACATACATTCTCCTGCCCAGACAGGGCAGCTACAAAGTTAATGCAGGACAAAGTTAATGCAACTATTGCAAGGCAGCAAAGCTGAAATGTTTGCCATTTGAAGCTAGCTTTGCAAAGTGTGGTAGGGCTGAGGAAGGTATGGAAGAGCCAGGCTGTACGGATGGGTTGTTGTGCGGGGACATTCCACTTTACCAAGCAGGTGCTTAGTTATGCTGTTGCTCCAGCACTGCTCAGTTTGGGTAAGGGGATGTTTGATCACCGTGGGCACCATGAGATGCACCAAGATGCACCTTGACATTGCACTGCTGAAGACCTCATGGAGAACATGGGGCATTTTCAAAGCTATTTTTAAGTTTTCTGCAACCTGACAGAAGGCTTTTTGCAGAAGCTGACCAACCAAGTCCCAGGGTCAAAGCAACGTAGCTGAGTCAGCAAACGGCTGTGATATAAACCAGATGTAGCACCGTACTGATGCGTCTGATATATTGCCGTATAAGCTCCTTCTTCTGGATCTGCCAGTTTAGTCAGTATCATCTTGGGTATGAAGATGGATTCACAGCAAAGGCATTACCTAAAAGTCTGAAGAGTGCAAAGCAATAAGAGCTTGATGAGCAAATGACCCTGCAACCTCTTCAGGTCTAGTAACACCAACAGGGTATGTCCTCAGCTTCAGCACAGCTGTCCCACTGAACCACTTCTCAGCTTGTGAGAAGTGCTATTTCACACTGGAAAAGCTCTGCAGAGCGTGATATTTTCCCTGCCCAGGGTTAGTTTTCTTTTCTGGCAGGTTTAGCACTGTGTGGGAGGTTCAGTGAGGTTTCACATGTTCCATATGCTAATCTTCCTTTGTAACCACACAGGTCTGCAAATGGGGCTGAAAATAAAGTGAACAGCAACCCTTGTCCTGCTAAGGACTGCCTACTTCCATTCAGATGTCATGTTTCTATGTGAAGTATCCCTGCCGCGACCGCTCTGCAAGGGCTTCCCTGGTCCTACTCATTTTCCTCTTGGACTTCATCATTGAGAGATAAATAGTCGACAGCTATTTTGGAGGGAAGAGAGGAGCCTGGTGGCAGGCAGGACTTTGAGGCCCTAACTGAGGAAAGGAGGGAGGTGTGCTGGCAGTCCTCTCTGGCTCCTGTAGCGTTGTCTCCCCTTTTGGGTGCTCAGCTGAAGGCTTTGCTGAATCCAAGTGCGTGGAAATATTCTGACTGATTTGCTTTCTGCAGAATGCTCCTTTTAACATGGTTTGCTTCCAAAAGCACACACACAATGTGCTTTATACATGATCTAGCATTGTTTTCTACATCTTTTGAGATCCCAGGAAAACTTTTCTTTTTAGGATGTCTCACTATTGCTTATGGGCAGAAAATGAAACATTTGGGAAGCCAAAAAGTAGGCTTCCTACCTTTTCCATTGAAGTATGAGTATGACAGTCCACTGCAAATTAAAATGTGAGCAACGGAATAGATATGAAACTTCTCTCAAAGATAGTTGTTAATCATGATGTGATTCTCTGCAAGGAAAAATGTTTTTACTGTTCTTTTATAAAAATTCAAATAGAAAAATAAATTACATTTTGTATCACTTTCTCTTTAATGTGATTGAATAAAAGGGATATTTTTAATTAAGACAAAAATCTCCATGTTAATAGCCTTGATTAAAGGAGCTTTTAAATAGTTTATCTTCCTGGCTACACTCCATCCTAAAGCTCCGCAGAGGAAGATGTCTTTCATGCTGAATTTAAATACTTATTATCCTTTTGAACTCTGCCAGTCCACTTATTTGAAATATTATTCTTCCCTTCTAGCCTGTGGAGTCAGCTCATCAAGAGATTTTGGTAATGTCACTCTCTGGGGAACTTTGCTGGCTTAGTTGAACCTTGAGCTAGCAGCTGGGGATAGTATTTCAAAGCTTGCTGTGACCTGCTGCCTCATTTCAGTGCCAGCAGGGACCCATGACATCCATGTGGATGCATCACCTGGAACAATGAAGCCTTGATCTCATCTGTGGGCCTCGTATGACAATAACAACCAATAGTTTATAAATAGAGATCTTGGTTACTTATTACCCCTGCGGTACCTACTGAGCAGAAATCTGGGGGAGAAGAATGGGAGGCAGAATGGGAAGGTTCCTGAAAAACTGCTGTTAGATGTGAATGTGAATAATAACTGGAAAAGAGGGTTTTTTTAATAAAGCCTCCCATTTTTTTCCACTGACAGCTACCGTAAATGTCATAATTTCACTTTCTACTTTCTTCTACCACATGCTGAAAGCAAAGCAGTGTGCAAATGGAGTCACTGTATGCAGTTGCATCCAGGAGAGTGCTTTCCTTTTTACTTACCTGCAATACAATTCAGGCATCTGACAATGCCAGGTTAGGTGCACAGCTCACCTGAAGGATACACAGCTGTACAAATAGGGACCGCAGGTGCTTGCATGTGTTAGGAAACTAGCCAACCTGCTCACCCATCATGCCAGAGAAAGCAACGAACCTGGTCAGCGCTAATGAATGATACGGTTCTGTGACTGAACTGCTCCTTTGCCACCTGGTCACAGAGGTCTGCAGGACTAATCCGTAAACAGGGGTTGACATGAGTAAATGGGAATTGTTATTCCAAAGCGTGGAAGTTTTAGGGTTCGGTCCCCTGCACAGCCCCAAAAGGGTTATTATACTTTCTCCTTCTGGCAAGTGGAGAAGTGAAAGCACTCGACGAATGGATCAAAATTCTCACGCTCTCATCTATGCAAGCATTACATAGCAAAGGTTTTGCTGTACATTTCTTACGCTAGAAGGATATACACTTTGCTATTTCTGTTGGCTGAGCAGCACACCTGAGGAGCCAGAACAGGCTGCCGGGTGAGCTGCTGCCTGCCATGGTCATGCACAACCAGAGGATGCCTGCAGATACCTAGCAGTGGGAGGCAGCAGGTGGACTTGAGGGGAAGAACTGCCATGATTGAAGAGGAAATTTTGAGGTAAGAGAAGATGTTGAGGGTTTGCAGAGAGCACACAGCATCCATTCAGGCCCTCTGCCAGCCCCCTCTTGGAGTCAGGTACCTGTCAAACCATCCCAGTATGGGAACAGTTAGGAGAACAGCACAAGGAGATGAGACCTCTGACAACAGAGGACAACCAGTGAAGAAAAGGGAAAGTGATATGAGCATCAATCATTCAAACAAAGATCAAGGAAGAACCAGAAATATTTGGGTTTGCGGTCCTGCCTACACATTTGTTCAATTAGCACTTGTCTAGCTAGCCTCCCTGTGAGCATCCCTCGGGCCCCGGCCAGCTGTCCTGCTAAATGTTTTATGTGCAACACCTGTAACAGTGTTCCTTTGTGAAATGGGGCAGGATGACTCTCTCAAAACTACGGTGCTGTGGAAGAGCTGGAAGGGCTGCCTTCTCTGCCCAAAGTTGAAATACTAATACTGCATCTCAAGCCTACACGGGTCTCCTGGTTTCCTTATGAGAAGTGCAACATGCTCCTGTGTCCCTTATTTAATATAATTGGAAAGGTAAAGTCTTCTACTAAAAAATTGTAACTTTGCTTAGCTGTAGTTCTGAAGGTTAACTTCATAAGTGCAGGGCCAAGACTGGAAGGATGTGTGCAAATTTTTAAAAGTAAGCAGTTAAATAGGCTTTTGGCAGTTTCCTCCAAAGCAGAGCTCAAATATAAAAGAAAATATGAAAATAAACATTGCTCAACCCTTCCATTCATTGCAGGCTGTCAAATGGGGCAGGCGGTGTGGAAAAACTCATGTGTGATTGTGTCATTAGAAGTTAAGTCATGCAAGTAGAGGGGCTGGGGCAACTGCTAGCAACTTTAACTTCAGCACAGGCTGATCTTCAGAGGAGAGCTGGTCAGAAGCAAGAGTTTCTTCTGTTTTAAGAATCTCCTTCTAACTGAGAATGAAAATAAAAAATTTCCCATGCATAAAACTGAAAAAAAAGGATCCAAATTCAGTTTTCTGATGTTGCTAAACTCTTTGGATAATGCCAAACAAAATAAATATGAATATAATAAGAACAGTATGATGTCGAGAGTTTGAACAAAATGGTTTGAGCAAAAAAATCAAAGAACTCTGATTCCCTAAAGAAAATAAGAAAATTGAAACCTTGTTCTTGACTTTTACTTTGAAAATATTACCAATACTGATACTTCACTTCAGATGAGAATTCTGAGTTGAGGTTTTTCACTTTGTGTTGTTTTAGCAAATGTGAACGCTTCTAAAAGTAGTCCAGCTAAATGCTGAGACATTTTACAACAAGAAGCATTGTTTACTATGGATAGAAAACACTGTGCTGCTTCGCAAGCACTAGTGCCACACAACATTAACTCCATCCTTGAGGGGCTACGTGGAGCTGGGACTACAGCAGCATCCTGACAGTTACCGCTTTGCCTGGAGCCTGCACCATTACATCACGGCACCTCCCCACCAGTCGCATAGCGCTATCCGCCTGGGATGTCTCTCTTCAGCATGTGGCCAGGCTATGAAAGGGCTAAGGGAGTGGGCGAACTAACTTGGGGATGTCCAGAAAAAAACTCAGATGGCAGATTTGAAGTGTCTTCATCATAAAGCAACTACCAGCTAAATTGCTTTTCCTGTATTTGGGTCTGGAGTTTGTACATGTCTACTCGTATGCAGAAAATGGTTCTTGCCCCTGTGTGGCCTGAGCTTAGTGAAGCTTCTGGGTGCCAGCAGAGTAACACCGCAGCCTGCCTGTGAGGAGTGGTGGGAAAGCCTCAGCTTAGTGCTTTTCTGCTCTCTGCTGCTGCATTTGGGGGGCGTTGACACATGTGAATATTTCACTGTGGCAGGGAGGGGGCTCAGTGCACGTGTTGAAGAACCAACCATCAGAACAGGGGAGTGTGAATTTCTCTCCAAGCACCAGATTGTTGTCTGGATTTTTTCCCTCCTGTTTTCTTTTTCCTCCATTGATAAGCCCTGTTTCCAGTAAATGCTCAGAGACTGTTTTCCTGTCTCAAAGTGGCATAGCAACAGCATCAGAACAAAACTCAAAAGCATCGACTTAATGACATACTGAAATGGCTTCAGAATTCATAATACACTCTCATTTATTCGAAGTGTAAGGGAAGAAGTTATTGCACAGCATACACCTTAGGCTGTTGGAAACCTTTCTTCTGTGCACATGTTGATGGTCAAATGAAAATAAACCAGTTAAATACTTGTTCTATAATTAGGTTTATCCTTGTAAACATCTGCATGAAAAACATTGAAGTAACCTTAGGATATATTACGTAGCTGCGCAGTAGAAACAAGAAAACATAAGTTTAGTATTACTTATTGCTGGTGTCACGTAAGATCTTAACAAGAAAATTCCAACCATTTATCAATTCTACAACCTTTTGGTTAGTAGGAACAAGAGATGTAACTGTGGTTAGAGATCCTTTCTCAAGAAGGCAACTTCTCCTCTAACAACCCTCCAATACAATGTTTGTATCCTCACATTAACTGCTGTGTTTCTAAATCTTGGCCATTACACGGTGTTTTGTTCTGTTCAGTAACACTGTGTTTTATAAAACATTCCTGTATTCTAGCATCTCTAGATAAATAAACCACGTTGAACTCTGACTTCATTGACATTGTGAGGAGGAGTAAACCTGGCTTTGATAATTTAAATATTAGTAACAACTTAAATAAATTAGAACACTGAAAAGTTCTCTTAACTTAGTTTATGAGCATTTCAAAACAATATATCGAAGCTCTCCAAAGCTGCTTGCTGTTATACCATTAGAAGATGTATGGGATCTTTTCTACTTCAGAGTAAATGGTTTTACACTTACTTCATCCCCACATCCCCACATGGTGGATTCTAACAAAGCCTGCAGTGAGGCTTTTAAGGGGCATGTCCCTTCTCCACTAGCGTACGAATTTGGTACCCAAAGCCTCCCGAACTTGTTTTAAATGCAAACAAGAGAACGGATTACGTTTAAGTCAGCGAAGCCACCTGTGCACCCGGCGCTCTCTGCCACCCGGGTGACAGGGGACGTGCCTTTAGGTACTGATGCGCAAAGAGGGCAGCTTGAGACAGCAGCCGGAGTTTGTGCTGGAATTTGTGCCGGAGTTTCCCTGCAGCACTGTGTAACTCGCTCGAGTGCCCCAGAAGCCGGTGCCTCCCGGTCATTTGCCGCACGCCTTGCTCAGCCCACCCCTCTGACGGCTGGCGCCCCCCGGCCGGTCTGCCCGTGCTCGGGGACCAGAGAGGTGGGGATGCGCAGGGACCACCCCGGCTGCCTCGTGTTCCCCGGCCTCGCCGTCACCTTTCGGGCTCCCGACCGGGCCCGGCCGCCCGGGAGCGCCCCTCGGCCCCGCTCCGGTCGGCGGCCGCGGGAAGCCCTGTCCGCCGCCCGCCGCCTGGGCGCGGGTTTCCCGGGGCGGCCGCGGACGGCGGTGCCGCGCCCCGGGGAGCGGCCGGGGGCAGCGGCCGGGACCCCCCGGCGGGGGAAGGGCACGGCGGGCGCAGCTCCCTGCGCTTTCCCGGCTGCGTCGTCCTCCGGGCGGGGGTGTGTGCGGGGGGAGCTCGCCCCTTTCTCCCCCACCGCTTCTCTCACCCCCCCCGCTCTCCTTCGCCCCCTCCTCAAAATAACGCAGCCACACTCGCAGCTGTAACGCGGCGCGTTACCGCGCTTGCGGGGAGAGCGGGCGCCTTGCGCCCCGGGCCCCGGCGGGTGCGGGGGAGGCGCTGGGGGGCTCGGCCGGGGCAGCCGGGGTGCCCAGTCCAGAGCCAGGCTGGGAGCTCCCCTTGGAGCCAGGAGCCTGGGGCTGCCCCTCACCTGGGCTCCAGCGCCCCCGGGACAAAGAGAAAACTCTCCTAAGCCAGGAATTTTTCTCTGGGCTGTCTGAAGCGGAGTATCCCCCCCTCCTGTTGCTTTTCCCCGGGAGGGGACAAGGGACCTGCGGACCCCGGTCCCTTGGCAGGGGCTGCCTCAGTGATGACGTATAGAAAGTAACTTGACTGCAGAGGAGCAAGCCAGTAGGGGCTTCTCTGCTGATCTCTCCTGCCTGCTTATATTCACCTGGAAGATAAGGGTGTTGTTGTTGTTATTATTATTATTGTTGTTGTTGTTGTTATTATCATCATCCTTATCATTATTACTACTACTACTATTATTATTACTATCATTATTTAGACTCAGAGGTATCTGGGTTGGAGAAAGGCTGTTTTAAATGACTGTTTTCCAACAGGCAAACTTACAGAACTTTTATCGTAACCTTCAGGTGGAGTCTCACGAGGAAAAGGGTTTTCTCTTCTTTCTTATTTCTGAGTTCTTAACTAATTAGGATGAAATGACATTGTCAAACACAAAATTAATTGAATTCTGCCAGTACTGTTTAAACTCTTTAAAACATTCCTACCTAAATGAGCTCCTTGCTAATAAGAGCTGAATTTTTCAGCTTTCCAGGCCAATTTTTGCACAATAAGTAAATGGTATTTATGCACAGGGAGGCCTTAATGTAATGCCCTCTATTGCGAGTTCTAATAAAAGACTGCTCTGTTTCGGCTCCTTATTAGAATAACACTATAAATAACCTCTTTGTAACAAGGACTTTTTAAGAAATGTGAAAACTTTTGTTCCAAAATCTCCTGGTGCACATTGTGCCACCATCTGGCAGATCTGGCTTTCAGGGCAGGTACACCTCCCAGCACTGCATTCATGCTGGGGTAGCAAAGATTGCCAGAGGTAAAAAAATGCAGTCTTGGAAGAAAAGACATAAGCTGCCGAATGTAAACCAACACACACACACACACAAACCACACAGTTTTAATATACCTTGGGAAGGGTCCATAGTGCTTATTAAAGCAAAACTCTTGCTGATTCACTGTCTAAGATTGGTGGACTTAGTCTTTACATTGGTGTAGGTTATGCTTGTGGAAAAGAGCTTGAGGACATTGCTTTTTTCTTACATTAGATTAATTCTAAAGAAAGCATGCTGTTGTGAGCAGTATTGGCTGCAGAGGCACGATTGCCCTTGGAGTAAGACCAGATACATAACTCAATGGTAGGAGGAAAAGAAAGATTTACCAGGGCTAAGCAAAAAAATATCAAATGATCTAATGCAGTTTTTGTTTGGACGATAACATATTTAGAGTTCCTATTTTCTTGCCTTTCTCCAGAAGACCAGAAGCAGTACCATACCTCTAAAAAGCTCACTCATCTCTTTGTTTAGAAGCTTTCAGAAATAGCACACATATTTTTCCTCCATAGTGTTTTGTTTTTTCTAAGGCAATCACTTAGTTTTTACTTTTCGTACGGGAGACATTCTTAATGAATTGGCATTTGACATTTTTTCCTGAGTCAATCAGTTTTGTACATTGTGAAAAAGCTCTGCTTGCAAGAAACTTCTAGCATATTTTTTTCACATATCTTTGTCTAAGTAACTAACACAGCAAGCATATTTCTATAGGCACATGTAGAGCATGAGATGAATGACTATTAATTAAATCAAAGTGATTTCTCTATTTCTAAAATATTTATTGTTGATTAATACAGGAAAGACCAAGATAAATTACTGGTAGTGTAGATACATTCACTGTATTGAACAATGTTATAGTAATAGTTTGAGAAAACTGCGTATGAATTAAAAATTCTGGTTCAATTTGTTGTACAAAAACTGCTGTCTCAGGAGTTTTGTTAGTCAACACTGGTGGATACATACTGCTTTTTAAATACACATGGATTTGATGGAAAGAACCAGGAGCACTAAACTTCATGGAGCTGTTCCTGAGGCATGGCTATGCTGAGGGAGTAGCTGGGAAGAGGCAGGGCAGTATGAACTTCACCAGCTTTGGCTTTTTGGAGTGAACTGGGAATAGCAATAACTTATCAAGAGCTGAGTAAGGAAGCTGAGCCTCTTATAAGAGGACTAGCAAATGGAGAAAACCCTCCAAATCATGCACAGAAGCAGAAAAGCAACTAGACTGAGCAGGATCCAGCCTAATTTGCCATAGCAGTGGGGGCAAAACTTGTTTGTTGTGCATGGTCCCTAAGGAAGAGTGGGCACAGAGAATGCTGTATTAGGGCTTTCTGTAGCCTAATGGTCTGCCAGCATCACTGGCCTTTCCCCACTCCTCTCTTCATTAGTCAGGCCATGCTCTTAAACGACTAGTGAGGTTTTACCCTCTTACCCCCCAGCATGGGAGCTGCAGCCACTCCTGAATATTGCAATTAGAGACTCCAAGACAAGATTTCTTTCCTGTCTGTTATACAAACCACTACTTATTCCTGAAGCTTTCATTTCTAGTCCAAGTGCCCCGAAAAGCATGAGCCTCCAGTTAAAAGGTGTACTTTGAGTAACAAACAGAGCGATAAGAGAAGGCAGGGTGGGTTCAAGGGATGGCTGGGGATAATCCCAGTCTCAATTTTGGTAAGACACTGCTAGTCTGAGTGCCAGCACCAGAGAATTGCCCAAGCTAGGGCAATTAATCATGCAGTGAATTTGACTGCTGGATTCACCTGAGGCAGGAGGTAATTGCACAAGAAGTGGTAGAAATGACCACATCTCTAATTCGCTAAAAGCAAGAAGACTCCTGCTTTCAGAGGATGGTGATGCTGAAGCCTTCCAACCCAAGGTTCCCACAGGGCATGTGTACACCCCACCTAAGAAAGGTGCTACCAGCATGTACAGGCTGTGAAATACAGCATTCAGAAATTTTAGGATTAATGCTGCTCATGCAACTGCAGTGTGGACAACTTCTGCTAATGCTTTTTTTGATGGCTGCCTCAACTGCTTGGTCCCATAAGGATCTTCCCTGCAGAACTGCTGCTGCATAGGCAGTGCTGTTAGTTGCCACATAGACCTTCCTGTCTGCTGAAAACTGCAGGTACTCATTAGCACTCCACCAGCAGCAATAAGATGTTGCTTCTTATAAGCAATCCATTTTTGTACAACCTTCAGGCAAACACAAGAGGTTCTGCTAAGGAAAAAAATGCATCTAAAGTATTTTAATTTTTAACAATTTACTAGGAGGGAGGCACTTGTAATAGGGTCAGTCTTTTAGCCGTATCTTCTTCACCTTAGGAAATCAGTGCAGCTCCACTGTAATCACAGACAGTTATCTTAGCTGTCAGGTTTAAAATGATAGCTGTCATGTAGGTACAAACAATACATGATAAATATCCTAAGTGTTTACTATGACTGTGAAGCATTGCCTGTATTGCAGTGTGCTAAAGTCTGTTTCCAGGGAAGAAAAACCAGCATGCAGCTGACAGCTGTTCCTTCACTCAGCAAATGCTTCTTCACAGGCATCACAACCCTCAGCTAGCTATTTCAAAAAGGAGACAGGAGGCCTTCATCAGAGTGTATTATTGCCAGAAAGAATAAGCTGCAGCCTTGTTTTCCTGTTAGCTTGATTTATAAGGGTTTTTCTATTGCCATTTGTTTGCCTGTTTTCCACTTGGTCAAGTTTGCCAAGCTCAGCGAGGTGGGAAAAAGGGACTCGTTATTTTGCACTTGAGCTTGGTGTTGCTCTCGCATAGGTTTTTCCACACGATACTATGGAACATGTTGAATTTGCATGCAATCGAAATTGCTTCTGCAACTTCTTTTTTACTTCTGTGTGGCTGGTCCTCTATTTGCAGTGAGATAGGACGCTACTCCACCAGACTAAAGCAGGAGACATGAATTAACGCCCTCCATTCGATGTGGCTGAGCACACTCGGGTATTACAAGCAATGGCTCAGCCCAAGGGAATGAACTTCTTCCTAATGCAGCCTAGGTCTCGGGCAGTCTCAGTGGCCCATCAAAAAGTAAGTCGGTTGAGTCACTGATACTAAAAAAAAAAAAAGATATTTAAACTGAAGGCTATTTTAATTCTCAGAATATTGCCAACCGCTGCGTCTTCTTCTCTTTCCCTCCCTCCCCGCTGGTGTTTTGCTTCCAGACTCTCAGAGGAGGGAGTGTAACCATGCATAACAAAACAAAAAAGAAATTACAGTTATAAACAGAAGATAGCAACCCAAACACGAGAAAAGAGCCACTTTAGCGAACGCGGGTGATGAACGGTCATTGCTCCTCCATCAACCCAGAGACATCACGGCACAGCGAGAACGCAAAGGTCTCCTCAACGCCTAGCTGCGCGTCCAGCCACACTCAGGAGAGCCCAAGCAAACCGTGGGGGCTCGAGCTGGGCTCTCTCAGTCCTGCCGGGTTTTCAGCACGTTTGTACCGCTGCAGTGCCACTGCAAAAAATACAAAGCAAGAGCGCGCGCTCAGATGGCAAACGCTCCCCAGCGTGGCGTTTTACCTGAAACGAATGTTAAGTCGCGCTGTGCCTTCAGTCCTGTCCCAGGAGTCATTAAAAATAAAAAGATAAGAGAAGTTCGCCCAGCAGTTGCCGAGCGGGATTTACCACGTCCTCTTGAAGCACACGCTGAGAGGTGCTGGTGAATCGAGGCCGGGGGGCGGCCGGGACCGGCCTGGCACTGCCCCCCAGCCGCGCCTCGGCCTGCGGGAGGGGGTGTCCCAGCGGGGGTCGCTGCCGGGCGGGGGGCAGGGGAGGGCGGCCGCCGGCCCAAGGCCACAGCGCGGCTCCGGCCGCGGCCCCGCCGCGGGGCTCGGCAGCGCGGGGCGTGTGCTGGGGCCGGGGGCGCCCCGCTCGCCCGCACGGCCCGGCGCTCACACCGCCCCCCCGCCTCTCCCCCCGGGCACCCCCCCGCCCCCCGCCGCGGTCCCTCCGGCACCGCCCGGCCCCGGGGCCGGCTTCCCCCCTCCGCCTCCCCCGTTCCGCCGGCGGCGGCGGCGGCGCAGGAGCCCGCGGGCGGCCGCGCAGGAGGCGCGCTCGGGCGCCGCCGCCTCCCCGCCCCGCCGCCGCCGCCATGGCGGTGCGGAGCCGCGGCGCTTGGCGGCGGCTCCTGCTGCTGCTGCTCCTGGCCGGCTCCGCCGCCAGCCCGGCGGAGGAGGGCGGCGGGCGGCGGGAGGCGGGCGGCGGGGAGCACGGCGAGGAGGCGGCGCGGCCTCACCACGACTCCTCGTACGGCACCTTTGCCAGCGAGTTCTACGACCTGCGCTACCTCTCCGAGGAGGGTGCGGCGGCCGGGGCCAGGCGGGGCGCGGCGGCCGGCGGGGCGAGCCCGGCGCGGGGAGGGAGGGGGGGAGGCCGGGCCGGGCCGGGCCGGGCCGGGCCGGGCCGGGCCGGGCGGCTGGTGGCGGCCCGGCGGGCGAGCGGCGGCGGCGTTGGCGTTCAGCACGAAGGCCAGCGCCCGCCGCCATCTTCCGCCCGCCGCCGCCGCCCGGGCGGCCTCTGGCCCTGCCGGCCTCCAGCCGTGCCGCTCGGGGCCCGGGCGCGGGCGCGGGGGGAGCCCCGGGTGCCCTGCCCGACGACCGGACCCCCGCAGGGCTGGCGCCTGTCTCCCTCCGGGCCGCGGCGCGGCGGCACCCCGGGGCCCGGGCGTCTCCCCCAGGCGGGGGCCGGGCAGCCCGCTCTGGCGGCAGGGCCGGGGGCCGCGGGGGGCGGCAGGAGCCCGGCAGGGGACCGGGGGTCCCGGCTCCGTCCTCGTCCCGCTGAGCGCGGCCGGCCGGCGGGGGTTCGCCTTCCGAGGTGCAAAGCCCCTGGCGAACAGCCGTCCGGACCGCGCACTTAAGAGGAGTCCTGGTGTTTGTGGGTCTCGCAGTGTCGCGTGATGCCCCAAGTAGTAAGCAGCACGGTAGTCGCGGATTTTGGGGTGGTTTTTTGAATTTACAAATGGCAGAATGTTAAAACTCTGAGTTTGTGGCTAGGCTGCATTGAAAAGCAGTTGTTTGATGCATTTGGAAAAAAGGGAGGAAGAGAGAAGATAGGATGTCCTGTGACCAGGCTTCCAGTGGTGCTCCGCTGCCAGCTGCTGTGAAATTTGGCCAACTTAATGCGTTTAATTTGGGTGATTTACCCAGGCCCCTGATACAGATAATGGAGGCTCTAATTTGCAGTTTACAACGCGGCATTCTCAGAAATCTAGGAAAGCAGATCAATGGCTCCCAAATGCCTAAAGCTGTGCAGGTTAAACGCTTGTTTGCAGATGCCGTAACTGATCACAGTGTTTGTTTCCAATTTTAATGAAGCACTTCCAGTGGACTTTCTGGTTTCATAACTAGCACTTTGGTTTTCAGTTGGCTAAGTAAGAGAATGTCCTATTAAAATGTCTGTGTTCATGCGACAGACACAGACTTCTACCGGCCAAGACAGAAGTCTGTTGCAAACGTCTGCACTTTCTCTTTGGGGTTATTATACAGCAGACAGGGATTGCTTGGAATCATAACTCTCATTGTCCAGCCTTTCTGGGTCTTCTTTCACAAGTGATTGAAGCTTATAACTAGGGGCAATTCCCTGGTTTTTTTTCACCTTTTATTGCAATGTGTGTTTTATTTCACTTCTTAATGGAGGATGTATTACAAGGTCCTTATGGTATCCATTCCTACAGCTCTGAACCTGGTGCCCTGCATTTATACTTAATACTGTCATTTCTGGCTAAGGAGTCAGATTTAGTTCCCTTATGGATTTCCTGAGCGGACTGAGAGTGCACAAAAGGGTAGCTGAGTGGAGATCCCTAATTGTTAAGTGACTGTACTACTCCATGTTCCTGCTGCCTTAAGTTAACTTTTGCCCTTCGTGTAGCAAAGCCATGCTTCTCCCTTCTCGATGAACGTAGGAAACCTGAGAAAATTTTTGTTTTCAGTTATCAGTGTTACTTTGGTACCTGAATCCAGGACCACCTGAGCAAGGGGTTGTGTATGTGACAAAGTAGTCCCTCATCTGAACAGCTTAGTTATCAGCAAAGTAAACTGAAACCCTTTCTCTTTAGTATTACCACTTTTTATTCCTTGTATTTTATTTAGTAATGGTATATTCTGATTATACAGGTTACCCCTTCCCAACTGCTCCTCCTGTGGATCCATTTGCAAAAATCAGAGTGGATGACTGTGGAAAAACCAAGGGTTGCTTCAGGTCAGTCTAAGACTGCAGATACCTTTATCTTTGCAAATGCTGACTGATTGCATTGGAGACTTTGGTAAATGTTCCATATTCATTTTAATAACTTCATTATTTAAGAACATGCTTTGTAGTTATGGTCTATACTATCTGAGGAAACCAGATTATTTAAGGATATACATTTTAGTTATGGACCTACAGTTATGGACCTATGTTATGGACCTATGTTATGGAACTACAGTTATTTCATGTCTCTTATATTTTCATGAAGTACTTACAAAACTAGGGCTAGCAATGTCAAGAGTAATACTGTGTGTAGTTAATTGGTTGCTGTACTGCTCAAATACCATACATTCTTACACAAAAAGAGTAATAATTGTGAACACTTAAGTAATGGTACTTTGTGTATAGCATAATATAATATATTTTACTGCATTATACCAAAATTCAGTCTTTCAGTTTTTTCTTGCAAAGATGTAATTAAATTCCATAGTGGAAAATTGCAAGGAAAAATTTTACATACATTTCCAATTCCATTTAGGTATGGTAAACCTGGATGCAATGCGGAGACTTGTGACTACTTTCTGAGTTACCGTAGAATAGGAGCTGATGTTGAATTTGAGTTGAGTGCTGATACGGATGGCTGGGTGGCAGTGGGATTTTCCTCAGACAAGAAAATGGTAAGACTCATACAGTTATTCGTGTTGACAGTGTGCACACTTTTACGTGCTAGGCTATAAATGGTTTATATTAGGTCTGTGAGAAATGGAGCATATAAGGGAAAACTGACCTGCTGAAAAGGAAGCACCATTTGGTAGCTACCCTGAGAGCAGAAGCCAGGCCTACTGCCTCCCAGAAAACTGCCTCATCCTTCCTAACGTGTCCTCTCCCTTCTTCTCTGAGAATTACAGGAGTAATTTGGTTCAGCTCTGAATGTTATTAGGTTTTTGTCTTTTTATTAGAAAAGCCCTCAGGGATAAGCCAATTCACATGAGAATGTCCTGTTGCACTTTATAGCAGTGTTACTTGGACAAAAGGCACATCAGAAACTAAACAGCAACTTATTTTAGTCTTCAGTAAATCAGTTGACTTTCAGCAATATAAATATGACTTTGGCTGTTAAATTTTGGAAGTCTTTTTGTTTCTTTCATACCTGTGTATTTGTTGTTCAGGGAAGCCACAAATGTGTGACAAAGTTACTCCTGCTTATTTAAACATGCATATTTCAGAAAGCAGTCTTGTTAAAATTTCTTCTTCCATCTCTCCTGGATTTTATTTGGTTTCAGTTTATGCTTATTCCTGTATTTCTTCATTCAAAAGCTTCATGTTTCATTGTGTCTCAATGAGCAATACAGGAGCATGTAGTGTGTGACCTTCAAAAAACCTGAGCAACAGACAACTTAGGCAAAGATGTTTTGTCTGTGAGCCTGGGTAAAATGTTCAGGATTAAAATGCAGTTCGTAATGTAGGTGTTCATACACAGAAACACTCCTGAGAATATAAACCAATACTGAGCCTATCTCCTAAATTCCCTGTCAAAGGACAGGACTATTTCTTGTACAGTTCTGAGCAGTAGTCTGAAAAAATACAGAATTTGGACGTCCTGGGCTAGGACCCACAAACAGGAATGAAGAAACTCATGCTGACTTAACAGTGTTTTTATCAGAACCAAAATGAGTAATAGAAAGAAAATGTGAGGGTAAGTGCTTTTCATCATTACTATATATGTTTTAACATGACACTGTAAATACAGAAGTGTTTTGTGTCATACAGAACAGTTCACGTGACAAGAAACAGTTCATGTTTTCAGTGTGGTGAGAAACAGTTTTACAGCCAAATTTTGGGACTAGTTTAGATGCCTGGAAATACAAGTACTCAACAGGGTTTTCAAAGCAGCTCAGCACCTTTAATTATTTGGCTCCAAGCTATCAGAGATGGTGTTACCAGTTTGTAACTCTGATCTACCTGCAGTAGACCTCAGGGTCCCATTGCCTGCATCTCATCAGCCACTTGAAAAGCAGATGTTACCTTTTGTCCCAGGCACACCAAGCAGCATATTAAGTCTCAGCTTATTCTAAGAAGAATGAAGTCCAAAGTGTAAAGTTTTGCTTCCAAATTTGCTGCGTATGTGATCTAATGCCCACCAGTCAGCTGGACTAAACCAGCTAGCATCTGTCTTCCTCTCTTGTTCTCCTGCTGACTTCATCCTTTCTCATAACTTCCAGGATGTTTTGGTGTCCTGGGATGCACATGCTCTAATGGTAAAATGACTCTGGGTCAAAACAGCTTAGCTGTGAGAAGTGAGCTGTGCTTTGGAGGCCCTAATCAAAATGGTATGGCCTGGATAGCTACAAGAGTTCAGGGGAAAAAAAAACTATTTTGTGTCCTCAATATATTTTTTTTTTTTCCCCAAAGTCCTGTGACCTATTCTTTGTCTTAAATAACATTATGCTTTTCCACTTGCAGGCTTTTGTGCCTAGGCAGGATTTTGTAATATCATTTTGTTAATTGAGATTCAGAATGCTTTTTACTTTCCTTTTTATTTTTTCCCTCTGTGCAAAACCAGCTTTATTTTTGCCTCATGGTACTTAAGAATGAGAGATTTCTACTCAGAGATACAAAAACTAAACTTGGAAAATAAGTTATGGAGAGCAAGGATAGGCTCAAGACAGAAGCTGGAAAGGTTGCTTGCAGCAGCACCAAGATGCACAAACTATTCAAGCTTGTTTTACGTAGTTGTCCCCCTTTTCCTCACTTTTGGCACATCTTTTACAAATCTAGATAGCAATGTTCTTAGAGAGCTGAAACACACCCTTTTTCTTTCCTTTCCCTATAACAAAGAACTGAGAGATGATCATGCTAGTAAGCATCGTGTCTATCATCAGCATGACATATCAGAAAGGTGAGTATTGGAGAAGTAGGGCCTGCATTTAATATGGCACTGATACCTGTGGCAGTGCTGCTCAGTAAAATGCCATTTGTCCAACTTGGACAGTGTTTTAATGGCTCTTGATACTAAGGCTTCTGTGAGAGAATGCCCCTAAAATTAATGCTAATTCCTGAGTGATACAGTGCTCTACCACTTTGATAGTGACCTTGAGTAACTGAACTGTTCTAGCAACTGGTTTAATATTTCTACAAGTCACCTTTACAAGCAATTGTCTCACACTTCCTTCTGTCCGTTGTTTCTTTGCTTGATTGTAATGCTTGGTGGCTGTTTATGCTATGTGAAGAAGCACATACTGTTACTTTTTTTCTTGTATCTTTTGGTATTCTGTGTTCTGTTAGTACATGCTGATCATTTTTCATTTTCTCTTAAGAGATATAGAAGTGATGGTCCCTTAAGTGAACATGGGAAGAGATTAGAAAAGACAGGCTGTGATTTATTCTGTTATTTTCCCATATTTGGTAGATTAATCTCCTCTGTTATACTAATTTATATTGGTTTTCTGTTCATGATCTGATGCAATGGATTTGGTACATGTCAAGTATTCAAAACTGCTAGTTTTTATGAAGCAGGATCCCAGAACTTCACGAATTATGAAAGAAAACAGCCTTCTGCTACTCAATTAATTATGTGATGTCAGGTTGATATCGTATCTTATAAATATGTTATATCTAATAGATAAAATAACTCTTAGAAAGATCCAAAAGAGGGTTCAGAGATAGTAAGGCTAAGTAAATATTACTGTCTACTTTGTGCTTTTCAATCTGATTGAAGACACATGGTTAGGGAAACAAATACATGTGTATATATAAGTTAGAGAGAAGGAATGAGAGCCCTAGGTCTTGATTGGTTTTTGACGATTAAAATTATATACATGTGGGAAATGCTTTTCTTTTCCTTCTACCAATATTTTTTACCGTGTAGGGAGGAGATGATGTCATGGCTTGTGTTCATGATGATAATGGAAGAGTCCGAATACAGCACTTCTACAATGTCGGTCAGTGGGCTAAAGAAATCCAGAGAAATCCTGCTAGAGATGAAGAAGGGGTTTTTGAAAACAATCGTGTAACATGTCGATTCAAGCGTCCTGTATATGTTCCCCGAGAGGAAACCATCGTAGATCTGCACTTGAGTTGGTACTATCTGTTTGCTTGGGGCCCAGCAATTCAGGGTAAGTTGATATCTGTGTTACTGACAAAACAGAGGTGTCAAAATTGATAAATGTCTTTCAATTACATTATTCTTACTGGAATCTCTTTTTTTAAATGAACTAAAATTCTGGCACCATGAAGCTTGAAAACAGATAAGAAGAAAGAAAAGATAAATAACAGAGTCCTACCTGTTGTGTTCTCTTGGCAATATAGTTATTACCCCTACTCCCCAAAGCTAAATTTAGAAGAACTTCATAACTAGAAGTTCTGAATTCCTTTGAAGGATGTTTATTGTTTATATGAATTTAAGTTGTTTTATTCAGAAGTTTAATTTCAAAAAGCAGAGAAAGAGAAATGACCCTATTCATTGACGGTGTCATATTGCATGCTCCTGTAGGCTTGAAAATTGTTTGGCTGTCTACCTGTTTCTTTGGTAGAGTTATAGAAAAAATGCATCTGACATAATTTCTTTCTGCCCTCTACCTGTTAAAGGTTCTATAACTCGTCATGATATAGACTCACCACCTGTATCAGAGCGTGTTGTCAGTATTTACAAGTATGAAGATATTTTCATGCCATCAGCTGCCTATCAGACCTTCTCGTCTCCATTCTGCTTGCTCCTCATTGTTGCACTGACCTTCTATTTATTGATGGGAACTCCATGACTGATGAAAAATAGCAAGAATTTGTCAGTGGAAGTTTCTCAGGGTGGACGGCTATATGGATGGACAATGCATTTTTCTATTGGAATTTATATCACACCACCATCCTCATCTAGCTGCTTTTGAACATAGTTCACGTCTCAGAAGAGTGAAATAACCATCTCCTTTAAGTGGCAGAGTGGTGACAAATCATTTAAAAATAATCAGTGAACACAGTGAACAAATATTTCCAGTGTTGTAACTACTTGCTTAAAGAAAAGGAGACTTGTAAAATCAATGTTTATGCGTGTGTGTGTCTGTGTGAGTGTTTGGGAGGGGTGTCTGTACATGTGTTTAGGCAAATTTAGTGATGGACATCTTATCAAATAACAAAATTGCCTTCCAAATGGCTCCAAAAAAGCAAATTTGGGAAAACATTATAATGCTGTTTGGTACTTCTGGAGCAGACAGCACAGCTCCAAGTGCAGTTTCTGAACTTAAGATCCGGATACCGACACAGCAGTATAAAGCCTGCCCTTCAGTAATGGACAGTTCTCCCAATTTTTTTTTTTTTTTAATATATATATTTATCAAGGTTTACTTGCTCTAGAATTAGTACTTTCCAAAATTAAACTTGCATAATCAAGCATTAACATGATTTTTTTTTCAATGGAAAATAAGTGATGAATGTCTTCATAATAATAGTGTTTCAATAGCCTCCTTGAATGAAATGGCTACTTCTTTTACAAGTGAGATATAAAGTTATTTAAACAAGGGGAAGGGAGAATACAGTAATGTAAATTCTCCATACATAGGAAAAACCGATGTAAAACATAGAGAACATAGAAGTTCCCAACAAGCCATAGGACATCCTCCCAATCAATTTTTCTCTTTTTATGAAAAAACAGTAATTTTGCTGACATGTAAATATATTTTTAAGCAGTTGTGTAGTAGTATGAAGTAATCTGTTCTTCTGTGTTGTAAGCCTGCGTATCCTGTTCATGTTAAAGATGAATATGGACAGCTGGTGTTAATTTTCAAAGAAATGAAAATATAACTGAGATTATTTGTAAGGAAAGATAGGGATTAATAAGAGCAGGATCTTTAGTTTCATCAAACCATTGCTAAGATGTAGTTACTGTGGAAAATTATGAGCTAAGGAGAAAATACATTAGATTTTTTTATCATCAATAAATATTACAAAGATGAATGCTAAAAATTACAGAACTGGAATTTGTCAAAATGTATTTATGAGCCACAGAATATTATGAAAACTTTGAGTTCCTGTGGAGAATTCCTGTTCTTCACATAATAGGAAGTGTATGACACAGTTCTACATGTAGCGATTAAATGTGCTTAGATAAGGTTGATCATTCACTTCCCAACCTGCATTAAGAGTCTGTTTAGATAGAATTAAAGCTTCAGTTGGGCCAAAGTTCTATGTAACAGAGGACTCTGTAACATAGAATCTGGTAAAGTATGCGATGGACCTCCTTTTTATTCTCGTTGCTGCATAGAGTGTAAAAAGAATAACTAGCTTTGTTGGGTTTGCATCATTATTCACAGACTGAAGTTTGCAGGCTAATTTTCTTTAGGCTCAGCATTCTTCAAACCTGTGCTTAAAGTATGTGAATTAGATTGAAAATTAATTTAACTCCATCACAAACACCTTATCCCTATTTCAAAAGAATTATTGCTTTGTAATAGATATTTTCATTGATGTCTTTAGGGATTTGTTCACTTGAAATTACAGGTCTAGAGTTCAGGACGGGGAAGAGAAATCCAGAATTAAGTGAACTTTAAAAGTGCATATAGTAGCTTTATTTAGTATGAATTCTCTCGAGTTGGATAACCTATTCATCATCTGACGAAATATGTAGGAGAGACCACCTAATAAGGAAGGTCTGCTTTGGTCCACGACGACTGTAAAATTTAGCCTTAAGATTGGCTGAAGCGGATAGCTGAAGCCTGGATAATGAGCTTTCTATTCAGCAACCAGTTGAAGTGAAGAAGTCATTAGGGCAAATTATTTCTTGTTTGTGCTAATTTGTAGGCAGCTGAGATGGTGTAGCTCCTTCTCAGAGATCACAGCTATTTAAAGTAGCCTCAGGATTGTTTTAGTTTATGGCCTTGTATTTGCTATTTTAGTTTCAGCCATTTACTTGATCACCCGCTAAAGGGCTAAGCTAATAACTGAAAGGTACTGAAGTAGGATAGAAACCCATTTTGGCTCCTCTCCTCTTCTCTTCTTTAATGCAGTGCCGGATTTAGGATAGCCCAGCTGGACCTGAGGACAGTGGTATGTTAAAGATGACAATAATAATACCAAGCTAAATGTGCAACACCCATAGAACTGCTTTCCACTTACACGAGTCAGTTGTGTTTAAGTTCAGGCTATAAAGCAACAGCAAATTCAGAGCAGGGGCAGAGCTGCTTAAGGATACATCTGCTGCAAAGTATAAACTGCCTCAGACTTCAGATGTACCCATGTTCTCGGTTAGGGTAAAAAATACATTTATTTTTTTTTCCTCTTTCAGTTTACTTCTCAGTGTGCTGTCTAGTGTTTTTGTCATTGAATTTTCCTCTTGTTGAAGTATTAGCAGAAATGTGCAATTCTATGAAAACTGTCACCCAAGCTTCAAAGTACTTAATTAGCACTAATTAAGTTTTTCTAATCAAATGGGAGGAAATAAAAGGCTACAACAAACAGCAAAGCAATTTAATCTTTGGCATATCAACTGATGGTTGAGAGTTGCTCTTCAGAGTGGGAAAAGCAGAATAAGAGATTCAAGCTGACAAACAAAGAAGGTACAAGTGTTTAGAAATTACCAGTTGGGAAGGAATATGAGAAGGAAAAGGCCGTAAGAGAAATGAAAGAGCTTTAGCTCAATGGTATTTAACTTTGTCTGATACTTGGTAAGTCCTAATATTTTAGTGGACGTAGTAACTTGTCATGGAAGGTATTTTGGTTTTCATCTGGTTTTTAAAATTATTTTTAATATTGAAAAGCAGGATTTATCTATGTTATACAAAGTTACTACAAAGTAACTTTCTTCAAAGTAGTTTTTAAAAGATGATGGCATTTAAAATTGTTTTCTGGATTTTTGTAATTAACAGATACCAACACAAACTAGAGAAAAAGGCCTCCTTTGGGAAAGGAAGCAGACATTTCCTTCTCCAAATGAAATAGTTTTTAGTTTCTTTATGGTGACTACTAGCAAGGAGCTGTTAAAGAACACATTTCCAAAGTGCTTTTATTTTGAGAATTACTTGCTGCAGGGTGACCTAATACAGAAGCACAGAATTTAGAAAGTGCATGTTTACAGTATGGTGTCCTTTGGAAATTTAACTTTGATTATTAATTAGAAAGATAGGACTGCCAAAGACCATAAGATATTAATTAATGTCCTTGAATATGTTCTTTCCATGCAGAACAAAATATAGTTGTGTTCATTGCTTGTTAAATCAACCATAATATCACCTTCTGCTCACTCTGTCCATCTTATCTACAATGTTTTGTACTTAAAGTTTGTAAGTTAGTTGGAGGAGAGATCAACTGCTTGTATTTGTGTCAGTGCCTATTGCAACGGGGCCTTGTTTTTGACTGTAGTATCTGACTGGTCCTGCTACAAATAATAAGCTAGGCCCAAAATAACATTAATAGTAAGTAGGATAGGAAAGGAAGAAAAATAAGTGGAGAGGGCAGTTACTCAGAAATTCATTTTTTTCTTTGCTGGAATCAAATAATTGTATATTTTTATGGATAGTTGAGATACTCCTAGATGCTAATTGACACACCTTACCCCCAAAACCAATCAAAAAAAAAAAAAAAGGCTGAGGTGATTTGATAATGTCATTGCATACAGGCTGATGCTTTCTTCAAAATTATATTATTAGAAGGAAAATTCAGCACTGGAGACCCCAACATGAGAAGGACATGGATCTGTTGGAGCGAGTCCAGAGGAGGGCCACGAAGATGATCAGAGGGCTGCAGCACCTCTCCTATGAAGGCAGGTTGAGAGATTTGGGATTGTTCAGCCCAGAGAAGAGAAGGCTCCAGGCAGACCTTGTAGCTGCCTTCCAGTACCTAAAGGGGCCTACCAGACAGCTGGAGAGGGACTTCTTACAAGGGCATGTAGCGACAGGACAAGGGCGAATGAGTAAACTGAAAGAGGGTAGATTTAATCAGATATTAGGAAGCAACCTGGTCTAGTGGAAGATGCCCCTGCCCATGGCAGGGGGCTCGGAACTAGGTGATCTGTAAGATCCCCTCCATACCAAAGCGTTCTGATTTTTTTTGCTGAACTGTGGATGGTGTTCTAGTCTTCCTCCAAAAAGTACTGTGATCCTTGTCAGTAGCCTATGTCCTGTGCATGTTTTCACAGATGCCTTATGCTATTTAGCAAGGTGATCCTGAGAAGTCTTAGCCCAGCTGTGAAGAGGAGTTAGTAGGTAAGGAGGACTGACACACAGCTGTCATTATCTATGTTACAATTAGAAATCTGTGTCATTGATGATACTCCAGTTCTGTGAGTAAATCTGTAACTAAATGACTGCTCTAAGGGAAGACACTGGCCTCCCTTTTTTTTGTCTGTCTTGTCCTCATTTTCCCATCCCTCCAATGCATCAGACATACGCAGAGAAGCAAATTATTATCCTCTTAGAGAACAGATCCTCTGTCTGGTCTTTGTGATCTCTCCTGGGTCCACTGGAAGTTAGTACCATGCCATACTCTAGAGGCAAAATTAAAGCTTATACACAAAATTCATAACTTTTAGTAGCATTAAGTTGCATTATTATGACTCTATGTTTTCATGGGTTTGCCACACCGATATGTAGCAGGCATACTCCCCCCTTACCCTTTTATTTTTTTTTTTAACATCTCCAAAGAGTTTCCCCAAACAAAAGTATTGGGTAATATCTTTAGGAGCAGGAAATGTGTTTCAGAGAATTACAAAAGGTCTGATATCACTTATTTTCAGAGATAACTGTTGTGAGAGTGCTAATATTTTCTACAACGTATAACTTTGTATAGAGCCTTAGATTTATGATAGAAGTGGAAACATGTTTAAATATTACAGTTGTTTCACTGTTTCATGGAGTTGTGTATGTGCATAACTCATAAGAATTAGCATCCTCTATTTCAACCCTGACTCCACAGTGTGTAATGAACAGGTAAAGCAGTCTGCTTGAATGTTACACAGTGGGTCATTGGTGACCTCAAGTAGTTTGGGACAGAAGAATGGAAAGACTGGTAGTAAGGCTGAATGACAAGGAAGGGCTAACATTTTGGCATACTTCCTATTTTTGCATGAGTCTGCGTGTGGCAGAGCACATCTGGACTCTTAATCACAAGTAACTTACTTGATGTGAACAGAAGGAACGGAGTGACTCTAATGAGAATTTAGCTTTTATGCAGGTCCTAGCTGTGTAAGGGCTGATGTGGGCACAAGGTCAGACTATGCCACAAGATACGTACTCCCATCAGAACCCAAGGTAAGAGGTAGAGGCTTGACCTCACCTTCAGAGGTATGAAAACCTGTCAAGACCCTGTAGGCAGTAGTGGCATTGGCTGCTGTGGGAAGCACCTGCTCACTGGCCATTTTACAAACTGTCTTCTTGGGGCAGTTTGAGTATCAAAAGATGGGGGCTCTAAATCTTCATAGCTTTCATTTTACATTTATCTATTTCCTTTAATTAAAATTTCATCATCAGTATTTCTGTACTAGTGTGTTAGGGCCTAATGCAGCTGTCCCACAACCTGTCCAGCATAGACATGGATCTGACTGGAAGGCTTTAAAGAAAATTCTGATTTCCTGAGCACAAAAACTAATCAAAAGAAAAGATTTTTTTTTGCACCATATGTCAATTTTTCACATCTTTTTTCATATCTAGTTATTTCTGTGTAATTTATGTTGAGGTATCTGATTTTTGCAGGTACAGAATAAGATCTAGGTAAACCTTCCCTTTCATAAACCTGTTTTATTAGTATGAAATAATAATTTTGGTAACTTCCTTTTTCTTTTTTTAATTTTTACAGTGGGTTTGGTAAAATTATATCCTTGAACTTGGTTATTTAACTTATCTAATTTGGGCTCAGATAGTGAAGCAAAACCAGTGTAATTTTGAAATGTCAAGGAGGACGTGTGCAGCTTGTGGAGTTGATAGGTGTGAAAAAGCAGACTTAAAAGATTACTTGCTTTGAAAAATCTGTGATTTGACTTGGCAACAGCAATGAATCTGCTGTAAGGAAAGGGGCAGATTTTAATTTTTTTTTTTCTCCTTGGATTGCTAAGTAGCTTGAATTGCACTCATAGAATATCTCAGATTGGAAGGGACCCATCATCAAGTCCAACCCCTTGCTCCTCACAGGACTACGTAAAACTAACCCATATGACTAAGAGTGTCATCCAGATGCTTCTGGAACTCTTGACATGCTTGGTGCCATGACCACCTCCCCGGGGAGTCTGTTCCAGTGACTGACCACCCTCTTAGTGAAGAATCTTTTCCATTATGTCCAATCAGAACTTCCCCTGACACAGCTTCATAGGCACTCACAACTGCTTTTGCCCTACTTCTGTGTTATCTAAGTAGGAATGTTCTTTCAAACCAACGTGTGCAGGACTTCACATACCATATTTAGAACAGCTGCTGCTCCGTTTAGGCTCGTTTTGATCTGCAATTAGAGGCTATTTAGGAATGTCCTTACAAGGTGAACTTTTGTGTGGCGCTCTTAGGAAACTTTCTGTAAAAGTGTTGTGCTCTTTCTAGACTAGAGTGTTACAGAATTACCTGATAGCGGTACTTTTCTGAGCTGTGTCTAAATGATACTCAGATTCATGTTTACATTTTTAAAGTAGTAATTGGATTTTTTAAAAGTGCCGAACAGCTGCAAGTCTTTTATGGCTCCAATGCCTACTTGCAGCAGAGAACATTTTATGGCAACTAGTGATTGCAACATGTTGCCTAATTTAGTTTCACATCTTTCTTAAGCCTAGACATTCAGTTCAGTTTCATAATATGGTATTAGTAGAAGACTAAATAAAGGAACACTTCACTTCAGTTGTGTGCCAAGGAATGCAAATATTCTTGCGGATTTCTCACAACATCTGCAAATCAAAAATATTTTCCCAAGAATTAATATTTAGGCAATGTAATTTTGCTGAAGGTATTTGTGTGTGTGTGTAAGTCTAAGAACTGTATAAGGGAGTTTAAAAACAGAAAGCTAGACTCTGCTTTGGAGACAAAAGAAGACAAAACACAGAATCCTACATGTTCTGTGACTCCTAGCTGATTTTTTGGGAGGCAGAATGATCCAAAAGAATATATAGAAACCTGAAATATTAAGTGCTAGGGTATTATGTTTGCAGTTTTTATATACTAACCTTCTGTCACCTTCTTCAGTATAAAAATTAGCTTCACATTAGTCTTTTTACAGTATTATTTTAATTGTTTTTCGAGACAAGATAAAGCAAAGATAAATTCAATAAGTCAAGAAAATATTGTCATATAGGGTATTAGGATAATCGGAAAGGAAGCACAGATGCCATATTTAAATCTAGGAGGAAAAAAACCTTATTATTTAAGCCTAAAATACGATACTTGCTTCTGAAATATTGGACTGTTCATGTACAAAGCAATTACTACTTCTTCAGTTTTTCAGTTGGTGAGATGAAACCAATGATAAACTTTGACTTAGTAAAAACTACCACAATAGATACTCTCTAAAACTTGAAGATTCATTCAAGTCCTGACTCAGATTCAAAGATGAAATTCCCAAACCTATTAACTCATTAGAAAAATGAAATGGTGGGGCCCTAATATTTGTGTGTGATGTCCCAGCCTTTATTTAGGCAAAATATATTTTGTTAGCATATTTGAAGCAGCATGACTTCTGTTTAGGTTAAAACAGATGCCTAGTATGCCTTTGTATTTCTGATTAATGTGTTCGGAGGTCTGGTTTGCTTTAAACTCTTTGCAAGTAAGCAGGCTGTTGCAACTATGTTAACTCTTGCTACTTGTTTTGTATTACATGAAGTGCAGTGGTTGAAGCTGAAATGTCACCTCTTAACTTTTGACTTTGTTCAGCATTCTCAAGATTAATACATAGAGAAAATGTACAAATAAGCAACTTGTAACTATATTGTTAATTGGTGTTCTGCATTCTTTATGCTAGGCTCTGTTCTGTATGCCAGTACCTAGCACCCACGTGAAGTCAATGAGCATTTGGTTGGATAGGAGTGCAGAACTGGGGTTTCGTAGTCCAGAAGTAATCCTCCAAATTCTTTGTATTTATGCACTAGTCTTTTCAGGAAAATAACACTGAATGAATACATAATGAAATCATGGTTATCTACGGGACTACTTTACAATCAGTGCATGCCCTAAAATGTTGCTTTGTAATGTGTGTTTTATACTACATGTTGGTGTTCAAGTGAGCCTTGTTAGCTATTCGACAGTGACAGACAACAATATTTATAAACCTGTTACAATAAATGCCTTTTTAGTTTAAGAAAATGTGTGGTATGGCATTTGTAAAAGGGGAAAAATAAAAATCTCTGTGAGGCTAAAGAAGTTGCTGCTGCTGCTGCCTTGTGTTAACAACTCCATCCTGTGCCATGGGCTTAAATTTATTACCCTGAGTAATTCCATTTAAGTCAATGAGGCTGGTCACAGGAGCAAATTAACAGATGTGGGGGACTACATATTTTTTTTTCTTTTTCACCATCTGAATAACAGTGAAGCTGTAAATAAATGTAATCATCTGTATTTTAATAAAGTATTAACCCAATTGTCACTTACTATAAGTAAGTAGAATGTAGAGGTTCCTGTGGTAATCTCTGTGCTGTGTTTTTGTAACCTATTGGATGCAACTATCATCACGTTGCCAATGTAACAAATCTGGGTGTTCTTTACTTGCTGGCATTGCTGCCCTGTTGCTTGGCCAGGCAGAGTCACTCCTGAAGCAGTCACAACAGGCTTTTGCAGAAAAGAAGAAAATGAAATTATATTAGAGATTGGCAATAGAGAGGAGGAAGTCCCGTGATACTCAGCAAGCAAAAGCAGCTGTAGAAGTCTCTCCAACAGGGATGCTTCAATTTCTGAGATCTCTCAGGTCTGAGCAGCTGTTTTAGCTCCTTGGTGGTGTACTGCAAAAAGTTGCCTCAAGGCACCAAGAAATGTACTTTTTACACTGTGTGCTCTGTTTGTTTTGTTTGTAGTATTGCTGCCCTGTAGTTGCAGGCTGCAAGAAAGAATGAATCTCATGTGTGTCAGCTACTTGCACACTATCCAAGTGACCATGGTCAATAAAGGCCTTAAATATACTCAGTAGAAGGCCTTATATTATATTCTGTTTGTCTTCTGCCACATGACACTTGACAGGTTGGTAAGCCATTTCGTCACAAACTTGACTGAGGCCAAAATGTTCTTGTTACTTGGATCTCTGTATGTCCAACTCTTGTTCATGGGCTAACCCTGCAAGACAGTGCTCTGGATTTTGTCCTCCCAAGGTCTTCCTGGTGCTGTTTTGCATGCGAGTCCACTGAGTGAACAACTCTGTGTTAGTGCTACCGACTGCTTTGCCTTACAACCATGCATTTCGTTCCCCTTGTTAACTGAACAAGAGTCATAGTCTTCTATATGAATCATTCAAGTATAGCACTGCTGATAATGCCATGTACTTTAAGATACTGAACGAAGTTTCTGCAGTAAAGTCAGTCACTGCTATAATCACTGGGTACAACCAGAGCTGGTGTTCCTAAGAGCTGGTCTTCATTTTACCCCTATTTTGCAAATGGCATTTAATTTGGAGTCATCTCATTTTAGCAGTTGATTTGCATAAAGAATTTTCTTTCTTTAGCCCAAAATTCAAATGTATGTGCCAATGACCTCAACAATGACTGAAATTTAAAGATTATGTATTTCTTTCTTTGGTTCTGCTACTGTTGAAACTATAGTAGTTTATGCTGAGTATTTTTCATTCACCTGAAGAGGATATGACTTTGTCATTAAACTGAAGTGAATTAATGAAGTGTGATTAACCTCTACTGGATGTTCACAAATGTTCAGTAACAGGTTAAAACAAACAAAAAGTGTCTCTAGCAGGTATAGTGAGTTATTTCCTTAATACACAGGCCAGTGCTGACACCTTGTGGCTTCATTACTGAGTTATTTCATAGTTACGTGTAGTTATTTCAGGTATAAATCATTATTAACTTGCTATTGTCAGCGCTGTCTGTTTTCTCTGCTTCATGGCCACCTCAGTACCCAGTATTTTGAGTATTTAGGTATCACATGTAAGGCAGCTTGTACCTTGGGGATGCATTCATTGCATGTTGAGTAAATAAGAAATAGAGGTGCCTGGGATCTCTGGAAGGAGACTCAAAAAGATTCAGTTCCATGCGCAAAATCATGGGTGCCAGTGTAGCAGCAGACAGAAGTTACAAGCTTCTCTCTTAATAGGGAATACCTTTTCTTATATTTTCCTCTATAGGGGAGAGCACCAAGGACTATTAATACTTGCCATGTGTACTTTTGGGCACATACATGTTTTCTACATTGACACAAAAGCATTCCTTTGCTGTCCTTTTCACCCCTGAAGAATTACTTGCAAAAAGACTGTTGGAGAATTTCTGGTAATATAGGATCCTGAGGTGCACTACTTATCTATGGCCATAAAAATGCCTAAACCACAATGTATTAGTGCAATTTATACCTAAATGGGTATCTAATCTAAAAATCACATAGCATTTCAGATCTTAAACAAAACCAGCTGTTAAGGCTGCAGTCACTGTTTGGTATCTGTTGTGGAATTCAGTTTTCATAGCTTGAGGTATGTCTTGTGAATATCATACATCCTCTCTCAGCTGTCACCTCAGAGATTGTTTTCTAATGTTTATGGCTGTGTCCCTGTTCTTAAGTGTTTGTGTTGTAGTAAGACATGAGTTAGAAATCTTTATTTTATTGCATCGTGGTTTTGTTGTTTGTGGTTTGGGTATTTTTTAATTTTATTTCTATAACAGAAATAAGTTTAGTTGCTTATAATGAATAGTGGAACAGAAATGGAAAGGAAATGTTTCCTAGAGGAGGGAACAAATCCTCAGCTTATGTAAATCAGTATTTATAGCTTCACTCAAGTCAAAGAGGTGATATTAATTTCTGTTCCTGAAGAACATGACTGCCAGAGCCTGTTAAAAAAAAAAAAATCAAAGGAATAAAGATGTGCCTATGAAGACTAGATTTGCCAGCATCTCTGTTTACCTAACAGAAGGATTTGCTCCCAACTCCACTCCCCCCACCCCCCCCGCCACCCATGTAAATCTTAATTGACACCTGCTAATTGAACTTTAATGCAACAAATGTATTATAATGAGCCATTAGAGTATCTTTTTGGCATGCTTCCTCTGCTGTGCAGGAGCTGAAGGAAAAAAAGTTTCAGGTAGCAACGAATACTTCTACCTATTTCAACACCCCGCCAGGAGGCAGATCTGTCTGACCAAAGAGCAGTGAGTGACAGTATTGTTTTAAGGTGTAATAGAAGCTTCTCATATGGAAAATTGCTTGTAATGGCTCACGACTGTCCGGATCAAACGAGGTACCTGTGGGTCTATAAATACCTCTGCTGCATGAAATTAAAGCCCTTTGTCGAACCTACATGTGATCTATTCAGCAAAGGAAAACAAGGAGCTGCAGCAGCCAGGAGGGACCTTCAAAAGCACGGCAGGGAAGGCTTTGCAGCGTGGACAAGTCGGGACTGCAGTTCAAAAGCTCTAGGAAACCCGCTGGGCCCAGCCCCACCTACAGCTGTAGGGTGGAAAAGAGTTACCGGAAGAGTGTGGAAAAACCTTTACCTTTTCTGCTTGGGATGGTGATAGGGATAGGTTTCGCCTATAGATTGTTTTCTTTCTGTTGTTTTGTTTAAAAGCTGGGCTATGAACAGCTGTATTCCCACTTTACAAGTTTAAAATGTGTGTCCAGGTAATTTCAGCTTTAGACATCTGCATTGTGCAAGAAATGCTCCACCAAAATCCTGGTGGACAGACATCTACCATGAAATTACAAAAATCCTAAAGAATACCCCCCCCCCCCAAAACAACAAAACCAAAAATCAAATTTCCATATCTATATACTTTTTACATGCAACCTCTGTAATAAGTTATAGAAGCTATGTTGCAACTCTTGTTCAGAAGAGAGGGAAAGATGCCAGTGCTGGGGGCTTTACGGTAGCGTTGCCAGTAACTTTAGTCCCTGCTGAAGGGTTGCATTAGGTGTGAAAGAAAACTCTTTGAGCAGCACAGTGCCAGCACTGAGCTAGTTCAAACGTCATGGATTCCAGCCCTCACAAAATTTGCTCAGGCCAAGCATGTTTATTTATAGGGGCATTTAGACCACCTGTAAAATGTTAGCTGTCACCCTCCTGCGTGGATACAGGGGTCTGGTGTATGCCAGATGCAGGAAATTAGCTCCTCTCTAGAACATTTGCAAAAAAAAAATAATAAAAAAATATGCAAAATAATGTCACAAACATCAGGTCTAAATAACCAGGCAGAACAACTACAGTGGGGCTAATTCCCAGTAAAAGCGCAGAGGTTTCCTTGTTAAATAATTTGATGCCAGAACGTGTTCAGACAAGGCAAAATTCTCCAGCTGGTCTAACCAGCCCTGCTCTCCCCCTTGCGATGACACTGCAGATTTCCGGGTATTTTCTGCTTCCAGAGACTAAAGCAGCAGTGGGAGCGGGAGCGCTTAACGGAGCCGAGACAGGGCTGTGCCGCCGGGATGGGGACCAGGACGCGAAACGAGCTGCTGAGCTCCCCAAGGGCCAGCCCTCGGCCGGCGCCTTCAGCGAGGGTAACGCGGGCGCCGGAAGCCTCGGCCCGCGCTCGGCGGTGCCGGCAGCGGCGGGGGCGGGATAACGGAGTGCCGGGACAGCCCCCCGCCGCCCCGGCAGGCCCCACCGCCGTGCGGGGGGCGCGGCCGCCGGCACTCCCTGCGCAGAACTACATTTCCCAGAACGCTTCGCCACCGGCGCCTCCCCTTCCCTGCCGGGCTGGGCGCACGCCCGTGCCCGGAGCCCTGGCGGCGGCACTACAGTCCCCGGCAGCCCCGGCCACCTCCGCGCCCTCGCCCGTGGCGGCGGCGGCAGCTGCGCGTCGCTCCCTGGCAGCGGCGTCCGGAGCCGCGGCCGGCGCTGCGCGGGAGGGAGCGGGCGCCATGGCTGACAGCGGAGAGCCCCCGGCGGCTCCGGCCGCCGTCCCTCCGGGCTCGCCGGAGCAGAAGCGGCGGCCGGGCGGCTCCCCCAGCGCGGGTGCCGCCGGGGCGGAGGGCGCGGCGGCGGCCATGCCGCGGCTGCCGGTGGGCGGCCCGGGCGGGGCGGCGGGAATGTCGCTGCCGCGGCTGGAGAAGCCGATCAAGCAGGCCTTCTACAACACCGGGGCGCTGCTCTTCGCGGGGCTCTGCTGCGGCGCCGCCGTCCTGGTCTACTTCATCCTGGAGGCCTTCCTGCGGCCGCTGCTCTGGGCCGTGCTCTGCGGCACCTTCCTGCACCCCTTCAAGAGCTCCCTGACGGCGCTGGGCCGCCGCTGGCTCGGCCGCCTGCACCGTTCCCGCACGCCCGTCCTGCTGGCCGCCCTCCTCCTCCCCATCTGCTTCGCCAACTACGGGGTGGAAGCGCTGGGCGAGCAGGTGCTGCGGCGGCGGCGGCTCCTGCTGCTGCTGGGCGCCGGCGGGCCCCTGCTCTACGGGCTGTACTGCCTGGGCAGCTCCCTGGGCGTGCAGGTGCTGCTGGCCCAAGCCGCCCGCCTCATCTGCCAGGGGCTGGACTACTTCAGCAGCCAGTGGGTGAGTGCCCGCCTCGGGCGGGAAGGGGCTTCGGCGGCGGCCGGGCTCCTCTGGGGGGGCGGTGGTGGGCGCCACTTTCCCCCTCCCCGCCCCGGGTGTAGGGGGCCCGCCGGGCCGGGGCGCGATGTGCCCCCGGCCTCCCTCCTGCTCTGGCGGGCCGCGGCACCCGCCCTCCGCCTGCCCGCCCGGCGGCCCGTGGCTGCTCTGGGGGCCGGCGCCGCGGGCCGCCATCTCACTTGTTGCGCGGCGGGGTTGGGAGGGGGGGCTGCCTGGGCGGGAAGGTGGCGGACCCGGAGGTGAGGCGGCTGTTTGAAGTCACCGCCGCGCCTTTTCGTTATTTTTTAGAAACTTGTATTTTATTGCGCTGCAGAAGGCAGAAACTCCCCTGGCAGCACGTGGGTGCGACTTGGGGCGCGGGGGCGCACAGCCCCGGGGCGGGCACGGGGGTACCGGGGCACAGCCGACCTGCGCTGTGGAAACCGGGTGTGAAGTAACTTGGGGAAAAGCTCCTGTGCTGTAACCCGGGGCGCGGGGAAGTGTCCTTTGTCATCACGTGGGTGCAGCTGGAGCAGAAGCCTTGCCTCGGTCGCTGTGTCCCGTCCAGTTCAGTCCTGCGCGGTGCTGGGGTGCTGTGAAGCCTGAGGTAATTCAGGTGAGGTGCTGAGCAAGCACCGACTCCTGTGGAGGTGTGAAATGTGTAGTAAGTGTTGTGAAGTAGCAGCTCAGCTCCGCGAGTAGTTAACTTGGGGGGGGGATGGCACCTTAAGGCTTGTCTCTCAGTGTATTTTTTTTTTTCTTTTTAATGTATCAAACGATGCAAACAGTTTGAACGTTGAAAAGTGAAGCTGTTTAATTTAGCGATGTTATTTAAGGTAATAAAGATTCTGGCAGACTACTCTCCCCGGTTGTTGTCTTCAGTAGGTAAACTAGTTAAAACCTCCGGCAGAACTCATTTTCACTTCGTTATGTAGTGGGTTTTGCACTTTTAATTATATCTTAAGTAAATGGATATGTGAAAGCACAGAAGGAACAGTAAGTTGTACTTTTATTAAATACTGGTGTACAATAGGCATGCTCAAATTGCCTGGTGTCAAGGATTTGTTATTTTTTTTAAGCTGCTCTAGTTTTTTAAACAAACAAAACGATGCCTCCCCCTTGAGTGGAGAATGACGTACACATTTGGTTTAGTGGTTTTATATGTGGAGATAAAACTGAAGAACTACCTAAAACTGATTTTATGTGGACAAGAGAGAGAAACTGTCAAGAAAAGTCGCCCAACAAACTAACAAGCTTGTGCAGGCTTCTGATTTTGAATTACACATGTTCTTTGAATACTAGTTTTATTCCCTTAGTGGAGCTGGTGCATGCTGGTATCTCAAACAAAACTTTGGAGGTGTGTACCAGAAGCAAGAGCTTTCCTGAATGCTCTGACAAAGGACACTTTGAGCTTTTTCTAGTATAAATAGGATGGAGTGGAGAATGTGTTTTGTCACTCGAAGGTAAACATTGGAAGAAGAGATTTTCTTGGCTATCTATTCTGAGATGTCATATGCTGGAAAGTGTCGGGAGATCTGTTTCTGGTGTGTTTTGTCTTCAGAAGTATAATTAAGACTGAGTAGACAGACAGAGACACGCTCTCTGTTTTTATGAAGAGGCAAGATACAACCCAACCATCTTTACCTTCAGCTGAGAGGTACAAGAATCTAAGCATGGCTTGATACTGGTGGGAAGATTTGATTAGTTGTCATAAAGTTTACTTTCCTTTGCATTGGCCTGTTTTATTTTTAACAGATCAGCAATATTACTACACTAACTGACTTGGCTAAGTCCAGGCCTTTATTCAAACTTTGTTAATTAAGCTATGCTTACATGGGGTGAGTATATGGGTACTAAAGGAAGCTGCACTGATTTAACCTCGTAACTATGGTTGTAATGCACTGGTCTATGTGCACGCTCAGTGCAGTTTCGGTTAGCAGTGCCTGATACTTCTGTTTTGCACTAATGTTTCTGATGTGATACTTGTGTTCATTGAAGTGCTGTAAGATTTTAACTGGGCAAAAGGTAGTAAGCTCCCAGAACTCTTCAGACCTGAGTTCCTTGGGAAGATTTTGGGTTTGTGTCAAACTGACCACAGATGTCCTTAAGCAAACCAGTTACAGTAGTTTTTTAAGGAAGCTGCCGGTGTCTCTTTCTGGGGTGCTAGATGAGAAAGAAACTGGACTTCCCTTTGTAAATAACCTTAACCTAGTCCAGTTTTTTTGAATGTTGCTGTTAATTAATATTTATTATCTCAGACCTGTAGCAGGATAGTTTAATTTTCTTCGTGCTGTTGAGCCTCGAGGTGGACCCATTAGTAGTATCTGGTTTAACCTCGGTTAAGCATTTTAAGCCCTTTAATTGCCATATTATATTGCAGGACTCTGTTTTCATGCATAAGTTCTGTTGTTAGTTGCACAGGAATTTTGGTTGTCACAAGTCAGTTTGCTCCATTGTACTTCTCTGGGATGTGAATCCTTCACGGTTTCTTCTGTATCTTATCTTGCATGAAGATTATAACTACTTTTGTTTGTAGATACTCTATGTGATATGCAGAAGTAATGGTAATTCCATTTTTTGCACTGTTTCTTTTAGCAGCCCACTAAGCCAATCTAGATTTCTGTGTTTCAAAATACTTTAATATGCAGTAATGTTATTAATATAAGTAGATTTTCCCCTTAGCAAGAAATATTTTTTTGCCAAGAATACGATATAGAATTTACTAAAAGCATGAAAAAGACAAGCAAGCATGGTTTGTTTTAAGTGTGAGACTAGTATCTGACTAGCATAGTGCAGTTGTTTGTGGTAGGTTTAATCTTTTGAGCTATGAATGTCTGTGCTCCAGGTACCAGTGAGCCTGCCTTGGGCTGCAGAGGTGTACAATGTATTTGTTCTTGTTTGGAACTTTGCCCCACCTGGATGGCACTGCTGCTTACAGAGGGGAAAAACATGCACAGTTGTCATTTCCCTTTCTCATTCCTTCTGCTGTATGAGAGAAGTGAGAAGATGCCTATCATTAGAATTTGACTGAGAACAACTATGAGGTTTTTGGGGTACCAATTTGGTGTTCTCTAGCTAAAGGTATTTTTATGGTATCTACTAGGCCATGAAACAGACATTCTTTTAAGTTCCAGAAAGAAATGTTCTCAAAATACAGCAATTGCATGTGATAATGACATGGTAAACTGTTATCTTGGCACCAGTGTGTTACTGAGCTTTCTTGTACTGTTGTCTTCAAATCTAGGAAAGCCATTCATGGTGTTGATGAATTAAGGTTTGGAAATAGCTATATTCCTGTCTGTGGTTCTTCAGTCACACCTGCAGTTTAGGAACTGGGAATCCTAGATACCTCCATGATAGGACCGTTTGATAGGTGATTGCAAAACACTGCATTGAAGAAAAACTTCAAGATCTTAAGCTATTCTACAAGCATCTCGTTCCCACGGTCTCCTTTTCCTTCCCTTTCTGCTTTACAGTTCTTGCAATGTCTTTGAAGAAACTTGCTCAAGAAATGTAGTATGCTTCTGGGCCTTAAAGCTAGGAGCTGGTTATAAATTCTAGATGAGTTCCTTGCTCTGATTCTGACCTTCTCTAGGGTTGTTTTAGAAGTCTTACGTAGAGGACATGCACTCTACATGAACTTCACAGATAATAGGGAAGGTGAACATTTTTCTGTATATTTTTTTTTTTGTAGGAAGGGAGAGTTTATCTCATAGCAGGCATAATATACCCTTACATGTTTACCTGCTCTGACAATTTCAATGTGGTTACACTTGCAGTTAGCATACCTTCTGAAGACTAAACTTGAACTGTCTTGTCATCCTAGTTTTATAGGAGGTATGCTTGTATCTGGTGCCGTATCTAAGGTACAGGAAACTCTTCTGCTTTATTGCAAGAGTTCCATTTAGCCTGATGTTTTACACTTAGAGTACTATACAGGAAATGCCAGCTGTATTGGTTGTATTTTCTTTTTTTATTTTTGGTAGGGTTCACATGCTCGTATTTATTTAGAAAATGGTTAGTTTGTAGATCCTGGCAGGTGACATAAATTACACAGCTGCTTTACATTGACTCTGAAGTTCATTTTAGTAAATTAAATATGATATAATTGGCAGAATTATCTGGAGTGAACTTGGTTATGGGGCTGTCAAAATCTTTCTCTGCTGGCCAGTCTTTCTTCCTCGGTTTGTCACAGCTATTGGTCAGGATCAGAACTATGTACTCATATGTGTGTGTCAGTCTGTTTTTGTATTTCTAACTGTGCTAGGTACAACTCATGTTCTAGCGGTTAGCATGCAATTAGAGGACCTAATCAATCTTTTTCTCACTGCGGTGCTGGGCAAATCTGGAAACACCATTTGCTGTGACCACTGCATTGGAATATGGTCAAAGTAGGTGTTTGTTTTGGCTAGTGGACTGTCTGCTCCCTGTCAGGGAAGCTATCAAAGACATCAGTCAGGGAACCCTCCATCTGTGTTGGCACTAGATGTCAGCAGTCCCTAAACTAACCCTTGCAGACTGAAATTCTCAAACGTGCTCCTTGGCAAATGTTTTGGGTCACAGGCTCCAAGATGCTTGTCTTCCACAGTGCTATTGAATATCACCTGTGGAGGCAAAAAAGCATCTACATTTTGTCAAGTTCACCTGATGGGGCAATTTCCCTTCTAGCAAAGGAAGGGGGTAAGCTTGACTATAATATTGGATTAACTATAAATGATAAAAACACAGTTCTGATTTTTGAGGTGTATATAATTTCTATTTTTTGAGTGTTTCAGGTAGGTCCCCCCAGCTTAGAGCAGGCTTGCTCTGTAATAAGAAATTTAGGTTCCTAAATCTATCCAGCTTAAAAAAAACCCTAAAAACCCACCAAAAAACAACCACCTGAAAAAGCCCTTAAGTATTCTTTCTGCTGATTATAGTAATCCTTTCATTATTTGGTCTTATAGCTTATAAATCATACAGCCATGTACTGATCGTAAACACCTCTTACCAAAACCACAGGTTTTGGTTTAGAGATAAACTGTGTAGAGACCACATGTGGCCTATTTAAAAACATGATGGGGAGGGGCAGGGAAAGACTGAGTTGATAGTAGGGTTTTTTTCTGCTTTTGTTTTTCCCTTCCACACCCACCTTCAGTTTTGGGAGAACCTGCTGTGTGATGTGTTCTTGAAAAGGCTTAGGAGCTTGTTTAGATTTATACACAGGAACTGCAGCCTCAGGCATTAAGCTGATTCTAGCCTTGAGCCTAATGATCTATACTACATTATGTTAATTATTTTTTGGTATTTAAATTTTTGAACACAGTGATACTACATTTTCTACGACCTCTGAAAGGAATGATTGTTACAGAACTGTCCAGCAAAATTTGAACTGTGTTCTGTATAATAAAGCGAGAAGGTAAAGAAGTTCCGTTGTTTGAGGAACCATCTCTTAAGAAAGTGTCATCATGAAGCATGTCAGAGGAGTGGTACTCCGTCTGCAGGGAGAGAATTTTATGTGCTTTGAAAAGCCTGTTTCCACAAGTGAATCTTGTCTCAATAGCATTTTTATTAACGGAGTTTCTCATAAATAACTTGTATTAAGACAGGAAAAGTGAACTGAAGAAGAACCATTTTCAACATCTATAGCTGCAGTCTTCTGGGTATCTTAGATGTAATAGATTTCCTTTAATTCACAGTGTAGGAAATGTTTCAGGGCACATCAAAAATACTTTTAACCTGTGTATGGCAGTATTGATTTTCGATGATCAGTTCCCCTCTGCCCCAAGTTTCTAGTTATAGGCTCATACTTTTGTCCCTTCAAAAAGGGGTGGTCTCAGTAAACACTAGGTTTCTGTTTGACATGGTTTAGCAGTCTGCGTGTGTTAATGCCAGGCATACCTACATGGATATGTTTCACAGTTGGGGGTTCTAGAAGAAACAGAAAGGTATGCTGTTCTAGTCGTTTGGACTTAGGAGAAGGAATAACCCAGTCTTGTCAAGTTTATCCTTACTTGTGTTCACTTAGAAAAAAAAAAATCAGGATGTCATTTACCAGCTTAGGTAAATGACAGCCCCCTTAATGCGGGGAAGAGGTGGTTGAGTTTGCTCTGAGGTGGGCATTAGTGTTGTAGGTGTGATCAGTTGGGTTTGGTTTTTTTCCTGGTTTTCTATCTGTTTGGCAAAGACTGTCTCCATGCTAAATGAAAGGCAATTACACTTTCTTCATTCTGCAAAACTCTGCACATCACAGGATATTTCCTCTTGTGTAATAAGGAATATACAGTAAAGCCACATGGAATTAATTTTGGTTCTGAAAACTGGAATCAGAATGACATTTTTGTAAGTCCTCGCCTGTCCCTTTATTGTCTTTTTTTATTGTTTAGAAAACTTTTTCAAATGAACAGACAGATAAGGAAAACACTCTGATGTTCACAATGGCAAGCACAGTTTGGCTTTTATTGATGCGTTTAATGCCTTGTGTCACTTCATTTTTCAAGTCCAACACTGCTCTGCTGAACTTCTGCCATGGGTTTGTTTTCCTTCGCCAGCCTGCATCACCACTGAGGAGAAAGAGGTAGAAATAATGAACGACTGTCTTCACGTCTTCAACCAGCTTCACTCAGTGCAGCACTGTTTTAAAAATTTGAGAAAGTGGCATGTGAATGTTTGGTCAATGTTTTTAAGGTTTTTCATTAGTTTTTCTTACAATAGAAAATCTCTATTTCCAAATGAAAACTTTATTTTTACGTGTTAAAGGGAAATGGTAAAATAAGACTTTTTATTCAAACCCTGAAACAAACTGGAAAATAGGAAATGGAATTGAATACATAGTTTTGTCAAACAGTTTTAAATCTGAATTAAAAAAAAACCCAAACAGCACAACAAACCAAACCATAAAAAACTTTGCTGTATGATTTCCAAGTGGGAAGGAGGAGCCTGGAAAAAAAGACTTTAAAATGGCAAAGGGAGAAGTTAGAGCTACAACTAGAAAATGAAAGATTTGAAACAATACCATTTGGTAGGTCTTGACTTGTTAAAAACTGAAGCTTTTGGAAGGTTGTCAGGGCACATATCGAAAGAAGCTGTTGGTTATTCTACTCAGTCTTCCCTGTTATGTTTACCGTGGAGTGGTTTACATGAAGCAGGTAGGAAATGTGTTTGCTGCTGGCTGTTGAGTTGTTGGGGCAATATTCCATTGAAGGCTGGGTTGTTTGGAAGCTTTGCTACCAGTGAAGAGCTGTTCTTGCTTACCCCATTTGTGACATATGCTTCAGTTGCCTTGTTGGTGCCCATCTTACCTGTGTGAGCTGGTTTAGCTGTAACTGAATTAGATCTTAAACTCTTGTTTAGTTTTTTTCATTTGCTTTTTTTCTGGATAGTTTTTTTATCAATGTGGGGAGCTTGAGCTAGCTCCGTGAATGTTGGAGCTGGTGTGCAGCAGATGTGGGACTGTCTGACTGGCGGTGGAAGGGAATGAACTGCCACTTCCAGTAGCAGTGAGCTGTTAAATGAGCTCATCTGTAAAACCTCTCCTGTAGAGATTAACTTGCTGATAGGAGAAAAAAAAAGGGAGTGAACTGTGTAAATAAAGAATTCCATCCTTCAGTATAAATCAATATAAATGTTGCAAAGAGCTGAGTAGTAAGAAAGAGTTCATTCTTAAGAAATGATGCCAAAGCCAAAACAAGTGTCACAGATTTTCAAATTCTCTCAACTTGCAACTGGAACTGGAAACAAACTTTCAGTAACGTTGGTGATACAGTCATGCTGATAAATCCTACACTTTCCAACACTGAAATTTAAAAGAAAAATCAAAACGCTGCATACTTCTGTGGTGTAATTTTGCCTTCAATTGGCAATTTAAAGAGAACTGAAACCCTTCAGACTTACCTTGATGTGTCTAAATCTGGCATTTTAAATTTACCACTGTAACCCAAAAGTGGATGCTGAAATCAAAGAAGTTATACTGTAGTTACAGCTATGTATAAAGGAAAGCAGGCAATTTTTCTTTATCTGTCTAAAGGCGAGACAACATTTTGTTCAGTTTGTGAGGGATGCTACGAAGTGCAAAGGAGATGTGAGAAATAGGCAATTTGGTTTAGCATGGAATTTGTATCCACTCTAGTTTCAGTGCAGTAATTACAGTAGCTTAATTTTAATAAAAGTAGGCAGTATCTTTTATTCTTTATTTCCATTATGTCAGTTGTTGAGATGGACATGTGATAGTAAAGAGGCCATTAATATTCTTACACTCTAGTGTAGCTAAAGCCTTTGGAGACCATTCAGAAGAACAGTGGGAAAGGTTATATAACATCCTTCTAAAGAGTTAAGGAGGAAAAAAAAAAGTAGGCTGTTGCCAAGTTAGTATGGGATGAAATCCTAGTCCATGTCAATTTAAGTTAATTTGCTTTGTCAGTTGCTTTCAGCTACGAATTGTTGGAAGTAGGCTACCCAGGTTCCTCTACAGTGTATTTCTTGCAGTATAGGGAAGTGCTTGGCCATAACATTAACTGATAAAGAACTAGTTTCTCCGTGGTGTCACTGAAATTATACCTCTTGCACCAGTCAGTTAACTATATATGTTTTTTACAGGGCTTCGGGATTGTTATTCCTTGATCTCCAAAGCAAGATGTCTTGTTTATTTTAAAATAATCTGTTTCTCACTATTCAGTAGAAATAAGAAATATTGGGTCATTTGCTAAGCTTTCAGAAATGAGAGTTGATGAATTATTGTAACTTACAACACAGAAATTTATTGAATACCTAAACCCTCAAATGCTAGCTTTTAGTTCAGCTATATGCATGGCTAAAAGTAGTGCAGCATGTTTCACTTTGTTGGCTGTTAAATGTAGGCTTATGCTCTATTATTATGCTTTTCTGGTGTAATTTTAATCAGAAAGTTTAATTTATTTGATTTACTGAGTCTCCTATTAGAAATTTATTAAATTTAAAAGCTAAAGAGAAAAATTGGCTTGATGCTGGAAAATTTATCATGGAATGATGTTGTGTGGCTGACATTAGGGAGTTAGGATTGCATTTTCATGCTGAGTTCTCTCTTGCAATTACAGTTGTGCTGTAATATGCCTTGTGAGTGAATTTGTTACGAGCCTGTGCTTTTAAAGGAGTGCTGCTGTGCATGTCAGTTCACAACTTAATTTTTTTTTTTTAGTCTTATTGTCTAAGGGTTGTGTTAGTTCTAGACGTTTGTCTCAAGTCCACATTTGGCCACAAGCATTATCCAGCTCCGTTGATGCAAAACTAGAGATAGCAGTGGGAAGTTGGGCTGATCAGCTTTGATGAGAGAGATTAGTATGAAAAGGGTGTAAGTTTTTTCACATTTAAGTGATTTTTAAATTACGTTTTGTGTATGTGTATGAGTGTTCCCTCTGAAGTTATCACTGCTTTGCTGCTGCATTCAGTACAATTAAGATTACCTTTGCGCCAATTGGGTGCATGGGAGATGTCGCACAAACTTGCTTTTTACAGGGACTGTTGCCTCCTCAGTGTGAGTCATATAATGTGCAAAGTAAAGAGGTGAAAGCTCTTCTGGTGTATTCTGTTTAACTACTTGTGCTATGTCTCTGCCACTACATTACTGCTTCTTACAGTGACGTCTGATTCGGCAAATGCTGTTAATAGAGGTTCTGTTTAAACTTCATTGGGATTTATGGATTTGTAAGTGTAAACTTGAAAGTGTCCTTAACTGGTTATGGATAGAGAATGTTTGTTGAATTTGGTTGGTGTTTTGTTTTTTTTTTTTGTTAAGGATGGAACACTGAGTTTCTATTTTCACAGGTTTTCATACCTCTTCTATTTCACATCTTCTGCTGAGTAGCAGCTTTTGACCTCCTGTTGCCACTTCTGGTTTCTGCTTTCTTCTTTTCAGCATTTTCAAGCTCAAATTCTTCGTCTCAAGATTCTTAATTGGAATTCTGTATTGTGATTTATCTGATGATAAATCTGAGTTACTGAAAGCAGTTAGAAGCAGCAAAACCAGTATGATCACATCTGTCTCTTGATGCATTGTCACAGACATTTTTCTGTCTAGTGTTTTTAGTTAAATATTTGATTAAATTTCATGTCACAAGTCATTAAAAGACATGACTGGTTTGTGGACCAACACTGCTCAGAAACAGCAGTTCTTGTTGTGCTTCTGAATGGCTATCTGTGACTTAAAACCCCCTTTGTCTCTTTGGACTGGAACACAGGAGCTGGCAAGCTGCTCTGTGCTGGAGTGAGCGGTGCTCTGCTGGCTCTGTCTCCGTGTGGCCCTGTTGGTGGTGCTGGTGGCCCTGTTTCATTTAGTTTCTCACCTTTCAGTGGTAGTTCCAGAATAATTGCTTGGTCTCAGGTGCAAAACCATCTTCCTTCAGGGTTTGTGTCCAGGAAAGCTTGTATACCCCCTGACATTAGAACCATACTGAAGGCAGGCCAAAGGCGTGTCTAGCCTGCCCTTATGCTTTGCACAAACTTTACATTTCTCTTACATGGAGCAAACCCTCATGTAATTAATTGGCAGTTCTGAAACACAGGCTTCTTGAAGAATTAGAACCAGAAGTCAGGTTCTAACTTCAGTTCTCTCGCCACGGCAGTTGGGGGTGTGTGTGTGTATATACACACGTATCAAAATACAGTTCTATTGTGCTCGTGTATGTATACATACCTGTGCGTATCTTTTTCTTAAAGATATGGACGCTGGTTGTTGGTTACCTGCTGATGGTTTCATTCAAGTGGAATATAAGCACTGAACGTTACTTAAAAGCAATCTCAGTCCCTGTCTGGATTATGCTGCTCTTTCACTTGGGTGAGTAACAAGGAGTTACTATTGTAATGCATCCACTGGGATTCTGTTGTCTTGCAAACAAAGCTAGTGGCTTACACTTCTGCTAAATCTTTATAATGGAGTCTTAGCTGGGGTGCATGCTGTTTTCTCTGCTCAGTAATTCTGGCTACATGTGTCCTGCAGGGACTGCTGGAGTAGGGAATGGGAAGGCATCAAGATGCTGAGCAACATGTGTCTTCAACTCCTCCTGCACAGTTTGTACTTCCCCATGGTTTTCCCTTCTTTGGCTGACAGACCTGGTACTTACTCCCTGACAGTGAAGGAGGGCTGGGGTCACATGTTTCATTTTCTGTTGTTAAAATTGTTTTCTTGTGTCAGCATAGTCTGAAGTTGCTGAAGTTAGGAATGGTAACAACTTGGTTTATTCACCAAGAAACTTGTTCACCTGTATTTTCTATTCTTTTCTGTCAATGTGGAAAACTTGTTTGCTTTATGATGTATTTTAGTTTCTGTCCAGATTGTTCTTTGTTGATGTGGTGTCTTTCTTGGTTTTGCTAAATGTAGAGTTTATTAATGGCATAATTTTTCTCATAAAAAGCACAAACCCTTGGATCTTTCAGCTTCTGTGGCAGGTTCCTGGAGAATTCCTGTGTTTCTGGTTATAGTTGTTCTGATGACTGTAGGCATGTTGCATGAACAGCAGAATGGAAAGGAGTCTTCTGGTAAGGAGAAAGTCACTATTTCTTTTATTGTTGGAGGCAAAAGTTCTTTTAAGTCACATGAAAGAATCTGGATTGTTTTAATGTAAATTCAACGTCATATGGATTGCAAGAATTTGAAACTAACAGACTAAAAATCTTACCGTTTACTCATGCTGCAATGAATCTTTTAATTCTTTACAGAAAATCATTGGTATGGATGTTTCCTTTTCATAGCAAAGGAGCAACTCTAATGATCAAGCCTGATTACATGTAGGATTCTGCAAACTTAAGTAGTTTCAAGCATAAAGAAAGCCCAGGAAATTTGGAATCGGAGGCTAATTTTGAAAGAGATGAGCAATATGGGTTTGGTAGCTCCTGTAGTATTAAGTATGAGAGAAGCTTGAGACAATTGCGTTCAGCAAGTTTCTTATAGCCACTCATTTGTTTTTAAAATACCAGTTTCTTAAAACTATGTTTTGTGTTCAGGCCAAGCAAAATTGGGTTTTCCTGTTGTGAGTCAATTTTGCATGAAAGCAAATGTCAGGTGTTGCCTTCTAGTATCAGCTATATGATTATTTTGGGGAAACTTTTTTCCTGTCTTACTGTTTTCTTGGAAGTTGTAATAAACTTGGTTAGTAAAATTTGAGTATCTGATACAGAGATTTTTAGGTTAATCAGACTGCCAGCAACTCTGAATGGCTTGGAAGCAGTTCATTAGCAAGGATAGTGCTAAGCAAATAACTGGTTTTGTATTTTGGCTCCATGTGTATTGTAATATTAAAATTAATGGCACTCATTCCTGATTGACCATATTGAATATATATAATGCATACTAAAAACAAAGTGTCTACCCATATAATTTCTGTTGGTTCACTGCTTTTGTGGACATCAAGCAACAAATAAAACATTTTAAGATTAAGCTTTTCTTTATTTACATACACATATATATTTTACAGGGGCAGAGCTTCCTGGTCAGATGATTTCCATTGCTGCTTCAACAATTGCCATGGCAATTTCAATGACAGAAGATGAATCCAATAATGAACATTCCTCACAACCCTCAGGTGACTGAACACTCTGTAAGAAACATTTGAATTTGCTCTAAAGGCATGACATTGGAGGGAATGAAGAAAAAATTTAAAATAGTCCCCATCCTCTTCATTCTGTCCAAAATAGCACATTTACACTTGCTTTGTGAAACAAGTTTTTTAAAATGTTAATAAGGAGATAATATAAAAGCTCTCTTGCAAATGATAGTTTACGTGGCTGTGTCTACATTTAGAAGGCCTGACTAGAAGGATTTATTATGGTGGTGGTGTCTTTTGGTTGTTTTTTTTGTGGGTGGTTTTTTGTGGTGGTTTTTTTTTTTTTTTTTGGAATGAGGCCATCTTTTTTCCTATTCTTTATTATTCATTTTTTAGTTTTCCCTAGCTGCCTTTTGATTTTTTGGCAGTTACGAGATATAACTGGATTTCAGGACAAGGTACAGACAGACTGGAATAATTTTTGTGTACATCAGAGTGAGAAAAAAACCTTTGTTTTCTGTTTCACTGTGGCATGCTCAAAGTCTTTCCTGTAGTGAGTGTACTTGACGTTATAGCTTGAGTCGCAATACTTCCACTTGCAGTAACCAACTAGAAATCTGTAAGAAATGGCTTGAAAGAGTTGCAAAGAAGGTGTTTAATTGTCCATCACTGGTTTTGAACCTTAGCATCATTTTTCTAGGTAGACCTTTGATGGAATGTGATACTAGAAAAATAAGTTATTATGAAGATCTCTGGAAATTGGAAGGGTTCATCCATTTCCCACAACTAGACGAAACGGGTCATTCAACTTGACAGAATGTGAACTTACAAAACTAAATATGAAAAGGGCAGTTTCAAACAGCTTATTCTTTTCTTACCTTTGTTTCTACATTGTACATGACTATTATAAAAATATAGAACCCTATGGATATATGTCCTGAAAATTTGAGAATGGAGCTTTGTGGTGACAGTTCTCTTACGTTGCTGTCTCTAATCTTTAGTTTTGTAAATGAGATTTTTTTTTTTTTAGTTGAATTTTGAACATCTGGTCAAGCAACAGTCTCCCACAAATGTGCTAATAAGTGGTTGAGTTCTTGTTTGTTGCCCCTGCTACTTCTTTTTTTTAAACTTATCAGTTTTTAATTTTTTTCTCTTTAAGACAGTTTGGTTTTTTTTCCTCTTTTCAAGTTGTAACCTTTCTTGGCCAAAAGAAAGCTACAGCAGATTTAAAAAGGTGTCTTTTACAGTGTATTTATTTTGACATAATTTCTTGAGACAGTTTACTGGATGATTTTTTTGTCTTCTGAATTCTGTTGTTTTCCTTCACAGCAGGAAAAGAACAAATACAGTTTACTGTTTTGTGTACTGTTTACTCCTAAACAATAGTTCAAACAATTTTACAACAATCTGTTGGGAACTAGCATTCTATTCTTTGATATGTGTTAAACACATCCTTTTGGTCGTCTGGTTTGGATGTTCTGTGTGAATGGTGATGAAATGTTATGCTTGTACAGCAAAAGGTTTTACTTGCAAGGTTAAGAAATTACAGCTCTTTCGTTTTTCCTTTGCAGTGATTTTTGGATGTTTCGTTATCTTGTTTTGGAACTTGTAATGCACATCTATTTTATGAGAAGCGTAATATTTTGAAAGCTTTCACATCTTCAGGCAGCAGTTGGATAGCGAATTTCAGGAGATCTTCCTTTTTTATATCTATTCTGTCAGTGGTTGTCAAGGTTAATTAGTTGTCAGTAGCAACAACAATGCTTATACCATATTAAATCAATTATAGAACAGTCAGTGCTTTGAGTTTTCACTGTTTTCCTTATGCTTAAATTTGTTCGTGAAAAAAACAGGAGGGGAAGTAAGCTGTATTGATTTTATAGTTTTTCCTGAACACTCATGCTTTTCCTTATTTCGTGGTTGAATAGTGGTATTTAGTGTTGGAGGTGAGGCGTTTAATGATACCAGTGCAGGTGGTCTAACTTCACTTTCCTGGTGTTCTAAGTATTTCCAGAGTATATACAGTAAATGAGAAGTCCACAATTGAAGAAGCAGATACCACTGCACTATTTTTTTAGCTGCCTTGTAGGCAAGCTTCTGTTGTCTTGTTGGCTTTGAATATGATAGATACTGAAAGCCTTAAATGTATGTACTCATGACTCTTACCTGCCCTTTCTGCCCCAGTTTCTTTGTTTTCTTACAAATAAAAAATAATCTTTTTCTCTTGAAATTACAGAAAGATGTGGTTATTCATGAAGGGGTACCTTCGTTCTGGTGTTCTGAAAGATTTTTTTCATTGGTAATAATAACAACACTGTTTCATCTAACTGAAGATTTTATTTTGATACCCTGCTGCATGGTGATAGACACTTGCCTTCCTGTTTATGCTGCTGTGCCTTTTCCTTTTATTTAAGGAAGGGGAGGATAATAATTCAAAATGCTATGTCAGCAAGAAGTTGACTTGACAGAGAACACATTGTGTGAAGAAAAGAATGTATCTTAACACAGCCTGGAAAATTGACTTTGTTTTTATTATATTCAAATAAGTATCATACATTCTGATTTTGCTAGAATTATACACTAGCTATTATGTTAGCCATTTGGGAAAGACTGTCATGCTTTTGTTAGCTGGAAGATGGAAAGGTGCTCTTCAGGTTTCATCTCTAAAAATATCATGAAGCACGCTAAATGGGATTTTACAGAAACTGAAGTTACTCTAAATCGATATTGTGGTAGGGGTTTTTTTTTTCCTATTTGTGTTGATAAGGCACGGTTTGCATGAGTCATGCCTCCGTTTGCAGAACATACCTTGCCAACAAAATGTGTCTTTTTCATTTTGAAAGTTTGGTGGTTTTTTTGGATGGATCAGCTTTGTGAACCAACTGGATACAGACATCTGAATGGCAGTTCTGATGTTAAGGAGTCTGTGTTTGTCACGGGGAGAATACTGTGTCATTGGCAGTGCTGATTCAGTTTTGCTTAAAGTGCTGTGGAACTGCATTCTGGAAAAGCTTTCTTGTCTTGGGATCCTCTAGGAGTTTTTAGTCTTTTTTTCTTTTTTTCCTTTCAACTCTTTCCCATCTGTGCTTTGCATTCTGTATACAGTCTGCATAAGTTAATAGGGAAACTGTAAGGGAATGAGGCTGTTTAATTGGTACTGCTCTTAACATTACTGTTATTTAATTAAGGTTTTCTTCATTGCAAAAATACATTGATCAAATTTTTCATTACTGAAAGAAGGTGTATTCTTTTTTTCTTCCATAAAAGTGACTCTTATTACTTTTTGCTCCAAAAGCCCTTATCAGATAACTTTAATCTTGAGGCATAGACTTCAGCAGATTAAATTCCTTTGTTTTTTTTATTTTAGCTTTTAACACTCCCTCCCCTGTAATAAATATTTGAGTTTCTGCTTGTTGTCATGTCACTTCTGTTTATTAATTTTGGAGCAAAAAGGTAAGAAGAAAAGTGCTAAGTGAGATGAATTGATAGGGGAGATTTCTCAGTTAAGGATGTACTGCTTTCAGATTAGTGTTCCTTTAGTGCATAGTAAGCTGGATCCATTTGTTTCTATTAGTACTGTTCTGCTTCTTTGAAAGCAGACTGAGAAGTACAGGGCAATGTACTCTATCTCTTACAACAAAAATACTTTGTTTTTTTAGGAAAACTTCTGTTTACAGGTAGCTTCCTGTCCCCTTATTAAAAAATGGACTCGTGTCTTTTTCTCCCAAGTCTAGTTGGTATGATAGGCTTCCTCCCTTTGAGACATGAGTTGATCTGCCCATAAGCACTCCACCTGAAGCTTCTGCTGTGTTTAGCTGCTTGCAGAGTTCCTTCTTTTAGGTTGCATGCTGTAATTCCTTTGGGAATATTCTGAAGTTTCACCAAATACGGTTACCAGCAACCAACTGATGTTTCTGTCATCATTCCAGTGTCCTATCAGTGGGGTTAATCAGTAGATCTGCATTATTGTATTGGTGTGTTGGGGGAAGTGTTTATAAGCTCTAAAAATAATTCCACTTACTTGTAGAACACCAGTGCAGATTTCCGCAACAAAAGAAGAGTGTTCATCCAATGTGTGAGGCTGCAGAATTTGTCACTTACCACTACTGTACACGTATGACACATTGGTCTGGTCTTTTTGTACATTCTAGCTGTCATGCTAGGCTAGGAATGGCTTTAGTGATACATTGCAGCTAAAACTGCATGTGTGGAACACGAATTGTTTGACTGGTATGCATGTAGTATATAACAAGAGTACAGCAATTTTTCTTTGTGGGAGGGAGGTGAATTGGTATTGATGTGATAAAAGTCCAGTGGAAGAGTTGTGTTCATTGCTTACCTACCTGCTGCAGTATGTACCAACATAACAAATTGCCTTTTATTCTTCAGTATAGAGTAACTTTAGAGATTTTTCTGTGTGTGTGTTCTCTATCTTGGCTGCAAATTTTTCTCAAGTACTGATGTGTGGAAAGCGTGTACATTTCATCACCAGCATGGGGCCTCAGTAGAAGTTTTTACCAGTGTTGTCCAGGAGAGTTTCTACATTGAGTGACTGAAGGTGGATTTGGTGTCACCCATACTAGGCAGATTTACCAATTAAAAGTTAAATAAATAAATAAATGACAATGTTCTCTATACAAGAATTTTAATTTGGATATAATATTTTGGCCTGAAATGACTATTTACTGTTTGTTTAGAAGTGCCTTTGACACATCAGCTCACATTTTTAAATTGAATTCCATGTTTACTAACTTACGAATGACAACATTTGTTACCTAATTTATGCTTGCTGTTGTTACTAAAATATGTTACACAAGCAAGTAATTTAGGGTCATGGTGCAAGTGCTATTTTTGTAATGTGAGTGTTCACGAAAAGAAAAAGTGTAGTAAGAAAGCTGTAAGATACAAGCTCTCTCTTCAATGTATGTTGTATTTTTTTGTTTTCTTTAAATGGGCTAAACCTAAGATTTGTTTTTCAATACTTGAAATAAAGAGAAATCAAAGATTTCTTTTAAGACTTTAGATTTCTTTTAGAATTGAATTACATTAGGTATTTTTCAGGGTTTTGTGATTCTTTGATAAAATATATTTGGCTTGTAACTTACCTGCAGTGACAGGAGGCCTCTCAGAGGCTGCAGCATCTCTTCTTCTCTCCTGCTCCCAGCACTGCTTGGCATGGTATTGCATGACGTGGGAGAGCTTACACAGCCCTGTTCTAGCTTTTCAAAATTCAGATCAGTGCCAAGGCAGTCTCTGTCTTTTAAACAAATTTAAAGAAAACCAGCCAAAACAAAAATAAAGAGCTTAATTTGGGACTAGGGAGCATATTCTGTTCTGTGGTGAACATTAATCTGATATTTCCACTTCTTTGTTTGCATTTCTTTGTTTTAGGAGCAACAGAAGGTGATGAGCCTCCACATGCTTCATCATCTTTCTCCTCTTCTTCATCTTCTGGGAGCAGACAAAGACCTGAGATTGGATCTTTTCTTAGAAAAAAGAAGACTAGTGATATTTACTTTGTTACACTTGTGTGGGCCATTGTCATTGTCCAGATCTGGCTAAATTTCTGGATTGTGCAGCTGTTGCCAGTGCCTTTTGCAGGTAATAATCCAATTATTAGAAATGCATGTTAAATAATGACTTTGATAGCCTTGGGCTTTCTGTTAAATAAAATAGAAGGAAAGGCTTGTAGGCTTGTATGAATTGTGATTTAAAACTTTTTCAAGGCTTTTTGTTAAGACAAGATATGAATTGTAGCTTCAAATAGGAAGACTGATTTGTACTGTCACCATGTAGTGAACAACTGTGTAAGATTGCTTTGTCTCTTGTAGTTACCTGGAATAATTTAGTGCCATACCTTACATTGTAAAAATACTTCTGATTTAGAGTACTTTTGTTTTTCTTCTTCGTGATGTCTTTGGTTTTGCACCTATAGAGAAAAAATATTTTAGCTGTTATTCAGTAGTGAAGTACAGCTCATGTTAACTTAATTTCCATTAAAAATGGGTTGCTAGGCTCTGTGGACAAGTGACAAGATAAATTTGGTTCTAATTCTAGCTCTAAGGTTAATTAGCTTTGTTGCTTCACATCTACATGCATCTGTTCTCTTATATGTCAAGCAAAAATGGAGTAGTTATGGTAGCTATCTAAAGAGGTGGTTATAAAACTGAATGCCTTTTTTTTTTTTTTAATACTCTTTAAGGGGAGTGAATAGGGAAGGCGGGAACTCTGGGAATATGCATGAGCTACTATGAATCTGAAGGCATTTCCTCCCACCCCCCTATTGTAAACAAAATGAGTTTCCTGATTTGCTTGGATTTTCTTTAAACTTCAGTTAAAACGCTAATTTTCAGCATTTTGAAATCTATGTAACACTTATATGTAACTATTTTACTTTTTAGCAAGTGTGGTGGGTTGGCCCCAGCTAGTGCCCAGGCGCCCTCAAGTCAATCGCTGTTTTTCTGTCTTCTAGTGTGGGCTCATCCATGTGCTGCAGTCCCCTTGGGGAGGTGCCAGCTCAGGTGTCTCCTCATCCCTCGGCCACAGTCTCTTCAATAGGTGTATCTGCTCCGGCATGGGTCCTTCGCGGGCCACGGTCCCTCTGAGTGATGTGCCTGCTGTGCTGTGGAACATTTTTACTCCCCTGGCCTTTTTATTCCCTCTGTTTCTTCTTCCTCTATTCACCTGCTCTCTCTGTGTTCCTTCCTCTTCCCCCTCTCTAGTGTTTTCTGCCCTTTCTTAGGTATATTTTCACAGAGGCACCACACCTATGCCTGATGGGCTCAGCCTTGGCCTGTGGTGGGTCCATTGTGGAGCCACCTGGAACCAGCTGTGTCTGGCACAAGGTAGCCCCTGGTTTCTCCCCATGGAGGCCACCCCAGCGGCCACCCTGCTACCAAAACCTTGCAATTTACATTCAATACACAAAGCCATTATAAACAAAGTCTAGTTGTGCATCTGGAAATTACGGCTGTGGGGCCATGTGTACAGGTTCAAGGAGCTGTGGGCACTGTGAGGCATGGTGATTGAGAGGCATGGTGCAGGGAACAGCTGCACGTTTGGTTGTGGTGCTGTAGCAGCAGCTGAAGGGTAAAGCGATGGTTAGATGTATGAACAGCTGAACGCAGCGTAAGAGCAGAGAGGGGGTTCATCTTTGTTTCATTCCAGCGTAGTTCCTACAGAAGAAACTGCCCAGCTTTGGTGTGTGGGCATCCTGGGAAATGGCGATGCCAGGTTGGATGTAGCTCATAAATAAATCATAAAACTGATAAAGGATTAGACAATAAATTTTAGACTTGCTAGAAGCAGAGTTGACATGGCTTAATTTATTGAAAAGTCAAGGAGTGACATAACCGCTGTTCAGAAATACATACTTGGCTGGGACGAAAAATGGATGCGATAGTTTTACAGTTAGGCAGACAACAATGAATGATTTTAAACTTGAGCCAGACAAATCTAAAAAGCGCACGTATAGAACTGAAATGGATGAATACTGCTGCTGCCAGCCATAAGGTCTAAAAAGGCTATCTGAAAAAATAAACTCATGTCAAAATATAAATCAATTTTGAGAATATTTGTGACTTGCCTTAGCAGTGACACGGCCGTTTAAGTGCTTTTTCTTGTGATGTAACTGATTATTACTAGATCACCACAAAAATACAGTGAAGAGGCAATATAATGATGAGGAGAACCACATTTTTAGAACAGTGGATCACATTAAGCATCGGATGGTGAATGATGATAACCTGGATTGTTAGAAGAGAGGTGGTAGTAAAAATAGGAGGGCTTATAAAGGAAGTTTCCTTGCAACTGTTCGAGTTTAAGGAGACTAATAACTAAGCATTTTTGAGATGCTAGGGAGAATGCTTCTATGTTTAGTAAAATAAAATAACCCTTCAAAGCCTTAAATAGAAAGGTGTTAAATTCATCATTGTGTTTACGAATATAAGGAACACGAAGCAGCATTTAGAGTATTAGAAATACCTTGGTACCGTTAACATATTTTTTTTTTTAATGCATTTGTACTTCAGTATAATGGGATGCTCTTTTAAAATTGCTTAATGTAGAGAGGGTGGAAGAATTATAATTGCACCATCAAATGAAAAGGTGAAAAGATTACTTTTGAATTCAAAGGCTAAGCAATAAAGCTGGTTGTAGAACGCTTGTAGCCTTTTGTTCAGTAATGTGAGCCTGGGAATCATGGTATTGTCTCTTTTTAAGCGCTTTCATTCCTTGTTTGCTCTGTTACATCTCTCTTTTTTGCTTCTGTTTTTGTCTGTCTGCAGGTCATTTTCTGCTTCCTGGAAATGTGTGGAATCTCTTAATTATGCAGCCTTTCTCTTTTGCTCAGAACTTTCTAAAAACAGCCCTCCTTCAGCCTTTTCTCTCTTGCCTCTTTTTAATCTAACATAGTTACAGCTGTGTGGCTGTAGCACCTTCTGACATCACCTTTGCAATGAGCGTGCACTCAGTTGTTCTAGAACATACTATTTAAACACTTAATAGCAAAAGGTTAGAATGCCGTTTCAGGTATGTTGTTCACCTTGTAAAATGCAAGCTTGCCTTCTTTTGCTGAGCAGTAGTTTGTGTATTTGCCGTGAGTTGCATTTCATTATACAAAATTTCAACCTGTAATTCAGGTGCTGGCACTTGCACTGTGTTTTCTTCTTTTTTGTATGTTTGCCACGTGATCTTTAGTAGAAAGATTATTTTATTTAAGAGAACAGAGCCCGTATTGGCCACAAGGTGGTGCCAGAGGGCAAGTCAACCAAGTATCGGCAAATCCTTGAACGAGCTCTCTGAACCAGTACTTACACGAGTGGCTTTGCAGGTAACCGGGGCTTGTGGAACTTTGGTAAATGCCCTGTAGCTATTAAAAGTTAAACTTTTCGGCTATGTATGTCATTGTACACATCTCCAAGTAGAAGCATGAGGTGAATTTTTGAGGCTGAAGGAGTTACTGTACTGTTGATGTATAGCGGTAATTAATGGATCTAGTTTGGAGAGTAGTCCTTCATACAAAAAAATCCCAAAACACTTTATTAAAAATATGCTTGAATGTATTGATGGGGAGTTCAGTATCAAATGGTGCTATAAATATGATACAATTGGAGGCGTACAGGGAGCATTTTTGCAGAAAGTGATTTTACTGTGTTAAGTAGATTTTTTTTAACACAGACTGTAGTTTTTGGTCTACGTGTGACATTCGCTGTTACTGAATTCTGGTATAAAAAGGGAGCAACTAGGAGAATGAAGTGACTGTTGATAATAGGTTCACTTTGTTTACCTTTAGAACCACAGTTTTCAGGTTTTGGGGATGGAGCATAGTTTTGTTCAGAGGTTTGTGTGTAAGTAGTTCATGCCAGGACTGGGTTATGAGACCTTCTGGTCTGTTACTGCTACGTAAAAGTGTCTTTGTGACTGATACTTTTGCAACAGTACTCCATTTAAACCAGTTGTAATACAAATATTTGTTTATAATGTGATTTAATTAAGTCTTCTGTTAGTAAATTTGCTAGTGGCTTTGGAAGATTACTTGCTTTTCTTATTTTCAGTGATGAGAAGATAGATAATTGGTGTAACATTATGTTGAATAAAAAAAGAATATGGCAAGTAGTTCATGGCTGTTAAAGTTAGAGTCCAAAGAAAGTTTCATCTGTGTCATGTGGGTTTACTTTTACGTTCCTGATTGTGATGATTCACAAGTTTTGCGTGTGTACTCGGTAAGTCAGGGAGAGCAGTGCCATCACAGAACTGGAACAATAAGCCTTATGCAAGAAGTCTCTGGGCCTTATTTCATGGCAAGTAAATGGACATGAGCTTTTATTTCTGTAACTGTAATGCTGGATGTTTCTAGGGTTACTGAGAAGCTCTATTTTACAGTGGAAATAGGTTAAGACTGTTGGAGAAAAGCTGCTTGTGGTAGCAAAATTCTTCTTTTGGGGAAGAAGACTTGTAACTATTGTCTGGTTTTGAGGAGTGTTATGAATTTTTCTGAAACTTTGTGCGATTGTTTTCAACTCAGGATAATACACTGATCTCAAAACAATGTTTTTGATGTTTAAAAGCAAAATTAATCAGCAGTTGTGTTTCAGTTGTAGGTTTATGTGATCTGTGAAATTGCATGTGATCTGTTAGTTCTTAAAGGAAAGATAAGAGCTTGAACAGTATAGAAGGCCTAAAATTTAGGAATTGAAGCTGAAAATTTTATTTTATGCATAACATACTGTTAAGTTCTGAATGTGGTATTTTATGTGTAGTCGTGTGGCGTGGTGTATGTGTGAAGATGTTATAAATCCACTTTACTGGAATTGTGGAATGGCACCTGCTAATGCCAGGCCTTGCTCAAGTCTGTTAGCTGTGTGTTTGGGTAGTGCGGAGGCACCTTTCTTCTGCTGCCATCTAAATGCCCTGTGGATAAGCACAGCTGTAAAGTGAGTGAGGAGATTTGGAATTTTCAAGTGATTTTAGTACTAAAATGATGTCTAATGGGAAATAAAACTCAAGAATATTTTTTGTTCTTTTTCATAGGTCTTTCAGAATGGAATAGTTGCATAGTCTTGTGGAGCTCCTCTGAAATCTCTCATAATTAATTCCCTTCTTGTGGTTACAGTTTGGGCACTTAAAAAACTTGTGGCTCATTTTGGAGTTTTGAACTTCATGGCAAACCGTTGCAACAGTTGGTGGCAGCTTGTTGAAAATTTTGTGAAGGAACGTCAGGAAGCTCTTGCTCCACGGCCCATCAGAGGGCTTGGAAGAGTCATGCTAAAGCTTGACAGTAAGGTATTTCTACTTTTTTCCTTAAGCAACCTGAAAGTTTTTTATTCTCTGTTCACTGTATGCTGAGACGCTTTAATTCTAAAATAAATGTCTGTCACTAATGGACCTGTCTCTCATGTAAGACTATATCTGTTTTATGGCGTATTTTAAACCATGTCTCTTCTGTCACTATTCACACTTAAGTACACGTTCAAACTTCGTTAAATGATTACATACAAAGCTTGACAGAAGTTGATTTTTAAATTTCGAGTTAGCTTTAGAAGATTCCTTATCTGAGTAAAGCAAACTTTTCATGGTTTACCATGATCGCAGAGATTTTGAAGTTAAACAATGAGCTTTAATCTGAAGGATGAGACATTCCGACTTCTGTTGTGAAAACTTAATGTAAAAAGTAACCCATTTTATTCTGTAAGTAGGGCCTGAGCTAGTTTGAACGCATTTATTTATATTGTGTAGAAGTACAGTTGCTGAACACAGTGGAGTGATGGTACAGAAGGGAGGCTCCCTTCTGTAAGAGAAGAAATAATGTGGCATAAGGTACCTGGGAAGTGCCATAGAATGAGGCTTCTGTGCTCCCCTCCCTTCTCCACTCAAAATGCACCCACATTTGCATTGCAAATGGTGGAGTTGGAAAGCTCCACAAAGTTATGAAGGCTCCTCCATTCAGAATTGTAAGTTTTGACTTAAACTGATAAGATTTTGTTTGTAATACCAATGCCAGTGTGTAAAAATGTGCTTTCTGTAACTGTTGTTGAAGTATTCTCTGATTTAGAAAAAGCTGTTACTTCAGAGTTTGTAGAACTGAAGAGCTGAACCTTGTAAGTACATTTGTCAGAGCATCTGTACTTTGGCAGAACTGTCTGCAGTTCATAGCTCTGAATTCCTGCAGGAAAAGGAAGAGCTGAAGCCCAGATCTAATGCGTAGATGGATTCAAAAGGTCAACAAAAGCATTAAAATGGCTGTAGGAAATAAGTAAGTATTTCAGAGTTCATTGGGGAAGTATTTGAAAGAGGAAAAGCCTTTCAGAATACAGCTATGAATGAGATAAAGGGTTTTTTTTCAAAGGTAGTGGAAAGTATTAGCACGTGAGGATCAAAGCTTACCTTATACAAAGCCTTTCATTAAAAGCTTTTGTAAGAAGACTCTCCAGACATAATATTGTATGTGTTACATTTCATGAGTTGTCATGTTTAGTATCCTTGTATGGCATAACTATATGATACAGTGTCCTTCTTAATTCCACTAAGTCTTTTTTCCTTAAAGAAGGTAGGGCTTTTGTTGTAATGTGCAGCAGAACTTCCTGCTTTTTGGCTTACATGTATCTGAGGTCAGTTTATATTGGTGGTGTTCTTGTCTAAGCAGAAGAACAGTGTTGGCAAAACTCATTTCTCCATCTCCTCCCCCACCCCCATTTTTTAGATGACAGTCATATTCTTCTGAGTCTGTGCTCTGTATATTAAAGAAATTCTTGCTCTTCTAGCCATTACAAGAAGGACATTTGATACTCTGCATGATTCTCTTGTCCTTGTTTGTGCCTGTTCTAATTACAGTTCACCTGGCTTTATCATGGGTGACTGGAATTATATGTGGTCTTCCAATGTTTGTCACACTAATGCTTTCGTATCTTTTAAATTCTAGGGTATGCTTATTCCGTGTGTTCTAGAATCATGAATGCATCTTATCTCTGAGAATTTGGGAAGAAATGCCATAGATTATTGGCAGTTGTGATTTTTTTTTTTGTGGTGACAGGGAAAGGAGAGGAATGAAAATTACATCCTTGTAATTTTTTTTTAGGAAGGATGGAAGAGCTGTATTTAAGAGCTGTATGATTACCAAACATTTTGGCTTCAGTAGGCACTGTTGAAGAGCAAGTAAAAATATGCAAACACAAAATAGAAATTCATGGAGTATATTGTTACAGCTTACCTTTTTTGTGTGTGTGAGAAACCAAGAATGAGAGATCATTTCCTTTGCAATTAGATGTTTAATTTTTTAGTATTATCTGTAACTTTCTTTTCCTGGGAGCTGTAGCTGCCTAGTGATTTTTTTGGTTTTGCTTTCTGTATATGGAGTTAATTGCAGGCTGAATCTCAGCATCAGAATTCTTGGGGCTCTTGTCAATGGCTTCTTGTACTTAGCTGAGGTCTGTTTCACATAAATATCTAGTGGTACTACTTGGTCTTTCTAAAGTGGTATGCCTGATTAGGAAATAATTCCAGTTTTGAGTAAAAGGCAGTGAGGATGAGGAAGGCGTCTTAGAGTGGCATGTTGTCTTCTCCCAGATGAAGTGCAGGAGGCTAGTGTAGATGGTCTGGAAAAGGACCCATTATGAGAAATTATGGGAGAGTACTGCTTACGCATGCCAATCTCTGAGCTTTACTGATTATGTCTGTTTCTTAAATAAAAGTAAGAAAAGAACTGCTCTGCTTCTTTCCCACTGCTTGTCGACCTCTGGTTTCCTCTTGGAAATGCACACAGATTTGAACTGAAGAGAAGCTCTGGTCCAGAGGAAAGAAAGTAGGGCATTGCTTTTCATTTTCTTTATAAATACTAGGTCAAACTGTGCCTGTATGTGCAGGCCTGCTCTAAATATGGACTATGGAAATAAGATGTCCTTACTGTATTCCTTAGTCCTTGGTTGTGCATTGCCCTGTGGAGCCATCAGATGCAGCAGTTCAGGTGTGAGAGACTTCTTGGAGGAAAGATTAGGAGGTTTTCATCAAGTCATCTTAAAACTTAGTAGATAGGATATCATACATGTTTTTATCAAGTCAGGAACTAATAACTTTTTTTTTTGTTTAAAAGACAACTGTTGTCTTTAATATTGAGACTGTAGTTTTGTTTTTTATTGGAATTTGCGAGGGAGTTGAGCAGTATAGGCTGTTGCTCAACTGCATGCACTAGACTTATTAATTAGAATGTACTAGTATTTTGCCTGCATGCTTTCTGGTAGACTTCAGTGAGTCATGTAGTTGTTACGCTTTTTCTAGGTATAGCATACTGGAATTTTTTTATATGGAGGACAGTAATAAAGTGTTTGGACTTTTGGTAAAGTCAAGGTTTCATTCTTCTGGTACCAAATTTAGCAAGTGGTTAAACCAAGCACAGAAAACGAGCAGAATCTCTACTAGTGCATGTATTATTTTAGGAAATACTTCCTAAGATGTGTAAGATCTTATATAAATAGTTTTCCAATAAAATAATGCAAAAGTGACTGTGGGCTTAGTTTTTTTGGATAACTTGAAGATTAAAATTAAGCTGTAGCCTATTTTCAGATGTGTTTGTTTACATTTATAGAACTACTTAACATTGGTGTTGGTAAGATAATAGGCAGGTAAACTCTCCCAGATAGCATCTTAAATGTTAATAAAAAATTGCTGGTTTTTTGACGTATAATGTTATTTCCTAGTTACTGTATTTATGATCCAATGCCAGAAGGCTGAAATAACAGAAAAATACCAAAGACTTCCTTTCACATTCTGCTAAAATCTCAGGCTAAGAATAGAGCTCTAGTTTCTATTGCATTGGACTTACAAAGTGGAGAGGTAAGAGCCATGAGATCTCTGTTCCAAAACAAACCTAAACCCCTGTAGTGGGTTTTAATGTGCAGAAGTGAAGTTAGAGGCAAAAGTGTGTTGTTGAATCAGTAAACAACTTCACCTTTTTTGACTGATAAATTATCCCATAGGTGAAGAGGTGAAATAGAAACAAATTTTATAGTGTCAGTTGGAGGCTTTCGGAACTTTGCCGTCTTTACATTACTGTGATTCTTTCCACGAGTAGTAAAAGCGGATGCTTTGTGACGTATTTTATTTTCACGTTTCCTGATGTTCATGTTTCTTCGTAAACCTGTTTCTTGTTTCTGATTCAACTTAATTAACAGTCTGAGATTTATTTTTTTTTTTATTTGAATTGTTCTTAGATGTTTTCATTGAACTATTATTTTCTGGCAACTGGTGAAAACACTAGATTTACTTGAGCATTCAGTGATGATGTTTTCCGGGAGAAGCAGACTTCACTTACTTGATTTAATCTCTTAACACAGAGGAATAACATTGAAGCTTTTGACTGTTGTGATTATGCTGCTAACTGATTACTAATGGCTAGAATTAAGAGTATAGTCCTACATCAGCTAGGTCCTAAAATGGGTGTACTTGAGCAGCATGGGTGAGAATTAGCAAGGAAAAATAACTGTAGCACAAAAAGAGAAATTGACAGTTGAGAAGTGGAGAGCCTTCTGCACAAACAATAAAATTATATGAAATCTGTACATTTATTTGATCAACAATTTGCTGTTGTGTGTATATCAGATTTAATTAATTATATTTGATATTGTGCCATTGAATATCAATGTTGTAATATGAATGTGGTACTAAAAACCATACAAAATTTGTTTAACAGTAGTTGACATGATAGGAATGTTTTGAAATACATAGGAAACTGCCTGAATGGGACTATTAGTGCAATAAACAAGTATCTCATGTTAAGTTTTCATGTTTCAGTAAAGTGCCCTTCTCAGAGTACTTCTACAAATCCTGCTCTGAAATGTTAGCTCTTGGTATAATTAAAGTGGAATTGCCCAGATCATGCTGATAGCTCTGTTAATATGATTAAAATTGTTCTTATTTGTTACATCCCTCTTTGTTTCAAAAAGTGCATGTTAATAGTAAAATCTAGATTCTTGCATTAGAAGTTGTGATCTTTTCTTCCTATTGCAATTTACCTTTGTGTCTGGAACAAATTCATTTTCATTCTGTGGATGACTTTGCCTGCCTCTCATTGTTGGTTGGTTTTTTTTTTTTCCCCTATTACTGCATTTTCCAATAATTTTCCACTGTGTTCTTGTCTTTTTTTCCCTTTTCTTCCCTCTCCCCCTGCCACTGACAAGCTGTGGCACTGGCTTAATAAGAAGGTAAATAAACAGAAAAATTGTGATTCCAACTAATGGATTCTGTGGTTTTGGGGAGCGGTGGGGTTTTTTTGGTGTGCTGCTTTTTTTTTTTTTTTTTCAGCATGAACACTCCTTAACATGCCTTGCTTAATTTTTTTTTCTCTCCCAAGTGTTTCTTTTCCAGCTCTTGATATAAGCTACTGAAGGTCATAAATAATGCCTGATCTCTTGTCTTCTACCGAAATGAATGCACATAGTTAAATGTTTTGTACAGCAGGATATTGGATTAGCCTTTCAAGTGGTAGTTTCATTTAGCGACACTTCCATTTAACAACAGTTGATTTCTACCTGGTCTCCACTTGTATGCATAACAAACCCAGTTTTTTCCCAGACTAGAGAGCTGTTCTCTGCTCAGAGAAAACATCAGTTAACTACATTAACATGGGAGTGGTGAGGGTGAAGCACAGTTGTGAAACTATGAATGTAAGTGCTTGCAAATAGTGCATTGACTGGCTTCAGTCGGTGCTGTGAATCTTTTGCTTCTGAAGTGTCAAACTGGCCTGTGTACTTTGTGGTATTTAGTGTAGCAGGAGTGAAATGAGAATATGTGTGGTCTCAGAGCTGCTGAACCTAATGACAGTCTTCAGGGAAGAAAAAATAATTATAAAAGCAGTTGGTATAGCTAAAACGTGGTGGTTTTTTTTCTTCTTTTGTGTAGCTTTTAAAAGCATGTGATATCTTTTATAAGACATGTACTCAGTTCCCATGGTTCATCCTAGTCAACTAGAGCTAACTATTGTTCTTTGGGGGATTGTCATCCCAAGAGAAGTTAAAACTGATTCAGTCCATGTTTGGCCTCATGTGCAACTGAAATCTGGACATCATCTCAATGCAGTGATACCTCTCTGGGACTTGGGCAGTGTCATTGCTTCAAACAAGTGCAGAGCTGGAGAGGGATGTCTGAAGTGTATGTATATGTGCAGGACCTCAGAATTTTAAAGGTGAAAATCTTACATGTGATAAAATACATGAAAACTAAGTAGCTAAATGAGAGACAATCAGATACCATATTTGCAAATAGGTTATGCTTCCAGCAGTAACTTTTATCCTCACTTACCACTTCAGTATTAGTGGGAGAGTCAGGGTGGTTACTGTGGTTTTATAAACAACAACTCATCCTTTCCATTTGGTAGCTAGCACAATAGAAACCATAGATCTTGTTTGACTTGCATGTTGTGAAAGACACCTGAAATCCTGTAGTTAGAAACAAGTGGAACAGAGTAGAGCATGGAGGCACTGGCACAACTCTGCAAAAGGTTCTTGAAAACAATGAAATGGGGCTGCAGAGCTGTGGGTGTAAGATGGGGAATAACGCTGGACACCTGTGGTGTCCAGGCTGAGCAGCTATAATGAATTTAGAAAGTCTGATCTTCAGTATTTAATCAGTGAACTCAGGGTTATATGATGGGGGGGCTCTCTGTTTCTGAACAAGAGGGTAGAGTTGCTTCCTTCATGATTCAGCTGTAACTGTACACTAAGAGGGCAATTTTAAACGTTCTTTTGCCCTTGAATATAGTTTGGTTGATTTTAAATTACATTTTTATTTTCTGACTTTGAAATGTTTGTGTTACGTGAGTGACTTACAATTAGTAAATATGTACAACCATAACCCTTCATAATTTTTTTTTAATTGGGTATTGGTTTGTTAGCACAGTTTGGATGAAGAGCTGAGTTCAGTGAGCCGCAGGTGAAAGTTTAGGCTCAGCTACTCCTTTTTCTGGCTCTGAGTTTGTCATTTGCTTGTTTGAAAATTCATGTATGTAGGTCGATTTTTTTTTTTTTTTTTTTTTCCCTTAATATTGATAGGTTGCAAAAATACTTTCTCTGTGATTGATTTGAACTCTGTAAGTCTAGATTTTATTTTTAGTATAGAGATTTGCATTATTGGGCAAAACTTATGGATATAGTTTCTTAACAGAGTTTTTTTAGATCCTAGGAGCTATTTTTGAAAACTACTGTTTAGCTTTACAGTGTCATAGGAGATCCTGAAAGTCCCGTAGTGTGAGCAAGTAGTAATAATATTATAATCCAGATGGGAAGGGGAAGGAAACAAAAAGAAGGCAAAAAAATACTGTGCAAACTGTATCAGGTTCTTGGAGTTTTGTTTTGTTGATTTGTGGTGATTTTTCTAAAAATAATTACGTTTGGAAAAAAAAATCATACTCTACAAGAGGCAAAGAAAGTAGGAGTTTTGTAATACAGAACACTGGATGCAGTTAAAAGGTTGATTTCTTTGCACCTTTCTCCTTTTTGTCTGTCTTTGAAGGGAAGTACTTGGTGGATTATCAGATATTTATCTTTGTGTTCTCCCAAGAAACTAAAAATATGCCATCTAGAGGCGGCATAGTTTGAAATGATGGTTGGTTATGGCTGATAGTGATAAACTTTTTTCATTTTTGGGTTGGTTTGTTGTTGTTTTTTCTGTTCTAAGAGCTTCTGTCAAGGAGCTGCTTGCAAGTCTCTGGTTTTTGTTGGGTTTTTGTTGTTGTTTTGGGGTTTGGTAGTTTACCTGTGAAGTTTTTGGTGGTTTGGTGTTTGGTTTTTTTGGCAAACAATAGTATATAATTACTTAGTTTAACACTGTATATGTAGCCTAAAGAATAGAATAAGTTTGGTTGAACTAGCATGACTTGTTCTTTATAACATTGTCTATGGCAGGAGTCCTTAGAAAGAGTTGCTGAATTCTGCTGTTGCTATTGGAGGAACAGTGGTTGTGAGTAGGCTTGAGACCTCATATAGACCATTCTGTAGCTTTTCTAACTTAACTATTCATCTGACTCATTTTAACGTAACCCTGAGATGTGTCCTGATTGCAGGTTTCCCCTTATTCTCAATCAGATGGTATTAATAAGATGATATCCTCAAATATTAACTGAACTAAAAGGAGATATCAAGTCTAAGAAATGTCTTGGAAAAAAATCCTGATAGACAGTGAAGTTGTTTAAAGAAAAAAAAATAGTCCTTTTTGGTAATTTCATGTAGATTTAATTGAAAATGAAGTAGATGTCCAGGTATGCTTCACTGTGTGGGTAAAGCAGTAAATAAAACATAGCAGAAAAACTAGTATTCTGATGGCTATGCAGTGTGAAGCATGAAAATATGAATTCATAGATGATGTATCATTCTGCGTAACATGGAGAACCTGACTAGATAGTAGGTTTCTAGATTGTTAAGCGTGAACTATAGTTCTCTTACAGTTCAGTGTAATACAGTTTGTATCATCATCCAAAGTTGAAAGCAGAGAGTACTTGCAAATTATTGAGAAGCATTTGAACAGAATGCAACTTACCTTAAAAACTTTTTTACAGTGAGATAAATTAAAAAAAAAATAAAGCTGATACCTTCGCCTTCAAAACTTTGGCAATTGAGGATATTTTTTTGGTGGACAGTATTACAAATCAGTAACATTTCAGTTTGGTTTCAGAAGTGTGACCTTCTGTAGCTTAGGAGCCTGGCTTTCCTTTTACCTTTGTGTAATTTTGGATGTTGTGACAGCATTGGCTTCCTGCTGTTGACTAACCATTAGATTAGAAGCTTGGAACTGAATTTCATGATCCCTGGCTAATGACTAGTGTTTAGTTAGTACATGTTTGTCTTTGTGTGCATGCCCATGGTTTACAGGAAGGATGTAAAGGGAGGTCTGACAGGGTTGGGGGTAAGAACAAAGTCTGGACCTGATGCAGTGGTAAGTACGAGCACACAGGGATTTAACAGTCTAGCTTACCTGCAGCAGCATAGCACCTCTGCATTATTTAGCGTGAGTGCGCAAAGGTGAGTGCTTCTTAAGGAAGTATTGTGGGTGAATGTAGAGGAGGGATGGGAGGTTTAATAGAAAGCAAATTAAAGGCAAAGGAGTAAATATATCCCTAAATGAGTGTTGGGCATCTGCTTTTGCTTCTACAATACTCAATCCAATTCAGTCTTCTCCTGTGATGTCTGTACCAGTTGTATATCTTGAATTTCCTTAAGACTATGGTGAGACATGTAATTGCAGTACCTGTAGGCATATCAGAGCTGGCTTTCATCTAGCTTGCTTGGGCTGCCTGCCCAAGTAAATAAACACAGGGTGGGCTTGCATGGCTGAGGCTGCTGCCTGTACTGTACATCAGTGCTACCATTACTAACTAGATTAAAGGTAGTTTAGGCTTTACATGTGCTGCAGCTGCACTTCAGTGGCTGTGTAGGTGTACTCCAACCCACAGTAAAGAGTGTCAAGGAAAGATCAGCTGTTTGTCACGTTCCAGTTCAGAGAGAGTCCTCCACTATTTGCTACCATGGTGAAACATCTAAAGCTTCCAGCTTCAGCTGTACTGAGATTTTATCTATTGGTTACCACTTACACAATCATTGAGGCTAGTGTTTTTTGAAATCTCTTCACAGTACCTCCAATTTCTTGGATTCAGTGAGTCTGATTAAGGTACTATGTGTAAGACTAGCCAGTGGATTTCTTTCATCTCTAACTTAGAAAGTAAACAGCAAATAGTTTGAACCTAGTTAATTAAGAAATAACAAGGGCAGCTTTAATTTTCAATAGCCTCATTTTGAAGCCCATGCTAGAAAATTTCCACCCCCTGGCTGTCAGTTTTTCAGTGATACTTTTGTGTTCTGTCTTTTAAAACAGGGAATTTTTTTCTATCACATAATCCATAGATGTATTCGCTTGGAAGGGCACAGCAAATTCTGTTTTCGGTCTAATTTCCAAAGAGGTAGCAGCCCTATGTAGGGTCTACTAGAGTTTTTCAGAAAGCGTACAGGACTGCTGCAGGAAGGTACCTTCCCTCTAGCACTGGCGAGGCAATATCTGATGGCTGAATTATTACAGTAATGCTGAAAAATGTTAAAAAATATCTAACCCAGAAGATTTTGCAGTTTTCTTCAGGTTCTCGGAATTCATTTCTGCAGGTCATAATATAGTGCAGATTTTGTTACAAAAAATTGCTGGCTCAACACCTTGTTTCTTGTAAAAGGATTTTGCTTTTTTTCCATTTTTTTCTTTATAATTTTAAACAACAGTTCTCAGATGCTGAATATAATCCTTGTGTTAATTTAGGTAACGTGAAGTTTAAAAATAATTGCTTCATGCACTTAACTGTTCAGATTCTTCAGGATGAGCATAAAAAAAATAAAAATCCTTACTTTTGGTTCAGATAGGAGGTGTTACTTCCATGTTAACCAATTCAGTCATCACAGAGCAGTCTGTGGGAGTGAGTTGTTCCAGGGCCCTCTTCATGTGTAGGGATGGGATAAATAATGAAGAAAGAACTAATGTAAACCGTCAGCAAGCATATTAGTAGTTCTGTAAAATCTTTTAACTGAGAAGTTACCAGCTTAATTGCTGAATATATACCTTGTTACTCACTTGGAAATACTTTCATCTACTGTACATTGGCTTTGACCTCAGTCCTCTTAAAGCAAAAGTTTTACAGCTGCCCTGCTGCTGCTGCTTTTTCCTGCAGTAGTGCTAAATGGAGTAGAAATAGCCTTTGTATTTGAACCATAGAAGCTAGGAAAATTTATTTGGTCATACTTGCATGGGCTTTCACAGCTTTTTATGTAAACAGTCAGTTTTGTGTATGAGATGAAGCTCAGCTTGCTGTGTTCTAGAGCACTGCATAGTCATGTTGCAGAGCAGTTTTATTGTTTTAAATGGTGTTATCAGAATTTCTCTCATCTTAAGTGCTGTCACTCTTTGTGGACATGTATAGAATGGGTCTTTCCATAAACTGACAGAGGAACGTACACACCTCTTTCCTCTATCAGTAGGTTTAGCTGATGCATGTGTAATACTGAGCATCCTTTTGAGATTGAAAGTGGATAGAAATAGTCACTGCTGAATAATTGGCCTGATGTTCAATCATGTAGAAAACCTCCCGTCCCATTTCAGTTCAGAAGGTGACGAACAGCTTTAAAAGTTTGGTTACTTGCAGAAATACCTCATTTGCTGTTTAGATGGCCAGTAGCTGTTCAGGGTTCAAAGTCATGGTTGTGCATTACAGTGTACTTTCATGGCTTCCAAGGCCTGTGCAGATAGTATCTGTAAGTTTCCAAGTTGCTGAAGGACAAGAAACAAAGGCAAATTTCTAGGTTCATAGCTGACATGAATGCTAGCTTCTTTAGTTCTAGTACGTAAATGTTGAATTATTGCTTGCTTTGCAAAGAGCTTGCTGTGTCTTGTGGTAATATGTAAGTGGTGTTTGCAAAATCACATGTCATACCATGATCTTAATCATGCTAACATTGCTTGTTAATTGTTCATCTCCAAGCTTGGGCATAAATGCTGTTTGATTAGAGCCTGGTTTTGCACTGTGACTGTAAATAAACAGAACAATACTGTCATGTAACATTGCTTTCATTAAAGGTTGATTTATATGCTACCATTTGTCTTTTTTCTTTTTTTCTGCACAGATGATCGTGTGGTTGGAGAAAATGCTAGATAAAATAATCAGCATTTTCATAATATTTTTGCTAGTGATAGGAACCCTTCTGCTAGCCCTGCTCCTTACTGCAAAGGTACAGTGCACTAAGGAATATAATAACAGAGCTTATTTTAAATGCTGAATGAAAGTTACTGATATTTATGCAAAATTGTGTAGCTTAAAGAATTATCTTAAAAATGTAGCAACTAAAATGTTTTGTAGTTGAACTTGTTACCATTCTAAGACTTCTTATATGTAAAAATCTATGTGATTATGTTTGTCTTTATATGTTTATTTACATATATGACAACACTAATGCATAGGCACTTGGAAAAATGGAGTTTATTCTAGTGAAAGAATTACTAGCTTATATAATACAGGAGCAGATCTGTTTTGCATTCTGTTACACTTTTCTTGTCAACATCAGATCCGCTTAGATTTTTTTTTTTTTTTTACAATTTACCTTGCATCAGAAACATTTGCAAAATGCGTAAGGTGTGTTTATCGATTTGTTTGTGTAATTGCCTGTAATAACCTTATGGTATTCTGTTCCGAGTTTAAATGTGCTGAGATACATGATCAGATGTTCTCTGAAATTGAGTTTTGGTTTGTTAGGATTTTTTTTTGCTCACCAGAAGAGGTCACTGGTGTACTTTTTTGTTTGGTGTTTTTTTTTTTTTTTTTAATAGCGTGTGTTCATACTTTAAAAGAGTCAGCGGAGATTGAATGTTTGACTTGAATACAGCTATGGAACAAAAATCAATGGGTTCTGATGTCAATCTTCCCCCCCCGCCCCCCCCGATGTAGGCTTATATAATGTATAATGTCGAGTACTTAAAATTGAAAACCTTTAAGAGTTGTGCAAACATTCCTGCCTAAAGCTTCCTTATGTTCATAAAAGGAACATTAAGATATTTATAAAAACTATCTTTTATCACTCTTATCAAAGAATTAATTGCTGAGGCACTTTATAGTGTGGTTAGTCATGTTAGAGCTGCGCATTCATTAATTTTTACACTTATTTGATCCATGGCTTAAAGTATATCTGAAACTGTGCTCTGTATTTTAGTACTTTCCCTGACATCACTATTTTTTTTGCCACTGATGAGATAAGCTTTAAATTTCTGTTTGCTATTACTAGTCACAGAGTGTGTGACCAAAATTGTCAGAACAGACTGATGATTATTGTATTGACTGCTTTTTTTGGTTAATGGCACTTCATTCTTCATAATGGGTTGTCTGCATTGGAAGAGTTATTCTTTGAATGTACAAACTGGTCCTCCCCCCACCCCCCCAAAAAAAAAGTAGCCTCTCAATGTTGGAACAGTTCTAGTTTACATTACATAACATTTTCCCTCTCTATATTTAATTTAGGTACATCAAGAGAGTGTTCACATGATTCAAGTCACAAGCAGCTTGATCAATGAGACAGTAGCCAGTCATCCAGAATGGGCAAAGTAAGAATGCTGAAGTTAAGCAAATAGTATAGGGTGGATGAGCAAGCTTCCAGGTGCTCTTATGCATAGCTTTTTAATTTAAAAAAATCCCCTAGGTGAGCGGAAATGGCAGTGACTGTTGCAGGCAGATGTAAAAGCTAAACTCCTAGGCAGCAGTAGGGTTTATGCATTACTCTGGAGGACTGTCAGTGTGGTATCTCATTTGAGGACTCGGACTTTGTTGGAGAAGGACAGCTGTATAAACTTACGTAGTTACAGTTTTGGAGAAAAAACTTGTATAGTGCAGAGAATAAAGAGGTCAATATTCTTTTCCCTTTTAGCTGCAAAAGAAAAGTAATGGCAAAGAGTGCTCTCTTATAGAAAGTTAGGATAGGAGAGCTGAATTACTTTTTCAATGTGGAAAGCTGGCTGCAGAATGCCTTTGAAGGAATAGGAGTTGAAGAAAATGTTTTTGGAGTGAATCAAAGAAGAGTTCAAGGGTGGAAAGAATGGTAGATAGGGAGAGTTTTGTATGAATCAGTTGGGAAGGGCTGTTGCTGTTAAGAGTATAGTGTATGTAGTGGGAAGCTTGTAAGATCTGGTCTATGTAATAATTAAAGCAAGCACTAAGGCAAATATTAAAGGAGAATAAAGATTTTGAGAGAACTGCATACAGAGAAAAACAAGGGCACACTGGTAAGCAAAGAAGTATTTGCACGAACAGCAGAGGGGGAATGGGCAAGACTGAAGAGTGTGATTTTGAAGGGGAAGATGTTAGTTTGCTTTCGTTTTGCTTCAGCTAAACAGACATGGGGTAGAGATGAGTCCAGGTACTTAGTAGCAAAAAGAATCCTCTCCTGGACAAAAATGGTTGACTTCTTTCAAGGGCACTTTCTTAACAAAAGTGATGATGGTTATAACAGGATTGGAAGAAAGTGCATGCTGTATTGTAAGAGCAAGAGAAATTTTCAAAACCAGAACTAAAATGTTACAGTTAAAATAAGTGCTTTAGCAATACTTAAGTAATCACAATCAAGAGAACAGAAAGTACTTCAAAATGTGTTTTAGTCCTTCATGGCATCTCTGGTGTTGTTCGGCCTTTCCGTCTTGCCATAAAATGGAATATAAGTAGGAAAATGGAAATTTGACTGTCAGAAGTTTATTCGCATAATGAAAATACTGGAGTACTATTTAAGTAATTAGCAGAATTTTAGCTAAAATTTTTACTTCCAGTGTTTGCATCCAAACACTCTCTTTTAATTCATTAGTAGTAAGTACATGTCTTGCTAAATGCATCAAGCTTAACCAGCTTTCAGAGCTTGATGCTCATTATGTTTAGAGGTGACTGAAATTTCTTGGAATTCCTATGTAGACCATTTCTGAAGTGTTACACAGACAGAAGAGCTTCCATGTTGATCTTCAGTGAAGTAGAACAAATGCAGCAGTTTTATTTCCGGAATTATTTCATGTTTTGGAAGGGCTGCAACATGTGCCATTGAATTAAGATGTAGAAAGAAGGTCAAAGCAGAGAATGTGTGCCCTGTATTCACAAGTGTTGAAATGCTGGCAACTCAGTAGGTCCATTGCTTGAAAGTGACCTGATGCTGGGGACTTAGAAATAACTAGTGGCCAAACCTGTTGCTTCATCTGGTCACCTTTTCAGGGAAACTACGTGAAGAATTTACATTCAGCTTGTAATTCGAAAGGTTGTCTTTGCAGCCAGATAAGACTGCTTCGTATAGTATTTTCAGAAAACTAGAACCCTAGGAAAATTTCTAAGAATGTAGTGTGAGTAGCATGCCTACAGATGGAAGAGCAGATCTTTCTTGAAAAGTTGAGATACCAATTTAACTAAGGTTTAAGGAACGTTGGAGAAGTCTAAATTCAATGACATGCCCGAAACTTACTTGTGCTTTGCTTTGAGAAAATCTGTTCCTTGATATGTAAAGGAAATATTCTAGTTGTAGTAAGCTTATATGTATTAAACTTTAACTGTTTGTTTGAAAATGTTAATTTTTAATGTGTTTTGGATGTAATGAAATGAGTAAGATATGTAGCAGTTAATTTTTTTTTTTCCTTCTTAAAAAAACCAACAACTAGCTGGCTCCCAGAAGCCCAGGTTATTCAGAAGGCACTCAATTCGGCAGCTAACAATGTATACCAATATGGCCGAGAATGGATCACACATAAGGTAAGAGTGAGCTCCCCCACCTTTTTTCATGTTTTCATTTCTTGTATCTCATAAAAGTAAAAAGAAATAAAAAGATTTTTGTTAGTGATTCTTTTCTGTGTGGTTAACCATTTTGGTGACAGATCTATTCTTTAAACGCTCCGGTTTGTGAGTTGAAGGAAGAGTGGGAGTGATTTCAGTAGTCTTTTCTGCTCAGAGAAATAATTATTTTTAAGAGCTGAAAAATCTGACATCATTTTAATACTATTGCCAGCAAAAATGCATCAACTAAAGGTGAATAATTTTTTTCATTTGGCTTTAGCTGTCCAATTGCAGACAATGTTGATTCCTCCCTTCCGCCCTGCCCTTCTAATTTCTGTGTGGGCTGGGTGTGGTAGATAAATAAAAAAAAATCTTATTTTTCAAATTACAGTCTATTTATTTAAGTTAACTTTCTTCAGGAGAATTTGCCAAGATCCTTATTTATACCTTTTGCTATCTGGCACACATCTCAGATTATTGGAAATATTTAAAGATGATCAAGGATTTTGGATTAAGCATTTCAGAGATGGCATTGGTTTTTCAGTGTAGAAAGAAGTCCTTGTCTTAGTGCAGCAGAATATTTATTTTGCTGATAAAATCTTCATGTTGTGAACAGTGTTGTCTGAAGTGTGTATTCCATACTGATACTCAGCTCTTCTAATAATTTGGTTTGAGCTATGCCTTTACTCACAATCTTAGGTGATTTATCTAGCTTGGAGTTTATCGGTAGATGCCAGCTTCATAGTGTCCTGTATAATAAAAAGATTTCTATGTCTTTTAGCTCCACAAGATTTTAGGGGAAAAAGTGAATAACACCGCTGTGATTGAAAAACAAGTGCTAGAGCTCTGGGACAGGCTTTATCACTCTTGGTTTGTGAAGGTAGGCAACTTAAATGGTATTTATATGAACTTTCACTTAGTGCTTTGAGGTAATTATTCTAAGTATGCGTTTCTGAGAAAGATCAGCAAAAAGTTGGAATGCTGAGTAAAGGTAGTCATAATAAAAAGCTGGTAAAGATTTTGGGTTTGTAAGAAGATATATCATTCGACAGTCACGGTTTGAGTACAGCTAGAGCTATGTCCTTCGCTTAAATAGTTATGTATGTTTTTATGTATGCCATTTAATTTAGTCCTTGCTTAATTATTATATTCAGTATTTCATAGTTCAGAGCTTTCTGTTGAATTTTTGTTATGTTGAGAGGTTAGGAGGAGAAACTGGTGTTCTGCATGGTTTGTGTAATTTTTATTAGTTTGAAATTTTGAGAAAGAAATTGTCCTTTCACTAAGTTTCTTACAATGCGTTTTTGCCAACTGTATTAGTCTTCCTATAATAGGTTCTGCATGCTGAATCTTGAAAAGTTGGTAAGAGTTAAATCATTTCCATGCTGCCAGTGCTGTTTGCCTTTTAAAGGAAAAAGCAATTAATTAGCCATGGTGCAATGGAAATATCAAAATCCAGATGTACCCCTGAAATACTCCTGTATATTTAAGTAATTGCAATTATAGTATATTAACACTTTTCTTTATACGGTCTTTTTTAAAGTACTTGTAAAGTTCCAAGAAGATCTCTGTATTATAGCAAGAGTTTCAATATAGCAGTCAGAATAGAAAGGGAAAGAATCAGGGTTTTTTTCTGACAAGATAATGTTTTAGAAGAGCATGTAGAGAGACTACATACTATTGAGGAAATATGAGATTGCTGAGGAGAAAGGAGAGCTTGTATCTACAATAGATTTTGCTGGCCTTAAGCACTTTGGGAGTATTCAGTGTTAAATGCTCGACCAAGAAAAGTGCCTACTTTTGATACAGTTACACTGATAAACCTTTGTGTTGGGTGGTCCATAGCACTGTATCCTTCAGCAGGGCTGTGTGTCACCATGTGTGCTGTGGGAGTACAGCTTGTTTGTTGCTGCAGTGTGCAGCACAGGTTGTGTCTTTGTTCACTGCGTTAGGTGATTTCATTCCTGCAACTATTACTTGATGGAATGCTATGAGGCTTCTTTCTTGTAGGTGCTTTTGTGTTAGGGTAAGAAACAGCTTTCCTAGCAATCAAAATGGCAGAAAGAGCTTCAGGAACACACTGATGCTTGCTGCCTACAGTCTGGGAGCCTGTTCCCCTGGATGCTGTTGGCATACTAGACATCCTATGTTACCATTGGCTTCCTGGGCTGCAGCTGATTATCTGCAGGCTGCAGGTAACTACTCCAGAGTCTTTCTGATCTTGCCTCTTCTATCACACTCCATATCCACATAAATGTCTCATCTAAGTGCTTTCCACCTGGCCATTTCCTTCTGTAATATTACAATAGCCTTGTGTGGTCCTTCAGCGTATCTGAAAACTGGTAAACTGGATGATAGTGCAGTGTGGAGGACAACTGTACCATACCTAACTCACTCAGTACAGCTTTCAAGCTCCCCGTTATTTCAATTGTATGAGCATAATAAATACACTTCATTTTGAAGCCTGCATGGTGTTGCTCTAGTCTGTAGGTGACTGAAGAACCCAGGCTCAGGTGATGCTCTTCCACGGAAGCCATAGAGTTGAGGAAGAACTGCTGATGAAACATGGATTCAGCCATTAACTGGCTACTTTCTGAGAAGATCAGTGGGTAGCAAATGGTGTATATTTTAAAAGATTCTAGAGATGTGGTAGATCAGTTACCATTGTGTCTATGTACCCAGTGAAGTAAAATAGCAACAGACTAATAAACCACTTGGAAGGTGATAGCGTAACTCTGCAATCAAGCTGTCTTTTTCAAGGACAAGAATCTCCTTTTCCTAGCCCATTCAGGTGTGGGATTTTGTTTTGCTTTTAAGATCCAGTCAATTTGTTGAAAAGGAACCAGATGATAATTTCTTCAGATTCCTTATTTATCAACACCTGAGGCCTTTGGTACTACAATATATATATTATGTAGTTGCTGAACAACAATGAACTTGAAATGTTTATGAGTAACTGTTAGAAAATTTGCAAATGATATCTAATTCTGCTAGTTAATGGCAAGAGCTGTCTGCAGATAGAACTAGATGAACAGGGAATAGGTTCTTGATATTCTTAATACAGTTTACAAATACAAAGGGCCTATTGGAGGGGGATTTTCAACTACTCTTATGTTTCTGCTCTAAATAAGCTGCTAACTCAGAATAAAGATCTCTGCGTTGCTGTGGATTGTTAAAGGACGTTGCTAATCGTGCATCATAAAGTCTAACAGTGCATCTAGGGAGACTTGGTAGTAAGTGGAAGATGTAATGCTCATAGATTAATCATTGCAGGGACTTTGCTACTTGCTGTGTATGTCAAAAAAGATACTGTCGTTCTGATTGCAGACTGATAAAGCTAAAAGTTTTGGGAAGATTCTAACAATAGTATTGGGATGCTTTTATAAACAACAGAGTTGCGAACTTCAGAAGTCTCTTGTTATTAAAGATTAGGATGAGATCTATTGTAGTCAACAGGTTTGCTTAAACTTGCTTATGGTAGCATTTTGGTATCCTTCCCTGAAACGCTTGTCACAGTCTCAGACTGAGTCAAATAGTCTCATACTAGACGGTGATCAGGTGTGATGCCGTTGGACAATAGGTAACTTCATAAGTAGGGTGAAACCACTTAAAGAATTGGCTGCTGTGGTGATGGCCAATGTGTTGCTGAAGAAAGCCTCCATGCTTTCAGTTTAGCTTTTAGATTTTGCATGACTGAAAGTTGCCAGTGGAGGTGCAGACACTAACTGTGAGAAAACTACTTGTTTTGGCTTTTGCTTGAGTGTTCCTTTGTGGGTTGTACTGGGAAAAGTTGTATGTTGCAAACAGTAAATTAGGTAGGCAGTAACTGACATCATTGCCTGTTTCTTGTGTACTATCCTAAAGAGCAAGACAGATATCATTGTATCAGTCAAGCAGTAAAGTTAAACTGAGGTGAATCAGTACTATATACAGAACTGTAATTACATAGGATGATTAACTACAGTTTTCTGTCAGACTTTGATTTTTCCTGTGTACAGAGTACTTCCAGTATTTTTGAGGATGCAAATTAAAGCAGCTCTCAGTATTTAGATGCATGTTTGATCTCTTCCTCTGTAAGAAAACTTTAGTCTCTAACTTTCTTCTGTCTGTAAGTTACTCAAATGTCTCTCTTCTTTATGTCTTTGTCTCTCTTTTTAAGAATGTAACACATTCTGGAAGACACAGAGGACACAAATGGCACATAAACCGTCAAAACAGCTGGCTTGGTGATATTCTGGACTGGCAAGATGTTGCATCGTTTGTTCATGATAACATTGAAACATTTCTTTCGGTATGTATTTTTTGCCCTTATTACAAAATTGGTCTCATTTTTAGCTGATAACAATTCCTCCTTGGACGACCATTAAGGTTATGGATTCAAATACATAGAAAATTATATAAACACTGCTAGTATTACTTACAATTACCCAAGCGATTATTGTAAGCCTACTTAGGATCTGACCATACTCCAGACGGAACTGGTTGTGATGAAGAAGCCTTCCTGATTAGAGCATCTTCATTAATACTAGCTTTCTAGACCTCGTCCTGAGAGAGATTGTTACTGTAGGATTATGTGTGTCACCTGCAAGCTGATTTTAAATGCTTTTTGTTATGTAGTTGTCTCTTTTAAAAAATGAGACCAATTTGTCTAGGTTATAATTGTGGAAACTATTGACCAAGAGGTTGGAAAACAATTATTTTTTTTCCCCTCAAGTTACTATTCATTGGGTTGAAAGCAGCTTATTTCTGTCATCTTTTATGAAAGTTCTGTGGAGAATGAAATTAATTTTTTACACTCTGTGAATTCCTGAATAGATGAACTGGACCTTTCTCCTCACGAGGAGAAAAAGCATTGAAAGCAATCCAAACTGAAGCAACTACGTTTCTCTAGAAAATTATGTTAAGTCTGAAATGCTTAATATAGTCAGTCCCTGATATAGTTAATATTTAACTTAAGCTGTTGTCATAAATCAAAGTATCTTCAGGTTACTATTTATCCATTTTGCAAAAAATGTTATTTATACCTAACTGACAACGTAACATTTCTGTGGATGCAATTAAAGCTAGTATTTGCCTCAAGGCAGGTTTTTGTTTAGACTGATGGGCATGTGTGCTTTTTCTGTGCTTTCTCAACTGCTGCTTAAATGGTTACAGTTCCTGTCACAGCAGATGTGAGTCAAGAAAAAGTCAAGAGAAACTCTTTATTGCAGTGAATCTTTCTTCAGTTAATAGTGAAATTTGCTTAATACTTTCTGGAAGTTGACCATGCATGCTTGAGGCAAAGTTACAAAAATACACAACGCTTCATCATTTAAAATCAATATGGAGTTTCCTTCTAGGCAAGAGTGAGAGAAGAAGAAACTACGATAGGTGCTAGCCATGTCATTTACAGCTTTACTGCACAGTGCTCAGAAACCATGGTGGTAAGTGTGCTTCAGTAGTCTAAATAGGCTAGAATAATGCAGGAAATGGTGTAAAGAGGAAAAAATATTTAAGATTGAAAGATGTTAATATTAAAATTTTCATCTAGCTAGCATGCTTTGCTTTACTTCTAAAATCTGGTTGAGAAGTTCAGGAAAAAAAGTGCCAGCAGTTGACTTCCTTTCCTGTTTATTTCCATGAACTCGTTACTCATCATCTGTGGGGAAACACCTGCCCTTTTTCTCCATACACTCGTGTCTTTAATGACAGCCTCTAAACCAGTCAGAGTAGAGCTCTAAATCCTGATGTCACATCCTTAGCGGGCAGCATTTTCTTTGGGGGCTTGCTCATCCACAGTGCATAGCGTAAATATTACTCACACTGATATTGCAAATTAAACCCACTGAAAATCTGACTTCTCTGTTTGTTTGGGCCATTAAAACTTGGAGATGATGAAAATAAGAATAGTTTTTTCCTGTTTAGTGTTTCTAAGCAAGTTGTTTACCTACCCTAGGATACAATGGAAACTTGCTGTATTCAGGATTTGTGTTTTTATCAAAGCATGAAAATCTTTTGGTATGTTGAAGAGGAACAAGGAGTTATTAGAATGGCATACTGAAGTGGGAAGAATCAATGTTTGAGATTATGTGGGTGCTTTTGAGGGGGGATGTTTTTGAGCATTTCTTTTTTTCCTTTGGGTGGGTTTTCTTTGGTTTGGGGTTTTTTTTTTGGCTTTTTTTCTTTTTTGTGTATGGGATTTTGTTTTTTGTTTGGTGGAAAGGTTTAAATAGGTTAGCTGCAATTCAAACTGTAGGATGTTTCTGCATTTGGACACTTGAAATCAGTGCTAACCTACAATTCTTAAGCATACAACAAGACACAGTACAGTCCCAAAACTGCTTTGACAGTTTTTTAAAACACAAACCATTTAAAGACAATGAGATAAGTGGAAAGAAGTATATGTGGATATGCAGCTATAGTGAGATTTCTTCCACCTTTGGAAAAGAATAAACATTACACTGCTTGCACATAGGAAGTACATATGCATGGATTGAGGCTAGAATTTACCATAGAATAACTGTCTTGCTAGCCCTTTGGCTTTCTGAAGTGTTTCTGAATAGTACAGATGACTCTGTATTCCCTGAAAATACAACTGTTTGATGATGGCATATTGCAATCACAAGCAGATAAGCTCTTTTCCATTGATGGATATCATAGGAAATGTTCATCCTCTTTAAAAGAAGGAGCATTTTCTGTAAGAAAAATGTTAAAAGAAGACAGATGCAAGTGTTTCACTTTGGGCTTTTCCTGTTGTGGAAGAAACTTTAATATTAGTTGAAAGCATATAATTAAATCACTGGTATAGATGTCCTGGGAAATCACATGTGTTCATTTAGTTTATAAAAATATGTATCGATTCAGTACTTTTGAGTATCAGACAAAGCACAGAAGACTTATGTACTCCCCTCAAAATGCACTGTTCAATATAGCAGTTATGCCTAGGTCTAGTTTGATGTAGACAGACCTTAATTATTTTAAAATAATTCACTGTATAAACATGTAAATTGCCTGAAGATTTAATAAGAAGAGAAGCTTTTCCAAATCAGCAGCTTGCCTTTTTTTGAAAAGCTTTAGTGTTAGGAGCACTGCTGCCTTTCAGCTTTGGATTTTCCCAGTATTCTTTAGAAGTAGTATTATAAACTAGTTTGGCCAGCGATGTATTTCTGAAATGGGTTGGTTTTTTTTCATCCTGTTCTTAGTTTGGAGAGAATTTGAGTGGATCCTCATGTAGGCCTTGAATTTTGCACCCTGTGCTCTATTCTAAGGTAGTTTTTCAGGTGAATGAAATATGCAATCCATAGCTGGACTATTAAGATTTAGTTTCTGAAAAATAAAAAAGCCTCATTCCTTCCCCACGTACCTGCTTTTCCATTCATTCCCTTTTCCTCCATTCCTTGAAGGCTTGAAACCTTGAAAAAGTAAATTGCTGCTGGCTAAATCTCTGAATGATGGCTCGGAACTTCCTTGATGGTATATGAGACATTGCTAATGTCTCCTTAAATTAATCTTTCTGCTTCTCACACAAGAAAATTCATTGTTCCACCAGCAGCCAGTATCTCATTGAGAGATTTCCTGGACAGGAAGAAAGAAGACTTTCCATTAAGACATACACTGTGAGCTTCAGCTCAGTTAGATTTCTCTATCCTTGCCTTTAGCACGACTGATCTGTGTGTTCCAAATCAAGTCAGCTTCTCAGATATTTCACTGAGTTACCACACATCCTATTATTTTCTCTGATCCTGAGAATTTCTTCAGATAATCTCTGAAGTTTATAACTAATACAGTCCATTCTTCAGTAATAATTCAACTACCATGCATTTTTTATTTTCTAGTAAGGTAAGCGTTTAGAGGTTTGGTGTTCCCATCTTTGTAATGGGTGTTGGTTTTTTCAGGGTAGGTGAAATTCAACCTGATGCATATTTTTAGAGGAGGAGTTGATTTCTTCACAGTCAGAAAGTCAAAGGCAAGATGCTGGAGGATAGTTCTTTTTCTGTGGCTGTTTTGTCTCTGTTTCATGTAAAGGTCAAGCAAAGATGTCTTTTCAAAAATGAGCTGTTGAGCCCTGAAGGGTTAGCTCGGAACTTTATGGGTAAACATTTATTTGGAAATCAGCTTTTAACTGGAGCAGGGAGCTTTTGATCTTGTGCATACTGTATTGTTCTTCACAAAAGTCCATTGCTTGCCTTTTACCTTAAAGGTTTATTGACTCATTCTGTTGCTGTCATTTTTGAGTTGTCAGGATGATATGTCTTTCTGAACAGGAAAAAAGTAAAAAGTATACAGAAGGATAAAGTTTTTTATTCCTAATACCTTTTTGTGTCCAGTTTTATTCCTTTATAAATCTGTTAATGATCTCTATAACCAAATTACGTACATGAATTTACCTGGCTTCCAGAAGTGTGTTAAGTTCTCAACAAATAAAATGTACTTGACCAGAACAAGTTAAACCTTGCTTGCAGGTGTTGGCCAGTTTAAGTGGCCATTGGGACACCTTAGATATCAAAATTGCACTTAATGTTCTTAGCTTTCTTGCCTGCTAAGGATTGGAAAGACACAGCAACTGATGCTGATGGTGACACATCATGGTGTGATGCATAAGGGAGTCTTGAATTCTGTTCAGCTTTGTAGCTCTTATAAGCAGTGTTCTCTTAAGGCTACTTATAAAGCAGCGTTTTGGGGAAAGAAGTGTGGTCTTCAGTTAATTAAGAACAGTAATATTAAAAGTATCATTATTGCATAAATATTTGCAGTTGTGTTTTGGAGAACTTGTCTCAGCTGGCAAGGTGTTAGAAATCTTTTATGTGTAGTAAGTGAGCTCTTGAACTCAGCTGCGGTATGTTCTGAGTATCAAATGACATTACAAACTCTTAGGTGCAGGTACATAATCTTCCCTCAAGTTAAGGAGGTTGTCCTTTTACAAGGTGTTTTTGTTTCTGGGCACCTCCCACCCCTTGACCTATGACCTGGACTGTATGTTGTGTGATACTTGGAGAGGCATTACTTTTCCAGGTCATGGCAGGTAGCTTGTCCTCTTGCTTGCCTATTTGTTGGGTTGGTTTTTCCCCCTTCCTTAGTTGCTAGCATGTTTTCTTAAAGCAAAAGCAGTCTTTTCCTAGCTCTTAAGTTACCCATATTCAATACCTTCTTCCTCAATAAACTGCTTGTGTTTCAAATCCCTTTGTTTTCAACCCATGTCCCTATTTTCAAGGATTTTACTGCTGTTCATGATTAAAATCCACATTCTAATAGGAGCCCTGTGACACCAAGTTCTAGTAACAGGAGTAAATATCTGGGACTGGAGTGCCTTGCACAGTTAGCATACAACTTAGGGCCTGTTGTTAGCAATGGTGGTACTATCTTTACTGAAACCACCTAGAGGCCTCTACTTTAGCTACAGATTGTTCCCTCAAAAGTCGTTGTCCTCTATGTTTACAGTCCTCATAGTGTAATGTACATTTAATAAAGTTACCTGGTGGATGCATGAACGTATACTGCTGCTGCACCCCAAGAATGAATTCTTAATCCATAGAAGAAGGAAAGGGACAGGTACCAGTGAGAGACATTTTTCAGCAGAATGGTCTCTTCCCTTCTAACCTCACTTGAATTTTCAAGAGACTAATAAAATCTGTTCAAAAGATGAGCTTTAGAATTAATATTTCCCATTAAATAGTAAGAAGCATGGACTAAGTGGATCTTTCTGGTTTTACTATGTGTTGTAATTCCCTGTCACTTCCCCCAGCATTTATTCCCTCCCAAATTATGGCTAATAAATTATCTTCTGTATGTTTCATTCAGTTGCAAAGGAAAGGTGATCACTCAGCTCACACTCCTTTGTCTGCTCTACAAATGCCATCTACTAGAGTTTTTTTGTGATTTTTCTTTTTTTGTTTGTTTTAATTCAGTCTAATTAAGCTGTTCATTACACCAAGAGTAACTGTTGCTAATATTGAAGTCTTCACTTGCAGCTTTGAACCTGGAGAAGGGGTTTTGTGTCAGAACTTTTAGTTTTTTCTAGTTATATTAGTCTGAAAGAAGGTATATCTTTTTGTTTGTAACCTTGCTTCTTTTATGTTTGAATCACTTTGGCTAATACATTCTTACTGTAGTCCTTCTGAATGAAATATTTTTTTATGAAATTACTGTGCATTGTATTTAGGGTGCCTCCATGTGCCATACCATACCATGTTTTTACGTCCTTAATGTCTCATGAAGTTGCTGCCCTATTCAGCTTGATGTGCCTGCATCCGTACATAAACTGATTTGCCTATAGTGGGTATTCTATGTTTAAAGGTATATCTTAAATATACTGTACACTGTCTGTAACTAATAAGCAATCAGTTCCTAAAGCCAATACCAAATCTAATAGATCGTATGGCATTGTTTATTTTACGTAATTGCTTGACTAACTGATGCATCCCTACTCAATCACAGTGTGTAGTTGTCTGCAGACATTATAAAAATTATGCATCTCATTACCATAAAACATTTTTAAAATAAATTTATTGAAGTAGTAATTCTGTTACTTGATTTGACACTCTCTTCAGATTTATTCCTACCTTGTGATGTTACTCCTTGTTCTTCGTGTTTTAGCATTTCTGCCTTTGAAAAGATGAGCTTTCTCTCCCAAGACAAGACCTGCTTTCTGTTGATGGTGATGTTAATCACAATAAACGAGTCAGTGCTTCTAGGATTCTTGCAGTTTTGCATAATGAAATAATTTTGAGCTTGGGAGGAAAACTCTAAAACCTTGTAACCATCTACCTAGAAACTTGTGTTTCATAAAGTAGACATTTTCACTTGACATTACCTGCTGTAACTTAGGAGTGAGGGAAGATGTTTTTTTAAAAAATGTCACTTTGTATGACTTGATGGAGATGCATCACTCTAAGCAGTTCTCTGTCCTAGCTGATACCATCTGGTGACTGACTTAACTTCATCTTCGATTCCCCCTCCTTTTCCAGATACTTGAGTCTTTGTGGATAGTGATGAGTCGCAATGTGAGCCTCCTGTTTACTACAGTTACAACATTGGTGACAATCCTCTTCCATAGTGGGACAGCTCTTCTCAATTTTGTGCTTTCAGTGGTAAGTGGTATGTCATCGGTTTACATGGGCTGTTTTATTGAAGGAACCTAATTGCATGTTATAACAATGAAAAATCAAACCTAAAGCATTGAAAACATCTTCTAACCTTATCTAATACCAAAATTCTTCAAGATTTTGCACCTTTCAAATCTGTTGCTTGGGGGGCATTCTAGGCAGAGGGCAAGATTTGTAATGTCAGTATTAGGGAGCTGGCAGTCTTCGTATCACTCCATTCATGGAAAGCTCTTGTTTCTGGCCTTGAAGGTATTGAGCTGTAACTTGTGATATCCTGCATAACTACTGAAATGTTATGGCATATCCTCATAAACGTATCCTTAAACAAGGCAATGTGCTCAGAAGAGGTGGAGAATTGTTACAGGGAAATGTCAGCAAAAGTATTTATTTCACAAGGATTACCTTGTATTCCCTTTTTTAATGAAGTGTCTTCAGCAGATCTGCAAGGTGGTTTTTGCATTGTTTTTATTTAACCTCTGTGAGGTCTGAGTTGTGGAATGCTTCTGACACAAAGTTCTTGTTAATGTTATTGCCCACACTGAGTTAGTAGTCTCTGAAACCTTTTTATTAGAGGTGTTTTGTTTAAAGGGGATATTATTTTTTAGTGTATTATGTAAAATAGATGTTTATAGTTTCTTTTGCTTCTAAATGCCACAGCTGTGTCGAGTATTTTATAATGGTAGAGGTAGCTTCTTTTGTCTCATTTGCTGTGACAGCTGTTACTTAAAGTAAAAAACTCCTAAAAGACTGGCTTGGGACTTTTTCCTGTTTTAACTAAGCAAATGCTGGTCTTGGAACCTTGACTGAAATCCATGTGTCCTAGTTTTTAGTTCAGAATTCAAAAACATTTGTTAGAAAACAAATTGTTTTGCCAATTCAGCTTCATTGCTTTCATTGATGCTTGCTCAGGAGGGAGGTCTTTGTAGACAAAGCTGCAAAATTGAAATAGTGTTTAACAGCACTTCAAGGCAGCTGTGTGGATTCTTTTCAATATATAAGAAAGAATGGATCACAATAAGACAATGGAATGGCTGTCTTGAACTAGAGAAAATCACTGTCACTTAATGTTCTTTAGTTATTTTTCAGTTAGTAAAGAAAAAAATTCATGGCAATATTTCATATCTCTTCTTCCTTTGTCCACAACTTCACCTGTCATGACACATTGAAAACGGTGTCTGAGAAGTTAGTATACTTGAAAGAGACAAGTTTGGGTTGTAATTGCAGATGATTTCAATGTGCTCACTGCCTAGACACAAGATTCTCCTCTAGATGCCTGATGGCTTATACCAAGTTCATTGCATGCTGGTGCTGTGGTGCGTGATCCTGCCTTTTTGTCTGTCAGTGGGTCCTGCAACTTGCTTGGGCACTGTGCAGTCTGGTTTAGCAGAGCTAGTTCGGACATTGCTGTGTGGAAGTTCTTTTAAGGATTAGATGCCTTAATGGCTACTGTTTCCTCCACTTCTGTTTTAGGTTGAAGGTGTAACTTAAAATGCTCATATAAAGCTTTCCCCACCAAAACACATCAGTCCTGCACTCCTTGTTTCTTGGATCTGACCATGTGTTTCCATTTGCACTCCTAGTGGTTACATACATAGGAAAGATTTGTTTTAATAAATGTATAGGTTCTTTCTGTAGATTCTTGATAATGGTAGTTTGAAATGCAAACAGCAGAACTGATAAATTTTAAGTTCATAAACTTAAGTTATGAAGTGAAGAAACACTTCAAATTTTAAGACATAAGGCAAAAAAAAAACCATCACTGAAGAGCATTGTCCTGTTAAAACTGTACTTCAAATACACAAGGGTAAAGGGATATGCTTGTCTCCATGTCTATGCACAGAAAAAGTAATGTATAAGGGTTAGTATTCTTGTAACTGCACTACCTCTCTTGAAGGTTTAAAATTTGAATGTCTGCCTGAAGAGTAGTTATTAATGCTGTTGAACACTGTGGGAGAGTGCTAAACTTAGTCTTGTTTGCACTGTATATTTCATAGGCCATTGTGTCTGTTCCGAGGCATAGTTTCTCATCTTTATGAAAGTCTTTCACAAAGGTTCTTGCTACAAAAGCTGAATGGATTTTCTTAAAACACAAAAAAGTATGTTAATGGAACTTGTGTTAATAGTGTTTAGTGTGGGTTTGTTAGCAGCTTATGATTAAAAGAGAAAGGACTTAAACTGAGGATATTCAGTAAATAGCCTGCGCTAAATGAAGACTAATGCAGCCCATTTGGGGTAAGAAGTAAATGAAAATGCTAGTTGTTGTGAGAACTTAGTTAAACCTTAAAGTACTAAGGACAACTCAACTGAACTGTTGCAGAGTCCATGTAGAAATAACATAACTGCTTCTTAATTTTTCCTTGTGTTTTTTTTTCTCTTTCCCTGCTGCAACAGCTTAATGTTGTATGCAGAGAAAATCCGTATGTGAGCCTTTGATAAATCACTGCAGCTTTGTTAACTTTTGTGATAGGCATTGTTACCGATTCCCATTTGGTGCTATGTCATTGTTACATTTACCTGCTATTCAAGTTCCTTCCTTCAGAGTTAAGGAAAAACACCCTTTAAGTGAGGAAGAAGAGAGAAGACCAGAAGGGACCTTAACGGTTCTTATTCTTCTGTGGTCTTGAAGCATATTTACATCTTTCAACATAGTGAGATTTCCCCCCACCGCCAGTAATTTGCTTTCTAAGGGTGGATATCTTTAATATTTTAGTGTTTCTTTAAGCTGAGATTTCAGCATGAGCTGTTTTCTGCTCTCTTCTGGAAAGTCTTGAATTAAAAAGTTCCTGGTTTCCTGGAAAAATTCTCACTATTCTCCAGAAAGGAGAGAGAGCTTCTGCATAGCGTTTATTTGCCTTGACATTAAAATGGTGTTGGAGTCTTTGATTATTCTAGTTTAGTTGCTGCATCTTTGATGGCTACCTGGCCCAATATAGTTTCCCCACCTCCACTCTTTTTTTTTTAAAATGCAGTTTTGGAATGGAATATTTACATTTTTAATGGACTGAACCCTAAGGTAGGCAACACGTGATCACATTTTGTATGTTGCCGTGGTACAGCCAGCACTGTCAGCTAAAAAAGCTGACTCTTCTGAAAATGCCGTGTCTGTGTTTTGACAAAAGATATATTTAGTGGGCTACTGAGGGAAGTAGTTCTTTTCTAAATGGGAAACAGAAGGAATTCTTGCAAATTATGTCTAGGTAGAGCTGTGTTTATAAGAAAGCACTACTCCAGCTTTAACTGTACTCTTTATTTTTTCATTTTGCAGGATTCTTAGTTGCTACAGAAGAGTTTTTACTCATTTGAAGTAGCACAAGCTCATTTAAATTTTCCAACAAGATAATTTCTGAAGTGCTTAACTTTTTAACTGATTGCATTCATGTCCAGTTTTATTCATCTTGAATAAAAATAGTGAATTTTATTTTGGTAAATGGTTTTAGAAAAATGTGCCTTAAAATACAGAAATAGCGGACACTTTGTTCAGAACCTCCATTTTGAAAAACACATCTACCATTGAAACACTCAGTAGGAAGTTACCTGTGTAGCATATCCATCCATGATCCAGTAGGACTGTATTCAAAGCCTTAACAGACATCTGGAAACTGATAATTAGTTAGAAGATTGGCACTTCTATTTCACTTCTGAATAGAAATTCCTATCTGCACACACATGCACATCGATGTATATAATTTGCCATTGTGTCCACATAATTTGCCATATCCACACATGCACACTCAGACATGTATGTGCACACTCACTCTCTCTGCTTGTACTCAGTTACAAAGGTCAGAAGAGAAGAGCTCCGTTTGGCTGACAGTCAACTACAGTCCTGTTGGAAAAACACAAATTTTTGATGCTGGGGGGAAAAGAAAAGCCAAGAACAAAGCTTTTGTGCAGAAAATTGAGTATGAAAGGCAGATACAGAAATAATTCCTGAGTCTATGGACCTGATGCACAAGCAATTAAGATATGTGTTCCTCAGTAAGTGTGGAAATGAGAGATGCTGAATTACCATTTTAGTATAAAGTGTTTACCTATAGCTTTCTCCTTGATTTCAGTCTGCTCTCAAATTAGAGTACTTAACGATTTGGTCTACGGAACAAATTCTACAGCAAGAAAGTAATCCATTGACTGTTTAACAATGGAATGATGTTATTATTTTATCTTTGTTCAATTCTTCCTCATAGTCATCAGCAGATTCTTGAATTGTTGCTTAGGAAACAATCTGGGAAACATTGGAAATCTCAGCTATCCTGTAAAAGAGGCCTGAAAACTTTCAGGCTCCAGTTGATATAGGGTAGGATGCATCTTTTTGCTGCTGAATGTACTCTTGAGGCTATTCTACTTGAAGAGTCAGCAAGCCACTCGTTAATAAATTATTAAATTCTCTGCTGCTTCATTTTGCTTTTCTGTACCAATTGAGCTTAAGTAAATATATTAATTCCCCCAAATGCAGATAATCTAAAATTCAGTTGAATTTTAATGATGCTATAGAATACATGCGTCTTGTCTTAACAGAAATGGAGCTAGGTTTATATCTTTTCTTGACTTGTAGTTCAGTTTAACACCATTTTATTCTCTTGCCGTTTATCCTCAGCTGTCACTTTGGCTTTTATAGTTCAGGTGGGTATGTGTATGTTGGTGTGCTGTTACTCCCTAAGAAAGCAAGTTTCTTTTGTAAACTGAGGAAAAACAGCTTTTCCAGTCAGTACAGGTGCTGTGTGTGTTGCTACTTGAACTAATCCCCAGCTCTTATTCATAGCCTGCCTCAAGTCAGCCGTGTATGCTTCTCATACCACAGGGAATCAAGCTTTGCCTGTTTGCTGCACTTAATTTGCTTGTTCCCTGGCTGCTGTATTGTTTTTAGAAGGCAACATCTTCAGGAGTGAACTGAGACTGTCCTAATAAAACAAGATCCGGTGGAGCTGTTTTTCACTTTGCTTTTTGTTAGTGTCAGGATGAATGGATATTGTACTTCATGCTGCTTTCTGTGTTGAAAACTGCACTGCAAGGAGGATCTGTAGCTGGATCCCCAGAGGAAGAAAGACAAAACACAACCTGGGTGCCTGCTTCAGTATAGGGAGTTTTGTAGCGAGATAACGAAATACTGAAGTAGCTTAGGAGAAATGGCAGGCCTTATCAAGGAGAAAATAACCATACTTGCAGCATTACAGAGGATGGTAAAATCTGATTAAAGTTTTAAGATGTGCTCGTTTGAAATTGTAACAAAACACAGATAATATTGCTACGGGCAGTGGATTATTTCCTGTTAAACCAAGGCATAATTCAGTTTGGGTTTATTGGTTGTTTTTTTTTTAATGATCTCAAAATGATTAACAGTGTGCTGTTTAAATGTGCTGATGTAATGATTTGTTTTGATAGATTTGTTTATCACCCAAGGCAGAAGTTACACACCTGGGAAGATGGAATACAGCCTAAATCTATATATGACATTTTGGTAGGGGGGTCACAGTAGGTGAACAGCTGAATGTGACTTCCAAGTTAAAAGCTGGGAGAGTGGAAGAAAGTAGTAGTAACATTTCACTGAGTAGAAAGGAATTGGGAACAGAGGCCAGTAGACGGCATTCTTGAGACTGGTAATAGAATACTGCATGTAATGCTGTCTGCATTTATTTTTTTTCTGAGTGTGTTCAGAGAGAATGCATGAAAAGGGCATGCAATGTCTGCAGACTGGATAAAATGCTTGAAAGTAAGGGACTTACAGAAGTCAGGCTGTTTGGCTTATCAGAAGATTAAGATGTGGTTTATTCTAGTATACGAGTAGGTTGGAAATAAGGAAAATAAAAGAATTCTTTTTAATCTTGGGAAGAAAGGAAAAAGATCTAAAGGCTACAGTTGAAGCAGATATAAGCCATAGTTTACCATTGGAGCACATAGAATGAATTTTCCTTGTTTGAGATATTCTGTTTCAAGCTGGACACGTTTCTGTGATGTATACATAGCCCAAGAAGTTGCTGAGCCCACTAACAGAAAAATGAGGAAAATGCAGTGGATTGCAACATAAAGGAAGCTAATACAATCTGATTGAATTTTTTTCATCTTCAAACTGAAACAATGGAGCTGCCATCGCTTCTGCTGAGACTCAGCTTCAGAATCACAGTATTGCCAGCCTAATAAATATTATAAATCTTCTGTTTGTGAGTTTTTTTATTTACTTCAGAGTTGATATTCAGCTGCATAATGACTCTTGAGACAACTCAGGCTTATTTGGTGGGGTTTTGTTTGTTTTGTTTGTGGTTTTTTTTTTTTAAGAATAGGTGTTACTATTCAGCAATTCTTTGATCTGCTGAACATGCTGGGGAAAAACCCAAAAAATCCCAACTAGATGTGACTTTGAGAAGAAGCTGAACGGGGCTTAGAGTTTTATAATGTTTAGCTATAATGGTGAAGCCCTTTGTCCAGCAGGGGAGAAAATTATTCTTCCAGCTCTGTGTGTTTCTCTAAATCCAAGCTTGTGGAATAGTATTTTGTGTCTTTCCAGTGAAGTTCAAGATATGTATTTATTGTCTTTTAATTTAAGACTCAAATTTGTTTTGCAGGTGATTTTTCTGACCACGCTATTCTACCTGTTGAGTTCCAGTGATGAGTACTACAAGCCAGTAAAGTGGGTGATAAGCCTGACACCTTTGTCTCAGCCAGGTCCCTCATCAAATATAGTTGGGCAGTCTGTAGAGGAAGCAATAAGGTATGTTGTTGATTTCTTGCCCTTTCAGGAAAATCCATTTTAAAATTTGATGTTTAACAACAAATATTTAGCAATAGTAACAGCTTGTTTCAAAGATGAGTTGCAAATCTCAAAGATTTTCAATAACCTAGCATTGATGATTCCCCCCCACCCCACCCCCCACCCTTGATTGTTAAAAAAGCAGTTTGATTGGACCTGCCTAAAAAATTTTCAGAGGTCTGTGCCATAGTGAATACTAGTATTTTATAAAACTGATACACCTATGACATCCTTAACCCATCAGGAAGCATGTGTTTGCTGCTGTGTTGGCATTAACAGGTCCTGCAGCTTAGCAGGAGCAGATTCATACAGCAGAACAGTTGACAAGGAGGACCTGACATCTGTGCTGTATGCATGTCAGAGTTACTTAGAACTGTTTTTAGTCTGATCTTGGGCACTAGGTACCCAAGTACCTAGTGTACATCTGAAGTGTATTTGAGGTGCTTCTGGAGTGCATTTTCCAGTTCAGTTTCATCCAAGAGAAATCTAGTTCATGATACACATGAATCAAATTACACTGAAGGGAACAACAGAGGAGCACTGTCCTTACCACACTTAAAACACTACTGTACTGCACCTCCAGAGTGCGTCCACAGTGTTTCATGCTTAGTTACCATTCTTAGGTTTCACTTCTGTACTACTACAGCAAGAGAAGGAGGATTTTTTAGTGTTTTTAAATATGGTTCACTGAGATTTCACAATACAGCAATTTTTGGGGTAGTAGTGTAATATATTTCATTACAGATGAATTAAACTGTTGGCTTTCACCTGTTAGCAGCTTGAGACACTCACATGTTGGTAATGTAATAAATGGATTTTAAATAAGGTGTTTAAGCCATAGCTCCCTTCTTGAAAAGTTGATGGACTGGGCAGAATCAACAGACTCCATGCTAACTTCTGTACAGCCATTGTCTCTTGCACCATTGCTTTCTGTGTCATCTTGCACATACATACAAAACATGAATAGACTTTAAACCAGTGATGTATTAAAAATGCTTTCCAACCTTATTTCCGTATGTTTGCCATTGTTCTTAGGTGTACTTTACAAGTGAGTGCTGTTGTCTAGTACTGGAATTAAACTGTTTCTGTGTACGTTGTGAAAATGAGAGGGTTATGTCATGTTGTGTAAGATCTTGAACAACAACGATAACTGCTGTAGCCATTTCAAATGAAGCAGTAATCCAGCTAGAAAACAACGAATTTGAAATTCTGCCAAAAAGTTAATAGCTCTTCTTTTGAGTGACTGCTGTTGAGTTTTCATTGATAGCATGTTTAATATCCCTGTTCTATCTGTTTTGAAGAGTGCAAGCAGATTTAGGAACTGAAACTTGTCTCACGAATTGTTCTTTTTAGCTCTCGGTAGAGGAGAGCAGTGTCAAAAAATAGGATAGGGCTTCTCTGGGCATGGATACTCTACAAAAGAGAATTGTATTAAATGCAGTTTTAAGTGTATAGGTCTGTGACACAGATGACCCAAGGTATTTGTCAGAGTTTAGGATGGTGAAAAGAAAGAGTATAATGTTAGAGAAGCCACAGGAAAATGAGCAGGGAAGAGCCAGCATGCATCAGTAAGTGCAAATAAGATGAGAAAAAGTCAGTGTCTGGAGAATGTGAAATGTAAATGTCATACACAAGGGAACTCTGCGTGTTCACTAAGGTAGCCTGAATCAGTCAGTCATATTTGTTTGTTTGGAGTAGTCTTTAGTTGGTGCCTTATTGAATTCTTTGGACTGCTTCTTCTGAGATACTCAGAAGTTCCTCTCTGTTGTTCAGTTGTACCAAAGGATTTATCACAATGCTTCTAGACTAGCTTGCATTCCATTCAATACTTATTGTGACCTTCAGCATGTAAATATGATGGAGTATAGTAACAAATTCCCATGAGATTATGCATGCCTAATTTGTTGCTATATGATAAACAATTGCCAATGCAAGCTGTTTCTTTTGTCACAAAGTAGCAGCTTTCATTTGTTTTTGAAGATCAATTGTTGCTGGAGGGGTAGGAACCTAAAAATGGCTGGTTCACCTCATCTATAAAAAGTATGCAGAATGGATGTTAATGCTTCGTGGTAGGGTGGGAGGAAGAGGCTCCATTTGTATTATGAATTATTAAATAATGATGTTTCTGTAGTTACTTTCATTATTAGACTTTGACAGCATTACACAACATGAATTCAGCCTCAAGATACTCATGCATTCAAGTTGACCAAAAGTATAGAAAGATTGAAAGTCACCAACTTTGTTCCAGCTCCCATCACCCTTCAGCAGGGCATAGCAGTGCACAGAGCTAAGACTGCGTCTACCTAGCCCTGTCTGGAGGGCAGGGATCCTCCTGGCAAGAGATGCAGTTACATCTCTGTTGCCTGTGGAACACATGAAATGAAAACACTCTTATTCCATGTTATCAGTTGCTTCTGTTGCTCTTTTACTTAAAATATGTTTGTGAAAAGCACTGGGGAGCTTGGATACAATCAAGGAAGTCTGTTCCTTTGAGTTCTGTGCCATTTATTTGTGAGCAGAAGAGCAAGGGGGAAAGCATAGGAGGGCAGTCAGCAAGTGGTTTCTGTAGTTCAAGAAATCCTTTAATTTGAACCTGTTATCTAGCAAACACCTAATCAAACCAAGAGCTTTTCCCACAGCAGTTGCTTTCATTGGAGCCGTGTTGTGATTTTTGCTGTCTGGATAATAAGTAACTATTGATTTTAATAAATATTTTTCTAAGTCCCTTGGTGATGAATTTGCAAAGACAGTGACAGTTCTGTTTACATGGATTGATTTATGAGCTGTATTGGGGTAAGAACAGCTTTCCAGTCGATTTTGAGCCAAGTGTTGAAGCTGACTCCTATTTGTCACAATACCTCAGATGTTAAATTTGCACTTGAGTAGTGGGAGAAAAAAATAGGCAGCTGTGGTGACACAGGAGTTTTAAAGTTGTGGAAGGGAATCCAAGAGTTACCTGCTTCAAGCCATGGGATGAAATGCCCTCTGGGCCTTCAACAGGAAATCTGTTTGTCCAGAATGGAAGGGAGGCAGAATGCCAGCAGCATGTAACAGGTGCTGGGAGCCAGCAGGGATTCACCAAGGCAAATCATGCCAAGCTTGACCTGAGAGCTTGCTTGGCTAGCCTAGTGGTACAATGGCAGAGCAGTGAATGACAGAAGATCGCTTGGAGGCACACAAAGGATGAGGTGACATCAGGGAGCACCCAGTACAGCTTCACCAAGGACCAGAGACTGCCCTTCACCTCTTCTTATGAGCCGTGGGCTCCAGCCCCCTCCTCCTCATGTGCCCAGGGTCCCCTTGATGAGACAGTGGCAGCCCCACGTTCCAGGAGAGTTGGGGGTCCTCGGTGACCCCCTCACCAACCCAACACCCTGCAAGTGGAACGGCCCCCACTCTGAACAGTGGCTGAGAGGTGACAGAGCATCCAGATTTCCTGCTGGCTGGAAAGGGAGGCCCAGCCGGCCTGCGCAAGGGGAGGAGAGGGCCTGCCATCCTTTGGGCTGCTGTGCCTAAACAAGGCAAGGAGCTGCTGAAGCACCACCGAGGGATGTCCCGGGCGGGGGTGGGTTCACTCTGAGGTGCACCCTTGTTCTCTTGGCTGGTATGAAGGACAAAACTTCTCACCACTTTCGCAGTCTCATGCTTACCCGTTGTGATAAAGAGCTCTCCCCTTTTGTAGGGAGCCTCACAGCCACTCCTCAGCTGGAACCTTGCAGCAGGTTTCCAGGAAGAAGCTCTTGTCTTTCTCGGACATCTGCTGGAAGATCGCATGGAGGCACACGGAAGGACAAAAAGACATCAGGGAACACCCAGCATAGCTTCACCAAGGACCAGGTGTGCTGGGACCAACATGAGCTTGCTTTGAGGAGGTGACTGTCCTAGCAGGACACGGAGAGAGCAGTGACTGCCATTTACTCTGGCTCTAGCCAGGCCTGTGACACAGTGTCCCCCAGCATCCCAGTGGGTGAGGCGTGGGCAGGAGAAGGGAACTGCAACACGGTGGGAGGGCCACTGATTTGTGCTCAGCAGGGCAAACCCCACCTGTGGGGCAGCTGCTAGTGGTGGCATGTGCCAGGTCAGTGGCGGGGCTGATGCTGGCAATGGTCTGAAGGAAGGGCCTGGGTGGTAATGGGACAGGCCACCTTCTGCAAGGTTGTAAGTGTTCCTTCCCATTTGGAGAAGGCAGGAAAGCTCAGCTTCAAAGAACCACAGGAGCACAGATGTTGGGATAGATGCTTGGCAGTCTCCAGTCCAAGCTTCTGCTCAGATCAGCCCCAGTTGGATCCTGTTGCTTGTGACTTTGTTCAGTCACATTTGGGTACCTGGAAGGACAGAAAGCTCTGCAGTCCCTGTGGGCCCCTATATTTTGTCTGGGCGGCTTCATAGTGACAATCTTTCCCTGTTAACTAACTGGGATTTCTCCTGGGCCTAGTGCTGCTCGTTCAGCTGTAGTCACCACTCGGGTACACCGCTGAACCTTCTCCTCTTGATGCAGACCAGAGGCAGCTCCCTCTGCCTACCCTTGTGTGTCCCATACTATCTCAAATGCTTTGGGCTTGACCCACCCCACAACAAAGCTTTCCCAGACTGGGGAGACCAGGAGCAGACAGAGGAGTGCAGATGAAGGTGCCGAATAAGAGAGGAAGCATGTGTAGCTTTTGTTGTTGTTTTATTGTTTGGGGTTTTTTGAATGGTTTCTTTCCCAGTCCTGAAAAGAGCTCTTAATGAAACAGCTAGAAGGGACCTTCAGGGTGAAGCCTAGTACTTCTTTCTGGCAGAACTGTGGTCTGCTTTTCCAAGGCAACAGCTGTCTCTCTAACATCTTTGCTTATCTGTTGCTACTCTTTGCGCTGCCCCAGAGTGTCTGGCTTCATCTTCAAGAAGCTTTTGCTCTTTTAAGATTTGACACTCAGAGGAGAAGTAGAGATGCCAAGACATCAGGGTGGAGCTTCTCAGCCTGGAAACATAATTCAGTGTTTCTAGGCTTCTTCAGGGACAATGAGGCAAAGGGAAAACACAAGGGATGGCCTGCTGCTTGTTTGGTCTTTTTCCTGTGTTGAGAATGTGATTTTGTTTGTGAGCTGGGCATTTGCCTTTGCCCCAGATACATGCCTTTGATGTAGTTGTACCAGTTCTCACAGGTAGGTCCTGCTGGCCTCCGAGTAATCCTCCAGAAGGGAACTGACAGTGTTTGGACTATGGAACAAACAGTTTTGCAGATTGTTTGTACATCAGTTTTCCCAGTTTTGAGTAACTTCTATGATGAAAATGCTCCTGTCGTTTTAGAGTAAGCACCTGTGTGTGCTTTGTTACCTTTGCTCCTCCTGACTGGTTGCATCTTGGGGAAGGCAGCATTTAATCTGCAGGAGAGGGAGCATGAGTATTTCTGTGATAATTCTATAAAAAAGTAGTAAAGAGCCTGGGTGGAAGATCACTGCTGAAGGCATGTGTGACTGCAGGGTTTTCTGTCTGATTTGTGAAGTACTGGTGCTACAGATAAGCAACTAATTCAAAATTCACAATGTCAAATTCTGAGCTGGAATTTCTTGTGCCATTGCCTGCAAATTAGATGGGAAATAAGATTTTAGGGAATTAATAATAATCCTGAATACTGCTAATGCTTAGCAAAATAGCTTCTTTTCTCTAATAGTTTTGGTCTTTCATGCCTAGTTGGTTTATCTGTTTCTCTTTTTCTTTGGTTTGCAATCAGTCTCGGGTTTCTCTTATCCAATTTTAACTTTCATGGTATGGCCACACTGTTACTATTTCTTCTTGATAAATGCTTTGTTTGCCCTTTGCCTTTCTCCCTCCTGTCATTCTCTCCTTTTTTTTCCTATTTTTTTTTCCCTGTTTTCTGCGTTATGTAAGTGGGTTTCAATACGCTCAAAAATGTGATGAATTAAGAAGGTAGCATAGCACCTTCATCGCATGCAAGAGTCTCCCTTGAGTGGCAGTGATGTTTAGTGGCCTGTGAATATAGTAAATACATGATTTCTTTCACTGAAACTACTGGAAGTCAGCTACAGGAACCAGTGGAGAAAGGGGAACAGGGAGGGGACTGGTGAGTGTGGCAGAAGGCTTGAGCTGCAGCATTGTCAGTCAGGGTTAGGAAGATGTCTTGCTTTAGGAATGTGGTCCAAGTGGTTCTCAGTCTACTGTATTTAGATAATTTGAGTTCTCAATACTAGTTTATGAAATTTCTCATTGTAGTTATATTAATAAGGTAGTATTTTGAGGATGGGGAGAAATCATTATCTGCACATATCAGTGTGAGATATGCTTTGTTCAGAAAGGTTCTTTAAAATCAAGGTAGTTCCTATGTCCCTTACCTCACTACATACGTAGGAAAGTCCTGTCCTTTACCCCTCAATTACATAGGTGGTACTCTTGTCTTGGATGAAGCAGTAATTCTCCAATTAACAGGTCTCCAAAGTAGTAGCATGCACACCTTTGCCTGAACCATTTTCCTTTCCCCGAGCAGCATGTCGTTCTCTTCCTGAATGCACCATACCCTTCTTCCCTGAAGCTCCCATTCTGCTTGCTCTGGTGGAGATATTGCACATTACTAAGTTGCATGTTCTCACGGCCTCAGTGCAATTTAGTGTGTGCGATACTTTCACATGAGTGCATGCACACGGGTATGGCTGTGGCTTAAAGTTACTGCAGCTTTCAATTTTGGTGGGGCCTAATTACATTGTGAAATGGTCTGAAACCCATATCAGAATTTTGAGTGATGCCTGGAAACATGTGTTAGTGGAAGTTTGTTCTGTAATGCCAGGAAGATGAGTACCGTTTGTTTTCAGTTTGAGAAGGGTTATCATTATTTGCTTCATTTTCTTCACTTGCCATGTACACCTCAAATTTGATCAGATTTTTCATTGGCTATATAAAAGTCTCTTAAAATATTAGGCGTTTTTAAAGAAGAAATAGCAATTGTATCCTTAACTGAAATTTGCCAGAAAGTCAAAGAGAGATTTGATATGAAGAAAACCTATAGCGCCTTGGTGGCTGAAATAGGTTTGTACTGGATTTTTAGCTTTTATTTATTAGCACTTAAAGAGATCTGAAATGAGCTACGATGCAAACAAATAATAAAAAATCTCAGCTGTTTAAGCATCTGGCTAGTTTGGTGTGGCATCCCGGCAGTGATGATGGAGAAAATGAGATAGTGATACAATTCCCTCAGAAAACAATAATCTTCCAGCATGTTAAGGTAATGCTTAGAAAAAGCAAAATGTGTGATCTTGTTTATTTTACTGCAACCTTAATAATGTCTTTCAGATTAATTTTTTCAACAACTGTTGACTGATTATGTTTTGACCGAATTTTTGCATGCAATATATGTTCTTTAGTAGCAGGAGTATCTTCTGCAGAAATCTCTTGTCACAGGAATGCATTGAACAGGGCCTTACTGAAATTCTATAAGCTGTACTTATGGTATATGTTACAAGATGGGAATAGAATTGAAAATTATTCTGTCTTAATGAAATAATATCCTAGTGTAAAATTGGAAATAACAGATAATTATTTTTTATTTTTTTCAATTACATGGAGGAAAGGAAAGCTTCAGTTGAGTTACTGACAAAAAGTAGAATGTAGTCTGTAAACCAAGAGATGCCACAAGGTTTCAGTACATATGCAGAACCAAACTGACAGTAACTGTAACTTGATTATCCTAGTGGGATAAATAGTAGTATTTATCAGCTAATTGGTTTAGTAGCAATAACCAGAAGGATCACTCATAACACTATTTTAGTCTTAAATACTCTCCTATATGCAAAAAAAGAAAAAAAGGGGAATTTGTCTTTACCTGTATTTCCTTTTTCTTTAATATCAAAAGTACTTGTTATTAAATGCAGCAGTCTATGTATTGCTTTATGTACATGATTTTTAAAAGTTACTCAATTGAAAGAAAATTTCAGAAAATAATTCATTTGCTCATGCTTAATCTTTATACTCTTTTTCCAAATTTACCTGAAATTATGAAAAAATGTTCATTATTGTACACACATAATTTGGGTCAAGCAAGTCACAAAGTCTGTAGGAGTTTAACAGTTTACTACCCCTAATTCACACGATTATGTAAGTGCACAAGCTGATGCTGAAACAGTTCTGTTCTCTACACCATGCAAACTGTTATACTATATTTTCAAACATGTTGATGGATTATTGAGGGCTTCCTTAGTTTATATCAGGCAGTGCCAGTATTCTGCCATTTGCTTCTTTGGTATTCCAGATGGAGCGTTCTGTATGTTTTAACAGCAATTTCTCTTTGTCTGTTTTTGTAGTTTGTAATTCTGTGACTGTCCAGTTTAAGTCATCTGTACTGAAGGCATCTATAAACACATAGAGGGTGTGGGTTAGTGCATGCATGTGTGTGCACGTCTGCAAATTTAAACATGTAAGCAGGTGAGCGGGCGGTCTTTAAGAATTATGTAAGTGTGTTGCATCTTAGATACTAGTCCTTTAATTACAGATTGCAATTCTGCAATTATGAATATATGCTGCTATTGTTACAGCACCAACTTTTTTAAATGGTTATTTGTATGTCAGAACTTACAGTCTTTATTTGAATGGAAGTGTAGCTGGTATGTGACATAGACTGTACCAGCAAAACCACTGACACTTGCATCTGGAATTCAGCTCAGACAGTTAGTTTTTCTCCTTGCTTCTAAGGCAGGCCTAGTAGATAACTAGGAGGAATGGAAAGACAAGGATTGCTGAAAGAATTACTAAAATACACAGAAGAGATCTTCTATCGGGCATTTCTAAGAATTCTGGGATACAATGAAAATGATTTTTAATATAACATACTGAAGGATTCTATGCTTTCACAGAATGTGTGTATTTAAGGTTGCAGTATATATTATTATAACCTTGGTTAGATTTCTGCTATTTAAAATACCGATCTATTGTAATGTAAGAAGAAAACGTGAAGGTTGATATAAAACTTCAGGATTTCCTGACATTTCAGACTTTAACATCACAACTTTTTTGTCATATTAGATTGAATTAAAAGGTCAATCCATTATTTGTTCTTTACACCAGCATAAGCAATCAAAATACCCTCTTTCCTATGCTTGTGATTCATAATTTTATAATAGTAATAATCTGAACAGACTGGAAGCTTCTTAATATAGGACTGAAATGGATCTTGAGCTTTATTGAGTCCAGCTAGCTGTTGCTCTCATTCATGAACTTTTCAAGCTAAAATAGGGATCTAAAAGAATTACATCTTCCAAGTGGTGTGGAGAATAATAAATGTTCAGTGTACAGTGCCAGCACATGCTAACAGCTAAGAAAGGCTTGAGTATGACTAAAGGGAAGACTGACTGCATAGCTGAAGAGCAAACTAACAAAGGCCAAGGAAGTGGGAAACCATCCTTTTAAAAAGCTGAACTTTTGGCTAAATGAAGAAGAGGATCATAAACTTTAGCAGATAGGAAATAGACCTAAAGTGGAAGGGAGGAGGAGTTTGATTCATTTCCTCAAAGCTCCACAAAATGCTGCTGAAACAAAATACTATTTTTCATATGCAGCAGGAGCAAAAAGCACTTAGGGCAGCTGAGGGATGATAAGGAGTACTCGGCAACAAGAAGTCTGTTGCAGGGGAGAGGTAAATTGACGCTGTGTTCTTTGTTGCTGTAAAGGTAAGTGAAGGGAGGGAGTCACATTGCAAAACCATTCTTATGGATGAGCTGCACCAGAGTCTCTCAGAATTTACAGTGACTGTAGAAAAGGTTGTGGAAGAAACAGACAAAATGAGCAGTAGCAGATTGCTGAGAGTGGATGATACAAACTCACCAGAGAAAACTGAAGGGCAAAATAAAAATAAAAATATTCCAGGAAACCCAGGAAGTAGACATGTAAGCTGGACGTCAGTACTGTGCAGCTTAGTAGGAACTAAAGTTAAGGACATACCAGCACCTGGTGAATATGATTTAGTTGTGAAGAGTCAATGGAGTTTGTTCTCAGAGTTCTGCCTTACTCCATACTCTTCCTGTTTTTTGAAGTGGTTCAGCAAGCAGGACCATTAAGAAGTCGATCTGGCTGCTATATCCTGATGAACTTTCATAAAGGCTTTTTATAGCATCTCTTTCCAAAGACTTCCAAGGAAACTAAGTAGTGATGAGATAATAGAGAACGTTTCTGCATAGATAAAGAATCAGTTCTAAAGAAACGGAGAGCAGGAGTAAATAATGCTGTTGAGGTGGGGACCTGTACTGTCCTATCTATTCATAATTGTCCTGGGAAGGAAGTAGAGAGGGACACCTCAATGATGCTGCAGAGCTAGTAGGGGTGAAGACTGATTGTGGAATTGCAGCAGGACTGTATGCAAACTCAGATAGCAATGTTTGTGGAATAAAATGACTGATGAAATGTAGTGTAGATGAAAGTGATGCATGTGCTTGAAAACCCATCCTAATTTCACACACAAACCGATGGCCTCTGTGCCAACTGTTACTGTTTGGGAGCTGTATTTTCAGGTAGGCATGCTAGCTCAGTGTTCAGCAATACTGAAGACATCTGCCAGGCTTATCAAACACTAAGTTTTGTTACAGAGGAAACACAGAATGTTCCTCCCATTGTATGAATCTATGGTTTGCCTATACCCTGAGTTGCTGAGTGCAGTTGTGGTTCGTGCATCTCAGAAAGCTAGGAGGGCAACAAGGCCGATTAGAGAAATCAAACTAAATGTCGATTTCTGTATGAGGAGTGACTGAGCTGGTTAGGACTCTTCAGCCTGGAAAAAGGGTGTTACAGAGTTCAGGTTTGCAAAATCAGAACCAGTGTGAAAAGGGTAGCTGGGGTTTGACAGCTCATGGTCTCTTCCAAGATAAAATCTTGGGACCACGAAACAGCAAGCAGGCAGTTTCAAAAATTAAGAAAGGTGTGTTGGTTCACGTAACAGGCAGTAGACATGGGGAAGGTCTTGCCAAAGAATGTTGGTTGCAGGAACTTGCAGAATTGGACAGGGCTAAGAGTAGATACTTAGGATTACTAAATAGACAGCCTGCATCAGGTTCATGATATCCCCTGATGTGCAAATAGAGGCTGGAAAAATGGTGGATTTTTAAATATGTTTGTCCTATTTCTTTTGTTCCCTTAGCATCTGCTTCTGGCCTCTGCTGGATATGGGATGCTGACCGGACAGACCTTTGGTCTGAACTGGTTTGGATTTTTCTGTTATGTTCCAAGATCCATTTTAAGCATTGTGGTCTGCTCACGGTGAAGATCTAGAATGTTAGAAATAGTTGATTGAGAAATAACTAATGCATTCAAATGTGCTTCTCAGAAGACTAATTGTAAGTTTGTGGTATATGTGACTAAACCAGACCAAATTAATAATTAAAAATAATTTTAAAATATTGCAAACATGAAAGTATTGCAAAGAACTAATTAGATGTAGAATTTCTTACAGGTTGGACTATGTGTTAATTGTTCTTTTCCAGAAAATTGTAGACTTTTCTTGGTTAGAGAAGAAAGTCTGTTTTCTGCTGTGTCCTTTGAACTAGTTGCCGCTGTTTAAAAGTCTGAAGTTTTGATAGTCACTGGAGCCATGTCCTGCCTTGAGAGATGTAATATTTGCATCAGTTAAACCATTGCAAGGACCTATGCTTTGTTCAAAACTACGTTTCTTTATCTGATTAGTGTCATTACTAGTCTCCATATGTTGGCACTGTTACCTCTCTTTGTTCAGTTGTATTATTCCTAAGGACAAATTCATTTCAACAGCAGAACTGTTGAAATCTCATCATGGAGTTGTCTCTGAAAATCATTTGCATGTTTATATGGCTCCTGAGATGATCTTACTCTGTCAAGAAATGCATCTGTTATATTTATAGCTGGAATATATTTTAGTGCTCTTTGTTATTTTTATGTGTAATTTGGAACTGAAAAATGAGGGTCGTCATTATTATTAAAAGAAGAGAACCCTTAGAGTCATAGAGCAGCTTCAGAGTTTTCTTGCAAAGGACTTCTTTGAGTTATTTCATTTTTCACTGTTGTTCTGGTGATTGCTTGAAATTTGGGGGATCATTGTAGAAGAATACTTCAGTCCTTGTTAAGATAATAGCTGTCCTTTGATTGCCACTGGTAGCTTGTCATTTGCAACAGATGTTGATGTCTGAAGGAAAAGTGACTTGGTTTTGCAGTTAGGGTGACAGAGACTGTTAGTTTCAGCTGGGATAAGACAGCACTAGTGTACAGGTCAGAGTTCCTGCCCTCCAGCTGTGTGTGCTGGCTCCTTTCCTGGTGGCAACGCAGCTATTTATGCCGCTGCTCTGAGTTGGGTGGGGAGTAGAGAGCTGAGTTATTAAAACTAACGTGGCAAAAAATAATTATTAGCTGAATTCATTGTAAAAATTGTCATGGCACATAAAAGAGACTGTGCTCGCAGGTAGACAAAGGAAAGGTGGTCTGGGGCAGAAATGAATGCTTGAGAACAGGGGGATGGGAGAGCTCGTGTTGTGGCAGTTTTGAGTTAACCTGATTTGAAATAAATTGTGAAACTGTGCTGTGAAATTTAAAATGCATTGCATTTGCTTTTATGCCTTGAACTCTCCACTTTTAAGATGTGAAGGTTGTGTTCTGAAAAGAAATTGAGTAGCTGGTGTTTCTTACAGCAGCATTGTGAATTGGTCGGGTCTGAATGCAGGAAGGTTTTGCAATGAAGATACAGTACAGGCTTTGTAATGTCTATTTAGAGAATATGGGAAAATACAAAACATCAGTGGGATAAAGAAGATGACAAAAAATGAAATTGTCTTTTTCTAATAGTATTTTTGGCTTAGGTGTTCCTTTTATCAAACTGACATTTTAATTGGATTGTAAACCACTGTAGGGCTTGTGAAGTGTTTTTTAAGGTATTTAGGGAAATGCAAATTCTTGCAAATGTTTCCAAAGATAAATACCACTTTTGTTTAGTTTTTATTCCATATGCCCATTCAGCGGCCAGGGTCAATGTACCTTCACTGTAAATTTAGTATAGTAAAGTCTTCTGAACTTACTCTATGCTTACTCTAATCTTATTGGAAACTCCAATTCTCTTCATTTCAGCCCATGTGCTCTTTTTTCCTCCAGTGCTGTGGGAACAGAGAGATCTAGAAAATAAAATTAATTCTGTGGCAAAAAAATGAACGCTGTGATTTGAAGGTTGAGGTTATGTTGTGCATCCCAGGAGTCTTCACTTTTCTGCCTCTTTCCTTTCAGCTGGGGTTGTTGCAGTGTTAAGCTGAAACTTTTGAAATTTCACCATGTTGCTAATGGTGAACAGATCTTAACCTGCAGGCTACGCGAAGTGAACCTAAATTCAGGTGGACATACATTTAATGTAAACTTTGGTAGAAGCAAAGGGGAAGCAGTAGACTTTTTTCGGTAAATCAGTAAGAGAGAAAAAACATAATCCACTAATACCCACAAAATCCATAAAATGAGAAGCTGGTCCTTTCCCTTGTCAAATCTGCAAGCAGATTCCCTAGCTTTTCAGTGAAGTGGAAAGAGCTTTAACAAAAAAATATTTAGGCCAGCTATGCAGAAACATTTGACAACTTGATGGAAGTTTCTTCATTTTTAATCTGAGTGATGTGAAGTATGACCCATGTCCTCTGATACTTTTGAAAATTTTGGGTTTTAATTTTACATGCATTTCAAAGCTCAGTAAAATGGAGTATGTATGTCTAAGTATGCCTTACACCAGATTGCCATGAAGTGCTCATAAATTACACATTTGCAGATGACTGTTCTTGCAGGTAAAGTGGTTCATCTGGATACAGTGCCAAAGTGAGACATGAGCAGCAGTTGGATTTTCTGATTTCTGAAATGTGTAATTACTTTTGTATATAAAAGGAAGCTGTATGTATGCCAATGAGGTATTAAGAGATGAAATTAATTTATTGTCATAATTTCACCAGGAAGGTCTGCGTTTTATAGATGGTAATAAATTCATTCAGCATTTCCACTAGTATACCACATCACCTTGAGGTTCTGGTACCGCAGAGGCAGAGTAGGTGAAGCATACTGTTGATGAAGATTGTGATTAGTGTTTGCAGCATTACTTTTTTTAGCTGCCGTAACCATTACGTGAAATGGGTAAGAATTTCTAGAGACTTGAAGGTATGAGTCTTAGTTTTTCTGACAGAAGTAACAAACACAAGTCTTCAGAGACTTGAGAGTTCTCCGGGGCTACACTTGCCACAAAGTAGGAACCCCTGTGCTTTTTTTCTGACTAGTTTAAGCAGGCAGAAAGAAGAAGAGTGAAACTGGATATAGCCTTCTCTCTCTTCCTTCTTGACCACTGGCACCTCACAGTTTCTCAGCACTGTGATGCTTCTCCTTTCAGCTTACTAGTTGTGTGTGCTTAGACGCAAGGAGCTAGAGGGAGTGCTGTACTGTTCCACAGTCTTTTAGAGTTATATGCTATTTTGCTGTTAAAATGTACTACATAACAGCTTGCAGGATGACGTCAGACCAGAATATACCCGTTGGTCCGTGGTTAACTTTTCTGCTATTCTGTTAGTGTATTTGTAATGAGTAATGGACATAAGTGTAACGTTTTCTTATAAGCTGCATGACTACATCGGCAAAAGACATGGAGACTTTGCATTTAAATTTAAATAAAATTAATCTGAAGATAAAAATTATGCTTGTCTGAACTGAAATGTTAAACTTGTGTAAATTAGAATGGCACTTTTGTGTGCTTTCTTATGAATGAGAACCAATTTTGCAGTTACACCCTAACATTGTTAAATTCACAGCAACTAATTCTGGCTGATGAAATAGTTTTTCTGGGTGGTTGTCTTTCTCTTGGTTACCATGATAAGACTGCCTTCTCTTCTTTTGTAGTGTCTGAGAAAATCTGAAATGACTCTTTACAAAGTCTTTTCTGTAGTTGTAGATGGATATTTTAATTTCAAATGAAGTTGATACTTCAGATACCTGCATCAAGCCTTCCTTGCCCCCTGTATATTGAAGTGTTGTTTTGGGCCATACTTACAAAAGTTGTTAAAATCTTGCTAGTTTTACTGCAGCACAGAAAATATCTTTATGTGGAAAATAAGAAGATACTCAAAGATTTTGAAATATTTTTGACAACTGAGATGTATTTGTGGTGCAGTTCCTGTTTGATTGATAGGAAAAATATTTACTTAAAGATTTAATTACAGCATGTTGAAATCTGGGTTCATATAGATACTACTAAATATTTAGATTTAATATTCTTATGAACTTCTTATGAACTGTTCTGGATGTGTGGGATTCTTTTTCTTTCTGGTTTTGTTTTGGAAGGACCTAGCAAATTGCACTCTAAAAAGTTGAAAAAAACTTTGTGTTGCCAAATAAAGAGTTTCAGAAATTGTGAGATACCTTCTTTATAGTGCAAAGGGGTTTATGTGAGACAGGTCTAAGATTTAAGAGACCAGCAAGGCTGAGGAAGGGTTTAGTGGGAACAAATGTATCTTTAGTGCAACCAGCAGAAATGATGGGGGTTTTTTGTTGTTGTATCCTTATGATCATTGCAGTACAGATAGCACTTCATTTATCCAGCTGCCTAGAGGTTTCCGTTGCCAAAGACCCCGTTGTAATTGTTCGTGTTCTAAGTTCTTGGATTCCAACCACAGATAACTTGCACATATGGATTAAAGTGGTATTTAGCCTGTTTTTGTAAGGCATCTTTAAACAAAACGTTGATAGATTGATTTTCTCCCCCTTTTTATACTTGTTTATACTTGATGGCTGACAGAATCAATCAATTAATAAACAGGTTCTTGTTACAGAAATATTATGTTCCTTTGATATCAGAAAGAAAAGGCATGAATTAAATGTCAGAGAAAATGCAGAAGATTAAAGACTGCGTATCTAAAGTATGAAAACATCTTGAGGTTTTTAATGCAAACTCACATTTAGCATTCTTACTGTGGCTTTTTTTGGGGGGGTCGTCTTGCCTTTTTTTAAAATTATTTATAACTAAAACACAGGTCAGTATTTCGCTCTTCAAAATCTCTAGATTCTACATATTTTGGTCTGTGATTTCCTATTTTAATATTCTAGAAGTTTATCTGAACCGTGAAGTATTCAGGCTATTTTCACTGAGGCCACCATATACTTGTAAATATTCCTTCTTCAAGCACCACGTATTTGGCTGTCAAAGGTTGGATTTATTGTTTCAGGTCATTCTTATACACTTGCTTTTTTCCATATTTTCCCTTCTCCTCCTCTTTTTTTTTTTTTTTTTTGGGGGGGGTGTGGGGGGGGTATGACTGACAACAGCTTTTCGTAGTTAATCTGTCAAGAGAATCTCGCATTTCAAACAACAGTGTTGGTGTGTGAGGCTTATTATGCAGTTATAACATCCAGTGGGGTTTAAATTAAAATTATCTTTAAATAAGGTAATTTTGATGCAGCAGTCACTTGGGTATCTATGTGTGCTTTTAGGTGGGAAAGGAGGGCAAAAATATGCAAACTGCGCATGGAAGTAACATTGAGTATATTGCCCAAAGAAGCAAAAACTGGGAATCTTGGAATTCTTGCTGTTAGTTTAGAAGATAAGGTTCTACCTAGTAGTCTAATAGCAGAGGAAGTTTATTTTCTAGAAAGTTTTCTTGATTCAACAAAGGAAAGAAAATTTGCTCTTAGTGGCTTTAGTTCCAGAAAGGGCTGTTTTCTGTGCAGACTGTGTTAACTCTTCGAAGTGCAGTGAAAACCTTTCTGCTAATCGTCTGGCTCCATGATTTCTGTTACATGTCTTCCTGTCCTCTCTGCCCTCCTGCCAGAGTTCCCAAAACTGCAAAGGCACAAGCAGCGTAACTAAAAGCATGACATGTAAAATGGGAAGTTAACATCAGCAAGCTTTGCATTTGTCTCTGCTAAGAGGGTGTGCGTGCCACCACTTCTGCAATGATGTAACTGCTAGAACTGTTTGGGGGAGAGGAACTCAGGGATATGTAGATCCAAGCTAAAATAGTGGTTTCAGGAAACTTCATGCCTTTCTCAAATAAGGCTGAGAAACTGGCATAGTAAGATGGCTTCAGAGTATGGTTTTTGTGACTGTAGTCCTAAAGCACAGGTTTTCAGTTCAGTTTTAGGATACTCCACATGTGTAAGTGTGCTGTAAAAATGATACAGCACTTAGCTGCCTGTGTGTCGTCTCATGAAGCTGTGGTCACACTTAAGAGAGAACTTTGTTTTGTGGCCAGCAAGCTGGACATAGATTCAGCAGGATTGAATTAAATTGCCAGATTTCTGTTTGGTTTTTAGTAGTGTAACCTGGTAAGCAACCTAAAACCTGGGAATATAAAGGTATTGAGGCTAAAATCTAGTAATAAATACAAGGTGCTTAATTATTTTCATCGGGAAAGCTGAGTAAGTATGTAGGAAAGTAGGAGTTTAAGCAGTCTAATTTCACTTAGTAGACCAGTGGTTTTAATCTGATGAAAATGAGCAGGTATGTAAGCAGATTAAAAAAAAAAAAAAAAAAGAATGAACAGGTAGAATGGGAAAGAGCGAATAAAAAGTAGTTCATACTTAGAATGTTACTGCTTCTCGTAGATAAAATGTTATCTTTATTATAGAGGATATGGTCTGATGCTTGAGCAGTTTCTTTCAAGGAGTTTATCCCTGGAACTCACTACAGCAAAGAACAGTCTGGGGTTTTTGCATCTAAATGCCTTAAATGACAGATGCAATGGATGCTTATCCTTTTCGTAGGGAACAAATGCATAAAGGGTTCAGTGTTACATTTTGAGTTGTGTTATTTGTGGCACTAATGGCTTTGCAGTTTTTAAAAGCAGCTTGTATATATCTTAATAGTTCCCAGAATCCTATTGCCAATAAAATTTAACAGAGTTTCTTTGATTGTTTTAGAGGTGTATTTGATGCTTCCCTCAAAATGGCTGGGTTCTATGGACTCTACACTTGGCTGACTCACACTATATTTGGGATTAACATAGTCTTCATACCATCTGGTAAGAATTTGAACTATGGTAATCTATTTATAGATAATACAACATTATTCATTGTACAAGGGCAGTACAGTAGGATTGAATGTTGCTGATAATATTAGTCTTGAAGTTATTTTTAGAGCATGACTATGGGTCGGGTGGAGAGAAGCCCCTGACTGCTGTCTTACCTCAGAGCCTTGCCTCTTTCTGTTTTCACAACACATCCCCTGCCAGCTATTTTACTTCTGTCTGTTTCTATTCCTGAATGTAATTCTTTTTCCCTTATATTCAGTCCAAGTCTTTCCAGGTTTTAACTTCATTCTGCCTGCCTTGACTTTTGTTTCTTCCATAGTTGGCAAGTGCTGATTTTTCAAGATGTCTAAATGCAGGAAGATGTGGTGTGAAAACGTGTGATAGAGGCATGCTGTCTATTCTCAGTGATGTGGCCGGACTGTATTACCAGCCTCTAGTTTTCTTTTATTTCTTAATCTTAGCTTTGGAAATGTCTGAACAGTTTTTACTGAACAGTCTTCTCTCTTGTTCCTCTTTTCCCCCTCTTCCTCTAAAAATAATATTAATTATAGTAATTTAAAAAATGGTGTACCTTCGTGTACGAGGGAACAAAAGGGGAAGCTATCAAGCAACAAACCCCTATATAATAGAAAATTACTATATTATAAAATGCAGCTACCTTAGAGGCTATTGTTTGTTATGAAGACCTACTTAGAAGGTTATCGGTCGGTTTCTTTCAGCTACATGCAAAATCTTAAAAGTTTTTCCTTGGGGTTAATGACAGCAAAAGAGAGAAAAATATTTTTTTTGTATTACATTCATTCCTCTTGCATTTAGTTAGAATGACAGCAGTGCTGCAACACTTGAGATTACAATGGGTATTTGTATAATCAGAAGGGCATATGCCTGTGTGTATACATCTGCATACAGAAATATGTCATGGATTTGATATTTGCTTAGTTTCTCACAGTACTACCTACTTGCAGTTAACTGCAGGGGATGCCTTAAGTTACAATTAAGACTTTTGCTTGTATGCTTTCTTGCACATAGTTGCTAGTGTTTAGTTATGTGAAAGTTTGAAATGTGCGTGATTGGTAGAACTTTAATTTTTTTATGAATTGGTGCCTCTTTTGGAAGTAGCTCCTTATGACTGGCAGTTAGTGGAGCTTTTATATATGGGGAATAGTGTAATTTTCAGTTTCTTCCTAAACCACAGCTATAAAATGCCAAGAGCCTTATGTGGCACTTCTCCAGTGTCTTATTTACAACAGTTGATAAAGTGGCACTGCCAGTGTGGCAAAAGTGTCAGAATTTAACTACAAATATATTTATGAAATATGTTTCTCTGGTCTTTTTGATACCTCTGCTTCTGTGTGCTCTAGCATTAGCAGCAATCCTTGGAGCAGTGCCGTTTCTGGGGACATACTGGGCAGCCATCCCTGCAGTCCTAGATTTGTGGCTTGTGCAAGGACAGGGATGCAAAGCCATTTTGCTCTTGGTTTTTCACCTCTTGCCGACCTATTTTGTAGATACAGCAATTTATTCAGATATATCAGGGTAAGTACATTGAAGACTTTTCAAAGTTAATATTGTAAAAATGCTTAATGATCATCAACACCTTTAATTAAACTTACTTTCTGAAGCATGCAGAACAGTATCTTCAAGCATAGGAATAGATGAAGTGATACCACCTTTTTAACTGGCCTAAGTGCCTTTACTTTCCCAGGACTCTCTTCTGTAAACTCTGTCACTTCAGAGGTCTTGAACTCACTTTCAAAGTCAGCAAAATCTAATTCTAACAATACTTTTGCTCTTTATCTAATCATTGTCTAAAGCCGTGTAGCATTTTCCTTTACATCACCTAACGCCAGATGATGCTACAGAGCAAACAAGAAATCCATGAGCTGTTTAGGGACCTAAAAATAAATATTTCATTTTTCAGAATGAATTGTGAGAATTTTGAGGATTTTTTTTTTTTAATTCAGCTTTTGTGTTGTGTCACCATACCCCAGTGTAAAAATCTATTGATTATGGATTGATCTTTAAATGTGTTGAGACAGATGAAATTGCAAAACTGGAGGTGGGCTTCTACTGAGACAGTAGCTGTTCTGTCGTGGGAGGTAGGCATAGATTTCTTGAAAAATCTTGCTAGGTATTTTGCTGTCTCTGTTGACTTGAAATGTCTCCTGGTTTTGACTTTGAGACTGTACACAAACGCACTTCAATCTGTGGAGTCAAAGTCAACATTTGCAGTTGTGTATGGAGTGCAACTGAAATGCCCACCGATACTGGCTGCTGCTGAAATACCTAGTGAATCCCTTTATGCAATTCAAGACTAGAAGATAAAGCAGCACTGTTTAACAGAGCTGGCAAAGATATGAACTGTAAAGTCTTGTAAGTGCAAAACAGGTTCACAACCATGTACAACAAAGATAGAAAGCTGGACTCTAGTTGCTGCTTCAGTCTTGATCATCTCTTAAACTGTTTGAATTGAGGACCTGATGGTCCAGACTTAGTTACGTGCTGGTACTAGTTCCTCATTTGTGCAGATTTTTATTACAGTAGAGTTAATGCAGAATAAAGACATGAAATGTTTCAGTTCTGTGTTATTAGAAATTATTATTTTTGTTCACCAAATACAATTACACCGAACAGAGAGAACCTAATGATAATATGCACAATATTATTAATTCTCCTAGGCCATGGCATTAGTTATTTTGCATGAATTAAAGCAAACAGTTGAAGTATAATCAAATGAGGATTTTTTTTTCCAGGAATAAATTGTGGTTAAATTTTAAGCTAGTAGCTATTTCACCAGCCAATAATTGTTCTGCTTACTATAATACATTTTTTGACTGGAGAGGATGCAGGATCTGTCTACTGTCTTCCCCGTAAATAGATCAGTAAGCATGATGCTGTCTTGCAGATTAGATTAAATCTATTTGAAATAGATATAATAGTGTTATGCAGGATTTTCCAGATGCATTATATTTATCCTGTAGCCCTATTTCATCAGGTGATCTGTTGTTTAATGTAGCAAACTAGCCAGAAGAATGTTTGATGCGAATGCTAGAAAAAAAGTATTCAAAGTTTTTAAAGATTTAGAAATTAATCATGTGTCTACTGTTGGAGAAGCAAAACTTCAAGGTCAAGTCTGTCCCCTAAGAAAAACAATCTGGCCCTACCAGTAGGTTAAATTTGATCTAGGTAAGACATGACTGAGGTGTGTATGATGTAAAGTTGCATGGTCTCGTTCCACACACAGTTGTGATGAAGGCAAAGACTGCCAGTGTGGGAGCTGGGTAGAAGTCAAAACCATAGTAGAAACCTGGCAGAAACTGCCAGAGCTCTAAACTGACTACCTGGTATTTTCACTCCATTACACACACAGTTTAGAGCAACTTTCTGAAAATTGGATGCTAGGTTTCAACTGTAGCTTTTCTTAGATAATCCTGTATTACCATCTTTATTTTAGCTATAAAGATTAAGCATGATGAGCAGGTTTTGTGTAAATGCTGTTGATTAAGTTTTGTCTTGTGCACCCAAACTGAAACGTGGAAAAGATAACTGGCATGGCTTACTTGCTGCCATAATAGCTTTCTATCAAAAGCTCCATTGGCCCCAGCTTTCCAGTAAATATTGTTTATAAAAATCTGGTTTTGTTTTTCATCTGAAAACATTAAAAGGTAATGATAGCAAACAGTCTGAGAGGTTGTTTATTAAAAAAAAAAAAAAAAGAAGAAATGACTATTTATTTAAAGAATATATGCTTACTGTTCTTTGAAAGATGGGATGCAAGTTGCTGTCATTGTGTAAATTAATGTCTTTGCTCAGTGGTGATCATAGTACATGTTGCGAGTTGTCTTAAAACGTAACAGTTCTTGACCATAAAGCGTGAATAGTCTTTGTAATCAATCATCTCACTGTTTTCAAAATGGAGATGTTTTTGCCATCAGCTTCAGGCATTTTTCAGCAGATGTCTATGAAGTGGCTACCTCATTGTGGATGTTACTAGTGTTATAGGCTACAGTACATTGTTTAATCTGTTGTGCAAATATAGTGCAGAATACAGCTTGGAATATTTGTGCAGTCATTCAGAAAGCAGTTTACAATGTAAATATGGGTTTCTATAGCTAGCTATGTTATTTTCTAGGCTTAATAAAACATTGAGTAATTCGCATTTCATAATTGATAGTGTTGTTTTTTATTGTTCTTAATTTAATTTTATTCTGCTTGTGCCATAATTCCAGAGGTGGTCATCCTTACCTGACAGGTCTTGCAGTCGCTGGTGGAGCATATTACCTGGGACTGGAAGGAGCCATCATAGGACCAATTCTACTTTGTATACTTGTGGTTGCTTCCAACATATATAGTGCCATGTTGGTGAGTCCAACAAATTCAGTGCCCACTCCATCACAAGCAGCATGGCCATTACAGATTTACCGGTAAGTTATAAATGCCTTACATGTATGCATAATGCTTTTACATGGATCAGTGTATATATGCATGCATATGGGGAGTGTGTGTATGAGTTTTATATATGTGCATACACACCTACACACATATTGAAGTATTTGGAGAGGATTCAGCTATCCTATATTCTAGAAATAGAAATTGTGGTAAAGTAAAACACTCCCTGGAACTTGTAAACTTGAAATGTTTCTTTAGTGTTCCGCAGCCTTCTGTAAGAAGGCTGCTTTCGAAAATTCTCTGATATTGTACCATATAATTTATATGTTGCTGTTGTGCTAGGAGGTGACTGACGTCCTTCTTTCTGTGTAAAACTGTTATTCATAGATATTAAGAACAATGAATGCTGACTATTAGATAATAGGCCTGCCTGCAAATATTGCATTTTCTGTGTAACTGTACAATACTGCAAAATATAAATAAACGTACTTGAACTTTACAAATGGGATAACATGGTATGCCATTATCTCATTATAAATTCGATCTTGATTAATCTCTTTATTAAAGTTACCAAACATGGAATATAGAAACGTACATTTAAACTGTACTGTTAAGGAATGCGATGAATAAACTCCTAATTGAATAGTTAATTAGAGCTGGAAATCGTATCATGAAGTTACTAATGACAGTAGCCATTGTAATGTTTCTACTGTCTTGTTAAATTACATAGGTTAGCTCATTATACATATCTCTTTAAGAGGATTCTGTGCTTGTCAGAAATAATCCTTTGCTTCATTCACATGAATAATGCTGTCCTCTTTCACATGGGTAACTTAGGAGAAAAGCTGCTAATTGGACCTGTCTGTAGTCTCTAATTTGTAGAAGTTATGTTCCAAGATTTTCTGTATACGCAATAGATAGACCTTCCTGCAGTACGCACAACAAATCTGTATGTGTGTTTGTTTCCTGTTTAATTTGTAGGAAACTAGGTATTTGTAATCACTGAAGAAATCTGAGTCTTACTTTTCCCACCCTCCAGGTCACCTAGAGAGAGTCCTGAGGAGTTGAAGATGGCTGCAGAGTGATGAAGGTGCTGTGCCGCAGCTACGCGACATGGGAGAATCGCTGTCTTCTGTCTTGAGTTCACAACAGCCATGGCCTTCTGTCCCTTTCCAGCTGCACCTAGGGGCAGCTCACAGGGAAGCATAGCTTGGGTTTTAGGAGAAAACACTTCTCGAACATCTGCTGGCCTTACATTAATGCACACTTTGCCTCTTCAAGAGAGAATGTCTACTTCCCATGGCTTTGCACACTAACAGAGTTCAACTGCCTTGTTGAAGACATTCTGTCTTCATAAATGGAATAGTTAAGAGGACAGGTATATCCACTGGAGTCGCTGTCTTAACTGCTGAAATGAGTAACTTGGCTTTTATTTATTGGGTTATTTGTATTATTAGATTGTAGTATCTTTAAAGAAAGCCAATTCCAAAATATTTATTCTCAATCTGGTGGCAAAAAAGGTGTAAACCACTCATTGTTAAATGAAAATAGAATATAATTATTTGCTGCTCCTCAGACTATTTCTTAGAGGCTTTGACCATCATCCATAACTCTTAATAACACTTAAATATTATAGTTTTATATGCACTGAAATGTAACGTTGTTAGACTGGTATTATATCTTCCTGCAATAAGCAGACACGCGAATTGGTAAATGTGGGGTTTCTTCCTATTGAAATAGGAGGACTTGTTTAAATAGTTTAAATCTTGCCCTCATTTGCAGTGAAATCTAATAATATTTTGCTGTTTATCCACCATCCCAGTGGAGTCATCTTGTCAAATAGATTTCATCAAAAGCCTTAAGTGTCTTCAGGCAGAGGTAATGTATGATTGTCATGTCTAGTTGCAGTAATAGGAAGAAGTTGAATGGGGATTGTTTCATGCTGGTTTTCAAATGCTGTGGCTAAGTTCAGTTAACTTTTCAAACAAATTTAAGTTTATTTCCAAAGAGGAATAGGAGAGAGCATGGATTTTGGTTCAGGTTTTTTTTTTTTTTTTTCCTCTGTAAGCCTCTGGCCAAATATCTTAAGATATATCTTAATGTTTTAAGATAATAATAAACAGAGCTCCTATATTCCTGAAATGGTGTGTTGCCTAGGTCACAGCATCAGACTCCTCTAGTGCTTTTCTTTCGTATGTAAGTTTTTTTTTTTGAAATTGCAGTTTGGTGGCATTTAAGGCCTTTTGTATTGATTGTTGAAACAGTTTGACACAATGGATCTTTATAAATGGTTCCTGTTTATAAATAGGAAGTGGGTTTTTTTGGTAGAAATTTCATAATTGAACACCTTTTCCCCAAATAGGGTGAGGCCCTGGCTACAAAGTAGCAGATGCACATGCTTAACCAAAGAACCGCCTTTCAGTTTCTAGTAACTTCTCTTGCGTTTATTTCAGTTTGATTGATAATGAGTTACACAAAGTACAGGCATCTCTTGCATTTATTGCTGACGATAACACAGTGTTGGAACAAAAATCCTTATCTAGGGATAAAGATATCTGGGATTTGTGTACAAACAGTTTTCAGTAATGTAGATGTTTTGGTCAAGTTGCAAAAGTGCTGATAGATGTGGAAGGCTCCTGTTTTCATGATACTGCATGTATTTTTACATTGTTTCTAAAAATACATTGCGGTGAAAAGTGATCGGAAGGTAATCTGATACTCACTAAGGAAGAAAGTCCTGGCATAGGCTTGCAGTAGCCAGGCTCCTATTAAGACACAAATAGCCTACTCCTCAGATTCTGAAAATCAGCTGCTGCAATTCTACTGGTGAAATGTTACGCTTAAATGGGGGATTTCAGGTATGCTGTTTTTCTACTTGCAAATTTGCAGGTATGTGTTTGGAGGACAGACTCAGGCTTCGTTTCGTGGTTTGACTCGAGTTCATTGAAATACACAAACATCCCACTTACTATTTTAAATTCAGAAAGACCTCCACATCAATTCCAACTAACTGAAGAGGAAGGCTATATTGTTTGAATTAAGTAACTGTCCTGTGTTTTTATTTCCTTGGTTATGGGGCTCATGGAAAATCTTTAATGAAATGCATTTTTATAACTGTTACTGGCTGGAGTAGAGGATGACAAAGAGCCTGAGGCTGTCCCTATGTATTCCTGCAGCATGCTGACCAGCTTGAATGAGACCACTGTGATAGTTGGGAAACTTCTTTGTTATATTACTTTTTTTAGTTCACAGTTTTGCACTGAAATGTTGTGTTCTTATTATAGCTTCTTGCAGACAGCATTTAAAGAAAATTACTGGCAAGAAATACTGATGTTTAATGGATCTCAAGTGTTCCCTTGCTCCTCTTTTCTTACTGGTCAAGACGTTTCTTTTGTCCACCTTTGCTACCCCAGTTATTTCTGAGACTTTCAGATTCCTATGGTACTCAACATAGTCATTTTTGAAAGAGTCATTATAAGGCATTCTTCTGTTTTAAGTTTTCCTTTTCTCCCTCCCGATTCACCCAACCTTCTTTGATCAAAGAAGGGTCTCTGCAGTGAAGATTAAAACTGTATTTCAGACACAGTTACCTTTTGATAATGACAAATCAGTAAAATCAGCTGAAAAAATGTGTTGCTATTTCAAAATCATCCTTTCCCGGTTTGAAGAGAAATAATTTTGTATAGAGAATTCAGATCTGATGTAGTCTTGTTAGTTCACCCTCCTTTGAAACGAGGCTTCATACTGATGCTTCCTTTTTCAAATTCAGCTGAGACTTACCGTGAAGAACCATCCGTAGTACAGTCTTTCTCACTACATTTAGCTGATGGAGCTCATGCTACATGCTGTGCTGTGCCATGCTGGATTGAGGAACCAGTTGTATGGTTCAGCGGTGGTACAGTAACAGTACACTGCCAAAAAGAAAAGAAAAAAAAGAAACAAACCCTCTATAATAGCATATTAGAAAATGAAACAGTCACTGAATTTTGGCATGTTTAAATAAAAAACAACATACAACAAAAGACTACCTTATGAAGAAGCATACCTGGATTATTTAGGGTTTGTCTTTAGTAAGTGTCTAATTGCCAGTAGAAATAGAAGAACTTGTCCTTGCATATTTAACAGCCTTTTCTAAAAGGACAGCCTCTTTAAGAACAGATGAGTTTAAATCAACTTTGTGTTAATGTGAAATTAAAAAAACTGGTTATTTTGACTTCTCATCATTGTAAGCTACCGGTTCCTGGTTGTATTGCTTCATCTGCAAAAGCAGCCAGCAGCATTCAACTATGGCTTTCTTAGAAGAGGCCATCTTTTTCATAATGCTTATAGGCAAGAAATTGATGGCCTTTCGATTTACTGTAAACAGTTATTCTAGGAGCAGGTATTTACTTGTGTTTAGTATGTTTCGTATTCAATTTGAACATAAACAAATTAGATTTCAGAGGGGAATGCTTGTAGTGAACCAAGACAGTGTAGTCTCACAGTGTTGTAAAATACAACTGTGCTGGGTTTTCTCATTCTTTTCTAGCAAATCAGGCTTGCTGCCACTAAGTGTAGTGCCGAAGGGCTAGTGGTGACTGTTTCTTGTGCTGAGTCTTAAGTTAGCCCTTCTTCCCCTTCGTGTAGCTTAGCTCAATGTTGCTGTGCTGTAGCAGCTGTAGCAGAAGTGAATGTGTGCCAGTTTACAGCCCAGCGTATCCTTCAGGTCACTGTAAATACTGGCTTGTTGAATACATAAAGCCACAGGCTGCAATGGGCGAGAATCTGGCAGACGTTCATTTTGCCAGCCTCACTACAATATGGTGATTTTCAACACAGATGCACCGCGACCAGTTGGGAGCAATAATAACTTATTTTGAGACTGCTTAACATTATAGTCATACATACAATATACATTTTTCAGAAATTAAGTTGATACCCACGTATCTAATAACGGAGACAGCAGTCAGCTATTTCTGTGCGTAATGGTATGTATTTGCACGTCATCTAGGGTGCGTTTAGGCTTTCCTGATTTCAAGGACCACGTGGCTTCTCTTCAAGGCTTTGGGAGGAAATTATGTATATCTTGTCAGTGTTTATTGGATTAGGAATTCCATAATCTGTTTAATTAAATAAAATGAGAAAAAAGCATTGTGTAGGGAAAACTGGATGCTGTCTCCAGTATTATACGTTGTGGATATCATTTGAATAGGTGTATGGCTGCAATGTCAAAACATTTTTTCTCAGAAAACCTGAAAGCACAAAACTGGATAAATTTTTTTCCCCAGTAAAAGCAGCAGCAGAATTGCTATGCTGCTAATCCCTGGTACTGGTGACAGAATACTGCAGTGTGCTGCCTTTCCTATGGACCTGATACAGTAAGCATGGGAAAATACCATTATTCTACTGAGACTCTATAGCTTTGCATCAAGTGGTAGAAGATGCTCCCACAACTGCCTTTAACATTGTGTTTATATTATAATGGTTGAAGTTTGTCACTGCATATAGTGCCACCTTTATGGATACTATCTCTGGAAATGGCTACTGCTTCCTTCCGAAGGTGCTGAAAGCTGTTGGGACTGCAGTTAGTATTCATTATATTTAGTACTTCAGGTGGTATTCTTCTAGAGATGCAGTTGCTTGCAGTTTTACAAGTGAAAATTGATTTTCCAATTAAACAATCTTTACTGAGTGACAGTTGGTATTTCTTAAATCCATGGATGCATCATCTTTACAAACTACATTGGCTTGTATTTCAAAGGGTTTCTTATTATTTTTATTATTTCTTACACTTTCTGGTAAAGCATACTTTGGCAATTTCCTTCTTGTTTCTATTTCTACAAAACTAGAATTGCCTAAAACACTTAAGAAACCTTAGGGAGGCTTGATCTTTAACCTGATACTGTTTGTCACTTTTAGTAAAATACCTTAATGTTTTACTGTAAAATTCTCCGAAATTGCTTATAAATGATAAAACTGCAAATAAAAAAATAAAAATTGCAATGTGGAAAATGAACTTGATATTTTGAAACCAGAAACAATGCCAGAAGTGATGAGCATATTCAGGGATTCAGTGTTGGGTTTGTAAATATGTATGTTGATATGCAGTATTATATAAATATAAACAGCGTCTCTTCTATTAAGGCTTCAGCTGAAATTTTGTCCTATACTACTTTTTTTTAAAAGATAGAAAAGGACAAAATACTGCTTGTATATAGTGAAAACAAGCAGCATTTTCTAGAATTAATGTTTACTGGATAAAGGTTGGGGAAAAGCCAAGCAAATACTGGTAGGGTAACTAGAACTGTGTTGTTGTAGTTAATAGAAAGCTGGGAAAAGCTGTTCTTCCATCTAGTAATACATTGCTAAGAGATTACTGTTCCTGGAAGTATTTGCACATATCTACTAAAGAGCTGCCAAAATTAATAGGTCATGAAATATGTCTTTAGTTCCCCAGTCTCTTAACCCCGTCTGTATCTGACTTAGTAGATGAGACTGTTTCTTCATCCTCTTTTGGGATGTATTCCAGGACCTGAAGGGCATGCTTTGAATGTCCATACTGAAATAGTATGTCCAATTCAGGAAGGAATTACTAACTGGCAAGTAAATGTGTCCTTAATGTGCTCTGCGTATGGATGGACTTGGACAAACGTAATTCATGTTGCATTGAATTAGAGATTATTCGTTGGCTATAACACCATGTGGCAATACCAGAGCTAGGTTTGAGTTAGAAGCAGGGCATATTCGCTTGCTGCAGGATGCATTTGCAAGCTAATAAAGGCAGAGTGAGTGCTCTAGAATCCATGTATATATCTGAAGAATTTTCAGCATTGATGGTTTTAAAGCAAAAATGGTGATTTCTTTTCTTAGCCTCACTTTTTGCCACTAGACTACATCATTGGATGCCAAGAAGACCTAAATTCAAGGTGACTTTTCATGGTACTTGTGTAGATTAAGAGCAGGAGACATCACAGAGCTATAAAGTAGCCACGGAACAGAAGTTCGTTAAGCTTAAGAACTGACATCCAGGCTATGAAGTTGGAAAAACAAAATCCAAATTTTTGGGCCCCTTTCTGCCATTGTCAGCCCAAACCTGAAGCATTTCCAAGAAGTATCAGTAACAACTGTTTTTGTGGTGTTTATAACTTACTGGCTGTGTAGATCAGTGTTTTAAGTTTCCCTCTTCTGTCATCAGTATATTCTGCAAGCATTCAATTTGTTCAGTTACCTTTAAAAACAATTTTTCTATGCTTCAGTGATGGCTAGAAACCAACTTTTTAAACTAATAGTTTGGTGTTTACCTATATATATTTATAAAGTAGTGTTTGATGTTTTGGTCAGAAGACTAGGGAAGCGGGTGTTTTTTTTCCCCTTTGGTAAATTTGACCAAACCAAATCCAAAGAAACTTCTGATGCCGAGTCTTAAGACTGGCTAGACCCTACTCAAAACTAACAGCGGATCTTTTGCATTACAGAGCGCGGGTTGTTCTAAAGCGTGCATTCCTACCCAGAACCTGTGGGGATTTGGAGCAATAACTTCTGTTGTCTGTTGACACAAATTTTATCTGTAAATGTACATGTGATACATCTTCAGAATGGAACTATGTTCAAAAGTAACGTTGCCATAATTGGTTTTGGTACAGTACCTGGTTTTGCATGTATAATACTGAAAATGTAACCCCTGTGTCCATCCATGGCAGAACAAAATGTGTGAGTTAAGACTGAGAAGTATTCATGTAGACTGCAGAGGTATTTAAATAATTTTGATTGTACGCACTAGTCCTCTTCCTAATAAAAACGTTTTTTTGTAGCAGGTTTAAGAAGCTTTTAACTTAATATTGTATTCACACTGCAGTCCTTTGTAAGCACAGAATGGTTAATATATTTTGAAATAAAATGCTGTTAACGTAAAGATAACTGAGTTTGGTTTGAACGATGGGATCTTTGGAATGAGCCACAAAGGCAGAAGAAGTTAATCTGGTGAAATAACAGGTTTGCTGGAGACAAAGTGCAAATATGGTAGTGGACCTGCAGTCCCTGTGTATAACTTATTTCAAAGAGAGAAGCCATACTTCTCATTATTTTTTCACCCTTTCAGCGTGGTAATGAAGTACGTGTGCCTCAGCAGTAACTATGGCTCAGCTGACATCTGGCAACTTGCTGTACTGCCTGCAGTAACACATCCATGTGGCCAGACCCTACAAAAGCTTACATTTGGCAGCCGTAGGTAATTCAGGTTCCTGCTGTTGTGGCTTCCTCTCTGAAATGGAAATGGTTGTTTAGCATCTTAAGCATAATTTTAGATCATTCTAATGACTATAAAGCAGAAGTGATCAAACGCTCCCTGCATGACTGCTCGCACCTTTTAAAGAGGGATGTGGCTGATGTTCCACCTCTCATCCCTCGCACTATTCTGTGACCAGACTCATCACCTTGAACTAATTCATATAGCACGGTCAATCTTAGCCAATATCCCTTTAGTTCTCTGAAGGGATCAAACCTTGTCTAGTTTAGTGCTTACAGGGTGGGGGTTTTTTTAGCAATTGATGCTAGTAATGTAATAATGATATTTTTTTTTAACAAAAATTGGGACAGATTTTCCAAGATGCTCAGAATTTCTCTTAAGTTGGAACCAACACAAATGCATCTGTAATCAGGCAGCCCAAAGCACATACAATTCTGTGAGAACTCCTTAACTCTCATTTGTTTTTTCATTTTGGTGGTTATAATGTGCAGATACTTATTTTCTCTTAGGTCAAACAACTGTAGTTCTGTTCAGCACCCATAGCAACTTTATAGCGATGTAGCACCAGTGAAACAGCCTATTTGCTCAGTCTCAACTGTTCCTTCAAAGTCATTCAGGAGGTGCATGCCTGATATCGTTCATTAATATTTTGGGGTGGGAGACTAGAGAATATGAAAATTATCAGGCAGATATAGGCAAAAAAATGTGTTGAAAGACATACGTTGCCGATGTATTTTGAGCGTCACCAGAGATAAAATTTAAAAACTAATTGTTTCATTGTAAGAAGCCATCATCACTTCATCACTGCCAAACTACAAATCTATTCTTTGGAGAATTCAATTGGCTTGTTAATCTACACAAATATTTTCTAGTACAGTATCTTACACGGCAGTAGATTCCCTTAGAGATTAATTTCTCTCTCATGCTGATGCCCCTCCCCAGTTATGCTTGCTGCAATTTGTTTAGCATTTAAAAAAATTGCTGGGGAAGGGGTGGTAAAAGCCCCTCCATCAGATCGTTTCAGCTGTTAGCATTTAGTTAAAATGTGAGAAAAAAATCTGTGGCAAGTAGCTGGCTGCTACTTGCAAGATAACCTGTTGGTCTTTTGGGACTGGTGGGAATGAAACTGGAAGAGTAGACTTCACCTTATTGCATTTTTTTTCATCCAGTCTAAAATAATTATTGTATGTATTATAAATTGGAACCAAATTTTATATTAGGTTGGTTTCTAATTATTTTTCAGGGTGAGCAGTGACATGTGAATTTCCTCTCTTGTTTAGTGAGGCCAAAGCAAACGACTGCTGTACTAAATGCCATGTCTGCCTATATCAAAATACCCTCGCTTGTGTGTGCGTGGATGTTTATGTGTAGGTATGTTCAAAGCATGTAGTTCGGTTGCATTTATTTTGAGTAGATTGATGATGGTAAGAAATAGTTTTATCCAGCTTCAGGTCTGGACATTTGGCTGTGAAGATGTGTGCTTGGAGTATCTTCTTAGACACAGCCAGTGCCTTACACTTGAAAAATCAGATTGAAACTTTGATTGAACATGAGTAAATTTTCCAAAGGTTCCTTCCAACGCTTTTTATTCTTACTGCTTCAGAAGACTGTAGCGATACACTTAAGCTTGGCTTTTTAGTTCAACAGCACTGAAAAGTAGTAGCTGGTAAGATGATTTTTGTTTTTCAATCCCACGAACAGTAAAATCCCTGTTCACAAGGCAATTGCAGTCTTTTGGCTTTACCACTCATAAAAGTAGCAACTGGCATTTTGAGAAAAAGTACCCTGGACGTTCAAGTACATCTAGTTGACATACATCCAAACACACAACGAGTGATAACACTGGGATGGTATCTCATGCTGCCATATAAAATTTCCTGCGTTCTTGACTGAAGGGTGTTTTAAGTCCTTTGACATAGCTTTGTATCAAACAATAGCTTTTTTTCTATCGTTCAAAATCAGGAACTACTGCATATGCTAATTACTTTTCACAAGGAAGTTCATGTTTCACATCATAGCAAGTAGTTACTTTTATTTTTTTTTTTCCTTGATAAGAGGTAATCTTTGAAATTACAGTATTAATGCTGCCATCATTTGTGCTGTGATGGGCCCTGATGACTTCTTTGAGGATCTAGTTCCGCTTTTCTGAAATTCTGAGCATGCGCAGACATGAACGTTTTGATCAAGTTGGTGGATGCAAGATGGTTGCAAGGAACGTACCAGAAACGTGTTTAGCGGGTGCGTGATGGTATGAAACAGCTAATTCATGGTTCTGCTCAACTGAAAGAGGGAGTGTGTTTCTGGAAGTTGCAACCTGCCATGAGGTTACTGGTTTGGTGGCTGCAGGGGAGTGCTAGGGGAGTGCATAGCCCCTCGTAGGGCTGAACTGTCTCCAGCAAACAAAGCCCCAGCTGTTCTCGGTCTTCCAGAGCTCCGTCTTGTGATGTTGCATGCGTTTCTGCTGTCTTAGCACAGAAAAACAGGATGGCAGCCGTGAAGCAAAGCGATAATACGATTTTTATGTTTCCCAAACTCCCTTACTGGTCTCTTGGGCTCCTTATTTTATGTTCTTAATTTCTGCTGTGTTCCCTAGTGCTAAGACTAGAATAAGCCTGAGCATAGGTGTGTAGGGTAGGAGCACAGCACCAAAGGGGAGTGGGAACGCGAGTGGTGCCGAGACCAGGCTGTGTATGTGGAAATGCCCGGAAGCAGCAAGTTGTTGAAAGCTGCTTATGGAGATGTTGCCCTCGCTGTCACCCCATGCAAAACTGTGTGACCACATGCAGTGGAGCTGATGGTCTGCTGGCAGGGACACACTGCACTAGTCCCCTGTGCAATACACAACCGAAATGAAGGACACTAGACTTCTACGCTTTCTACACTGTTCTTTGTGTTGTAGTAATAGCTATAAAAATCTCCATCCATTCCCTCAGCTAGTTCCTTCTCTCTACCCTACAACTGTTCTAAGAAACACGGAAGGTACTTGGAAGGCATGCAGGTGACAGCTGAGGGCGCAGTAGGTACCAGCAGCTGCGCAGGGTGGGTCTTGTTTATTAGCTTGTAGACTTAGAACAGTGAACACGCATTCTTGGTTCACAGGTGGAATCAAATCCTTATGGCCTAGATAAGTAAAACAGGCTCTGTGCTTTGCTTTTGCCTTTCTTACCAGGATCTAATCTTTTTTATTAATAAAAAGTTTTAAAAATTATCTTGGCCAAATACCTGCTTTTATTCACTTAAGACAAACAGCAGAGAAAAGACGTGATAAAACTTCAAGAACCTTTGCGGCTTTTGTAGTATCTTTCAGCAGAAGTTGTCTGACAAGTTTTAGGGAAACTCACACGTAATCTTGGCTGGCCTTGGTTAAGGCTGCCTTTTTTTCTTTTAATGGGAGAAAAAAAGGTGTAATTAAAATCCTTTGCCTGACCCTGCTGAGCACATCCTTTTTAAAGTGCTGCTGTTGCTGACTGCTCAGTGTGATTGCTCTAAGAACTGGAGAGAGGTTGGGTTGCAAGTTTTGCATCTTTGTCTCAGTTTTCTGAAGACAAAAATTTCCTTGTCAGGGTTGTGAATGCAATTGGGCTTGTTTAGAAAAGGCATACTTCGGTGACTTTGGCTTGTTTGAATTTAAGCAGTTTCTTGGGACATTTGCCCTTATGCTGGTCAGCTAAACTTGCTGCCCTTGGTCTGTGATTATGGAGTGAAAAGCTAAGAGCATTTGATATGGAGATTTGGAAATTAACAAGTAACTAATGGTACAAACAGGTTAATGATTGCCAGATTAACAAGAAGCACTGTAGTAAAGAAGTATTTCCATATAATTCTATTCTACCTCTGTTTTACCAACTGACCTGTTATAATTTAAGTAATTAAACTTTTATAAGCGGCCACAGTTCATGAGTTATAATGATATATATGCATATAATTGCTATTTAAGGGAGATTTTATCCAGGTAGGTTTATCAAACTAAGGGGATTTTCAAGACAAGACCTGCCGTCTGTAGCTTTAGAACTGAAAGTAATGACGGCGAAGTTAGGAGATGGCAGCCCTGCCAGCCGGAACCATCCCGAGGATTTTGGCATTGGACTGACGATGGACGGGAAGGTGTTCTACGCTAAGTGTCAAGGTAACACGTGTCCAGTGAGTGTCAAGACATAGCAAATCCTGAACTGTCCACCTAGAGTTTACAAGTCTGTGGATCTCCAAATAGAGGACAAAAGAGTTGAATTATATTGTTTGATAGTTAAAGGTAACTTTGTAATTTTATATGTGCTGGTTGGGAATTTGCTGCAGTATTTTGTGATAATGGGGATATTGGTCTTGCAGTGAGAACAGTATGATTCTCCAAGGGGACAATGTGGGCTTCTGGTTTAAGATTTTGCTTAAGTGTGATGTGTTTCAAAACAATAGTCCGTACAATTCAGAAAGGGAATCTAGATCTGATTTTTATCAAAGGAAATGGTTGCTTAGATCCCTGTCGAAGAAAGATCCTGAAAAAATAATCTTTCCCTGAGGTGTTCTGGAACACTTCTTGGTCAAGGCAGTTCAGTTCTACTCCTTTCAATTCAACCAGGTAAAAATCACAACTTTTCAGATGTCCGAGTAAAAGCCTATAGCCAGTATATTGCCCCATCAGGAGGCAGCAACGTCAGATTTTCTTTAGACAGACTTTTTTTTTTTTTTCCATTAAGTTAATCTACAGAATTTTTTGAAGAAATTCTGTTCTGTGAAGAGCAAATCTGCTGGCTTTCATCAAATGCTGTTTTTGCTCTAGACTTTCAAGAACTGAATGGCAGGGAAATTGAAAAGCTTACACACTGGGAATGTCAAATATTTTCTTGTATACTTCTCAGTGGTCTGTAACTGACATAACAAGTTATTTCTTTGCTTTATGAAACACAGTTAGTAGATAGTTGTAGCTAGACTGTCATTGCTATACTATTGCAATCGTTCTAGCAGTGGTTAGTCTACTCGTTATTTTTTGATAGATCCTGAGAAATCATAAGCTGTTTGTACACTGTAAAGCAAATTTCTCTGTGGAGATTTAAACTATTAAAGCTATTTTTGTCTCAAGAATGAAATAAATTTGGTTTTCTCTTTAGAGTATTGCAAATTGATGAAGCCCTGTATCTTTTCCTAGCCATATTTATCAGAGAAAGTGTCAACCTTATGCCTAAATGTTCCTAATAAAGCTGCAGAGATTGCAATTAATGTGGACTTGTTGCCTGCCATCACCACTGGTTTACAAGCATTAAATAGTTTGCCTTCAAAGCACTGCCACTCTGTTATGATGGCAAACGATAGTCCTGTGGTGACAAAAACTTCCAATAAACTTAATTTTCTGGTCAGAGTGAACTACCTTGCGCTGGTAGTTATTAAGTAGCTAAACAAAAATTTCTCAGTATGAAAACATCAGATTTTCCTGTGCAATTTCAAATGTCATTCATCTCTTTATCTCTCAGGAATAAATATTTGAAGAAAATGATTGAGGTTAACTTCTCTTAGCTGGGAAAAATCTACTATATCCATGGCCGTAGAGCAAAGCCACTTGCTGCTTCCTAGATACAGCAGCTTATTTCTACAGTTATGTCCTGTCTTTTAAAGTAGAAGTGCTCTGAATGTTCATACAAATGAAATAAAATATGAAAAATAATTATTTGGCTAAACTGAAATGATCCTTTGATAAAGTGGATTCCTTTTTTCAGGGCAGTCGTACACATGACAGGTCTTGCCTAAGGAAATACTTCCATTTTGATTGATTAGATGTGAAGAATTTTCTTGACCTGGTAGACTCCTGTGAAAGCTGACAAATGCCGTGTCAAAATAACATCAGGATTAAAAAACTGGTAACGTGAAAACTAGATGGATTATAAACTAGTCAAGTAACTGTAGAAACCATAAATGAGAATACTTGTTCCAGAAAGTCTTGCACTAGGTTCCTGTGAAAAACTGTTCTTGGTCTATCACAATGTTGTTGATTTATATAAAGATAGGAAGAAAAATTCAAATTATTTGAAGGTTAAATGTAATAACTCAGCATTTGCAATGGTAGGTAGAAATTCCTTCTGAGAAATCTTGGTTACTTGTCAAACTGGTCTCATTTTAACAATGTATATGTTAATAAAGGCAAATGCAAGGTGATACATTCAGAATTATACCTCTGTTATGAGAATTATATTTTGGAAGCCAGTGCCTCCTTAAAGCAGATTTAAAAATCAAAGGGTCCTCGTTTCCAGTAGGAAAAAAAAGTCAGTATCAGGTGGCTGGAAGTTGATTCTAAATAAATTTGGCATAGAGTTAAGGCACGTGTTTGAACACTAATTAACCAATGGAAAAATCTCAGTGATGAAGGTATTAATCATCCTTGAGGGTTTAAAATGGTTCATTACACTGGATAGGACAACAGTTTCTGAATGAAAAAACCCTATGGCCTCTGTTGTGTAGGATGGAAAATAGGGGCTAGCCCAATCCCTGCGTCACAAAATTCTGTGAATGCTTAAAATACGGAATGTTTAATTCAGTTAAATCCCTTCGTGTACTTCAAGCATCTGTAGTTGTCTGCAAAGATAAGCAAGGCCTGCTGTCTTGGCAGCTGCAAAATCAGCACTTGAAATTTCATGATAGCTCCTTGCATTCTACTGATCTTTGTCCTTTAATGTATCTTTTTATTGTGACACAAAACTGGTGGTTGCAAAACAGCATTTTACTGGGGGTTTAGGGTTGGAAATGGGTTCATGAGTCATGCTGAAGCCAGATAGATTTTTCAGCTCTGTGTGGTTTTACTTTGATGTTAGCTTGTTGACTTTTATGTTTTCTAAATAAGTATCTGTGATGTCAAGTGAAAAAACATTCTGCTTTTTTGTTGTTTGTTTTTTTGTTTTGTTTTGTTTATTTTTTTCTTAAAAAGATGATGCCTTGTCTTGGTCTCTTTTAACAGTAACGTTTGTTTTGTGGTGCTTGGTGCTAGAAAATGCTGTCAAGTTTTCTGGCTTGCTTAGGTGCTTCTTCATTTTCTTCCAGAGTCAGTACTTTTCCTGGAATTACATGCCATGTCCACCTATCCTCCAAGTATTAATTGCTCTTAGGTGAAGCAGCAATCTAATCCACAGCGCTCTAGGGTGTGCAAGAATGGCCTTGTAGCTTTGCTGAGTTGATAAAACTATAGGAAAGTCCCACTGGCACTGACTGACACTTATTCTTGGCTTTCTTTTTTTCCCCCAGTGAAATCCAGTTCAGAAGAGCAACTGGGTAAACTTGCTGGCTGCAGCCCCTTTATCATGCTTAAGCGATACTGAGGCATTGGTGCTGGCTTGGTAAGGAGACTGCTCATGACTAATTGTTGTCTTTAAAACAGTTTTTCCTCGCATAATCCAGACGTTTTATTAAAAAAAAAAAAAAGTGGAACATTTTTGCTGATGCACAGAGTCCGTCATGGAAACAGATGGGATATTCCTACTGCCCGACAGTTCTTTTTCTTTTACTTCTTTCCAGATGAGGATGTTCGGGTAATTTGTGAACAGCTCAGCCCACTGAGAAGTAGGAGACTGTTGATAACTGTTGGTTATTCACAGGTACAATGAGGTAGTGGGAAATTCTGGGTAGGACGAACAGTGTTGATAAACTTTCACTACAAACAGCGGGAGCTTAATCGGATGCTTCAGTGGCATCAGAGTTAAACCAACGTACTGAGTAACTCTGACAAATCCCACCCTGCGGGCTTTGTGTCGGAGAGGGGGAAGCCAGCAGCCCAGTGGTACAAGGAACCGGGGGTTTTGTTTCCCTGTGTGCTCTGCCTGCGTACGGGATACATCTCGTGTCTGCCACATCCACGCACGCCTGCTGCCACCAGAGCTGCTTCATCCGGGAGGGGCTCTGGCACGTTACCTCTGCAGCAGGTGATGTGGGTCTGCGTGAGACGGCGCTGAGCGACCTGGGTAGGTGGTTGTTACGGGGGTGAGGGACCCCCTTTGGTGGAACTGCCTGAAGCCTCCCCTCTTGCCGCCAGCCACCTCCACGTCCCTAGATGGTGTGTGCCATCCCCTCGAGACGTGTGGCAGGGAACACATGCTTCTCCTGCCCTCCCTGCCCTCCGGGGCCGCAGCTGGAGCTCACGGGGGTTAATTATCTTTTGGGGTTTGTTCATCTTTTCCTTTCCAGGCAGCCCTGGGCTTTTGTGTGCCAACAGGTCTAAAATACTGACCAGCAAGGGAAGCTGGTTTTTGTGTGTTGATACACATTCATGCACAGACACAGAATGGAGGCACAGGCTAAAGATCAGATCTGGAAAGGGAATTTGGATTTATATGCCCAGTAACACAATTGTTACAATGAATTTTTGAGTTCATTTTAACCCTCGAGGCAGCTAATGTTTGTATGATTACTGTTTTTATTACTGTGTTCCCCAAAACTGGATGAGCCTAGAAGCCCGTAGGCTTGGCAGAGCTGAGCAGCTCGGTAACAGACGTGAACCTGAGCCCTCCCAAACCTGTAACCAAGTGTTGTTCCTCTGCTTCTCTTAGGTGCACATACTCTCAGTGGACCTACTCTGCATGTCTGAATTTGGGCTTTTGGCCCAACAGACAAGTGACTGCTATGGTATTGTAAAGCATGGCCAATATCAGCATTATATATGGGATTTTTTTCCTTTGTAAATTAGCCTGGCGTCTTAAATATTCATCGGGGATGCAAGTTCAGCTTAGTCATCTTCCTCAGAGCAGCCTGTGTGGAAGAGGATTCTAATTCCTTGCTGCTGCTCAGGTACTGACTTCATATGAAATAAGTGAACTTATTTTTATATCTAGGCTAGAGCCTGCTGCTCACTCTGATTTAATTGCTATTTAAATATTCAGTGTGCAACAGCACAGCTCCCGCTGAGAAAGGAAACTGCCTTCCCAGATCTAGATGGAGGAAAGTGAGGAGGAAGGAGTAATGTTTTAGTCTTTTAGGCAGAAAATAGTAATGAGTCCTTTCAGGCAGGTGTTCAGACAGTTGGGTAAAAAGGGGATGGATGGACCCTTCTTCATTATGGCTGCTTGATAAGAAGAGTTATTCCCTGCTGTTCTCCATCAGAAACATGCTTTTAGGAGGTCCCAAACTTTTAGTCTTAAGCCAAAAAGTGTTGCCCAAATGGTGCCAAGCAAAATTGCTTAAGCACCAGTGAAAAATGGATGCCAAACACATCTTTGCCGTGACTGTCTAGTACACAGTGCTCAGAGCACGTCTGTCCTTGTTGGAAGAGAATGGGAAAAAAAACGACCAAACCCAAGGGTATGATTCTGAATTCGGGAGGAGTTATTCATTTAACTTGCCATTTCCAGAACATCTGCTTGGTGGGTTCTTGAATGAGTTAGAACTTCATGAAAACCAAACATTGCTCTTCAAATAATAGCCATTTCTCAAAAAAAGCAGTGGCATCATGGCATTGGCTGTGTAGCACACCCCATTTTCAGCAGTAGATCTGTTTTCATGGAAGAGTGAACCATCGTAAAGTGGGCTGAGACTGCACAGTTAAAAATGAAATTTCTAATGAAGATCTGCTTGGCAGCTTACGTAACAGAAATTTGCCAAGACCTTCGTGTTTGGTGGGTTCTGATGTTGCTGTTTGCAGATGTGCTGATGACCACATGCTTTCCAGGAGCTGCAGTTCCTTAGGAAAGATGGTCATCGTGCAAAGAATCTGATGTTTCAAAATTAAGTTTTGATTAAAACAGGAAGTGAAACAATAGGAAAACAGTGCAAAATGAAAATGCAAAGTACCAATGCCAGGGAGTTCTGCTGTGTATTACTGTGGTGGCTGTTGACTGTGGGAGAGACATTCAGCATACAGTTTTATACTTAAATGACAGTCTAAAGCAGACTCTGAAGAAAGAGATTTCAAGACTCTGTGTTTGCTTTACTCCACCCTGATTATTTTGACCTAGACTAATACTGTGTGGTCAGGTAAAGAACGTTCAACTATGCTAGTCTGGAATGCAGTGAGCAGTAAAGGAGGAATATCTACGTATTATGAACTAACAAATTCATTCAAAAATACCTTCCTTTTCAGACCAATCTGGAACAGTAGCTAAGATAGGCACGTACACAAACTGTTAAAAAAAATAATTATTAGAAATTAGATATGAATAGTTGTGTGTGTTAGGTGGAGCTACTTGTAAGAAGATTGTAGGCACAGTGTATGATTAGTGCAATGGTTGATATGAAAGAGTGTAATATGACTGATAATAGAAATGTGTATTTGGAAAATATGCAGAGGCTTCAGTAAGTAAAAACAGATATAAGTGATGTCGTAAGAATTCTCTTAAGGCTGGTATTTAACATGCATACTTCTTACTGGCAATCAGTATTGTCATGTTCCGATAACGTTAACTAAGGTCACCTAAGTTTGCACTTGTGGCATATTTTCCTCATTAACAGAACAGAGCTCCTGAGGAAACCAAAAATGCTCAGAAAGTTTGCTGATGATACAAAAAGGGGAGGAGTGGCTGATAGCAAGCTGTACTGTCACTCAGCCAGACCTGGGCAGGCTGGAGAGCTGGCTGGGGAGGAACCTGATGAAGTTCAACAAAGGCAAGTGCAGGGTCCTGCCCCTGGGGAGGAACAACCCCACGCACCAGCACAGGCCGGGGCTGACCGGCTGGAAGGCAGCTCTGCGGAGAAGGACCTGGGAGTGCTGGAGGACAGCAAGGTGCCCATGAGCCAGCAGGGTGCTCCTGGGGCCAAGAAAGTCAATGGGATCCTGGGGGGCATTAGGAGGAGGGTGGCCAGCAGGTCAAGGGAGGTTATCTTCCCCCTCTCCTCTGCCCTGGTGAGGTCACACCTGGGGTGCTGTGTCCAGTTCTGGGCTCCCCAGTTCCAGAGGGACAGGGAACTGCTGGAGAGGGTCCAGTGGAGGGCCTTGCAGGTGATGAGGGGGGTGGAGCATCTCCCTGATGAGGAAAGGCTGAGAGAGCTGGGCCTGTTTAGCCTGGAGAAGAGAAGACTGAGAGGGGATCTTATCAATACCTACAAATGTCTTAATGGTGAGTGCCAAGAGGATGGGGCCAGGCTCTCCTCAGTGGTGCCCAGTGACAGGACAAGGGGCAACGGGCACAAATGGAAACACAAGAAGTTCCTTCTGAATATAAAGAAGAACTTATTTTCCTTTAGGGTGACAGAGCACTGGCACAGGCTGCCCAGAGAGGTTGTGGAGACTCCTTCTGTGGGTGCATTCAAAACCTGCCTGGGCATGACTCAGTGCAACCCACTCTGCATGAGCCTGCTGTCACAGTGGGTTGGACTAGATCAGAGGTCCTCAAACTACGGCCCGCGGGCTGGATACGGCCCCCCAGGGTCCTCAATCCGGCCCCGGTATTTACAGAACCCCCCGCCGGGGGTTGGGGGGGGGGAAACCAAGCAGCCGCAGATGGCTGCCTGCCACTGCATCCGCGCACCGGCCCCCTGGTTAAACAGTTTGAGGACCCCTGGACTAGATGATTTCTAGAGGTCCTTCCCAATCCTGACCATCTGTGATTATCTTGGAAGTGAAAAGCACTAGGTCAGCAAAGCGACAGATAGGCTTTGAACTTCGTTCACAGAAGTATTGTTGCAGAAAGGCACTGCAAAGGATCCTCTCCTTAGCTTACAAATAGGTGATTTTCCAGGGGGGTAGGGGAAGGTGATTTGAAAATACCGGTTGTTGTAGTAGTTTACCAAGCTAGGAGTTTCCAAGTCTACTAAATGTGGTGCCGAAGGTTGAGGTGGACTGAAAAACACTATGTCTATGTGGCTGGGTTCGGACAAAATGCCAAAATGGCCTTTATTGTTTATACAAATTGCTTATATATCTTAGACAGTACATGTGTCAGACCCTGACAGGTTTCTGTGTTCTTCTTCTTGCTTGCTGTTTGCTGTTGCTGTAGGTGCCCGCATGCTGCGGTTCTAAGTTCCAGTTCTCCACACCCTGTTTACATACCTGACAGTTTGTGGCTGTCTTAAAGGTACATGACTAAGTCTTTGAAGTCAACTAACTTGTCTGCAGACCCCAACAACTACATATTTAACATAAACTTGTCTGCAGACCTGCTGCAGACCCCAACAACTATATATTTGCCACACTTCTTTAATCCAAAATCTTTCATAGAATAGATGCTTAGCTGTGAACTTAGAAAATGAATATATTTCCTTTTGGTTCAGGAGAAGTGTGGTTTGCAAAACTTGTGTCTCTGTATCATTAGAACAAAGAGTGACTACCAGGGAAAAGATCCTGACTTGAAGTTAGTTTATATAATTACTCGCTGTGGTGTGATAAACTGTATAATCTTTCTAGTGTGTACTCTAAATACCTTGGGAGTGATATGTTGTATTTGCATATCCTACAGTTTTATCTCATTGACACTTGATAAATAATAATAATCTGGTGATCTTCAGCATCAGCAAATAGTTCCATCCTGGGAACAGCTGAGTATCCTATAATCTGGTGCAATTACTGGCTAACTCTGAAGCCGACAGTATTGGAGAAACTGCTACTTCCACTGAATTATTTCAGAATTTAGTATGCAGTGCTGTCAACAGGCTTACTGTTGTAAAGTAAGGCTGTTAGTTCTTGGGGAAAGTATCTCTATTGATTTGCTTTGTCTTAGCAGGAATTTGGAATACTGTTGCCTGATGCATAATTAACACCTGAAACTAAAGGTCACTTGAATGCTTCAGCATTTAACAGATAATGCTGCCATGTATTTGAGTCCTTTTTATTTTGTCTTAATAAAGTATTTTTAAAATCTAAACTATGGCTTTCACATATATAATGAAGCTGGCAGCTCTTCAGTGTACTCTTTTACAATTTATCATATAGGCACATATATTCCCTTGGTGGCTGAACATTTCTACCCCAAGTGGTATGTTTTCCATAGAAAATGTGACATTGCTGCCAGTTTCATTCTTATGTCTGTCAAAGAAAGGGTACTTGAAGTTTTCATTGGATTTTCAGGCATGGCTATAATTTTTACTGTTCTGTTTTATACTGTCTGTCTTGTCTTTGACCAAAAGAAAGGAAGAGATGCAAAGCAGAGAAGACATGAACTGCTTGGTAGGTGATTTTGAAACTGTTTTAGCATAGTGTTCTATCTGGTTATCTTTGGAGAACATCCCAAGGAAACAAGTTAGGAATCCAGAGAGGAAAATAAGTCAGAGCAAGACTGATGTGATTTAGTTGGATTTATAACATGAAAATATGAAAGACAACATTGACTACGTGTTTATATGTATGCTTGAAGAAAGATCCACTTGAGACAAGGAAGAGTGCTCTTCAAGCATTACTTTTCCTAACCCTGAGCAGAGTCCTAGCCTATTCTTGAGCCTAGCAGTGGAGGAGAACTTCTTGTGCAGGTAGGTAGTGTGGTCCTTCTCTGCTTTAGACACAGGTTATACAAATTTCTGCTTTCATCTCTAACAATTAACTTAAGCAGTAGAGAAATGCTGTAGCTACAGACACCCCAGCCTTTTTGATGGTGGAGTTCTAGGTGGAGGGCATGGATAAGAGATATTTGCCTTTTTCCTCAGCCTCTGACTCCAGTTAACATGGAGTTGTCCGACAGTCGCACTGTTGAGGCCAAGCGATCAGGCTTGGGAATGAGTTACAACATCTCTGCATGTCTCCATGTGTGCTCTTAGCCCAGGGCAAATGCAAGGAAAGTCGATTTAATAAAGGCTGGTTCAGCAGAGCTGCCTTACCTGGCATTTTCCCTGGTATTAGAGGATTCCTATCAGCTATTTTTAGTGCTCACAGGACCCATGGTAACTTGGTTGCACATCTGAGCCCTAAGGTGTCACCTCTGGAAAAGAGAGGGGAAAAATAATTTTGCATGCGTAGCAAAGCACAGAAATAAAATGTTTTATACTGTAACTTTGAAATATAATTTCTGCTTTAACAGGAATGAAGGGGTAAAGTTAAGTAACCACTGGATTTAGTTTGTAATAGTTAGATTTTAAAAGTGTAAAAGTTTAAAGATACTGACTTTTCTAAGTACTGCTTGCAATGTTCCCCGTGAAGTATAAATGATGTTATTTGGAGACTGTGTGGTATGCCATGTGAGAGTTGACTTGGGAGCTGCTAACATATATCCTTCCTGTATGATAATATTGAGGTCTCAGGAAAGATAGAATTCAGCCTGTACTTCAGCAAAGGGGTGTTCTGAGGTGCAAGAGAAAGGGGAACTCAACTGAATTGCATGTTAATTTGTCTTGGTTTCCTCTTGACTTATAATACTGCTGCAGAGGTCTAAGGATGACAGAGATCAGGTGGGGGTTTTTTGCAGGGAAATAAATATGAATAATTTTTTTTTTTAAATCAAGTATGTTTATCCAAAATAATAAAGTAATTTTTTGTATTGGATGAGCAGACAACTGCTAAGCAGTGTCCGAGGAATATCATAGCTATTGTGTATTTGTGCCTGCATTGCAGAGAGAATAAAGAATTTTTTCAGCTTTAGTGATCTATCTGAATCTAATCTGCAGTGATAATTACATCTGTGTGTTACTCAAACATCTGCAGATTTTTTCCATGTTGGTGAATGCAGCTAGTGGCCGCAACTGGTTATTTGTAATCAACCCTCTGAATCAGTATAATGAAGAGCTTAGATTTTTAGAGTATAAGAATGTGGTTTGCTGTTGTGGAACTAACAGAGTTACATGCTGCCTGATGAAATGTCAGCCAAAAGGTACTTCAGCCCTGCTGTTTCTCTGCGGGAGGGGAATCATCCCCCAATCACTCTAGAATTTTTCCTCCTTCCTTGGAAGCTTCACTTTTGATATAAGAAATCATGGTTTTGCAATCAGGATCTTTGTTGTTTTGTCTTTACCTATTAACTGGATAGCCTGACTCTTCATTTGGAATGCACTTGAAGAAGAATGTTTTTTCCTAATTTTAAGTTACTGAAGTTGCATCTAGGTAATTAAATTTGTGTTGGTATTTTCTATGTAAAGATTTTAGCTTTGAGAAAATTTTACGGGTGTTACAAATATCCCTTCACTAGAGATTATATGATGGAATTGATAAAAAATTGGAAAACAGTAGAAATTCCCATAATTTATACATTTTTGGTTTTGTTTCCCAACTCTACTGTAGATTTTCAAACCTTTTATCACATGAATACCTCTCAAATGTCTTTTCTCTTCCCTCAGCTGATTTATTTCCATTGATATGAGCTGTTGGGTCCAAAGCTGCCTGTCACCTAGCTGTGATCTAAGTGATCTTTCACAGTCATATACCAGCATTGTGTCAGAACAGAACTTAAAAACTCCTTCTAAAATGAGGGTCAACAGCTTTAAATTTAACAAGAGGGAGGAATCCAAGGTGCAATCAAAAGAATTAAGGGAGATCTTGGTTAGTGATGAAATTTGTAATTACTGCATAAAGTGAAGGGATTCAGTGCTGGTTAGTTGCTGTGTAAATGCTGTCTGTGGTATGCTCCAAAGACTGGTGGAGCATGTGAGATGAAGCTGATATGAATTTCTTAACATGAATCTTGCTCACAAGGCAAATAAAGCTAGGAAATGATGGTTCTGAAGCCATGAAGTGCAGCAAATCATCAGGCACACAAACAGAATTCTCTCGGCATCCCGCTTGCTCTGAAAAATTGTGCAAAAGCAGCACTATAGCAAAAAAAAAAAGTATACCAAAACACTTCATGCTACTCTTTTTGTGAATGGATTGAATGGATTTTTCATGAGGTGCTGTGGAAGAAAACCAAATCACTGTTCAGTATATCACTGTTCACACTAGATCTATTTTCTTATTTAAAGAGTTTTTTTTCTCTTACAGTAAAAGATGTTGGTTCATTTTGCCTAATTAGATACAATGTAATTACTATTTCATATTTGATTTTAAAGCTTTCAGTAAAATTTAAATAAGGAAATACAGAGGAAGAATTTGAGAGATTTAAGTAACTTAATGTAAAAAAATTTAAAAACCCTGAACAAACAACAGTTACCAAAACTACCACCATAAAACATAAGGTGTGAAATACTGCAAATTATAGGTGAGCTGGAAACTCTGTTGCAGCATCATCCACGATACATGGTGAACATACTCCACAGCTGAAATGTTTCTTATGGAATGGATTATCAGATTCCTTGATTTTAAAACTTCCGTTTGTTCTACATGAGTATTTGTCAGACAGGAATCTGTGTAAAGATTGAAATAAATAATTCACCTACCATTTAAGAACAACGTAGCAAGTTTTAAAACATTAAAACCAAATAAGGTCCATCATTTGAAATATGTTCAGCTCAACAGACAACTTCAGTTCCCCGGAACAGATAGGTGAAGTGAGGTTAATTGCATTTATACTGTCTTTAAGCCTGGATTTTCAGTACGTTGTGAAGGAGGAGGTATACATGAGGGTGAAAATTAGACTTGATTTTCATAAGAGTTTCTTTGGAATCAATTAAAGCTGATAGATTTAAGAAACGGAGAGAGAAACACTCCAAGCCTCTCTACTCTTCTGAGAGTCTGTAAGTGTAAGTTAAGTCTTTCAAGTGTATTTTGACGTTCTGGGCCTGATTATCATGAGGCACAGGCTTTGCATTTTTTGCATAGTCAGTCGCTTTTTTTCCCTCAGCCTTAGGTATGTAGCAGCTGAGATGGGGTCTCTCCCTGGTCAAGTGAGCCTTAAGAACCAACATTTTTAAAACTCTTCAGAAGAAACTAACTCACTCCAGTGAGCATCTATTCATACATTTGTGAATTTGGCTGGTTTTTGCCGTGGTTCAGTCATGCCACATGAAAGGTTTGTGTGCGTGTGTAGATTTTCCCAACTCCAGGTGTTTGATCTGTCTATCAGTGCCCCAGGAAAGCTGAGACCCTTGTGCCCGACCAGTCTGTCAGCGTCCCGTTACAGGGACCCTTCACCAAACAGTCCTACTGGATCGGAGGGCGATTCAACAGCCGTGCTCAGGGAAACACACCAATAGCATCAGGGGACCCCTTAGCAGGTCCCCCCACTTTATTTGAATGTGTTACCCACTGCCGGCAACTGCTAGCGCCCACAAAGGATTAGTACTAACACACTTTATTATAAAACCATGACAAGTTAAGATTCTTAATGGTCGGTGATAGGGACGGTCTGCAAATGCAAGCTTGAAATGATGATGTACAATGAGATTATGAATAATCAAACCATTGATCACTAATAACAGCATGGTTTAGTTATTTAGTGCACATAAGACAAAGCTCTCACCCAATAGGCATTCTTGTGGGGGAGAAGACAGGTTCAGCCCATCGACTGATCCCAGAAGTTACAATGGGGTCTTCCCTAACTTCCCCCCTCATTCATTCCTTTCTTATACTTTTCTTTACTCTCAGGTGGAGCTGGAGTGACTCCAGTCATACATTCTTTCATTACTGATTGGTGTAAACTTCTCTCGCTTTCATTTAAAGACCTATGTCTTTAAATTGATAAGAAATAGAAAGTGCATGCTTGGTGAGGGGTGGTCATGCCTCGGAGGTTGGTAACTGGGATGGAGGTGTGTGCTAGCATTGTAACGAGGTTATAAAGAGCAAGGTTCATCTAAGGAAAATAGTTTCATCACAGTTGTTGGCCAGGCAACGGACATAATCTCATATGTTTTCTGTTTGGCAGCCGCTATGCAGCTTATCGGCTGTGTGGTACCATCAAGTTCCCAGTCCTGCAGGGAGTACAGAGCCTGGCCGCCGTGCCTCCATCTGCTCCACCCTCACTGCTCCTCTAGGATAGCAGGTTGTGTTGCCCAGGGAACCATGGTGGAGTAGATTCCATGCATGCCAGCCGTCCTGAAAGTGGCAACTGTATTTTTCCCTAAAAAGGTTGTTATAATACTACAGTTTCTACTAGGTCCTAATTTTCTATAACTTCCCCCCCTCCAAGTGATTTTCCCACAAGTCATGAGCCACTTTCTGCAGAAACATCTTTGCTGGGATAGGTGATGCAGAAGGCTGCGAGCTAAACTGCAGAATGGTGGCGCTTTTGTAACCAACAGGCCACCCTGTCATCCCACCTGCTTTTTTGCCTTTGATTGTAGGAGAAAGGGTGCAGTAAAGTCACAAGAAAAGGAAAAGCTTTTAATGTATACTTTTAGTTTTAGTAGTAAATATGCATTCGTGTGTATAGCTTAATACAGCTTTCCTAGCTGTGGAGTGGCCTCCGTGTGTGCTTGCCTGTGTACAGCTAGTCTCTGATGCCTTGCTGCACATGCATTTGTCTTGTTAGAACCTTGCATATAGGTGTAGAGCTCAGTCCTGGAAACGAGCACCTGAAACTGCAGGAGTTCAGTAGCAGCCAGGAGTGTTCAGCATTCAGGAGGTCAAGCCCTGGGGTGGGGTGTGTGTGTCTTTCCACTGATGAAGAAAGATGCACGAATGTCTGAGCACAGCATGCATATGATGTGAAACTATTTAAGAGTTAGGTATTACTCATATTGTGTATTATTAACATACATATGCATAGTTAATACACATACTAATTTTGGGAGCAGAGGCACTGTAATTTCTTATCATATTTCATTTCGTTTTTGAGAAAACGTAGGCACAAATCCAGTTTGTTAGGTAAGTAGAAGCTTACAAAGAAAGTAAGTGTACATCTTCATAAATCTCTGAGGTGTTTTTCCATTTGAAATCTGGGAAAATGTGGTATTTACTTTATGTAAAGCGTTCATGGCTCTCTTCTCTATTCTGAATGCTGCATGATGGTCCAATAGGCAGTGCAGATGATTTGCTCATACCAGCATAGCAAAAGTAGATAGGAGTCTCAGGGTGGTGGTATGTGATAGGTGGAAGAAGCCTAATGCTTTCAGGCAAACACTTCAGTTACTAATAAAACAACTCTCTGCCACAAGCAGTGACAATACAGTGACGCCTCCTAGAAGCTGGTACAGAATATTCTGATGGAACATAAATTCACTAGCCAGTGCACACAGATTCTTGCAAAAGAATCACCACTGTAAGTGTGTGTGTTTAACAGAGTAGCTGTCCAAGTTGATGTTAATAGCAGATGTCAAGGCCTTCAAAATTCTTAAATCAGCTTCAGTGGATGTTGATTTCGTAAAAAGAAATGTATCCTTAGGGAAGCACTTGATTAAGCCAAGGGGAAGTGATCTTGCACTGGAGTGAATGTGAAGAAAGAGAATATTTAACCAAACAGCAATCTCTGTGATCAGTTGTATTTCTAATTTTTTATGCTGCAGCAACTGAAATGTTTGAGTACGTCCCCTGGAGCCTGCAAGCGCTGCTGTCATCAGGGCGGTTCTGCCTTTGAATAGTAGGAAGGCTTCCGCTATTCCTGTGTGGTTGTGAATTCAGCTGCAAGAGCTCAGCTGGGAGAAACGGGCAGGGCGCGTTAGCCTGTGTGTGAACACAAGGCTCTAGTGTCTGCTTTTGGGAAAGGCTCTGCTTCTGTGAGCAGGGGCTGGGGAGGGCACTGAGGCACAGTGTGGCTCTGCAAGAGGCTACATGCCCGATGGCAGGAGCTGTGTGCAGGGACCTCCAGCACCCACCCCCAGACCTTCAAGACTGAAGGTCCAGTCTTCTGCTGGTCTGAACACATGGCAAAAATTAGGAATCGTTACAGACAGACCTTGCCTCAAGTCTAGACTGTTTTTTTCAGCAGCCCAGCTTCTGCTACATCAGCCTTTGGGACTGTGTTCTGTGCATGTTTTGTGGTTTAACCCCGGCCGGCAACCAAGCCCCACGCAGCCGCTCGCTCACTGCCCCTCACCCAGAGGGATGGGGAGGGGAATCGGAAAGGAGTGTGAAACTCGAGGGTTGAGATAAGAACAATTTAATAGGTAAATTGGATGAGTTTTGGTACACTTCTGGTGTAACTGGAGAGCTTTGAGTGATTAGTTAAGGCTGGGCAAGTTGCAAAAGCACCTTGATAATGTAGTTAAGGGATAAAGTGATGTGGCAGGGTACAATATGTGATTATTTTCACCATGTCAACACGATGAGAGAGAAGTGAAACAGATGAGGAGATCAGAAAGGAGGAAACACATACACAGCAAGAGGCAAATAAAGGATTTAGAGGCGGAAAAATGGAAAAAGTGTGGATTTTGTAATAACAGATCATTTTTAAATTATCCTTAGAATTGAAGAACAGAGGCAAAGCTTGTGGAGTATTTTATAAATGCTATGATAAATAAAATATTTCTTTTAAATATCATAACAACTTAATGTTTACTAATAAGATATATACAGTAATATTAATAATATTTACTATTTTTTTTAATATATATGTGACATGCAGTTGTTTTTTGAGTAAACTGAAATCCAGGTTTTGTATACAGCAAGTTTCAGTGTGGTGAATCTAGGGTAGCTGTATATGTCAATCTTACTAGGAAAGCAGCTGCCTCATAGCTCTAGCAATAGCATAACCCGACCATTACGTAGAAAGTACCTTGCTAAAAACAGCCTGCCTTTTGCAATTCTCTGTTTTATATAGTAGGGGAAAAATTTTTCTGTATTACAGGCTAGAGGAGTTAGGACCATCAGGAACGCTTGGCTTTTGTTGAGTTTTCTGGAACCAATATTAAGCCTCAAGCAAAAACTGTCATCAATGCTGATATCTTTTTGTGTTGTACCAAACACAATGTTTAAGTGCATTTCAGTGCGTATAGAGGGCTGGATGCAGCAGGGAACAGGAGGGGAGGGAAGATGTTGTAGTTCCATGTAACATCTACTGTATTCTATGACCCAGAATTTATAAGAGGTGCTGATGGGAGAGGAAGAAGGAGAGGAGGTTTGGTTTGTGTTAGTCTTTGCCTGAGGATTTATCCGCAATAGGGTGCTCAGTGCCTCAGTCTTCCACTTCTGCACAAGGGGAAGTCTTGGATGCCTTGAGGAATGCTGTGACATGACATTTGATACACCTTTTCAAAAGCAACAGTAGCTTGGGACGGGTGAGGCTTTTGAGGGTTTGTGAAACTGCTCTTTGAGGTTGCAGAAGTGGATTGATTTTGTGACCTTCTAATAATAATAATAATTAAAAAAATCATATGTACAAAGTCTCTGTAATGAAGTTGACAGAAATAGAGATAGTCATGGAAGTAGAATGTTACAGATACAAGGTTAAAAAAAAAAAAGTCAATAAGGAAAGATCCAGCCCAAGCAATTGCATTTCTTCCATTCCCGAAGCAGGCATTGTTACCCATTCTTGTGACTGTGATGTCACAGTGGTGGTTGGGTTTTGGAGGGCTTTTTGGCTGCTTCTAGTTGACTATAAAGAGCATATTAAAGCACAGTTCTGTGTATCTTCCTTTCCCAGGCAAACAGTGATAATGAGAATTTACAAGCAATGTTACAATTAATAAAATATAGGAATTACAATGAGCCGTCCTTAAATTGATCAGTTTATTTCCATCTGTATGTGGCTCATATGCTATTCCATGGATCAGTCAGGCATTCTTTCAGACAGCAACGTTGCTTCTCTTTGCTTATAAATTCACAAGATCTGGCTGTTGCTTTTTGGGACCTTTTTGAGTCTTAGGGCCCTTTATCTTTCATCTCAGGGCATCGCCTGATTCTGCAGACGCGTCCTTTTTTGATGACATCTTTACAGAGTACTCTAGCTGTCTGGCTTTAACTGCTGGTTCCTCTGCAAGTTGTGCACAGAATTACTTCCCTGACTTGGCAGCAGCCCATGGGATTCCAAATTATAGTGTCTTGCTTTTCTCTTGCTTGTCTTTTTTGCCTTGAATGTTTGTAGAGCCCTAATGTGTTTCTCACAACACATTCTTATTTCCTGTTGAACAAAATGCCAGCAGTTCCCAGCTCAAGCATCATTCCTGCTATTCAAACCTCACTGTGCTTAGTCAGAGGTTTCTTTTTTTGCTGACAGACTTCCTCGGACTTCTATTTGTTTATTCATTGCTCCTCCGCTGTGTGTATTATCTAGGTACAAACATCTTCCAATCTAATCTAAATTTTAAAAATGGTGCTTATTCACCTTTGCTGTTTACTCACCTGTTTTATCTCACACTTCTAGTGAGGGTAGCTCACTTCTTCAAACCCTACGAACACGTTTTGTGACAACTCTTCATTGCTCATGTCCCTGTTTCTAATACTGCATTGATAGTGCACTTATCAAACTTAAGCCATCCCAGTTGCTTTCAGACTAAATTTGTGTTCATCTGCTGCTGCAAAGTTGTCCACAGCTCTCACTGAAATGTTTTTATTGACCTGCCACTGCTATCACATGTGTCTTGAGGATTGTTAGAAAATTCCAAGTGCATTAACATGTGAGAAGAGTGCCTGTTCTTTGATAGCGCTCTAATCACTATAAATGTGTAAAAAAAGCAATATTTCTGCCACTTTGCTTAGTTTTTTAATTCAGTGTGGTTTTTTCCCAAAGCTTCTTAGTGTTTCACAAATAGAAAACATTAATGTCATCTAAATACTTAATTTGATGTTCTTTCTGATTCAGTAATAAGTGTATGAACTACCTCCTGTCTCTGTGACCATCCTGCTGTGCCTTGCTGTTGATTTTGCCCAAGTTCAAGAAGTCAGTTGTTTATCTGTTTAGTTTCTGTTACTCTCCTGTCCCCTACTGTAAGCTAATGAGAGGACTCTTGACTAACTTTTCCAAATAAAGCTTCTGTGAGGAACATTAACAAAAGCTTTCAGAAACTCCAAATAAGTTCTCAGTGTCAGCATCAGAAATATCACTCTTGTATATTTTGTTACATGGTGGATAACTCAAAAGATGTTTATTCATTTCTTCACACTTTATTTGGATTAGGGAATTGTTTTATTTAGACCAAAATTCTGGCATGATCAGGGAAGACTTTGTTTTTACTTTCTCTGAGAAGTTAAACTTAAATGTTCTGGGGGTTTTCTTAAAACAAACCCCACAAAACCCAAACAAAAAAAACTTGCTTAACAAGGAAGTTGCTTACATGCCTCTATGTAAACCTTAATCGCCATAAAAATAATGCTCTGAGACACTACTGGCTTTCTCCCAAGGTCAAAATGAAGGTCATAGATTATTGTCTTATATATATTTCAAGACATGTGCAAAAATATTTATTTCTGAGACTTGAAAAATTTGACAGGTGAGGCATTAATTTTCAGAAACACTCTGTAGATATTTTTATACTGTTTCTAAAGGTATTTGTGACACTTTTCTGGAGAGGACTGACAGGTTGATAACTATGTGGCTGTTAAAATGTGTGTGCACAAGTGCAGCTTTCCATCTAGCTGCGATGGAAATATCTGTATTGCATGACCGTCTTTTTCTACAACATGCTTTGAGTTTACAGTCTTATTTTCCCGCTATCATGATAAAATCATGATGGCAAAGAGATGTTTCAAGGCTAATTACGTTAAATTCATTTGGTCAGAACATTTCAAGTCTCACTTCTTTCTGTCCTTTGATGGAAATAAAATACTGAGCTAAAATCAATATTGTTTACTCACTCAATTGTCGTGTGTAAATTTGAATTAAGTCTGAGCTTTTGTGATTTAACTACAACAACCTTTAGTGAACCACTCACCAGTCATCCACTGAGGTAGGCTAATTTTTCCCACATACTTACTTTTAGTTGGAGGGAAGTGAGAGAATGAACTTCATGTCTACCTGAGAGTAGTTATAAATGTACTGGTAGTGTTGTGACACCTTTAAGCAGTTTGTACCTGTAAGTAGAAATGTAACTTCCCTGTTTTCACAACCACCTTGCAGCTTAAATAAAGATTCAAAAAACCAGCCATGTATTCCTGAAGGCTTTGGATTATATCAGGCTGGATCAAGATCACTGATGGGATGGCAAATAGTCTAACTTTGGGTTAGGGGCCATAGAAATAAATTAGGTTAAAACATGGCAGTACTTAGAAATTTTCTTTACAGTGTCTTGTTTTTTTCCCCCTTCCCTAATTACGTCTAACTTTCTGGAGAGAAAGATAAATATATTACAATGCTGTGACTTACCTTTTGTTGATCTTATGAAAGAAACAAAGCCTGATGTGCATTGGGCTCTTTTGTGGGACAAACTTTATTTTTTTAGAAGCTGCCTGCAGTGATTTTACAGGTAAGGTGAACCTGCAACACCAGCATATATATCTATACTAGGTGATGTATTTTCTGGCTGTGGCCTCTCTTTTTATTCTGGCTGATCCGATCTCAGGAACTTCTCTGAAGCTGCTTAGAGAGACCTCCAGAACTGTTTGGGACCTCTTTCTTTAACTGCAAGCCACAGAAAAATACTCCTGGAGTAATTTGGCTGCCAACTACTGTGCATCTCTGTGTGTGAAATGGTACAAAAATCAGAAAATAATACCCTTCTTGCACTAATGATAAATCTCTTGCACATCACCAGTCATCCCTTTTTATTTAACAGTGTGGATGTAGTGCTGGTAAAAGATGTCCTCTTGATAGTGCTGTGGGAGAAGATCAGCTAGAAAAAGTGACTGTCATACATAAATGTGCAAACTTGCCTTTTGGGAGGGGGACGCTTAAGGAATTTTCTTATGAGCAGTAATTAGTTTAATCTCCATGGTCCATATAGGTCTGGTCTCTTCTGCTCGGTGTGTTAATTACTGGGAAGTGCAATGACGAGCTAGTTTTGAAACACAGAAAATATATTGCATCCGCATACCACCACCTGGCCTAAATGGAAATAGAATTTGATCCTGACCAACAGGTAAAGCACAGACAGTTGGTTCTGAGGTGATTAGCTGTGCCCTTGTGACAACACTGGTAACTTTTCAAAGGACATTGAAATTGTGTAGCTGAACACTCTGAATGGAAGAGGAAAGGTTACCTCTGTAGTCCTTATTCCAACATGGATCAACTCGCATAGTTACAGCCCCTTAGTTCTAGAACATACTGTGTTTTCCACAGTATAGGTGTCCTAGGCTTCTATCACTTAAGCCAACATAACTATGGTAACAGACTAGGGTTTCTCTCTTGTGTGGTTTGCTTGTAGAGGAAGTACCTCCAAACTTTGGCTCTAAGTTTAGGGATTCTGGTAGCCAGCATATTTTCAAACACTGTATCACAAACAGCAGCTTTGCTTTCTGGCAAGGTGTAGTATGGTGTCTGGAGCAGCGCTTACACACAAGACTTGCAGCATATGCAGGTCTGTAGCCTTGGCCTGTGTGGTGGTTTGTCCCTGGCTGGACACCAGGTGCCCACCAAAGCCCCTCTATCGCTCCCCTCCTCAACCAGACAGGGGAGAGAACATGTAACAAAAGGCTGGTGAGTCAAGATGAGGACAGGAAGATCACCCAGCAATTACCGTCACGAGCAAAACAGACTCAACTAGGGGAAAAGTAGTTTAATTTATTACCATTCAAGTCAGAACCATCCCCACCGCCCCCCGCCACACCCCCTTCTTAACAGGCTTAACTTAATTCCTGATTTCTCTATGTCCTCCCCCTGAGCAGTGCAGTGGGCTGACGAATGGGGGTTATGGTCAGTTCATCACGTGTTTTCTCTGCCTCTCCTTCCTCCTGACCTTCTTCCCCTGCTCCAGCCTGGGTCCCTCCTATGGAAGACAGCTCTCCATGAACTTCTCCAATGTGAGTCTTCCCCAGGGCTGCAGTTCTTCACGAACTGCTCCAGCCTGGGTCCCTCCCATGGGGTCACAAGTCCTGCCACCAAACCTGCTCCAGCCTGGGCTGCCCACGGGGTCACAGCTTCCTCCAGGCATCTACCCACTCTGGTGTGGGGTCCTCCGTGGGCTGCAGGTAGATATCTGCCCCACCGTTAACCTCCATGGGCTGCAGGGGGACAACCTGCTTCACGGTGGCCTGCACCACTGGCTGCTGGAGCATCTCTGCTCTGGTGCCTGGAGCACCTCCTGCCCTCCTTCTGCACTGACCTGGGGGGCTGCAGGGCTGTTGCACTCACATATTCCCACACCTCTCTTTCGCTGCAGTATTTTTGCAAAGATATTCCCTCCTGGCCGGCAGCGGGTCTGTCTCGGAGCCGGCTGGCGTTGGCTCTGTCAGACATGGGGGAAGCTTCTGGCAGCTTCTCGCAGAAGCCACCCCTGGATCCCCCCAGCTACCAAAACCTCGCCACACAAGCCCAATACAGCCTGTTTGTTCTGAAAGCAATACAGCAAAAGGAATTAGATTTGAGTCTCATTTCTGTCTCCAGTATGCCTGGAGTGCCTTTGGGCAACATCTCTCTTGTCCGAGTGGGAAAATCAGTGAGACACCATTGCAGAGGGAGATACAAGCCCTTATTTGTGTATGTGCCATGAGCTGTGCAGGGGCCTTTATATGGGTCTGTAGCATACACTGGGAAGAATCCATGGCTTCCTCCCTAGGCTGGAGGCAGTTATTTGGGGAGATAATTTGAAACATTTCTGAAAATGTTTCTGAAAAATGTTGTTTACTTCCATCAAACATCATGCTGCTGAACCCTGTGAACAAGTTTCAACAAGGCCAGGACAACCAGGGTGAGGTCTTAAATGGGGACTTTTCAATGGAAAGCGAGGCCCTCCAGCACATCATCGTTGTCATGACAGTATCTTTTTAACTGCTTGGTTTTTGTTGCTCTGAGGCTGCATAGCATGTTGCGGTGACACCTTCTCCTTTGTGCTTTATTTTCTTCTCTGAAACCCTGTAAGAAAATATTTCTTGCATATTGTTTGGCAGAAGGTTAAATTCCCATGGCTTGTCCTGTCTTACAAAGATGTGTGTCATTGTTATGGTCCTATCACTGGCTTGCAAGCAGTGAACTCCCAAGGATTTTTGCTATGACCCTGTGACTTCAAAAGAGGAAGGTAATGGTTTTCTAAGTGTCTTTCTCTCTACCACTTAGATGGACTTCCACAAAAACCCCACAACCCTATGGCTCATTTCATAACCTTTTCTATAATTGCAGGATTCAACCATGTTCTCTATGTGCCAGAAAGGTGGTGGTGGTAGGGGGGGGCGGGGTTGTTCCCTAGACATCTAGGGAAGCAAAGATCCATTCTAGATTTTGCACAGCAATTACCATAGCTATGAGTAAAGAATCCAGCAGGGTGGGCGGAAAGAAAATTGAATATCAGCTCTCCATGGAGTTGTATGATTGTTAAGTTGCAGGAGCAATTTCTGGACTACAGCCACAAATACCAATGCAGGTTGCAGATGCCTGTAGCAAAAAGGTAGTGAGAATCTTACGTACATTCTTCTTTTGTTGATTATGGAATGTAAGGTTGGCCAAATGTGGTTTTGTGGGGTTTTTTTTGGCAGTTGTGGCTGGTTTTTGTTTGTTTGTGGTTGTTCTTTTGTTTTTTTTAAAAAAAAAACACACAACACCAAGCAAAGCCCCCAGTGTTAGGGCTGCTCGTTTTGAAGAATTAACACATTATAACTGTCATGCATATACTTAGCTGCCGACTAATTTCTGTTCAGTGAGCATTTATGTTGGAAAATTGGAGAGCAACAGTGCTGTGGGTGGATGTACGGTTAATTCTTGCACCGGGGCACTGTTACCTTGCAATACTATTTTCTGCTGAAGGAAAGACATGAAAAATCAAGAGCAATTGCCCTAGGAATCTGAAGTGCTGCATTTGTGATGCTCTTTATCTCTGTGTGGGAGCCGGGTGGTGTCCCTCAGCTGTGAGAGCTTCCTCTAGCAGCTCTCCTGTCTCCTGCGGAAGCTGCCTGGTCTGAAAAGAAACAGTATGTGAATGTAACCAGGTCTTGGATGGTGGCATACAGGCAGTAAACGGGATTGCAAACAACTGTCCATACATGTGCAGTTTCCTTGTTACCTTAATCTTAATTAGGCACAATTAAGTTGAGTCTAATGACAGTCTGTGAGGCTTTGTGTGCCTACCTCACTTTTATCTGTAATCGATAATGAGTTAGGTTGAAATTTTCCCATTCACAATTTTCTCCCTCCTACTTGGTGTTTTTCTGGTATTTGAATTTTGTTTAGTTGTGGATTTTTTTTAATTAGGAAAACTTTCTCTGTACTGTGTGTAAGTCTAGTGACTTGAATGTGAGATTTGAATGATTGCCACTTGCATCTCCTTGAAAGTGGTCTCGTATTTTGAGGTGGTCTCTTGATTAGATATAGATGACTGAATCTGGTGGGGTGTAGGCATGAAGATGAATGTGACAGGGTAGTGTGTCTCATGCTGCTTTGGGGATCAGGAAGGTGGAGGTGCTGAGGAACTCCTCAGCAGTGTACAAGAGGGGGAAGGCTGGGGGCTGGCACCTGATGGAGGTTGGAATGAGCTGCTGTTTTTAAACCACCTCTTGACTCCTCCTGAACTCCAGCCCAACGTACCTGGTCTCTCGCTAATAGTAGGCACTACGCTGTTAGGCAGCTTAAGGAGGGAAAGTCATTCACTCTCTAATTCTGTTTTCTTTGCTACTATCTGTAATTCAGACGCATCAAATGCTGGAAAGAATCACTGTACCAAATGACTTAGTAGCCACTGTAGTAGAGGCATGAGTTTTAGGCATATATAAGGCATGAGAATAAGGTCTGTGAGCAGATTATTCTTACACTTATATCCTCATGCTAATAGTTGCTCTTCAGTGTTGAGCCAGCCCTGTTCAGTACCTTGGGTTTGTCACTTTTAAAACAGGTGGGAGTTTATGGACATATGGAAGATTACAATGGATTCATACTCAGATGATTGTTACGGCATGCTTGGTTCTCCTGTGTACACTTCAAGAATAACATTGAAAAAGGGGAGAAAGGGTTGCAAGGCCTGACTGGAAAACTGTAAGATACATCTTCCAGTGAAGGACTTCAAGAACTCCATTTGTTCAGCTTTATTGCACGGAGAGGTGACTAGTTGAGTGAATTTCACAAGTACTTCGATGAGAAGAAAATGCTGGGTTCTTAAAAGGCCCTTTAATCTTGGGGAGAGAAGCATCACAAGAAGCACAGGCTGGAAGTTAAAGCCAGACAAACTCTGTCTGAGAGAGAAACAGTTGAGTTTGGAAAACGGTGCCCATGTTTTTAACAGGAAGAGTGATTAACTACTGGGATAAACTGACAGGCTCTTGAAGCTTTCAAAAAAGAATGTGACACCTTGTTGCAAGATGTACCATCGCAAAATATACGTTGTCAGGTGGAAGCAGGCTTGACAGGCTTTCGTTGGGTAGCAGACTGAAGTAAATGATCTAGTAGTCATTTCTGGTTGTAAACCACAGAGCTCTATCCACATAATGGGTCCCTTCATCCATATGTATGCATGCAGTAATTTGAAAATAGTAAATATTGAACTATGTGAGTAGATTATACTTCCACAATAATTAACATTTTTTCAAAATACATAGTACAGAGGAGACACTTGCAATTTTTAATGATTTAATTTACATATGGAGTAAAAAGTATTCACTTTTGGGCATAAAGGTAATAGTCAAAGTGGAAATGCAGTATTGCTCAAAAAAAATCTATGTTTCCAGTGCTTGTAGTTGCTTTCATTGATATTTTTGCCAAAATTTTGCTTTCTTGTAACTTGGGTTTTTCATTATAATGTAAAAAAAACAAAAACAAGCAAAAAAAAAATAATCACAGGTCAAATCATGTATTTGAATTTTAAGAAATGGCGTCCTTCCAGTGTCTCAAGACTGGGACTCTGAAGGGCACTGTGTTCATTTTGGTTTATGTGTGCTTTTTTTCCTTTCAATATCAAAACATGATCTGAAAGTGTAACAAACAAAGGAATTAGCCACATGAGCTCTGTATTTTTGTGACTTTGAGGAGAACTTGCTCTGAGTCACTTGTGCTTTTAACTGAGGTAGCAGTAATCTTATTGTGTTGTCTTTTAAAAAAAAAAAATGGAGGGCTCAGGATAGGGCACTCAGTTTATTTGCTGATTTTTGGTTTAAGCTAAGAAAATATGAAGATTAGGATTACAATAGCCTTGGTTCTATTTATTTTAAAATAATATGTACCGATAGGAATGCTTTCACCTGTTGCCCAGGGGTTTCCCCATCAGACCTATTCTGCAGACATTCACCACCTTTTTGCCAACAGCCAGCTGACCCACCCCCACATAGTGAATGTGGTGTAAATACCGCAGCTACTGGAAATGCACTCTCCAGAGCTGCTCTGTTCTTCACTCTGCCCGCATTTTAGGGTATACCCTGAGCACTGATACTTTTGGAGGTCCTGAATGATGCAGACTGCATGTATGGATCAAGCTTTTTCAGTCTTCGCAAATGCAAACAAGGTGCTTGCATGGAGGTTGTTTTGGATATTTAGAATTTGAGGTAGGGCTTTGTGACTGTATGTCATCCAAAACGTGCTAGGTTGTGTGTATCGTGAAGAATATGGGAGGAGGCTGGTACTCTCAAGTTTTCATGTCAGCTTTGTTACCTCCTTTGTAGTAGAAAAATAATGAAGAGATCTCTCCATTAGCAGCAGCTGGCATGGCTGTTGCAAACTACTACATAAATATATGCAGAAAAGGGAGAGAGAAATGGCTGTGAATAAACAGAAGTTGAAGAACCGGTGCTTGTGTGTGCATGTGTATATACACATACATGCGCATGCACACACACAGGGAATTTAGTACACTTTACAGCTCCTGTAAAATAATGTTCTGCAACTGAAAAAGCAAAGAATGCTGGCACATGGAAGAAACCCAGAGGTGAAAACAAAACATATTTTTCACGGTTAATGCAGAACATTTCGAAGAAGAATGAGCGGCAGGGAGGGTTTTGGCTTTCTAAGCAGGCATAGAAATATTTGTTAGCTCATAATGAACCTGCTTTTGCCTTGCTTTCTGCCTGAGTTGTTAATGCTTGTGTTTCCCCTTTTTCCTTCCTAGCTGAACTTCTTCCTTGATCAAAGCTCCTATTTTATTTTTAAACTTTTCATTCCTGTAAGTGTTTGGAAGCTTTCCAGCGGAGCTCTGCTAAAGCCAGAGGGGACTGGAAGCAAAGAGCAAGGACAGACCCAAGGACAAAATACAGACACTTGGGGGACACTCCTTTAAAGCAGCCAGAAGCCACACCCCTTCCTCTCCTTGCATTTTAGCTCTTTCCAGTCCTTTCTAAGGAGCAGAGAATTTCATCCTACATCCTAATGCAGGAAGAGATGTCAAGGAGACAGGGAAAGGCCTTGGCAGTGCGAATATCTTAGATGTTTTTAAAGGATGTGAATAGTTATTTTTGGAAAGTTAAAATAGATGATTCATTCTGAAGTAGGCAGCTGCACGTAAGATTTAGACTGGAATGACAGATTTGAATGCAAAAACACTAGGACTCAGCCAAAGGGCACTGTCACCTGAACAGTTTATGCCCTAATGACCAAGGATAGCATCCCAGTATTTACCTGGCAAGAAGCAACAGACAATGGTATCCTTTCTGCTCTGTGTGACTGGATGCAAAGAAAAGCAATGTGCCCCGTAACCAATTCAGGCCCCCCTTTGCTCTTACCTGAGGCATGGAGTGTACCAGGCAGATGGAGAACAGAGTGAGGACAAGGTGCTTAGGTTGTTTACACTGCTGATGCTGGCCTTGCATGACCCCTCTGTCTCAGTTTCTTCCTCTGTGAAAGATCCATGCATAAAGGATGAATGCAGTAATGCCATTGATAGTTATGATGGCAGTAAATTAAAAATGTCTGTTAACATTAAAGCAGCATAAAGGTACTCCCCCAAAAGTTTCTTTTCAGACACATTTAAACAGCAGCTCTATCTTAGTAACTCAGTCTACCTAATTAATCATATTCTTGCTAGCTCTTAAGCTATTTTTTTTTTTTTTAGGATTGTTTCCCTATTGACCCACTGAACTACCTCCATTTAAGGAATGATATTACTAGTATTACTGCCTTATATTGGCAAGAGAGGAAGAGATGTTCACACTGATGCTAAATGGAAAGCAGCTGCTTTTCATCATATCAGTGAGATTCCCTTCAAAGTATAGTCCTGCTTTTGAGTATCTCTCCATTCCCCTTATTTGTAAAGGGACCTGATAACCTGCTCTCAAAGACAGACAAAGTCAAGCTAGTATGGTATGAAGGAGAAGTTCATATATTTATAGGAATGTTGAAGTTTATTAGACTGTAGAATTAACTAGTCTTAACTTAAGGAGACATTGTCAGCTTAAATTTCACCCATTGTTAACATCTTGTCTAAATAAGCTGTAAAAAAATACTAAGCCTGGTAGGGGGGGAGAAAGATATTCTCATTTTAAAATAAATGAAACATGCAGACATTTTCCTGAACTGTGTGAAAACCCAAATCCCAAAGCATAAAGGACTGACCTGATGTTGACAGTAAGTGTAAACAGAAGTAAAATGAATTTTCTGTTTCTGTGCTGAAAGCAGTGCAGCTAGTTTAAAAAGAAAAAAAAAAAAAAAAAGAAGAAGAAAATAATACTCTATTTTGGAGAGTAACAGGCCTTGGACACCACTGCTACTCTGCAGTAGTATCACAGTCCTGTCTCACTGTGTGGGTGTCAGGGAATGTGGGATACAGCAGCTTATGAATAAAAACCATTTCCTATGTTCTGTCCTATCAGTGGTGTAGATCTCTCCCATCCTCCCTGTGGGTGTAGATAGACCAGATGTTGTGCATGAGCATCATCATCCCACAGTCAACCCTGGTCTTGTTTTATCCTGCTGCAAGGTCAATAGCAGTGGTGCCGTAGCCCAGCTCTGTGATAGCTGCTCCTTGACCTATGTTCTGCTGAGCCACTGTGCATCTGTGTCTGGTCATGCAGTGAAGGATGGACCACAGGGCCATACTAGGACTAGGGAGATGTCTTTCTACTCCAAGATCCAGGCTCAAGCAAATCCTTTGAGGTTACGGTATGTGCCACAGTCACCACCTAGTAATGTGGCCCTTCTACCACCTTGTGACTTTACACTTACCTGAGGTCTCTTCCCCTGGCAAATTGTCCTGTATCTTTTGGGTGAATAAAGCTTTGAAAGACACCAAAGCTGTAGTTTCCTGTTTCAAAGAGCTGAGAGATTTGGTAGTGGTACTATATCTATATTGTTGCTACAAGAAATGGCTATTCTTGGTATCCTGCTGCTGCTACCCTTTGTTTCATTTCTCCATTTCGTCAGTGTCTGCCTTCACCTCCAAATGATCCTGTAAAGAAAGCTGTGTCTCTCCCTTGACTGCAGAGAGGACTAGCCTTGTAACTTTTCTGTCATCTTCATTGTTCTTCCTTGGCATTGCATACATAGAGAGGAACCAGAGGCTTTCCTACAAAGAAATGCACTCCCTTGTGTTGCTGTTCAAGTACACATGTAACTCTTGGCTTCAGCCCGTAGTACATTTGAGCTATGCTATAGGTTCCGTGAATTATTTTCCAACAGTGTTGCCATTCTTCGGCAAATTGAACATACTTAGTGTCTTCAGAGCAGGATCGGTGAGTATATCACAGTCTGACCGTAAAGCAGCCACACGGTACTTCCTGAAGGGAAGAATTTGGAGTTACTGAAGCTCTGCTGCAGCTAGAATGCCTAAGACTGCTGTTACCTTGACAACTGTAGACAGGACATAATTTGTCCTGGCCTGCATCTGAATCTTATTGTAATTCCTGGCATAGATTGGTCTATCAAACCTACATCAGTGCAACACCTGTTCTTCACTAAGAGTTAAAAAAAATTAATGTTCTGCGTTTTTCCTCAACAGGCAGAAGATATTTTTTTTGCCCAGAGTTCAGTACTCAGCCCTGCCACTTTGTGCATGACCTTGGGCACGTGCTTAGCTGTATCTCCTTGCCTGTGAAACACAAAGGATGGTCCTGTCTGCTCTTCAGGAAGTACTGTGGAGGTAAAGCAACTGTAGCTATTCAACAACAAAGCAACACACACATGTTATAAAAGCACATGTAGCATATATATATATATATATAAACTACATATACATATATATATATATGGGGTGGGGAGAGAAAAAGCAACAGGACTATTCCGTTCTTAGTGGAGAGTTTTCAATTTGCTGCATCCGTGACATTTTTGAAGGAAGCAGACATCCTTCCATTGGGAAATGATGCATACTCATACCTGAAAAGTGTATGTAAATATCCCTTATTAAGTAGCTCATCCCTTTGGTTAGCTTAGACCACTGGTGCTGAAAACTAGTGACAGATGGGAATATACAAATATTACTTTACACAGCTCTCCCTGTTCCTTTCACAAGATACGTATCTGTCCCCTCAGTGAACAAATACAACAGGAGAAGGACATACAAGGTCTATCCCTTTAGCTCCCATTTGCACATCAGAGAAACTGTTTCCTTAAAAGTTGTGGCAGATCCCATTTTAAAATTTAATTTCTTTCTTCTCTTCCCAAAATGGAAGTCCCTGTGACCTGTGTGCTGGTTAGACAGCTGATGGCCTTTGTGCAGCACTTAAAAGCTTGAGGTCAAATTCTAATGGCCCTGTAGGAACCCCACAGCTGCCGAGCATGAGACTTGGCAATATGGCCTTCGGAGGTATTTGCCAGCAGACGTCTGAGTTCCCTACAGAGAACAAGGAGAAGAAGGGGGTTTTTGAAGAGGCCAGGTGGGTTGGCTTCTTAATAGATTCCAAAGAATTTCTTCAGGGTATGTTCCTTGTTGGGCTCCATCATATTATGTTCAGATCTGTGTGCTAACTAATTTTCCTCCGTTTGAAAGCAATCTCCTGTATTCTTAGCAAACAACCTGTCGTACACTGAAAGGGATCAGAAATGCACAAAGTTCACAGTAAAATACAATGTAGACATGTGCCCTTATGGATAAGTTCTCATTAGGCAGATGGTGTATAAATACTGTGTGTGGTTGTGTTCCCTAGACATCGCTTGTTGTATGTCTTGGTTTCTAAGTAGGTGATTTAGACAGAAAGAAATCTACTGTTATTTTATCAGGTTTCCCTTAGGTACAGTGTATAATTTGAAAGCTAATGCCAGAATCCTTTTGTTGTTGTGCGGTACGTGTTCAGAGTGACTATTCCAAGAGGCACTTTTTTTCTGCAACTGCAAATTCTTTGAACATCTAATTTTTATATTGTTTTCCTTAAGGGAAATATTTGAAATTATGTGACTGTATGCTAGCATTTTCCATATAGCCACCTTTTATAATGGTTACTTGTGTTTATCACATTCCTTCCTCTTCAAATTTGCTCTTTAAATTATACCACTGCATACTTACATTCCCTTCTCAGCCTCTTCCTGCTAATGAAGGAGAAGAGAAGCCGTCAGGTTGTTCCAGAGAGGATGAGCATGAATTCTAATTTAATTCTAACATAGCTGGCTTCCTATGTGTCAGCACGTTTTTATCATTACAGTGTGACCTCTCCCATTGGAATGCAAGGATTAGAGAAACCAGGGTATTTTGCCACTCAGACTGTCTGAAAGCTTCCCGTGTTCTGCAGCAAGGTGGAAAAAGATGCCAAGAACAGAATTTACAGCCAGAAAAGTTGAATGTATATTTCAAATCCTGTATTTTAGCAGAAATAGAAGTAGCCTAGATCTTAACACAGTAAAGGCTCATGTCTGAAGGCATGACTGATTTCAGAGTGTCAGTAACATGGAAAGCGCAAAACCTTGCTGGGAGGTAAAACTAGAACCATTCTGAACAAGTTTTTCTCTGTGCTGTGAATTTTCAAAGTTGCTACGGAAACAGAGCTCAGAATGTACTTCCTCCCCTCTCCCTGCCAAAACTATTTCCCATATTCAGCTTTTTAAAACTATTTTGTCCTCCTCTTCTAAATAGCACTTTCTGGGTTAAAAAACCCAAATGGACAAAATCTGTACAGCAAAATTAAGACAAACGCATACTAAACACTGTTCCATGCTGCAGCCTGAGACTGCTGGTGAATTGCCCCAGTCAGTGTCTGGCTGTTGAACCTAGTGGTATAAATTTTTATATTGTCTGCAACGTGGCCAATATTCTGGCAGAAACATGTAGCTGATCCCAAAAGACTTCTGTCATGCCAAAGCCTTCAAATTCTTTCTTTTTTCCACTCTTCCACTTCAGTGATATAGCTGTCCTATGTCCGTGTACGCAAGCCTCTGGAAAAATCATACAGCATTTAAATATTTTTAATTATTTTTTTTAAAAATGGTCATCACACCACTACGACTTCAGCAAAATAATGTTTTGGAGGTTGTTTTGTTCCAAGTTCTTCTTAATTTCATCCCATGAAGTTCCTAAGCTTATGAACTGAATCTGCCATATATATATAATATAAAAGCATGTATAATGTGTTCCGATGTCCAGGAAGTCCTTGCTTACCATAGACTAATTCCTCCTTCAGTGCTGAGTTTCATCTCCGTGATATAAGCTCTTTGGGAGCCCATGTGAACCTACATAATACGGAGTTGTAGTGAGTGTTCATAATGCCTATGGCACACACCTCTCGCTACCTACTATACCTTCAGTGCTCCACACTGTGGTCCCACATCCATTCTGGCAACATCATTGGCTTTTTTGGATTTGGCATATGTATCCACCTTGTATCCCTTTAACCCTTATCTTTACAACGCCTTAAATAACACTTTGACCAGTCTTCTATGAATAACCAGTGTGAATAAAATGCAGAGGCAAGCTAGGCTAGGTAATTTCAGTGTACTGTGGAAGCTGGTGTCAGGCAATTTATTGTGTCCTTAATGATAATTGTTCTTTTTCAGTTTCTGTCAAGGCTGACATTATAACATCTTCTAGCAAGGTAGATTGTTTTACTTCCTGTGGTTTTCTGGTCACACACAGCTTTTTGGTATCACGCCCTGGACATTTTGCACGTATCCTGTTGTTGGGGAATGATTTTCCCACTGTTGCCTTCACTGTTATATTTGGCGGGAGGCCCCTTTATTTCAGTTGGGATTTTTTCCACCTTGTTCGTGAAACTTCAGAAGCATAGCACAGACTTGATGACTCACCTGTCTCAGGCATTTAATGAATTTTCCCTTATCCCCATATTTAATTTTTGTGATTTGGTCCGTTCTCTAACTACCAACACATCGAATGTTTTTTTTTTCTAGTTTGCATTGAACCTTTCTGCTTTTGTTTTGAGTAGTCATATTTATAGCTTCTAATGATAGCTGGATATTTGTAAGATACATAGCCGTGAGAGAAAGTCCTCTTTCTCCATTTCAGTGTGCTTTTATTCTCCCTGGTGATCCCATTACAAACTGTTGCCAGAAGCCTTGTAGGTGTACAGCTCTGCATTCTGATTTCTTGCCAGAGTATAACCTGGTAGATAATCACAACCACCTTGCAAGATGCAAGTCAACTGTCCGTATGATAAGCAGGTCAGGATATCTGTGTGCTATGTCTTCTGAGGCTGCTGGTTACAAAAAGGAAATAATTTGTGAGATGGGGGTCTGTATATTTTAATTTTAGCAAGCAGTGTTTCAGTCCCCTGTAATCTTAAGCATAGCTGGAATCCATGCAGTGACTTGTGTTATGTGTTAGGACAGGGACTATTGAGTGATTCATTTGTGCTGATTTGAAAGAGCCAGTATGGCAAAAAGTGAGGAATTAACTCTCATATTTCTCATAAACACTGACTGACGTGAAGTCCCCTTCCCCATGTCATTGTAATTTCTTATGACTGGATGTGTTGCTTCTATAGGACAGCTTCTTCTACATCAATGATCAGACATCTTGTTTTAATTTTCCCTCCTTTTATTTCTTTTTTGTTTGTTTTGGTTTTTGCTGTTGTTGTTGTGGGTTTTTTTGACTAATGAAGAGATGACAGCAAGAACAATTTGTGGCCCAAACGATTAAATACAGTTGGGTTCATGAAGGCAGAACCAAAGATAACCGAGCTGAGATAGCCATGGGCTATAACTAGATCATTAAACTCCCATTTTTATTTTTCACTCATGTCATTACAATTGAAGATACTTCTTGGAATCCTTTTTGAAGTGATTTGAATGCAGGATTAGAGGCAATATATTTGGAACCACTGAAAAGAACATGTGATAAAAAAAGAAACCCAGCCCTAATAGGAAAAACCCTAGGTAAATGTCTGCAATGAGAAAGTTCTTTCTTAAAAGGCATAAGTTATCAAAAAAAAAAAAAAAAAAAAAGAAAAAGAAAAAGAGAGGAATAATAACTGACCAACAGTATCTTGTCCCACTTGAGCAAGGAACAAAATCAGCTCAACAATTAAGTGCCTTTATTAAGATCTAAAGCAGTGATATTTAACATCAGTTGAAAGGGAAAAAAATAAAATGAAAATGTTCTAAGCAGTGAAGCAGGAGGAAAAGAAACCCCATGCTGAGAGTCATTAAGACCAAAAGGTAATTCATCACAGGCATGACTAACCTTATTACAGGAAAGCTGCATTGTCTTTGTGGTGCAGGCATTGATTCCAAGCTAGGAAACGAACATGAAGGCACCTTTAGTAGTGAAAGGAAAAATATTAAATTGCTCCTGAAAATTGTAGCAGTGCTATTTACTCCATCAAGGAATACTAATGAGACTGTTCAGGGAAGTCCAGCCAGCCAGCATAAGAAATGTATTTTGTTAAATTCTAATTAAAGATTAATTTTTGCTGAACACTCTCCAAGCAGTGAATTGTTTATTAAGAAAAGGAAGTCCAGGGAAAAAGCAAAAAGCCAAGGTATTCCTCTTTAGCTGTCTGGAAGCCACCTAAAATTTTAGTGAGTTTTCGTCTGGTTGCCATAGTTGCTTTTCTGCTATCATAAAAGGGAGTTCTTCATGCCTGCTGCATGGGCTGTCAGGTTTGCCTGTTACCCAAGGGTGTCATCCAGTGCCATGCATAAGCTAATGGGTCTTGTTAGAAAGTGGAGGAGTAGCCTGTAGCAGAGACAACACTGGTTTGTGGAGAGAGTCCAGATCTGAGAGGGTCGGTGCACAGCTCAGACTGGCAAACTGTGCTGAACCCAAGCTGGTTTTGTGTACAGCCGTTGTTGTTCCTGCACAGATTTTTTCCTCTGTGTTTCATAGGAACCTACCAAGGCTCTCTGGGCATTTTTGCTATCTTTGATATCCATATACTACTTCCTGAATTGATGTATGGTAGACTGCAATTGCATGAAAAGATAACCTGAATCGAAACGAAGCAAAACTAGAAACATGATCATTCATCCCAGTTCTGATCGTGAGTTGGCAGCTTAGTTCACAAGCAACTTGGCCTTTGCTTGTTAGACCATGGACACATGTGAATGTGCTGAGTAGTTTAAACTAAATTCTTATGGAAAGAACAGCAGCCATTCCAAGTAAAATCATGACAAATACAGAGACAACAGAGCCTCAGCAACCTTAGACTCAGCTGTGATGTTCCTTTAAAACATAGGTAGAAAAAATATGGGGAAATCAGTGTTGAGATTTGATGGTGAGTATAGACAAGAGTAAATGAGATTTCCAGGAAAACATAGAGGAAGGAGCAGAGAGAGTGTGCCAGGTGCCCTTTAGGATTCTGGTAGGTCTAAATAGTTGGGACACAAACTTATTTAGAAGGTGAGGTTGGTGTAAGTCTGGAATCTCCTTACATATCTAATTGGAGAGCTCTCCCCTTCTGCCACAGGCTGAAGTGGTGGAATGAAGTTGCTTTGGAAGCTAGTAGGCATGTTAGACATACTGTCCTGGACTGTCTTCTGCAGTGCAAGTATGGTTGAACGCTGATCCTTAAAAACCCTGTGTGGGATCAGGGGAGAGATCTTGGAGTGCATGTGGCTCCTTCCTCGCTTATGCTACTGAGTTCCTTCAAGGGATACCAGGGAGCAGCAGGGAATGATGCACATCCTGTTCTCATCCTGATGTGCTATGTGGTTGTGGGCAGAAAATGTAGCTATGGAAGGCAAAAGCTGCTGGAAATGCCAAAAGAATCATAGAAGAATGCATGTCTAAAATTCTGAGTCTCTAATCCAGGTGTTTCTGCGGTTGGTAAGCTGAAGTGAGAGGGCTTTGATTAAAGTGGAGGGTGACATGAGGAGGTATTACTGTGAAGATCCTGAGCCTGCTGCCTACACTGCCATCAGTAAGAACATCCTGCAAGCAAGGGCCTTCTTGCTGTGTCAGAGCTGTGATTGCTTCTGCTGGGATAGGTAGTAGAATACTTAAAAAGTGTGGGCTTCCTCTGTGTCAAGGGACACGTCTGCCTGCACATATACTCTTCCAAACCTGGTCAGGGAGATATAATTAGGAGAGAAGTCTTTTAATGAACCGCTAATACTGGCCTAGCAGCAACTTGCAGATGTTGAGGGAAAGGTTAGGGTCTGGCCTGCTGCTGAAGTATTTGATTCATTATTTGGATGTTCCAAGTTTTCATGGTTTGCTCTTCCCTTTGAATAAAAGCTGTTTGTTTAACCCTGGAATTTTTTGCATGCAGGTGGGTATATTGCTTATCATGAACACTCACGTGGTGTAATTTATTTTCTGAGTGAGGACTATGCAATTTTTAAAGAACTTTGAAAGTCAAACTGCCTGACAGAAAGGTTAGTACATGACAGACAAAGCTGATAAACAGTCACTATACTTGGATAAAGCTGCAAGTAAGTAGGTTGATAAATCGGTCAAAGAAGTTGTGTTTTTTCAGCTTGAAAACTGAACAGGATCATCCAGTTCAGTGCTGGAGAACCATGGATCATAAGGGTCAGTTCATTTTCAAAACCACAGCCCATCAGAGCTAGGAGTTTAAGCATCTTTCCATACAGGTGGCTGCAGTTTCAGGGACCTAGATTTGTTTTTGAACTTTCTTCTCCCCCAGCTGGATCTGTTAGCACCAAGGTCCCCTGAGTGTAATAAAGGTTCAGAAAATGGGCAGTCATACCTCCAGCTTTCAGGAGCTTAACCAGATCAAACAGATTTCAGTCAATGCCTGCTTACAGAGAATCTTTCACAAGCAGCAGATTTGACCACTGCCTTACACATCTTCTGTATTACAGACTAATTGGCTAGAACACATACTGAGAGAGTGTGTGACCAGGATAAACTCCTTCCTCAGCCTGAAGGAATTTTACCTTTTGTTACTGTTCCACCAGAGCAGAGGAAGTGCTGGGTGGAAGCTGTTTTTCCAGCCTGAATCAGGCTGCCTTCCCTTGGACTAGTATATGGCTGAGAATGTAAGAGTCCGATCAAAAAGGAGAGAGCGCAAGGGGAGCCTTGCTGTAGTGATTGGAGCATTCATACGGGAGAAAACCCCTAAACTCTGTGCTTTGGACTATGCTTCTTTTTGCTTCTGTGACTTTACAGGAGGAGGAGGAGGGAGAACTCATGATCACCAGCACAACTTAATGGGCTGGCTTACGTTCTTCTCTGCACTGTGGCCCAGAGTGCCTAGAAAGTTTCCCCCATTTAACTATACTTAGCAAATGGGTAAGGTATGCCTCAAGGAGGCAGAAAATAAAAATTTGAATCCTGTCAGGCTCAGTTAAGTATTGACCTCAGTCTCCTATTCACTGGCTCGGTGTTTTAAGGAGGAGGCAATCAAAGGTAGCCCATGGTGACACCTTAATATCTTGTTTCTCCAAAGAAGGCAGTGAGCCTTCGCTCAGTGTTTTTTTTTATTATTTTTTTCTCAACAGGTAGCTATATCTCATTCACAGGAGAGGATTTGGGACTCTAGACTGAAGAGAGAGGTGCTTGCTCACAGCTCGTAATCTTGTTGCTTAATTTTATTCTAATTAATACATTCAATTATATTAACTAATTATTTCAATTAATTACATTTTAAGTTTCATTTCTCAAGGGAGTAATTGTTTTGCTCATCATTATGTGTAAACTAGCTTTTTTTAGCTCTTTGCACAAACTATAGAATTTAGGGAAGAGGGCTGATGAACTTGGAAAACATTTGGGGATGAGAAGGCAATTGATTTTTGGTGTTGTGGTGGGTTAGCATTGGCTGGCAGCCAGGTACCCACCCAGCTGTTCACTCACTGCCCCTCCTCAGAAGGCTGGAGGAGAAAATAGGATGAGAAAGCTGATGAGCCAAGATAAAAACAGGAAGACTGCTTACCAGTTATAGTCACAGGCAGAATAGACTCAGCTTGGGGAAAATTACTTTACTCCAACTAAAACAGACTTGCGTAGTGAAAAACAAAAACCAAACATTAAAACAACACCTTCTCCCCGTTTTCACAGGCTCAGCTTCAGTCATTCATTTCTGATGCCCCTCCACCCTGAGCAGAGCAGGGGGGATGAGGGATAGGGAGGTTGCGCTCAATGCATAACACTGTCTCTCCTGTTCCCTCCTCCTTGTGCTGTTCCTCTGCTCCACCACTGGTCTTTCCTTGGGCTGAAGTCCTTCAGAAAAAATGTGCTGCAGTGTGGGCCCTCTACAGATGTCAGCTCCTTCAGGAAGTATCCAACTGCTCCAACATGGGGTCCTCTGTGAGCTGCAGTGTGGATGTCTGCTCTGGTGGTGTCTCCTTCACTGACCACTGTGGTATCTGCTCCAGCACCATGGACCACCACCTCCCCCTCCTTCTCTGACCTTATTGTTCCTCCTGTTTTTTCTCACTTCCATTTTTTTCTTGTTCTGCCTGTCTAGTGTTTTCTGCCTTTCCTTAAACATGTTTTCCCAGCACCACACATATGGCTGATGGGATCAGCTTTGGCCAGCAGGGAGGCCATGACAGAGCTCCCTGTGTTCAGTACAGGGCAGCCCCTGACCTCTTTCCATAGAGGCTAAACCTGCAGCCTCCTCTCTACCAAAATCTTGCCACCTACATACAATGCAGGTATTCAGACTATGTTGCTGTAGAAGTCCTGTCAGGGCCTTCAGGGCACCACTAGGCATTAATTACCCTGACCAGCCTCACCTGGGACCTCCACCCAAGATCTCCATTTAAGCTGAGGCCTGTGATTTTGCTTGTCCTGAGCTATGTTATAGGTGCACCTAGTTGCAGACCTTTCCCTGCCTCATATTTTGTTTTTTGGCTGAAACTCTAGACAGACCTTGCACCTGGTTTGCTCCCTTGCCATGTCTGGCGCTGTCAGTGGAACCCTGTGTTCAGATGCTGTGGGACTGTGGCCCTGGTTGGTGAGAATGCTGCCTGTGCTGGGATCACCCTTGGCTTAGACAGCAGTCAGCCTTTGCTGCTCCCTGATGCTTCTGTTTTGGTAGGTTTTTGCTTCGTCCCTTCTATCAGCGTAGTTAGTGATATTAATATATGGGGAGTAGCACTGTGTCTCTGTTTTGATTGGAAATCAAATGAGAGATGGTGGTAGGAATGCATTTTTATGTGACTGTGGTCATGGGTTTACCAATTCTTTCATGAGGTGGGGTAGGAGTAGTGAACACACGACTATAGAGGAGAATTTCTGGAAGGGGGTAGAGGGGCAGCCCATTTTGCAGCATTGTGATCTTAGATTACTGTAAGTCCATTGTCAAGCTGCATCCTGCTCTCACGCCTGCTTTGGGAGCCAGGCACTAGAAGTTAGAGACTGCAACTTCTACTCCATGCACACCCAAACCCTGTATCAGATCCAGTCCTCAGACTACTGATGTGTACAGATTTTCTGTCTTAGATTCCAAAATATTTTTCTCTTGTCATCATCTTCTGTCCTCAGCTAATGCTCTGATTGAGAATCTAATTATGGCAAGGTGAGGGTAAATTTGAACACAGATGTTACTGTGCCTCTGAATGTCCAAAGCTGTGCCTTGCTGCTTGAACATTGTAAATGCTGCTGTGCTCTTCAGGCCCCCAGGAATCCCTCTGTCTTTGCTAGATAATGCAACGCTCTACAGACTCACAGTTACTGGCTTGGTCTCGTTTCTAGTCATCAGCAATTTGGTTTTGTAGAGATTTTCCAGATTTCAGGAGGATTCTTGGATTTATTTCCCTGGCTTGTGCAGCCTCACATTTACTCAGTTTAAATTCTCTGGGGCTTTTTTTTTCCTTTGGCACATCAGAGCAACACATTAAAAAGGGTCCCTGTGGTTTGCTTTGGAAGATTCTGAGAGGGTATGCTGGTTGAAAACTCTCTAGTACCTGGTTAACTTAGCTCCTACAGTGGTTCATCAAGGACATCTCATAAAAATATGCCTAGTCTAAAGAAAAAGTAGACTGGCTTATGTATTACCTTCATTATATCTGATGTAGCAAAGTCTTTGGCTTGTGCTTCTCCTGTCTCTAGCTAAAGTTGCTGCTTCATGTTCAGGCCATGAGAGCATGTAAATGACTGAAGAACCTGTGTCTGCTCCAAAAATGCTTTTGAAAATTTTACTGATAATTTCCAATTGTTTTAGCTGTGTAAATCCACCACTCTGTTCAACCTGGCTTGTTACCTGACCTTGCTCAGTCACCATTTGACTACCAAGACAAATTCAGTTTGATTTTACTTTCCATAGCTAGGGGGAGTATTTCTGCTGCAAACATTCATTATTTTAGTGTTAATATGTCCCTCAATCTATCAAACATTTTATCTTTTACATCCATCCTATAGAAAAAAAATCCAAAAAAGCCTACATTGCAATTCGCATCCACAGACTTTCCTTCCCAGCCTGTCTAGACAGGATTTTGGTTCCTATGTATCATAACCAGCTAGCACCTGGCATTTTGATCTTCCTTTGTTTCTTGGACATTTTGCATTATGACAGCCTTTGTTTTAAGAAACATGTTGTTGCTTGAATATATTTTGAGGTTTTGGGCCTTTTTTTTCTTTTATCTTGTGAAGACTTTCCATTTGCTATAAAAAGGATTGAGGGTGAACAGCTTAAACTTGCATATCTAACTTTTAATTGGTTGCACATTTAACTTCTGCTCAGTGCGGGCATCTAAAAAAGATGGGGACAGACAGATCCAACCTGAAAGTATTTGAAGTGTAACTGGGAAGCAGAAAAAAGCAGAATACTATTAGAAAAAAGACATACCACCCCACTGTCTGTTCACATGCCAAGTTAGGGAAAGCAAAGTACATTTGATCTGCTTGCTCTCACCTCTTTTTTTTTTTTTATAGAAAATGGAAATAAAAGGCAATTTCCAGGGTGAAATTCATCTCAGTCAAAGATATGTGCCTATTTCCACCCTCCTTAGCAGTCATGAAGTTTCAACAGGTATGGGTAACATCCTTCTTATGTGGTTTCTCTGGAACCTAATGGAGTTTCATGTCTGGCTGTCAGTGGAATTTATCTGGCAGCAGTAGTGCCCTCTAAAGATAGTAATTTCAAGGTGACTGGAAAAAGTAGCCGTCCTGACAATATACCAACAAAACCCCAAACGTTAATTTTCAGTCAGGTCAGCTTCTGGCCAGAGACCCTGAAAACTGAAGTGCTGGCACTAGACTCTCAGGGCCATGTGCACCAATCTGGGGTAGGGTAGGGCTGCTCTTTCTGGGGCTGCTGCAGCCTTGGGTCAGTTTGACTGTGTAGAGTTTATGTAAATTCAGTCAGGGTGTTTAAAGCAGCTTCACTCATTGTGGACTCATTTAAAAGCCAAAATATTCATGATGTTTTAGAAGGAACCATATTTTCAAGTGACTTTTTATAGCAGCTTGATACCTCTGACTTCTGCATGCAAATATGCTGCCTAATTTCTGGAAGTCCTTTCTTGTTATGCGCAGAGGTGTGGGGGACTGTGCCCTCAACAACCTTATTTGACTCCAGTACTGCTGTTAAGGAAAAACTTGTAAGTGCTGAGAGCACTACCTTCAGTTGTGTCAGTTGCTTTTCCAGAGATAGTGGTTTGTTTAATTTTTTTTTATTTGCCTTGTTCCTTTGATTGCTTCAGAAGCCATTAACAAAGTGATGGTAGGAGACTGAATTTAATTTCCTAATTCCTAAGCCCCTGGCTGTTTTGCTTTTATGAAAGGATAATACTGATGTTGTGTATAAGGGACTAATGTTGGCTGGTTTCAGTAGCTGTTTTGACAGTGCAATTATTGTCAAAGTTGTTACAACAAATAGCCATTTTAAACTTTAAAATATGCATGTAGCAGGTTAAGTTCTCCTGGGCCAGTTAGGTCTTCCAGGAACTTTGCTGCATCACAGAGAGATCTGCAGAATTTAGCAAGTTAGTTTTAAAAAACACAATCTCTACATATGTTCTATGTGACTTGAGTATTTGAAAGAGTCTACGTTTTTATTATAGAGTTGCTTTGGAATGCCAGGACTTAATGAAGCTTTCTCTTCTGCTGTCAGTGAGTATCAACCAGTAGCAATAACCCCTGCTTGAAGGGAAAGGTTGATTCTTGCTCTCTTGTACATAAACTGCTGTTTTGTGATGGCAGAAAGGGCTTTGTGCATTGGCAGTGTATATAAAATTGCACCATGAACGGTTGGTGTTTCTAAACTTCTGCCCCTACTTCATAACACGTAGGCTGTCATCTCTCATAAATGTATTGCATGGCCTGTTCTTTTACTTTACTAAAAAAAAATATGGATTCTGAGATCAAATAAAGACACGAGAAAACATAATTTTCTCTGTCGACAGAGCAGGGTGTCACTGGGGATTTTTATGGTGCCACAACTGCAAAATGCTGCTTAAGTGCTCTCGTAACCTGTGGCAACTGTAATTCCAGAGAGTTGCAGAATTTTAAAGCTCTTGCACTGAACAAGCTTGGCTGTTTACAGCTGCGAAGAACATCTCTTCCTAATGCTAGTTTATACTGCTCAAAATGCAGTCTTGTCTTTAGAACTTTGTGCCTCTTTCCAGCTTTCTGGGCCTTCACTCTGCCTCTCCAAAGGCAGTGGCTATCAGAAGCATTTTGTATAGACAGTACTGGCTGGTCACTGTTGCAGTGGAAGCAAAAGGAAGGTCTGGGAGTACGAAGCTGTTTTCACACTTCTGTGTTCAGCTATTTAAATATAGAACTCACAGGACAAAGCGCTTTTTGCATCACTGTAGAAATGCGAAGTTAATATTCAGTTGTTGGAGAATATTGTTTGTCTGTTGGTTGCTTTTTGAAAAGTTCTTATTGCACCCAGTGGAGAAAGGAAATGAGGAGGAACTTTTGAGAAAAGTCAGTCTGTTCCCATTGATTCTTGTAAGTGGGAATATTTACTATTAGAGTGACAGTTTCACAATGTTGTGCCTAATTTGTTTTAGCTTTTTCAATTTTTTTCTCTTGCATGGATATAGCCATAACAGTTGTGATTTCCTGCTGTGTGCTCTTTGAAGTAGCAATTATAAATTGATCTAGGTGCCTGTGACCAACAGTGTTGTGTGTGTTCTTCACTGTGTCGTAAAAGTACTTCAGTGTGGCATAGCACCTTGAAAGGGGGTGTTATAAAGTTTTAGCATGGCCTGTAGGTAATAGGGGGTGATGACAGACCAGAGCTATCACTGGTTTTTCAAGGTGTTCTTCCTAACACACATCCAGTTAGAGTCTACACTTTCTGTTGATCTTTTGACTGGAATTTCAAGCTCTCTCTACTAGTCAATTTTAGAGTTCCCTGTCTTGAAGTGGCTTTCCTTTCAAAGCAGATCAGGAGAGCCACTAGACGGAGCACTGGCTAGATGCTCTGGGACTTTGCACAGATTCCTGGTATGACTTTCGACAGCTCACTTTTTTTTTTTTTTATTATTATTATTTTATTGCAAGCCTATCAAAATTTCTAACCAGTTTATCTAGGATTATAGAAAATATTTATATTCACAAACATGTACAAGCTTTAAATTCACATTTTCAATGCCTCTGTAGCTATGAAGGGAGATGATTCTCATGTCATTGTCAGAGTACTGATGCTAGTAGGGGGCATGGTTTAAAAGTACCTGAAAAACATGAGAGCTAGCAGTGCTATTTAATCTGCCTTGTTACTTCAGTTCTTTAGCTGAAGAATGGGAATGGTACAGGTAGAAGATAAGAACATTTTCTAGGTAGGGAAGATGTGGTAGACATTGTTGGGGGCCTGCTTAGTCCCATTAAAACATTGTGGTAAAACTAGAAATGGTTTGATCTCAAGATTCTCTATTAGCACCAGATGCCCTGCTTTGTTTCTCCGAAATCAAAGTTGTTTAATTTTGGAATTTTTTTTTATTCTCAGTTGGGTTGGAGTGGGCAAAGGAAGGATAGTGCTCTGTTAGCAGATCTAGTAATGTGTACTTTGTGTAACTAGTGAATGTGCTGTGGAGGGACAAGAGGGAAACAATTTTTTAAAGGAATTATATACAGTACTGATGTAGCACATTCGTTACATCTGTTAATGGTTTTGAAATATTTTGAAACTCATTAAAGAATATCCTGAATAAAGAGAAATCATCTTTAGAGCAAAGTGCAAGTTAAGTAACTACTTTTTGTTTCCTTACAAGTCTTTCCTTTGAGATTAAAGCATGCTTGGACTGATGCTCTAGCAAATGGGTAAATAATCTAGTCATAAGAGTTAAAAAACAGTTTCCCTAACTATTGGACTTTCTATTTAAAAGCACCGGTTATTGACAGAATGTTTTCAGCTGCTCATTCTTATTTCTTCTCCTTCCCCTGGACTCTGAGGCACTTTATGTAAAGATATTTCAGAAGAAACACCCTTATGAAACTAATTTGCAGCATGGTAAAATAAGTAAAATTTGCTTTGAGCAACTGGCCACTGTCCTTATAGTGGAGGTCTTGAAGCAGAGTTGGACAAAATAGTTATGGAAATCTTTGAGATGCTGTAAAGTAGCAGCGCTTGCAGGGAGAAACCTTCTGTTCAGGCTTTTTGTTTCTGGGTGGTGCCACCACTGTCTGATCTTCTTTCCAAAGTAATGTGATTCAGTGGTGGTTCTCGGAAGTTTTACGGTTTACTTTCAGACACTTAGGGTGGTATTCATACCTTCTGACTTGAGATAGCTGAAAATTACACATCTGTATCTAAAGTGACTAGCTACTCTAGCCTCTATTTACGGTCATTAGAGAGAAACTGGCACTTCTAGGGAGGTGTTGCTCTGATTTGCTTTAGAAACCAGTTTGAGAATGAAATTACTTTCCTTCTTCAGGTGCCTTTTTGTCTTCTTTGACTATAAAGGGTGGCTTAGAAAGAGCTCACATTTGACATGTCTTTTAGCTGCATGGGTTAGATGGAGTGAATCCCTTTTTCTGTCTCAGGAGGAGCTGAATTACTCCCCAAATGCAGAGTTACCTTTTTTTTTTTCTTTTTTTTTTTTGCGGGGGGGGTGGTGGTGGTGGTGGGGGGGGTCTCACCATTTCCTCCCAGTAAGGATGGGTTAAGAAAAGGCTTATCGGAGTGAAGTGCTGTGCTTGTGAGACTCTCACAGCTGTGACAAGAACAGAGATAACTTCTGATTTGGAACAGCCTGGCTTCTAGGTCATAAATTAGGCTGATTTATGTCACAGTGCTGTCTCTGAGTAATGTCATTCTTCATTGCTTAATAAACACTAAAAGTCTGTTTCTAACCTCTACAAAACACCAGCAATGAGAAATATGTTGCATTGGAATGACTCTGCTTTGGCTGTAGAGACCAAACCCAACTTGTTCCATTAATAAGACCCATGTTGCAAAGCAGGGCACCTTACGGCTGGGGAAGAAGATTAACTTCAGCTTGCCAGTACAAAGCAGTCTTTAAAGTACAATGTTACTGCTCTTGTGCTGTGCTGAAAACCCCACTGCTAGCAGTCAAACTGAGTTTTGCTTTCAAGAAAAAATAATGAGTGCTAATCCATTGAATCATTCACTTGTCTTTGTGACTTTAGGAGTGTTTGGGGCTACTTTCTAAACAAATTCCTTCCTACATTTTTAATGTGTGATGGCTATCTAAGAAATAAGTTCTGTTTCACTTCGAAAATGCACCTCTGAGTTGGTTAATAGTTCAGCAGTTAGCACCCAGAACAAGCTGTACGCCTGAGTAGAGATACCTAAGATCCTCTAAAGTATGTGGAGGTGCAATGAACGCACACAGTGGTTGTAAGACATGATTAAGCAAGTGAATGTCAGGTATGAGCAATGAGAAAAGCTTAGGTATTATTACTAACATGTTGGTTAATATGAATTTAACTTCCTAAATTTATTCTGCTGTTTTCTTTTAATACATGGAACACTTCAACTTTATTGACAAAAGGTATTAGCATGACTAAAAGGAACTGAATTTATTTGTTTGGAAATTGTTTGACCAGACAAGTAGCAATCACGTAGATGGAGCTCTGTTTCTAGATGGCAGCAAATCATCAGAATAATGTGTGGGCTGTATGGGGAATCTACAGCATGCATGTGGTGTTTGTGACTAAAATGGGAAGCAATGTGTATTTTGCTTCTGCTATTGCTTTCTCAAGGAATTTCCCCATGCTTTGCCTCTTTGGTTCCAAAATACTGTTCTGATTAAGGCATGATAGGGTTTACTGTTAGTGTCATTTTTTTTTCCTGTTTTCCATTCTGTGTGAATCCTTTCACAGACAAAAGCAATGGTGATTGTATTGGAGCTGGGTGCCTGCTCTGTCTTTACTCTGGATTTATTATTGCATTTTTATCAGATTTTGCCTTGCTTTGCACTTCACTGGGTTTGATGATCTTTAGTGAAATCTGTTAGTTTAAGGAGGTGGCTTTCTTAATGACTTATACACCATCTGTTATTTTATTTTCAGTTTATTGTTGCTTTTAATTATAATTTAGTAAGTTCTGCAGATATCTGCTGCTTTAATTATAGTGAAATGTGTATTGCTTTTACAATCATGTTGTCAAACTGGGGTTATTAAGTACCCTAAGGCACCTTGATTTTTGTGATGTAATGGTGCATGAGTATGACTAGAGAACTGTAACAGTCCAACTTCAAAATATCTGAATCTCTGCCTGTTGTTTTGTTTCAGTTACCTTATAAAGCTGCTTCTCATGGACACTTTTTTGTTTACAGCACACTAACACTTTAGTTTGAAATGCTGCAACACAAAGTATTGCATATTTAAATTTTGTGAGTCCTGTTGAATGTGTTAATTGTGCATACAATACTAGATAGTCTGCATGTGACTAGAACGAGATCTGATTAATGCTTTATCAAATGATCATTCTCAAAGGGGAATGTGTTTTAAATGTGTAATAATTTTTTTTTCATTCATACCACGTACAGGAACAAACAAGTGGTAGACTTTCATTTGCTTTTTCCCTGGCTGTGTTTCTAACGTACAGTAGAAATAATTTTTGCCAGGAACACTTCCTGTGAGATTTAGTTTAGAAGAGGCTTTCCACGTCCCTGATTTGTTTGAGGTTGAATCCCAGAATCGCAACATGTATTCAAGAAGTGTCCATCCTGCCTCCTTTCAGTCGTGTAACATTGCCAGTGACAGAGAGGGCGCTGCTTATGTTAATATGAATGATTTAGTTGTTTATCCTGCTGACTTGTGAAGGTTTTATGCTTAGTTCATAATTGGCAAAAACTTTTATGCTCCAAGACAGAAGTTGTGGAGATGTGCAAGTTATTTATGCAGTTTTGTTTGCGGTATTTTCAGGTGTGACTGACCTGACCCCAAGTCTTCTTGAGTCATTCTAGTAAAGAAATGTGAACTGGTCTTTCTTGGTTCTCCACTATGTTCCTTTGAATGTATTAGTGCACAGCAGTTCATCTCTTGAAGGGATGATTACCTTAAGCAGCAAATCCCACCTAAACTGAATTTGATCCATTTTTTCTGAATTGGGTTGCCTAATTATTGTTTTGCCACAGGCACAAATCAAACCACTTCAGTTTCTCTCCACCCATGATACAGTGAAGGTTCTGATATCCGAAAATCAATGACACAGAAAGGCCCACCTCTTGCAGCAGTCAAGAACTGGATGCTCTTTCTGGCTGGAACTCAGGGGGAAAAAAGGAGAGTTTAAGACCCTTGAAAGAAGGGGCACGCTACTCAGGAGGACTAGAAGGATGTTGTGAGGTTATGTAGGGAGAAAATTAGAAAGGCCAAAGTAGTCCCATTAAAACTTAATCTGGCTACTGCTCTGAAAGACAGTAAAAAATATTTCTGTTAATGTTTTAGTAACAAAAGGAGGGCTAAGGAGGATCTCCATCCTTTACTCCAGGGGTCTTCAAACATTTTAACCAGGGGGCCGGTGTGCGGATGGAGTGACAGGCAGCCATCTGCGGCTGCTTGGTTTCCCCCCCAACCCCCGGCGGGGTGTGTGTCTGTAAATACCGGGGGCCGGATTGAGGACCCTGGGGGCCATATCCAGCCCGCAGGCCGTAGTTTGAGGACCCCTGGTTTATTGGATGTGTGGGGAAACTGTCCTGGTTTCAGCTGGGATGGAGTTAACTTTCTTCTTAGTAGCTTGTGTAGTGCTGTGTTTTGAATTTGGTGTAAGAACAATGTTGATAGCACACTGATGTTTTTAGTTGTTGCTGGGTGATGTCTATACTAAAGTCAAGGACTTTTCTGTTTCTGGGGCCCTGCTAGAGGGGCACGGGAAATAGGGAGGGGACCCAGCCAGGACAGGTGACCCAAACTAGCCAAAGAGGTATTCCATGCCATGGGATGTCATGCTGAGTATAGAAACTGGGGGAAGAAGGATGAAGGGGGGAACATTTGGCATTATGGTGCTTGCCTTCCCACGTAACCGTTACGTGTGATGGAGCCCGGCTTTCCTGGGGATGGCTGAGCTCCTGCCTGCCCATGGGAAGCGGTGAATAAATTCCTTGTTTTGCTTTGCTTGTGTGTATGGCTTTTGCTTTACTTATTAAATTGTTCTTATCTCAACCCTCGATGAGGTTTGAGATAACCTCTCAACTTCTGGGTGAAGGGCAGTGAGTGAGAAGCTGTGTGGGGCTTGGTTGTCAGTCAGGGTCAAACCACAACATGAAACACAGTGACAGTCTGAGGGAATGGCCAAGGTACTTAAAGATCAAGGCAAAGAAGGTAGAAGAATAGTAACACCAGTTGTTCTCCAGGTACCCAGCTCCCTGAGCTGGAAGACAGGGATGGGGAATAGAATGAAGTCCCCATAATCCAAGGGGAAATGGTCAGTGACCTTCTACACCACTTAGACACACAGAATTCTACAGGACCAAATGGAATCCACCCAAGGGTACTGAGAGAGATGGCAGACTTGTCCACCAAGTCACTTTCCATCATTTATCAGCAGTCCTGGCTAACTGAGAAGGTCCCATTCATGGGAGGTTAGCCAACGTGATGTCCATCTACAAGAAGGGCTGGAAGGAAGATCCAGGGAACTACGGGTCTGTCAGCCTGACCTTGGTGCCAGGGAAGGTTATGGAGCAGATCATCCTGAGCACCATCACATAGCACGTGTGGGACCACTGGGGGATCAGGCCCACCCAGAATGGGTGTATGAAAAGCAGGTCCTGCTTAATAAACCTGATCTCTTTCTATGACAAGATGTCCTGCCAAGTGGATGAGAGAAAGGCTGTGGATGTTGTCTGCTGAGACTATAGTAAAGCCTTTGATGCTATCTCCTGCAGCATTCTCCTGGAGAAACTGGCTGCTCATGGCTGGGACAGGTGTATTATTCACTGGGTTTAAAACTGGCTGGATAGCTGAGCCCAAAGCGTGGTGATGAATGGATTTACATCCAGTTGGTGGCCAGTGACTGAGTGCACCCTCAGTAAGTTCACAGACAACAAGTTGGGTAGGAGTGTTGATCTGCTGGAGCGCAGGAAGGCTCTGCAGAGGGATCTGGACAGGCTGGACTGATGGGCTGAGGCCAGTTTTATGAAGTTCCACAAGAAGTGCTGGGTCCACTACAGGCCTGGAGCAGAGTGGTTGGAAAGCTGCCTGGTGGGAAAGGCCCTGGGGGTGCTGGTTGATGGCTGGCTGAACATGGGCCAGCAGTGTGCCCAGGGGGCCAAGGCAGCCAACAGCACCCTGGCTTGTATCAGAAACAGTGTGGCCAGCAGGACCAGGGCTGTCATCGCCCCCCTGCACTCAGCGCTGGTGAGGCTGAACCTCAAATAGCGTGTTCAGCTTTGGGCCCCTCACTATAAGAAAGACACTGACGTGTGCTGGAGCGTGTCCAGAGATGGGCAACGAGGCTGGTGAAGGGTCTTGAGAGCAGGTCTTGCGAGGAGCGGCTGGGGGAACTGGCGTTGTTTAGTCTGCAGAGGAGGCAGCTCAAGGGGAACCTTATTGCTCTCTAGAGGTACCTGAAAGGAGGCTGTAGCGAGGTGTGGGTCTGTCTGTTCTCCCAAGTAACAAGAGACAGGACAAGAGGACACGGCCTCAAGTTGAGCCAGGAGAGATTTAGATTGGATGTTAGGAAAAAATTCTTCCCTGAAAGGGTGGTCAAGCATTGGAACAGGCTGCCCAGGGAGGCGGTGGAATCACCATCCCTGGAGGTATTTAACAGATGTACAGATGTGGCACTTTAGGGACATGTTTAAGTGGTCAAATTGGCAGTAGTTACGTTAATGGTTGGACTTGATGATCTTAAAGTTCTTTTCCAGTCTAAACAGTTCTATGATTGATTGTCAGCATTTGCTGTGTTTGAATTAAAGGATCCACACAGGTGTGTGGCAAGCCAAGCATGGACCACAAGTTTCACATGTTTGGACCTTGAGCTGTGAATGTGAGGCTGGTACCTTTCGTAGGCTGTGCCCTTGCACTAGAAAAGCAGCAATCTTCTGGCTTTTATGCAAGTTCACTGCTGTTTGTGGACAAGTTGCCAGTGTAGGTCCTTCATTTGAAGTGAGTTGCCAACAACAGCACCCCTGTTACAATATGCAGTGAATTGGTTTATTCTAGTCAGTAATCTGCATAATTAGGGTGGAAATGAGAGTAATAAATATACTTAAGTCTTTGGGAAAGGCTGTCTTCTTGATGACTTTTCAGAGGATGAAAATTAAGATTAATTCTTGAGGAGGAGAACTGACCTTAAAAGCCCCATTATAATTGACCTCAAAGGCACTATTCTTTTCAGTTACTGAGAAACATTTGCTAAAATTTAATTGGAAAGATCGTTGATAGCTAACCCACAGCATAACAATATTGATACTGGGTTTTGCTCATAGTTTCTCTTCATTTATATAGATGTCTTAAAACTGGAACAATGTCACTTTTGTAATGGACAGTGGTGAAGTCCAAGAGGCAAAGCTTGTGTGAAAGATGTATATTAGTATTTACCATTTCTCTTTTCGATTTTATGTTTCCTTATTTCACTTGTCTAAAAAACTCAAAATGGCATGTTGATTTAGAGGTACAAAGCACACATAGTGAATCCCTTTTCTTCTTTTTTTATGTCAAAATTGTAGGAAGCTCTGCTTATGTAGTTTAGGTGTTTTAAGTGCTTTACTACATCTTTTTTTCACTAGCTCAAATAAGACATCAGAATTAGGCTTTGAGTTACTCAGCTTGTTCATCATGCAGCGGTTTAAAGTGTAATCTTCTCTTGATGTTTGTAACTTTTTTTTCATTGTTTGGATCCCCACTAAACTGTGTCTTACGTATCATTTACTTTTTGTACAGGTACCGAAAGCCTCTTCCCTTCAGTGTTCCTTATGTAAAAGGTTTTCCTGCAGTGAGAAAATTATTAAACAGGATTCAATGTAGAACATAATTTAATATTTAAATCTATCCATTTTTGCTCCATTAAAGCTCAGTCTGGCTGTTTATTTTGGTTCTTTTAAGTACCCACAGTGGAAGAAAATGATGTCTTAAATAATGTTAACTTGTCTCCTCCTGTGGCAAAACAAAGGTCAGTGCATGCTGTTGCCATACAAGTGAACTAAGAATAGCTGAAAACTAGATCATTTTTCAAACCATATATCTAAAAATCCGAACTGTACTGGGAGAGCAGGCAAGGCTTGTGTGTTGGCCTGTTTTGGTTGAGCAAAATGTTTCCCTTGCTGCAGCGTGTTTCATTCATTGCCTGAGAAGGCTTTTTCCCAGTTTCATCCTCCCAAAAATATTTTTGAAGCAGACTTTAATTCTAGGTCTGTAACATTCTCATCCTTATCGTCAGCTACTGAAACAACTAAGAGTTGTTTCTGTTCAAGTTCTTTAAGCTTGTTGACTGCAGGAAGCGATAGAGGTGGGGGGCAGGCTGCCTGCTGCCCTGCCGGGTCCCCTAGGCTCTACCAGCAGGGATTTTGCTCTGCAGCCATTTCACTGAAGACAGACAGAAATCAGGAGGTTTTGTTAAAGCTGACGTGGTGCCCTTTCCTTGGGACTTCATGTAGGACTCATAGACCATTTGGCATGACAAGAGTTCACACATGCTTTAGTGGCTTCCTACCAGAGACTGTTAACTCCTTGGTTACAGATGTTAGTTCTAGCCCAATATTCATTCTGTTAACAGCAGTATCAGCTCTGTGTTTCAGAGTTCATACTTCTTTCCTTGATAGATTTTTCTAGGTTTTTCTCATTTACATTTTTGCAACATATAGAATGTGTATCTGCCTTTGTATATGCATGCATCTGCAGTATATACATTGTATATACATGCACACACGTGCAAACATACATGTATTTATACATACATGTGCACACATACACCACACACACTTCCAAAATCCAGCAGTGTTTATTCACAGGAGTTTGTGTTCTTGTTAACTGATGCCTTATCTTTGGAGGAAATAGTAATGTATAAAGATGTTTCACAGATAGCACCGATACTCAGTTGTTTTCAGAGTAAACCATAACAGCTCTTCAATTGTGAACAACAACAGTTAAGGACAGGAAATGTAAAAGGAGGCAAAAGACACTTTAAAATATTGCAGGGTGTGCGTGAAGAGGTTGCTAGTTGGTATTCATACTGGAGTCTGGACAGGTCAGCTAGTTGCACTCTGCGGTTTGGGGAAAAGGCAGCAAACTCTCTGCAATTTTTGAGGTTACAGAAAAGCACTTCAAATGTAGTTCTTTTTCCTGTGAGTCCTTTATTAAATTATTAATATACTTTCAGTTTTGCTTAATGGACCTGTGGAAGTCCAGTGATCCTAAACGTAAGTGTGTGTTTTTTATTATTCTTCCAGATGAACAGGAAAGGTGGTTTGGGGCTCACATATATGGGAATGAGCACGAGCTCTAAAGTAGAGTGCAATATATGGCATACAAAGTAATTTGTTACAAGTTCTAGTACAGACTCTTATAGAGTCTGGATATGCTTATTCAAACTAGTTCTAGATGCACTTGGTCTCCTAATATTTTCCTCTTTGTGATCTACCCAGCTTATAGTACAAGCCTTTGTAAAGGATATTTTGAACAGAATGGGTCCTTAAATTTGGTTGTTTGGGGGGTGGGGAGAGGTTTTTACGTGATTGAACTATCCTAGTTCTGAAACCAGAAATCCTTGTGTGGGCATAATGGCTTCTAAAATGCCTTTTGCAATGGATGACTAATAGCTAATGGTTTCCTGATTTTTGATCCAAGTTTTGGAAAGGATTTGCAGAAGGCTGGGAGAGAGTGTTGGTAATTCAGTGACTGACAACCTTAACTCTAAAAGTTTAGGTGAGAGAGCTGGCCAGAGCCTCACCTGGGGCTCATCAGTTGTCTCTGGAACCATCAAGGGCTCAGCTGGAGGAGCAGGTGCTTGTTGTAAGCAGCCCTGGGAAAAGAAGGGGAAGCCTGAGAAGCCTTTGGAGTGAAGGCAGGGGAATGAGAAGGGTTCAGTATCTCAGCCTATCTGGGGCAGGGATGAGACTCTACTTTTTGAAGGTTGAAGGGGTAATAAAAAAAAAAAGGCATGATGGAAGCCCTTCTACTTGGCTGAAGGAGGGCACTGCAAGTGGAGGTGTTACAGTTTTGTAAATAAACTGTTCCATTGACTTCCTTATTATTTATAAGACCTAAGTCTTAGTTGACATGGTTTCAGGCACTGCTGCCCTGCAGTGCTGTGGATCAGGAGGTACAGAATGGGCAAAACGTTCAGCAGTCTCTTCATTTACCCTAGTAAGTTACCTGAATGATTGGTGCACCAGAAATGATAAATGGTCTCCCTCTGTTGTGACTTAAGGTGCCTTGTTTTCCACTTGCTACTTCACTGCTGCCAACACGTGGCATGCACTCTGGGAGAAGCAGAGAAACCAGGAGCTGTTCATATCATGCTACTTTACAGATTTTAACCATGTTTGAGAAGATGTGGTCATAGCATGGGCCTTGGCACTGGGCTTACACAACTAGACTGCTTTGTCTGTTTTTACAAGCAGCAACAGAAGCATCAGAAATGTGCTCAGCTGGTACAGTGAGGGACCAGACTGAAATGACAGGTTGACATGCTCAGCATGCTGGCTATATATCCAGCTGCTGAAGAACAAGAAGATAGTAGTGGTCATAAGTTATCCTAACCCTGCTTAAATCAAATTAAATTAAAATGTTCCGTGTTTGTAAAGTTAAGTTCTGCTTCTTCAGTCTCTGAACTTTGGTGGTATAATATGTAACCTATCCTCTAACATGCTTTTTCTTCCATCAGATTTCCCATGAAGGAAGCACAGGCTTTTAAAAAAAGTGTGCGTGTTTTCATGACTGCTGCCAAATTATGATCTTCATAGTGGTGCAAGTAAAACATAGGTATGAGGGGATGCATGTAATTATATGAATAGTAACCTTAACAGTTGACATTGCTAAGTATTTTGTATAGCATGATGTCCTCCTGTTTGGGACTACAAACCCAAAGAAAATGTGGAGAACCCAGAATGTAATCAGCAAGGGAGACCTGACAGGTTTTTGCTCTCAGCAGCAAACTTGGGAGAAGACAGGAATATGAAAAAGACAGTAAGAGGAAAAGAACAGTCTGTCCTCTATCACTGTGGTGAGCAGGGCAAGGAATAATGGAACACATTGCGGCCTAGAGAAATTTCTCATGCCTAGGTGAGAAAAATAGCCACAAAGATAGCTCAGTGCTGGTTTAAGTTGTCTAGGAAAGCTGTGAGGGCTGCATTGGAGGCTGGTGAAGAACAGGTGAGACAAATCTGCCATGAATGTTTTGTGTCTAGCTGGCCTTCCCTGAGGCAGGGGGATAGGCTCGGGCAAACTCCCAGACTCTTTTTTTTTTTTTTTTTTTTTTTTTTGCGATTCTCTGAATATTCAACAAGTTCTGTGTTGTTCTAATGTCCACCGGGAGCAAAGCAGCTGACAAGCTGCCAGAGCAATAAAAGCAAAGTAGGTTAGAGGACTGATGCATTCATAGCCTGTGGGAGAGATGGGAGCAGGGAGCTCTGATATTGCTGCTGCACAACTGTCTGAAAACCCTTTGTTTGTGTGATTCAGGGAACCATGCTGGTATTACATCTGGGACAGTAGCTCAGCAGCCCTCAGCACAGAGAGAGAGAGACAGAAGGATAGGAAGGGCAATGAGAAGTGAATAAGCTATCATTTATCCTCTGCTGCTTCCTCTGTACCCACAGGCAAATAGACACCACAAGTAATCAGATGTATGCAAAGCTAATTGTTACAATATTTACCAACTTTGTCTAGCATGTCCACAGTTGGTATGGTTCCCTTTGAGGAATAGATTGAAAGATTTACAAAAAAACAACCAAACGACCCTCTAATTCCATTGCTTTTGCTAGTGAAAGCCTCTGTAATTTATATTACCCAGATAAATTTCTGTGAAGTTCCTCCATGAACTGGAATTTGGCAGACTTTGCAAAATTTCATAATAGACTCATAGAATCATTTAGGTTGGAAAAGACCTTTAAGGTCATCAAGTCCAACAGTTAATCCAGGACTTTCGAGTCCATCACTAAACCATGTCCCTAAGCACTGCATCGATATGCTTTTCCCACTACTCTGTTCTGCTTGATATTGAGCCCATCTGAAGAAACATCTCTGGGAAGTTCTTCTTATTTGGCAGGGGAGGAGGAGAATTCACACAGAAATGGAAGAAAAGATAATGACAGACCAGAGAAGCTGCTTATTTAAAGCTTGTTCATGTGCAGAAAGGGATGTCAGAGTTGTTTAGTGTGTAAAGGTGTACTGGTGTTGAAGAAACTCTGAGTGCACTAACGGACCCCCTCTAACTCCCTTTGGCAAGTCTGTGGTACCAGGTAAGGGAGAAAATACTCCTAATTCTGTCACGTGAGGCTCTTTTACGAATGGATTGGACTTAAGGGCAGAGCAACACCGTATGTGGATGGGATTATAACAGTTCCCTAAATAAATGGAGCTGCAAAGACATAATTCGTTATTGCCTAGTGGTCATCAGTGCCCCAAAATGATTGAAAGTCTGGATTTTCCTGAGATATGACTAATGCTGGCGAAGCAGTGCAGTATGGATGCACCTGATGTAGCTAACTTGGTGGTGTGGTTTAACCCCAGCTGGCAACTAAGTACCGTGCAGCTGCTTGCTCACTCCTTCCTTGCTGCGGGATGGAAAGGAGAATCAGGAAAATGGTAAAACCCACGGGCTGAGGTGAGAACAATTTTATAATCGAAATAAAGTAACATATAATACTACTACTACAATTAATAATAATAGTAATAGTAATGATAAAGGAGATAACAGAGGTAATAGAGTAAAACTCGAGGAAAACAAGTGAGGCACAATACAATTGCTCACTACCCACTGACTGATGCCCAGCCAGTCCCCAGGCAGTGACTGGCCCCTCCTGGCTAACTCCCCGGGTATATAAACTGACCATGACATTCTATGGTATGGGACATCCCTTTGACTAGTTCAGGTCAGCTGTCCTGGCTCTGCTCCCTCCCGGCTTCTTGTGTACCTCCTCACTGGAAGAACATGAGAAACTGAAAAGTCCTTGATTTAGAGTAAACACTACTTAGCAACAACTAAAATGTCAAATTGTTATCAACATTATTCCCATACTAAATCCAAAACACAGCACTGTACCAGCTACTAGGAAGAAAATTAACTCTACCTCAGTGGAAACTAGGACACTTAAGTACTTTAATTGCTGAATCAGCTGTGCATGAAGCTCAGCACAGGTGTGTCATCCAAGTCCCTCCTTACCTTCAGAGGTGGTCTTGTAGGATTGTATTGAGCTCTAGGTCAACAGTTCATCTGGTCGGCATAAGCTTTCTCAGATATGCCATGCAGTATTGCTGGTGAGATATGATTGTCAGTGTATCCTAAACCAGCTTATATACATATATCTGTGATGCAAGCTGTATTTTTCTGAGATGGACATGGATTTTAGTATTCTGGGGAATATTACTGCTGTAGGGAGAGATTTTTTTAGCCACTTTTGGGGGATCTCTGAACATCAAAACTTTATTGTGACGTTTTGTCTTTGGAAACAATAAGGACATAATGACAACTATACTGGAAACCTTTGTTAACATGGTGTTGGTGACTATAAATATTGCAAAAAACTTGACTTGATAGCCTGGGCTAGAAATCACAAGATTTTAGTGACGTTGTGGGCATTTTATTTTCCTTTTTTTCTTTTGAATGTTGAGAATACATCTTGGTCATGTTTTTGAGCATTTATTTATCAGTATGAGCTTCAGCAATATTTATTTAATTACTTTAAACTGGAGGAAATAAAAGCTTCTCTTGTTAATGTATTAATCTAGGACTTGTAATTTTCAGCAAGTTAAGCCTAGTGTCACAGAGAAGTTGCAGGCTGGTGTCACGCATGTGCATTGTAAAATGCTTGAGAGGAGCTGAGTGCTGCTGCATGCACAGATGATACGCTTCTGATTTAGTGTTCCTGCAGTGTCCCAGGAGCAATATGGATCTGGCTTTTTCACTTTCTATGTGATGGCTGTACCTAATGAAGAGCAAGACTGCTGTTATATATTTGTTAATTAAAAAATGGCTTTTAAACCTCTGTAGGTGAGAGCATAGGTGTTTCTGTCCTCCTCCTTCAGCTGTGTCCCTTCTCCAGTCTCTAGGGCAGCATTATGGCTTCTTTCAACCTCTCCTAAGCTTGTGTAGTGTGAGTGTGATGTTCAGAAAGTTGGGAAGAAATGTCTGTCCTGGGAATGTTTGTCTTACCCCTTGGTGCCTAGAGCTGAACAGCAAGCAAGACATACTGTGAAGTTATCCAACAGTGTCAGGGGTGAGGCTTGTTTTGGAGTTCTTCATGCTGGTAGGCTCAGTATTTATATCTTCATCATGCTTCATCATGAGCTTCATCAGGCTCAGTATCTATACCCTCATTTTAGTAGCCAAGTATCTTACTGTACAGCCTGTGAAGGAGTTCAGGAATGGGATGTTTCTTGAAGCATAGAGGAGGGTATACCATCCATGGCTGTCATGCCATTTCCTGGAATAGCTGTCATATTTTGTATCTCTATTGATTTTTTTAAAGGGAGTGATTTGTGTTCAAGCCTTCTACTATTAGCATCATGAGGCTGTCTTACTTTGTTGAGATTATCAGATCTTACATTCTGTTGGAAGTCAAAGTACCTGTTGGCTTAGCTCTCAGGTCACATAAGCCTTTCCATTGTGTGGACAGCTCTCAAAAGGATTTTAAAAAAATGTTCATTTTATAATACATATATTTATAAAATATATAAATATCTAGCATTTATAAATAATTTATGAAAATATACAACTAAATCTACCCCTTCATCCCCCAAGAGACGTTAACATTTATCACTATATTTCTAGTTCCCTACTTAAACCAAGTCCCTCACTCTGGGACTTTAGTATACTCTGAATATTGCCAGGAAAATCCACCCAGTTCTTAGTGCTATTGACTATTCTAGTATAACTGATTCCTGCTCTACCAAATTTAAGGAACCTTGCTATAGTAAAATGAATTGCAGGTTGTGCTTCTTCCTGCCTTATCCCTTGACAGATGTGCCATTAGCATATGTACTGCATTGTTGTTTTGGAATCAATTATCAAGGTAATTTCAGTATCCATTTTTATGCTAGTGCTTTGGAATTCAGAGCATCCTAGCTGCAATGTGGGCTTCAGTAAATGGTTAATTCAGGTACGAACAGTGGGGCTCAGTGAAAAATAGCAGCACGCTTTTTGAAAATTTTCCTGGAATTTTTCGGAAGTTGAACTGACTTTTAAAAAGTATCTAGAGACAGTCTTGTCTTTTGAAGAGAAAAAAGTAAAAAATAAAGTAGTTAGGCCGAAAATAATTTTTTGGGCTGGGAATGCTACCATGATGCCTCCTTGTTAGCTGGGGTTGCTTATACTTGTATCAGCCACTGGCTAGGCTTCCCGGCAGGGCTAAGTATCCCATGGTGTACCACAGTGCTGCAGCTTGCTTTTTTGATTTCCTTGTTAACTTAACTCATGGAGTGGGCGAGCACGGGAATATGCACTGCACCTACTCCTGAAATCTTCATGTATTACGACTTCCATTCAAAGATACTTCCCTTTGTAGGAGAGCGATAGTTTGTTTGCATTGTATTACAGGTCGGTAGTTATCATTCAAGATTTCTGTGTGTGTCAGCTCCTGGTGTGATTATGTTACATGCTCCTGTGTGTTTCATCTGCAGAGGTTATGCTGAAGGGCTGCTAGGAAATCTTTCACTAGTTTGTCAACTAGGATAGTGGCAATGGGAGGAAAACTTTGTAACAGGCGGGAGGACGGATGTTCATCATCATCATCAGTAGGTCTCTGTGTGTGCATGTGCACCCATATCGCTCTCTTGAGCAGATTTGAAAAGCCCTAAGGTGCTGTTCAGAAACCAGGCGATGGCTTTCAGCTCAGCCAGTTGTTGCCAGCAGATGTGATTGCAAGGTTGAGTGTTGAAAACACGGTTGTTCCAGTCTGTGTGGCTGACAGATGTTGTGGAATGGGTTGTTAAGGTTGTTCTTTGGGGAGCAACTGAAGATGTGTTAGAGCCTGGATAAAATATTCAACCAGATTCTCATGACAGGAGGTAATAATGCAGTATAAATGTAGGCAAAAATCTCTACAGAAAACTGGAATTATGTCAGCTGTCTTAAGTCTGCTGTATTGCGAGTCATGGTAGTTGCATGCCTTGTTTCTGGATTTGATGTTATTGAACTAGTACAGTCATGTAACAAATGTTTTAGGAGATAAGAGGTTGCAAATTCCTATTTAAATATGGATTGGTCAGTACCTGCATTTTTTTTTGAGTCTGAGAATAATTGGAGCAGTAGTAAAAATGTTTTCAGGGCTTTTGCATGGAAGAAGTTTTCCTTTTTTGTTTTCAGACTATGTAAGTTCCTTGACTTTAATCAGAGGTAAAATGATCCCTGCTTGAGGCTTTGGGTTGGGTGTGATTCTTTTCAAGATATAGAGGTGACTGGCTTTCCTTCCTGCTTTCTATATAATTCAAAGAAAGCTGCAGAATTAAACTAAGTGGAGTTTTTTTGTCCTTGGGTTTTATTTCCAAGGTTACATGTTCCACCTTCAGAAGTGCGAAGATACCTGCAGTTCAGAAAAATATCAGAGAACAGCTGAAGGTCAAGGAAAAGAAACAAGAGGACTGGTGTTAAAAGATGGATATATATATTTATATCAGAGCAGTAATCAAGATTTATTTATTTATTTCACGTTCTGAGCTAGCCAACGATTTACTCATCTAAATCTGGGGCTATAAGAAGGTACTTACTGCTGTACTTCAAAGACTGTTCTGTGAGCAACATATGGCATTAAATCATGTATGGTTTACTAAAGTTCAAGAAAGGCTTGTAGCGCTCTTCTGCTGGCCTCCTAGGTAGTGCCACCTGGCACTCCTGCTTGTGGAGAATACAAAATGAGGACTTAAGGAAACGTCTTTCAGTTACAATTCTTACTTAATAATAGTAAAACAACAAAAAAAAAAAGTTGAAAGGAAATAATCTGTTCTTTGTTATTTGTCGTTGCTTAGTAAGCATATAAATTGTATTTATTTGAAGTAAGAATTAGCAACTAGCAGACAAGGGAGTGAACTTTTTTGACTCCTTTTACTCTTTTCTGTCTTTCTGTCCCTTAAAAACAGTTGTTCTAGATCTGTTTTGAATCCTCATCCCTGCTGTTCTGGCCAAAGCCTCATATGCAGTAAATTCATTCTGTTTTATTTAGTAAGCTACAGTAAATCAATGAAAGGCCTCATCGTTAATACAGTCTAGCATTCATAGTTACAAGCAATATTTCAAGTCTGTTTAGGTCACCTCTGAATGCCACTGGCTGGTAGAAGTCATGGGGTAGAGGAGGAGAAGTTAGACACTCATGCATTTATCTCAATTTTTAGAGTGCAAAAAAAAGCTGCGAGCTCGTCAAAAAATGTACAAGCATTATCTGTAAATTAGGTTTAAATATTTATCTTAATCTGGTCATATTGGGTTGTGTATGTGTGTGCGTGTATGTAATAGCTTTGCTGAGGGAAAAGTAAGACTGAAAGAAAGAGATTATTCCTGTGGAGATTGTCTGCGGGTAGCTCCTTACCATTTCTTTAGTCTAAAGCCAATTCCATTCTTTCCCCTGTTGTCAGCTTCTTTGCACTCTTGGTGTGTGGTTACTTTGAAGATACAGTGGTAAGGGTGAGTATCCTCTGAGGTCAGTCTAAATCTTGTAGCATAGTATAATAAAGAGTTTCCTGGGTAGATTTATATATTCATGCAGCTCATCACAGGGCTCTGCACAGAAAACGCATGAGGTCCTGGAAGCAATTTGATGTTGTAAGCACGGCATTACTCTGAGCTAATAAACTTTGCCTCTTGGCAAAGATAAAGCAGCAGGCTGATGAGATTTTGTCGTCTCTGGTGCCTCAGCAAATCTGGCTGCTGTTAATACTAGTATCTATCTATACTTCTAGTGAATACAGGAAGAACATCTATGCAGGACACTTCATATCTAGCATTCCCTGGTTCTCAGCTGAATACGCACACTTACATACTGAGATGAAAAGCTTATGGGTCTCTTGTCAAGAGAGTGTTTTGTTTTATACCCACCAGTGTTATTTCTTGTTCACTGTGGCTCCAAAACTCAAGGTGGGAAATGTCTGGCTGAACCTACTGAATATATTGAGGAGCTCTAAAGGATATTTATCTGTATCTATAGATTGTTTTAAATGTGCAGAAGCCCTTTGGAGGTCAGTATAATTCCAGCATTGCCGATTTTTTTAATAACTGAAAATAATGTACCTTTAGGGCTCGGGTTTACAGTAAAACATGTTATTTGCACTGTTGGGAGCAAATATTTTGTCATGTACTAGTTCCTGTTAGGAAGTAACTGGTTTGTTTTACTAGGCCTTTTTAGGTAGGTACACTGAGAGTATTTGTTGCTGTCTCATCTTGTGCTGGCTCACCAGCTCTGACAGCTAGAGATGCGTAGTGGTATTTGGTTTGTAGCTATGCTTTTCCTTTACAAGAACTTTACTGGGTCCAGTACCCAATACAGTCTGGGAAGGACACTCTGTTGTCAGATCCTCCTCTATCCTGTGCTGCTCCCTAATAGATGATTGCAGTCAGTGTGGCCATCTGTACGAAATGTCTGACTTGCTTCCTTCAGCGTTTGTAATTTCTGTGGCTTCTTCATAATGTTTCCTTTTGTTGAGAATTACTAAAGAACCTTTTGATCTTGTTTGTCCCTTTGTCTTCTGTGGGATGAGTGAATAGAGTCTCATTTTCTAATCCATTCATCAGTCATGTAAATGTGTTGTCAAATAAATTTCACAATTCTTTGATACAGCAAAGTCCCAATCTTTGTCACTGACCAGCATTTTAACCCATGCTGCTGTATGAATTGAAAATCATACCTCAGGTGCAAGGATCAAACTGTGATAGGGATAACAATATTCATGTTATGCCTTCTCTAATGCACATAGCCTACTTTTTTGGGGGTTTGTTTGGGGTTTTTTTGGCCAGCTGTCATGGCCAGGAATAAATGCAATTCATTTTGCCTCACCAAATGTCATCTGCTTCTCCTTTATTCACTGTTTTATTGATGAACTTATAGAGCTATTATAGACTGATCAGGCACAATTGTCCTTGTTGCAGGTTGGTCTTGGTTACATTCCATCCTACTGTAACCTAAGTATGCTAGTGTAAAAGCTGCAGAAGGCATTGGTATGAGAAACGTAACCTGATCTCTTTGAATGAGGTGTTTATCTTCTGGAAAGGCTGGTCTGACAGGAAGATACTGAGGCAGAGGAACTTAAAGACATTGCTTTTTTTAAAAAAAAAAACATAGTATCTGTTTTCAGGAGTTATTTGTGTGTCTTCCCTTTCTACTTTTAATTAGAAGTATTAAATTCTGAAACTTTTGACTTTTTTAGCTTGGTTTCTGTTCTCCTGACTACTTGCTGAATGGGGTTTAAGTACAAGTTCTTACTAATGAGAATTGTTTTCTCTCATGGAGAAAAAAAGAGAACATGTTTCTTGATTTTTTCAGAGCTGGTAAGTCCTCATGCTCCATTAAAGAGGATCCAGAAAGATATTAACAGTGGAAGAGTTTTATCCGCTATTTGCTGTGATATTCAGAAGATTTTGATTTAGATAATAGGACAAGATTAATTTCCTTACTCTGACATTTGTAGTTTCACAAGAAAGAATTCTTCATGAATCTTCAAGGATGTTTTTTCTCTCTGTGCATTATACAGTTTAGAAAACAGTGCTTTTTTAAAAAGCTCTCTCTATATTAGTATTTGTCTCTTTCTTATTAAATGCATGACTTATAGCAACCTCTGTTAGCAGTAGGGATTATTATTTTTAAGTACGGAAAGTAGAAAGTCTTACTTTTCAGCTCATTATTAAATTTATTTAAAATAATTCACTGTTAATTATATGTCAAATACAAACATCAGCGAGCACCTCTAACAATGACTTCAAACATTCTGAAACCAAATTGGAGGACTGCATACAGGTAGTATGCTTAAAAAAACCCCATTGGATATCAGTATGAGGAGTTTTGTCATTTTGCTATGTTCTGAGTGCTTAAAGAATATCAAACCTGCTTTTCTTTGAAAGATATCACACAAAGATATACAGAGAAATAACATTTTAAGACCCTACGATACTACTGAAATGAGCATTGTGAGGAGAGAGGATCCAACAGCCTCTGGCTGTGTGGGTAAAGCTGTGGTTTTACTCTGTCTTGGAGAGAACTTGAAGGGTCCCAGGTAAGTTTTCATTTTCTTTCTTCCCCATCTTCTTGCTGGTTACTTAGCAGATCAATAGGATCTTTATTCTTTCCTCCACATTTTTCCTTGCCGCTTGTTTATCTTTGCAGAACTAGACTGAACTTTGTCACTCCAAGTACTGCCAGGCAATTCTCTGTTTCTTATCTCTTGTGATGGTTTAATTTTGACCTTCTGTCCTCTCTGTAGATGGCAAACAGCTTTGTAGGCTGTTGTTTCCCAGCCATTTTAGTAGGCCTTCATGCATTTTTGTGAACATTTCTAGAAACAGCTTGTTTCTAGCAAGGCAAACTAGCTATCCCTGAGCAGCTGGGTATTTATGACCCATTAACATGTGCTGAGTTTTGAGACTCTTTCAAATGATGATAGAGAGCTTGAGTACTGATCATGAGGGAGGTATTTGCTGCCTCGGTGCTTAGCACTTCAATGCAATTTTTTATGCTTTGATGTTATATTTAGTGGTGTGTTGGGAAGTGCTTTGTGCTTACAGAATCAGGCTCTTTGCTGTGTGTCTTGTGCTGCTATTACATATAATATCTCTGGCTGGAAATGTTATTGTTCTTTGCATTAGCAGCTTCTCCATTAAAACAAACAAACAAAAAACCTAAACAAACCCCCCCACCCTTGAGACTGTTGTTTTTGTATTTCAGAAAGCTAGCCAATGATAGCTATGTAACTTAGGATAACTGTATGTGACCAGAGCCTTTGACAGCTTGATGTTCTAGTCTGCAGTGCTGCAAAACAGAGAGAGGGAAAAGGACACAGCATCTGCAGATGAAGAAACTGAAGGGATAGGGTCACTCACATGACTTTTCCAAGGGTAGAAAGCTGGTCAATGAAGAGATGGTCTAATGCCAACATAGACATTACCTCTTATCTAAACTGGTAAAGTAAATATATTATTTTCTTTGGGACTGATGCTTTTCTAAACTCTTTAGTTTTAATTGACAATTATTTTTCATGTTATGAACTCGGCAGTGAAGTTGCCATGCTTATTTTTTGCTGACCTCTACAGTATCATTTTTTTGTTAAACATTTAGAAATACTGTTTGGGGTTGAGGGGGGTGAGCAGTGGAAAAAATAAAAATGTATTCATCAAATGTTTCTAAATTTTAAGAAGAGTTGTGTTTGTTTTAAATGACAGATATGCAGGATCCCACTTCTTTCTTTTACCAAATTTACAAATTTGGATGAAATTTTATTTAGCCAGGGTGCAACTTCTGGCAGAGAAAGCAGAGTAATAGTTGGGAGTTATTTAAATTAAGAGCTGAGAAAGGCACACAGGTGTTGAGGAGCATCTAGGTCAGATGGACACATTAATAAAACAAAGATGCTTTCCAGCCTAGTAAGGAAAAGGGCAGGGATACAGAACTAAACGGGAGGCAAAACAGGTGGAGATCATGGAGTTAAAATGTCAGAGCACAAAAGTGAAATAAATGTGTTAGACTAGAAGCTAAAAATGACTGCCATTGTCTGTACACCTGTGTGAGAAGCTAGACAGGAAGAAGAGATGAACTCCTTTACTAGTCGTTACTGAGGCATGGCAGAATGACAGGAGTTGACGGACATCTGGGATTCCTGACGGCTGACCGCACATAGGGAAGATTGGGTCGTAGATCTGAGCGGGAGCTGTTCTGTGCTCCTATGGAAGCAGGAAAGAAGAGCTATGACAGGCATGCCGGCCTGACTGTCTTTTAATGCTCTTTTGTATGGTTATTCTGCCTTGTAATGTATGCATTCAAAGAAGCAGGATTAAGTTTACAGATTAAGCCTTAGGTTTTCCTCTTCTGGAATACTGCAGTGCCCGCTAATATTCTGTTAATACAGGATAGCTGTTTTTCAGTGGGATTGTAATAAATTTATTGTGCACAAGGCTATGTGGGAAAGCCTGAGCAACACTGCACGAACGCAAGATTTTCTACTCTTGTGTGGGTAATCTGTTCTGTTATGTAATCAGGTTGCTGACAGTTTTCTTAATCAGTATTTCATTTTTATAGAGAGCTACTCTGCCTCTGCCATGGAATTTAATAAAGATGTTTTTATTGTGAGACTTTTGTCATCCTAGCAGGACAGTGTTTTCCTTTTATTGGATGGAACTGGAAAAAGTAGTTATGGTGAAAGATACCCTTAGGGCAGGGGATGCTAATTGTGCAGTTAACGGGAGATGCTGTCTTATACAAATGATTTTTTTTCAGAGGCATTGCATACTTTGTAGTTCCATATTAGAGAATAATACAAGAAGAGTTGATTTATCTCCCTGTTGCATGGGGCATTTTGTAAGTGCTGTTTGTCTCTTTCATAGCAGGTTGAAAAGCTTTGCCATAAAACCCACAGTAAACGGGGAAAATAATCTGATCCCTCCAGATGTTTGAGAAGACTATATTATCGTGTGTTCCCTCAATACATGAGGCTGGTGGTTCCTTGGTGCTAGTTAACATTCATGTCTTCCATCCTTAAAAACAAACAAAAAAAATCCCCACAACTGAAGTCCCAAAACAATGCTTGGCTGGAACTTTAGATAAGACTGTCCACTGCTGTCTGAGACAGTCCAGTATCCTCTTAGACATGTGAATCATTTCCAAACACTGTTACTGCACGTTGCACAAAGGCCCTGCTGTGTAATATCATTCCTTGTTTATCTCTCCAGCCAGAAATAAGCTGGTATAGTTCAGGTGTCTTCTGTAGCTAACCTGGCAGCTGTATTTCTAGCATGTTTCTAGCAGAGTGTGGAGTGAGACCGATGTTAAATAATTGAAGAGCTGTCAAACTGGGGTGGTGCTTGCCAGATAGCTGTTGCCTGTTGCTTTTCTGAGAGTGAGGGGGGAAAATGGGAGTCGTGGGGTCTAAGTCACTAAAGTAGCAGGAGGTCGCTGGAGCAATTACTTGGTGTCAGTCTTGTAATGCTACAGCTTCCTCATAGTGTGTGACTTGGAAGGACAAGAATAATTCTTCTGGCAATCAGAAATGGTGCAAATAAAGGTACAGTTTATTTGGAGGCAGCAGGAAATGCATTCTAGTCCATTTAGTTGGGGGGAGAGGAGGTTGAACTTTCACTCCCCATGGATTCCTTAAACAAATTGAAATACGGCAGTAGAGGCAGTGGATGGGGAAGAGGGAAAAGAAAGCAAGGAGAAGTTATTGTCTGTCCCAGGATTATCCATGCCATCTAAGAATAAGTATTCTTGGAAATAAAACCCAATAGGAATTAGTATGGGGTTGTGCTGGGCAGTTCATGGTGAGAACCAAGTGCACCTTCACAGCTCTGTATGTAGAGACAGTGGGTCCTGCAGAGAAGGTTCATGGGAAGCTTGGCCCAACAAAGGTAGCATGCAGCTGTCTCTTCCTAAACATTCGGTAATAAGCAGTAAGGTACAGAGCAAAATGTTATTATTGATGCTTTTGTAGTGTTTGAGGTGATGGTGGTATCTTACTGCTGTGAGTTCTGGACTCTGCTGTAAGGTGGTCTTTCCTCCATGTGTCCATGTGGAAATGGGACAGCTACACAAGCAATGTATAGCATGGTGGATTCTTATTCTCTGGAATTGAAATAAAAATGGAGTGTTGATGGCAAAAAAAGTTGCAAAACCAAGTAACCTTTTGTTCTTGCATTATTCATATGCATGTTAAACAGTAAAGGATAGTTTGCTGAACACATACTCTCAGTAACTGGTAATATGTGATTAACGGGACAGCCACAGGCCAACTAGGTTGATGCCTCCAGCTAGCATTCAAACATGAGATGTTACCTTGAAAGGTTTGAGTTTTTTAATTGTAATTGAAGCATCATCTTCTAAATAACTTTTCATTTGAACATCAGCAAGAATGTTTGAAATCAAGTGGGATATTCTTGGATATTAAGCAGTCTTGATAGCAATGTTAATACTAAATAACAGTAAGCAAATTAATTTGTTTTAATGTGTCCATAAGAAAATGAAAGCAGTAACAATTTTTAATCATTTTTACTTAGTGATCTTAGTGATGGTGCTTATAAAACTTATGTGGCTTTATAGAAAACATGTTGGGTACTAATGTAGTTTTCTTAGCTTCACATTCTGGAAAAATCCTTTGTATTGATAGAGCAAATGAAGGTAATTTTTAATGTATATCCTTGTGCACAACTCAAAATAAATTAAAAAAAAAAAGTGTAAAGTTGTTGCAAGTCTGTACATTATACTGGGTAGACAGCTTCTGAGATTGTAAAAGAAAATACAGTCAGGATTTTTGGAAAGAACTGGCCTCTTTTCTGAAATTGACTGATTTTTGCCAAACAATAAGAGATAATCTAACTTCTTTGGTTACCTGAGAAAAACTTATGTCCAGTGAATGGCCTTCATGCCTTCAGGGAGGGGGATGTGCTGGGTACCCATGTGTGTGAGGAAGGAAGGATGGTTTTGCATGATGTGTAAAGGATACAGAGTGGATCCTCAAGAGAGGGAAATAGTCCACTTTTATCCAAGAGCAAGGGGCAGTATATATGTCATAGAAAAGGCAGGAACAGCATGTCACAGGCAGAGCTTGTATGTTGCTAGGACCTCGTCAAGATGGCAGCCTCAGATCTTGAGGAAAAGCAATGGAAAATTCAGCAGCTTTCCTATAGGAGTCATGGCAGCAGGGTCACAGTGTTTAAATCAGTGAGGTGTTAAAGTCTGGTTTATGACAATTAAGGCAAACATTAGAATTTTTTGTTTGTTTTTTATTTTGCTACTAAGAGTCTAGGCAAGTTCAGGGCCAGGGCTACTAGTGCTGTTAAAGGACAAATATTTTGTATCATCAGTTGAGGTTTTCAATTGGGCGTACAGCTTGAAGGAGAGGGAAGCAGAGGGGTAAAGCATAGGTCAGGCGAAATTAAAATCTCTGATGAGACTAGCTGAAGAGGACCCAGTCTGGTGGCTAATAACTAGAGTGGGAGGTTTTGCATTTATTTTCAGAGCTGGCAGAAAACAGGACTCTGGGGCCACCAGTTTGAACCATCAGGTCAGGGAGTTTGAGAGTGATGAGAGAGTCCCAGCTAGGAGGATGAAGAGTATCTTGAGGCAGGATGGAGTGGTCTGTGTCTAGGTCCAGCTGTTAGGCATAACTGTTGTATTCTTATGCAAAAAAAAAAAAAAAAAAAAAAAAAAAAAAAAGGTTGGTGTACTACTTAGGCTGAGTAGACTCACTCCAAACTTCTGTAAGCCTTTTAGGCTTTAAGAAAATGCTACCTTTAGGAAAACTCACCCTTCCCACCCCTTTTCCCTGCAGCATACTACAAAAAGAAACATAATGGGACTGTGTTGGTGCTACTGGCTATGCAAGGACATTTGACTTTTTAATTTGAAATTGGTAGATTTGAAGCTTGTTGCATACAGTGATACCAAGTTTTTGATCCTGAGAAGGAAAAAGCCTTTTCCCAAATCCTTATCAAGCCAGGCCAGACTGGCGCCATCTTCTTTTGTGGCATGTAGATGAAGGGCTGCGTACAGCACAAGACCAGAACGCCAGAGTGAAGGCACCTTTAAGAACTGGGTAAGTGCATGTGGTGCAGATTGAATTTCATATTATTATGGTTTTCTTGAGTAAAGCACAAGTGCAAGGTGTGGATGTAACTTAAAGAGGTTCAATAAATCAAATCTGCAGGTAACAAGTTCCTCTGTACAGTAACTACTCATAGAATACATAGCATCAAATTATAGAGGCTGCTGTATCTTAACTGGGGGGGAGCTAGACCAGATAATTTATTTATTTTATTTTATTTTATTTTTGGCTGAAGAGGTGAGAGTCCCTATATACTACTACTACTATGTCTAGAGTAAGTGGACTGGTAGCTACCCTTTGAGGTTCTATAGAAAAAATATAATTAAGAATTTTCTCTAACTGGTCTCACTTTTCCTGCTGATCTGCAGAGGATTCAGGGATTTTAAATATACTATCAGAAGTATTTTTAGGCATTACAACAACAAACAGGTGAATTTTCAAGGATCCATATGTCTTGCAAGAAATCTTTTAGGAAACTTCAAAACCAAAACAGTATCAGCCTTTTTTCTTGTGTTTGCCTTTAATGTTGATTGTGCTTCATGCATATCAACATGTGATATCAGATAATGTAACTTACTATCTGTTTTAGTGTATCTGTTATTATTCAGACGTGGGTTATTCGCTTGAGGATGTTACAAAAGTTCTTGAGGGGGAGGTTTTTTTAAGTAGGCCCTTCAGCAAATGAGTTTTGATTCACATACATTTTTCGTTAGTCCCAGGTGACCCATGCTTGAAAGGAATATTTTGCTTGTTTCAGTAGCAAAAAAAGTCTGCCACTAGCCATGCTGTTTTCCCTCTTAAGGCCAGTGCAGGTTAGAAAAAAACTTAAGAATGGAAGTTCATTATCTTCCTGTTTTAGTGAACAGAGATATATAGCTGCCTCTGCATGCGTGTGCTCTGTTTGGAGCAGTGTGGTGACCAAAAGGCTGCAGTTACGCTGTAGGCCTTGTGCTGCTTTATATATTCTGCCATGGTGCGTGCTCTGCAACTTCTAATCAGAAGAAAAGAGGAGAAGGAAGGGTATCAGCAGTGCTGATAAGTGCCTGCAATTACTTTTGCAGGAGAAATCCTGTCTGGAGTTTGATTAATTTTCCCCTTCTAGTGTAGTGTGCAATGGGGCTTGTTCAGGGTGCTGTCTTTTCACACTGTTTTTCATCAACATGTTGTTTCTGATTCCTAACAACCAGGATGTTTTAATGACAAATTCCTGGCCACGTATGCAGAGAGAGGCTATTTCAAGGAAAGTGTAGCAAGCATGAAATGAATTTTGAAAGCTTTTAGCAGAAAACTTTTTAAAAATGTGTAATATTGTGTTTGAGGGGAGGGACTGATGTTGAGTTTGGTGGCTTTTGTTTGGGTGGGGTTTTGTTTTTTTGGGGTGGGGGTGGGAGTGTTTTCTTTTTTTAGACATATGTTAACAGCTCTTTTTTGTAATACTTGAAGAGACAGGGAACATATTTATAGTATATAAAGCAGCTTCTAAAATTACTATCACAACTAACAAGAATGACACTTAAAAGCTAAAATTTTCTTTATTTTTAAGTAAGTATAACCTAACCAAATAAGGGAATCAAAGTGCCTTAATATTTTGATTCAGAGAAGCCTGGTAATACACCTTGTGTCAAATAAATTGGCTGACTGGATTCCACAGGAGGGCATGGTATCAGGATTGGAGTGATTGCCAAAAACTGGCAACTAAAGTTTTGGCTTGAATTGGTGGTTAAAGAGAAAAGTCAAGATTAGATTTCAATACTTTGGGAGAATAAAATGCAGGGAAGTCCAGAGTGTTTGGAAATGTTGAAATGTATTTTTGGTAAATGCCTGAGACTTAAGATATCTGTTTGTTTAACTGTGCATCTCTCTATTTGATACCTCCCCATCAACAGCTTGTCCTCTGACCATTAGAAATTCATCCCTCCAAGCAGAACAAAAAAGTATTTTTATTTTCTGTGCAGGTAAAATTCTTACTTCCATGAAATTGTGTAACAGTGCCTAGAATGCAATACTTTCCATTTAAATAACCATATTACCCATAGTCCTTGTTCTCATGGGAGACTTCAACTTACCAGATGTCTGCTGAAAATACAACATAGCAGAGAAGAAACAGTCCAGGAGGTTCCTGGGGTGTGTGGAAGAACTTCCTGACACAGCTGGTCAGTGAGCCAACCAGGGGAGATGTCCCACTGGACCTGCTGCTTGCAGACAGGGAAGGGCTGGTGGGTGATGCCGTGGTCAGAGAATGTCTTGGGCATAGCGATCACAAGATGATAGAGCATTTGATTCTCGGGGAAATAAGGAAGGGGTCAGCAAAACCTTGGACTTCTGGAGGGTGGACTTTGGCCTGTTTAGGAGACTGGTTGACAGAATCCCTTGGGAGGCAGTCCTGAAGGGCAAAGAGGTCCAGGAAGGCTTAGATATTCTTCAAGAAGGAACTCTTAAAGGTGCAGGAGCAGGCCATCCCCATGTGCCAAAAGATGAGCCAGTGGGGAAGACAACCATTGGGGAAGAAGACCGGCCTGGCTGAACAGAGAGCTTTGGCTGGAACTCAGGAAAAAAAGGAGAGTTCAACACCTTGGGAAGAAGGGACAGGCAGCTCTGGAGAACTATAAGGTTGTTGCGAGGTTTTGCTGGGAGAAGATTAGAAAGGTGAAAGCCTAGCTAGAACTCAGGGCGGCCACTGCCTTAAAAGATAAGAAAAAATGTTTTTACAAATGTGTTAGAAACAAAAGGAGGGCCAAGGAGAATCTGCATCCTTTATTGGACAGGGCAGGTAACATTGACACAAAGGATGAGGAAAAGACTGAAGTACTTAGTGTCTTCTTTGCTTCTGTCTTTAATGGTAAGACCAGTTACCATCTGGGTACTGAGCCCCCTGAGCTGGGAGACAGGAATGAGGAGCAGAATGAAGTTTCCACTGTTCAGGAGGAAATGGTCAGTAACCTGTTGCTCCACTCAGACACGCGCAAGTCTATGAAGCTGGATAGGATCCACCCAAGGGTACACCAAGCACTCTCCATCATTTATCAACAGTCCTGACTCACTGGGGAGGTCCCAGAAGACTGGAGGTCAGCCAATGTGACATCCATCTACAAGAAGGGCAGGAAGGAGGATCTGGGGAACTACAGGCCTGTCAGCCTGACATCAGTGCCAGGGAAGCTTACAGAGCAGATCATCCTGAGCACCATCATGCAGCACATACAGGACAACTGGGGGATCAGGCCCAGCCAGCATGGGTTTATAAAAGGCAGGTACTGACTGATGAACCTGATGTCCTTCTATGACAAGATGTCCCACCTAGTGGAAGAGGGAAAGGCTGTGGATGTTGTCTACTGGGACCTTAGTAAAGACTTTGACACCGTCTTCCACAGCATTCTCCTGGAGAAACTGGCTGCTCATGGCTTGGAGGGGTGTACTCTACACTGGGTTAAAAACTGGCTGGACAGCCAAGCCCTAAGTGTGGTGGTGAATGGAGTTACAGCCAGCTGGCAGCAGGTCACCAGTGCTGTTCCTCAGGGCTCAGTGTTGGAGCCAGTCCTGTATAGTACCTTTATTGATGATCTGGACAAGGGGATCGGGTGCACTCTTAGTAAGTTTGCAGATGACACCAAGCTGGGCAGGAATGTTGATCTGCTGGAGAGCAGGAAGGCTCTGCAGAGGGATCTGGACAGGCTGGACTGATGGGCCAAGGCCAATTGTATGAGGTTCCACAAGAAGTGCCAGGTCCTGCACCTGGGGCACAACCACCCCATACAACACTACAGGCCTGGAGCAGAGTGGTTGGAAAGCTGCCTGGTGGGAAAGGCCCTGGGGGTGCTGGTTGATGGTTGGATGAACATGGGCCAGCAGTGTGCCCAGGGGGCCAAGGCAGCCAACAGCACCCTGGCTTGTATCAGAAACAGTGTGGCCAGCAGGACCAGGGCCGTCATCGCCCCCCTGCACTCAGCGCTGGTGAGGCTGAACCTCAAATAGCGTGTTCAGCTTTGGGCCCCTCACTATAAGAAAGACACTGACGTGTGCTGGAGCGTGTCCAGAGATGGGCAACGAGGCTGGTGAAGGGTCTTGAGAGCAGGTCTTGCGAGGAGCGGCTGGGGGAACTGGCGTTGTTTAGTCTGCAGAGGAGGCAGCTCAAGGGGAACCTTATTGCTCTCTAGAGGTACCTGAAAGGAGGCTGTAGCGAGGTGTGGGTCTGTCTGTTCTCCCAAGTAACAAGAGACAGGACAAGAGGACACGGCCTCAAGTTGAGCCAGGAGAGATTTAGATTGGATGTTAGGAAAAAATTCTTCCCTGAAAGGGTGGTCAAGCTGCCCAGGGAGGCGGTGGAATCACCATCCCTGGAAGTTTTGAAAAAATGGGTAGATGTGGTGCTTAGGGACATGGTTTATAGGTGGATTTGGCAGTTCTGGATTAACAGTTGGATTAATGATCTTAAAGGTGTTTGTTTCTTTGTACTCATGTTTGCTGACTTGTGTTGCCGCAGTGGTTTTTTTGGGCTTTTATTGTGAGTTAGCTATGTCGTTTGTCTGTGGGTTCTTGTGGTGTGTTGCCCTCTGTGTTTATAGTCTCAGTGGATATACTTGCTCTCTCTATCTCTGAATAGTGAACAGAAACAACCTTGAGCCACAGCACAGCGGTGGCTGAGGGGCACTGGCTGTTAAGTAAGCTGGGGAGAGAAACCTCTTTCTGTGTAAGAGTGTTGCCCAGTGCTTTACAGAGAGTATGACATGAAAAGGTTTCAAGGAACCAGGACATTATTTGTTGTGGGTGTTTTTTTCTTTTTTTCTTTTTTTTCTTTTTGTTAATTTTTTTTTTATTATTATTTTCTTATGGGAGGTGGAAACCCTGAAGCATGTTTGCTGCTGCTGCTGTACAATTTTCTCTCAGCTGCTCTGTTGTAAATTAACCATACTCCTCCTGGACATAAAAAGCACATTTAATCAACACAAAATGTATGTTCAATGTTTTCTGTAGTAGGAAGGGAAGAGGGAGTTTTTTGTCCAAAAGCCTCACTTAAAGTCAAGTTTGGGAGCTGGTGTCATCAGAGGCATGCTGATTTTTTTGTTTGTTTCTTTTTTGTTGTGTTGTTGGGGGTTTTTTGGGTTGGTTTTTTGTTTTGTTTTTCTTGTTGTTGTTTTTTTACTTTGTTTTTTGGAATTTGTGCCTTTCTATTGAGGTTGAATTTACTTTCCAAACTATTTTCTCATTTTTAGCAGCTCCCTCAGCTCTCAATATTTGACAGGTTCTTCAAAGTGTTTTGTTGCAAATTTATTCTAGGTGTTCCTTAAATGTAATATATTATTCCTGTATATTTGGAGTGTGTGTTTCCTTGCTTGTGAACCTTTTTGCATGTATTTTATGAGCCATGAAGGCTTTTTGCAACTAGCTCTAGAAGCCTGAGAGAACTCCAGTGTGAAGTTTAGGCATTGGATTGTTGGAGAACTCAGGTTTAGTTCTGTCTTCGCTTGTGAGTTATTCAGACCTGCCACAGAAAATTTTCTCCTTGTGATACATTAGTGTGCAAGTTATTCAGCACTTGGATTAAGATGGTTTTAATTAATATTGTTAAATACATAAGTTAGTAGCTTTTTCTAGAGGGTGCAGTTGGCTCCTTTTGCCTCTCAGCCTCTTGTGGTTTTTTTAACCATGACTGAGGGATTCATCACCCCTCATAGCTGTGTGGCTGTGGGAAGGCAGTTCTGATATCAGTGCAGTTTGGAAGCACGTGTGTGTTCTGTATTTGAGCAGTGTCACTAACAGGTTTTTATTACTTCCATCAGCAGGGGCTGAGGCACCTGACTAACAAACTTCCAAGCTCTGGGAGATGTGTTACTTCCTCTGCTGTGGTAGACCTGTTTCTGTAGTTTGTTTTTCAGAGGCTCTCATCTGTCATTTTCTGAGGGCTGAAATAATGAATTAGTCACTGCCCTTCTGGGACTGTAGCTGATTGTCTAGAATTGCTAACCTGGTCATTCTAAAGCAGTTTTTGTTTCAGTGGTTGGTTATTAAAAGGACATTTTCATTGTCTTCTATTTGATACTTCAGCTTTCTGGAGGATTCCATAAGTTTTAATTTTAATAACTACGGATTCTGTAAAGGTGCTGCTTGTGAATTGTTTGCTGTTCTGGATGTGAGATAAACCAGCAGATTCCTGTGCCAATTCCTGTGCAGGGGCCAGCAAATAATTTTTTTTTTTTGAATTTATAACAAAAAACTAAACCTGTAAAACTATCATGCAGCTGCAATCCTGATGAGTTTACTTCGCAAGTACTAGCTGAAAATGGTTCCTTATAGTCTCCAATGGCTTCTGAGCCTCCTTGCAAACCCAGCTAGAGCAGTCCTGAGTCAGTGCCTGCCTTACAGCTTACAGCAGATCCTCAGATGTGTGTTTCTGCTGGCAGCATCACAGAGCTGCTTCTCTGACTAGTCTTACTTTCCATTTTTTTTAATGTCTGACAGAAGAAGCTCCCCCCTTCCAGGCTCTCAGCCTTTAATCGGTGCCTTGGCTCAGGCTGGCCCAAAGCAACTGGGATCTGCACCTGTAGGGCAACATAACTGCTTGGTCAGAAAGCACACATGGGATGCAGGTGGTACTACTATGGTGCTTGTAACACCTAGCAAACTGTAGTACAAACAGGGTTTTTTCAAGCTGTCAGCTTGACCTAATCTAGGATGATGTTTAGGCAGCTGGGTTAGTAACCATAAATCCAGACCGTCCTCATTGAATGTCAAGATGGTGTCTTGAAAACATGAGATGCTAGAGCTTCTAACAGACTACATACTTGGGTTTTTTTCTTAACAGAAACAAAACATGCTGTACTGACCTGCTTGCACAAGTGAACTGTTTTGGCTAAAATTTTCCATTAAACAAAATAAAAATCAGTCTAAGGCAGAACTCTGGCATGAAAACTTCAGCCTGAACAGTTTGATGCAGCTGAAAGTAACTGAAAACAGGGCTTTCTCATGGAAATGCCTGCAACTTTAGTATTTGGCAGCACTGGCAGTCACACTTATTTTAATGGCAATATTGTCAAGTGCTTCCCGATTTATTATGTGCCATTGGGATGGCGATCTGTTTAGCCAAACATTTTAATAAATCACTCTTGGGCAACTGACACAGATGACCAATACTGTGACATTTTTGAAAACTTCTGAACAGCAGATTTATGGTGAAACAGTGCTGATGATTATGTGGGTAATAGAACAGAAAAAGTACATATTGATGGATTGCATTCAAACCACAATTCAGAGTGTGCCCTTGGGCTCAGTACTCCAACTTATTTTATTTGCTCTGACCTTTGCATAGATCTTATAAGTGTTGACTAACCACCTCATGCTGACAAAGTCATTAGGTATTTTGAAGGTATTTTTGTGCAAAGGCAGAGGTATTCTTACAGTTTTCAAAATGCCTTAAATGTTGCAGGCTTTCGTGGAATATCAACATGGTGACCTTTGCTTCATGGCTCTGATAGCTAAGGAAATCTCATTATAGACATTGCAGTGTAACTTTGGCTTGACTCAATGTTGTGTTTCTTTCTAAAAAAAGCAGAACCTGCTAAAAATGTAACTCAGCCCATAAGGCTAAGGTATTTTATCCTGTGGTTGTATGATAGTTTTCTTATTGCTGTGTGAAGTGTATTTCAGAAAATAGTAAAAAGCATTTGTAACAGCTTTTGGAAAGAGGGCTATAAATACTTGCAGTTCTGTAGGCATCCCATGTGTTACCTTCATGGTTGGTAGTTATTAACCTAACATAGATAATGCACCAGGAAGCATAATTTGTCACCTTCACTGCCTGCAAAAACTTCTTAGATGAATGGGATAGCTTGTTCTGATGTTATGCCCTGGGTCACAGCTGTGCAAGCCATTTAGGAGAGCTTCTGTAGTTAACAGGCCACTGTTTGCATGAGACATTACATTGACTCCTATTTGGCTATTGGACCAGCTCTGTAATCTTTTGAAATCATTGCCAGCCACCTAAAAATATCTGAAAGTCTCAGACTCTGGTTTTATTTTGGAGTATAATAAAGGATGTTTTATTGTGGAGCTGGGATCTGGAGCCAGTCTGTGAGCATCACCACAGTTTTGGAACTGCTCACTTTTCAGCCACTGGAGAGCCCTGTAGTGTCGAAGTCCAGACAGAGGAGCTGACCTGTGGGGTTGTGTTGCTTGTAGCCCCAGAAGTGCAGTTAAGATTGTGCCCTCAATTCCTAGCATTTCCATCAGAAACCACATCTGGTAAGGTACCCTAGGACAGGAGTCACAGGAGTCTATTAATTTGTCATGGTTCTGTCTGACTTTGTGTGCTTCTGGGTGAGAAAATGGACACAAACACAGAAGAAAGAAAAGTATAGACTGTCTTTTCCAGCTACCAAACCTTTTTTCTTTGAACCTGAACCAGCACCTAAGTAAAGTGCATTCTGTTTTGTAGTCACCACTACAAGGCCTCTTCTGCTTTTTGAAACATGCTGGGATGGTTCAGATACTCTGAAATAACAAATACAACTGTAGCACCAATGGTCTCTTATTTTGATAATTCTTTATCACTTCCCAGTAATTGTTTCATAGTTCACTGTGCCAGCCAAGTGATGACTTGTTTCTTGCCATAAACATTTGTGTTTAAACAATATGCAGCTCTGGCACGACTGCAAGAGAGATATCTCTGTTATGCTGGGAAGGAAGGAAGGGACTAACCTGGGAGAGCCGTAAGGGTTATTTGGGAGATGGATTAAGAATTAAATGACCTTTTAAGATCCCTTTGAATGGATTTGATGCATCTGACAAAAAACCCTTGAACTCTCTAACATTTTGGAAGGATATTTAGGCATTTGTTATTATTCCCATCTTTGCGTTCTGTTTAGATCACTTGTATTTCTGAGAAAGGACAGCTTGGAAAGCAGTCATACCACGTAGGTGGGTCTGGGAGCCAGGTGAAACTCTGTCTCATGGATTGACCTGCTGGTTTCCTCTTGTACCCTAGGGTTAAATTCCATTTGAAATAAATGGATGCAATTTGAATAGGTTGTAAAACTGCATTCTGGTTTTCTTGCTTCTCTATAGCAGTCAAGCAGGAATGATAGTCTGCTTCCTGATTGCTGCTGTTGGGAACAATGACAGGAATTTGCAGCTTTGCAAGAGAATATAATTGTCCTGCTGATGTTCCCTATCACAGGGAGGAATACCTCATGGCCCCACTCAAGTCTGAAGCAGTCTGGAGAAGGAATATTTAGATTTTTGTAGATATTTTTTGCCTTTTTGTCAGCAAAGCAAACTGTATAAATACTGGAAAGCCTAATTAGGTGTCTTCATGTCCCTTAAGACCTGCTTAAGAGGGAAAACCGCATGGCTAGTGACAGACTTTTTTTGCTGCCTACTTATTTTAGTAGCTACCAGTGAGAGGAACATCTGTTGAAGATATTTGGAAGTGTATTGAGAAATCAGTTTATAAAATGATTTCCCTTTAACATTGACATAAACACTGATTAACAGTTGCTAAGACCAAGCTGAGACTCACCTGGTTTGCCTTGATTCTTCTCTCTCAGGAAAGTCCTGGCAGAAAAGGCAGATCTTAAACTCCAACCAACAGGTCAGTGGATTTTTGGCCTTTGGGTGAATTGGCTAGAAAAAAAAACAAACCCAAAGAGAACTGGAATGGAGGGAGGCAGGAAATTAGTGCTGTGTTGGAGGAAACAGCTGTGATGATCACTGTTACAAGCTCAGATGGGATGGCTTGGCCACTTTAAAGTCATGCCTCAGGGGCTTTTGTGAACTCGGTATCTTGCAGCCTGCTGCTGTTGATTCTTGAACCTGCAAGGAACGTGGGGGAATGGGACACCGTTACTGTCAGGACTGGCCATGTTCAGATATTCTGTTCTCTTAACTCAGAAGTTAAATGGTTGCTAACCTGCACTATGTCACTGCTTAGCTGCTCCACACCTAAGGGCAATGGGAAGACTTTTATCCTTTTACTCCTTTTTCTCATCATATTAATTTTAGTACCTCCAAGGAGTTATAGATTGATGGCCATTTACCTCCCTCTTACCCTTGCTGATTGCAATTCTGTGCAGCCCTGATCTACAGAGGTCTTCTCAGAGAAGAAAAATGGCCCTTTTTCCTCTCCATATTCAGTCCTTGAACTCTGTTAGCAGAAAAGCAAATGAGAATTGGTGCTACATGCTGTAATAACTTCTTTAAGGTCAGTGGTGTTAACAAAGTATTTCTGCTGGACTGGCTTAAAGGTAAGCAACGTATCACAGGAGGGTAGTTGGGTACAGTCACTTGTTACTGGCTGTTGGTTCTCCAAAGCTTTACTTGAGTGAGTTTTTGTGCAAAGTCAGGGTTGTGCATGAGTGCAGGTGGAGGCTAAGGAATGCTATGAGAAGATATTGTGACACACTGGGGACTCTGGGTGGACACAACTTAAAATATGGTTGACGTTTGAAACTGTTCATCTGAAATACTATTGTGTATACTGCTTGGCTGAAAAGTTTTTTTTAATGCATACACAGCAAATGAGAGAATGGGGAGCACTGAACTTTTGCAATTATGCTGTGAGAAGCAAAGTGGTGACTAGAACTAGAGGAACTATGTTTTGCCCTCTGTTTTCAGCGAGAGGGATGTAGGAAATGCTCATTTCTCAGGGAGAATGAAAGAGTAGAGGTGATAAGGAAGGGAATAAAAAGAAACTCCAACGAAGAGAAAAGCTTGACCTTGCCTGGGCAGTCTGGGGCAGGAAAAGGCAGTGGGAAGAGACAAGCAAATTGCTAGAGCAGTGTGAATGCTTGGCATTGGTGTCTGACAGCTGGTGGGCCTCACAACATGAATAAACTAGGAAGACTTCAGGAGAAAAATTGTAATCTGCCCAGAGAATCCTGGGCTACCATCTGAAGGGACTTGCCACAAGCCCAAATTTAGCTCCAAATGGCCAAAAAGATGAGAGAAGGGAATATGCAAAGAAAGTCTTTTCTTTCTTCTTGACCTGTATTTCTCATGTTAACTAAAGAGCAGTCTTACTTATGGAGCTACTGAGTAGTCAGCTTGAATAAATACTTGATACATAGATTATCTTGATACTCTGTGGGGTTGAATTGTTGTACGGCATACCTGAATAGTAGTCAGAATGTACATATGTAAGCTGCTAGGTAGAAGAGGTAGCACTTTGTGGGGTCAAGGAAGTTGGGTTATGTCTACTCTCTACCTTCCCAACATGAATAAACCAAGTGCCACAGTCTGCCAAGGCTTGGACTAGCTAAAGGGGTCCAGACACGGCAGTCTGACTCATGCTACATGACTGGCTAGGGTGTTTTGTCAGTCAAAATGTCTCAGCTTTTGTTTTTTGCATGTAAAAACATTATTTGGGAAAAAAATAGTGAGTACAAAACAGTTAAAAGTTTATTCAAATAAAATATTTTTTTAAATCCTTCAAGAAAAACTGTATGCCTGTCAAAATGAAGGGAGTAAAAGAAGAAAATATAACTAGTTTCTCCAAGCCAACTGTACCTTTTCAAACTCTCAGTCAAGAAATTCTGCATTTTCTGTGTTCAGGATCCCTTTTTATCTGACTGGGCTGAAGGTCTTTGAATTTCTTCAGATAAATGGTAATTTGATATGTTGTCATAAACTAACAGGAGAGCATATTTGACAGTGGAGCTGTTTTACGTTGGAAGCAGATTTGTTTGGAAAATACAAGTTCATTTAAGCTTACTGTCAGCAGTAAGAGGTGTTTTGCAAAGGAGTTTTGTCAGGAAACTTTCTTCATTCCTGAGTGAATTTTCTTGACAAAAAAAGTTCTGTCAAAGAAAAATTTTTTTCAGAAAGTAACTGTTTTCTGGTTATAATATTGGAACAGGAATCTGAAAGATGGATTGTATTTCCCGATCTGCTACTGGCTCTTTCTGTGGTTTTGGGCAAATCTGAAATGCCTTGTTGTTCAGAACTATCCATAAAATCTAAGCAGTTTGATTTTTGGGTAGGTGTTTAAGGGCAATAGACCTGTGCCGTTCAGTGCTTTAAAACTGGGTGATTTGCCCTAGTATCCTATGTGAAGTAGTTAGGAGGTAAATTCATGGACACTTAAAGGTAATACATGGGCCCAATCCTCTGTTTGTTTTCCCACTGTGGAATGTGAACAAATTTGGTTTGGAGCTAGAATTGGCAATCTGTGAGAAATTCTGGGATCTGGAAAGAGAGGATGTAGTTGGTAACTAATAACAGACTAAGAATTTTTTGATTGTAGAAACTCTGAAATGATTCATTTTCATCTCTTACGCTGTAAAGTTTTACTGGAAAATACTTGGACAATGAGAAAGACTATTTGGTTCCAGCCTAAACATTCTGCAACTTTGCTTTTGCTCTAACGACAGTTCCTAGGGTCTTTTATTAAGTGATAATGTCTGGAGGCAAGTCCAAGACTTCAGGAAGCTCCTCTGCCTCAGAAGAACTGAGAGTTAGGAGACCAGAACTGGCTTGTAGTCTCTCAATTTTTCTTGCTTGTAGGGAAAGGATAGATTACTTCAGCTCTTCTAAAGGGATAGCTATGACTGAAATATCAAATGAACTTGGTTTTATTAATAACGTCCACTAAAAAGCTTTGCTGAATTACTGTCTGTTAGCTTATCACTGCCAAAATGGCGCAAAACTGGTCTGGCTGAATGTAAGGAGGCAGGACATCTAGTATCTTTGCTACAGCATGCAAAGGCTGGTAGCAATGACATTGGGAGTGATCCAGCTTGGGTATATGACTCTGCAGAGTTGTATAGCTTTGATGTTGAAGTGTCTTCTGCCATCAATAGCAGTATTAGATTGGCCTACATAAGCACTAGTAAGACAGGAGTCACTGAGTTGTCCCAGTTCTAGAGTTGTTTACACCTTTGCTAATGCAGCTGATGAAGTAACTAGAAAAATAAATTCTAATCCAGAGAATTAAACAAGCATAGCTTGGTTTGTTTCTTCAGCACTGAAAATGAAGGAGTGGAAAATGTACAAGTTTTACAATGCTAGCACTAACAAGAACTGTAAGTTTCTTTAAATAAAATTAATTGTTCTATAACCTAAATGTGATTTTCTTTCCATTCCCCTGTTGGCTGGAGACTTGCTTTCATAATTTTTCTAGGAGTTTCTGTTAATGAAGTTCTTAATTTACTTTTGAAAAGAGTGATGCTTCAGACCAGAAATTAGTTTTGGCAGCCTGTGCCTGCTTCTATGGGAGAAGCTTTTTGTTCGCAGGTAGGATGGGCTGGGGTGTCGATCACTTGAAAGGCTGCCCCTGGCAGGCCAGAAGTTAGTTCAATGAGTTACTGTCAAAGTCACAGAAGATTTTACTTAATTATTTATTCAGTATGGAACAAGTGGAGAGAGCAGGGTGTTGGACAAATATGATCTCTTTGTTAAGTGGGGAAACAGCAAAGTTTGTTGTCACCTTGAGCTGTCATTGCTCCTCAGTTCATAGATAACATCTGAATTTAATATTAAAATTAAAAGAAACATATCCTTAGATGCTGGTATAGTCTTTTGGCTAGCCAGACACAATAACAGCAGTTTTCTGTTCAGCTCATTTATAACGCTGATGACACTGTGTCATGGTTAGCCCTGGCCAACACCAAGCACCACACAGCTCATCCCCCTCCCCCCTCCCCAGTCAGATGGGGGAGAGGATCGGAAAAGTGTGAAAACTTATGGGCTGAGATAAAGGCAGTTGGACAGGTAAAGTAAAAGCCACACACACCAGCAAAGCAAGGAAGTCATTCACCACTTCCCATGAGCAGGCAGGTGTTCAGCCATCCCCAGGAAAGCCGGGCTCCATCACGTGTAATGGTTACTTGGAATGACAAACACCATAATACCGCATGTTGCTTCCCTTTCTTCTTCCCCCAGCTTATTTACTCAGCATGACGTCCCATGGTATGGGAATAAGTCTTTGGCCAATTTGGGTCACCTGTCCTGGCTGTGTCCCCTTCCAGTTTCCCGTGCCCCTCCAGCCCTCTCTCTGGCAGGGCCCAAGAAACTGAAAAGTCCTTGACTTTGTATACACATCACCCAGCAACAACCAAACCCATCAGTGTGCTATCAACATTGTTCTTATACCAAGTCCAAAACACAGCACTGCACCAGCTAAGAAGAAAATTAACTCTCACCCAGCTGAAACCAGGACACACTGTAAACCTCAGGGGTATCACTCCCCACTCTTCTTCTCCTCTCTAGTGTCTCAATGTAAAGCACTTACCCCCTGGATTGCCTAGTTGATCATTTAATTGCCAAGAGGCAATGGGCATAAACTGAAACGTGATATTCCATCTCTTGTAAGAGAATGCTTTTTTGCTGAGGGTGGTGAAAATTGGAACAGGTTGCCCAGAGACTTTGTGGGGTCTCCATTTATAAAGATATTTTAAACCCAGCCAGACATGGTCCTAGGCAACCCGCTTTAGCTGAGCCTGGTTGAGAAGGGGAGTTAGACTAGATGATATCAAGAGGCCCCTTCCAATGTCAACAGTTCCGTGATTCTGTATCTGACTCAACCGTATCCTTCTTGAGATGAGAACTGCATGCAATACATGAGATGTAGGAATGCAGAAATGTTACTTAGTGGAAGAATAACCTCTTATGTCTTGTTCTCACTCCAGTTTTCTCATCTGCCAGGTGGTTGTTGGTTTTTTTGTTGTTTGTTTGTTTGTTTTCTGCTCACTTGGTTCTGTGAGCTGCTTCTGAAGTTTCTTGCTATCAGACTGGCATTTGACTGTTTGAAAGTGTTCAGGAACATTCACAAACTCAGATATTTAACTGTTCATTCACCTGCCCAGGTCACTGATGAGGATACTAAGCAAAACAATTCTCAACTCTGATTCCTGAAAGACCCCTCTGCCTACTCTTCTTCATTCTGAAAAATGATTGCTAGGCTTGAAGGCTTATCCTTTCCTCCTTGTTTCAACCTCATATGTGAAATAGCCTTTATTATCCAGACCTATGGCATCTTAATCTGGTGTGGAAGATTGCTCAAGGCTTTTTGAAAATCTAGATACATTGTATCTGCAGGATACCATTTATCTGTGTGGTTACTGACACCCCTATAGAACTCCATTTGATGAAGCAGGGTTGCCTTTTGCAGAAGCCATGGTGACTCCTCAATACAGACTCACTCTGCCAGTGTGCTTGCTGGTTTTATTGATTATTATAGGCTGTATATATCATGTTGCTGCTGGAAAGCACCCTCCAGTTGTTCCCATTAAACTATTTGGAGCCCTTTTTGTAAATGTGAGTCCATTTGCAGTTGTCTGGCATAGCAGCACTTTGTGGTTATCAGCTACAAACCTTGGCCAGCAGTTCTGCAATTTCAGATGAGTTTCCTCAGAGCTCTCAGGTGAATGCCATCCACTCCTGATGATGTCCTAACTCCAGATTGTCTATTTGGTCTAATACTTTCTGCATACTTGCTTTAAACTGATCCAGCTCCTCTGAGCTATTGGCTGTGATGAACACATAAGGTGTGGGAGCTCTCCAATACCTTTTGTGGTAACAACTGACCAAAAGAGTTCATTTCACTTCTTGGCTGTGGCCTTATCGTTCCTGAGGGCCTGTTTGACAACAGTAGTACTACTTGCTCCCTTGCACTGTCCTTTTTGCATTGTACCTCAATTTGAAATTATGCCCTACACTACAAAAAATTCTTGTTTATTGTTACAGTCATGGACAATAAGTTTTGTTGCAATCCTGGACCACCTGGAATCAGGTGAGAATCTTTTTGGCATCTCCCCAACACATACTTTATGTTATTATTGCCTTTGATTTGGGTTGCTAGAGTGCCAGTGCTCAGTGTGCCACTTGGGTGCAGCATGCCTGTGCTGGTTCTGGAATGAACAGCTGTTACTGTTGTGGTTGGTTACAAAATGAGCTTGTTATAATGAAATGGCTCAGTGCAGTTATGTTCACAGCACACAATAAAAGAGGAATCCCTGGGAGCTGGGAAGCAAAGAAAATCTGAAAATAGAGGATTGAAAAATATTTTAGATTAATTTTGTGTAAGGCCTGAACAAGGTGGTATACCACACCTATCTTTCACTCTTTAGTTTCATGGCACCAAGTAGGCTAAAACAATCACCTGATAAAACTGAAGTCTTCTGCATTTCAACAGGTCAACAGTAATGGATCCATAAGAGAAATTAGAGTCAACATATATGAAAAATAATTAAGTGTTAAAATCCTAATTATTTTTTTAATGGAGCTTTCTGGATTTTATTTGCAATGACAAACCCTGACTTCCCTAGTGTAGCAATTGAGAATACATGAAATGAAGATGAAAAACCTGATATTCTATGGGAAGAAATCTAAATGGCTTAGGTCAGCGTCTGTGTGAGAATGAGCTGTGATAGACATCAAAGTTATATTTTAATTTAAAGCAGAATAACTGTTGACCAACTGGATGCACTGTTAGTCTTCAATTTTTTTCTTTCAATTTCCAGTTGAGTGTTTTTGTCTGTGTTATGTACATGTACTAATTTAAACAGAAATGTTGAGAGTAAAAAATACACATTGATTCCAGAGGCAGATTAGGTCGATCTTTCCACAGAAAGTAATTCAGCTGGCACAATTGAAATAGGCTGATTCCTCCCTCACAAGATCTGCTAGGACCTAACCTCACCAGAAGGAGTAAACTCTGCTGGATGCTTATCTTCAATGCTTAGCATCTCACAGTGTTCTTGAGGAAATTAAATATCACACTAAAGAGCAGGTTTGGATCTGGCTTTGGTTCTGACCTTGTGTGGTGACTAGTGACTTGTGGGCCACTGTTGCCATTTGGTAGCATTTTGTAATCCTCAGTTTCCATTAACAGTTTTTAAAGAAAACCTTACTGGGTATTTGTAGCCCATCCAGACGTTTTTCAGTGTTTGAAATGCACACATGTGCCAAGTATAACTAACTTTGGAGTAATGCTCAGTGGCAGCAACTCTGGGTGCTAATTGATTTAAGTGCTAGCCACCTGGGTCCATCTGAGGTAAATTCCTTCCCACATTACCTTCTTGAGGAGCTGAGGAATGGATGGAGTCCTCTGGTATCTTTTCCAGTAAAAACTGGCATTTGCGGCCCATCTCACAGGTTTATGTAGCCTGTGAGAGATGGGGCGTGGGGTGAAGAAGTTAAAAAACCTTTTTAGACTTTGAAATTCAGCATGGGTGAGGAGGAAGGGGTTGGTTGGTTGTGGCTTATTTTTTTTTAATCTGCCAGGTGTGTATACGTTGCAGAAAAAAGCCTGCATTTTTCTTGGACATGAAATAGGGGAAACAGCTTTTATCAGACCTTACATCTGTTGGTGCCAAAGCATATACAGACAGTAACTAATGCCAGAAAGCCTGGAATGTGACAAAATACTGGCAAAGTGTATTTTATCCAATTTGTTTGTTTGACACTGTGGTAGGAGTATCAATTAGCAGAATGACTGCATTCTAGCCAAATAAAGAAAAAATTATGATAAGCTAGCGTCTGCAACCCTCTTTGCTCCTTTGAATGTGTCTGCCCTGCAGGAACGTATGTCTGTTTAGCATGTAAAATTTTAGATCCTTATGGCTGTTCCTTACAGCATGGGGCAGGTGTCTGTTTCTCCCAAAACAGTTAATGGAAAATATACTCTAGGCTGTTGGTATGTAACTGTCATGCATTGCATAGCTCCTGGTTGTTTCTGAAGAGCTCAGAAACAGTAATGAAGTTGCTCTAAACTTAGGGCTTTTTCTCCAAATCCTCTTCTTTGCTACCATGGTGTGTAGAGTAGTTAAGGGGGAGGGGACAGACCTTTCATCTCTGCATCCCCAATTACAGTGTGCTTGTTTTCCCTGCAAGCAGACTTCAGGGTGGCTGGCTGCCTACACTCCAGAAATACAGACCCAGGATAGTCCGGAGCACAGGAGTGGTGGTCTTTAGAACTTGTTCTTTAGATATTGATGTGCATGTGTAAAAAAAATTAGCAAGATTTCAATTTTTTTTTTTTTATTGGAACTGGCTGTTTTAAAAGCTTTAAGTATATGGAAATACTACTTGCTATTCAATTGAAACAGTACAGAGAGAATCAGGTTGAGATGTGCATTGGAGCAGATAAAGAATGGGGTAGTGGACTTAAAACTTCTTATTCTGAAACAGTGAAATAAAATTAACTCCCAAATCCCATTAGTTATCCTGTATTTATGGCAGCTGGGGAATGTAGGGCATGAAAATTTAATCTTGATTTTTTTCATGAGATAATAAAATACCTCAGAAGTCTATTCTATATTTGTTAGTCCAACACAGTTTTTAATACTTACTTTTTGCCTGACAGATACATCTGCTCTATCCCAAGATTCCCCTATCTGCACTTTGCTCTCTGGAATGAACAGAAAAATTCTTGTACATGTTGAATGGTGTTTTGGGGTTGACAGCCTCTAGAAAGAACTTTCTAAAAATGGGTATCTTGGAAAAATCTTTGTTATTTGTTATACTCAATATTACAGTCAAAACCCTTGATCTTGAAACGGGTGTTGTCAGCTAAAGCCAGAATAACTGATCAACCGTTAAACGAACCAACCCACCCTTGTGGGCTCTGGTCAGGCATTAACACATTTTGGCTTTTTATTTGATAAGGTGTGGTTACTGATCAGTCATTGGCATAAGAAAGTGTAGGAAAAGATCAGTCCTTTTCCAATAGACAAAGAAAATGAATATTTTTTTCCATGACTGGGGGTGGTGTTGGGGGGAGGATTCTGCAAAGCTTACCTTGAAGGTTAGATAAGAGTCTGCAAGACAAAGGCAGTGTGCAACAGCTAGCTGTAAAGCTTTTGCAGTTTCACAGTTCACCCGCATCAGTGATGAAGGAATTGATCTACTTGGCCATTCTAGGAAAAGGAGACATGTATTTGACAGACTTTGTATAAACTCGCAGGTTGATCCCTTTCTGTCACTTTTGGCCATAAAAATGACAGGTAGTTATATCTCTGTAGAGAGTTCAGCTGACCCACTTTTTTAATGTAAAAGACAGACACCAGACTGCATCCCCTAGCAAGGTAAAGGTCTGCCCTTTTTCTGTCTAAATACTACTGTTTGATAGACAAAATAACCTACCTTGTCTCGCATCCTCACTCCAGGACTGTTGGAGATGGATACAAGCCTACTACCTTGTCTAGAGTTTTGAACTGTGTTTTTTCCCACACCTTGCCCCCTTTCCCCACCAGGGTAACGCACAAATGTAATCCTCGCTGCCACAAATCCTGCAGTCAGGTTTCTTGCATTTGGGGAAAGCAAATATTAAGGGAAACAATTGAGCATAGGTATGATATGTGTATCTGTTACCTGTAACAAGTCAGCGTTAGGAAAGCCTAACTGACAGCTATCGGATTGTCTTTCTGCCTCTGTAGCCCATAGCCTTTTCCTTCCAGCTAGGAAAGAGTCATAGCCATGCCCAAGTCTCTTACTATGGCTTGTTTCCTCAGCGTTAAACTACAGAAGCATCCATACATTAAGAAAACAATAATAATAGTGAAGTGCAAGAAGAAAACACTAACCAGTTACTACCTACCTGCGAAATAATAGGGGTGTCACTTGCCAAGGAATGGCCTTGCAGTAGTTAGGGTCAACCTCTTGTTCCTGGGCTGTTTGCCCTCTGCCAGGACAATGCACGTGGCTTGGTCCTGGCTACCAATGTTTCCAAAGGTACAACTTTATCAAAGGTATAACTTGTAGTTTATATACTGCACTTCTAGGGAAAGGTCTGACCTACTGCACAGGTATAGACTGACTCTACAGTGCATGCACAGTGGCTTTTGTGATGGGAATGGAGCTATGTGATCTGCCAAACTAGAAACTTCAGACGCTGACCCTTGGAGCAGCTTGCTGTTCTCACAGCAGGAGAAGCAGCAAGATCTGGAGAGTGTGTTTTCAGAAGGACATCGAAGTTCACAATGTTTTTATTCAGGAGTTGCTGGATGTAGAAGTTGTAGCATAGTAGAGGGACGTGGCTCAATACTTAAAAATCAGCAGTGTAAGCATGATGGTTTAATGTATGTTTTCTCACTTTTCCTGTTAAGTGAGAGTAAATGAGAGAAGATCACCAACTAGCTAACTGTTTATAAATATCCTGTATAGCCGGTAATATATACAACTTTGAGCATCCTCTCTGTGTTGCTTGAGAATCTACATGGCTTTAAGAAAAAATGGTCATTCAGAGGATTCACAGTGTATTTTAGGACTTGAGTAAACCCAGATAAAAATCAGTTACTCGTGTAGGAAGGCAAATAAAGCAAAGACAGACCTTTAGAAAAAGTCAGCAGGAAAAAGCAGTGCTACTCATCTTTTTAAAATGTATCTGTATATCTGTTTTCTTTCTCAGTTTTTTCAAGGTCCCTTTTACTGTAATAAAATTTCTCCTACGTGAATGGAAAAATGTGAAATTAATGACCATTTAAACATAAAATTAAATTAAGGTTCTTGTTCTCAAAGAAAAGACTAAATTTTCTGGCATCTGTCATTTAAGGAGAGAAAGCAAAGTATTATGTTGTTGGAAGGGAGTAAATCTTTGTTACTTAGATTCTTTTACAAATAATTTTTTATTGCTTTATCCTTTCTTGATAGAGTTTTAGTGGTAGCACTCCTTATGTCACAACTGGTGGGTATTTAATTGAATTAATTCTCTAGGTAGTTACAGGCAGGGAGATATATGTCTTTTACTTCAAGGTATTTTAATTGTATGTTGTCAAAACATAATTTAGATCAAAACCCATAGAAAAAGCATGGCCAGATATGAAGCTTGTACCTTATGGGCAGAAAAAAAAAAAGAGGAAAGGAATTGATGGGGAAAGATTAAATTTGCTCAGGGCCAAAGCAATCACTTGAGGTGCAAGTGCTTCCCTAGTTGCTGGACTAATCTGTTTTTGCCAGAATTACATTTTCATGCTTTATCTTGAAGAGATTAGTGAAACTGAAAAAACACATGGAAATTCAGTTTAGATAGCTGAGTTTGAAAAAATTATTCAGTCTAGATCAGTCTAGAAATGAAGAATTATTAGCTGTAGCAGGAGTCTCATTTATATTTACAGGCAGGTGTTTTCCATGTTTTAGGACAGATTATTCTGTAACCAGCGTTAATGAGAGGCATGGCTTCCATGTCTGGTGGGAGAGAGAGATCAGTCCAGGAGAGAACACAAGTGGGTCCAGCTATGAGGTGCACAGTCCTGGATTGGGCTGGGGGTCTCCTCTGCTACTCCTTAGGTGCTCCTGAGGGTCTCTTCCAGGCCCTTCCTGCAGTGACTTCTGACCCCTTTGCTTCTGGGATCAGATAGCAAAATACCCAAGCCTGAGTCTTTCGGGTTCCCGTGACATCTAGCCACTGGCTGTTGGCATCACTGGTGCTCATCCTCTGCTGCTGTGGAAGGCTTTCTGTAGTGCTGTCAGCAAGGGAAAAGCTATTGCCCCGTTCTGGTAACTGGGTCTGTCCTGTCCTCGCTGCCAGGGTTTCCATCTCCTTTCATGTTGGCTTGAAACTGGCCTGTGAGTTTATGGTTTATTGGGCTGAAGGGGAGTGGGTGGTCTGAGAATGACAACAGTCAGCCTGGCTTGCATGATCACAAGGAAAGGAAGAGTTCTGTTAAATGTCATTCTGACCATATGTTATATGCTTTCAAATGTAAATGTGTTTGAGTAATAGGATCCCTCATGGAAAGACCAGGAAAATTGAACAATTTGAGAGACAGGTGCTCTTCAGACACTGTATTTCTTCATGTTCAGTAAATAGCGATGATGATGACAATTTCTGCTCTTCATGGACAAAGCAATGCTCTAAGCAAGAGGGAAAATTAAGAGGCATGCAGGTTCTCATAATTTTTTGAATGGCAGTTTATACTAAAAGCGTATAATTTTACATTAGGGAGCCATCCCAATCAGTACTGGCCCACTGAAATTTTTCTTCAGTTTCCTATTGGTGATTCGTTTGTTGTAATGATACCATTCTTCCACTTCCAATAGGAATGCAGGAGGAATAGCAAAAAATGGGATTTCTGCAGGTTTTCTCATTAGCAAACCATCGCACTGTGTCGATTTCGGACCCAAAAGCTCTATCTGGCTCACTCATGCTGGCAGCTTATTAGCTGGAGGCTAGCAATGACTCAAAGTGGATGGGTGGGGTGGATGGTTTCTCAGAGTGCAAGTCCATCCTACTGTGCTGGCTGAGCTCCAAAATGTCTGTGCCCAAAGCAGGTGCGGTTTGGCTGCTTAGGGAAATTTTTCCTGAGGATGGTGGCACTTTCTTGTATTTTCCCGTTGGCATTGTTATTTTTACAAAGAGGCATAAAAGCAAGAAGACATTGCCTAAATGTGAACCAGACTGTAATTCTCTTTAAAGTGGTAAAGTACATGTGTAGGCACCTGTGTGACCCTATTGTTTCCCTTGGAGGAAGAGGTACTGCCCAAGGTCTCATTTAAAGTACTATTCTGGGGAACTTGCACCAGAAATAGTGTAGTGGCTCCTCTAATTTTGCTTTGTTTTAAAATATCACAAGTTGAGCTCCCACAGAAGAAAAGGAAATCTTGAGGTTTCCTCTTCTATATGACTCTTTCTAAATCCATATTGAATGTAGGTAGGGTTGAGGCCTTGCTTTGAAACTTGCAAGTGGATTTTGTGATTTATTTTATTGGTATCTTTTTAATCCAAAGTAAAATTCTTAGGATCCTAAAATACTTTCCTGCTTTATGAGTTTAATAATTCTGGGTTTCTGAAAGTGGTATAAGGTACCTGTGACAAATCCTCTGCATCTTTGGCATGTGAGGTAAGGATTGAAGTTTACTCCACCTCTGGTCTTGTCTCCTGTAGTGGCCAGTACTTGATTGCCACTTGCTTTGAGAGCTAGTGCTGCAGCAGGCAGCTGGAACACACTTCATCTTTCCAATTGCAAAAGGAGTAGAAAGTTAATCAGCAAGTACCTGGGTAAGTTTTGCATGCAACTGAAATCCAAGTAAATTTTGGAGCTCTAGCTTTTGATTTTTTTTGCAGTTACAAGTATTCATGATTGTTGTGTATTTTAGTGGAAGGTGAAGCCAGATGTTTGGGCTTTGTCTCAATGCTGGATGAGCAGGTCTAAAATCAGAGATCTCATCTTCTGTTCAGATCCATCTGTCTTTCTCAGTCTTCTCACTGGATGATAAAGTCAAGCCAGGTGAGTCTGGGCTGGTGAGTTGCTTGCTCAAAGCTGTTTTAGTTTCTGAAGCACTGAGAATTTGGCTAGCCTGTGTTTGAGTTTTTCCAGCTACCTCTCAGTTTTCCTGCCAACACTTTTTGTTCAGGCAGGTGTTGTGGACTGCAGATATTTCACTGACACAGAGGAATCCTAGCCAGAGCAGCTGTATGTTTGCATGGAGGTGGTGTAGATCTGCCTTCTTTTGCTCTGTTGCAATCCCATACAGATTTCTGTCCAGGAAACCTGAAGATAGTCTTGCAGTCTAAAGATAGATGATCTATCTAGTGCTTTGCTATCTTTGCTCATTCAAAACTATATGTTATAAAATCTGAATTTGCAATTTAATCCTGTTACTTATGTCACAGTTATAATGAGTTGGGTGAACAGATGACTGCCTCAATCTTTGAAGCAGCAATTGATGAAAAGCATTACTATGTTGTCCAGCAAAAAAAGTTATCATCTGCTCCTGAGTAGTCTCAGTGCATTGTCTTTAAAACCATCTTTGTATCCACACTTCTTTTTCTTAGAGTTCTAAGGCATAAATATCTTATCTCACTTGCAAATGAAAAGCTAAAATACAAAATGCTCAAGAAAGATCTTTTTTGTTGACAAAAGTAGGATCTGCTGTATTAATTGCATGACATATCTTTAAAATGATCATATAGAATAGTTCAGTATTAGTTGAATGTTGCATGGTTATAACACTGTAGATATGAGGGGATCATGCATACATGGTCTCTTTGCTTGTCAGAATTTTCATATATTTGAGGTGTTTTTTGGAGAAGCAAAGGAGCTGTCACCATTTTAACCTCTGCTGGGATTAAGGCGGGTTTGCTCCCATTTTCTTTTGGAACAGGAACAGTCTTCTCAGTTGCAACTTTTTTTTTTTTTTTTCCCCTCTCAAGATATGGCCAGTTGTCATTGACTTCACAATAGTTCCAGTTTAAGGGATAGTATATCTTCCTTGTGAAACTCAACACTTCTCTCTGATACCAGTAGAAAAGGTGGAATTTTCCTGTGTCTGAAAGAAAAAAATTGTAGAGGATCAGTTCTCCTTCAGAGTTATACAGATAAGCAGCTCTGCAGTGTCTCTCAGCTGATGGAGACAAGTGTATATCAAGCCTGATTATATGCGCACAACAATTGTTTGTCTACACAGGTTTACACATGCTGTGTGAATGCTGTGACATTGTCCATGTGTACAGGCAAGTGGCCTGGTGACCAGATATATGTCCAAAAATCATAGGAAGCCAATTGCCTTTCTAAACGTAGTTCTGGCTTTCCATAATAAAGAGCTATCGGAAAGCGCTTTGCAGTGTTGTGTGAAATGCAGTTGATAAAGATTTTATTACTGGCTTTATGTGTTTCCTGTGTTAAAGCTTTACAAGGTAAAACTAAAACCAAGTATAATGAAAAGCTGAAACAAGTGAAATAAATTATTCCCCCTACCTCAAAAGGTATTTTTTGTTTTACTATATCAGTATTATTGGTCAGTTTTCTATCATGGATATTACAGAAACAGCCTAAGAACATATTTTCTGCTGTTACGTGTTCTGCATCCTTTTGCATATTTGCATAATATTTGCAAAATATTACATATTTGACATCAGTGCAAATACGTGTATGTTTATCTGAGAATGAATCAGACGTAGGTAAGAAGTTAAATTCCCCTAATGTCTTATTTATTCAGATAATTCACTCAGCGTAGAAGAACTACACATTCAATTTATCTTTGACAGCCCTGAAAAGCCTGCCAAACATCTTTGTATAAATCCCAACAATCTAATATATTTTCATGATATTTATTGGAAAAAAAAAAAAAAAAGAGAAGGTGTTTCATCTTCTAAATAGGGTATATGGATTAACTTCTGGGAGCAATGAATATTCCAGAGGAAAACATGTGACAGTTTTCATCTATTTCCACACAGACCATCTTAAATGTATAGAGGTGCCTTTCTTTGACGAGGATTAAGGCATCGGTGTGAGCCACAGTAACTTCCAGAATGAATAGTGGAAACCTCGTCACTGGTCACATGATGGAGCCCTGCTTTCCTGGAGATGTCTGAACACCTGCCGGCTGACGGGAAGTGGTCAATGAATTTGTTGGTTTGTTTTGCTTGCATGTGCGGCTTCTGCTTTACCTATTCAATTGTCTTTATCTCAGCCCATGAGTTATCTCACTTTTACTCTTCCAGTCCTCTCCCCCATCCCACTGCGGGGTGGAGTGAGTGAGTGGCTGTGTGGGGTTTGGTTGCCAGCTGGGGTTAAACCACAGCAACACCTCATAGTCAAAGATGGCTCCTCCAGCATCCATACCTGAAGGAAGGTCAGGAGTGACTCGCAGAAGACACCGTTGCTTCCATGTGATCACCAGCTCACCAGTTGGGTCACCTCATTCTCTGTGAAGCCTCTGAGCCAGACCCTGCCTTGCTTGTGAGATTTAGCAAAATTTCAGAAGGGGGCTGTGCTGCATTTTGAAAGATGCAGATGTTTGTGTTGTTAGTGACCCCATTACCTTTGTGTCTCAAAGGGACATTGGCTCTGCTTTTAGATCAAGTGGTTTGCATACTTCAGTGTTGTCTTATCCCACTGAGTTGTCTTCTGTTCAACAGGCTCTTCTAAGCACTCAAGATCTTTTTCCTTGCACTTGCTCCTTCCTTGCAATTTGTTTATTTGCATTCTTTCTCTTCCTTGCAAAGTGGCTCTGTGTCTCTTTTCTACCTTCTGCTGCTTTCACACTTAATTATCTTGCCAGTGTTTTACATTTCAGGTATGTTCCCAACATCTCTCCCATGCTTCCAGATGTTTCTTATTTCCCTTGTGTATCAGGGCTTCTTGTCCCCTTTAAGTTACTTCTCTAGCCATTCCCACCTGAATTACAATATCTTGTCAAGGATGAAAAGAATTTAAATGCTTGCTCTCTGTAATGTGAAATCTTTGCCAAGACATTATTGTCTTTCTACTAGGGGTTGAAGATTTTTGTGTGTTTTTTTGGTTCCTGCCCTGCCCCCCCCCCCCGTTCTTTTAATGAGAAGGGGGAAATGGCCTTTTCAGAAGAAGTGTAAAATGATGAATAACATGCACTAGCTATTGCTGAACTATGCAGACAAAATCATGGGGTCATGTACCATGTGCATAACTCTTTTTCGTGCCATGCCTCCTCCCCAAATACAGCATTGAATTGAGATCTACAACATACCTGGCTAAAATAATATCTGAACACTCCGCTTACTCCCCACCCCTTTCCTCCTGGTTGTGCTAAGCAAGTTGAATTCAGTCTGAGGGGGAGAAAAAAAAAATCCTGTTGCTTTCCTCATACTGGTTTACACATTATCAGATTGAGTCTGTAGCTGATGTAATGTAGCATTCTGGTGGCGTTACCTGTGCATGTGTTGCCTGCAGTGAATTTGGTTGACAGGTTGTCACTGGGCATTTATGACTCAGTAGTACAAACTGATTGGTAAAGTCAAGCAAAAAAGTTGGTATGGAGCTTTGTTGCCAAAAGATGCAGTTTCAAGTCAGCAAAACCACCTACGGATTTTGGTGAAACTTGGAAACAGTCTCATCTGCAGTCAAAATGGCAAGAAAAGTGAGGAAGTGAAAATGCTCTTTTCTTTTTCTAAATTATATTTTTTACAAAAAGCTGTAGTAAACGTAATTTTTTAAAAGGAAAAACATTCTGAAAGGAAACAAAATGTCACTTTTCAACCCCAACCAATGTATTTTCAGTTTGCCAGCTGAAAGTGAAAAACATGTTAGGAGTGATCCTGAAACTGATTTCTCTGCCCCACACCCTTCCATTTCAGCTGCTGAACCAAGAAATCAATTTGTTCTGTAACTCCAGTTCTGAATACCCTGAAAAACACACTAGCTTTGATTAATTCAAGGATTAAACCTTTTAAAACACACTTTTGAAAAATAATTGCATGTATTTTTAGTAAGTGTTCTTTGTGAAAGAACTTTAGATTGTTATAATACTCTGGCTGGCTGAAATCTTTCTACTGACATAGCAAAATTAAAGTAAGCTGCTTTTGATTTCTGAATGAAACCAAGCCCAGTTTGAAAGTACAGATACTGTTGTAAGCATGATTGGCTATACATATTAATGATTTGCTGTATGCTTTTGAGACTATTGAATTATGTTCTGGAGGTTCACTGTGTCAGTTCTGCAGTTGGCTTTGAGTGCTAAGACGGCAGCGCTGCATCTGCCCCTAAGATGTTACAGACTTGGTGATATGTCTGCTAGAGCACAGGTTGCCCAACACAGTAAAATTACTGACTATAATGTTTGGGAGTCAAGGGCTGTGAGTGGTGTTTGTGTTGCTCATCTGAATTACAGGAACATCTTCCTGGGTAAGACATAAATCATTGCAGCTTCATAGTCCTGAAGTGCTTGTTTTTGTGAAAAAATACACCTTGTCTTATTTCTGCTGCTGCAATTGATTCTGAAGAGATCATGACTCCTAACAAGACAGTAAAAATAAAATCCCTAGGAGTTAGCTTGTTAAGTTTGTGTTTAAGAATAGAGGGGGGGGGGGGGGCGGGGGGTGGACAGGCAGGAGACAGACGCGGTTTTTTGTTGCTTTGCTTTTTTTTGCTTTTTTTTCCAAACCACTTGCCTTTTTGTGTGTGTGTGTCAGGAACCAAGCTGACAAAACTATGTGTACCATTGAAATCTAGAGTGACAGAATGAGGACATGGGGATATTACTTTCTTGGGAGTATGAGACTGAAGTCATACTAGTTGCCAAATTAAGAAGTGGCTTGTGTAGACTTGCTCTGAATCTTGCTGTTTTGGTGCCTTGTTGTTGCAGACTTGAGAGCTAGCACATTTTAAATTCCCACCTTAGTTTCCTCCTTAAAAGCTGGTGCTTCAGGTTGTAGCCCTTTGTGCTTGAGCCCTTTGTTAAATAAATACTGTATTTACTTTCTGTTAAGAGTTGCTTTGAAAGCTGTAATGAGCAAATTAACCTGCTGTTCCCAAATCTTATGGCTTTGATGATCCCCAGCAAGAATCGTTGCTTCAGAGGATTTGTTTTGCTGACCTGGTGGTTGAATCTGGGACTTGCTTGGCCCTGAAAACACTCAGTGGGTTGAGATGAGAAGTAGTGAAATTTGTAATCTCTGCAACAGCTGTTGCTTTCTCTGACCTGGTGTTTCCATCTGGCCCTGGGCATCTTGCTGTGAAATGCAGGCACCTCCTTGGCCTGATTCCGGTCTGTATTGTCAGTGACTGTGTGTACGTATCTTTGTATCTGCTTGGAGCCCCTTGACCCTACGATTTTACAAGGTGCTGGTTTACCTTATTTTCCATTTTCATGGCAAAGGTCACAGCACAAAACAAAAACTCTCCCCTCTGTGAAAACAGCAAGCTCCACATCACTACCTGTAGTACACAGATCTATGTTAACTTTATTATGCTGGATAGCATTAATATTGATTATAAGAATGAAATATTAATAATTTAAAGCTAATAATAAAACCTTGAAGTCTTAAATTTGCATCTAGCACAGGGAAGGCAGGCAAGATGCGAAGGGGAACAGTGTAAACTAGAAGGAAAACCTGAGAAAGGGAATGGCAGAGAGCAGGCCTGGGTAATGAGCTGCTGAAGCTTCAGTTCTTCCAAGCCATGATCCCACATTTCTTCATACTCATGTTTTCAGGTTTGCTGTGGAACGCGACCCTTCCCTGTGGAGTGACATCAGAGAGGCTTTGTGGCTGCCTCTGTGAGTGTTATGAGGCCCCAGTTCATGGTGTAGATGCTGGTTGTGTGTTTCTTGATGGACAAATGATTGCTAAAGACCCAATCAACCTTATTCTAGTGCCAGATGCTTTTCCTATATGTTTACCTGAGGATATTCCTACCGCACATTCAATAGATTTTTTTTAACTTTACTGTGGCACCAGCATGTGTATGGAAGCTTTGCCATGTATAATACATGCAAGATAGAAATAATTCTTGAATTTACCATAGCTATCTAATAGAAGTACCTTGGGTGCTGCATCGTACAATTTGCCAATTTTGAAGCCTGTAAGGCACTCTTCATTACACTGTCCTGCATCTTAATAATATCTTCAAGATGCAGACAATCCTTTTTTGATTTAGGAGTGTGGTAGATACTGGTGAGAAGAGCTGATGGAACATTTCTGCTGTATCTTGTTCAGTTCAGTGTATAAAATATTGATATTGGCGCATTCTACTGGATTATTTTTTTTCTCTCCTTCTGCAATTAGAATTTCTACTTCTGTAATGGATGGCTTTTATGCTTGTGTATGCTTGGCATTTGGACACTGACAGTGTATTGCATATATAATTAGACTCCTTCCAACTAATGTCTATATTCTTCTTCTGAGTTCTGGTGTTAATTTATCTAATTGTGCAGAGCTTACATAAAACTTTAGAGAATAAATTAATTTACTCTTTGTTGTTGGATATTGTACAATTTTGGTAAAAGGTAAATTTTATGTTCTGGACTGATTCCAATGTGAAGAGTAAGAAGGATGAAATTGATACTAGTGAGCTCCAGAGGCTTCATTATGCTTCTGAGATCCCATGATGCATGGCACAGTGATCTCTTTTTTTCTGTAGTACAGAGCAATGCAGTGATATGGAGAAAGACAACAAAAATATTTCCCACATGCCTGATTCTGGGGTTCAGTGAAGGGAGTTGGTGTATGTACCACAGAAGAATGTTGACAAACTTATATAAAGTGTCTTTATGAACCTGGGACTGTCATGTTGTAAGGTTGTCTGGATGTTCAGCTGAGGAGGAGGGACACCCTGGGCCTTTTAGCTCTCTGTGGTAATTATAAAAATGGATGCGGCTGCTGCATGCTATCCCCTGAGCTGAGGAAATCCTGCTTGGACCAATTATAGTAGCTTCAGGGCATCTTGCACAGAGAATGCTTCTGCACTTACTGTGCTTTGTTGTCTCAATGTAGAAAGTCAAACTGGGAAAGAACTTCTAAGAGCACTGGGAGCAGTGATGGTCCATTGCGAGTCTTGAGTATTCAGGAGCTTTGATCATCCCCTGAGTAATGGCAAGGGGTTGGGGCCTGGGAATAGCTTCTGCTGTTGGATGAAGCCCCACTCCAAACAAGCTTGAGAGCTACTGGTCTAGAAGCATTTGCTGGGTTTCCATATAAAGTAATTATTTTCTTTTTTTATTATTTTTTTTTATTAAGTGTTGCATCAAATTCCGACTTTTCAGCAGTGTCCTTTCTCAGATTGTTCAATTTTCCAACTAGAAGTGCCGAACTTCCCCCCACCCCCAGTGTATTTTTTTTCTCTTTCCTGGTTTTAGGCTATCTCTGCTCATTGTTACTTTTTACTGTATTTATATATTATCTTCTTCAATTTTCTTCTATCTCTTTGAAGCATGCTGAATTTTAATGAGTATGCAAATTAACATTAGCCTTCCCTATCTACTTGCTGGCCTGCTGCAGTTCTAATGCCCTCTCGACATTTTAAGCTTTACATCCAGATGGTGCTGGCTAGAAAAGAGAATTTCTCCCCCATGTAATTTTCATGGGGAAGAAAATATTCTCTGTAGCTGCTGAAGAGGGGAGGGGTTGGAAGAAGGAATTATTTTGGTACCAAACTGGATCAAATGCTTATAAAAATAATATTTTAAGGTAGTTTAAATAGTTGTGAGGAGAAACTCAGCAAAAAAAGTAAAATAAAAAAGAAACCCCATTTTTTTTTGTTTTAAACCATTCCCTTGGCAGCAGGCTTCCTAGGCCATCAGGGTATTCAAGGTTATGGGCACTGTGGGAACCTGATTTCCAGCTTTGTAGACAGCTGCCAGAATGCAGGTTTTCCCAAAATTTTAAGACAGCTTTATTTACAGTAAATGCAGAGTAATCTTTTAACTTGTTTAAAATAGTGGTGGCTTTAGGGCTCAGTGCTCTAAACTGCCCATAGATCAGGGTAAGGAATACTGACACAGAAGGAGTTCTGTCTGGAGACACGTCCTGTTTTTCTGGTAAAATGATGCCCTTTCTTAAATTTTCTGCCTAACTCTTTTTCTGCACTAGGTGTACCTGGAGTGTGGCTTAGCTTAGTTCTGACTTACAACAGAGCTTTTTCTTGCAACAGTGAGAGGACCACAATGAAAATTACAAAGCATCAGTATGCGTTTCCCATGAACAAACGTGCCCAAACATTATAGCGACCGTAATAGTTATTTACTAAAGGAAGCTGTAGCAGGCTCATAAAGTCTCAAATCAAGCAGACAACATTTTGTTGGGAGGTCAAAGATCCTGCAAATTTCCTGAGAGATACTGTGCATCCCTGTGTGCCACCAAAGGAGACCCTGCTCTTTCCTTTGGTGTTTACCAAGCATCAGTACTTCCAAAAACTGCTTCATGCCCAGCAAAAGAGAAGGCTGTCTTTGAAGTGGCTCTTGCTGGTGCTGCTGGCAGAGTAACTGCAGCAGTATACTGCTCGGTTTGCAAAGTTATTTGCACATACGTAGCAAACACCACTGGAGACAGCTAAGGGCTGTAACCCACAACTCATGTGCATGCTAAACTTCCACGGAGCATATTCTGTGCATCTAAAAGCTGCGGGAGGCTACAATTACGGTCAATTCCCCTTACAGACTGGAAGCAGTTTGTAATGAGGTGTTTTAGGTTGTGTGGTTTGTGTGTGTGTTTTAATAGCAATCCAGTTAATTCATGAAACAGACTTCATATAGAAAAAAAAATTTACCCCTTCTTTACCTGAACAGTTTGTCCATGTTGTATGCGAGTAGAGGAAATATAAGACAGTTATGCTTTTCTATCCCTTTTTTTCCTTGACTTTCTTCTGTGTTTGCACCCCTTTTCTTCACTTTTCCCAGCATTATTTGAGAGTTGGGAACTGAAGAAAATGGCTTAGATGAGACATCAAATCTTAACCTTCAGTCAGCTGCCAGGTTTGGGCATGCACGTGTAAGATCCCTATAAATTTGGCAAGCATTAGCTTCATTACCAGTACGAGTGCCTTGACTCTGTTGCAAGTTTTACTGCAGTTTTTACTGCAAACAGTAAACAAAATTGTTAATTGTGTTAGGCTGTTAGATGACAGCCACATTCTGGTTATTTATACGTAAAGACAAACACTTCTGAAAGCATTAAATTATTTAACCAAATAAGATATTGTGCACTTAGAAAGCAACACTTATTTTCTTCCTCCAAAGTATTTTTAAACATGAATTTAAAAATACTTTAGAAAATACTTTAATTGTCAGAGTTGAAAAAAGAAGAAAATATATAGATACAAACTGATTAACACCACAAGTCCAAAGACAAGTTTGGTGTCATTAATTTCTGCTAAACATGTAGATAACTTGGCCGCCTCAAAATGTTAGTTTCATGCTGTGAAAGGAATTGTTTTGTTTGCCTCTTTTCAAATGCCAGAGACTTGACTTTACTGACATCACTTAGTAATTTATTAGCAGTAACAATTTAGTAATGTATTAGGGGGCTAACACAAAATATTGAAGCAAAATACCAGTGGAAATGCATTTTATATCCAAATGTGAATTTGGATATAAATATAATAATAATTTGGATATAATAATAAATTGGATATAAAAATTCCCCCTTTAGGAAATACTGAACATGGAGGGGGGGTTATAAAACAAAATAATTTTAGCTACTACTAACTGACAAATCCTTACTGGTTTTGTTACAGAAGCAGCTCATTGATCCCTCATCAGTTAACATAAATTTGTGACAAACCTACTGGAAATCTGAAAGAAATAAAAAGTCTGTTTGAGAGAGATGAAGTTCCAAATGTCTAGTGAATCAGAAAGGCTTCCTTCTCTCTAGCAATAATGTGTAATGCAAACCGAGACAAGTTGATGAGGCTTTTGATGAGTACAGACCAATTAGTGCATTACCAAAAGTGCTGTTTTGGGATCTTGAGAGTACAAAGCACCCACAGATTCAGGTGAAATCACAAGAAGAGATGCACTGTCCTCAGTATTCAACAGGGCAATTGGAGACCACAACACTGTTGGCAAGCAGGTATCTGCCACATGCTAGCATGCTGGGGACAGGTGACAAGGCTACAAGGAGCACTGCAGGCCTAGGAGAAATGGACTGACAGGTGCATTTTTGCACCTTATTGCCTTGTCAGAAGTAAGACTGTTTATCTTCCACAAGTAGGCATGTCCTGGGGTTTATGGGCTAACCTTTTTATCAGATTAAACATGGATGATACTTCCATTTGCTAATGAAACTGGTGTTTGGGGAAGGGATAGTGAACGTTTTGAAGAGAATATTGACACACATTAAAGTCTCTTGTCTATTTCTGTAGACACCAATGCAAAAATATGGGGTTGGGTGAATGTTAAAAGAAATCACATCCAAAAAAGGGTTTGCTGCTCAATGCAGCAGATATGTTTAAGACTTCTTTGCTTTCATTTTTAGAGCTGTGGAACAAACACAGAAAAGTAGGTTCTTCTGTGTGGCACTGCCATTGAGGGTATGTCACCAAAAAGCACAGTGGTTAACAGCTTGATGCTACTAATCTTACCTCACAAGAATTAATTCAAGGAAGGTGGGCATCCCTGCAAAGGCTTAAGAAGTGCATGATTTAAATACACAAAGGCAGTACATACAGCATGAAGGATGGATGTGCAGGAGCAGACTGATGAAGATCAGCAGCTGGAAGACATACTAGCTTCTTTGAGCAGATGTTTGTGCCAAAAGATCTGTCACACCAATGATGAGACCGAGCAGCCTGTGGCATTTGTTTAGTGTCAGTTGGTGTGGTTAATCAGTTAGTGTGTTCTTGCTGCCCCTTTTTTAACTGTTAAGTTCTTATTGTCAATATAATCTTCCTCAGATTTGTCAAGATCAATGAAGGATGCATCGATGGAAAAACAGGGAAAAGGTACTGGTTAGTGCAGCACAACGTTAAATGATTGGTGGTAGAGCTCCTAAACAGCTCTGGAACAGATAAAGAACCGACAGGTGTTGCTGCCTCTACAACGCTCATGATTTGCCAAGAACCAAATACAGAGGACAAGGTCGATATTTAATCACCAACAGAGAAAGTCTGTGGAGACTTTTCATGTTGTAAAATCCAAAAGATAAGCCTTTTAAAGGATTGTGTTCATTAATGGTAGGGATGTCTGCAAAGTACAGGACAAATTACTATGTTGAAGTCCATTGAAGACAAACGTCTTCCATATATAGCCCATTGCTTTCCTGGGGAGGCAAAAGACGCTTCCAAATCACTGTTGTCCTGGGGCATTGCATTTAGGTTTAGAATAGATGCATGTTAATCACAGACGGTCCTTGTCTATTGCAGCACTTACTGAAAGGTGAAAAGGCATAGTATCTTAGGGGGTTCTGGGGTTTGTTTTTCCAGGGATCTGTCTGTCCTGAACTCTCCTTGAAGATCCTTGACATAGCTCCTACTAGTTCTCTTGATCTCCCTGTTCATTTTCTTGTCATTCTAAAGGAGAGTCTGCCTTCAAAACACTCACTAGCAGAACATGACAAGTCCTTCCCAGTGGCTGAACTCAGATGTCAGGCTCCAAATACTGTCTCACTGCAACTTCAAATTTTGTCAGTTTATTGTAAAAATGTAGATCCCTTTCGAATAGTGCAGTCTCTGAAATTCTTACTTTTTTTTTTTCTCTTAAGAGGCCTTTTGTCTTTATAAAATATTATTTTGTAATTATTCTCTAACTTTTAAGAAGCTTCTCGTCCTGTTGAAGATATAAGTGAACTTTAGTGCATTATTTTTTTTTTATTGTGCTGCACCTGACTATTTATAAAAAACATGGTGAGACTAATAGCATTTTGTTGGGGAACTTTCACATGTTAAAGTGCAGGGTTAACAATGAGGATGTACTTATGCAAAAGTTAAGTTCCTAGACCAATCTTTTCTCCATGTGCTTGCATTTATCTGTTATAAAAGTGTTCTTCATTTCGACACTTAAGAAAATGGTTAAGGGGTAGGATATATATCCTATCTTATAATACAACATAATGAACAAAGAAGAGTTGTTCTCTTTGGCAAGAAGAGGTATATTTGCAGCATCTAATAATCTTTTTAACTTTGCAAAAATATGACCATATAAAAAAGATTTTTTTTCAATGTTTCCTCTTAATAGCAGAGGCATATCACAGAGGCTGTTCTTTTCAAAGATTGCACATAAGACCCACCTGCAAAACGTGCATGTGGCTGGCTCCATGCAGGTGGCTAATTCCACAAAGGAAAGTGCAGAGCTTTCCATGCAGAACCCTCTGCTTGCCAGCATTTCACCAAAGGTATTGAAATTACTGTATAAACTGAGGCTTACTGTTAGCTGCCCTGTGACCAGCCTGGAAAGCTGATCCCACTGGTTGGGTTGTGGTGTTCTCCTGTTCCTTGTGGTGAAAAAGAGACTTGCAGTTACTTAGGTGGTGCCTTTCATCATCATCTGGCTTTTTGTCCTACTACACACCACACCATATGCTCCTGTGGAGTTAGGCATAACCCTAGCAAGAATATTTACAATGTCTGCAAATCTTCTGTTCGTCCCCACTTTGCATAGCAGAACCATGGCAGGTTTGTTGATGCTGAGGCTCAGTAATTGCACGTTCAGGCTTGGTCCTCTGTGTGTATGTGCAGCACTGAGCATGTTGCTGTGTTGTGACTGGCTTGCAAAAACATACACGTGAATTTTGATACTTTTAAAAAATTCTTTTAAATTCTCTACTTCAGTGTTATTTCATGAGGGGGATTGTTATTGCAATGAATTACAAAGCTATTTAGATAAATTGTGATATCAATGCTATATATATATGCAAATGTTTTCTGTATAAATAAATGTGGTTGTGTGTGTGCGTGTGTATTTTCAAAATTCTGTTTATCTGAATAGGCAGTACACAGGGGGTTATGTCCATTCCTTATATGAAATGGGAAATAAAAATCTTTGAATATTCTTTTCATCATATAACCAGGTTGACTGATAGAACATACTGTTATTCTCTATGAATAAATGAAGGCATTTATAAGTATATGAAACTTGTGCATGATGGCAGTATAGTATACAGTATGTGGATCATTTTATTATGACTTTGAAGCATGTACTCTGATTTTTAGTCTGATTGTATAATGTACCAGGTAATGTAGCAAAAAGGAAAAAAAAAAAACAAAAAAACCACCCCCAAAAAATCTCACAAAGAACGTTTCTTTTTTCATCTGCAGAAAAAGGCAGATGAGGTATAAACAATGGCACCCTGAGTCTCAAAAGCTAAAGAAATGCAAACAGCTGGCAGGTGGCCTGCCATCAGCTGGAGGTGAACAACAAAGGAAAATGCTGGAACAACCAACCTGGACTGAGAAACGCAGGGTAAAAATGGCAGGAATTGTGAAGATATTTGATTCCCACTGTCAAATGCAACTTTTGGTGAGTTTTAATATGCATGGTGCTTCTAAAATTATAAGTTTTGTGACTTTGTCACTTTCTTAAATCCTCTTGCTGCTTTTGTGAAGTAGCAGTCTCTCAATAATTAAGGCAGTAGACAGCTTTTCTTTATGAGCTGTTTTTCTTTTTTTTCCTCCCCCTGATGCATAGTGCTCAGAAATGGTTCTGTCAGCTTCAGCTGTAAATCTCAAGTCCATGACAATGGAAGTAATTTTGGGAAACAAATGGCAGTGTGAAAGATATGATTTTGATCATAAAAAACCCGAGTTGTGGCTGGAGTTCAGGTGTCACAAATCTTAGTGAATGTAGAAACACGGAGTAAACAAAGTCTTACAACATTATCCATATGTCTTTTATTTTTAGTCTTACGAGTAAGAGCAAAAATAGCTGTAGATCTGGCAAATATGAGAAGATGTTGTGTATTTCGCATAGAAACCTTGTTAATACTAAAAGACCTCACTATTTGAAGGTTTGCTGCTGTTATGAGAGCTGGGTTTAATTGTGCATTGGCTGAGTAAACACCGGAATCCTAAAATTCCTCATGTAAAAGCTTCAGTCACAAAAGAGCCTGTTCATCATAAACAGTAAGAGGGCTGTTGTTACGGTTGAATAGCTAGCAATGGGAAGAGGGTGAGTTTTCTGGTATGTTTTTCCTCTTTGTCATCCTCATTTACCCATTAACTTCTGATGGAAATGTTCCTTTTTACCACCTTTGCTGTCACGTGTGAGCTCCATCCTTGAACTTACCCAGAAGAACATTACATTTCTATTCCAACTTGCTAATGAGGAGTTGAGAGAAACGTGTCCAGTTTATACGTTGAATATAGTTTGCTCTGGCCTAGGTAGAAGGAGAGAACTGGAAGAGGCGCCTGCTGTCTGTAGGAGGCTGCAGTGAAGACTGTTGAAGTCTTGTGTGTCACTGACTGTTCTGGGGAGCTGCAACACTTGAGAAGTTGTGAGAAGGTTGAATAACTTAAGCACCATCCAAGGGATAAACGGGATCAAGCTAATATAAAAGTGGCTCTTGAAACTTGGAATGTTTCTTCTGGGAAACAACAGGGGTGTTGATGAATGCCCCCATCCAGCCTCAGAGGTGAGATAATGCCCCCAAGAGATGATAGATTCACCAGAAAAAGTGTATTCCTCACTGGCAAGGGCACAGAACTCTCTAAAACTTTGGCCTTCTTCCAGTCTGAATAATAGTGATCTGTAACTGGAGCACAGGGGCACTAGCTGCTTACCTCTAGAGCTCTGAGAAGTGGGCTAAATTTGTTGCGGTGGACAAAGAACCTAGAGAACTTGGCTTGCCTGCTGCAGCTGAAATATTGGTTTGGCTTTTCGTGTTTCCCTCTTCCTTCTTAGCTTCCCATTGAATTTCTGCTTGTTTACACTCATGCCTTGGATTTATCCTCTGCCTGTAAGGAGAGAAATATTACTGCTACCCCCTACCTTGTCCACACATCTAGGTTTCAAATTTTCTAGACCAGAGGAAGCTTGAGACAGGGTTTTTCAGTTGAAACACTGAGCAAATGGACTCAACTCTTCTGCTTTCTAAGCAGTACTTGGCAGATAGATTTATGTAGGCAAAGCTTTATTTATTTATGGTTTTGTGTATGATTTACAATGTTTGATTAGGTTATCTGGCTGCTGTGCTGTTGTGCATACTAAGATGAGGTAGAGACCTTCATGTTGCTACTGGAGAATGACTCGCAGGACAGGTCTGCTTGCATATATGCATGGTGTGTACCAGCAGGTGATGTAGGCAGTACATTGAGTGTAGTGTGGTTGAAATGGGCCATGACATGTTTTCATCATGAATATATAACATTTACTGATTGTGTTTCTTTGCAGTCTGTGTCGGAAGATGGGTTAAGGTACATGGCAAAAGTGAGAAGTTGTGTAGAATCCTCTCACAGCATTTTTATACTTCCAGGAATTTGTGTTTTTGTAAAGGCTTTCCTTAACATAAACTTTCCTTTCCAGCAGTCTATTTGCCTTTCTTTTAAAATAATATTTAAAATGTTTTCCCTGATGTTAGTGATATTTGATTCCACCTTAACTGTTACTTAATGATTCAATTTTAGTCTGGAGATAAATGAGTACAAAAGAACTTTTACTGGATTATTGAAAGTGTCTGGATATTCACAGAGATGATAATAAGATAAGCTTTCTCCTAATTATAACCAAACAGAAAATCAATGAGTGACCATGGCACATTTTCCTTAGGTAGGGAAAAATCAATGAAATATGTTAATAAATATTTCACTAACGTGACCAGAAACCATGTGTACAGGAATGTGGGCCTAGAGGACATGATGAGAAGGTGAAGGGTAAGTTATTGGACCATATATATTGACAGTTATCTGTGTTGCAGCAGATACGCTACCAAGGTCATCGGCAAAACAATAATAAAAAAAATCAATGAATTGACAAAAGACAGAAATGCAGTCATTGCAGAAGGTTAAATTGTAAATATCACTATACTTGAGCCAGTTTTTGAGTGGAAAGAATTGAGGCATTTCATTAAAAATGTAGTTGTCAGCAATGTACACATACATACATACATACATGAAGTAGCGTGGCAGCCAGAAAGAAGAGCTTCTTACCAGAAGACTTCTAGTCCTTGGTTAATGCCAGTCTGGCTTGCCTGTGAAATAACACATAATGGTAGGTTGTGCATCACCAATACAAAAATTAGAGGAAAAGGCAACAAAACCACAGCAACACATTGTGCAAAGAAGCCTGGAAAATTGTAAAGACCTTGGAAAAGATTTAAAATCTGCCTAGAAAGAGCTTTGTCCTTTTACTTTGAGTTCCTCTGTGTGCCTTAGGCCTGGGGAATTGTGTGCTGTCTTGAGGAAACATTGGTGAATTCAGTGAGCCTCTCAAATTCACATACACTGGAAACTATGTGAAAGAGAAACTGTGTGAAAGATTTGAATTAATTAAAACACTCTCCTGGTAAGCTCCTATTGCTGTACCTCTCTGGTATGGACGAGCATCATTCCAAATTCTACCCAGGTTTTTTGTTGATGGAGGCAGACTTTTGCCTCTGGTTTATTTGCAACTGTATACCTAATTAGCAACACCATATTATATAGTGTTGTTTGGGATGTGTATCTACTGGTACAATTTCCCTTTCTCTAGTGCTCTTTATCAGAAATTTTCTAGGCAGTTCTGAATTTTCCCATCACTTACAAACAGCTATGTCTAAATTGCCCCAGATTCTTTTTTGCCAGCTACAGAGCATTACTGGTTTTAAGGCTATGAACTTAGATATAGCTGTTCAGTGAGGAACAGTTTGTTTGATGTGAGGTTTTACGTACGTGTGTGTTCTGTGAGGTGTTTTCCTATCACTTGAGGGAAATGTGTCACTCTTCTGTCTCCTGTTAACAAGGTATATCGGATTCTGCTCTCGTTTAGAAATGATGAGATTTTGAGAGTGGAGTTTATTCAGATATGGATTAAGGATTTATCACCAGTTAGAATTTGATTTAGTTCCGTTTTTATAAAAATGGATTTGATGCAGCTGTACCCTGCCTCTTGTTGGTGCCTCCACAGTGGTCAGGAAGCATTGGAGGTAAGATGGTATCCTTGCAAGGAAAGCAGACAAGTCCTTCCACATTCTCTTCTTGTTTAGGCGATGCAGCAGACTTTTACCTCTCACAGTAATTAGCGTAGCCCAAGCACAGGCTTATCATGCGGCCAGCGCATGGAAGGAAGATCTCTTAACTGCAGCTAATGTGTAGTGACTCAATATTGGAAGCATACTCATGGGCTGTGAAGCGCATGTGCCTTCCAGATTTCCTAGGACAGTAAAATCCCTCCTGAACTCTTTTATGGCTTGGTTTTTTTGTGCTGCTGCTTTCTGCAGGACTAGTTCACTTCTCCTACATCCGAGGTGGTGTATGTTCCTGGACACAGCGGTGTGTAGGTCAGTTTCTGAGGCAGCACAGCATTGCTAGCAACTAGAAATCAGGTTTTCTGGGCATGTATTTCTCTTATCCATGGATTGTCACGAAGGTTTTTTTCACAGACAGGCCTTCACTCATCAGATATCCCTTGAAAAGCAAGCAGAATCCCTGTTGTCCATCATAGGGAGAATCTGCTCAGGAATATTTGTTTTATAAACAGTTTTGAAAATACATCTGGGTTTAAAATATGCAGTACAAAAACCCGTGACACTTGTTTGTTTGAAAGCTGGCTTTTTAAGGGAAGCTGGGATAAAGGTTTTATTTCTAATCTCTAGATCTGCAATTTCTGTTCATCATAGAATCTAACTACCAGAGACCTGACTTCAAACTCTCTTTTTTAAGTACAGCAGGCAAGTAACAAAACAGGAAAGCAAAGGATGGGAGCAGTTGTTTTCAGGAAAGACTTTGCAGAAGAGGCAAGGCTGGAGGTAGCAAGGCTAAAAGAGCAAAGTGGAGTTTCTAAGGCAGGAAGAAAGTCTCCTGGAACTTTCATTAGCCTCTGCTAATGAAGTTGCAGAGACAACTGCAAAAAGATCATGTAGGAAGGAATGTGCAACTTTTTTTCACAGATACATCATAAGACTGTTCATAGCACACCTCAGATTTTGTATAAAAGACAACTGTTCCCTGAGGTATTAGGCAGTGAAGTATAGCGTTCTTGTTTGTAAAAGGACTTAAGCAGAGTGTAAATAGCAGTGCTCTGACCTGTTGAAATATGCAAATGATTCCTTACTTACAGCCAGGGTAATCTAATGTTAGTCTGGAGTGATGACTTGAATTTTTTTATTGTGGGTTTTTTTTTTTCTTTCTGACATCCAGTGGTTCTTGGAAGCGATCCTTCTGCAGGAGTTTGTGTTACAGTCTCAGCTTGCCTCCTTGTGTAAGACATTCACATTGGTGAATGAACTTTCTTGTTCCTTAATTGATTTTGCAGTAATATGATGTTGTTAATGAAACCCAGTGTTAGCTGAGCAGTGTCTTGGGTGTAGCTGTGAGAGCATTAGAGGAATCTAGATATTTTTGTTTTCTTAATCTTATATTTCTTTTGGCATGCGTGTCCTGCCTCGGAATTGTTTCACATCTAAAATTTTAGTTTAATTATTCTTTTGGCAAAGTGTAGTCATAATTAAGAGTTTTTCCTCTAAAAGCTGTGTTTGTGTTCAGCAAATAGCATTGTATCTCAGAAAAATTATCATGGACTTGCAAAATGTCTTTTCATGTTGCCAGGCTTGTGAAATGAAAAACGTGTATGTTTTTCAGCTTTCTGTAAGAGCAAGTGAGGCAGACAGACATAGAGGTTACCACACTGTACAGTTTCTCTAGACTGTAGGAGTAGCACGGCTAGAATATGTGCCAGAACGGATACTCTTTATATAGTTCTCTTGCGTAGTGTGAAGTGGAGAATGAGGACATTAGGTTCTTACGCTTAAAGCAAGCATTACCTTCACCTCATGCAGAGATGCCTTTGTCCACTATTTTTTTTAAAAGAAGTCTGTATGTGGGTAAATCAATTCATGCAGAACAGCCCAGCCACGTGATAATAGCTGTCTAAACCTCAGATTATTTTGGTAGTGGGAGTGTGGAATAATTAAAATGGAAGCAACAAAATGATTAAAATGGAAGCAACAAAATACTTTGCTGCATGGGAGTTTTTCATAGAAATGAAGAAAGTTGTGCATGCTGTGAATACCAGTGAAAGGTCTAAGTGTTCATCTCTTCATGGAGGGTATGTTGAGTGTGGCCTGGTTTTAACTCTAAAGGCTAGCAATATCCAAATAACAATTCTGGTCTTTGGGATTCAGCTGTTACTCCAGAATGCCTGTTGGGAAGTACCTGGAAGTACCAAATCAAACCCCATCTGAATGTGATGCTTAGCCTCATAAAAAAAATATAAAAGAGCAGCTAATCATCAAATCATAGGACACCAGATTGGAAGGAACCTCAAGAATCATCCAGGTCAACCTTTCTTGGTAAAAGCATGGTCTAGACAAGATGGCCTAGTGCCCTGTCCAGCTGAATCTCAAATGTCCAACGTTGGGGAATCTACCACTTCCCTGGGGTGATTATTCCAGTGGCTGAGTGTTCTCATTGTGAAAAGTTTTGCTTTTGTGTCCAATTGGAATCTCCCCAGGAGTAACTTGTACCCATTACTCCTTGTCTTTTCCATTGGCTCCGTATAAAAAGGGAGTCTCCATCATCTTTGTAGTCACCCTTTAAATACTGGAACACGGAGATAAGGTGTTCCCTAAGCCTTCTTTTGTCAAGGCTGAACAAATCCAGTTCTCTCAGCCTTTCCTCATCTGACAGGCTTCCCAATCCTTTGATCATCTTTGTGGCCCTTCTCTGGACCCTCCCCAGCCTGTCCACATCCTTTTTGCAAGTCTAATGTTTAGGGGTAACCAGAACAGAGTTTCCTCAAGAAGGGAAGATTTAAACCATTACAATAGCATGTGGGCATATTAGGAAGTCCATTTTTCACAGCTGAGTGAGTTCTTTGAGCTAAGACTGGGGTGTTGTGCCTATGGAGCGGAGGGCTGTCACAGGACAGTGGACATCCTCCTGGGGAGAGGGAGATGGCTGGGAGGCTTGTAACTGGAAGTTGGTTGTACATGAGGACAGAGCATTTGCAGACTGTCAGGAGCATCTGCCAGGAGGTGACTTTGGAATGGTGTAGTGAGTAGCTCTGGGCAGAAAAGTAGGATGGGTGAGGAAACAGATTCTCAAGTGTCTCATTTTAAAATCTAACCGCATGTTTTACATCACAGTTAGAATTAAGGCATATTGTTACAACAGTCCAGTTTTCTCAGTGTGATGTATCTCAATGGACTACTTGGTACCACCCTCATTTCTTGAGTGTTGTGGTTGTAGATTTGGCTGGCAGATAGCTTCACCCTTCTGTCTTAAAGTGTTGTTTCAGCTAGAGTGCAGAGATGTTGTGAACCTACTCTGGAAACTGGTCACTCTTAAAAGTAATCAGTCAAAAGTACAGAGAAGTTTTAAAGCCAGATCAACTCATGACAGAACTGCACAGATGTCATTCAAATGCAGCTAGCTTAGTGGGAATGAGCAATGAGGGGTAGATGCGGGGAGGGATTCTGGCAATACCTGAAGCTGGGATTGTTGCAAGCAGCTTTGGAATATTGCAGCTCTTGTTATGGGCAAAGAAAGCACTATTCTGTGTGTGGAAACTGAAGCAAAGAGGTGCTAAAGACTCTTCTAGACCAGACTCTTTTTTTTTTTTTTTTTTTTTTTGGGTGTGTGTGAATAGACCTGTGAAAAACAGTTTTGTGTCAATAGACTTGAAGTTAATTTTAATGCAGGAACTGATACAAGATGTACTACAACCATAAGCTCTAGCACAACTTTATCGACACTTGCACACTTACCAAGTTAACTGGAAATCCTCCCTGGCAACTCACACCCCTGGCAGGACTGTTTCAAAAATACCCCTCGCAGGCAGTGCCCAAATAACAGGCTGAAGATCAGACAGGAGGGCAGGGAGGAGGCCAGCAGGCTCTGACCCCTGCTCTCTGGATTCACGAGCAAGCACTAACCATTGAACTATTCTCCTTAGCTATGAGGAAAGTAATTTACAAAAACACTAATGGAGAGATTTTTAAGAGCAAAACCATTGATCGCATGTCCAAGCCCATTCAAAGGCTGGGAGAGTTAGGATGCAGGCTACATTTAAAGCGCAATGGCAGTTTTCAAATAAGTCCTTACACAGGAAAGCCTTCTCTGGTTTTTGTTCCTTTGAAAAATTCACCTTCAAATCTCAGTGTTAAAAAAGATAAGCATTCAAGGAAATTATATATAAGTTTGTTCAGCAACATAAATACAGTTAACTTTCCAAAATCATAGCTTTGTGATTCAAAATACCTAATCTAGATAAGTTACGGCTGTAAAGATTATGAAGCAACACAAGGTTTAGGTAGGATTAAAGTTAAATTAGGCCCAAGTGAAAAACCAGTCCCCCTTGATAAGGGGTAATCACACTATTCTGTAACCACTTAACAGTCTCTGACTGCAAGAAACTCTGCCAGTATCGAACATCTGTTTACTATTAAAGCATAGAAAATATAAACAGGAAAGATCTTTTCTGATGGAGTGGTTATAAAAACAGAACAGAAATTAGAGTATGTGCTCCCTATGCGGGAGACTCGATCCGTTAGTGTTGAATGATGTCATCGGATCAACAAGGTAGTTGCCAGAAAACCTGGGGGTGGGGGTATTTTAGCAGCCTTCCTCCGCAGCAGCCCCTGAGCGCACTGGCAGAGGCGGGATGGCTGTGAGGCAGGGTGCAGGTCCATGCGTAGCCTGGCCGAGGGCTGTGCTGGCTGGCTCTTGCACACAAGGCGCTTCATCTCCCTGCTGCCTCGTGATCCCCACGAGCTCTTACCTGCTGAGACACAGATCACCTTCTACTCTGGAAAAGCGGTGTGTTGCCAGATCCTTAGTCCAGGCTAAAAATAGCCCTTTAAAAGTAGCAGTAATTATCGGTTTCATGTGAAATTAAGTACTTTTCCTTTGAGATGAATACTGCTTAGCATAATGACTGCATGGAATAGGAGGCTAAATGAAATGAGATGCTTACCATACTAACAGCTCTAGACCTTGCCTTGTAGCTTCCCTCTATTGTATGTTCTCTATAAGAGGTCAAGAAATCTCAGGATCTGAATCATGAGCAGTTGCGAAAGAGACTGTTTTTATTAAGAGCTCTTCAGTTCATGTTTTAAAGCCAAGAGTGTCTAAGCCTAGTTAACTTTTAGTTTAAAGGGTTCAATATATGTTTTTTGCATTCTTTATTGGTATTAAAATAGACGTAGTGCAGAAATGAGGAACATATGATTATAAGCTCACTCCTATGAATTCACATAAAATGGACATGCAGTAGATGGAAAACTATTTTGAATAGTGTGGGGCAGATGTCTAAAGAGCAAATACCCACAGTGTGGGTATAGTCTCAGCAAAAACTTTGAAGACATTTTCTTTCAGTGGTGGATCTTGTGAACTGTGAACTTGAGTACACATACGTGGCTGAATGAAGCTCAGGCAGGAAGAGGTCATCGAAGAGACACAAGTCCTTCACCGTTAAGGAATCCAACAAACTTGCAGGACAGCATGAAAGCAGGCAATGTAATCATGGCTGTGCACTGAACTGGCTGCAGTGGCAGAGGGGCCTCTGAGCAGTCTGACCAAACCAGAATAATAAGAAATTAAAAAGTTAAGCTGCTAGGTTTCACTTTAAAAACAACTCTTTCCATAATGCCTGTATTATAAGAGCATTTAAAAACCTTTTGAGATACCAAACTCACTGTGACTGTTCCAAACTATTGCTCTTCATGATTGATAATCTACATTTCTGAAGCATCTTTATTACTTTTGTTTTTTAATGCAGCATATAAAATAGCGAGAGACAGAACCGATTATTGAAAACAGACAGTATGGTAGATTGCTGTGTATAAATATCTGTAACAAGAAAAGTGCAATCTGAATAGTGTAAGAAGAGAGAGCTTAGCTTAACACAAAGGGACTTAAATAGATGGGATTAAAGGTTAGATGCCACCTCTTCAGAAGTCATGCATATTCTGCAGGAAGGTTACCTCTGGTGCAGTACCATGGCATCTGTAATATCCAAGAGGAGCGCAGCAGTAGTATCAAAAATCAAAATGTGTGGCATACATCAAAAATGTATGGCATCATCAGATAAAACATTAAATGAAGGATTGTGCTGGAAGAGATGTAAACCTAATGTGATGTGTAAAAGAGCAGTTTCTCCACTCTTTGCATTGAGTTGAGGTCCCATTTCCTTTATGGTTGTCTAAGTCTTCATTAGCTGTCTCTGTCACCAAAGAGAAGTTGAAGTCCATTGTGAATTGTATTGGGTTTGGCTGCCAGCACACCAAAGTGTAGCTATATCACTTCCACTTGCTTTGCATCTATAAGGTTTGTGAACAAATGAGAGCTAGAAGGATGCTGTTTAATTTGTTGAAGTGTATTAGATTTTGTTGCCTATCTATGCAAGAGAAGAATGACTGAATTCACTTAGTGGAAGACTCATGAGGTGTGCTTTTTAAAGGAATGTGAAATGACACAACTGGGGCAGCACTCACGTTTTGGATTCCAGATCTGAATTCAGCATTCAGAATTTCCATGAGTTCGTGGCAATTCATCTAAATTTTAGTATTTTTAAAAGGAGCATAATTTTTCTTTTTTAAGTAGGGTTATACTTGAAAGCTCTTTGTTCCCTTTTTAAATGCCCATTTGAGAAGAAGCGTGCAATATTTTGCAAAATGCTATTTTTTCCATTGCCAAGTGCTTAGGGAAAAAAAAAATGCTTATTGGGCTGCTAGGTTTGGATATTGAGCTGATCCTGTAATGGTCCTTCAGTGATACATAGCTTTTGTTCCAGGATAAAATTAACCCTGCTGCTTTGTCATGAGAGGGGAGGAATAATTACCACCATGCTTTGCTCTTTCTCATCAGCATGTTGGTCCACTGCCCTGGCTTTTTAGTACCAGGTGTTACAAGCAACAACAGTAACTTTGTTTCCTGATACCTTGTCCTTCAGCAACCAGATTTTGCATGGTCATTTCACCTTGTGTTAATGGCCCTGGATTCCAAAACCTAGCTATCTTGGTTCCACTGTGCTGTTGTGTGCTGATACTATACCACTAATCATTTTCGCTTCTCCCACTACTTGGGTATTCACCAGATGTCTTCAAACTTACTTTATACTACTCTTCTCTTTGAGCTGTCTTTCCTCTGAGTCTTCGTGGACCCTTATAGAAATATTAGCAGACTGCTATCAAACAAGTTGAAATAAAAAGCTGAGCTTATGCTTGGACTGAGAGTATACATGTATTCTCCTCCCTTGTGGGACAACTTAAGATGTTTTTGTTTTTTAATCAAGTGAAATGTTCTTGCTTCTGTGTAGTAGTAATGTGGTTAAGGTGCAGTGATACCTACTTTCTGTAGGTAGCTAGCATTCCTAAATGCAGATGCTTAAAATTTAGTGGACTGATGCTGTGAAATATTGTGATGAGGCATTGCACTGAATAGAACAGTTTGTTCATTTGACCTCATAGAAAGAGTACCTGGGCAGTCCATATTTTGGCTAGATCTGGCAGGTTCATACTAGTGGAATTAGTACACAGTTTTTTAAAAAGGCTTTGGGGGTTCAGTGTGGTGTTCATCCCCAGTGTGAGCTGAAAGATGCTAGACTCATTACTTTATGGGAAATTTGTTGACAGCCTCTTTTATGCATCTGTCAACTGGCTGGAAAGTAAGCATCAAGATCTTTTCAATGGTCACAAAGCCAGAGAGAACCCCTTTCCCTGTGTAGGAGAGACAGGAGATAGATATTGGCACAGCTTACTAGGATTTCAGCATCAGTCTTTGAAGGAGGGCTCCGTGGGTGTGAAGTTGAGCTCTACTATTCTGGCAAGGCTGTGCTGTCTTGGCACAGATGACCAGAAAGGTTTCTTTTTGGTTTACAATAAGAACAGCTATAATGTTTTTGCCTGGGGAAACTGCTGTTTGTGGTGACCCTGCCCAGACTGAATTATGTCTGGTTGTAAAATGGTGATTTGTTGTTTGAGTTATGGTGCTTTTGGGGAAGGAGTGAAAAATTGCAGTAGGGTGTGGGGTGGAAAACCACAGTGGAACCCACAGGAAAACAGTGGAGACAAACACTTCAACACTCACTACCAGGCCACACAGTTCCTGTTTGTCTCAAAGTAGCCAGAAAGGGTCTAGCTGCTCAGATGCATGGATTCTGGCAGGCTGTTGACGTCTGGTGCCAGCTCAGAGCACCTCATTGCTCCATGACACTTCAGGCTGGTGCTGAGACACATGTTCCTTTATTCTTCTTGGTCCCTCCAGCCTTTCCAACACCTCCAAAATATCAATGCCTTTAAAATATCGTAAGCACAAAAATATTTTAACAGATTACTAGGAGGTATTGGTCTGGCATGCTACACTGTAAGACTGCCAAAGCAAATGTTGAGAAAGAGATATATTATTATTTTTTAACAGGGTCTGAGAATGTTGTCTTCATATTTTATTTTTTTTTTATTTTGCATGTTTAGTAAGCTTTCACTGCAAAAATCCTGATGTATTTCTTCTGATTTATGGTATACTGCAGAAGTATATCAAAGAGCTCTGTTCCAGGGAGAAAAGATAACCAACCCAAATCATAACAGCTGGACATGTTTTATGGCTGTAGGCCCTTGACAAAGCGTAGACCCACTTCAGACCTCACCCACTTCAGACCTGCATTCAGTACTGCAATCTCACAATGTCCCTTTCCTGAGGCTTAACCAAACCACACTGCCTCACCCAAGACACTGTTACAAGTTAGGTGGCAGTCATGATCTATTGCACAGCTGACTATGGGGCCCAAAATAGAAATTCCGTGATGACTTGTCACCCTGAAGGAGTCATATTTCTTCCTAATGGGTTGTCCTCTGCTGTTCTGCTGAGACACCTGTCCACAGTCTGGCTCTTAAAATTCATGACCAGCACAGTCAACCTGTTCTGTCCGTGCTCTACTGCGACTAATTCTTCCTGCCTGTAGCATCTTGATCCTATACAGGACAAGGGGAGAAGTCTTATGTTTTGGGTCACTAGGTCAGTGGAGAACCCTGGAGATCTGCTGCATCATTATTGTTTATAGATATCGGCCGCTGATGTTTCCTCAGCTGAACCAACCATTTCCCTGTCTGTATCTGGCTCCCTCCTTAGTATGAACTCCTCTGTAGCTATTTTGTACTTCCCAAGTTTGCACATTCCTTTCTATTTTGGTACCTCTGCGCTTTATTTGTTCAGTGAAGTATGTAGTTAAATATCAGAATCTCAATTTATTTTTTTTTCTTCCTGTATTTTGCTCCAGAACATGGTTTGTGGCCTGAAGTTCGACAGTGGGGAGCTTGCTGCTTGTGTTTGTTGGGGAGCAGGGAAGGGAAGGGAAGCACCCAGAGCAGCTTTGTAGCTCCAGTGAGGCAAAGGAGATGGAGGGAAGGGAATATTCTGTGGCACATGTGAATGTGTGCAAGGGAGAGAAACCGCGTATGCCAGACTACTGTACTTGGCTCAGATACAGTTACACTATCAGGCTGTGGGTATTTATTCCTCCTTGTTGAGGAAGTAGTGTTGTCCTGTGTGTGCTCAGAGTAAGCTACTGGCAAAGCAGAATATAGCATGCCCATAACACCAGAGCCAAGAGGGTTTTGGTTTCCTACAGTTTCCTGTTCTGTGACTATAAACTTTAGTCAGCATGGGTAAGAGCTTTTTCCTCTGGATTTTCTGGTATCTTAAACAGTACAGGTTTCCATTGCATTATTTCCCTTGCTTGTAGGGCTTATAGGATATTTTTCCTCTACTCAGGTGTCGTCTTTTTTTTAATGAAATCTGTAGGAACCTCAAAGACCTCTACTGTGATGAAATCACTCTAAAGTTACTGGGGGTAGAGACAAGAAAAAAAGCAAGAAGCTTAGAAGAAGAGAGAGACAAAAGCAAAGATTGCATCAGCTTCATTTCCATGGCAAAGGAGGTTAGGTGTAGAAAGAAACAGCAGCTCTTCCTGGTTGTTGGGTTTTTTTCAGTGGGTCTGCATCACTGTTGGAAAGAACTGTTTAAAGTGTTTTCATGCTCCTATTGTTTCCTCCTTGGAGACTCAGTACTGAGCCTCTGTGGCTTTGAGGGGGCTGGTAGGAAATAGATCACTTGCGCTGAAGCTCTGGAAGATAGTGATTGAGTCAAGAGGTGGCCTCCAGTGAGGGATTCGTTTTTTACATATCAGCAAATGTGGGAAACCTCGGCTGGTCCAAGGGATCGGAATGCGAACTTAACATCAGCCTTGAACAGATACCCGTGTATCCTTGAAGAGCCTGAGAAAGTCCTGAGAAGAGCTGAGCGAAAAATATGAGGAAATGCCAGATGTGCAAGTAGAAGTCTATCAAAGATGTAGCAAAGAAAAGTCCATCCAATCATGAACTGATGGTCTGTGAATAAACCGATCATGTATAGACACCTATTTTTAAGAAATATATAAAAAGGCTTGTTAGAACAATAAACGGGCCTTTTGGAGTAAATAAAAGTGTGTGCACTGCAGGTGAGGTTACTGTAAGTAGTGCCTTCAGAGCCATTCATCTCTTAGTGCCCAGAGCTGAATCTGAACTGCAACTGTGGCAGCAGAGAATGAGGCGTATGGCTCGTGCTGGTACTGAAACGATAGTTTCTCACAACTATGAGACAAAGGCTGAAGTTAGATGCATTGTCAAGAGATTCTGGGGATGGGAGTGCCTTACCTAGAAGATATTATTGATTTATCACTCATTGGCTTTCCCAAGTTTGTTTTTTTTTTTGCACTCAGCTCCTGTCTCCTCCACCTAAAACACATTTTTGCTTTCTTCCCTTGGAATTGAGGGAATGTTGCTGGTAAAAACGCTTAATGAAAATAGTTAAGTCTCTCCAGGTGTCTGCATGGGACTCAAACCATGACTACTCAAATCATAAAAGGAACCTTTAGATATCTGAACTTGGCTCATTATGACAGCCCTTGACTAAGTGCGTTTGTTGGTTTGGCTTTGTTGTTTAGTGTTGTGTTTGTTTGGTTGTGGTTTGTTGGGTTTTTTTGGGGTGGTGGTGGTGTTGGGTTTTTTATTATTATTATTCTAGCAAGTTCAGCTTACAAGGAATTTGGCAATTTTTGTTTTAAAAAGTCAGTATCTTACAGTACTGAAAATCAGATAGATCCCAACCAGCTTTTTCTTTTAGAACCTTCTTTTTCAAGGTCATAAATTGGATCCCCAGATTTCTTTCTGCATGGTGAAGTTATGTGGTGGATGCCCTACTGCACCACACTAGCAGCTGCTCTCCTGTCTCCTTCTCCAGGGCATGCTTTCTTAATGCTTAGAGGAAAATTTGGGAAAGGAGAAATGGTGTTTAGAGAAATCAGGAAAAGGAGAGGGGAATAAATTATCTTCAACAAAACATATTTATTAGCAGTGGGAGAAATTATCCTTATTCCTTTCAAGGGACGAGAGGGACATAGGCCTGCTCCATCCCTTATGGCTCTGCTGTGCCAGGGTAAATGCTCGGATGGACCAGGAGAGCAGAGCACAGTGATCCCACATAGGGGAGACCATCTTTGTTCTATTAGACACAAAGAGGCTTCTGCTGCCTCTATCACCATTTCAGTGACTTTAGTACTGGAGATCAAGTTGGCTGCCCATCCTCTGTTTTTAAGAAGTGCTGCTTTGGTTTTTTTCTTAGTTCTGCCTGTCTGCTGGTGGCACTGATTTTGTTTCCACACAGTTCTTACTGGCAGGATTTTTCTGTTGCAGTGCAATGTTCAAGCAGCATTAGTGTTTCCTTGACAAATGTAGTAAAATCTTTGGAGACAACCCAAACTGCACAGGGTATTTGTCATCTTTTGCATGTATTCTTCTGTGAAACATGAAGTGTCAACAGGTGCCATTTAGGACACTGCTCTCTCTGACAATGTTTTTTTAATAGCTGCAGAATGATCCCTGCTGCCCTCACATAGCTAAGCCAGCTGTCTGTATGTATCCCAGGGCTGTGACTCCATCGGCACTTTTTAATTTAAAATCCAAAAACTGGTGTAAGTTCACATAAAGGTAAAGTAGTGAGTGTAGAGACCACTATCAAGGGGCAAGGCTGGAGCATAGTTTTTTATTTATTTTTTTCAAGCCGGTTCCTGAAGGCCTGTTGTGCCTTGGCCAAATTGTTGTTACAGTCTGAGAATGGGCATCCTGCCATTCTCACAGATGGACAGGAGAGCAGGCTGGAGGGAGACTGCCACTGTGTCTTGAATGTTTCTGTTAGTTGATTGCAACTTGGGATCTTCAAATAACAGTTAGCACTTATACCAACGGCCTGTAGCTGTATGCTGGTTATGGTATAGATGAACATGTTATGAAAAGCTGAGACAAATGTTTATTCTAATGTGGTACCCAGATTTAATAAATCCTGACAGACAGCCAAGCTACAGGAGGCTCTGAAACTGTATACCAAAAGATCTGTGGTTACTGATTTACTTCAGAGAATTTTTTCAATATGAATCTCTCCTCCACACACCTCCTTCCTCCTTCAGTGTCCCCACAGGGATAAACTCACAGGCAAGCAGTACTTAGAAGGCTGTTTAGTTGAGAATTGCATTTGTGAGACACATTTTTATGTGGAGGGTCTATGGCATTTCAGTAAAATAAAATACCAAGTTAATAAAAGTATGAAGAAAATGAACCTGCTATGATAGAAAAAGCTGTGCTATATGTTCTTTAAGTGTATGACAGTCCAGAAAATTAGTTCTGCTTTGGAACAGATATCCTTGGCCATAATGAGATTTGGGATGGACTTTTAAGATGTTCAGGTTTCTCTTCTAGCTTTTCACTCTTGTATTTGTGCAAACTCTGTCACAATTTGTGTCCTGGAAAAGATACAGCATGTTTTCTTCAGCCCAAATTGCTTCATTTATACCCCATTATGGGAATAGATTAAGGTGCCTCCAATAAACTCTTTGTCTCTCTTGGTATAAAAACAGTCTCTGGGGAGGAAAAGTGGCCTGTTTTGTTTGCATCAAAGGCTGTTCTACTGTATTTGATCCAGGCCTTTGTGCTGTTAATGGCACCAGAACTGTTCAAGTCATGCTATGTTTTTCTGGCAGAACTTGACCTAACAAGTGAATAAATGGTCCTTTGGTTGTAATTTACCCCCTGTGAACAGATAGCAGTGGTCTTTGCAGAGTTTGAAGAAAGACAGAGATTGTATCTCCCCATGAGTAATCTACCTGAATTGTGCATTAACTCTGATGTCTAATTTTCTTTGAAATGCTTATTATTTAAATGCACACACACCAAAAAAAAAAAAAAAAAAAAAAAAAAAAGGTTTGGAGGACTGACTAAGTTTTGGTGTAATATTAAAGAAGTAGCTGACCTTATGTTTTTATGATGAGATCAATCTTTCTGCTGTCACTGCACTTAGCTCTCTGTAGCAGTAATTAGGTATTTGTATGGTGGGAACACTCTGGATATTCCTCTGCTGTGGAATGTTGTGCAGGGTGACCTGAATGAGCTGGCTATGGAGTCAGATGCAGGTGGTGGTGGGGCAGTACCCATGTGGATGGTGTTCCACCTGGAACTTGCCCAGTTAAGGGAGTTTTAGGGTTGTGCTGTTTGTCACTTGCACGTGTCCTTTGACGGGGACACATACACACACACACCAGTCTCCTAGAAGCTGCACAAGAAGCAGCAGTAAGATCTAGGATATCCTGTGTTTTGGAAATGTGAAGATGTAAAGGAATGAAGGCCGTGGGTTGATCAGCATTGATAACATGCAGCTGTGGCCTTGCCTGGAAGGCAGTGGGTTGATTGACATGGATGATGTGCAGCTGTAGCTCCGTCCTGCTAAGTGGTTAAATAGCCCCGAGGAGTGTGGGAGAGGGGTTGGATGGAGGAGCAGCGGCAGTGTGGTCTGTCCTCTGGAGGAAGGAGATACAGCACAGACAGTAGAATCTGACGAACAGTAAAGCCTTGCTGCAGCCTGATAGTTTGTTTGTGCTGTAAAATGAAGAGGTGGGCAGAGCTAAGTTATTTAAAGTAACTATTTGGGGATCTTTGGGACCGAAGCTCTGGGCACCTCCTTTTCTTGATCATTTGAAGAATCTGCTTACTGGAAATGAGGAGACTGTTTGGCTTGCTCCTTTCACCATTGTTTCCCTGGTGGCTGTGCTATACTGTGTGTTTCAGGGTATGACCTACGTGTGTTTCAGATGCCTGTATATGTGACACTGAGAAACATTTACTACTTTGCAGCATGAGTTGCAATCTGTGTTCCACACTTCCCAGATGCTTGTTGGAAAAGCAGTGGAATTAAGTGCTTCTACTGCCTGGCAGCACTGCAAGTGTGAAATCTTCAAGTAAATTTCTTTGTGCCACAGCTGTGGCATGGTCTCAGTGTTTGTAGACTGAACGTGGGGATGCACCACTGTGACGTTCCTTGTGTTTCAGTGCTGCGTATTCAGTATGAGTCCTGGAGGTACAGTCCTGACCCAGCCCTTCTGGCTGGGACTGAAATTCAGCTCTTGTCGAGGTGTGCGTCCCCCATTGTTTCCTGAGATTCATGTCTGGGTTTAAGTGCCTGGATCTCATTGGTAATAACTTGATATATATTTGTAGAAGAATGAGATCTCCAAACTGCTTTCTACTCCTTCACTTTTGCCTCTTAAAATACTGCCTTTATAGCAGAGTAGTTTAATGGCATTTTGAGGCAATTACAAGTTCAGAAATTGAACTGCTAGAGGTGATCTTTTTTTGACTTTACTATTAAATAGATTTACCAGTGTTATATCCCAGGCCCTGCTGAATAGCTTTGCTGTGCAGTCATTTCCCAGAGAAGAAGGTTCCAGTTGAATTTTTACAGCGGTGCAGCAGCCAGGCAGGTCCTGGTGGGTCTCGGCACACCAGGTGAGTGTGTTCACTGCTCCAAGCCTGCATAAACCCTGCCATTCTTTTTTCCCAGGCTTCCTGGCATGCTTCTTATGCACGATGCTCTCTGTTCATTGTTTATCATGCAAATAGGTTCATGATACAGTTGCCTTGCTACCTCCCCAGCCCAGTGCAGGTAGCAGTGTATCCCAGAGCTCCTTTGATGAATCTGCCAGCTCCTGAATTCAGTACGTGGAAGAAGAGACAGAAAGAGAGTCTGAAAAGGTTACCAAACCATGCAGTTCGTACCTGTGCTATTGCAAGAACTGTGCAGCTGTGCACAAAGAAATACAAAATGCTGCCTCAGTTTCCCTTTCACTGGGGAATAGTAACTGATGTTAGGCACAAGTTTTACACGATTCAGATTCCCTTTTGTCTGGCTTCTTGTCTGAGTTGCACATTTGAGTGTCTGCGGACAGCTTCTTTTTTCCTCACCTGCTTTTGTAGGCAGCCTCTCCGTTTTTCCCAGTGTTGCTCAACTTCCCATCGTTTGTTCAAGTACCGGCCTTTTTCTCTGCGACTAGCACCCCAGATCTTTTAAGCTCTGTGGTCTTCACACCTGACACTTGAGCTTTTGTTCTTCTTTTGTGTAAATTTGATTCTTTCAGCTCTCCACAGAGAAGTTAGGGAAAACTGGCTTTATCAAGGACATTGCTACTCTCTTGTTCTCCCCAGGTATGATTTCATTCAGATACTGACGATTAATAATCAACCTGTTTTGAGACAGATCTTCCGACACCCTTAACCTTTCTCCAAAGTACATGGAGTAGCAGACAAAACACAGTAAAAAGCTTAATAAAACCAAATTGAAATTCATGAAAAGTACATAGGTAGGTCCCCAAACTGTCTTTCACACACATTAATGATGGAAAAAAATGAGCATATTTATACACACAGTGTCCCTCCATAAGTAACAAGTTTCCATCATAATGAGCTGTTAATTAAAGTTGGTTATATTTCCAGATACTAATATTCTGATAAAGTTAATAGTCCAAAAAAATTATAATTTACAGTTAACTGATCTTGACAGATTTAAAAGGATACTTCTAATAATTTCATGTAATTGTAACCCTGTGGTATTCCCTAGAGCTATACAATTACATCGGTGGAAAAAATACATAGTTGCATTACCAGTAGTATAGAAAAAATTAAAATCCTATATGCTTATTATGTCTTTTAGCTCAAGACCAAATCTTACAGAAGTAAAACCCCCAGAGAACTGAATTATAATTTGAAATGCTATGCAAATGGAGCAACGACAGTTAGAAGTAGAACACAAACATGCTAAAACAATGAAAACACATTATAAATATGACCAATTGTAATTCAAGTAAAAGTTGCAGAAAAATAATTAGGCACGATGAATCAGAATAATGCTAAGAGTAATTAATAACATGGACTATGAAGATTTTTTGGTAAGAAGTGCCTTCAAAAGCTCAAGGTCCTGAGAAAGCCTAGAGTAGTCTTTCAGATACTTGTGAGGTGGCTTACGACTGTGGTATGCAAATGGCTTTGTGCTCTTAGCAGAAGTTAAACTACTGATAGAATAAGAGGTATGTTTCCTCTACCGGCCCTGGGTAAGTTCCCAGAGAGCAGAAAAGGCAGCTGGCTAAGGAGGTGTGCCCTGCTGTGCCTACTGTAGATTTGGTGCATTATGCTCTACGCTGCACCTAATCCAAAATGTAGCTGGGAGAGAGACTAATATCCCGAGCCAAGTGTCTTTCCATGCAAGGGAGCACTCATTGTGTTGGACAAGGAACGGAGCAGAATGAGAAGGCCCACTCTTCCAGTTCTTCAAGACATGCAGGTGCTACTGTTGAGATTTGTGCTGTGGATTCACAGGGCTGTGGTTGCAAAGTACATGGCATTACTAGCAATGGGATCTACTGCGAGAACAGAATAAGTGGTAGAAATCTTGTCTCTGATTGCATGCTAGATTCATGCTAGATTGTTAGCTAGATTCAGACCAAAACCTGATGGCCATAATACAAGGAGCAGTCATGACTATGGAGGTGAAACTAAGGGAGAAAATTGGACCAGAGGCATCTTTCATTTTTCTAGAATCTGTAATTTTTCAGATAAATAAGGTGACTTTGCAGGTAAAAATGGCCACAGAGACTTAGACAGCAATGGAAAATTGATTCCTGAGGGAGTAGGAAAAATATCAGTAATACAGGTTTTTCGTTTGAATACTGATTTTAATGGCAAGCTGTTGGATTAGTACACTGCCATCATATGTTTCTGACACTAATCCAAAACTTCTCTGTGTTTTATGTTATCAAGGGTTTACTGACTAAGTCTGAAGCTGGAATCACCTGGGATAGTTTCATTTTTAAGGAATGCTATGGAGAATAGAAGACAATCTTTGGAAATTGCCCTCATCCCTCTCTGCACATCCTTGAATACAAACATTGCTCTTCCTCCTCTCCAGTTCTGTTCTCTGTCTCTCCACAGCAACCCCAAACTCACCCTTCACATTCTTCAGATGCCTTGCTGCTCTGGACCTGGGAAGCTTTCCTGGCCTCCCCCTGGAGCCTGGTTTTGGCTACATGCTCCTTGCTTTCTTCTGTTAGCTCGAATGGCTGCCCACAGGATTATTTCTCTCCTCTATGCTACCTCGAGGTCCCCTGTAGAACTCCCAGTGCCTTGACCTTGGAAAACATTAGGATGGTAAGGATGAGATTTTTTAATATAGCTCTGTAAAACGCTAACAGCAGATCATTGCAACTTACCCTTCACAAAGCTCAGCCAAAAATGTTTAAATTCTAAACTGTTGTTGACAGTGTGAATGCAGTGAACAAGTAGATTCCTAGTTGTTCTGCTATGTGCAACTATGGGTTTACACCTTGCAGATGGGGAAGATTATTCTTTCAGCATTTTTTTTTGTGTGTGTGTGCTTTAAAATGAGCAATAAGAAAAATCTAGCTGGTGTTCATCATGCTTCTGAACAGGTTTACTGTTGCTTTGTGTTGCGGGTTGGCTTGAACGTAAACTGAGGTGACTTAGTATAGCGTACTTCATCATGTCCCATCATAATTGAGGAGCGTGTTTTATTTTTTTTTTTTTTAAAGCATGTTACAGGCTCCCTGTAGATTACAACAAACAATTTTGGTCTGATTCTGAACTTGCTTTCTTGGGGTTTCATCAAAGGTACCTACACAGACATCAGTGTATTTATATCTGGCTTAAGTTAGTGCGAAGTGGGTAATAAGCAGACCTTTACAGAAAACCACAGTGCAGCAGTAATGCTGGCCTTTTCTTCATGGGACACATTGTGTTCATTTTGTACTATTTTTAGAGGGCAAGCAGTCCTAGAATGCTATTTCTGACCTTCAAAGCTGGGAGCTCCAGTGGCTCGCTGAGGCCACCTGGGCACCTGGGCCCCCTGCTCAGTTAAACACTGACCCAGCTGCAGCGCCCCAACACTGGTCAGGCTCTGATCCATTCACACTCATTTATCTGTGTTTTGTTCCATGACTTTGAAATTCCTTATCAGAAAGGGATTGGCATCACTCCAGTGGCTCACTCGGTATAGGGGGAGCCCTTTGCTTGTGACAGTAAAATAGGCAAAAGATCGCTTCTCCCTTTGCTCTTCTTTCCTTGCGAGTTATACTGTCTGTTAAGGAGAAGTCTGGAACTCACTGGGGTACACAAGTATCCCACTTTCTTTGAGTAAAGAAGCTGTGGCAATGAGTAAAAGAATAAATTGTAAGATTTTGAGAAAAAAAAAATAGGTAGAAGAATGTCTTTGAGTATGCCGGCTCATGTTTATTCTGTCACAATTAAAGTATGAGCTTGAATCATCTTCAGGCATCATGTTTTCTTTCCAAATTTTTTCTTTCACGGGAGGCTGTTTCTGCAGCACAGAAGTGATGGAAAATTGGGGATTAGAATGGAAGTGCCTTCTCAGCCTTAGTTTTATTGTCAGTGCTGCAGAGTGGACTGTCAACCTGATTCAGACCCCAGTACTACCCGTCTTCGAAATGAAGGACCAAAGAGCAGGCAGTCTTGTGGGTCCCCGATGTCTCTTCGCCAGAAATGTGTGGGGGTTCTTATCAGGAGCCATACTGGGCTTATTCTGAGTCCAATTACCTCCGAGGAGATATTTCGTAACAGGGATGTGATCACATGTATGGCTAGGAAATATCTTTTTATTTGACAGGTTTTCTGATTGTAAGGGACTCTGATCTCATAGATGATTCTGGAGGAAAGAGAGAAAGGAAGCATGTTATGTTTCTCATAAATTCAGGCAAAATGATATAGGCCTGAGACCAGTGGACTGTCTAGTCAATGTCTTTAATTTTTGTGTTTATTATTATTTTTATATAATACTTGATTTTAAGACAATTATGCAAACTGCTTTCTTGTCAGTAGCAGCAGCCATATTCAGCTTTCCAAAGCCAACAATATGCAGTCAGATCCACTTTGCTTTGTTTCCTTTTACCACCTTCAGTAGACATCTGCTCTTGAGAACTGCCTGCTTTGCCTGTGTCTACAGATGGCTGTGACCTGAGGGTACATACGTGTGTACACTCACACACCATTTGTGCTCAGAATTTTATTTACACAGGTATGCTGGACAGGGAATTTGTGAGTCTGGAGTCACAGACCCCACTGAGTACTGTTCAGGTTAATAATCCACTTTTGAGAACTTAGTTCTTAGGTTTTGGAATTTTACAGGAACATGAAATGATCATTTATGATAGCCCTGGTTTCTGGTATTCTGGCTTATTTCTCAGACTGTTTAAACTTGTGATGCTTACTGCAAAATATTTATTTTCTTCCATAGTTTAATAAGTTTTGTTTTCTTAACTATTGGTAGCAATTTCAAATTTCCATAGTTATCCTGGTTTTATTTTCTCATCTCCTGTGACTGCCTTACTATCTGGTAGGAATGCACAGCCAGGAACCCTGTTAGCCTTTGTTGCCTCAGCAATTAAAGAGCATTAGATCATGCTCCAGTCTTAGTCCCCCTTGGGTCTTCTCTGCAGTGTTACTGAGTTGTTTCCAAATGTAGTGAATAATCCTTCTGTGTTGAGAGAGATGGATTCATTGTGACAGCCTTGTGCTTGCTTCTTAATGAGCAGATTTTAAATAATTTATGGACAAAAACATGCTTCCTTGGAATTTCTGGCTGTACCTGTCTCCTTGATGTCTTAATGAACTTTTGATTAGTTGCGGACATGTTAAATAAGAGCCAGGAAAGTGATCCAATATCAAGAGGGAGAAAGAGAACAACATTGCATCACTGAATAAGGTGTTTAACTGCTTTACTTCTTCCACTGTTTGCAGGAAGCAAAGCTAGTGTATACCCTGAAAAGACCATTGTTTGGGGTGTACGTGCAGGGTCAGACAACCCTTTCCTGCAGGTTTTGCACCAAATCCTTATCCTGTGAGCATGCCTGGGGTGGCAGAAGCAGTAAAATTGAGTTTTATGGATTGCTTGCACAAACATTTGCTCCATCTAACAGTCATGTATCTAAAACCTATTGTTCCTGCCTGAAAATTCAGACTTGCATGTATACAGAATTTTTTTAAAAAATTAACTATAAAAACTTCTGTGGGATGAGTTTTTAATGGTATGTAAAACTTCTCTAACGATAATTTCCATTAAAGTCCATTATACATTTTCCCTGTCATGATAGTCTCAGGATTGCCTTTATCAGCTCTATATGCTCATACAAGACTAAGAATGTCGTTACTTTTAGGCATCCACTGTGCCTGACATCCTCTGAGGTTTTCTGAGCGTAAATTGCTGGCTGCCCTTTGTGTTGATCATTTTGCCTTTTTACTGTACCTTCTTGGGAAAGAGATTTTGATCTGATCATAGGGAACTTCCTAATGTGACCTGCTGGTGAAATAATGAAACAGGGAATTATTTTTCTAGAGAGGACATCATCAAAAGATGAAAGTTATGTACGGTGTAGATAACCTGCCTTGACAGTGCACAAAGAATAGGGTCATAAACTTACATGCAAATGCTGAGCTATGTCCAAAAATGAGAAATCAGTCATAAAATCAAGAGCAGTAACCCTCTCAGTTCATCTTTTGTTTCTTTTTAGAGACCTGATGAACCAACCTGTTCCTGTCAAGTTTCAAGGCTACTCTGTGATGTTAAAGAAACTGAATTTTGACACTTCAGAACTTGGGGGTATTTTTGCTCTGTCAGTCCAAAGCGATTAATTTTCTGAAATTCATGTTTCAAAACTTTTCTTCTGGAAACACCAGCAACTCTGATATTATCTGATGGTATCTGGCTGCTTGAGAAGTCAGTTGCCAGTATGTACAGCAAGAAGCTGCTCTTGGTACCATTTGTCAGTGAGAGAGGCCTCCCAAGAGCTCTGTGACCACCCCAGGATTCTGAACCATGCAGCAGGTCGGCTAAGAGGCTGGTTTGAGCCATGACTTTGGGGCTTTCCTGATTCTGACTTTGGAATCGGGACTCTTGGAGCTGCAGACTGGTCTGGGACAGTGAAGGGAGTGAAACTTTGTCCCTGCTGCCAAAGTCCTGGGGAGCTCCCAACCACTACTTGAACAAAGGAAAATGAGTTGTTACTGTAATCAAAAGTATTTTGGAATGCCAGCTTCCCTTTCAGGACTTTGTATAATCCATTGGGTTGTTCTCTATTACTTTTCCTGATGACCAAACCAGACAAACTTTGTTGTCAGTTAAGACATTTTGTTTTTCCCTTGTAGGAATGTTGTCATCACCCAAAACATAGTTATTTTACTTATGTTAATAAGTAAACAGTACACCTGGTACTGTGCAGGTACATTGCAGAGAGATACAGCACTCATCAGACAAAAGCATTACAGTCGGCTCAAGATCTTCTCAAATTCCTCATGGAGACACAGGTAGTTTCAAGTTGTTGTTGTCCCAATAGCTGACCATGTCACTTGAAGGATATATATCATTGTTCTGGCAGTGTCATTGCTGAATCATGTCATCAGCCCATGCTGCCCAACTTGCTTCGTTCAGGACTCTGATTTGTTTCTTGTTAGTCCTTCAGATACCTGAGTGTGCTGGTGCTTTCATAAATGTTTGCTGTCACTGGTGACCTGCACAAGCTGGTTTCTTAAATGAGACACTTGATAGTCTTAGAGAAGAGAGAAATGAGCTGGCTTTTCTTTTGTCCACCTTCATGTGAAATCTTTCCAGCGAAAAGTCTAGATCTTGTGGAGAGATACTAACTTTTAATGTGTGTTGAGCAATTTAGCTGAACGTAAGAACCAATATGAATACTCATTCTTGTTTAAATGTTAGCTAGCTCTGCTTAAAGGTCACATCTTCCCTCCTGTTTTGCTTAACAAGGTGTTAGAGATACACACAGCTTCTTGAAATGGAAAGTAATGACTCTTTCCTCGTTGTGCAGTTCTAATCTATGTGGCCTTTGGAGATCTTGGGCTTGCTTTGTCTTGATTTCTAGCTCTAAAGTCCAGCTTAGCAGTACAAAGGTGAATGGAGAAGCTGCTTACATTCAATTAAAGAGTCTTTGGGCATTAAGCATGGGAAGGTTTTAAAAGGGGGAGAAGAAACAACACTGGGCACTCTCCCTCAGGCCGTCTTTCAGTAGGGTTATAAGTATCTCAAAATGCATGGCATCTTAAAGCCATGCTCCACACCAGAGAAGTTAGGCTGCAGCAAGGAGAATGACAGAGACAGTTCATCATCTTTCCTTCCACTTCTCTCCACTACCACTTCTGCTAACTTGCCACCCCTGAGGGTGCTGTCTCCAGAGCCTGTGTTTGTCAGAGCCTGCCACAACCTACAGCCAGTTGTAGATATTCCCTTTACACATCCAGACCCAAAGGTTTGTGACAGAAATGAGAGTGCTTATTTTTCTGCTTTGGAATAGCTTTGCCATTTGGTATCAAAATGCAACAGTTCTCCAAAATATCTTACTTAGGTTTTTTCCAGAAACATTGCAGCATCAGATAGTCTGTATTTGCTCACACAGGATCATTGTTTCAGAGATGACTAAGTTTCTCTTGACCTCAAATGCAGGGTAAAGAAGCCTATAATCCCTTTTAGGCTTAGATTGACTCAAGACATTTGCTTAGGTGAAGTGTCTTGCCACTTTTTAAGTGTATTAGAGATCACTCCCAGCCAACTAAATTACATTCCAGTGAATGTATCTGGTTAATAAAAGGGAATATGGAGACCTGATGTATTTCTGTAAGGGCAAGGTACTTCAGATGCCTGACTGTCAGCTGTTTCTGTTGGTGAGCTGCAGTATGTTTCTGTTCTTCGCTGTTCTTTTTGCTGATGTCTTTGAGAAAGAGGGCTGCAATGCATTTTTAGGTACAGTCCCTTTCCCAGGATAGGGAAAGGGTGAATGCTTATTAGAAGAATACGAACCCTACAGAATGCCATCCTTAATTATGAAAATGCACATTCTGATTTGTTTTGCAGAAGGCTGGTTTGTATAGGGAGCCATGGGATGGGTGCTGGAGCATCCCAAACCATTATGAACTTAGAGCTTTGAAAAGAAAGATGTGCCTCTGTGTCTTCATGTTTTGTAACTGTCTGGCATGTAGACTTACACAGTGAGCAGCTAGTCTACTACTATAGAAACCAAAAATAACAAACCATTTTCTCTTTTGAACACCCTTAAGCATATATTGCTTCAATATCTTGCCAATATTTATTGTCTACAAAGGCAACAGTATAAGGTTGGGAGGCAAGAAGATCCTTTGACATTTTGTGAATGTTACAGGAGTATAGTAGCAAGGTGACGTTTGCAACATTTCAAAGCCTTTTTTGTTCTTCAGTATCTATTTGTCTCTTGCCTTTGTGCAAAGAGGCAATGTCAAGGGAAAAAATAAGCCTTTAAATATTTTAAAATGCCCATTTAGGAGTCATTTCTCAGAGAACTGAATCCTAAATGTCAGCCCGTGTTTGATAGTTCTCTGTAAAATCATCATTAAGAATTAGCCTCATTTGACATTTTTAAGCACTTAGACCTATACAAAGAAAGTCAAGTGAAGAATTATCTAGATTTCATGTTTTGTAAAACGTGTCTATCTGTAAAAAATGTCAAGTGAAGCACTATGCCATTGCTGAATGCCTTTATGCAGGTTGTGTTGAATATTAGTCTACCCAAAGCACACAGAAGCTTCATCCTGACTGTTTTTTCAAATGTTTTAGGAAACTTCCCATTATTATACCACACCAACAGAACTCTGTTTCTGGTCTTATTAGTGACCAGTCAGTCTAAAAAAGTTACTGATGTCTTAAACTGTGCTGCCTAGCACTATTTGGAATGATGCTCAGGTGTGTCTACAGTATGCTATGAGGCACAGAGCAGAGAACCATGTAGGTAAATTTTCTGTCTCTGCTGGGTTCCTGCATCATGGGTTGGCTTTTACAGAGGTACATTGGGAAAAGTCATCTCCAGCTGTGCCTGTGTGTGCAGCAGTGAAACTCAGTTCTCCCTCAGTGCACTGTCCTTGCAGGTGTCTGTAGCCAACACAGAGAATTTGAATTGGAATTTCCAGAGGCTAAAAAAGAAAACTACTAACACTCCCTCCCCAAACCTGAATCCACCCACTTTTGTCAACTTTCTACAACTCAAAGAGCCTACATATTCTAGTGTGTGACATTTCATGTTTTCTGGGCATTGTGTACAGAAGTGCGTTAGCAGTACTCTCCTACGGATGGGCTGTGCTGTGTTCAGAGTCTCTACAGATGACGGATGTAGCACAAAAAAGCTAACAAAGGCAGTGGCTTAGTCCAGTCATGTTGCTCAAGGAACTGTGAGGAAGAGGAGATGATAATGGATTTTTGGCCTCTGCATGCCTTCCCCCCCCCCCCCAACCCCCCTTATTTTTAAAACAAACAGCGTAATTGTGAATGCTCCTGTTTTTGTTGTATTATAGAAGAATGTCACTTGGTGCAAAGATTCCATTTCAGAGTGTTGTTTTAAATCTTCGTGTTATGGTGGCTATGAGTACATGCTGAGGTAGGATGACTTGTTAGTACTATTATTGTTTGGTATAACTCTATCAGAGTTTGTAGATGTGGAGTGGTTTTGGTTGGTTTGGAGGTGGTTTTTTTAGTCTGTGTTTGGCATTGTTTTTTAGCAGTGAAATGTCTTCAAGAAATCCAGTTCCTATTTTCTACTGCAGTGATTAGGAAGAGTAAAAAGATTTAGCAACCTGTCACTGTCCTCTTCTCTGACAGTGGTTTTGTTCCTTGAAGGAAGTGCTTTGCAAATAATATAAACTGTAAATCAATCAGAGAAGGTCCCTTGGTTCTAGCTCCGTATGATTTTTCTAAATCCTCCATGCAAAGAACTTGCATTGCTATGACTAACAGGGCAACTTCAGAGAATAATGAGTAAAGATGGATGTTCTGAGCAATTAATCAAAAAGATTCTTTTGACAACTCTGTCAATATTCAGGGCTGTCACTGTAGTTGTTTCAGAAGCCAGGTGAAGCAGGATCATAGCCATGGTCTCCCCTCATGCTAGATGATGTAAAACTTGCTGATAGTAATAGGTGCCCAAATGAGAAGAGATGGACTTCTGAAGTACAGTCAGGGTTTGTATCTCCTTCCAGTACCGTGGCTGACAGATGTATAGTGAAGGTACTTGGTTTGATACTGGCATGTGGTATGTTCTCACTTTGTTCAGAATTAATGCTGTAAAGTCAAACGCTGAGGTTGGATAGGAAAAGACATCCCTCAATTCCCAGCAAGTTGTTGGATCTTGGTCTTGGATTTTTTTTGTGCTTGTGAAACATGTCTGTTTTCCTCTCTTATTCTGAATCAACTTGCTTCTAGCTAGTGTCTAGCTGCTTGTATCAAGTTAGAAGGAGGCTTGCAAATGGCTTTTGCTGGTGCAGAATTGGGTTGTAGACCAGGTGCAATTGCTAACTGCAGCGGGGAAAAATGTAAGCTAAAATTGCATAGCTAAAAACTGCAAGCTAAAATTCTTGCTACTAGTGCTCTTTGTTTCAGAGTGCTTCTGTCCATGCTCAGTTCTTCTGTCTTTCCACTCTGTATCCCTCATTGCACATGCAATGCTCCTGCTGCCCCACTGGTGTGACTGGAAGAGGGATAGCTGACTTTTGTGTGGCTTTGAACTTGTTTGGATCTTTCTTTTCATTCTTTAGAGTGGACAGCTGACCTTGGAGGGAGTAACAGAGATCTAAAGCACTGGTGTGGTAACTTAGCCAGGTCTGCCAGGCAGCTTCCTTTATTAGAAAACCTGACAAATCTTACTGCCAGGGTTCAGGATTGGTCTCTGAAAACTCCCATCTGACAGCAATGCACGATGGATGCACACAGCCTTTTCTTTGATGTATGTAAAAACTCAGAAAAGAAGGGAGAATGAAAAGAATCTAGGAGGTGAAGAGCATGACATAGTGAGAATACCAAGTATCATAAAATCATAAGTGGTTTGGGTTGGAAGGGACCTTAAAGATTGTCTGGTTCTGATCCACCTGCTGTGGGCAGGGACACCTTCCACTACACCAGGTTGCTCAAAGCTCCATCCAACCTGGCCACGAACACTTCCAAGGATGGGGTACATCTTCAACACATGTTCATTTAAGACAAAATTTATATTTTAGAACTTTACATACTACTTGTGTTTATGCATTCTTGAATGAGTGGGTACATGCATATATTTATTTTATCTGTATATTTTGCTTCGCTCACTTCAACTTGAGATGTGATGTTGAAAAATTTATGTCTGAAAATGGCAGAGGAATCAAGCATCAAGAGGAAAAAGACAGCAGGAACACAAGCTACAGGAAGCTCTCAGGGGACATGGGAAAGCACAGACAGCCTCATTGAAGAGGAAGGTAGTCTTCTTTCAGTACTCAGCACCAGATCTGGCCTAACAGTTCAATGCCTGTCTGTTTGCTAGCAGTAATCCAGAAATCTGTCTGAAACAGTGGGAATCAGGGTTCATGTGTTTGTGCTCAGCTATACCCCAAAATCCTATTAAAATTGACTTGAAGACAGAAGTTAGCCCCAAGGAAGAAGTAGTAAAAGTCAAATCTGGCTAGGTGGTTTGTTGTGGTATAAAGCGTGATTATGAGATTAAACATCTTTTGTTGGTGTTCAGAGCCACATGGGAAGACACAGATTTTCATGACTGTAGTTACTGTTCTGTTTATAAGTGGATTTCACCCTGCATGTTCTGGGTGTACGTGTCTGATGCATTAACTGCATTGCATTGGGACTGCATCCTGAAAGGAGAATGGGGTATGTTCCAAGTCAGTGTGTTGATAGGTTTAATTGTTCTCTCCAAATGAAATGTTCTCATGAACCATGCAAAAGTTCATTTTTAAGGCTTTAATCTTCTCAAGAAAGAGAATTTTAGTGTATGAAGAGAAAAGCAAACCCAAACATGCTCCCTTTTCCAAGACAGAAATGTTAACATCCTTCTTTTCTTGCAAACTGAATGTTTTTCTGCTGTCACGCTTTGATTCTTTCTTGTTCTTTACATCTGGCAGCTGAGCCCTCAACTGAAGGCTGCAATATCACAGTAAAAATGTTTAACTTCATACACTGAAAGCTTTGTGCACTTTAGGGCCAACTGAAGCCAACAGAATAAGTCAGAGAGTGTAAAGAGTGTAACTCCTAGCAGGGTCAGGGAACACATCCGATGTCTTATCAGACATTTAATCACATACCTTTGATTTCACCTATGATAGAGCCTAGAGAAGAACCTAGTTTCGTTCACTGAACCTTTCTGTCCTGAAGCCAACATGACAGTCCCTGCGCTTTGGGTCATAGGATGGGATGAGCACTTTGCTAATGTCAGCGCATGAAGAGTCAGCAAGGGAGAAAGCTTCAAAATAGCTTGCAGCTTGGAAATGAGTCTTCTAGCTGGACCACTTTGAGCTTGAGGCTATGCTAGAAGATCCTTCTGCAGCTCAGTGTGGTAGTATCTTGCTGGCCCTGGACCACTGATGCCAAGTGTAGGCAGAACTGCAAAGAAGCTGTGATACTGAGCCATGAATGAAAGCCCTTACAGCAGAGGAGTGTGTATAATAGATGCCAGAGAGGCGAGTCTCCAGCATGTGCTAATAGGTAGACAGAAGCTTCCCAAGACTGGACAGATGGTGAAGTGCATGTGCAAAGAAGAGTCATCCCTGAAACATTTGTTCAGAAAAGGGGAATAAATGTTTTCCAGCTGAACATCCCTCTGAAATGCAAACCATTATCTTTGCAGGCTTCTGTTATCTCCTTTGTAAGTCTGTTTCTATAACAATTCTTCTCAAGGAGTGTACCATACACGGTGGGTGAGCTCTGTACCTAAAAGATAAACCACAATACCACCCCCACCACCACCCCCAAAAAAACCCCCCAAACCAAACCAAACGAACCCACCCACCCCCCAAAAAAACCCACACCACAAAACCAAAAAAAAAACCCCAAACCCCCAACCTATCACCCACAACAGAAAAAAGAATTGCAGTATCAGTGCAATTAATATAGTAGCAAGGAGAGGAAGTAATCTCTTGGAAGTTGAGAGTTGGACAGATGTGTGTTAAAATAACTATAATGAGCTGGATCCATTGCTGCTGTTAAGACAAAATATTTCAAAGTGAGGTTCCATGAGCAAGATGCTCTTCAAAGTGAATTAGCTCTGAAGGAAGGGAAGAAGCCTCCAAAGTTTGCAGAGAAGTGTGAGAGAAAAATATTTCCCCCAGTTCGGAATGTAGTTGAAAACACATGAACCTTATCACCAAAGGATAAAGAGCAAGTTTAAAAACACCTTCAATCAGATGACCCTGAATGACTTTGAAACAGTAACAAAAGGTTAATCTTGTTTGCAGCGTATTGAGAGATGGCTCAGGGAGATACACTGTGAAACAGTAGTCTCTGAGCTGAGCTTAGAACAGACTCATGAAAGGTAAATTGTTTTAAAAGTTCCAAATACCATTACATTTTCCCTTCTAACTTTGCTTAAACCTTTAAAATTCTTGTCTGCCCCACAAAGGCACAAAGCAAATGCAATGGCTTTTGCACCTCAAGGAAAATTCCAGGTGACCCACTGGGTACATATATGTGGATGGGGGAAGGGGTGAAGACTTCAGCCAGTGAGAACAAGGCTTCTATTCTAGATACTAGTCCAGCATCTAAGCTCATTTCTAAGAGGCATTCCAGCATCTAAGCTCATTTCTAAGAGACATTCCGGCATCTAAGTTCATTTCTAAGAGACATTTCTACATTTAAAATAAATAAGAGGTTTGGACAAAGTTTGTCAGACCCAGGGCAGCAGAGTGAGGTGAGGTTTCCTCACCCAAGGAAGTGGTTGTTGGAAGCTGCTATCAGTTGCCCTGTGAGGGAAAGAGAAAAGCTAGCTGTGGTGGTTTAGTGGTGGTAATGCTGCTGCTCACGGTAGGTTTTGTGTTCTCCTAAGTAACTAAAACACATGCCTAACGAAAAAGAAAAAAAAGTGAGTCTTCTTTCTTCTGTTGAATTCAATTCTGTTGAATTGCAGCCTTGCAGCTAAAAAAGTAGACACAGCATGGGGTTAAATGAGCCTGACCAAAATCTGGCAGACTTGTTCTGGCAGGAGCCTGTGGTAAAATAGGACTCTCGGCCAAGCTTGTAGCTGGTCTTGGGGCAGTGCTGTGGAGGCTGTGGTCTGGGCCGGCTAAGTGGGGACAGGCTTTAGTGTGTAGATGTGTAGAGAGGAGAGCAGGGAAGGAATCAGGGCAGTGAATGCTCAGCAGAGCCATTGCACTGGCTGATCTGGGACATTGAGGATACGCAGATTTACAAGTAGCCTGACGGTCTCTGCACTGTGCAGGAAAACTTTTTGTGCCTATTTCCACCTGCACTTAGTGTCAGTTGTACCTTTATATTTCCAATGCCACATCTATCGGGGAGGGGGGGTGGAATCTAACCATCCTAATCAGTGTCTGCTTTTAGAGTTCCTATTTAGCATACTGCTAACATGCTTTGCAATAAAGCATAATTATTTCCCTTTAAACTTCCCTTGCAACTTTTCCCCTTTTTTCTCTTCAGAGGTGTTTTATTTATCAGAGCATGAATTTATACATCTGAGATCAGAGTACTTCATGCTTTGCTTCAACACAGATCCTTAGCAATTAGAAATTATATGAAAGGCAAATATAATTGAATTCTTGTCCTTTCAGCTTTGTGGTTCACCCTTTGATTCAGAGCTCCTGTGTTTTCCCAGCTTTTTAATTTTTCTCTCAGAATTTCTTATTTGGAAAGGCAGTACCTCCACCTGATGTTTCTTTCCTCCCCAAACACACTTTTTTTTTTTTAGCTTTCTGTCCTAGGGCCAGATTAAGGCAGGAGTGATTTGAATCTTTGAAGCCAAATAGCCAAAATTCAGTTTTGGATAGCAGCAGAACAGTTATCCCAGGTACTGTTGTCCAGCACTTCAAGCACTAAGGCAGCGTGCTCATTCCTGTAGCAGGCAACTATGTTCCTGCTGCCTGCTCATCAAACCCTGCTGTGTGCTCCCCTCTGCCCTTGTTCCCTGGCAGCACTGGGTGCTGGGCCATAATGATGATGTAGAGGAAGGTGAGGAACTGCATGACCTCATTTCCTTCCCTTTTGCAGCAGAGAGAAAGAGATAAGGCTAAAGGTAGAGGCAGGCACATGGTTGAACAAAGTGGGGCCGCTGATCGCTTGAGCCCCTTGGGAACTGCTGTGAGATTTAGGAGGCCTGTGTGTTTGCACACACCTGTGTCTTTCCACATACACATGTGACGTGTACACAGACAATCATCGTCCCTCTTGCCATCTTTTTCTGACACAAAGCCCAACCTGGAGCCCACTGAAGAAGGTGACCTCCATTAACTTGAATTAGATACTTCACTGCTGTAGCTCATACAAGTGCCCTTTTCTGCTTTTACTTTGGACTCCAGGACAGCCATGCTGTCACTCTGGGTTGCCAGCTGCATCCATCCCCTGGATAGTATTTCAGCCCAATTTGTGTTTGTATAGCATCGCAGCTTCTACTTGTTATCTTTTAAAGGAAGAGACAGAAAAGAATGAATATTACGAGTCTGTAGAAAACCTCAGAGAACCTCTTTCAGTATCTTATACGGCTTTACATTTTTTGAATGGTGCTTTTGCTGAATGCACGAGTATTTATTGTGTTGATTTACACACAGCAAGCAATGTGTCTGTTGTTCAGATCTCACTGTTCTCTCTTACATTTAGTGATTATTACAGAACAAGCCTTTTTCTGTACATTTTATATCTGAACTAGTTCCCTGCTACAATCATCTAATACCTTCCCTTCTTCAGAAACAGCCAAACTCTTCAGGAATTGCAGGTTCTAATTTTGGAGAGTAGTTAAGTATAGCTAAACTTAAAATACTCAAGAAAGTAAGTCAGGGGTTCCAGACAGCTGATGATCAGGTTTTTTTCTCTCTTGAAAATTTTTCTTTCCTTTGATTTTTGGGGCTGAAATTATGATTGTGTAGATACAGCTCTTAGAAAATTGCAGTACGTAAATGGAATAACATTGTGACTATGATCAAGGAAACATCTTAATTCAGATAGGGAATTTCCTTCTCTTCCCCTTTATTTATAATCGCTACAAATATTTTCCCCCTTATCTTCTTCCCCTTGGTATGGTGATCTTGCTTCCCCCCAAGCTCCTGTAGGTATGATGCACTGTCACTGTTTCCTCCCCATCACCTCTCTGTGCCCCCCTTCCATGTGGCTTCCATGTCTTCCAGTGAGGAAAGACATCTTTGGACAGCTGAGGCAAGTTTGCTTCAACAAATTCTTTCTTTGTACACACACACAAGTGTACGTCCATGCTTTGTGTTTTGAGCATGCTGCCACCACCATGCATGCACAGGCTTCTCATTTTGGAGAGTGCTACTTATCTCAGAAATAATGGAGTAGCATGAGACTGCAGAGCAGCATGGATCTGGAAAGGAGAGAGAGGGAAAGTGAAATCTGAAGCATACAGTGGCCTTTTTCACAGAACATGGACTTTGTGTGTTGTTAAGACTAGTGGCGTCCTATTAGAGTGATTTTAAATCCTTGATATTTCAGTGGTTTAAAACTTGTACATCCAGAAAACATTGTCCTTCTGACTTTCCAAAGTACAGTTGGAGCCCAAACTCCAAGCTTAGCTATGTTTTTCTTTGAATATTTTAGAATTCGGTGGTGTGTTTTTGTACAACACTTTGTTCTTGTAGGAACATGATTTAAAGAAGTCTTATATGTTCACTGGAATTAATTCTTTTTCTTTTTTTTTTTTTTCTTACAGTAACACCAACACATTCAGATTACCAAAGGGAAAAAAAAATTAAATTACCGAAGGAGAAAAGAAATTTCTAAGTCATCATGCTACTGAAATCTATACATTTTATTATTTTTTTTTTAGCCAAAAGACTTCATTTTTCAGTTGTTTGCTAAAGCAAAATGGTCCATCAAAGGACCAGCATATTAGTAGTAAACCTGTTAAACCTAGATTGCATGGCAAGTCTTTCCTGTTTCATATTCAGTTAAGTTTGAGATCCTCAGAAAGTTTTCTAGAAAACCCTCCAGGCAACTGACTAAATTAAAGAGGGGAATTATTCACAGGCTTAGAAGACAAGTAGGGATATATCAGCAATGAGGGATAAGTGTTGAACTGTCTCTTTCTGCATAATAATTCTGTTGCCTGGCTTGATGTATCATAATGTTGGAGATATATTACCCAAAGTAAGTAATACAGTGCACCATTAAACACATTATGTTGTAAATAATTAAGATGCATAATGTTAAAACTTTGGGTAGAATGTAATTACTGTACTCCATGGAAAATCAATGGCTACTCCAGCAATGTAACTAAACATTAAAACCAGTGTTTCACGAACACACACCGTTAGCAACTGTTTTATAAATGTCTTTTGTAGGCTGTTTTTGGTTTTGGTCAGATGAGATGGAGTGTCTCACATGCAGAAATTAATTTTTCAGAATTGTCTGCCTTGAAGATTTCTTCTTTGAGCAATGAGGGATGCTTCCTGCTTCAGTCAGCAGTAGAATGTAGAGATCCATGCTAGATTCAAATGCATGGTGCTTGAAGGACCACGTGCTTTTGGGTGCTTGACAAGATTGAGCACACTTTGTAGCCTGCATCCTGCATCTCTGTTGCTAGTTTAAAGCATAAGGTAGGCTTATTCCTGCAATTAAGAAATAGGCATGTCCTGTGCTTACACCAGTGGTAAAGTATGAGCACAAGTGGAGAATGAATCCCTTATTTTTGTTCTGTTATGAAGAAGTGAGAGCTCAAGAAATGAAACCTGCAGAAAGCTGTCAAGATCACTCAGTTTAACCAAAAATGGTGATAAAATTAAAATTGAAATATGAATTTAACACAGAGTCTTACCCAACTCTTCAGCCAGAGTCATACTAGGAATTTGTATGACTGCATTACATATAGGCCCTGTCTAGAAATATTTATAAAAGGCACCTTACACACATATATCAAAGAACAGATTTGTCCAAAATGATATTCTGGCTTTCCAATTACTTTTGATGAGACAAACATTTCACTTGCAGTCTCTGTAGCGGTTCTGTTAGATTTGTCTTTCAAAGAATTTAAAACAGAAAAGACAAGTAAAGCCAATGTGCTGACCTGTATATCAACATAACATTTTACTTGCAAGCGTTTCTTGGGTCCCAGGGAATTGTTCAAGGAAGCAGAAGATAGTTCAAGTGGCCCATCCACGAACACTACTCTGTGATGTTTCTTGTTTGAAGGAAGTTGTGTGGGCACAGCTCACGAGCTTGTGACTGAGGCTGAAGAATTCCTTTAGAGTACCATAAAACCTTGAGCAGCCCACCCATACACTGAGAAAATGAAGAATTTCACATACAATGCTTCATGACATTCAGGAGAGTTACTCTACATCCCATGCCGATGTGAGATAAGAATCAGTACCGTTACATGACTTGCAGCAAGAGGTCCTCTTTTCACGGCTTTGTATTGGGGGAATTACATTGCCTAGGCAGCCCATCAGTGCTTGGGCAACAGATTTTCAATGCACACTGGAAGGCTCACCTCATCTCTTTGCCATTTGAATTCAGTTGTTTTGCTTTGTTTTTAATAATGGTGGGGGTTTTTTTCCAGCGTTGTTTGCAGTTTTACATTACTGTATCTAATAAAGAGCCATGGCAACAGGTGTTTAATCAGATAAATAAGTCTGATTAATCATCATAATAATAAAAAAATAAATACATGATACATTTAGTGCTCATTCTTATGCACAATTCCATGAAAATTAATAACACTAATAAGGACCTGGCAGGCATATTTCAGTGTTAGTGTAATATGCTAAAAGTACAGTGTTCTGGTAGACCATAGTGTATTTCAAACCCAGGTGATTAATATTTTTTTTTCCACTCTTTGAAAGAATTAGCTGTTAGCCCTGCTATTTGTCATTAAAAAGCCTCTGAAAAACAGACTTTAAATGGGATTTTGCATGTGTTATTCTGCAGCCTCTCCCACAATAATGAGTACGTTGCAGTTGTCCATTAAAAGGATGCAACTCAGAGCTGTCACGGCATATTCAACCTCTCTTGCATCCAGTTCACTTCAGGAGACGGAAGTGCACAGTGTGGATTTTTCCTGGGTTTAGATAAATAATTGTTTTCTTAGTAGAAGATTTTTTCACAATAGTATCCATCTGTGTTGCCAAGGCATGGTGGAAGCAGTACTTTGCCCTCTGGTGGTTAGGGGTTGGGTTTATGGTCAGATGGTTGCATCAGATGGATTCTTCATGTGATCTCATTAAAGATGAGCTGCAGACAGTCCTGATTTGTGTATACAGCTGAGCATTTTTACCTTTTGAGGCTTCAATATTAACTCCTCTATTTTTTTCTTCTGTCTGCTAATAGGGGATTAACATAGAGCTCTATTTCGGTTCATAAATATTTTATTGAAGAAAAAATAAGTGTTGCCAACATCCTGTAATAAAAAATATTCTTGTAGCCTCTCTTCTCTATTTTATGCCTCAGTACCGTGAATGGTTTCCCCTTTCTCCCATTAATACTCGTTTTATTTCCTGTGGCTAAAGAAATGAGGATTGACATTGATGGTTCTTCATATAATTATTCTGTGATTACTGAAACTCTGAAGGAGGGATGGCAGCTCATGTCAATGTACTTTATAGCTTTATTTCATAGTATATGATACCATAACCTCGATGTTAATATTCAGCTTGTATTTTGTAGCATCCAACCTTTCAAGTTGCTCACAACAGAATTACTTTGATTTCATTTAACAAAGACAAACATATCTTTCAATAGCCTTTGAGATGCATGGGGTTTTGGGATGTTTTTTCTTAAATCATTGAATGTTGTGACTTTCTTTTTATCTTTCAGGTTTTAATTGTTATTGAAACAAAGATCGAGTTTATTTTTATAAGTTTCTTTTTGAGAGCCCTGCGCTTACTCTAAAGCAAGGAAGAAACCGTTTTTCTAATATTTGACATTCTGAGGTCATTTGGGACATACATGATTCTGAATGTGCATGTCTATGTGCATGCATGCATGAACACTCAGTTTTAATTGAGTTATTAACTGAAATCACAGATTTATTCTGAACTTAGAAATAAGCTTTTTAGAACATACAGGTCCTGCTCAAGTACAGTGTTGTATTTGGGCACAGGAAAAGTATTTCTTATATGCTAAGATCCTGCTGGTGATCTGTGGTCTGAACCTAAGATTCTTAAAGAAGAAAGAGGAAAATATGATGAGGTGGTGTTTTTTATTTGTTGGTGGGTTTTTCTGGGGTTTGGGTTTTTTGTTTGTTTGTTGGGGGTGGGGTGGGGTTAAGCCTCTGTTGTATTTGTCAGTGATGTGAACCTTGTCATGACAATTTTGTTTTGGTACAGTTAGTGCTAATTAGATGTTTCATATAGGTATTTTTGATAACATTATGCATTTTAGAGACGTTAACTAGGGTCCTGCTTTCACCTGGAGCTCTGAAGTACAGCAGACTCCGTGGGAGTCTCCTCGTTTACTTCCCTCCAAAGGAGTAATCGGCAATATGGTCTCTGGAGAGAGAAAAGTGACAATACATTTATCTGTGTGAAGGAAATACTCCTAAATGGGTATATTCATCTCTTCCTACCTCTTGCCTGCCTTCCCTGGTCAAGATAGGGACTCCTGGAGGGTGAGTTTGCTGCCTGTCTTATGTGTGGGTGTCACTTTGCACAACCAGAGGCTTGTTCATCATAGCTCCCAGACACAGGTGGGATCTTAGTACAGCAAAACTTTACTGCTATTTTTTGAAGTGTTTGACGAAAATGGGAAGATATCAAAAAAGGCTTCAATTCAGTGTTCACACCAGACCTGCTGTCTGGAGCCATTAAAAAAAAAAAATTAAAAAGCATACTCTGTTTCAGATGCTGAAGTTGTTTTATCATGATGTTTTTGGGGAGGGATATGTTGTGGACTGAAGAAATAGCAAGTCACCCACGGATGCTCATAGTGCTGCTACCAGTACATATGGGTAAACCAGTGTTGGTTTTTTTTAGAATAGGCTCATTTGAGATTTCTGCAGCTTGCACTTCCCACCATGCTTTGGCCATAAATCCAAAACTGTCCAATGGATCTCAGAAGTCTCATGAGGCTAGTGAAAGCCATTTAATAAATCAATACTTTTTTAGTTCCTTTTGTGCAGGTGCAGCCTGTAGTGCAGTATTTTGTTATCAACAGATCACAATGAAGTGCTCCTTTTCTGTAACACTCTGTGAATTTGTGATGAGTTTGGGGTTGTTGTTTTTTTCATTTAGTTATTATAACTGGCAGGGGAAAAGGCTATTCCTGTAGGTCTCTGTAGCCAAGAAGAATATTATGTGAAATACAGCCCGTTAATAATAATGTTGTTTGGAGAAGCTATCTGTAGTGGGTCACTGAATATATAAAACTTTGTTTTTCAGCCCTGTTTGATAAATCAGCCTTTAATACACAGAGCCAAAGATCTACAGGTCAGCCTGAGAGGGGAGTTGCAGGTTTCTGTCAGTTCAGATGCTATTACTCATGCAAGCTGGGGTGGCTTTCAGTATGTTTCAATTGCATAACTGGAAAGGTTTGCAAATAGGCATGCTGTTGGAGTCAGCAGTTAATGAAGTGAAAATAAGTTCTATTTCTAATAATCTGATTTCTAATAAATTCTAATTTTCATGTTTTAATTTATTTTCTACTTGCAGCTAAATGCTGTATATCTTTTCCTTATTATTTATAAAACCTACTCATGTCTTAAGCAGCTCAATGAAGAGTAAAGTGCTGTAGAGGCACAGGCTGTGAAACTGATACTATAAATTGGCAGAGGATATATCATATCATGACATGATCATTATGGGATACGGGGCTTGACTTAATTCACATAGAAGTCATAAATATCCATGGATTTTCTGAAGGCTAGGATTAGGGACTGCAATGTGCCTTAGACCTGTGGGGATATGAGAGCTTTTGGGTAGTGTTAATAAACTGTGTCTCTTGGGGGGGAGTGAATGCGGTGGAACGCTTTCCTTAATGGTGGCAATTTTGAGCCTCACAAGACATGGAAAGCCTTATGCCTCTAAGTAAACTCCAAAAGTCATCCTTGTTAAAAGCATGTCTTATTGCTAAACACAATGTATTGTGGAGATGGAAGTCTGTGTGAGGATTAGACAACTGATTGGTGCAATGCAATCGAATTCGCTGGAGAATTTAGAGAGGATTCCATGCAGTTCACAGAATATGAAGGGTATTTGATGGAATTTGTCTCCGATTTCTATAGTTCGTACAGTTATCACTATGTTAAGCACAGTGCTCTTTTCTCTAGTGCAATATAATCTGGTTTTTAAATGTTTAGTTGTGTATACTTGTAACAGATATCATTTCCTCTCTTTCCTTGCCTAGCAAAATTAATTTATTTGAACCAGAGCAAATACACTGCAGATTATTCTTCTAATACATGATTCGTTCTATTTTAAAGGGAAGCATAATTTTTCTCATACCCTTACAAAAATACTTGAAAATAAAAATAATAATAAAAAAGATAGAAAGCACCTCCCATCCAAGCAGTGACAAGCATTGATTCATTTAGCTGCAGCCAGCCTCTGCAAGGTATATAGGTACTATTGATGCCACTTCCAAAGTGTATCTGAGGTGAACCTGGTAACCTGTCTTCCTATATATTTTAATTGCAATATCTTTCTCTGTTCAAGGTACTGTTCAGGCTAAACCTAAGACAAACATTTTGGTATCTTTTCATATACCAGGCTTTTGACCTGGATATAGTCACATACTCTATCAGCCATTTGTTGACAGCATATGCTTTATAACAGATGTTTGCCAACACTGGGTGAGTTAATAGGTTGTAGAGCCCTTTTCTGAGGCAGCAGGTAGGCCTCTGAGAAACCAGGTTTCATGGAAACTGGGGAATGCAGAACAAGTGTATTTGAGGAAGAAAAGAGAATTAGGTTTTAATCTAAACCTGTAGTCAGAAACATGGACTATAGTGAAGCCCTGGTCAAAGGCATATTGCTTGCTCAAGTGAGTTATTAAGGTTCAAAAAAATGCACATTTTCAAATAACAGTGCCCCTCCCCCACAAATATTAGGAGTCTGGGAAGTAAGAAGATAAAGAAGCTGATCTGTGTTTATTTTTTCTGTCAAAAGTTGCTAGAAGTCTTCCCTCTATTCCTACTGTTCAGGAAAGATTAAGGAGCAGGATCGATATGAGAACTGCTTGTGTCACCTTGCAAACCCCCAGCAATTATCTGTATCTTCATTACAGTTATTTTATTTTAAATAGTTGTTGCAGTTTCCATAATGCTCCAGACACTCAGTCTTAGATGCAGTAACTATTTAAAAGCCTGAACCATGAATTCTCAGTGTTTCATGAGCTAGAGACTTCCAGGGATTTTACAGTGAAACAATTTCATTGTAGTTACAGCTAAACTGATTAGATCAGAATGGGCTTATGGGCAATAGAGTTGTGACAAACTGCTTGCTGAGTCACCCTGTGGTCTCCTTATGAAGGAGACATGGAAAGCATGCTCTAAAGGTTAATAAAAATTGCAGCAAAAACATTGCAAGTACAGAATGAATGACTTCATAAACAGGTTTATAGTGTAACTGGAATTTCCAGGCCACATAATCAACCCTGAGCAAACCTTTTTTTGAACTTGTAGGTGTGTTTCAGTATGCAAACACCTTGGGTACAGTACCATGGCATAAAATTATATTTTCTTCCAAAGCTACTCATCCTACAAATCATTTTAGTACCAAAATGAGCAGTTTCCATCAATCTTGCTGTCTTTTTCACAGCATAATTTACTTTCACTGTTCACTTTTCGTTTACAAGTCCCTAGAATCACTCAGTTCCTCTGGCTTGGCTGGTGCTAATCAGATGTACCACAAGGGAAAAGGTAGAAATGAGTTTGTGAAAACTGAATTTCAGAAAATTATACTGCGTGGTATGGGAAAATGCAGGTAATTTGGCAGTATGATTGCCTTTTTTGTGTGTTATAAGAGCATCTCACATGCTATCAGCCAGTGGTGTAACCTGAATCATCTCAGCAGCAATGATGTCAGCAGTAGAACACAGGGGGAAGTATAAATCTTTCCGCAGAGCTCGAGTGCTGTTTCCCTTTTTGTCTTTAGTTAATTCCATCAAGGGAAAAAATGGGCAATTTGTGATTTCATGATTTTGAGCAGTTTATAATTGGTAAAAGTAAGTGAAGGTATTTAAAGTGGAGCAGAGGGTGTGAGTAAATAAGAATATAACTACTAATATTTTGATAACTAGCACTGTTGGAGATGTGGCAAGACACTGATGGGTATTATAGCGCTTGGCTGCAGAAGTCAAAGAATGGTTATTTATTATCATCATATAGTGAGAAACAGTAAGAGCTGGAGCATGGGAAGCACAGGTGAGGAAGCCAAGGAAGGAGAGCCGTGGAGTAGGCAATGCACAGAAGGATGTCTTCTTGTGAGGGGGAAACGGAAATGGTGAGAAGTTGTTCTTTGAGCCTGAGCTGGTCTGAGGGCTTGGGGGATGTGTAGACAGGAAGAGGAAGATGGAATGAGAGGCTGTGGGCTGGAAGTTTAGAGGCAGGTTTAGCTCTAAAGGAGGTGCAAAAATCACAAGCAGTGCAAGGAAGAGAAAACAGATGGTTTGGGAGAAAGGTGATGATGACTGGAGAAGGGCACAGAAGAGTATCTGCTGAAGGAAATTACATACTGGTGTTTTTCCTGCCTTTGAGTGAATTTGGCTTGGAGATAGTAGAACTGCTGCCAACCACGCTTTTCAGATCTTCCTCTTGGTAGGAAGCACAATGCAAAAGTTTGCAACAGACCTGTATCTTTTGTATCATTACTTGAAAGTCAGTAACTTTTAAAAAACAAACAAGCAAAAACCCTCAAAAAAACACAAATCTGGGTTTTAGGTAAAAATCTTTGGCTGTTGTCTTAAGACAAAGAAATAAAACCTGTAGTGGCCTCTCAGGGGAAAAATACATCATAAATGCGGCAAAGAGACTTGGCTTGTCATGAAAAAGGCTGAGTTTCGGTGGTTGTGAGTTTTTGTTTTGTTTAGAAACTTATTGACCCATAAATGGTCAAATGGGTTGAGAGCAGCCCTGAGGACAAAAGCTTGGGAGCATTGGTGGATGAGCTCAACATGACCCAGCAATGCGCACTTGCAGCCCAGAAAGCCAAACGTTTCCTGGGCTGCATCAAAAGAGGCATGGCCAGCAGGTCGAGGGAGGTGGTTTTCCCCCTCTACTCCACTCCCGTGAGACCTCATCTGGAGAATTGTGTTCACCTCTGGAGCCCCCAACATAAGAAGGACATGAATCTGTTGGAGCAAGTCCAGAGGAGTGCCATGAAGATGATCAGAGGGTTGGAGCACCTCTTCTATGAAGACAAGTTTAGAGCTGGGGTGATTCAACCTGGAGAAAAGAATGCTCTGGGAAGACCTCAGAGCCATCTTCCAGTACCCAAAGGGGGCCTACAAGAAAGCTGGAGAGGGACTTTTTACAAGGACATGTAGTGATAGGACAAGGGGGAATGGCTTTAAATTGAAGGAGGGAAGATTTAAATTAGATATTAGGAGGAAACTCTTTACTGTTAGAGGCACTGGAATAGGTTTCCCAGAGAAGCTGTGGATGCCCCATCCCTGGAAGTGTTCATGGCCAGGCTGGATGGGACTTTGAGCAGCGTGGTCTAGTGGAAGGTGCCTCTGCCCATGGCAGGGTGGGTGGAACTAGATGATCTTTAAGGTCCCTTCCAACCCAAACCGTTCTATGAAGTCTGAGTATCTACCTCAACAGAATCTTGAGAGCTAAATTTCACTCAGTGGGTTCCCTGTTACAAACACATCCAGACTTTTAAATCCATTTTAATATAGGCTTATCATTTCTTTCTTCCCCTAAGAGCAGCATCATTCAGGGAATGAATATCTAGTATCTACTGAATGAAGGAAAATTTATTTGTATTAAATCTCTGGGAATGCTGAAATGCTGCGATTTGTCTAAGCAGTTGTCATGGAATTTTCTGATTCATCTGTCTTGTATGGTCTTCCAAATTACTAATGATAATGATCTAAATATCTTCACTTATTTCTAATGCAGTTACACTGTCCTGATAGAGGGGTGCTCTACTTGTGCAATAACAAAATGTTTCATTTGTTTCTAGTTCTTTTATTGTTACAGTACATGTAGATAAGATGCTGTTTTCATGGCTTTCAGATTAATTTGCTCTCAAATTCCTGGTGTCATCAGTATAAAGCAGCTTGTGGTAAATACGTTGAATCATGAGATTTGGCTAGCCATGTTATCACTTGCAGTGGATCATGGTAATGTTGTTATGTATTAGGTCTATCACGTATCACATAATTGCTTCAGCAATTCTTTGTCACAGGATCAGATGCATTAGCTATCACTAGCAGTGTCAAATCAGTTATTTGACATTAGTTAAGAGAGACAAGTGATCTCTAGATCTTAGTGATTTGAAAAAGGTTTGATTTCTAGACTGAAGCTTTGCTTATTGTTGGGGGTCTTCTATTCCTTGCAGAATCTCTTTCCAAACCCCAGTTTATGGCATGTATGAAAAAGAAAGTCCCAGTGAATACTTCTCGATGATGATTAGACAGTCAAGCATTTTAAAATTAAATTTAAATGTTTTCAGTGAAGTATATTTGACAAATAAGGATTCTCTAATTGTTCTTTTGAACACCTTGTTTCTAAATCTCTAATTTTGACGAGAATGTTATTTAGGTAAAACAAATTCAAACTTCACAGCCAATGTTTTTGTTAGTATTTTATGCATAGCATGAATCAGTGAAATAAGCTCATAATTGTTGACGTTTCCTATACCTGTTCCTGACTTCCAAATAAAGAGATCTAATAGCCCTCCTAAGAGGTCCTGAAAAATTATCATTTACAGAGTCAGTACTGTGTAGTGTAGTGCACAGAAGATTTAAGCCAAATTATTTTAATTTAACCTGAGTTAATATTGGCCACTGTAGCATAAGTTAATACAATTAAATTCTAACAGGCTGATTAAGAAATGCCAGTGTTTTACCACTCTAAGTATGAGTTAATGCTAGGGCTTTTCCACTATATCAAATGAGCTTTCAAAAATTCCCTTTTATGTAGTGTTTGGGAAAGCCCTCCAGTAGAAATACTGTCCACCAGGATATTACTAGGAAGATTAATGACTGCACAGCACAGCTGTGTTAACTGCAGACATTAATTATTAATAGACAAAATATTAACTATTTTGCTATTTAAAAATTTAAATAGTCATCTCAACTTCCTGTATTTTTAGGGTTTCCTTTATATGATGATAAATTCTACCATCACCATGTGATGAATAAGCACTAGCTGAATACTCTCCATTTCTGCTTCTAGAGTAATATACATTTGAAGCAGACTTATTCCTTCTTGACATCATAAGAGAAGGTCAATTCACAGTAACAAAAGCACTTTTGTGAAGACTCACAACAAGAAATCCTTGAGAGGCAAACATATGCTTGCACAGGTCACAGTAAAACTCATGATAAGCATGTATCTACATATCAATTGCCTGGTGTAGTGCTACTGCCCCTTTGGCTTCCAATACTCAGCCAGTACCCAGGACTTGGGAAGATTGCTTCCCTCAGAGAAAGAGCCATGAGTGCAAGCTAGCTGTCAACTTCATAGGCATTCTTTTTTGTTTATTAATAAGTACTTGTTTTTCTCCACCAAGACGCAGAAGGGAACACTAGCAGCCAGTCTGCAAGGCTCACAGATCTTGCATTTCTACACTGAATGTCTCAATTTTTTCTTGGGCGTCATGATGGTTCTTCGTGGCTCCCTGGTAACTTTGTTTCTGACGTGCAAACTATAACAAACTTTCACATCTTACAATTAGGTTCCTTATTTCTCATCTGGATCTACCATTTGGTAGGCACATGTTATGGAATAGGGGTGGTAGCCCCCTTCTCTCCAAGTCACCCAAAGTATGTATTTGAACAATTGTTTGGTTCTTGCTTAGTATAACTTCTGAGGGTGAGGATCGTTTCATCTGACTACACCTGAGCTGGTCACTGGGACTCCCTTTTTAAAATCTTCTCTCGATTGCCTGGAAAGAGAGGTTATACATTTATGTCAGTGTTTGCCAGCTAAGCAGAACTCTAAAATCAGTTTATAGCCTCATTCCTACAATACTACAAAGGTCTGTAGTTATCTCTGGCTTAGAGTCACTAGGTGGCAGCCATTGCCACCTTCCAACATAACTGAGCACTAACCCCATGCTGTTCTAGTGTCTTTCCCCACTGCTTTTCAGCAGTGACAGTTGTGAGATTTCAGCAGCATTCCCTATCCCATGGAGCGCTCTGCCTCCAGCAGTGGGTCAAGCTTCACATCAGCCATCTTCGGTCCTTTCTGATACTGGATTCTAGGAGTGTCTGAGTGCTTCTGCCTTCTTGCCTCCCTTGATCTCCGATAACCTCGTTCTTTGTCTTTCTGTGTAGTTCATCGCAATACCAGGAGAAGGACGTGGTAGTGTCATTCAAACCTGGCCATGGCCATCTAGGGTGTCAGACATGTCGGCCCATCAATGCTAAATAACACTTCATTTGTGGCATTTCTTTTCCTTCACCTGGTGAGCAGCTCATGAAGGACTGAACCAAACAGTGTCACCTGCTTGTCCCTGCACTGTTTTTAACCTCTTGGCCGCTTCACCGGTGTATGTAGATTCATATGTGTCAGAGGCGTTTCCCCTGGATGCTTTTTAAACTTTAGGTCAATGGAGCAGATTGCTGGTTACACTTTATGTTTAGGCATAATTCCTAACCCTACACATTATTATTATTATTATTATTATTATTATTATTATTATTATTATTATTATTATTATTATTATTTAATATTGCCTATGTTGTAAATCAGTGTTTTTAGGGTAAAACAATCAAAACCACCAAATGACATAAATTTCTGCATATGGATGCCAGTAGCTGCTAATGTAAAGTTGAGACTTGTAGATCTGGTGCATCTGGTTCACTGTTTGGCATTCAGCATGGTAATAAAGCCTTCTTCATAGTTATCTTCAACCATGATTACCACCCAGTCTCGTAGTTGTATTCATATTGCTGCACCTCTTCTATCTTCTAACCTTTGCGCACTTGCTTTCTATTTCATGTTCACTGTGTCCTTCAGTTCTGTTTCTGTCATTTCAGCACAGTACTCTTCAGAGAAGTTTTTTTAGCAATTCCATCTAAAATCATAGTATTTTAGTAGGTCTTCATCTTTGCATCTTGCTGACTCACCACGATATTTGACAGGGCTGACTACTGAAAATGTCATTCATCACATGCCATTGGATTGGAGCTGATGCAAGGCAGGGTGTCGTTTTTTCAGACAGAGTAAAGTCTAGGCCTTTGCCTGGTGATTGAAATTCTGTCACAACAAATATTTTGACTTGTAGACAATATTGATGATCTCAGAGATTTGTGTATCTTTCAAACATCTCTCAAAGCGACAAAAATGTTCAATGTGTATACACTTTCCTGTCTAGTCTTTTCCTGTTGAAGTTTCCTGTGATGTTTTAGTGTGCACCACTTCTGAGAATAGCAAACACTCCACATTGTCAGCAGCTGAGTGCTATGACTGGACTTTTAGCATATAAATGCAACATATTTGAAGGCCTTTTTTCATTTGGGGTGCAAGCAAGCAAACTGCATGGAGTTGCAGTTTTATTGCAGTGTGGGCAGGGATCACACAACCACCATAGTAGCAAAATACAAAAATTTGCTTGTAATGCTCAGCTGACCATCTCCTTGACAGTCTGTCTACATTAGCACTTCCTAATGTTTGGTCTGTATGAGGAAAATGCTAGACTTGTAAAGATTGCAGCCACATCATTCTTTGAGGTAACATCAAAACACTTATTTGAAGGCCTGTTTTATTATTCATTGGAGGCGGATAAGGATTTCATATTTGTGTTTACCTGTGATGGCTACTAGAAAAGGCCCTGAAGTCTTACAGCATTGTTTTGGGGGGGTGGTTTTTTGGGTGTTTTTTTGTTGTGGGGGTGGGAGGGTGGGTGGGTGGGGGTGGACAGACATGACTGGAAGGGGTTGCATAGAAGTATGCTACTTAGTATTTTATTTTATTTTGAATAAATGTTTTGCAAAGAGGAAATTTAACATTATTACAACACCAAGCAGACTGAATGCATTTTATCTGCAGAATCACACTGTCTGAGCTGCTGTTTTTGCTTTATTCCTGGGGGAAGATGAGGAGGGATTGGAGGTGTCCTACTCTACCTGTACTTTGCAGATGCCATTACTTCTGCTTCCTTGTGTCTTATGAGACAAAGGGATCCTAAAAGTGCTGGTTTGTTGCCAATATGCACCCTACCTTTTCTGCATTTTCTGCCATTTCACTGATCTGTAACCTGCTGGAATGACTAAGCAAAAGGTAGTTTGTTTTTTTCTTTCAAGAGTACTGTAATTTCAGGAGACCTGATGCATTTCTGTGTCAGAAGTGGTGGTGGATCTCAGGTGTCTGGAGGAATAGTATTTGATAGGCCATGTGGTTTGCAAAACAGCCACTAATAAAAGCCTAAAAAAGTTTGTATGTGACTTGCACATGTAACAAGAGACTCTGCCCCGCAACATCTTCAGCCCAAACAGACAAAGGACAGGAGAAGAAACAGAGGCACAAAATGCATTTATGTGACAAAAATCTTCCAGAGTCTCTGAAGAGCCAGGCCATCTAGGTTCCAGATTATTAACTTGTCTGTGAAATGCTCCTTTAGTTGCAGGAAAATCCTTGGGAAAAAAAAATAATTATGCAAGTCACAACCACAACTTGCTTGGCAATTGTAGCTCTTGGTCTGGTACAGAAAAGATACAACGGCTTGAGTTCAGGAAGAGCTTTGTGGATTAACCTTACATGGATGTGATGTTGTTATAAGTGGGGGTTCTGTGTGTGAAGAAGTGATGTCTGTTTTGTATTGCTTTGTAAAAACCTTTTGTGACATTGCAAAGGGAAAACAGAAAAGTGATAGAAATAGTAAGGTGCCACCAGTTAAATATAATGCTTCTGTAGCATAATAAACCCATAAAGGAAAGGTGTTAAAATGAGGTGCAATCTCCTGAGGTTTTCATCCTTATATCTGAAGCAATCTTCACTATATCATTTCCCTAGTTGCTTCTTTTGACAGTAGATGACAGCCTCTGTGTATTCTAGTTCAAGGAGATTTTCTGTCCTCTATATGGGTCTAGGGTTTATTTCTTTCAACTCAACAGAGACTCCCAAAGGAAAACAAGATTGGATATAATTTTTGCTATCAGCCCTTTGTTACTGGCAAAGTGAAGGAATGGTGTGTTCCAGCACATTATGGCTGGCTGAAGACTGAAAAGGTGAGTAGTGTTTCTCTAGCAGAAATAAAAATGCTCTGCGCCGAGTGTATTTATGCCAGCAGTAACTGCTGAGTCTGCAAGCAGCGGTTCTTCATTACCAAACATCACATAATTGCCAAACTAAGCAGGAATTAAGAGGTCTGGGCCTAATTTCAGCAAATGATTTTTGCAGTTTATTTTGTCCCTTATTTAGGAATTGCTGCTTTTCAAAAACTTAGCACAATTTTCTGTGGTTAAGACTCCTTCCAGAGCAGGAAGCTACTATCTTTGAGAGGACAACATCCTTAGGATCATTTCCAGTAACCTAAAGGAGGCAACAATGCTTTCTCATGAAGTTAGTGGTTGACAACAAATTCAGGAACAGTTGAGGTGATTGATGATGGGGTTACCATTCAGAAAAACCTAGCTAGGTTGAAGGAACAGGCTGGTGTGGATCTTACAAGATTCATCAAGAACAAATTCAGAGTCCTGACTCCTGGAAAAGAAGGGCCTCCTGCAACAGCACAGGCTGGAAGCAGCTCTGGTGTAAAGGGCCTGGAGTCGTAGGTAGAGAGCAAGCTGAATGGGAGCCAGCAGGGTGCCTTGGTAGCCAAGAAAGCCAGCAGCATCTGGGGCTGTATTAACAGGAGCACAGCCAGTAGGAAGGGATTATTCCCCCTTTACTGAGCTCTTGTTAGTCCACATCTACAGTACCAATATCCAGTTTTGGGCCATTCAGCACAAGCAAGACACTGGCAAACTGAAGTAAGTCAGCAGAGGTCCATCAGATAGTCAGGGGGCTGGAGGACATGCCCTTTCAGGAGAGGCTTAGTGAATTGGTGGTGTTTAGCTTGAAGAAGAGGGCTTTGGAGAGACCTGATAGTAGCCTTCAATACCTATGAGGAGATCATTGAGAAGGTGGATCCTGGCTCTTCATAGTGGTGAGAATGTTGAGAGGCAAGAGGAATAAACTGAAACAAGCAAGAGTCCAGCTGGGTAAAAGGTAATGTTCTTTCATCACACAGACAATTAACAGTGGAGCAGACTGCCCAGTGAGGTTGTGCAGTCTCTACCCTATGAGTATGTCAAGACCTGACTGGATAGAGCTCTAAGCAGCCTTGATGGATCTCATAACTGGCCCTGCTTCGAGCAGCAGTTTGGACTGAATGACCTCCTTAAGTCCCTTCCAACCTAAATTATCCTGTGATTCTATGACATATTTCAGCATTGACCTTACTGGAAAATACTGTCCAGATACTCGAAAGGTCCTCAACAGGAAATGGAGTCAGGGTTTCTAGCACTGGTGAATAGGATGCTACTTGGAAAGGAGGAGAGCGCAATAGCTTCTGCGGTTGGTTCTCTGAATGTGAATCATGTTGGTGTAAGCTTTTAACTTGAATCTGATCCAAATGGGGTGAAATATTGTTTGACATTTTTTCTTAGTAGGCCTGCCAGGTTTTGAAAATCTAGTTGAGAACAAACAAAGCCATTACTAAATACCAGATCATTGTTTCTAACTTCTAGAAATTAAAATCTTTTAGGAGAGTGAATGCAAGACCCACAGAAATGATTGCTAGAATCATTCCTATCTGTCATAAAATGAAGTGGGTATCGACAGCAGAACTCCGTCAAGCCTGAGAGATAACAGTGTAACAGAGAAGGTCTAAGTCAATTACGCTAGATGATAAGGCTTAATAAGGAACTGCATGCCAACAGCAGCAGACATGACTAGAGCACACGACAAACACATATGCAGCTAGAAGGGGAAAAATAAAAAAAGAAAAGAAAAGAAAAAAAACCCAAACAAAAACTAGGGGGTGCTCACATTTCAACCAATTGGAATTTATATCTCATTATGTGCAAATTTTTCCTCCATTATGGAGAATTTTTTTCCCAATGTTTGCATTGGACAGCTGATCATCTTTGAGGAGAGACAGATGTACTGTGAGAAACACAATTTGTGTCTTTTCTTTTTGGGTCTGAATTTGGTCCTAAGAATCATTTGGATTTCAGGGGAAGGTCAGGAAGAAGGGTAAGTGAACAGAAGCATGTGCAACACTGAGAAAGATGCAGCACCTCATATAATTACCTCAATATAGTATCTGTAACTTCTGCATCTTGAAAAATAATTATCTTAATTTAAGCAATTATAAAAAATGGCTATTCTTAGTCCCAACCAGTTTTTAGGTGGAATAAAGTGAGTTTTAAAAATCTTAGCTAGTTTTTGTTATAAGATCAGTACATCATCTTTTTTTAGCAAGAAATTACATGGCCATTGGGCAAATACCTTCTTAAAATTCATTTGTGTGACTTCAGAGTCATTAGACTTATTTTATTTGCATTGAAAGTGGAAAAAAATGTCTCTTGGAATCCAGGGAGACATAGGGCAGCAAGAGTTGCATTTTAATCTTTTCCTTAAGTGCTTAAATTTCAAATGTGTCCTGCATGTGTTTAGTTTAGAATGGCTTGACTTTCTGTTGGTGCTAGCTGAGTAAGGTTTAAAGTATTATATTTTCTATTTATATCCATAAAAATATAACATGGCAAAAGACCTTTCCCCAACATGTCCCCTTCCAAGCTAGATGAGAATATTTTGATAAATGATAGCATGGACTGTAGTTCTGTACAGTCTTAGTTTTTTCTTAGCAGTGGGTTCTTACCCTTATCAGGGAGAAAAATAGGAAGATGTGCCACAGCTTTTACACATTTGAATTTCTCCTCTAGGCCTGTTGAAGGCATTGATTGACTTTGTGGTAATTTAAATACCTGTATATCAGACCAATATTTGTGTTTCTTGGAATGAAGTGTCATAATCTAGGATAGCTGCATGAAATTGAGTTGTTTGTTGTGTTGAAAAATTTAATCATCTAATCCAAGAGCAGGGCTGACTGGAAAACCAGAAATTTTCCTCACAAGAAACTTTGAATGAAAAAGCTGGTTTTTGGGTTTCCCAAGGAAAGCATTGACATGATTCAGCATAGAAACAGTTAATGTCACCTTAAACTGTGAATTCAAAACAGAGGAGAAAAGAGAAACAAAGAAACAAGGAGAATGATGTAGAAGTGTTATGATAACAAGAATTACATTTTCAGATGGGAAAACATTTTGTAGAAGGATGCGGACAAGTTCTAACTGACAAATAAATTCACTTCTGATTTGCTGTCTTTTGTTACTTGAGAACTAATTAACTAGTAAAAGAAAGTATTAATGGTTTACAATATTTTGTGGCATATTATGGAACTGTCCATTTGCTTGTAGGTCAGCAGTAGACTGCTGTTGTTCCAAACGGAGCAGTCCTTACACACCATGTTCCAGCGAGGGTGCGCTGTGGGCTGAAATTCAGAGCAGGAAAAGAAACAGAAAGGTTGACCTGCCTCCGACAGGCTGTAAACACGAGCCAAACCTGCAGTTCTGTCTTTGGAGTCAAGTCAGGTTCACAGCAATATTTATACAGATACTGGTGTATTAATTCATATTCACATCACCTGACATGTTTTAAGTACTGCAGTTGCCAGGGACAGAGGCATCAGTGAAACCAGGGCAAACACTATCTAACCAGAGTTGAGAATAGAGACGGGGATAGATTAAAGGATTTTCTAACTTTCCGCTACCCTCATCAATAAAAGACCTGAGCGCAAAGGCCAGCTGCCATGGAAGAGCCCACATCAGTGCTGATAAACCACCTGCAAACATAGACGTTCATCTTTGTAGGCACTGTTTATTTACAACGTTTTGTCTGTGATCCTATTCTCATTCTAGTGTGACTGTTGACTAAGCTGAATGCTGAGGTTAAACCCTCAGTCATTTCATACTACTGTTCATATGGTTTTAACTAAGGTTACACCAGGATTAATCATCTCGTAGTAGGGGCAGTTTTCAGGGAAATTTTTTGTGTTGAGTTACCATGTGACAATGCTATTCAAATAGTGGTGAATTTTATTAAATGCTGCTTCTTTTTCTCCCTCCAGTAGTAATGAATTCAAGGGTGGCAGGGATCCCTGTAGAAGAATCATTAACATTTATAACTTACAGAGGAAATGAGTCTTCTTCCATAACTGATTAAAGAGATTGTTTTCCTGTGGCTTCCTTATTTATTCCTTTTCCTATATTGTAGGCTTTTTTTTTTTTTTTTTTTTTATGCATTGTTTAATCTGATCAAGTTAAATTCTCCAAGCATTTGATTTGGAATAATTAAAAGTTATTGTGACATTCTTTCCTGAAAAGTACCAGTAATTTAGGACTCTTCTGTCTATGGCCACTGATAGAGTTTTCCAACCACCAGGTGGTTCTTTGAACGCAAGGAATTTTCCTGACCTGGTTTTGCAAGTGAGAAATCACCTTGAAAATACAAGTAGCATAACAAAGTGTTTAAAAGATGTGGTTGAAAACACATTGATAGCCTGTTATAAATATTCATGGGTACTGAAAATTTAACCACAGATCTAACTTCTGAGTTAAACAGTAAGGCTGGATTTTGTACAGGGTCACTATAATGAATTCCTGTTTGTTTGCATGTCCAGTGGTAGATTACATCAGAATAAATACATAGTAACTCCAAGAAAGCTGAGAGAGTGGAGTGATTTGAGGCTGCACCATAGCTTGGAACAGAATTAGGAGTTCCAGGGCAACAGCTGAAACCCTACAAAGCTGGGTGTGTGGAGAATTTGGTTGCAAAGACCTAGACTGCCTGAGGCCCCCATGTGATGGATTGTAGCCGTGGAAGAGAAAATTCCCACTGTACTCCTTTCTTCCAAATCACAACCTTTGTCGTGCCTGCAGTTGGTGCTTTCAGATTCTGCCAAGTGCAAAGTGATGGGCACCTGAGAATATGCCTATGGAAAAGTGATTTACAGCCCCGAAGAGTCTGAGCACGTTCATCGGGCATTGGTGCAAGCATCAGGAGGAGGTTAAGAATCAGGCTAATTGGTTACTCTGCCTCCCCACCTTCCCGAAGATGAGCAGCTCAGTTGTAGCAGTAAGAACAAATGAGATGGTTTTGGATTGTTGCCCCGAGTAGCAAACGTGTTGTTGGTTACCTGTTCAGCTACAGCTTTAGGAAGAGTTAGACCTTCACCTGGCTCAAAACCAGGAGTCACAGCCTGGACCCCAAGTAGCACAGGAGAATTTCTGAATTTTGTTTTCTGAGTTCATATTTGTTCCCGCAGCCCTCATAAACTGTCTCAAACTGGGGTTTACTCCCCAGTTCTCAGCAATGTGATCCTTGGAGAACAAGTTACTTGTCTGCTGGAGAGAGACAGTCAGTAGGCTGTGCCGTTAGGTGATTTTAGCATATAACTGTGCCAGGCACGGTAAAAAAGAAAACATGAAGACTGCACAGGAGTATAGTGCTTTATATGTGGTGTCTTCTACAGGAAAATCTTTCTTTCTGTGCCTGTTTTTCTTCCTAAATCTGAATTAGACTGATGTAGAATAGCACAACTGCATTGCAGGCTTCTTCAGCTTTATGAATTCTGGGTTGAAAAGAAGGGAGCACAACTCTTAGTCACGCTGAATGGTGTTTGGCCTGTTTGTTTCTGTTCCACGTGGGAGTGAAGTCCCCCCACTTGCCACTGGGAATGAAAAGAAAACAGCAGTAAGTGGAGGTGGAATCCTCTGTGGAGTGAAGTGGGAGACCACCTGAGTGTGAGCAGAGCAGGGTTGGGTGTGCCATCTCCCACAAATAAAGCTGCAAAGGCAGTATAGGATGGAGGCTGTCCCACGTAACATTTGCCTGCTACCCACTGTGAAGGCTTAACCTCCAAAGCAGCACGTGTACTCTAAGAATTAGGGGCTTGCTTTACATCTGTTTCAGAGAAGATACTGATTACACTTGGTATGTTTAAACCAGGAACACTTCCCAAGTGCAGCTCCTAGTCTTGAACGTTCATGACTGCTGAGACAGGAGCTGTGCACACAGCACTTTCTGACGTGCCTGATGTTTTTTAGGGCTTTTGATACAGATATCTAGAGGACCAAAACTGTGGGACATACGCAGGGCCCCAGCCACTTAGGTATGGCTGCAGTACCTACCTGTGCCTCAGCAAAAGAGGGGTAGTGTTCCCCTACTTCAGAGTAGCATTATGAAAATAAGCACATTATAAACTTCTAAGCTTCAATACTCCTTGGTAATAGGAACAGTGTATTCTCTGTCCAGTTATGCACAATTGCTTTATCTTCCATAAGGTGAATAAATAATCACATCGCTAGAGTCACAACATGGCTCTTCACATGAGGACAGGAAAGCAGTTTCCATCGAGGAATGAGGTGGGAAAAGGAAAAAGCCTGCCTTTAAAGGAAAGAGTGTAGGTATGGGGAGGGACAAATATTATTTCTGGAGAGCGAGAATAAGATCTGAGCTCCTTATCATGGAAAGGCTGGCAATGTGTCACCCTGTGAGATGCAGAGTCTCCAGCTGTGAAGTGGAGATGCTTTCCAAGAGACCTTTTCTTAGGTTATTTAATCAAATTTGAGCAACATGAATAAACTAGGTGAAAGAAGAAGGCCTGCCCTGACAGGGAGATATACTGGCAAGTCTTAGCATCACTTTCTAAATTGAATCATTCTCCTTAGATGCCTGAAGTAGAAGTTTAAGCCTCAGTGGAGCTGGAGTGGTCTGTGTCGTTCAGGGAGCTCCCCTGTACTGTTAACTGATAACCCATTTTCCTGTAAGTGGATCACGATTGAGAGCTCTGCCTCTGCTATAAGATACATTCCCCATCTGCAGGATGTTCCTCTTTATTCCTCCTGAGGATACTTTTGGGTCCTAGACCTCACTGGAGCACCAAGGAAATTAAGCCCAGAATGCATGGGGAGGCTGAAGAGGAACTGAAAAGGGACCAGCTGGTTGTGGTGGCAAAAGGCAGAGACAGGAGGAACGGTGCCTCTGAAGGAAGGTGGTGAGACTGTGACTGGGAGTCAGAGGTGGTGTGGAATAAAATAGGTGCTGGAGTGTTATTTCTGTGAGGATTTAAAGCTTCTCACTGCTGAAAAGTTGCTCACCCCATTTTTTTTCCTATTGGATTTGTTAGTTGTGGTTACAAGCCAAAACGAACTGACCTGTTCTGAATCTGGTTTCTTTGACCAGAAAGTCTAGATTTATCACTCAGCCACCTAAGTTGGATGTGTGAACATAAACAGCGTGAATTTTCCCTGCAGACAGCAGTAACTGTATAAAGGTGTAAATAGCAACACTTGTAAGAAGTTACATTAGTTGTCTCATCACCCTACCCCTCCGGTTTCCCCACTTGGAGAGCTTTAGCTGAACACTTCCATATGGGAGGTGGATATTACACAAATCCAGCAAGGCTGTTTCCTGTGACCTTGTAAGTGTGAAATGCTGTCTTTAGACCATGTCCTAGCTGTGAAATCTAGCTTTCCTCAGTCAGCTGTGGGAATGTCAGCATCTCTAGTACACCGTCACAGGGTGCTAATAGAGGGGTATATCACAGCCCCTGTGGCATGGATTTCTATACCACATGGAATGATCTACACCACAGTATGTACAGGAGGGGGATGGCAAGAAAAATTGCCAAATCTCCCATGCATGTGTTCTTTCACATGCCAAACACACACATTGTTTTTTTTGCCTGTGAACGGCAATTGAAATGAAGCCACAAGCCTCCTGCAACATCTGTTCTATCATGCTAATGATTGTTATTCATCACCACTCTATCACCACCTTTGATCAGCTGTAAGGCCACTAGTATCGCTTCCCTTTCTCTCACTATCAGGTATGTGATGCTCTGACAACCAGCTGCAACATGTCCATTTTGAGCTGCTCACGATTTCTAGCATTTAGGCCAGCTTAACTCTGCAGTGGTACCCACCTTACTGTGTCGTCAGGAGAAAAAATTCCAAGGGTTTTTTTTGGGTTTTTTTGAGCGCTGAGCAATTTGAACATGATCCTGCCAGCAAATTCAGATAATTTAACCTAAAATTTATGCTATTACCTTTCACATGTGTAAGACTGTTATTCATTTACTTTTAAAACCTCTTTTGTTTCCATCAAATGGCCTTACTACAGAGTAACTGGCATATGGAAAACATATGACATTTTACCAGGTTGGAACTGTGCAGGAAAATTAAATCTATTCTTACAAAACATCTTTTACTTGTGTTTAAAAGAGAAAATGTACTGAACTGGGTTTAAGAGAAACATTTGGTGCTTAGGTGTTTTTAATCTCAAAGCTAATTTGTTTAAACATGGACAATGTTTGCAAAGCAGGCAATGCATCCTTTTCATAGACGAGTATGTTGGGTTTTGCAAAGGTGCAATGAATTGTGTGTTTTGAACTCCTGTGCAGCAGCTGAATTGCTGATTAGATCAGTATTCAGCAGTGTCTGATCTGAGTTCCTGGCTCTGATCACTAAATGACTTAATTTACTGATTTGTTAGTGTGACAGATTCAGAGTTGCAGAGAATAATTTATAAATACCATGTGCTGAACAAGTTTTTGTTTACTGCACATAGCATTAATTAGCTAACGATTTTGCCAGGAAATAAGTTCAGGATAGCATGCACTTAATTTATCCTGACTTTCACATCTGACAAACAACAAAGATAGATTTAGCCATCAATGGACTGTGCGTGGCAAATATTCCCCAGGATGATTTGGCTGCCCTGGCTGTGACTAAGGGAAGCAAAAGGTGTCCTGGAGACTTTCAAAGATCTAGAACTCTTCAGAAAAGATTAGTTGAAGGGGAAGCTGCAGCAGAACCTCACAGAGAATAGTTTCCAGTGGCTCCACTGGATGGGAAAAGGTGCAAGGAAGGGTGAGCTGAACTGAACCTTTGGGTAATACAGATAAAAACATGCTCTTCTGTGGATTCAGAACTTCTCCTGCTCTGTTGGTTCTTGTTTTTATGCTAGTACATCGTGGTTTATGTAGGATAGTTCATACCAAGACATAGGATGCTATGCTATGGGAGGCTAGGCTGATCTAATAGGACTTTGTCACTAAGAGATGGTCCTGATACCTGCTTTTCCCATCTCTTGGCTGCATAGCTCCCCACCTCAAACCAGGTGGCAGAAAACTACTTTTCTGGTAGTTTTGCATTTATTCATTAAGATTTTTAATCCCATAGTGAGATGATTCATTGCCAGATCTTGTCCAATGGAAGGCGTAGGGATGCATGACTGGGAATGGGACTGGTCCTTTCCATACCAGCAAGCCATCAGCTCCTGTCAGCTGTCCCATGAAACACACTCCGATTCCCAGGGCCTATGCACTAGGCGAAGCTGTTGAAGGCTGCGGTTGGGTGTTCATTCCAAGACCCTGCCCACAGGGGTTTCTGTCCATGTACTTTCACTCCTGTTGGGCAACTCGGGCCATTCTGGCTGAACTGGCTTCTGCAAGGCGAAGCTGTTGAAGGCTGCGGTTGGGTGTTCATTCCAAGACCCTGCCCACAGGGGTTTCTGTCCATGTACTTTCACTCCTGTTGGGCAACTCGGGCCATTCTGGCTGAACTGGCTTCTGCAAGGCTCTGCCAGCCCATCTGAGAAGGAAGTAACATCTACCAGGAGGAGAGAAAGCAGGCTGGGGTGGGTGGCAAACAGCGGCGAGTGTCTCCTCCTGGGTTTGTTGATTTAGAATCTGAGCTGCCACTGGAGGACCACATTTGAGCACAGCCAACATGAAGCTGGCTGGTTTTACTCAAAGCCAAGTACAAATCACTCTTGTGACTCCTTCCATTGGTTAAGCAGTCACTGCAGGAATCTGGTGTAGACAATGACAAGCAACTGAAAAGAATACATAGAATATGTTTCCAGTCATCACAGCTTTCTCTGGCTTCACTAGTGGTGCAAGCTTTTTTAACTGAAGGATGGGATTCTAAAATTTTCTGGTGGAATAATGAAAATCAGGACACTTTTAAATTAATTGCTTTTTATTTCATAGCTGTTCTGTGGAAAAGCAACAAAAATGTATTATTGTAATATTAAGCACTAAACAGGTGCCTATGTGTGGAGCTATTTATTTGTGTTGCTAGAACAACAGTATTGGTCTACACCTATGTTTTCTAGCCAGACTTCTTACTCCCTGTGGAGTGGATGGAGTAGCATTTGCAATGTGGAGTTTGTAGTTGGCACTGGTTTTCACTTTAAATTGGAAAAATATGAATGAATACTTCTAAATCTGTCAATATTTTTTATTACGTTGGTTGCTATCTGCTGACTGCTTGCTCACTTTGACTCTAGCATTTATCTTTCCTATAAAGAAACTGTACTGTACTTTCTAGTGAGACATGTAAAAAAAAAATACAGATGGTCTTCTCCACAACACTCCTCGTGACAAGGAGATATGAAAGAACCTCAACCCGTGTCTGTTGCTGAACATCCCAGCTAATTTCCTAAGCAGGTGTTAATGGCATGGCTGCCCCTGGAACTAGAGGGACCAGGAACAGGGAAGTGCAAAATGCAGAGCTGAGAACTTCAGGGCTTTGCTGATGACCCTAGTCCTGATCTCTTCTATCAGCTTGAGAAGGAGTTATTCTGTTTTCCTTTCTTTCAGTTTAATTTCTGATATAAAGAGAATATCCTTATGGAGGTGAGACTATTTATGCGCATGTTGTCAAAACTGATTAGCAATATTTTCACAAGGCATTAAAGAGTGTGACCTAATTTCTTTGTAACTTAGGCAGTTTTGGCTTCATCAGGAGTTGGCAGACAGACCTGGTCTAAGACTCCTTAGATGCTTAAGCAAAATTGTAGGAATCAGTCTGGATTTTTAGTACTCTGAAGAATACACAGCTCAGGTACACAGCTTGACTACAGCTCCATGCCAGTACTGGCACTTTGCCTGGTTGTGAATCTAGGTTGGTGCTAGTCAATAAAAAATTCATATATTTTGTGTTATGTGTTGCCAGCCACGATCACCCTGAACCAAAAATAATCATATATTTTTGGTATATAATCATGAAATATTAAACAGTTTGGAGTTTTCTTCCTTCTCTTCCAGGTATGGCCAAATTCTCCACAAATGTAAGGTATTAAAAAGTTGTTCTATTTTTGCATGGAAGGTACCATTCCCACTTGATCCTGCTCCCAACAAGCTGGGTTTTAACACTACCAGATTTCTCAAGACCCAAGACAAAAGTCATAAACACCTAGTGGTAAAGTGAGACCAAATACGAAGGAACTGCCAATTTCCATGTCTCATGAGCCACTTCAAAACTTTTGTTGTGTACATCTTACACTACCACTACAGCTGTTGGGGTAGGAGGCAGTGTTTATATCCCACTAGCAGGGTAAATGGGAGAAGGCACAATAAATCTGAGTGCTCTATCTGGAATGCAGCATGCAAATAGGAAGTTCTTATCTTAGGGTCTTGAAAAATAGTATTAGATCAAGTTATGTAATGTTGCAGAGTCTGCAGGTTTTTGGTGAGTGGGGAAGAGGAGAGGCATTTTCCTGGCCTGAAACAAATTCTGTTCCTCAATTGCCTGCTAACATATGGGTGAACCTGATTTTTTATGCTCTTACACTGGCATATGCTAGAGAAAGCTTTAAAACAGGTCATTCTATCTGTATCTCTGGAACAAATGGAGTAAAAGAGCACACCTGAAGGAGGAAAAACATTACAAAATCTCATGCTAGACTTTTAAAAATCAGTGAAGACTTTCCAAATGCTTGATTGATGCAGACACTGGTCAGAGAAAACAAGAGGTACTTGGACTTACTATGTGGCTCAGATTAGTTCAGTCATGACCTTTCTTTAAGGATGAGACTAAAGGTTTTATATGGAGATTTTTTATCCCTTTTTATGTTCTTCCTTTCAGAATGAACGGATTGGTTTGTGTGAAAAATTTGAAAGTCTCTCTATTTTGTTTTGGTACAGAACTCTGAATTCCTTTGCAGGAGGATGTACTGGCAGTCTGAATGCAACTTGGATTCCAAGTAGAAGTAGAAGGGTGACTGAAATGAAAGCAACTTAAAAAAATGCTACTTAAGCTGTATCTAGCTGTCTTCTTTACAGAAGTTTGTAAATGTGACATATGGAAGAACTGGGAGAAACAAACTGACATAAGTACTTTGCTTGGGCCAAAGTCCCAGAAATAAAAGCCTGATATGAGTTGGTTTCTGTGATACATGGAAGGCTAGGAATAGAAATTGTCACCTTTGCTGTAACTGTTATCTTCCAAATAACTTTTTTCCATACTTCAAATTGAAACTAAAGTATCTTAACATGCATTGCTTTTCCTCTTTTTTTTTGTGTGGGGATTGACACTGCAGGGAGTGAGGGAATCTCACTGTTCCAATGATTAAAGTCTGCCATCTGGAAATGACTGAGGCAGCCTCATATAACTACCTGGTATATAAATTAAATGAGTTTAATTCATTATGGTCAAAGTTCATCTGTTTTTAGAGGACAAAGGATATAAACATTCTAAGGGGACTAGCATTTAAATTATACCCTACATTTATGAGAGGGAACAGTTATGCTGGTATAGTTAAGAAAATATTTTTTTTTGTGCTCTTGACTATTTTGGGTTGTATAAGGGTTTTAGTGTTTTCCTTTAAAGTCTGAACAGCAGAAATATGTTGATGGGTGCTGTACTAAGTCAGGTTAATACTGTAACAATAACTGTACTTTTGCATACTCCAAAACCCTGAATTGGATTGCATTGCTTTGTAACGTTTTCCTCCTGATACTGCTGTGTAGTGCTCCTTCCACACTTGATTTTCACAGAGCTTAAGCTGCCATTTTAAAATATATTGTATTATGAGGAATTATTATTTAGGTTTTATCTGAGGAATAGTTACTTGCGCAAAAAATTGAGGAAGGAGTTGACCCTGTGAAACCCATTTCCTAGGTTAGAGCTTGAACAACTGATGCTTTCATTTGATGGCATTGCTTCATGCCTTACCTCTCCTGTGAACTCACTGTCAAAAAAGCTGTTATCTGGTGGGACATGGATGTTGTTGAGGAATATCCAGTGAGCTCTGAGATTTCTGACAAGACCGAGCACTCAAGGACTTAGGCAAAAGAACATGTCATTTCTCATTTGTATCGATGCATCAATGATAGTCCAAGTGTTCAGTCTGTTTGAAACTTTTTTGGTACTTTTATGGATGTGCAGAAATAGCTCTCATGCATCTAAGTATTGTCAGGGCTTGCAGAGCTCTTACATCTCTATAGTCCTGGGTGTCAGCTGAGCAAGGGATTTTAGAATCCAAGCTCACTGACTCAGTTCTCTCTAAGTAGAACTGGTGGTGGCCACCAGCATTGCAGTAAGCTTCTGTGCCGTTCCTTTCACACAAATGTTTCCTCTACACCACCATGTATGTATAACATTGTCATCCACACAAGCAGCAAAACCCTCTCAGCATTCCTATTCTACGTTGTTTCCTCAAAAAAGTTTCCAAGGACAGGGAAAAAGAAAAAAACACCACCTAATTTTCTGTTGCTGGGCCATCTATCTTCCTTACCTTTCCCTTTTTGTTTAATTTTGCTACAGGAACACAGTTGTTAACTTTGTGTAAAACCTCCATAAGCTAGGTGAGTTAAATACGAAGGATAGAACACATTCTTGCAGCATTATAGTGAGTGCCACTCTTTTTTCTTTCTCTTGTTGGCCGGGAATCTTTCCCCTTGGATGTAGAATCAGATCTTGGATCTAATCTGAAGACACTCGGTGCTCTTCAGTAATAGGTTCTAAGTTGTGGTTGGGTTTGGTGGGTTTTTTTATATTTTTCTCCTCAAATGTAAGAATGTTTTCCTGAAGTTCTGAGGTAGGTGAATGGATTGATCAGATTTGGATGGCGTGTGACTGGGCACAGAGCCTTTCCTGTGCATGCTAAATCAGGGCAGGAACTTCTAGAAAAAAGTATAAACTGTGCAGGTTGTATTGTGAGCCCAAAATAATATTTGTGTACCTGCTTGTTTTAGCAGTTTTAGGCTTTTTGAGGTGGTTTGGTTGGTTGGTTGTTTTTTTTTTAGGGGGTGGGGGTGGTGTTTGTTTTGGTTTGGTGTTTTTTCTTTTTAAAAAAAAAAAAAAAACAAACCACATTTTACTACTTTTTATTTTGGGAAAACTCTGAAAGCAAATAGTATGCTGTCCCCAGAACTAAGCTGGTTATTTAACCAGCTTTGGGAGAGAAGTGACTCCCAAAATATTCAGGCAATACTGTTTTTGAACAAGTCCAGTAAGGCTACTGTTGAAGAGTATGTGACTAAGGAATAAGTTTTTACCTGACCTATCCTCCGTATATCCCAGTTTCTCAAAAGGAAAAGGGTATGGAAGCAACTGATGTGGAATTAACATGTTGTTTCTAAAACAACATAGAGCCATGGAGCTTGAAATATTTCTAGTTGCGAGAACCAGCCAGTACTTTGCTAAAAGTCTGACTCATCTGAGCCCAAAAGCAACTTGTTCCCCTCATTAACTCCAGCTTGGTCTGTCCATGTTCTGTTGTTTACATGTATAGATAGAAGTTTGGAGCAGAAAAAAAACTTGCGTGCGTGATGCCTGTCATGTTTTGAAATGAGAGGAGTGCAACTACAAAGAGCAGTCCAGCTTTGAATTTTTTTTTAAGCAGACAATAGAGATGAGACCACGTGTTGTATCATACCAAAGAAAGCAAAGATGCAAGCTAGGGGGAAATTAAGCTCTATTTGTTTTTGACACAAGGCATTTCTTGTTCTGAACACCAATACTGGTAATAATGAAGTGAATGTGGGAGATAAAAGGATGATTTTCTACAGATATAGGGTGAGAAAAACAGTTTCAATGTCTGGAAGATCAATATAGAAACATTTATTTAAGATCGCTGTTCTGCAGGACATCTTGCTCTGTTTGCAGTCTGGTTAGAAAATGGAGGACTTTGAATGAAATCCCTATATCGTTCTTTTTGAAACACACATTTTTGTAATGAAAGAGACATCAGAGTTTAATCATGAGCTGGTAAGGTTGCTGTGTGTATGGCTAGGGGTATTGTTGGTAAAAACAAATTCTGCAAATATCCTGAAGTGGGAGAAAATGAGATGCAGTTGTTGTGACATTACAGCAGTTTTGAAGGAGCTGAAGGGAAGCGGAGGTACCTGCTGTAACCCAGGAGATTAGATGCTCTCTCCTTTGAAAGGAAATGTTTTGTCCAAGTCAGAAGGGAGGCAAAATGCCAGCAGCACTTATAAGGTGATGAGAGTCTTCAGGAAGAAGAAACCAGACCTATAAACTATGGAATGCTTTCCCTCGGTTCCCAGGAGTAAGGTCTGTTCTCAAGCTTCCCAGTTTCCAAGCCTACTAGCAGAGTCTGTGGCATGAAGCATTGCCTACAGAAGACACAGTTAGGGAGTGGATAAGTCAGGCGGGCGTGCACAAGTCCAAGTGATGAAAGTGGGCTACATTCAAGGGTGCTGACAGAGTTGGTAGAAGTCACTGTGGGGGGTGCTGTCTGTCAGCTTAAAGGTCATGACAATTAAGTAAGGTTCATAAGCATGAGAAGGCGGCAGGCATCAGGCACATCTTCAAGGTAGTCAAGTATGAGGATGCCAGAAACAACCAGCTGATCACCCTTCCTTCACTCTCTGGGAAGACTAGGGATGATACCGGCCAGAAGATTGCATGGAGGTACATGAAGGACAAAATGACATTAAGGAACACCCAGAACAGCTTCACCAAGGACCAGGTGCGCTGGGACCAACATGAGCTTGCTTTGAGGAGGTGACTGTCCTAGCAGGACACGGAGAGAGCAGTGACTGCCATTTACTCTGGCTCTAGCCAGGCCTGTGACACAGTGTCCCCCAGCATCCCAGTGGGTGAGGCGTGGGCAGGAGAAGGGGACTGCAACACGGTGGGAGGGCCACTGCTTTGTGCTCAGCAGGGCAAACCCCACCTGTGGGGCAGCTGCTAGTGGTGGCATGTGCCAGGTCAGTGGCGGGGCTGATGCTGGCAATGGTCTGAAGGAAGGGCCTGGGTGGTAATGGGACAGGCCACCTTCTGCAAGGTTGTGGGTATCCCTTCCCATCTGGGGATGCTTCTTGCCATCTGAGGAGGGTGGTAGCTTGATGGAATCTAGGCCCTTCCCTCCCCTTTCCCTTGGGGCTTGGTGCAGAAGAGGTGGCACCTCTTTGTGAGGGGCAGTGGGGAGGGTGGAGGGGTGGGAAAGAGGGGTCCACACAACCCTTGACAGTCAACAGAAGAACTGTTTATTGGTGGCAGATGTTGCAGGTGAGTCTGCAGGATGTCCAGAGAGTGCCTTCTTCCAGCTAATGTTGGGTGCGGAGGCTGTGTTGCAGCAGGGAGCCGGCCAGGTGTTCCTGCGATGCTGTTGGTGCAATCTCATAGAAGGAGCCAGGGTGTGTGGGGTGTAATGGTGTAACGCCAGGTCATCCCTGCGGCAGGTCGGACCCACTGCCATCGGTTCTTCATCTTGAGGTGGACCCATTTCCATCAGTTCTTCATTGTCTTGAGGTGCCAAGCCTGTCCAGTGAAAAGCCAGCCACATTTTCAGTGCTTTTTATTGTTTCTGTGAATGCTTTATTTTTCTTTACATGGTGTAGCTAGGTGTTTTCCCTTGTTGCAGACCACCTCTTAGTATCCCACAGACTACTTATGGTCTGCAGGCCTTGCTTCTCTAGGCAAGTGCTGAAGACAGGTTTGGTCTCTGCCAGGGGTTGTCCAGGGGAGCGCTTAAGGTGGAGGGACGTGGGCGCCTGCGTACCCCTGCGAGTGGCTAACTCCCACGTACCTCATGGAACGTAAAAGCTGTTCAGAGCATAATGTCAGCTGAAGAGTAAAGGGAGGAGTTTCTCTTGCTTCTGTGCAGTGACGGAATTGCAGTCCGTTTAAAAACAAAAATCTTGCTGGCTGCTGTTGAGACGAGGCAGACTGGGGCTGCTGAGAGGTGCGAGTGGTGTGCCCGCATTGCCATGGTGATGGCAGGGCCCCACCACCCCCTTCTCCTGTGTGGTTCCATTCCCTCCCAGTGATTCATGCTGAAATGGCAGGTTATACCCATTGGTAGGCTGTCTGCCAGACTAATGAGGAAAGGTGTCATCTCACAGCTACTTCATAGTTTCTTTTCTGCCCGTGGCTTGTGCTTTTTTGTCAAGGCCACTGTGCAGACCACATCCTTACAGGATGGGCTGTCACACCTTCGGGTTGTATTCTGACTGGCTCCTTGGTGACACAGAGAGAGGTGGTGCAGGTGGGGAGGAAGTGCTGACAAGCACTGTCATTTTCATGTCATGAAAACCCTTCTGGATGATGGAGATGTCAGCACATCATTTCCATATTTGTACTGTACCTCTTGCCATGATGCCATGTGACCACAAACAGAACGTGCGCTAGGCTTGTCTAGCAATGGTCAGAGGGCAGTTGTCTCTAGGACGTTTCCTTGATGTGATTTGATAGGCAGGTTATCTTTATGGGAAAATGTTCTCCTGTGATTAGGCTTGTGAATACTTGGCCTGCTCCAGCTGTGAGTCTCTGGAGGAGATTAACTCCAGGGTGTGCAATGGGGCTGTCAGCACACTTTTTGCATATCTTGAATTAGATTGCCCACTGTCAGGAGGATGTTCTGTACAAGGGTGAGAGGTGCTGTGTGGTTTCTGTGGCTGGTGCTCTCAAAGTGAGCAGTTGGGAAGGTTGTGTGTTACTTTTTGTTTAATAGAACAGTTGAAATTAAAAAGTTATTTAGTTTTGCTCAGAGTTGTGTTGCAGTGTTCTGGGGAAAAAATAAAATATTTTTGTAACCGAACTGCTTTCCCATTGAAACAAAGGTCAAGTACAGTGTTGCTGCTGCTGCTCTGGCTAGCTGGGCTGTTATGACTGATTTCATTAATCTTGTTATGATATTAGAAGTACTGACTGCAATCCCAAAACAAAATAAAAAAGAGAGCAACAAAGATGCAGCACCAGAAGAGAGAAAGCTTCAATGTGAGAGGGGAAGTAGTCAACCCTCAGTTTTGTTGCCTGTTACAGGAAAGTCATTTTACTGCTTGAGAGAAAGATCTGTCACAGTACTGCTTTCAAGAACAAGAATAGAAAGGGGGCAGCCACTAGGACTGTGGGTCTGATGTGTTGTGCAAGGGCAAGGCAAGAATACAAGATATCTCATCTATGTATCCTATGCCGATGGCTAGTTAGCTAGGGATTGTTACTTTAGATGACATGCCTTATAGACTGGGTAGTTGTCAGAGAGCTGGAACAAAAGGGTGTGAGGGTAGAAGTTTTTTTAAGTGCCTTGCTGTTTGATTGTAGAGCTGAGCAGAAGAGAAAGTTAGCCATTTGACCATCCTGTGCAAGCTTCAAAAGAGCATAGAAGGATTACAGGCACAAGCTGTGACAGCAAGTTAGCTATGGACACAGCTGTAGCTGTAGAAATATGTTTCTAGGCAAATTATTTGCCAAGTGCTTGGTATATCAACAACACAGCTGGAGGGATTTGTGGCACAAAAAGCAGAAGATGCAAAGCTACAGAAAGAGATCTTTAATTTACAGCATGAGCAGTCCTGTGGTTAATGTAAATAGCACAATCCATTCCAGGGTGATCTAGCATTAGAGGAAAAAATAACACTGCAGAGGGCAGGCAGCCCTGAGTTTTGGCAACAGCAAGTGTTAGAGAATTCTTTAGCCTCTGAGTTATAGCTGGATTTAGGTTTGCAAGTTTTCTTGGACTAGGCAGCAGCTAACAGATGCTTGGCTCAAAAGAGCTGTCAGGTGTGCTAGCCCCAGGAGAGAGAATCCACTGGAGGCTGGGATGCTATTTTGTCAAACTGTCCTCATCCTTACGATCTCTGCCTCTGTTGTTTCCCCCGCACCCTCCCTCTTGTGCCAGTGGGGCTGCTCTGGGAGGAGGGCTGAGCCAGGAGCTGGGGTGAACCCATTGCAGGCCATGCCCTTGCTGATGGGGTGCTGTTCCCTGGGGTCTGACCTGGGCGGAGAGAGCTGGGGACAGGTTATGGGCTCCAACAACAGCCCCAACACGTCCAGGATGAGCCAGGTCCAGCCGGGATCCAGCTGTGAGCAGCAGGAGATGGGTTGGAGGCAGGGCTGGAGGGGGACTCTCCAGCAGTTTGGTCCAGTGTCCATTGAGGAGACAGGACCTGAGGCAAGGCTGGAGGCAAGCTGCCTACAGTGAGGGTCTGACATAGGGCAGGGCTGGAGAGTACACCCTAAGCTGAGCTGGAGCCGCAGGGCCCATGGCAAGGGGTAGGTGGGAGTCCCCAGCCAACTTGCCCATTAAGTCCCTCTCAGTCCTGGCTAGAAAGTGGAGGTTGGGGCACATTTCTGCAGGGCAGTCACCCAAAGGCTGGGCCTCCTGTGCTGTGGCTGCACAGCCTGTGGAAGAGATGAGATACTGGTTCAAACCTTCTCTGTCCTAAAAGAGAATTAAACCAATGCCTCCTGCTAACAGGGGTGAGAAGGAAGGAGACAGTAAAAGATGCGGCTAACAGTAGGTGGTAGTGAGACCCAGTTCCTGGGTCCCCGATCTTCACTGGTGCTTGATTCTGGTACTGCACTACTGTGGAAGCACCAAGTGGGCTGTTAGGTCACTGGCAGCATTGCAGTTGCCTCTGTCCATTCAGATGCAGTTCTGGGGTGGCCTGCACCTCTTTCTCTTGCTAAGCAGTGGACAGGGGAACATGGAAAGAGAGGCCATTGGAGTGCTGAGCATGTTTTGCATTTATGTACGGCGTTGTAGGTGTTTTGGTTGTGTTATGTGGCAAAAGTATTTTATGGACATTTCTTGCAGATGTAGCTATTGGGAACATGTTCTTTAGCGTTACATTCTTGTAGATCCAACCCCAATTGTGTTACATTAATAGAGGTGTTCAGAGAGCAGCAGGAGGCAAAATATTTTGACAGACTAGTTGGTTCACTTAAATGACTGAAGGAGTGGAAACTGCGCACTGGAAAGAGAATGTCAAAAACCTTCCATTTCTGAGACAAAGTAGCAGCTGGGTTATGTGATACTGTTAACAAAAATGGAAGCTTTTGCAGATGAAGTAGGAGATGTGTTGTGAAAACAAAATGGGTCATCAGTATCAGCCAGAATGGCATATGCGCTGCTTTCATATGCTCGGGGCTTATAGCAGAGACATAGGCAAAAAGTCATGACGATTATTGCAATCTGATTTTTGGGTAGCAATGAAAAAATGCCACCAGCTCTGAGAAGGAGTTAAATAAGTTTTCAAGAACTGAAACAGTCACAATAGTGGAAAAATAATTATTATGGCTGAGATGGGAGAGGTATTGTTAACACTTCTACCTGCAGAGCCGCATTAACAGCTGCAGAGTGAAACTGCTAAATGCATCTTGTGTATCAGAAGAAACTCCATTTCCTGATTTTGTTATGTAGTCATCCAGATGTCTTTGGTAAAGTTTAGGTTTCCATTTTGCACAACCACTTGGGACTGATGCCTCATTTGGATAAGGTCACATTTAATCAATGACATTTTCTCTTCCTGCCCCTATTGGGGAGATATCTTCTAAAGATCTTGGGTTTTTATCTCTGGGTTCACTCTTTGCTGGATGCTAGTGACCTTGTGGAGTTACTTAACCTTTCCTTTCTTGGTTTCTTTCTGTGGAGACTCTGACACAATACCAAGGATACATTGACCCAGATTCTGACAATGTGAATCTTTGCTCTCTGTTCTCCTGTAAAGAAACTAGGAATGTGATGGGTGACTTGAAGAGCAAGCTACCTCAATAACATGTTACTGCAGTATAATTTTCTTCCTGTTGCATAAAGGTCAAACACAACTCTTTTCTGTCGTTGTAGCTAACAGGATAGTACTGACTGATCACTAATCTTTACAGTGACCTTTCAAGAGGCCCTGATCTAGCCAGCTGTCACTTGCCTAACGGTGTTGAGGAGCTGATAGTTCCCTGACTGGATGAAAGATCCAGCAGTAGCTGGCACTAAGGAACTGATGTGAGAGGGAGAGGTTTTAATGCAACTGTGACATCTTTCCGATAGAAGAGGTAGAGCTGAGTAACATAGTTTTAATAGAATACTAGTGTAGCTGCACTGGGGGTGGGATTTAGATATCAGACTGCAAGTGTAGAGCGCATACTTAATAAAATAACTGCAGAAAGGGGGTGGGGGTGGGGAGCAGGAAGAAGTGAGTGGGATATTGAATATTTCCTAAGATATGCACAGAGAACCAGAGCTAAAATGGAACACAGAGGGTATGCTCTCAGCTGCAGATCCATCACAGTGTTGGCACTTTTATTTTTATGAAACCGTTGTCTCGTCACAGGATGAAAATTGCACAGCTCTCATCTTTTCAACACTGGTAAGAGTTATGACTCTACCAGTCATATGGTCTAAGAAAAAAATCACAGCTTTAGTCAGACTAGCTGAGTATTTGATACTGCATAATGTAGAACTTCGTATCACTTGCAATTTCTTTAAGCCTAGATCTAGGAGACCAGCAGATTCCACAGAGATGCTCATTTATTTGTTTACCAAGAATTTTTTCTCTGAAAAGGAGAAAAATAAGGAAGGAATGGTACTGAGGGATACTGGCATCCCAGGAGAAAAACAAGGTGTCTGACTGAGGAACCTTTTTTTCTCTTTTCAGAACATACTAGCATACTTTCTCTGAGCACTGAGAAAGAAAACTGCTTTCCTGTTTTACTGAGGGCTATGTGTGGCCATCAAGATGTGCATCACTAAATGTACATCACTAAATCCAGAATGCTGGATTTGGGAGGTCAACCCTGTAACAGGAGCAGCAGTAGTGCCAGTCTGATGTTTTCTATTGTACTTGTTGAAATGGGGTAACGCTGAAAGAAATGTACCTGGACCCTCTCTCTCTCTGGATATCTGATCCTTTTGAGTACATGAACTGCCTGAGAACAAAGAGGAAGGCACAATAGGTCACACGTAGAGGGGGAAGAAACAATTTTTTAGGATCCTCCATTGCAAGGGAACAGGAGATGGGAAATGGGAAGTCTCCATTTAATTGTCTTTTTCTGTGCAACTTTTAAGTTGTGTGTATTTTAGATAACAATGGGTCAGCATACTATGCAAATTCCAGTACAAACTATGAACTTGTAGAGGATATCAGGTATAGTTCTTAGATGTGGAAATAAAGTGGGGTGAAAGAGCATCTATGAATTACTTTACTGCTGTCATGCTACTTACATGAGAGTCATCATACATATAGGCCTATTTAAAGGAAATATAGCTAACAATCATATTGCATTGCAATGTAATCGTGCAACACATATTGATGCAGTTGCCAAGCAGATAAAGGTAGAAGTGACGAGTTCTACCCTCTGAAAAATCACATGAAAATGAGTACAGAATGTCTTTGCTTGTTCAGTAGAAACAAAATGGGACACAGATTTTGTGTTGAATACAGAGAAGCAAAGTAACCATGCTAACACAAAGCACAATGTGTTAGCAGGTGTACTGTGTTACCACTTTTATCTTCCTGGACTTGGCAAGAGTGAGTAACTGAAGTAAATGACAGGTATAGATCATGGGTTGGGGGATTTGAGTGGAAAGGAGAAGGGGAAAATGTCAGAAAGCTATACCTTCGCCTTTTTTTTAATCTTCCTAAATAAACTAATTTATGCATAGGTTTTAAAAATTGCCTGGTGGTTTATCTCCATGGTGTATTTAGGGTCCCTTACTCTGTTTGCAAATGCCCTTACATCACTGTGACCCTGGCAGTGTTACCTAGGTTATCCCATGATGCTTGTAATGATATTATCTAATCAAAATGCTTGATGCCAAGCTGTGCACACTGGTCTGCCAGCCTAGCTCTTTGTATGGCTTTATTGCCCAATAGATGCAAAACAAGTGCCACCTTCTGTGCTAAAAGGAGAGTGTTGAATGTATTAATTGGCCCACAACTCAATTCATTTAGGTCACCTAGCCAACTACTTAAACTATTATTTCCTCCAAGGATTTAATTCCTTTTTTTTTTAATTCACTGAAAACATCAGTATTGTCAGTAGTGTATTGAAAAGCAACTACTTAGGAACCCTTGTAATACTATGCAGAAGAAATTGGTCAGTAAATATGAGCAGCACCTGGCTTTTTGGTAGTTAACACCACTGATTACAATAAAGACGCCAGCCTTCAGTGAATATGCTGGAATAGTTTAGCCTTTCGGAGGCCGTGCTTTTCTGAACACCTTGTGTGTATATTCTCTATAGAAAGCAAGTGAAATAGATGATCTCCTGTGTGCATTTCAGGCTTATTTTGGCATTATCCCAACCGATGCCAGGTGCCTAAGACAGATGTCCAAAAGGAGAGGAATGAGGGAACTGAAGAAACGGGACAAGAAAAGGCAGATTGAACTTTTCAGTCTCCTAACGTGATTTTGGCCTGTGGAAATTTCAGCTTTTCATCTCTTTCACCTTTCCTTCCAGTTTTCACTTGCAAGAAAACTTGCCAAGCTTCTGAATATTTTCCCAGCTGATGTCCCATTGCATGCACTGCCCTAAAGATTGTTTCAGTTATGTGGAGGTCCTTAATTGAGGGTGGATGCAGGTGTTCCTGGAAATGCAGGATGCTTTCCATGCATCCATTGCAGCAAACAGCTTGCTCGCCTGGGTTACTTGCATGACTAAGGTAAGTTCTCCAAATGTTTAGATCTAGCAGCCTAGAATCATTACATGTCTGAAAGTTGCTCTTCCCACTAATCTCTACTAGGCTTGTGAAATCTGACTTTTCCCTTACAACACACTACAGTTCTACAGTTCTGTACAGTCTTAGCTGTACAAAGTAATTGGTTTGATGTTGTCAGCTGCTCTTATGAGAATTAAGGCCCTGCTTAAACAGTTTAGTGACAGTCTGGTCTATCCCACAAAGAATTTTAAAACAATTAAGTACAGGCTGAATCAGAAGGCTTTTTATGATTCCTTGCCATATTACATCTCCAATCTGCACTTCTTAAATTACCTAAACCCTCAGTCAGTCCCACCAGACGATCATCTCTACTCTTCTGGAGGGTTTTTTTTTTTATTTCCCCCTTGGATTTGATCTGGTCTCTCACTGTGCCACAAACTGTCTAGACAACATAATTGTGAAAGAAAACAGCTCCCTGGTTTAGCTGCCATTCATGTGCGTCTCCTGTCTTTGTGGTCCAGTTTAGACCTGGGCTTTTCTAATACTGTATTCTCTCAAAGCACAATGAAATAAGAGAACATAGGTTCGCTTCTCTTTCTCATGTCATATGTTAAAGGGAGACTATGGAGAGACACCTGTGTGGATATGTGAGTGTGAAGAGGAAGAAGGAGAATGTAAGAGAAATTATTTTTCCTCTGATTTTCTATATACATTTCGAGGAAGCAAGGCTGGTTTTAGTGTAGCTGGCAAAAGTTCTTGAAGATGCTGTCTGGAAATGAAGAGAGGAGAAGGGTGGGATTTCCCTCTCTCACTGTTCTCTAAAGCTACCAACACTTTTGGTTGCAAAAAGGGACAGGTGTGTGAGTGCTCAAACAAATAATTGTTGTGCCTAGTCTGGAGAGGCATGGAGTGGGAAAGCAGATAGAGCCTCCTTTTCTATTTGTGTGGTGGCCAAGATGACTACTGCTTATCCTCCATAGTGCTTGAGATTGGAAGGGGTAATATTCTGCTTCTACTTAGCAACAGTGCATGTGTCAGGCACTTTTATATCTAACACAGGAATTGCTGCTATAACTCGATATGGTTGATTCTTGCTTACTGATATTGTAATTATGCAATCCTGTTTCCAGTCTAATGCCACTTCTGTCCTCAATCTGGGCTGCTCACAGCTGTTGGGCAGGTGGCACTCTTGTGCTGAAATGTCAGACCAGAGATTTCTTCCCAGTCCCTGGAAGGGACGATCTGTTCAAAAGTCTGCTATTCCGGCTTTCCTCTGCATCTGTCACTTGAGGGAACTCCTAGTCCAGGATTGCTTGACAGCATGGACTGGGAAACAGATCTGGGTATCCCAGCTCACCTGATCAGCAATGCAAAGGAAGTTCAGAGATCTAGTGAGCAGGAGAAGATAGGAAGCTGGCCAAAGACAGCAGTTATTGCTGCATATATTAACTCTTCCCAGGCACACTGATTCCTGAAGCTGTGATCCATCATCTTTCACAGCAGATGGTGATAAGCAGCTGATGTACTGTTATTACTGTACATGGAAAGATGAAATTAGCTGCAATATCTAACTGGCTTGAGCAAGGAATAAATAAGAAGCCAAAAGAAGTAACATAAATTTTGCAGGTTTTCCATTGGAAACACTGAAAAATGTGTATATGAACTCTTTAAATGAGCAATGTTCTTTGGGATTCCAGCAGCTTTTGACTGAAACAGGCAGTTTCTTTGACAGTTTCAGGGCTGCTCTTCTCTAATACTCAGGGGTAAGTCAGGACGAGTACAGCTGTGAGACTAGGAATTATCCTGAGTTCAGACAGATGCTGCTGTCTAGATTCTCAAAACCATTTTTCTTTTCAAAAAAACCCCATCGCCCTCTCTATTTACAAAATTAAATTGCTATCCTAGTGACCTTTCTTATATTTTTTTTCAGGTTTTGAGGATTTTTGTGTTTGCCTCAACATTATTTGGTGACAATTTGATTTTTATTTTAAATCAAAACTATTGCAGGATGGATGATTGGTTTATTGAGTGAGCTTTGCTTTCACTGAAGGAATAAAGTGAGGGTGCTGGTTTAGTGAGTAGTGAAGTGCAAACAACCATGCTCTGGAGAGGCCTCGCAAACACATTTTGGAAACTGTAGCTGCATCTGAAGACTCCTTTGTCTGAGCACAAGTGAAGGGAGCACTGTATTTGCAAACACATTCAGTTGTGTAATGAGGAGTGTCTTTACTTGACAAATACTCCAGTGAGGACATGTGCAGCTGGTACTGTTTGGTTTAATTCCCAGACTGCTCTGCCTTATGTTGGTGCAGTGGCCAGAAAATTGATGAGTAGAAGCCTGGCATTCCGGCATAACTTTTTAGGAAGCCAAAGTCTATTATCTAGTGTAAGTTAATAGAAGAAATATTACAGGATAGTTTTAAGAGCTATGTGAGTACCAGCCTAGCAAATGTGAATAATAGTAATAGTAGACAGCATATGCTCAGTTTAGGTTTAGTTTTGCTAGTAGGAAACGGGATGACTGGAAAACGCTGGAGGGAGGAAGATGAAGAAATAAAAAGTGAGGCAAAACTCTCTTTGGACAGACTTCAGGAACTGGGTCATAAACCAGCTAATAAATGTATTTCTTATGATGTAGAAGTCATCATAAGTCAATTTATCTGCTGTTAACTTTGTTACCTTATCTAGTTACTCTGTGTAGACTGAGATAACTTTGTATCAGGGATAATTTAAAAAAAAATAAATTATATACATATGCATATTCTCTGTTCCTCTGGTAGTGCACTTGTATTCATACAGAGGTTCCCATCTGCAGATGTCCTAAAATTTTCTTCAGTTTTAAAGTAGAAGTTTAAACTAACAGTTTAAAACTGAAGAACTTGGAGTCTGAATTTAGACTTTCCCTTAACTACCTGTTAGTCTTCTTCAAACAAACGTTTTTGTTTAAAAATAGAAATCTATTTTCTTCAATATTTTTTCCCCTCACGTTAAAATCACAAATTTTGTGCATTCCATGTCCCTGTAATGCATAAATCTTTTCCATCCTATTTTTTTTTTCATGTAAAAACTTTATTAACCTTCTCTTTCATCTATAGTCAGAGCCTTGTTTCTCTGGGGCTTATTCCATGAACGCTCTATTCATGTCCCTACTCATATATGGGGGGAAAAAGATCCATAATTGACACTGCTGCCAGGTTTGTGGTGTTCTGCTCTGGGTAATTGCACAGAACTTGACCTTTACTTGTTAATTTTCTACCCATCCTGTGACAGCGCATGTCTTTCCAGATGGAGTCAGAGTTAGAGTCATCACAGTCTGTAGAGGGATGGGAAGAAAAATATATGTTCTTATCCTACAGTAGGGTCCTGGTGAGGATAGTTTCTGGCCATCTGTGTTTATTTTCCCACCCTAGTAAGGTACCAGAAGTTTGAAGCTAGAGCAATTTGTTATGCAGTGACCCGAGCGATATTGCATAAAGTGTACTGTGTAACCTGTTACCAGCAGGAGTTACTTAACAGGATGGGAGTGTCTTTCAGACCCCACTTTGCTGAGCTCCTTTGAGGAGATGAAGGGATCTGTATCTGCTTGGCTTCTACTTCCCTATCCAGGGAGGTAGAAGTGGCTCTACCTAACCAGGTAGGGCCAGCTGGGCATCCCTGCTGGCGAGCCTTGGCATGGAGACTTCCCCCTAACTGGGGCAGGCTGTGTAATTCCACAGCAGATCCCTCTGTGTAACTGCAGCTTCCTGCGGTTGCACCTGCCTTTTCTACAGCCTTTGATTTCTAATTACTTAGGCAGTGAGTGCTGCACTCCTCTGGGAAAGCATTGTGTCCGCTACTAACAGTAGGCACTCTGTGGATGCTACTGCACTGCAAAATGCCCATGTGCTGTAATCCCCTCCTGTTTCCCCAGTGTTTTGGATGCTCCCTAACATGTTGCTGAGCCACCGCCCCAGCGGTCAACTCTGTATATCTCTGCATTTTCCTTACCCCCAAATCCACCACTGTCTCACCTTCAAGGCTGCAGCTTTCTGTGGCTCTATTGCAAGATGGGTGCCCTTCACTGTGTGCCTGTAGTATTGTAATCTGGTGTGCACCAGGGTCATGCTCTGCTGATATCACAGGGTGAGACTTAGGCACACATCACTGTCTTGCGTGGCTGTGCTTCTTTTTGAAGCAAAAATGAGTGGGGCCGGGGGCGCACAGTATACACAGCCACTGTCCTTAGTGGCAGACTGACAAAGCAGACTTGTGAGGTGCGTCCCAAAGCTTAGCTGCCTTCAGAGTGGACATATCCCTTTGTGTGCCCTCTTTTGTGCACTGTGAGAGAATGTGTTGTCTGCCAGCTGGTATCCCCGTGACCTGCATGGAAGGAACGTTGCAGGACACATTGTGGAGTACGATATACAAGCAAGCTAGTTTGGCTTTTGATGGAGTTACTATTGACTGAGGCGGCAAATATCTGCTCGTGTTCTCTACTGCTCCCATTTTCAAGTGAATTCTCTACCATGTTGCTGAATACGCAGCTTCAGATGTCTTACTGTGCCGGCTCCATCTGAAGCAACTGAGTCACTAAAGGTTCCTGCTTCTTATAACCCAATGCCGACATACCTGAGCTAGCTCAGTGTGGAGTTAGTGTGAACCCAGCAAGGTTTGTTAACTCTCCACCTTGTCATGTGGAAGGTGCTGTACTGTTTCTCACCAGAGCTGGCTCCATGAGTAGTGTGTGCATGCTCATGGGGATGCTGAATTTGGCAACCAGCCACCTGTCAGATCAAGGCTGGCTTGCACTGGAGTCCTGGCTGACTGACCAGCAGATGTCAGAGAGTTGGTCTAAGTGTCACCACATCAGGTTTTTCATGCCAGCCAGTGGGTGTCAGTGACAGTACTGGAAATATCTTTCTCTAACTGGCTGATAATATGATTAGTGCTGCTGCATTTCTAGCCAAATTCAAAGGCTCTGTGTTGACACCTTTTAGTTCTGACTAATTTTCCTTGCTGTCATAAAGGCCTGATGTAGAAGATCTCCTGCCATATTACCACAGACTGAAGTTGTCATTCAAAGGCCTATCATGTCCCAGAAAGAGAAATGTCTATCTAAATAAAGTCAGTGTTGCTCTTTGGAGCTACTAAGCACTCCTTTGTTCAGTCCTGCACTGTGGCTTCTGGGACATAGGTAGTAACGTGCCATCCCATTTCAGCTTTGGGTCTCTGAACTTGGGAAACTGAGGCTCACGCTTTCATGTTACATTCATATTACAGTCTCAGTCAACGTGCTATGAAGAGGTGAAACATTAAACACAATGCAACACAATGGGAGTGGTGCATGCCAGATAGTTTCTGACTTAAATATTTGCCCTCTAAGAGGCTGGATTGCAAGATGACAGGACTGAGGGACCATTTGATTTGACTGTTCTAGGTTTTATTTCCTTGAGGGCACACATCATTTAAGAGAAACAGGAGTGCAGCATAACATGGTGGACTGGGTTTGGGATGAATTTTCTTTACATGTAGGATGGTTCAGAAGAAGCCAGAATGAATGGGCATTGAAGCTGAAAATGTCACCACTATGAAGAATAAACAAGAAATGAGGCCAAGAAGGTTTTGTGAAGAGTTTTGAAGTTGAGGATGTGAGTCTTGTATGTGATTAATGTGCGCTGGAGAATGTTAGTAAGGGTTGGAATACTGGAGAAGGAAATCCAGGGATGTGCTTTGTCCTGTTGAAAAGGGATCATGTCCAGGAAAAACTTCAGAAAAAGGTAATGTTGCAAACAGAACTTCATACTCTTGTTCACTGCTTCTTAGCACATCACTGCATTTTAGGATATTGCTGATGTAAGGTTCAGCCATCCCCAGTTTAGGAAAAAGTTGCTGTAACTTAGCTAGGAGTAGTAAGTCTCTGCTCTGAGGGCCACATGAAATGGCACAATGCCATTACTGAATATGCTTTAACTGTTCTTTTAGCTCTTTATGTAGTTTGTTAATTATATCTTTTCTGTTCCTTTTAGAAACACCTGTGAAAGCTGTGCCTCTCTGCTGCCTTTCAGATAATAATCAGTGATGCTGAAAGAAATATATGCAGGAGAAAGAAAGTAAGGGCTGCTGAGAGAGAGGTACATTAAGAATGTGTATTTATATATACAGAATCTTTTCACTAATTAGTCAAAACAGAAAGCAAAGCAACGATGGTGCTCATCTGAATCAGTGCTACCTGCTTGACTTTGAAAGAGGAAGTTATGATTTCTAATGGTAGAGTCTGTCCTTCCACCCTTTGGTTTAGATACTGGCATGTTCTCTGCCATAATGTGTTGTATACCTGCATGGGACTGAACTGACTCAGCGTGACATTTAACCTATAATAAAGGCAGAAACTCTGAGATTTCTGTTTTCAAGATTGTTGCATTACCTAAATAGTGGCAGCCTGGGAGGAGAGAGGTGCAAAAGGAAATTTTACAGGGCTTTAATCATGATATATTTTGGGGAGGGGAAACCCTGCCTAGGCCTAGCTAACCACACAGCTGGTTCACTGCTCAAGAACTATTTATTCTGAGCAGACACATTCTCCTGTTGCTGATCACTACGCTGGATTCAGCTTGGCACATTGTAGTCATGTCCGTTTCAGTCAAAGAGAGTCAGTTTTAAAGTTAGTGTACAACAAATAGTTTTGAATGGCAAAACCTGAGACAGCAGTAGTAGTGCTTGCCTTCAGCTCTCTGAAGAAGTTCTCACTGGCATGGGATGGCTCCTATGGCCGTGTATGGTTCTGTGCCTCTGTAGTTCAGGGCTCTGTAGTGAACTGAAACCCAGGTGGGGTTGTCTGAATATGCCCAGCTGTAGATTGCTGCTCTGTGATAACACATGCAGCTTGAGGTACTCCTTTATGAGAAATGGAAAACAGAGACAGATGAAATAGGAAGAGGACAGGAGCTCTTGCAGCCCCTCAGTTGTGATTTCAGGTCCTAACTTCCCACTTGCTCATTTCAGTCTGTTTTGTGGGTGTGGGGGTATTTTTTTCTCTCTACTTGCTTTCTGAGATGGTTACAGCCCAGGAGGTGATTCTAGTTATTCTGAGTTCAGCTGCAGTAGTGGATATGTAAACAACCTTCCCCAGAATCAGTTGCAACCAGTCCTCCCTAAGGACAAAGGGGATATCCAGTGGTCTACTATCCTGACATGTTCTGAGGCAACGAGACACATTTCAGATATGAATTACAGCGGTAACTTGCTCTGTCCCCTGAGATTCTTTGACAACAGCGTGCAGTTGCTGGAAACTTGCTGCACTGTGCTGGCAGATCTCAGCCTAAGCTGCAGACACTGATGTCTGGTCTCTGTCTTGCCCTGGTGCCAGAAGAAATCCTGGTCTCCAGCAGATTTTCCGCAGGCAAGGGAGCTGCTGCATTTTCCCAGGTAAATAAAAGTCAGTGCCAGCTCCAATTGTTTCAGCCTAAGTTCACAGCGATGAGTTAGAAATTTCCTACATGACAAGCATTTCTCTCTCCTTTTTACTGACAGCTGATTTTACTGGGGTTAAAATTGTAATTTCTTATTACCATTCTTAAATTGTTACTGCAATATGAAATTTGTCCCATTACACAGACAAATAATATACTCTGAGCAGAGATACACTGAAGGAAAAATGTTGGTCGTTTTGGCAGTTCACCCTGTTACAGTCTGTCACTTCATTTTTGCTGGCTAAAGGAGATGTGTGATGGTGGATAATTTGTTACATAGTTTTCAGCTTTGCAAAGTTCCCTATATAACGGATGTCAACGTCAATCCTCATTATGGGCCCACCAAAGAAACTGAAGTTTCCTGGAATACTTAGCTTCTAAGAGTATTCTACTTGTTTTTTACACATCTATAGATAGTGAATAAATTCTACAGCTATTGTAAGCAAATCGTTCTGTATTCACCTACAGCAAGCTTTGTGTTTAAATAAATCTAAGTTAAAATATTTTTTTCAAGTGCAATATTGATAGTAAAACCATTTCTGTCACCAGTGTGAATGGAGAACAACTTGGCAGAAGTTCCTTACAGGGAGACATTCTTGGGTTGTATGTCCTCATATAAACTGAGCCTGTCATGAGATTCATGTGGTTTTAGCACCAGGGTAGGAATCCTTTGTATCTTGAGGTTAATGTGCATCCTCTGCAACTGCTTTCAATCTTGGCCTCGTCAGTTTATTAGCTGCTTTCCCATAGTGTTCTTAGTACTTTCTAGAGTGATAATTTTTAGCTCAGTACTCTCAGACAGTTATTGACAGGAACTTTAAGAGCCCATAAGCCTATTTATTGTCTGTCACTTTCTTTTTCCTCAGTCTTCCTCTCAGTTTGACCTATTAATTTTATTTTTTCTTTAAATTGAAATACATAAATGATGTGCTAAAGCTAACTGAGGAGTACCCAGAAAAGATTTGGGGAAGGTTTTTGGAGTTATGTTGCTTTGTTAACATAAGAGTGATTTCTAATACAGCTGCTTTTTTAGCTGCTGCATCTGTTTCTGGGTGAGTTGTTCTTTTACTAACTGGACAATGCAAGGGGAGAAAAAACATATCAACTATTTTTCACTTTTTTAATGTGAAGTAGGATTAATCTGTATTTGCCTAGTTGTAATAACTGCTGTTTTGGGAACTCATGTGCCTTAAATTCTGTGTGATGGCTTCTTGCTCCAAAACTGTAATAGATTTTAATGTTAAACATTGCAAAGAATGAAACGAAGACATCAAGAACAAATAGGAGTGATTTCAAGTTCATAATACCTTCCATATGACTGCCAAATTGCTTGAAGGTTAAACTGGAAACTGTCAGCTCAATCCTTCATTACCTTCCTTTTCATTTTGTGAGTTCTGTGTAATGGAAATGCTTGTAAATTGCTGCCACTAGCATAACTGTGTGTGGAATTTTCATCTGGGGCCATGTCTGACCTGCACAGAGTTCCTGGAAATGACGGAGTGTGCTGCAGGTTGGAAGAGAACTGGGCATAGTGTGCTCTGCCTTACAGCTACAGAAAACAAGGGGTTTCAGATTTTCTCTCCTTAAGTTGTTTATGCTATTTCTGATGAGATTCATTTTGATCTGTAAAAGGACCCCCAGAATGAGAAGTGACCGCATGTGCCAGAAAGATACTGGAACACATTCAGGATTTTTTTCTGGATTGTTTTCAAAATAAATCTCTTCTGTGCAGGCAAAATACAAGTTTTAGGTGTTTTTTTAAAAGCAGAAGTGAGCTGTTCTCTCTTCTCACAGCTTTTGAAAGGGGTATATGCACTTCTTTGGACATACATTTTTGAGTGTGGATTTGAAGGTTTTGGGAAGGGATGGTGGTGGTGGTTTTGGTAGGTTTCTATTCTAGAGGAGGTTTCCATGAAACAACAAACAAAAGCTGGACAAGCCGGTAGGCTGAGGTTGTGTGTTGCCTGCTTGATTTTACTGTTTGTTTTCCTTCTTTAGTCCAGTCACTTTTTATCGCTCTCTACAGTGTGTCCCTTGGGCTCTGTTCCTTACAGCGACTGGACGGTTTTAGGAACTGTTACACTGTATTTCCCTGTGGTACCCAGTGTTTTATGGAAGTTAGGATTTAGCTCGGTGCTTTGGATGCTGGCTCTTTCTCCTGCAGAAATGGAGACCATCCTGGCACACCTAAATCCCATAGGTTTACTACTGGTCCAGTTTTGGGATGGGGGAATTATGCCCTTTTCTTATCTGTCTTTGAACTCCAAATTTTCTGACTCCTGGGAGAAAAAATGTTGGGATGGGAACTAGTCAGCAGATTCTCATAGCAGCTTAAAATTCTGTGGCTGTATAAAACTGTCAGCACAGGAATCAAGTCCTCAGAGGTGGTGGACTTGCAATGAATCCCACCACACCTCAGTGGATAGGTAGGTAAAAGGTTTTGAAAGGATAAAAAAAGCACTTGAACCTGCCAAAGGGAGTAGAAACCCAAAATTGATGGCAGCAGGGGGAGTTGTTAGAGAAGTGAACTCTAGGTCAGGGTGACCAATGAGCCTGGATAGAGCACAGCGGAGTTGACTTTAGGGGAAATGACACTGGCAACTCAAAAACTGTCACAGGGATCTGCGTACGTGAGTTGACCCCAGTAGTACAGCCACCATACAACTGTTAGGTGACATGTTTGAAGTGAGCATTGCAGTGCTGGTAGATTTTCAGTGGGTGAGAATTTCTGTCTTCTGACTAGAGTGCAGCTACACCAGGAGGAAGTGTGTGTATCTGGAAAGTTGGTTCCCATTCCAGTTTCAAAAAACAGCTAAATAGGAGGGGGCAATGGATTAAAATTTTGAGGCTATTTATCAACAATGGCTTAAGCAACAGCTTCTGCATAGGAAACTGAAATTAAATCTTGTTCTGTCATTTTATTTTTTCTCCATTTCTTAAAAAAAGAGAGAGCTCTACTGTTTCTGGATACTTTCACCCAGTTACTTCAAAGCTTTAGATTAAGTTAGAAGCAGATCTGGAATAGTTGTTCCACAGCAGGTTCTTCTGCTGTCAGAAATCAGTATAAAATCACGTAACATTTCCCAAAAACTTCATTGGCATTATAAACTCTAGGGTACTGGTTATCTGGAAGGTATCTGGGGAGGTAAACCCCACCATTACCCTCAGATTTTGATTTTGGGATGCTTCTGACAGCTACTTAGTCTCCCTGCCTCACTCTTCTGAGTAGGAGGTCTACCTCAAAGCATTGTATTTGGGCATCTACCTATTTAAGCTCATTCAGAAAATCAGCTTTTCAACTCTTTGCAAGTTTGCATCTTTTGAGCAAGTTTCTATCCTGTTCTGCTTGTTTCCTCTTCCTCTTTGTTTCTTAGACACAATATACCTACCAACTTTGCCTTTTTTATTTCCTTCTATACCTATACTTCTGTTTAGCTATTTACCCCATGAAGGTCCCAGTCACAGCTTTGATTGCATACAGAATTACTACATTTTCCTGCATTTATTCCCCATGTTCCTGGTGTTTATGTGCAATCTTTAAAGTCTTTCATCAAATTGTCCAGTTGTTCCCCTGCATATCTCCTTCACCCTATCTTTCCTCTGTTACCTCTGATTCCAGTGTTTTATCAAGATCATGTTATACTTTTAACTCCTCTGTAGGTTTTTGTTCCTGACCTCCAACAGATATTCCTGTTAATTCTTTTGCTAATCACAGAGGAAATTGATGCAATGAATCAAAAAAAGAGTTCCTTTAAGTGTTAACGATTTACTGGGAAAGGAATGGAGTGAGAGTTATACAAATACCTTTCTGGTATAAGCTTCTTAAAATACAGGGGAACTTGCCAGTGGAAGATGTATACATATTAAGGCATAATCAACCAATGGATGCAACGAGAATTTTTTTTCACTTGCTTGAAAAGTGATCAGCAGACTTCAGCTAGCTAAGACAGATTGCTTTGATAAACCTTTGGGAATTTTGGTATTTGTTTTGTCTCAGTTGCACTCTCTGGCGAGCACACAAAAGAGATGTTCCCTCCAGCACCCAGCAGCTCAGCTTGCCTTTTCTATGTGGATATGATTCTCCTTTCTGAGTCTGCAAAACCTCTAAAATCTCCATTAACATGCACTGTAAACCTCCTCTCTTTGGGAGTACTATGGAGCTATGAAAAGAAGACCATAAAAGTGAAGCCAGAATAAATAAACCTTATTCCAAATGAGTGTGGATTGGCAAGCTTAAGGATCATTCATTTTACCTTAGTGAAAAAGGAGGAAGATGGAAATCCACATGAGAGAATTAGGTTGGTGCAAGCAATACACCAGCACTGTAACCCTACTCTAGATCTGTGTGCAATACACCCAGAGGGAAATAAGGCTTTACAGCATGAAGATTTTATCAGCTTGTGATTCTCTGACAGTCCGAGTGCTTGGGAATGGATGAAGCCGGCAGGAATTACTTCTGTTGTTCCAAATGAGTGTCACCTGGATCTTTGTGCCATTACCTATTTAACCTCTGTGCGCCATGTACAACGAATGCACATCTGTGAAAAAGGTGTCTGTATTTTGGTTTTGAAACCTTTTGCTAGCAAAGCCGGACTCTAGAGCACAGTGACTCCTGTCACAAGCATTGCAGTGCGAGAAATAAAAATTAAAGGCTAAGTTTGGCCTTTTTCACTCCACCCATAAAAAGAAAGTGAAAGATGACTGTCTCCATGCCCCTCTCTTACTGTCAGTGCTTTTCCTGGTATGGGAAGGGGAAGCAATCAGGAAGAGAGGGCTTTCATTAGAAGTCTAGGGATCTGTATTTATTTAGTTCATTTATTTAGCATTTAACTGCAATACCTGTTCAGTGGGGATGGAGCAGTGCTGGATGAGAACATGAATTGTTCTGTTTGGAAAGAACAGAATCCTGTGGTAAATGAGTGGTATCTGAAGTGAAGTCCTGAGGACTGGTCTATCAGTAGGCAAGAGACGTTTGCTTGGAGACCCGCACTCCACGGCCCATCACAAGGGACCTGATGCTCCTCTTTGCCTGAAGCTGAGGGCTGGTCAGGACAGGCTGAAAAACTGCAGGGTTTCTCGCTCTTCATGTGGCTATGGTCATTTTCGGTTATGCCTGACTGGTAGCCAAACAGCTTTATAAATTTCAGATCTGCTCACTTTTACAAAAACAATGCAACCTCGATTTAGAAAAACTCAAGACTCTCCTTAACCAAAACCATGTTTTGTTTATCCCAGAAGAAAGGTGAAAGTTTGTCTCTGCCATTGCTCTAAGCTTCCACTTCCACCCTTCAATGAAACTGAAATTCAAGACTGTGCATGGTTGCGGGTCCAAGAAAAACTGTTTCCTGGTTTTGGCTTGTGGCTAGTGGAGCAGTTTGTTTGCTTGTTTAATCAAATTGGGAGTAGATTTGTATTTAGTGAAAACCTTTTGATAAATGGATCTCCCAGTGCATTTCTGTAGGAGAGCAAGTTGTGTTCAGCCTCATAAGGGACGCAGATTTTTTGCTCTAGCCTATGTCTCGCAGTCAGGTTGCTGTGATGTGCATGGCAGTTAATCTTTCCCATTGTTTCTGAGAGTCAGGTTTTGAAGGGTCTTTATTTACCAGCCTCTCAAAACCAAATCCTGTCTGCAGATCACTGTGGATCCCATCTTGCATACAGCTCTACAGACAACCATAAGCAATACATGTGTGTGTGCAAAGCAGTGGTTAAAGGAGGAATGAAATTAGAAATGCATTTGGGACTCTGGGACAGAAGAATCCCAGTGTCTGTTTCCTAATGGTGTTTCTTTGTTTGACTCTCATTGACTTTAGTGAGATGCTGCTTGTTATATTTTACAGTCTACAGTCTCTTGCCTCTCTTAGAAATACTGGTGGTATAGTATTTCTTTTCTCATGTGATTTTAAATACATTATTTACAATTTTTAATAGAACATTTTTTGTTCTTAATCTGGTGCAGTTGAGAAATTAAAATCCCCAAGCGTTTCACTTTCCATATTTTTCTTAAAATGATTTTTTTTTCCTTCCAGCTGTAAGGACCAGGAAAAAAAAAAAGTAAGAAATGTCCTTTCTCAATTTGAGAACTCTTATTTCTGTTTGGTTTCTTAAAAGCTGTTGTTCCTCAAAGATTCTGATCTTTTGCTTTCCAGCATGCTATGATTAAGTGCTTTGAAGTCTAAAATAAATGAGACGATAACAGACTTTTTCCTAAATTGATGTTTAGTTTAATACAACTTGTATTATTATGTTATTATTTTTAATAGTAAATAATTTTTAGACTGTTTTTTTAGCAGGTATAAGTCACGTCATCTGTATTTTATCACCTGTGAAAAAGTGAGCTGTATTGGCTTCACACAGAAATATACGGGAGGGGGAAATACGCATTCAGTCCTCTTGCCTATTGGAAGGCATTCTCCCAAACTTGTCCCCAAGATATGTCTGTAATAGGGCAGAGAATTTGGAAAAAAAAAACCCAGACAACTGGAAAAACCACATTAGATGCCTAGGAGAAATCCATGTAGTACAGTTGTTGTGTAAACACATCATTGCTCACATCTCTCTCTCATTGTGGAGGCTGCTGGAAGGGGATGTTGCAGGGATCAGTTGCAGGGAATGCAGCACTTGCCACGAGCCACACAGCCGCCTGGGAACAGCCCCAGGCACGCTGCTTCTGCTGCACTAAACTCAGCCCCAAGACATCAAAGCTGGCTTCCAGCTCCATTGGACGGTGCCTCTGTGTGGCTGTTTGCACCACGGAGCTTCCAGTGTTCAAAATTGGGGTTTGTATTGTGCTTAAGAAATAGCCCTCAGACTTAGATACCTATTACAGGCCTTGCCTGCATCTCCAAGATGAAAATTCAGTGGCTGTGTGGTACAAAACATCAAGGTTGCCTTGTGTACCCACTGACATTAGTGCTGGTTGATGGGCATCTTCCTCTTAGCATGTTGACCAGAGGTGGTGTTTCAGGACGTCCATTGTACCAGGACTGGGGGGAGGCTCTTTGCAAGTGTGGAAATGCTGTTCACAATGGGCCATTAGTCTGATGGGCTAACTGGGAGCACGGCTTGTGGATGGCCCTCTCTAACAGCAAGCTGTGATGCCAAAAACTACTGTTCCTGGCCAGCACTGAGGAGCACCAAGTAGTGATTCTCAAAGATAATGCTTAAATATGTGCATAGAGGAAGCTGATGAGGTGAGGCAGAGTCTGCAGACAGTGCTGAACTCTTTCCTGGGTCTTTTATCAGGTCAGGAATTTTTAGATGTGGTTGTTTTTGGTTGGGATTTTTTTTTTTTTTTTGAGGTCTAGACCATTTGGCAATCTTATTTCTGCTTAATTAGCTTCATGATTTAAAACTATTTGTGGCCTCCTAATGAACTGGGAAAAACCCAGCAGTTGTTAGCAGCTGGCTGGGATTTTAACAGCAGCCATGTGTGTTCAGCAGAACAGCAATAAAGCAGCAAGAAGAAAAGTCTGGCAGTACTGCCAGGGGTCAGGACATGGGAGGGCTATCCTCAGTCCTGTTAATGATCACCACCAGTGCTGTACAGAATTCCAGGTAGACATAAACAACCTTGTTAAGTGACAGTGACAATGAAGGCTTTGACAGAAGGTTTGGGTTTGCGCAAAGCCCCATGTCCTGTGAATGAGGATTTGAACTAAGATTCTGGATGTGGACGGGAGCTGCTGAGGAATGAGGGCATTTTCCCATTGGACTTTCAACAACTTCCCAGCCCTGCTGAGATTTACCAGGGAAAATCTGTCAAAACCCTTAGATTGCCCACCTGTATTACTCACCCCTGTGGGGCTTTGCTGAGAGGTGGATGTGACCATTGCTGGGTGAATCTACTAGTTCTGGTTGTGCCTGTGCTTGGGGCTCAGTGCCCTGAGCCTGTGATGCTCATCACAATTTGATGCTTACTTAGGCAAAGCAACCAAGCCTGTATACTGATTTCCCTGTGATCTGAAGAAGGTGTCCTCCAATCTTTAACAGTATGTGACCATCCAGGTGATAACCTCCCATGACTACAGTTCATTTCTTCTGATATTCCTCCTCCCTATAGTGGTTCTCAGTTATTTTTTGTGATGCAGATTTTCATGGAATTATTTTAGCTGCTCCTGAAATCCCAATTCACAGATCTGCTCCATCTCTCGTGAAGACTTATACACTAGTCTGGACAAAAGATATAACATATCCTTAAAGTTAAAATAGGTATGTTGAGATGTAGTCTATAGCACTTCATGCTCCATTTTTGTCAGACTGCAGTTTTACAAAACTAAATATGGATCACAGTCTCAGCATGCATGTTTTTCGTAGCTGCCTCTCCTGTTTTGATTATATTTTCCTAAGTTTCGAAATAGTGGAGAGCGGTTACAATATTGCTGAACTTGTGCTTCAGTGATACCTACTTCAGGAAAAGAAGCAGTATGTTTGAAAGAAGCTGTATGCTGTCTGGTGAACATTCTGCTCAGGTGCATAAAATACCTGGCTAGCTGAGGTACCTGTAGGAAGGCTGGCACAAGGGGCTAAAAGCATTCTCTTAGATAATTCCAGCTCTTCGAGAAGCCCGACCCATCTTTGCTCTGGAGAAAAAAATATTATTTTCCTGTATCAAAAACACGAATTATTTTGTGATAATCAGATTTTATTTTGAATGTAAGTGATAAAAGGTAACAAGGTAACGAGTTTCCTGAATGTCCATCAGTGCACCTTTGAGGCCAGTGTGAAGTATGGCTGGCTCTGGTTTTCAGTTTTTCAATCTATAAATGATCCTCGCATGTCCTCTTAACCTATATTTGTGGGACATGTCGGTGCCTTTGAACAAAATTCTCTCTGGAGATCTGTACACACTTCCTTTTGCTATCTCAGGTGCTAATTATATTATGTGGAGCCTCCTCTCACGATTAGCTCCAAAGTTCTATTTTATGGCTGGATGGATTTCTTATATTTTGTTTTAATCAGGTTTATATGCACATAATACAGTGACCTTTACTGTGGTTTTTGTCAAGTGCTCTGAAAAATATATCTGCAGCCTCTGAATAATGCCCTGGTGTGGTTTTGTTACGAAAGTGGTACCTAATCGAAACAGAAATAGAAAGAATAACTGCAACACTGTGGGAATTGTATCTATTCTGGGTAGGGTTTCGTAGTTCAGGCCAGGATTGCTCAGGTCTGTTTCCTCAAGTTACTTTCCAGGATTAGAGATCAGCAGAGCTCCTTGCTACACCAAGGAAAGTATCTAAGAAAACAAAACAGTATAGGGTTTTTAACCTGCAAGTTACTTCAAGCAAAGACATTTGGAAGCTGAGAATTTTAGTCAGTCCTTTGGTTTCTTGAGAACGTGGTTGGGGGTGCACCTCTCACCCACAGGAACTGAAAGTCTCTTGGGTAAGGGATATGCAGTCTGCTCTGCAAAACTGCTGCTTCTGAGCACCTTCTCTTCCCACCACCGCTGCCTGTTCCTGGAGGACTGCAGCTCCTACAATGTCCAAGGTGTAATAGCGGCTGATGATATTTTGGTGTGGGAGTCACAGACGATTTGTACTGTAACATTGAAACCAAGACACTTACGATCTGCTTTGTCGTCACTGCATCCAGAAATGCTCTTGGCTGAGCTAGTTGCCTATCTTCCATTCATCAGGGGCCCTTGAGTCTTGAGAGGCATGCCAGGAAAGCTGATCTGAAACTCTCCTAGTCTCTTTAGATGCCCCCTGGGTATTGCTAAACAGCCCTGCTAAAAGGCTTGACAAACTTCCCACGCATTGAGGGTTTCTCTCCTCTTCTGCTGCCACAGTTTGTATCTTTCCCCATCTGGCTATATTGGAAAACACTTCTTTAATGATGGAAAAAACTTCACCACTAGAGGATCTCTCTTTTACTTCTCTACCTTTTTTTATTGCCTATGGTTTTGCTTTTCTTTTTCCTGCCCTCGCCTACCCCCCTGTGCTTTAGTATACATCTTTCTGACAGTGCTTGACCTAGCTATCTGCATTCTGGAAGTAAGTTGAACTTTAAGAAATGTCTTTTGGCTTTCAGTGATGATAGTCTGATGCTTTGGCTGCAGTTTTCACCATTGTCCCTTCAAGTCAGTTGTATTGTCTTTACCTTTTTATCTGTTGTGTGTACTTCAGGTTTTTGCAAATTGATATTACCCATTGCATGTCTTCATACTTTTCATAATATTGGCAGCTGCCAACCAATCTGACCAAGCCACTTCTAGGAGAGACAGAAGCAATGGAGAGGTTATCTTAATGGAAATGGTTTTTCACAGCCACTTCTGTTGAACTGGGATAAGCCACCTACAGCAAATGCTTTTTTCTTCTGGGATCTAAGTGTCTTCCCCACCTCCTGGAGCCTTCCTTTGTGACGTGCTTCTTCAGCCTGACTTTGGCCAAAAGTGTAGTCCAGATTTTCCCCCCTTCATTTTTCTGTTTTTTTTCCTTCTAGAGAGAACTCCCATATACTGTCAGAGATTTCCTTTTTACAGGGAGTGCAAGGATCCTCAGCTTTCTGTGATACAGCTTCATAGTCAGTCTCTGAGGAAGCTGAAAACAGTTTTAAAAGCCCTCCTGCAAGTGCTGTTGTCAAAAATTACCTTATCTTCAAACAGCTCCATATGTGTGTATGTATCATCCCTTGCAAATCCGAAGTGTCTGTTTATAAATCCCTGCCTTCCCCACTTTGAGAGTATTTCAGCTCTGTTGGGACTTTGAACCACTCTGTTTTCCTTAGTTCACTTTAGTCTAACTATTTTGTGGCAGTCTGTAATCTCTCAAAGTCTAAGAGAGGCCTGCTTCATTTCTGCACAGTGCAGCCGCTAACTGCAACTGGCCTTTATGCCAGCCTCCAGAAATACAGATCCTCACAAATGTTACTTTCTGCTCTTTTATTTTTATTTGCCTGATAGTGAAGTCCCCCTAAACAACTCTTCTTTCTTGAAAATCACAGATATAAAGGGGATTTGAAAACATAGTCAATATGCCCTGAGGATGTCTTTCATCTAATGTTGATAGACATTCATAGCTGTTAAGGCTGGGTGACCATTATGCCTCTGGAATACAACTTAATAATTCCTATATAAATTCAATAACTTGTGGCGGGATGCAGATATGTTACTGTGGGCCAGCTTAAACCTTTTTGTAACCAGTAGGGGAACTGCTGTCCTTTTTGGTACTCACAAGTATAATGAACAGTGGATCTTCTTCATTGAACAAAACTGTTGAAACTGTAACAGCTTCAATACAGAAGGACAAGCATATGTCATTTCTTGCACAAATGGATATACGCTTATTTGTGTGTCTCACCATGAAAAGGAAGCAATTATAACTCCAGACCACTAGACAGAAAAGACGCAAGAAGTCAAGCAAAGCAAGCATTACGTGAAAACCCTGAGGGATGGATGGGAACTTACAAAGAGAGGTTTTTGAGTTCATTGTCAACTAGATGGACGTTGAGCACTGTGAGCAAATAAGCTATCTCCTACTGTGTTCTGGGAAATAGATTTTTTGTGTACTCTCACTGTAAGCAGCAAGACCGTATAAAAGATGTGCATCCTCTGTATCGACTTCTTTTTTTGAATAAAATGACACTTCGACCCTGAATTTCTGCTAACTTATTGGGTCAGAAAGGAGTAACAATACTTCTGCTTAAACAATCTGGTCTTGATCTTGAACATATTTACTGCTGGAAAATATGATATCTTGTGATAAACTGTGCAAATCATTATGTATCCCCACTGTTTAAAAACATGTACAGTAGTTTTAGAATTTCAAAGGGAATTGGGAATAGCCTGAGGGAAGAGCTGATGAGAAGTCTGTAGTTTGCTGCATTTTGAAACAAATGAAACTTTGGAAGCCTTTTGCTAGTACTATGTGCCTTTTATGCATGTTTGTTTTTTTTTTTTTCAGGTTGTAATTTTTTTTCTTGGAAAACCTAATCTCTTTATTTAACAGGCTGCCCCTCACCCACCTTCCCCCAAAAGTCAACCATTAACACTTCCTCCTTTCTTAACATTTGTAGCAAAAAATGTTTGCATTAAGCTTCTGAAAGAAGTCAAGAAATTTTGAAGATGGCAGCCACTTTCCATGAAAACAGTTATTTCTGTAAACCTGTTTATTTTAGTCTAAGGCTTGCTGAGTGGTATCAGAATTCATTTTCATCACTCTCAAAATCTGAATTCTGGAGATGTCACTAAGCGGATCTCTTACTGCAGTTTTATTTCCATGTTCTTTGATTTCTTAAGTAATTCCAAACATATTAAGTTGGGGAAGGAGCAAGTTGGAAAGGTATAAACAGAGCAAGGAGAGCAAAACCGACACCGACAAAGGCAAAAAAGGAAAAAATGCTTTCTGTAAAACAGTAGAAACATGGTCTGCAGAATGATAGATTGGTGTTGATTTGTGGCTGGTAAAAGGTTTCTCCCCTTTTTTTATTTTTTTTAAATAATCTGTTTCTCTTTTATTTTTCAATTCTTTCCTTCCCACACTTCTTATGTCTCATTTACTTACTTTTCATTCCCTGTCTCTCCTTTCTTGGGAGGTAATTGTAGATGCAATTCTTCACTGCTGGCTTTCCAGACTCTTAGCCCTTTGGCAAATTCTTCAAAGTCAAATATGTGTTTACAGTGAGTAATACAATGCTGGGGTGTGTGTGGTGTGGTGTCTTTTTTTTTTTTTTTTAAGCTTCCAAATTACACATGCAGTTTGGGCCTCTACTTCCCAAACTCACAGTTTATTTGTGGTTGTAAATCAGTGTATATTGTTTGATTCGTGCTGGTAAGTAATCTATTACTTCTCCATTCTCTGCAGATTTGAAACAGGAAAGAGTTGTCCCTGGTTTTCATCTTGGTTGATGAAGTCTCTCATTGCAAATTAATTGCTGAAATGTTCCATCTAATCTTTATGTTACATCTTTATGAGAGGACACATTGTTGTGGTTTAACCCCAGCCAGCAGCTAAGCCCTACACAGCTGCTCACTCTCCCCCCGCACCAGTGCGATGAGGGAGAGAATCAGAAGGGTAAAAGTGAGAAAACTTGTGGGCTGACATAAAGACAGTTTAATAGGTAAAGCAAAAGCTGCACATGCAAGCAAAGCAAAGCACGGAATTCATTCACCACTTCTCATCAGCAGGCAGGTGCTCAGCCATCTCCAAGAGAGAAGGGCTCCATCACACATAGCAGTGACTTGGGAAGAAACGCCACCAGTCAGAGCATCTTCCCCCTTCCTTCTTCCCTCAGCTTTATATGCTGAGCGTGACACCATGTGGTACGGGATATCCCTTTGGTCAGCTGGGGTCAGCTGTCCCGGCTGTGTCCCCTCCCCGCTTCTCATGAACCTGCAGCCTGCTCGCTGGCAGGGCAGTGTGAGAAGCTGAAGACTCCCTGATCACTGCTCAGCAACAGCTAAAATATCACTGAATTATCAACATTATTCTCATCATAAATCTAAAACAAACACAGCGCTGTACCAGCTACTGGGAAGAACATTAACTCTATCACAGCTGAACCCAGGACACTGACTAATGACTTTATGTGGAGCAGGAGTTCACATGCTTTCTAGGCCACCTCACTATCAGTGCCAGGGGTTTATTTTATTAATTCTGTTTCCCCCTCTCAGTTCCCCATGTGCTTCTCGCTCATCTTTCTCTCTTCCTTGGGCTTTTTGCCATGCCCCAGTCTATGCCAGAAGTTCTGTGTTATCATGTCATCATGTTTGCTAACCTTTTCTTCTCAGCCATCTGGAAGATAGGGCTTTTTTCGCTGAGTGTCTAATACAAAACATGCTCCTTCTGCTGTCCTGTCAGTGACATCTCAAGTGAAATCCTTCACTGGTCTGTCTTGGGCCTGATCCTCCAGAGTCTTTTTCATTAAGGGTTTGGATAATAGAACAGAAAATGTAGTGAAGTTTTTGTGATGTTTTGCTTTATTTAAAAAAATAAATAAATAAATAAAAAGCAGGGGAAAGCAAACTTTCTCCAAGGGTGGTATCACAGGATATTACTTGCCCCTCTCCTGTGAGATCCCAGTTGCAGTACTGTGCTCAGCTTTTCCCAGCACTGTGACAAAGATGTAGGTAAATCAGAGGAGGTAGAGAGTGCAACAGTAATAATGACAAGAGATTTAGAGAAAGTGACCTATGGGCAAAACATGAGGAACTTTTCTTTTTTATCCTCTCCTCAAAAAAAACAAAAACAAAAAAAAAAAAGAAAGAAAAGTGGTCTACACTAATGGCCTCCAGTATAGCAAGGTCTGTTACAAAGAGGTCAACAAGGACTTGTTCTCCTGGTTTGCTGATCATAGGGAAAAAGTAAGCAGCAAGTCTGTGGCAGAGATTAGGTCCTATATTAGAAAAACTGTATTTATAAAGGTAGCAAAGCGGTGAAACAGACTGATTAGGAAAACTGTGAACTTGTCTCAGGAAGGATGGGTGTAAGACATGCTTGTCACAGATACCCTAGGAACTGGTTTGCCTCCTTTGTGTCAGGGAACCTCTTCCAGCTAAGCAGTTCTGCCAGTTCTTTGATCTGCAGGCGGTTCCTGTCCTGGCTGAAGCTGATGGCATTACTGAAGTTACAATGAGCTCTGAGTGGCCTCACTTCCCACACCACCATTAACAGGCTGCTAGTCTCCCCTGACATTGTATTGTTCAAATGTGGTGGCTGTGTTACTGCTGAGTGGACAAAGAAGTGTTGTTAGGGTGAAGAGAAGACTTAATTTTGTTCCCCCTCTAGTAGATAGTACCCATCATCATTATCACAGGACTTGATGTCAACATGTGGCTCAGTCAATGAGGAACATTGAAACATATCCTGGCCCAGATTCAGATGGAAGAAATGTTACCTTGGTCCCAAAGCCAACCAGTAGGATAGAAGGACACTGGTGGCATTCAGGCTGTCTGACTCCGTGCTCCTGCGTCTCTGCCAAAGACATCCTGGTATCTTGACTTTAACAAGCCTTGTGAGGTCCTAGAAGCACTGATTCAGTCAGCTTTCTATATGAATAAAAATGCCTGGTTTTCCTGAGGCTTCATTTCTTCTATTTATTTGGTTTTTTCCTGTCTCTTCCTTGAAAGATAGGATTGTATGAAGATTTTCATTGGGAAAAGTGCTGAATCAAGTACTGCTTTCTTACAAAAAGCACTGAGTGCTCAGGATTCATACCCTACTGACGTGGTAAATGTTAGCTTTCCAGTTATTGAACATTTGCCCTTTACTCTAACACTGCTTTGATTAGGAAAGGTGCTGCTTAGATCTGTGCTTCTGATGAAAGTAAGATTTTGTTTTCGGCAGGCCTGAGGTACTAATGTTTTAGCTCTTTATTTTTCTCATAGAAGGGATTAATGTGGATTTTAGACCTTGGCATTCATTACGAAGTCTGTGCCTGTGCTTTTTCCAGCTTCTGCTGCTGCTTAGTTGGGCAAGACTGCTGTATGGTCCCCTTCCCTCAATGGACCCCACCAACCAGAATGGGAAAGCATAGTAGAGAGCCTGGCACCTTATTTAAGGACCCTTAGGGATCAACAGCCAGCCTGCTGGCTACCTACTTGGTATATACATTATTGTGCATGTGATCATCTGATCCTGGTTGGCCTACAGTAGAGGCGATCCATTTTGTCTTATCTGCAGGCATGAGTGAGAGCTTTCTTCAGAGCTGTGAAACCTTGCAGAAAGAACTGCCACCAACCCTCCCAGAGTCCTCCCTGTCACATCACTCAGTGAGGCATTTCCCACTGGGAGAAGCAGTGAAAATGTGTTGCCCTGTTTAAAACAGCTGCTGCTTGTAAAGCATGACTTCCATGGCTGATGAGCACAAGGAGACAGTCCCAGGCTTGGTTTCCATGTCAGAAATGCAGACATCAGAGGGAGACAAAGTGAAAGACTTAAGGTTGGTGGAGGGGAGCAGCAGAGAGGACAAGTGAAATAACAGAGTTTGGGGGAAGTGGTGTAAGCGTCTGCGGGAAGAGGAAGGTGACAGAGATGCTTGTGAGAGATAAAGAACTAAGAGCAGAATATGAGTGAAAGCCAGAGAGGTAAGGAGGAAAAAACAATAGGGAACCGAATGACAGCTAGCAACTGTCATGGTACACTCCCAGATAAATTTAACTTTTAATACATTGTTTAAATACTAAGTTTCTGGTTTGCCTATCCTCATATTTTCTGGGTGTAAACAACTTTTAGGAGTCGTCTTCAGGAAAAAGATTAGAATTTGTGACCAACAATTAACTCATGTTTTCAGAAGGACAAAAGCATCAGCCATCCATAGCCTCTTTCACAGGTGAAAATATTTAGAAGGAAACATACTTTCCATTTGTCTTTTTAGGTGTCTTACTCACCTTGTGCTCCTTCCTTGAAAATGGATCTCCAGCCAAATGTTACCGGCTTTCCTAGCCTCCTTCCCAGCATTTCTAAACCCTGGCACTTTTCCATTTCAGTTCTCCCATTTTAAAAAGTTAATTCTGTTGTTACAGATGCAGAAAAGTGATCTTTCTGATGCCAAACTGCAAGCTATTTTCAGGGATGGCTGTTTAACTGCTTAAAAAGCAACAGTCCACATTTGACTATCACTTTAAAAAAATAATCAGTTTTGTAAGAAGGTCTTCATGTTTATTATTTTTGAAATAATCTAGATACAATTTGTATGTTTATCTTTTCATTTGTTGATTCTTTGAGTAGTTATAAAGTTTGCAAAACCTATACTAAAAACTTTAGCTAATGAAATGGTGAAAGACTGCAGAGGTAAAAATCTGAGCAGGTGAGCTCAGAGGCCAAAACTGGGTAGTTTGGCAAAGCAGTTTTATGGCTCGAAATCTCAAAACAAATTAGCAGAAGCTGTGGGATCTAGACATGCAGTCTGTACAGAAAATCTTTGTCTCCTGTTCTCCCATCCCACAGATGAGTAATCTCTAGTGATGTCAGTGGGCGTTATCCCCATGTCCTGAGGGTAATAGTTTGGACCCCTGTCATGTAAGTGATGCTTCATTTTCTCTTGAGCTGGAAAATCATCTGAGTTTCCCTTAAATATTTCACAAGGGAGTTGAGAGGGAGGAAGAGAGGTTTAATATTCCTTTCTAGTTTCATCACTTGCATGTTTCACAGTTGAACTGGGGACAACAAACACAGATTTTGGAATTGTTTAAATGACAACAGTTATTGCTTTGCTTCTCAAATATTTTGGCTGCTCACATACTCAGTCAAGCTGCAGTACTCCCCCAACAAATGCACTCATGGGAGACCAAATGGCAAAGAACATGAACAGCCCAAAGTAGAGTGTCAGTGCTTTTGGCAGGGAGGTGCCAGCTGTCATTGGAAACAAGTTCAGAATTTGCTACAAGGATCTTTCTAAGGAAAGCAAGTCTTCAGAAAGGTTACAAAAGAAATGAAGCCCAGGGCGGTAATTCAGCAGTGTTTACTAATGATGTTTATGCTGTTTTATATTGTAAAAAAGGTTAGTTCAAAACCTACTTCTGACAAAGAAGTTCCTTGTTCTATATAAAGACATACACACAATGTTGGAGAAAGAAAAGTTGTCCTGATTCTTGAGTTCATGAGGCTTGAGTGAATCTAATTAAAAAGAAGGAAAAAACCTAATCTTTTACTCAGAGAACATGAAAGCCTAAACATGCAAAACTTTCATGAGTTATGAACACGGGAGCTATGCTGTAGGAAACTTCCAAAGAAGTTCGATATCTTTCTAGTGGAAATCTAGTGCAGAGCTGTTTCAGATATTTAAAGGCTTGTCCTTTCTTCAAGTAAATGTTTGCTTTCATTTAAATAAGGAAGAAAAGGGAGGCTGGGAAAGATGGGGAGAAATGACTAGAACGAATGTTAACTTTGCAGATCCCAAGTGGAAGCAACACAGATAGGGAGTAATTTCAGAGCTGGGTCTTCCAGGAGCTGCAGCTCTGCCCTGTGTTAGACAGCGGTGGCTGAATGTCAGCCCTGGCACTTGCAGGGTGCCAGGTGGCAATGAAATTAGGGAGAGCTCAGGGCAGCCCATTGCTCCCCCTCTTTCACTGAATGACCTCCATCAAAAGCAGAAGGCCCCACGTTAAACCTGACTCTGTCCTAACTGTCCTGCACTTTTGGCTTGAGAGTTGACTCTAAGTAAGAGTATTTCTCTTGGATGTGAGTAAAGCAGACCTATAGCCATGCATACTGAAGTCTATCTAAAATACATCCTTTATTTGTAACTGCCTTTCCAGCATTGCTGTGACAATTCATATTCAGTTTTGGCTTAAAACATATTTGCATGCAAAAGAACAAGTACTTCAAAGTATGTGAAGATAATGGGCTTACATAAAAACTAAGCAGTCCACAGGATAACTGCGGTAGCTTTTTCATCCCAGTCAGAAACCTCAGAGAAGTACCACAACGAGAGAGCACTCCAACTGGAGCAGCACAGAACAGGTCTTTAATGAAAGCAATTGGAATAACACTAAATAAACTGTTTTAATGGAGCTCCAAAGAGATGTGTAAAAGCTGCTAGTAAAGTCAATTGAAGGCCTGTCACAGTGCCTCAGAAGCCCCTTCACAGCCCTCCTGCTGGCAGCAGTTCAAGTCTCTTTATGGTACATTAGAGGTACGCGCAGCAGTATTATACCAGGCCCTTTGAAAAACTAATAAAAGTGTTCTCCCTGTGAGAGAAGCCCACTGCTGCTAGGAGAGGAGCTGCGTGCCCTGCAGTCTGGGAGTCATTTGTTTCTTCAGCTGGGACAAAGGAGGGCCTTTAATAACTTGCAAAGCCATTGTTAATAGTTGTAGTCCCTGCACTTGCCTCCTAGTAGCAAGAGACATCTATTAAAATGTGCTGCTCAAAACCAGGTCTTAAAACATACAGTTCAGTGCCCCAAAAGTCCTTTTTCAAATTCTGGACTGCACTGGGTAGATTTCACTGTAGCTTACGCCATGTAACACCACCTTGCTGGGAGGCTGTGCTCAGAAGCTCTCATGCAGAAAGCCTTTTTGCTTGGGCAATGGTCTTTCACTCTGTGAGTGTGTGAGCACAGATGTAAGCATACAAGGTGAAGCTCTGGTTCTTTTTTTGTTGTCACCACATCTGTGCCGTAGGGAGGCTTCTGTGGAAATGCAACTCGATGAGATGCAGGGAGCAGTGTCTTTCCTCTGTAGTGATGGCTCATCTGGGAGAACATTGTTTCTGTGGCACCTGTGCACCAGAATTTCTCTTTAATGGGTGACCACCTTAAACAGTAGATTACCTCTGCTAAGGAAACTGCTGTTCTCCCTAGCCATGTACACTGGACCTAGCTCCATAAGAAACTTGCCCAAGGCTATTTTCCAAGGCCACAAAACAAACAAAGCATGATTAAGTGTTCTTTCTCCCAGGTATACTGGAACGAAGCTTTTTAACTGCAGAGAAGATAACCCCAGAACAAGTGGGAACACCAAGGCTGTTAAAAGTGAACCTCTACGCTGAGATTGCATATGTATTGCTATACTGTTTGTAGAATATGAGAACATAAATGATGTCATCAAAAAAGAGATTTTGAACTAAGAAATAAGTTTGCACAGAGGACAAAAAGTCCAATTTTCAGAATATTTTCAGTAAAATATTCTGAAAAAATATTTTCTTATTAATTTCATTTTCTCTTTATCATCTGTATTTTACAATTAATTTTGATTTCACTATTCTGATATTTTATAATACATTCTATTTAAATATTCATTTATATATAATATAAAATATTTTACCTATTGTAAGAAAATGTTTGATAGTTTCCTTCCAAAACCAAAAAGGAATTAATATTTACTGCTAAATGTTCTAATTTATATCAGAGCAGCATTTTTTGATATGAAGTTGTTTGGATGGGAAGATTTCAGGTGGCCCTCTTGACAGTCATTTGGAATGGGTGTTTTGCCAAAAAGTGAAAAACCCTTGGAAGAATTATCCTGGTTGTATTAAATAAGGTCCGAAAAATCCTTCATGCCATAATCACTGCGTTCTGTATGTGTCATGTACTTTAGAAAGAAGTTATTTAAGATATGGTTCAGAGGTGTTTTAAAGAATCATTTTTAAATCCTTCCCTGTAAATCTATGCTCTGCTTAATACCATAAGCACATCTGCATAGCCTTTAACAGGAAGGAGAATATTAAGCAAGTTAATTTTAAGCTTCTTAAAGTTGAATTGTTTTTGACATAGAAGAAATTTGAAGATGCTAGATATTAAGCCAAGCTAAAAGCGAGGATACTTGAATATGTTATGAGATGTGGGGCATGGGAGGTGGATGCAGTTCCATAATTAATCTAATAACATCTGACCTGGGTCTGATGGCAGGGGACAAGTGTTTGTGATTCCAGTAAAAAGGCTTATGTTCTAGCCAGGAAAGAGAGACAATGTGGTGGCCGAAAGGATGTCAGGTGTTGGGTTGCGCAGAGCCCTGCATAGCCACAGAATAACTTTCTCACAGGCACTGGATTAGCAAGATTGTGCTGAGAAGAGTGAAATGATCGCTGTCTGCGGTAAATGCATTCATCTCGTGGCTGTTGCTGTTTTAGTTCTGAATTTGTATGCACACACAATTCCTTTTAGATCCGCACAGATGGAGAAAACTTTTAGCTGTCATTTTTGCTACATTTTAGACAATCAAAGTATCTCCCTGTGGCCTCTTCTGCTGCACCCAGCCTAGGATATGGATCACTAATGACACATAAAGTTACGTGTCCATGCTGTGTGATTCTGTATCTTTGTTTTTACTATCTGCCATAACCAGTAACAAAGAGATTTGTGCAGATGACTATCAACAGTTGCTGGAAAGAGGAGAGAGAAGCCCCAAAGCATTAATGATACCAGTATCTTCCCTACAGGCTGGCTGTGTTTGAGCTGTGATCTCGTTCCCTATTCTCCGAGTGCACAACACTTAAGTTGATTAACGGAGTGGATGGCATTGCCACAGCCTCCCAAGGCCTCCGTGTTTTATGTTCACAACAGCTCCTCATGCTAGAAATAAGGGGTAAGAAAGGACGAGTAGACATCTGTTGTTTGTGCTTTGTAATGCCTCGGGTGGGGAAGTTGTGCTCCCTTCACTTTTGCAGTGATGTATAATCATCCCTTTGACTGTATTATGATGTACCGCTGCAGAGAAAAGAGGCGTGAGGTATTGGCATATTTGGAAAATGGGGGATTAAATCTTGGGAATAGTTTAAGAATCTAAATGTACATACCGGCTGATCCTGCCTAATGCTTTTGAGCTGCATGTGTTGGCATGTCTGGATATATATTTCATTGTGGTGTTAGAAAAGGCAAAAGGATCTTCAGAAGGGAAAGACGACCTTAAAACCTTCATGTGTTGAAGAAAATGTCCCCTAGTAGTGATGCAACAGAAAATGCCTTGGATGCCTTTCTTATCTGTGTTTATCTCAGCATTCAAGATGAAAGCAGGATAGTATTGAGCTAGAAATTGACAAAGGGACTGAGGGAGCAGATTTGGACTGGGCTTTGGAGGTTGTTCTCTGGATTTTTGAACCTGGGGTATAGGATCCTGCCATTGCTCTGCCTGGCACCTGGTGATGGCATGTGTGTCACAGACGGGTACAAGCACACCATTACCCTTGTGGTCTGCCAGAGAATGCTAGGTGCCTTCCTGCTGCACCACTACAAAAAAGCCTTGTGCTCTGGCAGCCATTCTTCCGTGAGAAACCCTTTTGAGCTTCTCGGAATAATTGGATGGGAGGATTACACGTTTAAGATGAACTTGGATTTGTTCCATTTGAACTGTAAATGCAGTGGATATTTAATGGTCCTGTGTTGAAAAGGAGCTATTACCTTGTAGCTATTGTACAGGCAGGCCCCTACAAGATAAAATACAAAAGAACTGAAGGAGAGCTTGCATGAGTCATAGACTCAGGTGATTAATAAGGTGAAGTGTTTTTTTTTAAAAAAAAGTTATTTGGAAAACTCATTCTCAAATGCAGTCTTTGAGTGTTTAATCCTAGCAAAGTAGGTGTGAGAGTTATTCTTCCTGCTGTGCTTCCCTCTTCCCTTTGATTTTTCTAGCTTCCCTTTCCTTGTGAAGTCTTGACAGGCCAAAGGCTGATGTCCTTCCTGCCTGGCTCTTTTGATGCTGATTTCCCTCACACCATTGCTTTGGTCATTTCAAACTTGAATCGTTCCTAAACAAATGACAAACGTCATGGAAACAAACTCAGCTCTTATGTAATGGGCTTGACCATTAGCCTCTTGTCTTAATGACTTCTCAGGAGAAGGAATTGAGAACTTGAACCATCCGAAAGCACTGGAAAGAGGAAAGGACAAGTATTGAAAGCACTCCTAAATGCTATTCTGCTGACAATAAACACAATAAATAATAAAGGAAAAAAAGGTCTTTTATCACTTCAACTAAGGATATATCAGAAATGCCAGGTTAGTTCAATCCTGCGTGCTGCTTTCAAAGCAGTTTTTTCCCTAAGGAAAGGTGGGGGTTTTTAATTCAGAAACGCCTATGCTTTTTTCTACCCACCCCCTTTTTTTTTTCTTTTTCCTTTTACTTTATCCTGGTCCATCAGATATGCATGAACAGCCACATCAGTTCTCCTGGAGTCTCACTGAGTTCCTATTCACAACTGAGTGTAACTGCTCATTTTGGCCCTACAGCACTACAGAATCAAACCCTTCAGAACAAAGTTTAAAAACTTAATTACTAGTATAGTCGATGAAAAAAAATCTGTATCTAGTAAGAACAGTTAAAGTTGTAAGTATTTGAAGATTAATAACAAATAATCATTAAAGAAAGGAGGAAGGGAGAGTCATATGAGCAACATAAGGTTTACAATCCATCATAAAGACTACAGATGGCGAATGGGAACTTGCACTGTAGTGTACATACTTAGTTGCTCAGAATACTTGACAGAATTTTGCTAAGTTGATCAAATTCATTGACAAAGAGTAGTGCACTTCTGGATTATGAGTTAGATCCTGAATCCATCTTTCAGAGACCAAAGCAATATTCTTTGCCTCTGCATAGCTTCCTGTCCCCTTTTTTAGTATTCATCTGACATTCCTCCTTTTTATGTATATTTCATCTGTTGAGTGCATTGCAGGTGCTCCAGTTTTTAACCCCTGCCCTTGTTCTTTGTGCAAAACCAAAAATTTATTACTCTTCTCTCTTCAGGAGAAAAGAAGGCAGAAACATCCTCTGGTTCTGCAAAAGTCAAACAAATTTTGAAAAACACAAATTCTCTCCATCTAGTTCAGATGTGATTTTAGATCTAAAAATTGATTTTCAAAAAAAAGGTACTGAATTTTCATTAGGAGTGATACACATGTATTTGTGTACTTCAGATCAGTGGTGCAGCGGAGTAAGTTGTCCTCTAAATAAACATCTCAAAGGAGAGGAAAAGCCAATGTAGTGTTTGCTTTCACAACTGCTACAAAGTCTGTGGGTTGTCTACCCAGATGATTGCTGTATGTGTTGTCTAAGTAGCCATATATGTGTGCACACTTAGTGGGTCACAGAAATAAGTGTCTGCAGTGCAATTCCTTTCTCCTGTTTAAAGATGAATTAATTGGCATCATTGCACATTTAACTCTGGAGATTAGAATCCGATGTTTTGGATCAGGTTATGAGGCTTCAGCCTCTCCCAGGCCGTAATTTCATCCTATGAATGAAACCATGGATTTTGAGGTCACTCTTCTAAATAGCTTTCCCACATCCCAAAATAGAATCTGATCTAGCCTACAGTATGTGGCAACCTATCATCACTGATCCATGATCACTAAATACTGACTGGCAACTCAGCAGAGAGAATGGCAAGGAACATTTCTTCTATCTCTTGGCAGAATCCCTTGATGAAAAGATGATATAAAAGCCTATGTAGTTTATTGCCTGATACAGCTTTTTCTGGAAGTACTTAGATTTCTAGAGAAAAGCCACTCAGGTAGAAACGTCTAATTTTGATACTTTAGCATTTTGCTCAGTTATGAGCCACATTTTAATTAAGTGGCTATAGCTTCTCACTGTTGTAACAGAAATGTAGCTGAGGAATTCTACCAGGTGCCTCACAATTAGAATCACTGGTCTGGCTTTTTGCCAACATGACAAAAATAATAAGCATAGGAAATAATAAGTTTATACACTTGAAAAATAAATTCTGTATAAAGCACAAGGACAACATATCATGTAACGGTTCTACTTTATTGATATGATTGCTGGATAAAAATGTTACGTGATATCAGCCAGTACATGAATGCCATAAGAGGAATTAATATTTGGAATTTACACAGCATTTTTCACTGGTATCTTATTTCACACTTCTCAACAAATACTGCTTCAATATACAGATGGGAAACAGAGTAATAGAATGGAAGGTTGTAACACTTCCTTTTAAAGTATCTCCTGAGAAGAGATACTTTCTTAATAAACACCCTAAGTGAGTACTTTCACCTTCCACTAGGCAGAAATACACAAGCACTCTGCCACTTCACTTTGCCTGGTTTTAGATTATTTTGAAGTGTGTTTTAGTGCTCACATAACTCACTCTTTTAGTGTCCTATTTCATTGCTGTTTGGACTGGGAACAACCCTTGGTTGTTTTTCTGTACTAAACCTACACTAGTGGAAATAATGTGATGTGGGAAGATAAGAAGCATGAGCATCCTTTGCTCTCTGTACAGTTACTTGGAGAGGAAAGAGGAATATGTATGGGAAGGTGCAGAATGAAGTAAGACTACAAAGCTGGCAAATGGTATAAAAACCCACCAATTTTTAAATGCATTAAAAATAACTGTTCTTTACTGCAGCATATAATCAACTCATGGGATTTTCTGTCACAGGATGTTACTGAGGCAAATAATTAGCAAGATTTAAAAAAAGGATTAGGCATTTATATAAATAGTAGGAGCTCTTGAGGTTTCATCGGGTAGACCAAAGATTTATAACAGTCGTGGCAAGTCTTTCTTTTTGGGGCATAAACTGAGAAGAAAGGATTTTCTGCTTCATTGTGTATCACAGGTTATACAGTTAGCCAGAGGCACAGGAATTTGATCTGAAGATCTCTGTAGCACCAGCAGAGATCAGTGTCACAGACCAGACCATGAACTGGATGGGCTAGTTGCTTGCCTAAGTACATCGTTCCCTATTTTCCTCTAAGAAGTCATTTTGTGACAGAGGGCCATGGAGTGGATTGAAAGTGTAGGGGCTGGTGGTGGATCATCCAGAATCTCTGAGAATTTCTGTCATTCAGTGTTTTAAAATTGACTGCAGTCTTTACTAGATATATTTTTGTTAACTGTAGGTGATCATCTGAATACCTGGCAAGCAGTGGTTACTGAGTGAATGAGTTGAGTAAAGATGATCTACTATGAGCATGACATGAACCTAAACCCTCTGTGGTTCTGTTTTGATGTCATGTCACCTTCTAGATTTCAGGAGCTTCCAAAGCCCCAACCAGATTCTATATAGAAATAGGGTAAATTCACTATTCCTCTCTTCCTTTGCCATTTCACTTTGTGAGAGAAACCAGATTGAGGTGGATCTACCTGTACCTTTTCTTTATAGTAAGCTCATGAAAGACAACCCAAAAAAGAGGAGAAACCAGGCCTTATTAGAATGTCTTTTTTTCAGGAAGAACTTAAAACTTTTAAGAATATCTCAAACTCAGCTTAGAAATTAGAAATGCTATTTCTAAATAACCTTCTCTCCCTGCCTACTGTGATTTTGCAGTCAGGTCTCGGCTCCCAGCACTTATTTTAGTCAATTCAGTGACTTTTTTGAGTTGCTTCAAATTATGCCAAGCCCTTTCTGATCCACAGGAAGGTCTTCCCATTTCTTCTGAGGCCTGTCTTCTCTGCTCCTCCCAGCAGTTTGTCAGTCCCCTCTGTAACCACAGGCTCCCATTTGGGTGATGCAGCTCTCTCCTCCCAAGTCACACTGCAGTTTACAGTCTTCTCTCCCCTTTGCATACTCAGTTAGTGGCAAGGGAAAGAGTAATCCTACTGTCCTTTCAAGGCAGTCCACTGCTCTTAAATGAGCGTAAAAGAGAGGAAAAACACCCAATAAATTAAACATATAACAACTTTCATGAGCATTTAGAAAATTCTTCATTTGTTGCCTTTTTCTCTGAATCACACTGTAGCATTGGTGATCTCTGAGGACACATCAGTTCTAGGTGGTAAGATATAGAAAAGAGATGCCTGACCTGCATGGGCTCGCCCAGGCTTGGGAGTGGGACAGAAGAGTTGCATCAGATGGTGGCATAAAGAGTTCAGTCTTGTGAAGAGGCCAAGCTTGCTAGCTTTAGTGCAGCACAAAAGTCATTACGTTGTCATCCCAGGTAAGGCAGTATGTCTACATTGCGCTACTGTGTAGACAAACTGGTTCAGCAGCTTTTACTGAGCAGGAGGATATCTCTGTACCCCTGCCTACTGTGGACTGGATTAGAATTATGAATGGATGTACTGTAGTTCAGGTTGCATTTTCAGATTGGTGGAAATAATGTTATCTTTATATATTTATAACACTTATGAGAAAGACATGAATTCTTTTTGGGAGTAGTAAACTGGGCTGGAAATAAAAGTAGTGGCTGGATCATGACCAGCTTGACTTTTCCATGGTGTTTCCTAGATCAGCGAACTCTTCACAGCAAGACACCTTGACTTTAGAGGGACCAATGTTCCCTTGGTATATTGCTTTATGTGTAAGTCACAGATTTATCAGGAGCTTAAAGTGGTCTCCTGAAAAAGTCACGTGTTAACAACCTGATGATAAAATTGAAAATTTTTCATAACAGAATGTTTAGGCCAACACAGCTCACTTCAGATACATTTATTTTGGCATTCCTTTATTTGAGCAGAGCAGAAACAGCTGGTAAAGTAATGGAGATGAACTGTTTGGAAAGTGTATGTGATCTGGTATGCACATGAACAAGGATGAACAGGTTATACCTTAACATAGTTACATGTTTCTGTGGCCAATTTTTACCTTAAGCAGGGTCATATGGCAAAGGCTAGTCTGGTAGTGCCATGCCAAATAAGTGCAAACCAAGCTTAGCTTAGTTGTAACCAGAAATGCACAGGAGAATCTCAGTGTTTTTCTGTAAGACGGAAATTCCAATTTCACTGCCTCACTATCTTGTCTCCATCACTTCTTCAAAACTAATTTACAGTTGTTGGAAAAGACCCATTCCTTGCTTACTCATTTAATTTGCTATACATTTATGCTTATGAAGAACTAGAGGATTACACCTAAATATGAGCCTGGCTGGCGCACAGCTTTCCTTTGTTTCTCTTTATATGCAGAAGTGAGCTTGCAGGGTGCTGTAAGAAGTTCAGAGATAATGTGCTTGTCTCCTCCAGTGCAGTTACCTACCTCTAGAAGAAGAATTTAATTAATTAAATATTTGAAGAATTGCTTAACTGCAAGTTTAAAGTGAACTCTCAGGGTCCTTAAGGTAGGAGAATCATGTCAACCATTCCTGATAACAGAGAGCCTTGGGCTCAGTGGGCTGCGGAGGATAGCTTAGAAAGGTGAAGAGGTACAGTTAAAAGTCACCTCAGATTGCAAATATAATCTGCTGCAAAGGTGTGGAAATGCAGGCATAAATCATTCCTGTTGTCTCTTGTCTCAGAGGAACGTGAGTGCTATACCAAAACCAAGTAACATGCTTGTAACTGAATGCTTTCTATTATGTATGCTCTCATCTAGTATGTTCACAGTATGTACACTGTATATGTAGCAGCATACATATTTCTGTATAATGATTTATGAGAAACCTGCATCTTTAGAGAACTGCTATTATTTTACTGTGATGTGTTGCAATTTATTCAAATACTAAAATATGATACTAATTGTGTTATTCACTTGCAACAACTATTCATTATACAGCTAACCCCTCTGTGGACACGTACAAACTGAAACAAACTCATCTGTAAATTCCCAGAAAATTTAAAGCAAATTAGAGAAAGTATTTATGTTGTATGAAAATGTTGAAAATGACCTCATTTTTTCAGTGTTTCCCTAACTTTCTGTTTGGCTCATTATAACTATGGAATGGTTTGTCCCAGAACTTTAAATTTATTTAATCTGTTGGTTTTGGCAAAGACTGATGTCTTGACTAGTTGCAGAGGCCTTGTTGGCAGAATTAATTAGCACTAATAACATTAATAACATGGTTTCTGCATACCTCAAGGGTTTCGCAGTACTGATGAATTCCACATGGTCCTAAAAAAAGGAATTAAGTGCTGGAGCAAATAGAAAGAGGGTATTACAGTCTCATTCTTGCTTATCATTGACATACATTCTTGAAAGCCAAAATCATAAACAGTTTTCAAGAGCATAGCTCATTGGAAAACTTATGCTGACAAAATAGCTTTAGTGCATTTAAGGTGGCTATGGGGTATGGGCTATTTAGCTATGATGAATAGATGAACTGAGCATTTGTGGGACAGGAGCAGAGTCAAGTAAATGTCCTTAATCATGTCTCTTCTTGACTTATAGTATTTGAGATCATAAGTAAGTGTGCGATGAATGTTTGCTTTTAAGATTGCTATTTTTCTAAATACTTTCCCTTGAACACTATTTAAATTTTTTGACAGTTTTAGTAGCTTTTCTATGCATTTATCCACATACAGGTGAAACAGAAGACAGAATAGCTGTTAGAATGATAATCAGTCTCACTATGTAACCCAGGGCATGCTCGTTTGGTTTTCTGTGCATCTGTTTATTTCTTTTCTAACTTGGTTTATGATTTGGTTGTGAGGATTTATTCACCCACATTCAGATGTCTCTTCAATATCCTAAACGCCAGGGTACTGTAGCATGGCAGTACAATGCAGCTTTTTTAACATATTTCCTTCAGTATTTCTGTGACAGGGCTTTAAGCCAATGCAGTGCTATGAAGACCTTAAAGAGGGGAAAGGTTCGTTAACGGTGCTCTGCAACTCGGGCAGGAAGTTTGAACTGTGACATGAGCAAATGATGCTGCACTAACAGTAGGGTGTCTGGTTTAGCAAAGGGTTATTAGAGGTCTACCCAAAGCACCAGGGCAGTTGTGTAGATTGGGAATGTCTAAGAACCACCTAAAAGGAAAAAATGAACCAATCTGATGGTATTGCTAATGACTGGCACTTGTGTTCAGTATGCAGGTGAAGTAACTTCTCTGTTAGGGAGCTCATAGAAGAGGATAACTGCTGCACAATGTGTTGTGTAAGGAACTGATGAAATATTTATAAGGGACAGTCAGGGATGGAAATACTTGAATTCCAGCTTCAGGACCATTAGACCCTACTAGATGCAGTTTGATTGCCGGCATGCATAGCTGATCCAGCATCGAGCCTAGTTGCGTGGCTGGGTGAGCTGACTGAGATGGGTTCCTGAAGGCAAGAGGACTGGAAACGGGCTCTGGAGCAGTCAGTGGATCAGCTGTATCCTGACACACTGTTATGTATAGTGGAAAGACCAAAGAGAGACCCTGGAAGATGCAGTGAATTATAGGGATTGACAGAACATGTCTAATATATATGCTGCACCATCCAGGTTTGGGTAGAGGTGAAAGAATGGTCTCCTGATTGTCACACTTTAATGTGTGTTTTGTTTTAAAGGAAGATGCTCAGATGCTAACTAACATGTGAGCTAGAAGGGCTAATATTTAAGTTCCAAAAAGGGAGTTCTTAAATTTCATAAGCTACAGAACTGCACTTGTGCAAAATCGGTTCTGAAGTAGAATATTTTTTTTATGTCACATTAACAAATATATTGATTTTTCTGATGCTAGTTGAGGCATTTCATATAGAAGCTTCTAAAGAACAACACACACAGTATATCTCAACCTGTGCTCAAGAAGGTTTTGCAAGTAGGGGCTTTGCACCTTGTATTAAGCCAGGGCCAAATGTAAAACCTGAAATGCAAGTGTAGAATAATTTGCCTTGACAATCAAACTGTCTTTAAATTATGAGATGCGGTGGTGACCTGATGAACTATGGAAAAGATTTTCACAGAAGACATCCAGAATATGGTCTTGCAGCCTGTGGGTCACTAAGCTCCAGCTATGCGCAGTCAGAGGAAATTAACAGTCTTCTTTACGGAAAGAGCTGAAGCCTATTTATACTCTTTATTGTTGCTTTGTGGAGATGCGTGTTTATTATCTGGCAATGATCCTAGCTCTTGCTCAACTCACTCTGCTAATAGTATTTTTCCTACCTGCCCGTGCGGTGAACTCAGTGCTGGAGTCAGACAGTAAAGCTGTTGTTTCTACCTCATGCATCATCCTGAGTAGCAAAAAAGAGGGTTTCCAGCAGAGTGAACTGGTCAGGAAGTGTCATCAGCTGGGAAGGCGATACACAAAATACATGCACAGTACAAAGCCTGCAATTGTCTAACCATCTCTGCACAAGCACCACAGAAAGAGTATTGGAGAAAAGCAGTGAGGCAGAGGGTGACCTTCTTACACTGGCAGAGAGCTGAGCCCACAGTTCTTTTGTCATAATGTTGTCAGCAAGGCACTTCAGTGCCTTTCATCGTGATTGATTAATCAAGTTCTAAGAAAAATGATGTTAAGCCAGCAGAGGGAGGGGTTTAGTATTATTATTTTAATCTATGTCCTCTGTAGGTTTTCATTGATGAAAACAGCTTTCATATAGTGGTGAAAACATAAGCACATCATAAGAATATTTGTAAGTATCAAATGAACAGCACATTTCTTCTGGCAGCATCCTCAAAGCTTTTAATCCATTCTGGCTGCTGTTCTGCATATCAGCTGTTACCTGGAGGGAGACCGGCTCCTGTTCCAGAGCTCTGGGAGCGGTGTCCCTGGCTGGGGCTCTGGGGGGCCAGGTCCCGGGCAGCACTGGCAGGGGCAGCCAGGCAGGGCCGTGCCCTCCTGTTCTAAGGCAGTCTCTGCTGAGGGATGTGCCAAGCCTCTGGAAGGAGTAGAGCCCCTGGCAATATCTCTGGCTTGCTTTCGTTTGGGACCTGCCCTCTTTTTACAAGCACCTTTGAATAGAGATGACTTTTTGGTGTGTTGAATGGACTTACGGCACAGTAGTTTATGCAAGTATACCAGGTTCATGCTGGTGTTCCCAGTACTAATATGGAAGAGCCGGCAATGTTCTCTGCTACCCTCTCTCTACTTTTTGCCATTTTTATAAAGGTGTGTTTCGCAAAGGATAATTATCCTCCTAAGCCACAGATCTGTCACTAAGGTGGGATCTTCCACTGGTTGTGAAGAAACAGTATGAGACTGCTGGGAATAGAATAAAAAGGCAGAGCAAAACCAGAGATCTGAATACAGTCAGACCTTTGCCAGCTGGGGAATGGTCTTGTTGAAAAGCTTTTATTTCAACAGGATGACAGATCCAGAGACGGCAAAAGATTTGCTAATTTTTTTTCCAAGCAGTTATAGCTGTTTTCCTCTATTTTTTCCATTATTCCCCTCCTTGTCCCCCACTACTGGCCTATATAGTTAATCAGGAAATCAGCAAGTCAGGAGATGGGAAATGTGGTATAGTTTCTGTAAATACCACAGATTAGAAGTTGAGGTTGAGGGTGCAGTGTCAGCAAGCTTTTGTGAAAACTTATAGCCTTAATGACTGATTTTGGTGATTTTTTTTTCATTTCCAGGATTATTTATAAGGACACAGGTCAGTAACATTTTATTTTGAAGAAAATAGGGGTTAATCTTTTAATTTTGCCTTAAGTAGGCTGGCCCATCCCCTGCCAGGCGTCTCTGTTTACCTGTGTATTTCCATTAATCTTGTCACCAACAGCTGTGAAGAAACCACTTTTCCTGCTTGAAGATTCTGAAGGTCTGTATGCTGCACTTTGGTCTTCAGCTATTACTCCCCCAGTATTAAATGAGGGAGGTTAAAAAAAAAGCCTTTAAAATCCAAGATTTCAGTCTTTTTTTTTTTAATCCGCTAACCAAGTGTTGTTTGGTTTGGGGTTTTTTCCCCTTGCCTTTTTCCTCATCAAAATCTAACAACAAAACAATACTACAACAGTAAGTAAGGGAGAGTTTCTCTTCCTTCTCAGAGGATTTTCCCCTGTTTTGAGTGCCTAGGGAATTGTTTTGTCCTACCCATCTCCCCAGCAGCTTCAGTAGTGTCATGGGTACATAATCTTTACGCAGAGGTCTTTACCAAGAGATCTTTCTTCGGAAGACCACACACAGGTGAAAACCCTTTCTTACTTCCTGCCCACTGGCCAATATTGTAAAGTCAAAAAATTGTACCAATCATCATTGCAGAAAGAGCATTTCTTTTATAGGTTTCTTGTACCTTCAGCTGCTGTTATGCCATTTTTATTCACATCTGTAGCATGCAGGTATCTGATTACTGTGAAAGTGAAATGGGATGCTGTTTTCTTGCTCAGTATATGTTAAAATACTATCTGGAACTAGTGAGTGTCTCTTTCTAAATGGTTGCATCAAAAAACAGGGGAGAAACAAGTACAGTCTCATTCCTGAGTAGTCATTCTATCAGGGGTTATTGTGGTATTTTCACAGATTAGTAGGATAGTCTTGGTTTTACCCTTTCCACCCTTTTGTTACTGACTGTACTTGAATATTTTAGAAAATTTGACAGTTGTAAAGTTGTTCTGTCAGATCAGGGCTCAATTCTAATGTTTATATTCCAGCTCAGAAACAGGAGCTTTTTAACTGAGTTTTGGGTCCAAAGGCTAGTCTAAACCTAGTATGTATGTATTTTCCCTTACTGTAGCTCTAGTTTGAGTAGATTTCTTTATAATTTCCAGAAAGGAGATGCTTATGAGGTGCGGTAAATGAACAGTAGATCATAGTTTTGTAAAATTGTATCTTCCTGGGTTTCAGTGATAGGCAACATGTAGTTTCAGATTTGGTTTTGCTCATGTCAAAGTAAGCAGAAATTTTGCCATTGATTTAAATTAGTAATATCAGGTCAGAAAAAGTGGGTTTTTTGCAAGAACTGTACAGACCAGGGCATTAATTTTCCCCTGTGGAATATAGTGAAGTTTCAGACATAGAAACATAAATAGAAAACATGCCAGTGTGACTGAAGCAGTGGCACTATTATTGCTGAATTATTCACATTGGGCTGAACCCTACTGTTTTTCCTTTAATTCATATCCAAGGTTTTTAAGAAAAATTCAGTACTACCCTATTCCTACATCTTTTTGCTGCACTGCCAATCTACTGACTGCTCAGATTTATAAGACTTCTGAGCAGAACTGGTGTGTCTCTCTAGGTGGTGAGCAGAGGGTACAGCTGCTAGAATTCACATCAGGATGATACCCTTGTGAGATCTGGGGTGGTGCTCTTCCCCTCTTCCCAGATGGATGTTGACTAGTACTAGTGCATGAATCATGTCGCTTGCAACTGCATGCCCTTGGTAACTCTTCTGCATCAACTCTTATTCTTTAAGTTAAGTTGAATACTAAACATTTATTACTGTACTGTGCACTTCCAACAACACTAATCCATATGGATATGAAATCCAGGAGAGAAGGTGCTTTCAGAGATTACATTAATGACTGTGACATTTATTCTTCATCAGACCCTTGATATGGTTTGACAAACTGCTCCTGCTTTAATGATGACTCAGTACTGTGCTGTTTTTGTGGCTGCTTGTAGCAGCTGGTATACCAACTGGCTAAGCACGTGCCCATAGGCTGTACAGCAGACACAGAGCACACAAGCCCTGGTCATTTGGGGCCAGGTTTCTAAAGGATTCCATCGATTTGAATGGGACCCAGACACCTAAGTACCTAGAAAAACAATCTAGTCCTTGTTTCTTAGTGTACCAGTCACATAAAGCAAACACTAATTTTCCCTGAACCTTGAAAGCACAAGACAAGCTCTGTGGATAAAGTAATGCTAGTGATGTGTTTGGAACAAAAATAATTTACAACTGGCAATTAAGCCACTGCTGTTAATGACCATCTAATTGAAGTGATCTCATTTGTTACACAAGCCACACAGGAGCTCATTGCAACAGACCATAAACTAATTGCTGCCCTTATATAAAAATTAGGGGAATAATTAGGGCTTTGTTTTATATTGAATGCTTCTACTTTTGTGTACCCAGTTTGAGAGGACCTGCCATGAGAAGGTCAGAAGATTGAGGGAGAAAGCAAAGGCTTGGATGGAGCAATCTGTCCTCTAAACTATAGACATGCTGGTGTAGGAGGATCTTGCTGAAGCCTTAGATAATATGAGCTGGAATCTGTGGCTGCATGGTTGGAATCTTTTTTTCCCCCTGTTGCATTGAGCACTCTCTGTTGCATTTAAAATATATGATGACTTCAACAGGATGGTTAAGGATCCCTGCATGAAAGAAGGAAGTGTAAGTAGATGAGCCTTCTAGATTGCATATATGATTACTTTTTATGGTTCTTGCCCTGGAACTGAAATTCCACCTCAAGGAAGAGAAGAGTCAGGGTCTGAAACCACAGTGGTGTGCATTCAAACCAGACCAGAAATAGGGACAGGGGTTCATATCCCTCTGTTTCATGACAAGTTGCTTGATGCAAGGATGCCTTGAGGAAGATAGCAGTTGCCCCATTCATCTCAGAAAATCTCATGTTTAAACACATTCTAGGAAGTAGTTTTGTCAAAAGTGAGATCTGTGCTTCATGTTTGGATAAAACCTTGTAGTTCTTTCTTCTCCAGGGTTTCTTTTTCTGGATAAATGACATATGCAGAAGCCCAGCTGGTTGTTTTGCTGAGTATGCAGGAGGAAGAAGACAACAAACATCTTAGAGGTACTGATCGTTCTCCAGAAAAAAGATGATGATGATGCAGGCTGGCTTTCTCATTCAGGCTTTCCTCCACCCCTTCAGAGTTCGGAAGGGTCCATTTCAGCGGCACCACTGTCATTTTTCTTACTACAGCTCAGTGCTGAGAAACAACTGACAGCTTTTCACATTTAGCCCCTGTAATTTCTGGTAATGGTCACTAAGGTGGTGAAAGTTGAATTCAAGTCTGGGACAGACCAATTAAAATGGGAAGACTGTTTCAAATATGTCTTTCTGATTTTTATCAGAGTTTCTTTGGTACTGAGGAACTGAACTTCTTCCCCAATAATAATAATAATAAAACAAAAACAAAACAAAACCAAAAAACAAACAACAACAACAACAACCAAACCAAAAAAAACCCCAACTCTAAAAATTTCCCTTGGAAGTATTTTTCATGGTCACTGTAGTGATTAAATTATACAACCATATCCTTTGGTCTGGAATCAGAGAGCTACTCAGTGCCCCTTAGTGTTCTGGATCCAAGAATAGATCTACGGGGTGTTGCTTTGTGCTACAGCACAGTTACCCTTGTTATTAATCTGTAATTACACAACCAACACTTGGCAAAGACAGCACTTAGTTCTAGTGATTATGCAGTAATTACACTCAGCTAATTGCAAATAAAAAAACGTAATAGTTCTTTGCAATGCTAATGAAAAAGTTAATGGTACAATTCTGTAATTTCCTTGCAATGAGAGTGTATACTGAGGGTCAGTTAGTGCTGCTGCTCACTTGGGTTTGGGCTCATAAAATGAAATGATATGACTATATTAAGTCTCATCTGGCTTTTAGGATTCATTGTGCTGGAATCTGGTTTCATTTCCCTTAAAATAATTGCTAGGAATTACATAGTTTGATGGCCTTAGTCAGGATTTATGCTGATGTAACTTAGATCAGTTTCAGGCTCCAAGGTTTGAAATTACAGTGGGAAAGTATGTAGAAGTATTTGTGGGTTGATTACTTACTACACGGCTTGTTGTCAGCCTCTCCTTGTAGGCTGACAGTGACAGATTGCACAGTCAGACAGCAGCTCAAGACTGAGTAAGTCAAAAAGCCTGGGCTTCCAGTGCTGGATTTCTCAAGAAAAAGGCTGGGCAGTAACGGCAAGGTTACTGTGTGCAATTTCAACATACATTCCGTTCAGGGAGGAGACATCTAGATACGCTAAATGAAATACAAACCCCATTGAATACATGAAGTTTCCCTGACTGCAACATGGTCTAATTTTGCATATGATGGAACATTTTGAGGACACTTTTTGTTTGCTTTACAACTGGTGAGACCTTTGGCAGGAATTATGTTCTCCTTGTGTATATTTCTAAGCAATAGATATGGCAGAATGTCAGCATCCCAACGGGATGCTGTCGGAATACAACAGAAAAGCAGTGTCTGGAAAGGACTGGGAGGAGAAAAAGAGGCTGAATGCAATTGAATTATAATAAGATGGTGATTAATATTCCCCTGGCTTCCTAAATGGGTATATAACTTGATCTTAACGGAAGGCATGTGTCTGTTTTTTAAGTCAGTAGTTTTTTAAGACAGCTGAGTGAAAATGGCCATTCATATCTCTGACCAGCCTTGCAGACATGCATGCCTGTGAGTGCTAGGGAATCTTCTGTCACTTCCCCATTGAGAAAAAAAAAAACACATAAAAATAATCCAACCAAAACCCACCTGTATTATCAGTTCATAGGCTCATTGTTCACTTTTTACTCTGGAATAAACCCATAAGGTATAAATAGATGTGGTTGTTAGCATAAAAAAGATAAATCTAACTCTCTTCAGAAGGATTAAGCTGTAAAACACAACAGGTATTTGTATGTCTCACGGTACAGTGGACATGCATTTCTTCTCCAATACCTTTTTTTACATTGATTTTATTGGGAAAAATAATTTTTAGCTAAAAATAAGGCATTTGATATCATGCAGTAAAGCGAGTAAGGAAAGGTTTCACAGTGCTACAGCAATTTCTGATTTAGAGCCCATAATACTGTGAGACATCTGGATACTTTTTTTCTCTAAATAGGTTGACCCTTCTGCAGTTCTCTTGAGTGAAATCCTGGCTTCATTAAAATCAAAAGAAAAATCCTTACTGACTTCTGTGGACCAGGATTTTGTCTTGGCACACTTACCATAAGAACCTTTCCTCTTTCAGACCGTGGCTCTGCGGAGCACTTAAACATATGGTTACCTCTCAGAATGTCTGTTTGTTAGCAGAAAAATGCTCTTGAAAATATGTTCATCATCAAGATAGGTAATACTAGCACCACTCAGAGACGTCAGCTGAGAGAAAATACATTTTGAAAGAAATATTCCAGTTTTATTTATTTCATCCTGTGAACATTTAACCTGCTTGTAAGAATCCAACGGGTGCACTTTTCCTTTAGATTTGCCTACTAACTTTTCAACCCTGGTTCCACAGAAGCTGGAGTGCTTTGATGAGTATTGCTGTGGAGATAATTAAGTCCAGCATTCATGAACTGTGTATTAAAAGCAGAAAAAAGAAGGAAGGCTAAAGAAATAGAAAGTGGAGTAGCCAGTTTAAAAGCATGTGGCTCGTAAAAAGGTGGTGCTGTTGCTGTTGTTCTTCCAAGGAAGAATTTAATTAGTTGCCTGCTTGTTACTTGCTTTTTTTGTGCTGTTCAGATTTAGAAGACAGAAAAGATGAAAATGCATCTATTTGCTTATACTTTAAACATCCTGGCAAAAAAAAAGGCACATTTAGGTCAAAGGGTATTATTCTGCTGAAGAAAGCAAATTGCACATTGCTGAGGGCATCTCATTAGCATCAGTATTTGCTTCTCTGAATGAGTGGCAGTGTGTGGGTATCACAGCTGAAGAACAAATGAGAACATACTGCACCTCAAATGAATAGTCCCAAATATCACTTTCCCTGGCTGCAGCTTTTTACCTTTGATGAACGGCCAATGACTAGTGTTTTCTGACAAGTTGCAGGCTGCTGCTTTTGCAACCCTGGCAAAGGAGAAGTGTTCAGGAGAATTCAACATGATGCAAAACCAAGGGCAGTCACAGGCCTTGCTACTGGGGCCACAGAGATCACTAGACACTGCTCAGCTCTGTAAGTGATTGAGAAAACTGATGTGTGTTAATCATACAGCTAGGTACCTTAGATCAGCAATCAGCGGTGCATACCTGGCTCGGGAATAGTTACAGCTGACCCCAAGGAACTGCTGTGGAGAAAGCCACTCAGTTCCATCAAAGGTCTACTACTTTTAATTAAAAAAATATGTATACATGAGTATAGTCAAAGTAGCAAGTAAAATTTTCATTGTGCATCTCTTGGAAGAAACATGAATATTTTATTTAAATCAACAAAACCTGCAGCTCCTATTTGGAAACGCAGTTCCACATATCCCTTCAGCACACAGAGGCCTTTGCATTGAGAAGGCTGTGGCAGAAGGAATGACTGCTGTAATTTGCATTCATCTCATTAGTTTGTTTATAGAATGCCCTAAAGAGAGAATTTTTGTGTGAGTCAGTATGAGCAGATGGAAATAAGAGACCTAATAATAAAATGTGTGCTTAAGAAAGACATAAAACTTCACATGAAGGCAGAGCAAATTGAACATGGATCCCAGTTACTATTTTTAAGACAGGAAGAGTTGTACCAGTGTGAACAAGAGAATAATTTGGCCTGGTGGATATTGCTAATTCGGTTTTATGTACAAATACAGTGATGCTGGGAGCGTACGGTATTGATAATTAGGGCTTCAAGGTACTGGATATACTACACATCTCCTTAGAGTACATACATGTTGCAACTAAAAATTAAAACAATACAAGCAGTGAGAAAATTTGTGCACTCTTTCCTCCCCCCCCCAATTCCCTGTAATAATGTGCCATTTAAATTCTAAGACGACACTCCCCTGATATTTCCATTAACTGAACGTGGTGTCCAAGGAGGAGGTGAAAGGGAGGAGAATGGGTGTTCACTTTTCCTGTCTACAGCGAAGCATTTTCTCATACCTATGACTAAGGAGGAAATTTTGCAGCTGATGCTGTTTTTCCTTTCTGTCTACTGTGTTTCTTAATGCAGTGATAGGAGAAGACAGTGCTTAGCTTTGGTCGCTTGGCCAGGGGAAGAGAGGCGGGAGGGAAGCTGTGCATGTTGGCCTAGTGCCTGGTGCAGGTGTGAGGGGCAGACCTGTGGCCCTGCAAAATTTGCCCAGGGAGACTCAACCTAGTTTTGAGTCTGCTCTGACTTCTAACTTCCTTTCAGAGCAGCGACTGTGTAAGAACTTTGTTGTATCTTGGTCTCCGGCTCACCCTTTTCCTGCAGTCCTGAGTTAGTGCAGCCTGTGGCAACCTGCTGTTGGTTATCTCAGTGCCTCCTTGGCGGCTGCATGTCTAGACCCTTCCTGGGATCTCCCTGAGTCTTTCCTACTGCCTGTACTCCCTGAACCTGCATGTGGAGCCCTGACAGGATGACTATGGACTCCTCGGACACTCAGCTGATTTTGAGAGGCTCTTTACACCAGTTGAAGGCATCTCTGGCGTTCCCTGATGCCAAAAGGAATGGGCCTCACAGTCCCAAGCCAGTGTAGGGCTAAGACTATCTTAGCTGATCCTAATGGTTCCATAGTAACAGCAGTAAACTCTACATGAGATACAGGCTGTGTGAACAAATGCTTGAAGGGTGTCTCTGTATAAGAAGACAAACAGAAGAAAGCAAGCTCTTAAAATGTGCTAACCTTAAACATTGCCACTTACAGGCCTCAGATTGTACTTAGATCTTGAGGTTTTGAATCCAAACTGGGGCACGTTGCCCAGCATGGTGAAGTGTCTGCCCTTTGGTATAAGCCGATCAGCTGTTTTACAGCCTGATATAAGAAGGGGTAACCTAGTTCATTCTCAGTGATGGCATCACCTTTAAGAGTAAGAAAAATCCTTAATGGTTCATAAGCAACCAAACAAGATTTGCTTACGTGTCGCTCACAGCGCAGCTCATGTCTTAATAGACGAATTGTCTCCTGGATACTTCACAACCCATTCAAGATTATGCGTATCCTGTCCCACGTGAGATTACAACATTTCCCTGATGGCAATTATAGCAATGGCCTAGCTGGAATAACAGTATAAAACAGTCTCTGATCTTCCAATTCACAGGCAGCAGCCAGAGATGAAGAGCAGAGCCAGCTAGCTGGTCCAGGGGATCCATCTCCACTTGGTCCACAGAACCTGTTTTGAGAGGTTCTGTTTTGCACAGTGGTCTTCTGAACTGTGCACACAAGCATGAGGGAGGCAAACCTGTTTCCTTTAGGACTTTGAGCACAGGGAAATAGGCAGACTCAAAAGAAATTGTACATTCTGGGGAATTTAAGTAAGATAAATATTGCATAAACCTGCTGGCTACCTCAGTTACTTATGAACTCACAAAGAGTTTAATCCTGAAGCAAGAAGAACTCAAACCTCAAAGCTTTCCATACCTGAGCCCCATGACTTAAGGCCATTGAATAATTAGCCTATAGATATTTTTATTTGACTGCAGAACATACATGCAAAAGTCTGCAAGTCTTATCAGGGAGGACTTGTAGATATGATTTATGTGGCTGGGTATTAAGCACACTTCTAAATACTGCTGGTGTCACGCAAGCTTATTTATATCACTTGTAGTTTAATGTCAGCTACAAATTTTGTCTGAACAAGTAAGAATGGTGATCAGATTCTGACAGTACTTTATGTAACAGCCAAACTTTAAAAGTACCGTTTAGGCCATTAAAACTTTGTTTTGAACTCTCTACTTCCTGAGACATTTCAGAACTGGGAGTTTTACATTGTCTGCTCCAGCTATGGTTAGTCTCAAGGAAAAAATATGTTCTGAGGGTCTGTAACTTAGTCAGAAATGGTGAAGCAGGCAAAGTAAAATTATTTGAAAATCTACCAAGAACCATTTCAGGCATAAAACTGAATCTCAGATTCAAGAATCTTGTTTAACCAAAAGACCAGCTCTTCCATATGTTTTAAATAATTCTGAAAAGTGCTTTTTAGAAATGAACTTCAGACTATTCTGCTTACTCTCTGGAATTCTTTATACAAAATTTGTTTCAAAAATATTGCAGTTTAAAGCGAGAACCATATGGAAAGAGTTTCACAGATTTTTTTTCTGTATCATAGCTGGGATTTATTAGCATGACTCAGGGTTTTTTTTTTTTACAAAAAAAACCCCCAAAAAACAACCCCAAAATAGGCAAAACCCCAGCTCCTTTACAGTAGTAGTTGCTTCCAAATGAATGGATCTGATTTCCTTCCTAATATTTGCAAGGCAAGAAATGACTGTTCAGTTTGTTTTAAGAATCTTCCCTCCTGTTGAAGTTTATTAGGTTTTGTCATTCCAGAACCAATGTTTCTGGTTCCTTGAATTGCAACTCTTTATTGAACTTTTTAGTAGGGGTAATAGATTTTTATTCTGCTTTCGACATTGTGCTTTTATCAGCTCTCAGTTTGGAGCTGTGACTTCTGCTCTGTGATGTTTTCCCTTGTTTTAGCCTTCAAGGAGGCACAAGGAGCAGGAGCATGACCATCTAAACCCTCAGCTTATGTCTCACAGCAATGTAACACATTACTTCACTCTTTCATAATGTACATGCTGCTGCCATGAGAGCTTGACCTCAGGTTGACTTGCAAGTTTACAGTGTTTATATCTAAAGAAAGTTGAATCAAAGTAGGATCAAAACATAAAAGTAGACAAGCTGCCATACTCTAGAAGGACTCCTAAATACACTGACTCACCAGGCACCCCATTAAGAACAACAACTGAGTAAAGTAGATCTTTCATGTTCTTAATTCCACCTTAGAACACCTTTTCAGAAGTGGTTTTCCTTAAATTCTGTCTTCACAGCCAAGTTCTGTACTGTACTGACTTGAAAAAAGATCCAACCTTCAAACTTGGCCAGAAGAGGTGTAAAGTTGTCCCTTTTTTTTCCTTAAATATGAAGCTTTGGAATATAATAAACCAAACATTTTACACCAGCAAGCAATACCACTTGTAAAGTAGACTAAATTTAGACCTTGTAATTAAGCTGTTCATAAAAGTAAATAAAGTTTTAAAATAAACAATGCAAAAAACCCAAAGCCAAATCACTCTACCACTCATATATCAGGAGTTCCTAAACTGTTCTTTACTGTGTTTCCCCCCTCCTGCTAGTCTGAGAAATGATTTTGTTGTGGTGTGGGAATTCCTGGCCTGTGTCAGGAATTCCCTGTGCCAGACTGTGATTCTCTCCATCATCCATCTTTGCTCCACTGTAATGGTGCAGAACCCTAATGGAGATGCCCAGCATTGACTTTCTCACATGCACCGGCCAAGAGATTATTGAGTGGCTCAGGTTTGGGTTTTTTGTTTTCAGTGCATTGTTTTTTGTGAAGCATAGATGTGAGAGGTGAGGCTAAACCGACTGACAAAGAAGGATCTCCTAATGCAGCAGCTGAGAGATGGAAAAGGAAGGTGGTTACACCTCCTGAACTGCTGAACAAAGTGTGCCTGTGCTTTGTGCCCAGCCAGGCTCGTATCCCTTGAGATTCCTTGCAAGCTGGGGTCTTTGGCCTAGGCTGAGGTCATCTCAAGAAGTATTTGCAAAATCAAAGTCTAACTAAACAATCTGTCGGAAGCTACAGGATTGCTAGTCTGTATCTGATGAGGTCAGTGCAAACTCAGAAGCCCGGTAATGGCAGACTTAGTTTAGAAAGCGTACCTATTGATTGTTGCCACATCCCCGAGCTGTTCTTTAAGGAACATTTTGTGACAGCAGGTATCAGACCTTCACTGCAGTCAAAGGTTCAATTAGGAATGGGGGAGACTGAGCTTAATGTATCTCTCAGCCTATCTATTTCTATTAGCTGAGCAGTTCTTAAGTCTCATTATTACATTGTGCATCTAGACAGATTTCCTGGATGTTGATGAGATTTCATACTTCAATTTAGATGGTGCAGGAGATATCTGGGGTGTAACTATTGAACTCGTGAGAAAACAGTTTTTAAAATTGAAAGCATTTAAGTCAAACAGAGTTAGTGATATGAAAAATGAAAGTCAGTATGCTGCCAAAACCATATCAGTGACTGAGGATTTCAACTGCTGTTTAAAAATTATAGTCCTGGTGCTTACACTGTAAGTGTATATTACAGATATACTCTGTATAGAGTAATATATACTTAGAAGCAGGATGTAAATACTTCAGTAATGTAGAATGAAAATGTGCCAGTTGAAAATGCTTCGCTTGTAATCCCTGGGTTGATGTATGCTTCTGTAATAAAAAGTGCATACAGAGAGGTTCAGCGTAGAGCTTGCCTTCTGGTCCAAGCTTGGCAGCTGACAACAGATTAGATTTTTCAGAAAGCTGGAGGAAAAGTTGGGTTTAGGCACAGCAAAACCTTTCTTCCCCTCCTCCATTAATCTGCATTACAGTATCTCTTGTCAACTAGTGAGGGAAGGAGGAGGTGGTATGAAAACAGCTATTTTAGATCATTTTTTTCTCTTTAGGTTTTTGAGTCCTGCAGCATTGCCTGGCTCGTGAAAATTGGTACCGAAAGGTTGAACAACTCTGTGTTAATTTCTTGACTGAACTCTTAACTCGGGCATTGCCAATATAGAAATTTATTAGAGGTCTTTCAAGTAATTGAGATCCATTACGATTAGACCACAGTGCACAGAAATCCTTCATTCTTTCTTGAACTAATAAGGTATGTGTTCCTATGAAACATTTATATGGCACCATAAATATATGCTCCATGTACCAAACAAGGGTGGCTCAGGTGCCAGCAGTGGGCTCCCAGGGAGACGGGAGCCTGCAGGGACCCAGAAGAGGCAATGGGAGCTGCCCTTCTGCCCACAGCCAGCGTGGGCATCGTGGTGCTGGGACTCTGGGCAGCCCTTTCAGCAGCATAGCTTTCATTTAGCCACAAAAAAAGCGGTAGGTATGGGATGTAACCCTGCCTTTGACTATGTTACCTAGCCACCGTGGTTGCCCCTGTGTAGCTGTCCCTTAGCCTAGGGTAATAGAAGACAGGTGTTGCAAGCTGCCTCCTGTATGTGAGTTTCCTGCCTTGGAGATTTTAAGAACATTTAAGAATATTTAGCAGTTAGACAACACTTTCTACCTTCCAAGCTTTGTATGAACATTAAGTAATAAACATGTTACCATAAGCATGACAAATGGAGGTAGAAACAGCATAGTCCGGGTGAAGCTGATAAGTGTCTCAGCTAGAATAGGAACTTCTGTGAGCAGGGAGATGATCCGAGCTCAAACTGTACTGGCTGAGAAAGGTGCAAAATGGGATCCACAAGAAACAACAGACTGCTGCTCTGCAGTTGGATGGTTTCTGATTAAGTGTCAAACATTGCTCTCAGATTGTGTCACTGGTAGTTGGGGAGGACAGGATGGGAATTTAGCTCTTGGTCCTTGCTCATTAAGTGCTTCAGGACAGCGGTGTTATCAGATCACTCTTGCTCCTTGTTATGTCAGTGTGAGACTTCTACCACTATGGAGTGTACCCCAGTAAGAAATCTGTGATTCTTTACCAGTTTTAGGTTAAAGTAAGCTGTTGGAGACAAGAACTGTATTTGCAGTCAGTATAACTAGCACAGTGCCCACAGATCTGAGCTGTGATCTGGAAGCAGGGTCACTGTGGCACCATAGAGCTTCAAAGGAGCTGCAAAACTCACTGCAGAAGCTCTGCAAATAGTCAAATGGGCAGCCCAGGCTGTGGCTGAACCTCTGTCTGTACCTACACTAGTGGGCTTAAAGCTGGCTTTGACATGTTTGCATTGCATTGCATTCCTGTCTCAGGAAAATGATTCATAGCAGACCTGGAGAACTCAATGAAGGTGGTTGTAAATGTGCAGTGTTTCCATTGAGTTCAAGTGAACTGGGTGAATAATTGGAAGAATATTCCACTTTAAACCTTTTGGGGTTTAAAAAGTAGACAGACCACATTAGTTTCAGGAAATCTTTTGAGCTAGTAAGAGCTGAAAATTGAGAAAATACTCAGGAAAAGGAGCGTATATGCCTACCCTGTTCTTGTCCTTCCCTTGGTGGCCACTTGTGGCCATAAGTGTCAGAGTTAGGATACCGGGTTAAATGGACTCTTGGTCTGAACTCCCACTTTATCTTGCTTTGGTGTCAAGGAATCACCCTAGCAGTGAAATTATCTGTCAGAGGACTTGGCTAGTCATAAGGTGGCAGCAACTGAACTATTTGGGGCTTTTCAGCCATATTCAGTTGCTGGAGGTAAGGAACGAGAATTCTGTCTCTGCAGACCTAACAACCTTTCTTTATTCCTCAAGGACTCCCTCTTTCCAAAGGAGCATTAGAGATGTGGTTTTCAAATAATTTATAATGCCTTTGTCTATTCCTGATTTCTGCACATGTCTGGCACCATGGCTTATGCACCTCTCGAGCAATTAGTCTGTAAGCCAGACGGGTAAGATTCAGAAAGATAATGGTTTTCCTTCAGAAGAGACACTGATGCATCTGAGGGACCAGAACTGGGGTGAATGTTTAGGTTAGTGCCAGCTTTCAAGGGTTTGCCTAAAATAAAGATTGTCTCCCTGAGGTTTCAGGGGGATGGGCATCCAGTAGCTGGGTGTTCTGGCAATGCTTTTGTGGCTGTTAACATGGTGTACAGCCAGATTAGGGGGTTGGTTTGTTTTTTTTTTCCCACAGATAACACTCGCGTTTCTCCAGATCATTAAAGAACACACATCCAAGAGCAAAGCTGTGAAGAATCCCCTCTGACACAGCTCTGGTTCATGTTTCTGTTTCCAGCTGGCTCTTGAGAACTTTACTTAGGCTTTTATCAAAGTAGTGTGTTATTTTTTCTGGTTTGTCCTTCAGTTGCTTAATTCAGCTAAGGAACTTACTGGTAAAAGACCATTAGGACTGGATTTATCAGCTCTTAGGGTTTATCACCCAGATCCTGGAATTCAGGAATTTTACCTTGTGAAGGAAGATATTTTTTGTTCAAAGCCGTATTTTGCCATAAGCAAAGTAGATTTATATTTGTCTCCCATCTTTTATTAGCAAGTCATTAATAATCAGGAAATAGGTACTTCAGGACTTCCTTCCTTCAACCTTTATTGATGGAGCTGGTCTGCACTATTTGGTTTTGTATGAAATTTCTAAATAGTCATAGAAACAGAAAGTAACTGCGTTGGGATTACTTTGTACCCTGGAGTTGAGACATTCCCTTGAGAAAGAACCAATGTGGGCTGAAGCTCTCCACAGCAGAGGGGAGAGATCCCCAAGCCAGCTGATATGTTAGAAAAGAGATAAGAAGGACAATTACCCAATTAATATCACCAGAAAAATCTTCCTCAAGATTGAAAGTAGTTGGCAGTGTCAACCCAAATGCATGATTTTGAAACATCTTCTCCGCTCCCCAGCCCCATCAAATTGTCTAGGTTTGAGTGGGTTTGGTTATTTTTACATAGTTCTAATGTGGAAATTGATGTAAATGCTGAGTGAGTGGGAAATTCTTGTTACCACCCATTAGCATTTGATTTGTACATTTCTAAATAAGTACTGTACTCTTACAAACGATTCAGACTAATTAGCAGACAGGGAGTTTTAAAAGCAGATGTTATTTACAAAAGGCGACAGACAGGAACTTATGGAGAATAGTTTGGAACAGAAGAATAGAAGCAGAGACACCAGCAAACAATCTGGTGGTTTTTTTTCTTCTCCTTCTACTAAATTTAGAAGGCAAAGCTGCATTTTTTCCACTGCTGTCAAAAGTGAAGTGCCTTATAAAATGGAAGAGATTTAAAGTAACTCACAAATAAATAGCTGCTGTAGCTAGAGGGAAGGAATAGCTTAGAAAAGGAAGAAAAAGAAATCCTGCAGTCTAAAAAAGCCTTGGCTGAGTCTGAATATGAACTTTAATGTCACTGAGACTTTTTTTCCTGAAAATGTACATCCAACCCTGTGGAAGCCAGAAAACAGAAATTCATTCCAAATCCACAATGTAGTGAAGGTGTGCCTTTAACATTTTAATTGAGTCCTGATCATCATCAGTAGCAAAACAAGTTCAGGAAATCAGATTTCTGCCATGAACAGACATGTTGAGTGATATGCTTCAATCTTTCTGATTAAAAATTAAAACATCTTTGAAAGATCTTTGTAGGGAACATGTAGACTGGATTTTGGAATTGCCATTTCCTTATCTGCCACAAGCATTGAACCAATTATTCTTTTTTTTTAGGTATTTTCAGTTATGAAATTTTAAACAATGACTTTTATTCCCCAGATCTTCTCAAGGTCTCAAAATTAGGAAGGTGCAAGGCTAGCAGAATCATGGATGCATCTGCCATAACAAAGGTGGGGGCAGAAGCAAAAAGTTGTGAGGCTTTCTGAGCAAGAGGGTGTGCAGATGCCTGACAAGGACGGGCTTGACTGGCTAGGTAGGAGAAAAAACATAGCCTTGCAGTGGACAAAACAGATTATACCAAAGAGGATGGGTTTCCTTATGCTATGAAAAAGCTTTGCTCAGGTTTTACAGAGGCATGAAAATCCCCTTGACCCACTGAAGTTACATTTCTTTCTGTCTGTCTTTCCACAGAATTCAAAGTTTAAACTTAAGCTGGAAGTAAGCTTGCACTTTCCCCTGTTGATTGAAATGGGAGCATGAGTGGAGCTTCACTTTGTGATTCAGACAAGCCTGGACTAATTGAAGCTACAGACGTGTACATTTATAGCAAAGGTCGGAAGCTGGATTGTTAGTACCCATAATTAAAGAACCTGAGTTAAATTTGGTAAGGAAATCTAATCTCCTACCTTGCTGCAGCAGCTAAGCTTTGTAAGCTTTTATACTGTTACTGAAAATTATGGCTTGAAGTTTTGATTCATGTCTCAAGCTTAGTTTGCAATTAGCAAACCTTAGGTAATGGACTGCAAATCTTTCTAATAAACCCACAGAGCTTGGTTTTTTGTTGAAAGCATTGGGTTGATAGAAGGCCGTTTCCCTCAATGCTAGTGCTTTCACAAGCTGCATATGCTGTAAAAATGTTGTTAATGTGACAAGATTGTTTACTTGCTCATTAACGGACTGCACACTAATGACTGAGAGAACCAGTGGTGTTATAGTTGAGTCAACAACAGGCCCAGAATATGAAAGCAGTAGGTTGACAGTACATTGGGCTGAAGAGACAGCCCACCACACAGATCATCAGATGTGGCTGAATATGAAAGGATTTTTTTCATGGATTTCTGTAGTAAGTGGGTAGTTAGGATAAAAAGAGGTGAGCATGAAAAAGCACTGCTGGTGCTGGCTTGTAGGTCTGTACCAATGATGTTTTGTAATTTTGTGGCTCCTTTAAAGGGAAGTTGAATTACAAACAAACTGACTGAGAAAATGCCTGAGTGGAAGACCTGAGACTTTTTGTAGGACCCCAGCTCTTTCCCTTCGTAAGAGGAAGAGAAGTTTCTTCAGGCATTGGTACCTACCACAGTGGGGATTACAGCTTCTGCTAACTCCTTGAAAGAACCACATCCCTGCCTGTCGGTGGCAGGAAAGTCTGCCCCTCAGACTGCAGAAGCATCATCGTGAAATTGGGTTTGATACAGGGTTGTACCCTTGAAATTTCATCTCCTATCTTCAGCTAAATCACTGTCTAGTAAGGTACTACCTCTCCTTGCAAACCTTCCTTCTGTGAAATCCAGGTCATAGTCATTATCCTGGTAATACTGAAGGGAGAAGTGCTTCAGTGAGCAAATTATCAGAAAGACAAAATACGTTTTGGCAAGTCTCCTTTGAAATCCGTGGATTCCTTAAATTGGCCCTGGCAAAAGTATTTGAAAAAAATACTATCCAAGAAAAAAAATATTTTACTTCTAATTTATCATTCTCTAATAATTCCTGTTGACTTCAATAACAACATAATAGTGAAAGTGATTAACATTTCAGTCTCTACCAAACAAAAATGTAAATTCCTGACTGGCAGGAAAGACTAGTACTATTAATAGCTGGGAAAATGGATCTGGTGCATCTGGTGAATTTTAGGTGGCCTGAAAACGGCATACAGTGTCTCCTAGGGTAACCACACAAAGGTATTGAAAATAAAAGGACCTTTTGCAGTCATTGACATTTGGGCAAAGTGGGCTGACTCACTATACTGCTTTTGTAGTGTTTCATACCAGTTTTACACTTTTACAAGTCCTCAACTTCAGGGAAGCTTTTTTCCCAGTGATTTTTCTTATTGCTTTTACTTCAGAACTTACCAGGAAAGAAACGGCGAAGTCTCATGTGTCCCCCTGGCACTAGGGAAGAGTTACCTAAATATGATGTGTGTCTTGGATAGATGTCTGCTCAAGCCACAGAGACACCAGCTGACCACGTAGCTGGCCTGTGACAGAAGTGCATAGGATGTAACGCTACAGATTGTAACAATACAAAAAAAAAAAAAAAAAAAACCAAACCAAAACCAAGATGTTTGGTCATTTAACGCCACTCAGGTATGGTTTTATAATGGGAGAGAAATAGCGATAACAGGTGGACCAGGAGCAGTGCTTATGTGACCTCATGAAGCGAATCTCCATGAAGCTTGATATCGTGTAGGTTTGTGTCCCGAGTACCATATAACCCTCTGCCCTCCAGAATAACCCTCACTCACCCTTGGGGCTGCATGGCCGTCTCTCACTGCTATAGTTTGTAGTCTTCCAGAGTCCTGAATGCTGCTTTCCACAATACCTCTTTTTCCCATCTTACCCATTAATCTCTCTTTTTCTCCAGACCTGTGCAGGTCCATGTGCAAACCATAGTTCTTCCCCATGTTCCCTACACTTTCCCATGTTCCTTATATGTTTTATTGTATGGATATATGTATGTTGATTAATTCTGTAAAGTGCTGAATTTTGCCAGACTTATTAGGGACACAAATACCTCTGAGTTTCACAGAACTCACAGAATTTTCACATCTTCAGGAACTCACCTTTCTGATCTGACTGATATCGACCAGTAGACTAAAAAAAATAGTAGGAGAAGGGGCTTACAAACAATGTGAATGAAGAAACTGTTTTTCTCAAGAATGCAGGCTGAAAAGCAGATACACAAATGGTTTTGAGATGGCTCTTGAGTAACAAAGGTGCACACAGCATGCTGGGATAGTCAACAAAAACGATAAGGACCATCTGACAGATTTCACAAAGTATCTAAAATGAACATATGAAATAAATATGAAAAAAACCCCAAAACCCACATTAGAAAACATCCTCATTTTCCATTTACCTGTCAGCTTTGTGAGCAGAGTGCTGGCAAGGCCCAGCAGCCCTGACTGCATCTATGCAATTCGAACAGTATCAGCTACAGCCTGGATCTTAAAAATATAAGGTTGTGTGCATTTGTAGATTGATGGACCTGAGAACAGAGGACTGTGGGATGTTGGGGTGGTTTTTTTTTACAACCTACCATGAGCTTATGTTTTAAATTTAAGTTTGGGAATGAAGAGGGAGGGAGGAAAGAAAGAGAAGCCAAGCCTTTCAAAGCAGTCAAGCCTTGGCTACATCAAAGAATAAATAACAGTGTATGTGCTCCTGAGAGAACTTTCCACCACTGTGGATGTATGGAGCGGACCACAAAAACTAGAAGGAATTTCATGAGAGCTGAGGACTAAGCATTCCCTGTCAGCAAGCCTCCAGAGGTGGTGAGGCACATTGATTTTGATGTCTATCACAACAAAAAATACTTGTTTCATTCATTTTGGGGAAGCTGTATAAAACTCAGAGACAGAAACAACATTAGTAAGACTTCATTATGCAGTGGAGGTGAAAGTTTGGCATAGCAAAGAAACAGTAAGTATTAGGTAAGTCACACGTCCAAGAAGGTTCTTATATGGTCTTTAAGTGTTTGTCATGTCAAAGGGAGAAATTAAGCTTTTAAAAATTATTTTTGCACTGCAAGTTTCAGTTTTTATGAAGCCAAATCGAGATAAATCCGAAAAGTTATATAACTTTAAAAGAGCACTTACTAAAATGTTCCTGCCATTCACAGTAATATGGAGTGAGTCAACTTGTTCCACACAGTGACCTTAACTTTTTTCATATTGCAGCAAATTTCGTACAACCCTAGGAGTGTAGGTACAGTCCTGTGTATCATTGTCATTCTGCCCCACCACTCCAATTTCTGGCAAAGTAATACTTTCAGAATTCTGTGTCTGTTGATTCTTTCTTTGTGTAAGAGGTAGATGCATGTATTGTCTGGTTTGTCATACAGAATCAATGAAGTACAGTTTTATTTGTATTTACAGAGACAACAAAATCAAAGACAATAGCAGCTTGGTGACTCCAACCAAGATAGTAATTAAGATAAAGCAGTGATGTTTCTAGTATATTTTAAGAAGCCTGGAGGAATTAGCATAGCTTGCAGGAAACTGTGGGCTGGAAACAGATATTCTTTAAGAGTAAACATGAAAATATTATCTTTTTACTAAGTATGATGGAGAACTGATAAGTCCCTCCTGTGTTTGGGTAGGTAAGCGGGGTGGGTGAGTTAAGAGGAGCTGAGAATAGAATTTGCAGGGCAACTGGGAAATGAATGAGATAATTTAATCTCTTTTCCAAACAGGAATTTTTTAAAATCTCATATCTGTTGTTATCCAAATTTTTAACACATCCCTTTATTTTAACTAGTTCAGTTTTATGGATAGCAGCTAACTACAAAAAGAAATAATAGCCCAAAGTGTCCTTGGAGCCATTAACTGTACTTTTCTGTCTATTCCCTAAGAAGATGCCCTGGATTTAATGACTATGTGTATTAAAGCAAGTAAGAGAAGAAACAGCTTCTTTTCTGACACTTGCACTCCTTGCAGAAGGTTGACAGCCCATCGCATTCCCACCAGTGGTATCCCTCCGGCTTCCCTGGGAGTTCAGCACTACCTTTGGCCTATTCTACTGGTCTCCTGAGCCCCTCGTTTCTTAGCTGCAACAACACCACCCACGAGAACTCAGGTAGGAGTTGAAGGCGTTTGACATTGCTAAAGCATCAAGCCTCAGCTGTCAGTTTTAGCCATTTTTCCTCTAGGTGTTTGTTTTGCCTGATGATGGTTTAATTTTTCATCTTGTAATATGTAGAGTTTATTTTAAGCTTCCAGTGGAACAGTACAAAAGTAGGTACCCTCCTTCCTTCAGAGGAGCTGTGCTGGCTTTGGCTGATGTTTGCATAAAATATTTTAGCTATCACACTGTAGTTATTCATCGATGGTATGGGGGATTTTAAGATTCTCGCACTCATGCACCAGCTGATTCTTCTGCAAGCAGATCCAAATCAGAGGCCAAGCTGTGTCTTTCTTATTCCCTAGAATGTGCTATTTGTGCATCTCGTATATATTGTGTCACCCCACTAATACCAGCTGTTGCCCCCAGCACCTCCTTGGGGCTGCATGACAGAAGGGAGGATTGCTGCTGAGGAGGAGCAGGCACTTTGTGGCTAAGCAATGTCCTTGTTATTTGAATGGCTATGGGAGAGCTTACAGATGATTGTGCCCATTTGTTCTGTGATAATTGCTGGCGAGGAGACCTTGGGGTGAGTGATGCGCTTTCCTCCTGTCTACATGGTTGTTTCACAGGCAGCCTATGGGAAACCCACAGAAATGTGCCCTGGCAGCATGTTAGGGCTCTGGGTGTGCTCAGCTACATGATACTGGAAATGCTCTGGGGAGCAGTGCCTGAAGAGCCTTGTTGTAGGCTCGCTACCTGGGAAGAGCAATGTCTGGTTCGAGACCAGAAAGACACAAGACACCATCAGTGGGTTGATTCCCTCCCCCTATCCCCCTCCCCACCCCCTACGCCCAGTTTGATAGCAGTTTGGCCCAGAGGAGCTTTCCGTGAAAACGAGTGTTAAAAACTGCCCAAAAGTGGTTTGTTTGGAAAGGTGAATATATTGTGAGATTGCAAAAGAAACACAGTACCTCACCAGCAGTGCCCAAGGACACAGCATCCATTACTGCAGCTGCTGCAAGTTTCATTTCCAAGTTTCACCAAAATGTTTGCTCAAAGGATAAATCAGTTACTGTTACTGGAAGTTACACTTTCCTGTCTGAATCATATATTTGCACCTCTGAGGTCTCACCAGGCAATCAGATGGAAAAGCCACTGATGCATGAGCAACAGTGGGAAATCATGGGATTGCAAAACTGACCCATTTAGAGAAAATGAACTGCTTATAGCTAAAACAGGCCGCCCTGAAAACAGAAGGTGAGACTAAACAACAGGAATAAATGGTGTGCCTCAAACTAATTATTCAGACACTTCTAGCAAGTTGTTCCAGCTCCTGTTCATGTCAGCTTGTTCCTAATATGATTCTTACAGTCCTTTGCTCTCTACAGCTTCCAGAGGAGGGGAAGTGGAGATGGAGGTGCTGACCTCCTCTCCCTGCTTACCCAGTGGCAGGATGCATGGGAATGGTTCAAGGCTGTGCCAGGGGAGGTTTAGACTGGACATTAGGATGCATTTCTTTGTCAGGAAGGTGGTCAAAAGCTGGAAGAGGCTTCCTAGAGAGGTGATCGATGCCCCAAATCTGTCAGTGTTTAAGAGGCATTTGGACAATGCACTTACTAACACGCTTTAACTTGGTCAGGCCTGAATTGGTCAGGCAGTTGGCCTAGATAATTGTTGTAGGTCCCTTTCAACAGAAATAGTCTATTCTATTCTATTCTTTGCCTCTTAGCAAGAACACAGTTTTACGTGGAAATGGGCAAACCCCAAAATTTTAGGTGTGAGAATTGTTGGGTTCTTAGATCATTCAAAAGAGACGTGGAAAACACTTCCTGGCTTATCCCAGCCTCTCATGTATATAATAGATGGCATCAAGTCTCTCTGGCATTGAGCACTCTGATGTAAGAGTTGATGTAGATGTAAGACCTGGACTTTGACCTATTCAAGAGTAGCCAGGGGTGTGAGAAACTATGTAAATCAGAGCAAGGGAACATCCTTGTATCTAAGTGGCAGCTGAGCAGCACCACTTGCCCAGTGAGCAAAGGGTCTTCTGAGGTGATGAAAATCATTGGCAGCCCAGCTTCCCAGTTGAAAGCATTCAGTCCCCAGGAAGCTTATAGCAAGGTGTTGAGATCATTCATCAAGTGGGCAGCTTGTTACCTGAAATGTGGTCTGCAACAATCCAGAGTCCTGGAACAGGACAGCAGCAATACTGAAAGAGTTGCGATGAAGTAGTCTCAGAGGTACTAAGAGGCTAAGTCAGCCAAAGCTGCAAACCTCTAGAGACTGGAGTGGAAAGGAGTGGCAGCAATAAGAAGGTTATGACAACCCCCAAGCACAGAGGAGCTGTGTCAGAGAGTCTGTTGCCATGACATTTCTTTGGATAAACATCTGGAGTCCTTGGACTTACTGACGTGGTGCTGCTCCAAAAGCCAAAAGCTCTGTGCTACTTTAATTGAAAACCTGTTGCTTAAAGAGCATTCAGCATCATCTCGGCTGTGAAACTACTGCCTTGAATGAGGCTAGTGTCTCTGAGAGGAGACATACTTCATGTGAGATACAGTCACATGTAGAAAAGAAAAATGGTCTTGTGGTTCACCCTGAAATGAGGATCCTTACCCTCGGCTTCTAGACACTTTAATTTTGTCCTCTGTCAGGTCACTTTGGAACAATCTGATTTTAGTGGCATATAACCAAAACAACTGCTTTGGCCCCCAGGCTGTGGGTGTAGGTAAGAAGCAGAACGTTATGTATGCAGTACACAGAGGGAAAGACACAAGATTAGCTTTCTGTGTTGCGAACTCCATGAACCTGCCTTTTATTTTGCTTTGCACCCTAAGTTAAAAAAAAAACAAACACAGCAAAAGAAAGCATCCGTTGATTTCAGCTCCAGCCTCCAGGAGCATATGACCTGTATTTCTGTTCTCAGAACACCAGCTCCAAAATGACTTGTCCCAACTTTGCAAGTGCTTGACATCTCCAAAAACTGTTCTGGGGATCTGCAGTCAAATAGTGATGCGAATTTTATAGGGGGCACCTAATCTTGGGCTTTAAAGGATATTATGAGGTTGAATTAAATGTTGCTAGTTAGAGCCCATTAATACCCTCAGTGGTGTGTGCCATACAGGTGTTGTTAATATGGCCTTCTGGGAAGTGTGATGGCTCTGTAAGTGTCATGTGTGAACTGTAATTCAGAGATGCTTGGGGTTTTGTCCCATTGGTGTTCAAAGAACAGGAAAGCTTTGTGTGGGCTTTAAGTGGATTTAATTCAGGTGTATTGAAGAAAAACCTGAAGAGTAGAAAAGACCATCAACTATTAGCAGAGCAGTTTATCTTTCTCTAAAATGCCTTCTTTATTCAAAAGTACTTTCACACAGAGGGCTCTGTGTTTCCATTACACCTTTGGTGTGTGTCTTTGATTTTATCTGCTTACCTCTAATTTCTCTGTCAAGGTTTGATAAGCTGTGGACTGTTCATTTAACTAAGTAGCTTTGAAAATCATTTTGAATATTGTGTATGAGTCACTGTACCAAAAGAAAAAGGATGAAAAGGAGTGAGTGTGGAGAAAAATGGAGCTGTTAAATGTGGAGACAGGCACACCCTTATGTATGCAGCAGCCCAGGGGCTCCTGGGACAGTAGACCAGTGCTCAGGGGGTCTTCAAGGACCAGTAGAATCCACTTTGTCACATTCAAGTTCAACAAATTCACTTACGGGAGCATCTGGACATGGTAGCAGGCTTCTGGTCATTCAGGAAAATTGGTCTGATCCCTTGACTTTCAAGAAGAGGAAGACAGCTTCCCCGATAGCCAGCAAGTCTTGTTCACAGGCTCCCACAGCTGCAGTGTTCAGAAACTTGGGAACCCACTACAGCCAACTGGATCTTAGGCCTGTTCATGCTTATATCCCTGGGAGAAGATAAAACAAAGTACTCCACATTTCCTTTTTCTAGGGCAAAGCCTCCTCTGAAGTTTATAGTGAGGATTTCCTCGCCTTTGAAGAAGGTGCAGTGTATTTTGTGTGAGGTTGGTTAACCACTGCACTTTGCTGGCTGGCTTGTGTGCTGACCCATTTGGCCAAAGTGTGTCTCTGCTTTTCTAGTCTACTACACATGCCTTTGTTCATGCTTTGATTAACCTACTCCAGTTCCCTTCCTTCTGGCCTTGACACCAACATTTTTGTCTTCTTTAACCAAAAGAATTTGTTTATGTGCATCCACTGGTCAGCCACGTTCTCTTTGCAATGCTGGTGCTCTTCAGATTCTGCCCCTTTCCTTCTGGCCTTTTCATTTTCATTTTGCTGTGCTACTGAATGTACATAATGCATGTTTATCTTCTATAGTACCCACATTGTGATAAGCCACTCCTTTTACTCTAGGGGGCAAAGTCTGTGGGCTAGAAGGGAGCATCCTGCAGCGAACTTTTCTAGACCCTGTTATCCCAACCCAAACATGGATTCAGAAGTAAACTCAGGCAGCAGAAAGCAGCTCAGCTTGTGGTACAAGGGAACTAAATCAGCTGATCACAGTGGTCCTTTTTGGTTCTTTCGGACCCAGACTTCCTGTATCTATACAAGTTGTATCAATATGTTTTTCCAGCTGCAAAATATCTCCAATCTCCAAGCCTGATGAAAAGTTCCACTCTACTTCTAAGCTCACAAGAATTTTTCTTAATTACAGTAAAGAGATGGGCATTTTTACCACACAAGAAGTATTAACATGTGTCTGAGGCAGAAAGATTGCACTTGTTTCTGTGGACCTCTAGGTACAGAGAGATCAGTGGGAAAAGGAAGTTTAAAGGCAGATGACATGACTGAAGAAAAGTTAATTGCCTGAAGCAGTTAAACTAGGCTAAAGATGTTTATTGTTGACATTCTCATCCCAAGGAGACTTCACCCAAGGGAAACCTTGGTTGTTAGTATGCTGTTAAGAATGGGAGAAATCTCAAGGGAGGAATTCACAGAACAATTTGGGAATCTTGATTCTAGTGAACTGCCAGGACCAGATGGCATTCATCTCAAGCTGTGAGGGATCTCAGCTCCAAAACTGGAAAGCTTCTGACAAACATATGCAATATATTCCTTAAAATAGGAGTTCTCCCTGGTTGCTGTAAAAGCATCACCAGGGAGCATCGTTTCCAAAATGTCATGAAGAGTGACCTTGGGAGTTGCAGGTGAATGTGTGATATCCTACGTAGAAGGGAAGCATTTCAGGGTAGTCAGAACAGAAACACATATTTAGAAAAACAGGATTACATCATCTGACCAACAACACAGTTTCTGCTGAAGTCCTCAGCTGGTCTTTGAAGTTATTTGAAGACTTTATTTAAAATATTGGGGGAAAAAATCTGGCATACATTATTCAGGTTTTTAGGAGGTTTTGATGATGTTTGTAAGAAAAAGTGACTTTACGTTATGCTAGACAGGTAGGTTTTTTGTCCCTAATTGAATCCTAACTAGGCATCAAATGTTTTAAGCACTGGCTGTTTTTCAAAATGTAGGTGACATAACAGTGGCATGCAAAGATCTGTGTTGGGATTTCTCTTGCACAATTTTGTTGGTAATTTGAAGACTGAGTTGAAGATGTGGTCATTACATATCACCATTCATGTTAGGACAAACTAGAGGAGCACATCTAGGTCTTACTTCAGTGAACAAAACAGTAGGTACAATTTAACTTGAAGACATACAAATTCATGTACAATAGGCAGATGGCAAGGAGTCTAAACAAGGAAGTTTTCCTCCAGAAGCAGAGAGCTAGGAATGATTATTGACAGAGGTTCTGCCTACTTCACCCAGGCAAACAGAGCAATGAGGAAGCCTTGCTTTAGGTTCCCAGAAAATGAAAGCTATAGTCACATGCAGCAGCAATTCGAATATCCTTAAAACAAATGAAAGGAAATAATTCTGCAGAATTCAGCGCTAACAGCACGTCATAAAAAGTAAGGTTTGCAAGATCTAAAGGATTAGATCATTCTGCTACCATTAACAGCTTTACAGCAGACAAATTATATGACCGATATCAAGCATCAAATTCTGGGCTATAAACGTCACTTCTGGGAAGTAAAATGGAGAAAAATACCTTCCATAGAACTGTACAATAAGAGAGGCATAATTTTAGTTGGACAGAGGTTACCTTCCTCTTACACAGAAGAATGAGCCGAACTAGCAAGTTAATATGCAACTTTGCTGTTGAATTCTGATGACCCATCTTAGACTTTCATATTTCTGAGAAAGTGAATGCCTGTCTGTGGGCTTGCATCGATTGCATGTGTTTTCTTGTTAGACATTAGTATTTTATGGGGAGTAGAAGTTCAAATGAAGTCAAATGAAATTGTTGGCAATTTGAGATGTTGGCTGCCTCTTTTGCCCTTTTTATATTATGTAATGTGGTTTAAAAAAAAAAGAAAAGAAATTGTATTTTATGCTTTATAGCAATGATTTCCAAAGTAAATGTAGCCCACTCTGCTAAATGTTTTAACTGAAGTCCCAAAAGTCAGGTGTTGTTACTTTAGAGTCTGAAGGTCAACCTCAGTCTCATAGTTGCAAAATTTTTCAAGACACTGAATTATATATTAATATGTAATAAAAAATGTATAAGTATAGAAACTGTTTTTAAAATAAAACTCAGGAAAAAAGAGAATAATTTCTTTCAACCACAAAAGTAATTGATGTAAATGCTATTTGCTATTGGGAGTCTGATTGCCCTTTTACTCAGTGTATTCCCACTAGACTTGAAGAAATAGGTCTTTTCTTCGCTTTTACTCTCCCTCCCCCCCCCTTTTTTTTTTGCTTCCTTGGGGGAAAATTATAAGACATTTCACAGCAGAATAGACTATCGATGTAATAACACACGTAGGGCCTAGTTAACACATGTTTACAGACATGCAGCAATTACTAGCATTTTTCTGGTATTAAGTTCTAACTTGAAATCTGATAAAGCGCCACTACCAAAGCCAAATTGCTAGACACCAGATAAAATTACTGAAAGCACTTAAGGGGTTTATAAATGTGATGTGTCATTCTTCAGACATTGTTTGGCATTTTGCCTTAGTTTGAAGTCACCTTTAAGAACCCAGGCGGGCTAAAATTTTCAAATGTGACAACATCTGAGTGTGGTTTTATATATGTGTATATGCATGATGTATATACATACATATACACACACGTATGTATATTGTATATCTGTACATGGAAAATATGCATTGTAAATACAACCATACATGGTTTAAAGAAAGGACTAGCAGGGGAGCCTTCTTTTGGGGTCTTAGGACTGAAAGAAGTCACACTTTGAAGGAGGAATTCAAGGAAAATACTTTGCATCAGTGACATGTATATTCTGAACCTATACATGCAGTCTCTCTCTCAAGAAGTGTCATTTCCCCATAAAAACTGTGGAAAACAAAAAGTCCACAACAAACTTACAAACCATTAGTTACAAATTAGGTGATTATATGTGAACAGCTCCTGAATTGTTCTGTCTTGGTTAGGTATGAACACAACAGCACTAGGCGGCAGGAGTCCCTGATGTGATCGTATATTAACAGAAGTCTTTTGGTACCTCGGAAGAATAGCAAAGTAGTGAAGAGAGACTTAATTGTCACTGCTTGGTTTTTTTCCCCAAAAGCTTTACCTTCCAGAAATTAAAACTGCCTTCTCTAGACTGACCTATCACTGTAAGATATCCTTGATATTCAGTCTCAGTAACTAACTTGTCTCAGCAGCTAAATTAGAAAGCGCTGCAAATAAATCATGTACTATGTTTAGAGCACTTCTGTCTGTCATGATCAAAAGTGTTGTGATAAAGGTAATGGATTACTTCTCTTCACTCACTGTAATCACTGAAAGCATCAGCAGCTGCAGAACCTGATGTTACCAGTAGAAATGCAAACTTTGATGTAATCAGTTGTGACTCTGGGAGGCTGTTTTTCAGGCTGAGGAACAGTCTGTATAGAGCAGTTGGTCTGAGATCCTCGCTTTGTTTGGAAATTCACTCTGAAGCACTCAGCATAGTTGACAAAGGAGCTCATTTTCTGGGTGCGGTTCTCCAGGGCTTGGGAAGGACAACTGCAAAGTTCTCAGGGAAAGCTTTTTTAGAGTGCTGAATATCGATGAGCTGGGAAATTGTTTTGACTAGTTTGCTGCTGCCAAGGGTGCTTTTGAATGATGCTCAGCCATAGTCAAAAACAACTCATTTGCCATGAATGAGAATGCCATGAGTGGGTTTTGTCTAAGATTTGCTCTGGGAGTCAGTGGGGCATTATTGCTCCACTTTACCCTTCTCTCTGGATCTCCATCAGTTGTGGAGAGAGAGTCAGTGAAAAATGAGGAAGGACAAGCGGAAATCCAAGAAACCAGTCAGGTAGTTAATACATAACCAGGTTTACACCAGGAAAAGGAGGAGAGCCAAGACATCTATGTATGGCTCTGGGTTCCTTCCAGGGGTTTCTGAAGACTAGGGAAGCTGTTGCTCTGGGCTTCTGCCAGGGAAGGGGGCAGGCAGAAGAAGGGGGGGTGTGTGTTTGTCTTTCCCTCCTCAATATGAAATATTTCTTTTTTCCTCTGTCATTGGCACTGCTTGTGACTGTGTCTGTCTGCAAAATCACCATCTCCCCTGTGGAATGATGAGGTTGTTTGAATTCCAAGTTTGAAGGGATGGGCTGCTGTGTAACATTCATTTTCATTTTGTTTTGTGTTTTATTAAGGTTTTGTTTTTTGGTGCCTATGAGGATTTGTATCAAACTGTTATATATATGTACGCTCATACACATTTAACCTGTCCTTATAAATCCTGTCTGAGGGTGTAACAGCAAAATGAACCAGTTACTTTTCATAAGTGATTAAATGTACTGTCAACCATTTCTTACAATAGGTACTAGACCTATTAGGGAGTATTTTTAGAATGACACAACATTTTCAAAAGGCTTTTAGTCCTTGAGTGCATATCAGACCCTGCTAAAGGCTACCAAATAGAGGAAAATAAAATTTGATACAAATACACACGAGCAACAAAAACATCTAAAGCATTTGGAAAAAAAGACTTTCTGATGCACAAAGCCTTCTTCAGACAAGCTGATGTTGTTGAAATTACCTTTTCTCTGCTCCCCAGGGGTCTTTAAGTCATCTCAGTGTTCAGGGCATGGGAACAGTGGCCCAAAACCAGCGGGATACAGGCCAGGAAGTCTTGCATCTGTTTGAACGAGTGCTTGTGTGTCACACCTTATGCCAAATCAGTTGGCAAAGGGACAACTTTTGCTTTTAACACCTTGCTGTATGCAGTTCAAAACAACACAGCCTCCACTGCCATCCTGTGCAAGATGAGCTCAAATGTACCCAGCACCACACCTTACTTCTAACTCATATATGTGTTCCTCTCAGCACTCGTCCTTTATGGCCCGGATTAAGCCACCTAAAGACAGGCATGGACAGGCAGTGGTGTGGTGGCTGGCTGGGCTCCAGGGGCCACCCCTCATGGAGAGCAGCATTTCATCAGGCTCCCCTGTGCCTTTTGGGAACATGCATGTTGTGGCACATGTTGAGTCAACATGTGGCTCATGCTGAGTCTAGTGCTGCCTCCCACTCCCAATCCCCCCGGTGACTCTGCAGTAAGGAAGAAGAGAAGACTTACCTTCTGCCTTACCTTCTCTCTCTGCTCAGGTACCAATCCAATACCTACCAAATGGGAGCAAATACTTCTATCAGTGTCACTATGGAACTGCTCACAGTATGGGCTACTGAAGCCTGGAGCGGGTCAAGGTTGCCTAGGAATACAGTTTCAGGGGAATTAGACTCGGTTCGCTATGCTGTCAATTTATGGTGGCCAAAAAGGGAATTTGGATCTGTCTGAACAGTTATCTCTTTGTAAGACAATCATTCTGGGTGAAGTAGCATTACTGCTCTTGTCCAGACTTAATCAGCAGGGCTCAGAAAGGTTGGCTTACTACTTTTCTCCCTCTTACACCCAGAAGGAAGAATCGCTTTTTATTGCAATAGCAGTTTCCTATAAGGGTAGCGTGCACAGCATTCCTTACTCACTCCTATCTGTTCAGCTAATGAGGAGGAGCAGTCTGTCTCTCAATGGTCTTAATAGGTACACACTAAAAGCAAAACCAAACCTAATTCTGATGATGGTACTATATTGAATGGAGATCTAAACTGCTGTAGGTCACTTGATCAAATGCAAGCTGAGCTTAACACATTGAAACGTGCCTCTAAAGCTCTGCAGAGACCCTTTTACAGTCTTTGTTTTAGCAAATACGGGAGAGATGGCTTAGATGACCAATGCCACTAGGGCCAGCAACATTTTTCTGGCCAGACCGCACTGCAGAAGCTGATGTACCGCTTATTGCTGTTCAATTAACTGATCTGACATTCAGCAACTCTTTGAAAGGAGGCAAGCTTAGAAGTGGTAATTCCTAACATGAGCTAAGCAGGATGATGAACAGCACTACCAGATATGTGAAAATCACCAGGAAAATTGTTTTCATGAATATTTATACCTCTGAGAAGGACTTTCATACACATGCTCTCTTCTATGCGCCCTCCTTGCTAGAAGCTATGTTGGAGGCACAGCTGGTTCCATCAGCTTCATACATGGGCCCAGCTGTGACCTGGAAGCAGTGTTTTGTGAACAAGGACAGCTGCTTCTGCTATCAGTCACACCTGGCCATTAGTGAGCATTTCTGTAGCTGTAAACATAAGGCACTGAAATTTATTTAGTGATAGCAATGTTTAAGTTCATGTAGGAGTGTTTCAGAGCTGGAAGTTCAGCAGCACTGACTGGAACAGGGGTGATACAGGTATCCTTGTGTTTCCACAGAGGAGCACCTGGTGTGCCACTAGAGTGTTAAAGGAGTAGAAGAAAGGGGAAATCAAGGAGGAGAGAACTGGAAGAAAAGCATTTTGAGTTTATTCCCTGTATTACAGGCAACGTTCATAAAATATCCAGTGCTTGAACTCTGAGTATGTGGTCAGAATTTCCTCTCACTTCTGAATGACCTACTGCGCAAATATTGACTTGTTGATGTGTAATAGCTGCCTTCAAACAGGATATCATTCAGCACTCTAAAAATAATCTAAAACTCATTTGAAATAACCAGGTTAATCCCCATCACCTGTGAGTAAGGAATAAAAAATAAATTATTCACAACCTATTTCTTCCTTAGTAAAGCGCCACAGATTTTTGCAACTCTGACTGTAGCTGGAATCAATTAAACTACTGTGTGATTCTTTTAGAATTTTAAAGTATTTAACTTTTAAGTTTAGGCTTAAACATGGGAAGTGGCATACTCTTCCCAGTGTGGATTCACAGCACTGTAAGGGCTGTGTTTTAAGGTGCTTTGGACTAATAAATACTTGTTGAGAAAATAGACCCTTAAAGGTGGAAAGGAGAAAATGTTTCCATTTAAAGAAGAGGGTTTGGTTACATGGGGGTTGATTTTGGCTTAAATTGTAACAAATGAGCTGATATGAATGTTGAGATGTGGCTAGATATACAAAGCTTACTGGGAAGAAACAATTGCATCTGGTTATTTTATATGAGATAAAAGCAACATAGGTCATACTTGTACAATATCAAAATCCCTCTGACATGAAGCAATATTAATTGATCCTATTTCAGTTAAAAAATTAATTCTTTACCTTTAAAGAAATGGCAAACAGAAATTAATTACTGAGCAAAATGGCCACCTTGGTGTTCCCCCTGCACTGCCATCAGGGCCAGGTCACCCCACAGCCAGGTTTTCTACCTGCCAACAATTAAATGCCTTTTCCTGTAAACTGCATAAACCCTACAGAAAGACACATCCTCGTAACCTGTTTTTCAGCTTTTTGGTGTGTGTTGGAGGGAGGCAGGAGGCAGAAGTCTGCTAGGAAAACATCTTCCAGAACAGGGAGGGATGAAGGGTCAATCACTTCCCCAAAAAGGAGTAGAGAGGTGGGGGGAAACATGTTGCACTGCAGTTAGAGGCAATAGAAGTTAATGCATTTTTTCCTTTGAGATTTTCCCTCCTTTTGGAGGTGACTGCACAGGCTAGCTGACCTCTCTGGCATGACATGTGCTGGAGAACAGGCATACTTAGCATTTTCAAGGCTCCTCTTGGGCATGTTCGCTAGTAAGGTGGACTTGATGGTTACCAAGAGGTGCTCTGCTAAATCATCCTTTTGTCATGAGGGGAAAACACTTCACAGCAATCCTCTGAGGCGACTAGGTCTACTGCTGGCTTTTCTCCACTATTCCTGACCTCCCTGCTTCCATCTGCTCTCCAAAATGTGCTTTTGAGAGGTGAAAGGGGATACTTTGTCTGTGTATTTTGCTGTCAGTGATCACAGTAACAGCTAATCCCACAGCATTTAAAACATGATGATGCCAGTTGTACGTTTAACAGCCTTCAAAGCCACTATTAGGACATTTCTTTTGCCAATGAAAAGAATATAAATGCTTGTCAGACAGCTTTGGAGTCAGGTGTGTAACGTGCTGGATCTGAAAAGAAAGCATTTCATTTTCAGCTCTGTCAGCCAACAAAGCCATGCTGAGCTTTTCCAGGCCTTCATATCCCAGAAGGGTATTACACTGAGCTAGCAACTGGCCTTGGAGAGGGAAGGAGTGAAACCCAAGAGCAGAAACTGACACTTTGCATGACCCTGGCCCAATGGAGCAGCTAGCCTGCATCAGCTCTGCCAATAGCTGCAAACAGGTTCCTCTGGAGCCAGCTTCTTGTTTCATGTACCATGCAAGATTATATCCATAACTAAACTAAACTTCAACAAGTTGGGATTTTTGGAAACACTTTTGATTCACTCTTACCCCATGAGAAACCCTATTGCTGTTACTGCTGGAGAGAATCCAGCAGTTGTCCAAGTGAGAGTTCTTGCTTATTTTCTAATTTATTCCTAATCATCTTGGTTTCCTCTGGTTTGTTTTAAGAGGGGAAAGGAAAGTAATGCTCACAGGTGCCAAAGCACCTCAGTTTCTGGAGGGTCAAATAGTTTCCATGAGTCCCATTACTCCTTTTGGAGGAACAGGAACAAGGAGGATTGCTGTGAGGAGGGAGGTTCTGGCCAGGTAGCCCATGTAGTACCAGAATAGACAGCAGACGGCAAGAGAGCGAGAGGGAGCAGTGGGAAGCGGTCATGAATATTGGCTTTTTATGAGGGACAGTAGTGAGTGGGCTGAAGGGGAAGAGCGGTGTGTTTTGTGGTGGTGGGAGAGGCAGGACACAGGTTATCATGGATGTGGGGGGCAAGGTGGGAGCTTGGGGTAAGCAAGGGAAAGGAATGGGAGGCAGGATTGTATGGTCAAGAAAAGGTGCCTTTGATTGGAGTTCTTTGTCTTTTAGTGCTGTTAGAGCCAAGTCATCCCAGTAGGTTTTCTCCAAATTTCAAAGCTTCCCCATTACAATTTCCCAAGAAAGTTATTTCGCAGGAACACCAGGGCTTCCTGAGTAGTGACACTCACCTGCCAGAGCACTTGCTTTCTGTGGACTTTCACTCAGTGTGCTGGGCAGCTTATCCCATGGTCCTTACTGGAGAAAGACTTGACCCTTTTGAATGTATCAAGTAAACACTTCTCGATTTGGTAATCAGTTATTGATCCCCTACTTCATACTGTCCAGATGCTTTTCTGTAATGCATTGTGGTGTTGCCCATAATAGAAAACTGAAAAAGTGGGTGTGGGTCTCTCAAGGTCTTGGCTCAGTCACTTCATCCCAAATAGTCCCTCTTGCATTAGTCTCTGCTGATGGCTTCCACGCGGGAAAAGTCTCTTCATCAGACACAGCAAGTGCAGGAGCTGGGTGTTAGCTCCTGCCCCCCACTCTCAGACCACAGCTAGAAGGGCACAGAGCACTGGGTCTGTGTGCAGCTGGATCTATAAGCAGCATAAATGATAAATCATACAGATAGATTAAAGTGACGTTTGCCCCCATCTTACGGTGCAGCACTCAAGCACAGTTTAGCTAGATGGTGGGGGGCCTGCCTGGGTTCTCACAGGCTCTGCCTCAGGGTCCTCCAGCACCTTAGCACTGTTTATACTGCTTCTGCCTGGCCTTTACAAACAGCACTGTTCTGCGACCTCTTTGGTTTTGGCATCTTTTTGAGATTCTCTTTTAATTTTATATTCCTAACAAATTAGTTTTGCCATTGTTTTTAACCATGGTTCCTGAAGGTAAGAATTCTGCTTTTATTAGAGAAAATGCAAGGACGACATCTTGACAACTTGAAAGCTCATCTGTTTGCTGTGGGTTCTTCTGGCATAAACTCATTTTAAAGAGTGAGGCGCCTGTCTTTTTCTGCCAGCTGCAGAAACCCGTTGCAAAGATGTGGTAACACGTATGGGCAACAAGGGAGGAAAGTCCTGGGTGGGGTGTTAACTGTTTCCAGACACCATATAACTGGCAATTCCAGATACTCTTTGCAGCAACTGCTTAGAGTGATAGCTATGATGCCACCACGGTGAATGAAAACAGATGACGCTAATCAAAAAGCCACCATGTCTGCTCCAGGAGGGTGACCACAAACACTAGGACTTCTTTCTAAGTATGGTATACTAGTAAGAGACATTTAATAAGGCTTTTTTTACTTAATTCAAAACCAGACATTATCAGTTAACAGGCATTTTACGAGACTTCTTTTAAGCGGGTTTTTTATTTCAACATATCCTTCCTATGCCTATGTAACAACAGGAGAATGTAATGGAATTAACTTTCTAGCATATTTTAGGCTGAGAAATACAGGGATGGAAGAAACATGTATGTGTTTGTATCTGGAAACTAGGTAAGCCATTTCTCAGCTGGATCTGATTAATAACTAAACCAAATAAAATGATAGGGACAGGGATAGGTAGTGAACAACCTCCTTCTGACTGGAGGTAGCTTCTTCTGCCCTGTATGTGTTCAGCAATAAAATCACATTGCACATTAAAAGGCCTGCGTTTGTGTGAGATTTGGGAGGTCAACACAGGCATGGATTACAGATTTTTAAACACAGCCATTCCTATAAATAAACAAACTGGCAATTTTATTTAGAGAAAACTCAACAGATGGTGGGTATGGTACCAAACCTCCATTGTAAGGACACTGGAATTGATTCAAATGATCAAGGAGTAATGAATCTTGTTTAAATGAATAAAATAAGCATGCCTTTAAAACTACACACAAGGTGCTTCTGAATGCTGCCACTAAGACTACAAACTGTGAGTCAGAGAACATCTGATTGTTCATTAAAATGTCAAGAAAGGAAGAAGAGGGCTAAGAGTAGAAAAAGCGGGTCCGTGCTTGCTTTTCTTAGCCCTGGGGATGCAAACTCTTTAGTGTGTTGTTCTGAAAAAGCTTTCAAGGGAAGAATTGACCTCATTTGTGACCTTCATGACCCTCGGTGATAATCATGGGGCTCTGTTCCTTCAACCCACTTAAAAGGTAGCAGAGGCTTGTTATTGTAAGAGCCCAGGAGAAAAACTCGGTTTTTTTTGATGCAAAACAACAGAAATGGTGATGTGTCACTCCCTGAAGAATGAGGTGTTGATACAAGCACCTATCTACATCACTGGGTGGTGGAGTGGTGAGGCGATTGAGCTCATATTCTCATGCTTAAAACTGGAACTCAGTCTTATGTGGAACTAAAAACATACATTTTACCTTCCACAGCTCTTTGGTCTTAAAATTAAGCATGGTCTGCAATTTATAATTTATGGCCATGTTCCAGAAAAGTTTGCATTATTTAATTTAAAAAACAGGTATTAGCAAGAATACTAAAAGAATACTAAAAGGAGAGAGGCTTATAATTATTGTTGCAGTGTTAGCTTTCATTAAAGTAACACAGCTAGAGTTAGAGCACTAACAATAAAATAAGTAAGGAATTAAAAGAAAAATCATGCCAACATTGTCTGTCTGGGGGTGGGGGTGAGGGGTGGGGGTGGGGGTGAGTGTGTGTGGGGTGTGTGGGTGTGTGTGGGAGTGTGTGGGGGGGTGAGGTGGTGGGAGTGTGTCTGTGTGTGTGTGTCTGTGTGTGTGTGTGCGCGCGCGCTGGGTTGACCTTAATTCTATTTTGGACCTTTCACACATTTACAAATTTGCTCATCTAGATATCCCCCAAAGGCCAGGATTTCAAAAAAGTAAAGGCTACAAGTCTCTCTGAGTGACTGAAGCTGACCCTGTCTCCACTCAGAAAAAAGTAATCAATAGCCAAACACCTACAGAGCAAGCTCTGTGAGCTGGGAGAAGGTCTCATGGAGTCAAAACCTCTCTTTCATGAGCTCATATCCTGGGGGGTGCTCTCAGTTTCATATTCAGAATGACGGTCATAACCGTCCTTAGGCTGACCACTGTAGAACCTAAGGTTTTATAAACTGGAATTAAAGTAAGCACATCATTCTGAACATGATGTGCCCCTCTTTTGCTTCTGTTCCATTGCAGTTACGTCAGTAAGACTTAGACACCATACGCTGCAGGTTGCTTCCCATAGTCTGAGGAACATTTAGTCATTTACTGGAGTAATGGACCTTAAAAAGAGGATTCAGTGTTTTAAAGTTGAAGCTTGGTAGCACTGAGCACTTTTGTTTCCTCCTTTCAAATGTACAGTCACTGCCCGAAAGTCCTTTGTGGGAAATTATTCATCCCTTTTTATGTGATCCTAGTAAGAAAATCCTGGCCTGAGTCTAACATCAAGTTAATATATGAGAGATGTGATTTCATCTACATAATTTGTGTGCATGCAAGGAGTCGTTTTCCTAAGAGTACCAGAGGCAGAGGCAGTTCTAGGCAGCCATACCTTAAGCCTGTGCTTTGTAATTTAAAGATAAAGAAAAAAGGCAGTTGGTGGCAATTTGTGCCTCAAAGCTAGCACTTCAAAGGACAGAGAGGAACCTTTAGTGTCACGCATCTCTCAGGACTCATCCTTTTGTGTAATGTCATGTGTTTATTCTGGAAATATGTTTTATTTTATGTGTATAAATATATGTAAGTTTATACACATGTATTTGCACTAAAGGATACTGAAAGGATGAAGGTCTGTGGACTTCAGATAATGAAACTATAAGGAGGCCATGACACCTAGCATTTACATTATCACCATTTCAAAGTTAAAAATACATAAAAGAAAACAAACAAAAAATGCTTCTAATTTCTCTTAGTCTTGGCTCAAAAACCAGCTCTGGAGTTTTTCACAGGCTTCTATTAATGAAAAGTTTATATAACTTTTTCTTCTTCTAGTAAGTTCTCATTTCTTAATGATTTTATTGTAAGAGGTAACTATTAGAGAACCTCCGCGACCCTCATCCTCTGGGAGAAGATATCACTGCAACCTGAACTTCCAACCTCATGTTCCTACCAAATGCTAGGCATTGTGAAATGAGGCAGGTACTTCACAGAGCTTTTGAAGGGTGTGCAAATAGAAATGAAGTAGCTGAGTGAAGTCAGAGAAATAGCCCTGCTGAAGTGAACCCCTGCCCCAGTCTTGATTCAGTCCTGCTAATATGTGCGGCAGGAGCAGGGGGAGCCTGGGCCAGGCAGGACCCCTACATCCCAAGCATCACCAGAGTGCAGCTCCAGCGCGTCGCTGGGTAGGACCCCATCACTGCATGAGGCTGTTGCTGCCATTCTGAGGCAAAAGCGTTCCAGTCTCCGTTCACAGAAAGTGTAGCACACAGGTTAGCCTTAACCTACCCAGTTTAGTATCTGCAGCAATCCAGCCATTCCAACCTTGGCTGCAAAAGCTCCACAAGGAATTAGCTAGGTTGGCTGTGATGCTTGAGCTGGCTTGCTTGCCTGTGACCCATATAAACTGCAATCTCAGCATTCCTGCAGCACACAAAGCTAGAAATCACTATATCTGCTTCTAATGAATGTAGGCTCTGTCCACACTTGGCAGGTTTCTTCAGCTCTGCCGGTTAGACTAATAAAAGATACTATATCTCTCTCGGAGTTTTACTTTGCTTATATCCTGACGTTATCACAGCTCTGCCACTTAGAGGTCAGACAGAATAACTCTTTGCGTTTTGGTAAAGCTATGGTGATATCAGAAGAAATAACTTGAGAATTATGCTCTTAGACAAAGTTTGTAGCTAGGGAGTGGGTAACAGGGCTTTGCCGTCCCTAAGTGCGCTCTGTTTTCATTTAGTGACACGACACACTGCCAGAGGTTTCCTACCAGAGAATTCCTTTGGCATCACGCTATGCAGTGTTTCTTCCTGGGGTGTGTGCTGTGCCTGGTCTTGGGCAGGGGCAGTTGTTTCTTCCATAAAAACCTGCCTATTTTTCCTGGACTTTGAAGCAAGCCTGTCTTCCTAAAGCAATACCAGCGTGATCTTTTGAAAGCACTTTTGTGGACTGAGTGGGATTTTGAAAGCTATTGTGTGCATTTGTTGCAAGGGTTTTACCTCTCCCCCCTTCTTATTTGCTAAATCATAACAAATTGAGGATTGTGTTTCATACTCTTTACTGACTCGGTCATATTTTCAAAAGCTATTTATTTTTAATATAAACAAAAGAAACAACCTGCCTTGCCTTTTTGTATGTGCAGGCCGCCCCCCATGTTTGCAAAACACTGCGGCAGCCTAACAAAATATGGTGTGTGGTGTTTCCTGCTGTGACCTGAAATACTCACTGGTGTGCTCTGGCCCAGCCATGATAGTTTGCTGCTTTTGGCTATGAGTAGTGGATGCTTTATGGCAGTTAACTATTATATTCTGTATACGCACATTATCCTATCCACATTCCCTGCCAAGGCATTTTCCTCTTGCAAAACTTCCTTCATCAATTTCCCACATCTTTTCCATGTTTTTTGTGGGTTTTTTTTTCGTTTCCTCTTACCCAGCACCATCATCCGGTGTTTTGAAAAGCAAAAACAGCCCACTGCTTGTAAACCTTTCTTTTTCTTTTCTGGTGCACCTCTGTTGGATTTAATACGTGTAAGTCCTCATTTCCTATGTTTTATTTGTCATATTTTGTTTCTGAAATACCCACGGGTTCACGTCTCTTCCAGGTGCCATGTGCTACTTATGTTGTTTTTACATTGCAGTCTTGTTCGATACACTTCCCACTTCTTTGTCCACTTGATCTGTAGTAAGAAACAGTGGTTTGTAAGTGTTACAGTGAAGATTCAGCTAAATGCCAGATATTATCTGACTAAGAAACAGTTGGATATCCAGGCTTGCTCCTTCATTCGGCAGTATGTCTCAGTATTCTGGTAAAAGTCCTTATAGTACAATTTGTCACATAAATGGCATCCTGCTTTTCCATTCCATGCCAATATTTGTTGTCCATTAAAAACAAAAAACCAAAACCAAAACCAAACAACCAAAACCCAAAAAAAACCCCCACAAAACAACAACACAAAACCCCCCAAAGGAAATCAAAGCCAGCTCTCAATCAGTTTAATGCAAGCTGGCAGCAGTCAAACCTCATGCAGTGCAACAACTTGTAATGTCTGCTTTAGGATATGAAGTTTTTTGCAGAACTGCTTTCCTTTGACTTGAGTTAGGCAATAAAAAGGGAGTTGGTGGTTAAAATCATTTGCCCAGTTACAGTGAGTTGCAGAGGTCTAAGCCACGTTCAGTGTTCAGAATCCTCTGCATGGGGCAGGGTGCAGGACAACCATCTGTACTGGACTGGGAGTTGCCTAAGTGGAGTGGCACACTTTCTTGTGGTAGTCAGACATCAGATTTCACTGGTGACTCTCCAATCCTCTCCACAAATTTAAATTTATTGTTACAGTTCTTTGAGTTACCAAAACAAAATCCATGCCTCAAACTTTTGGTATGCGTTACAAAGCTGCTGGAGTACACTCTACCAAGCATGTGTCATCAGTAAGGGGAGGGGAGGGAGGAGTAGGAAGGAGGTGTCATCACAAATACATTTCAGATTTGTCCATTAATATGTAAAATTTTTTGAGAGATTTGTAATAAGCGTGCTGACTGAAAAGGCACACCAACTCATTCGAAACTTTGAAATATTTTGTAAAATATTTAAGAGCTTGAGTTTTTAAGTAGTGAGAAAGTTAATCTGTGATTGTAAAGCAATGGTGTTTCTAAGTCTTTAGATGTAAGTCAACAAGAATGCTATGGGTGTTGCACTTGCCAGACTGTTTTACTAATAAATTCTGAGCAGAAAACAGATTGTCTTGTAGCACACAAACCCTCTGCAACTTTAGTTAAGCCGTAAAACCAGAGATCAACGAAAGGAATGTCTGAGTCCTAGCTACCTTGCATCCTCTGTCATTTGCACTGGTGCTAAATCAGAACAAAAAATCACAGTTTGGATTATTCTGTCCACTTCTCAGAGTTGCAGCAAGTAACACAGGGTGTGATACACCAGCAGTTTCTTCACCAGACATTTAGATTCAATGCACCTTTCCTGTGAACTGTGCTTCATTTTGCTTCCAAAGTGGTGAGGTGCCCTAGAAATAAAATTAGAGTTCCATGTTCATCAGCTTTGTCCCATTCAGTTACAGAGACCAAGAGAAGGCAAAGTGAAGTGACTTTCTTTCGGTTTGTGCCCAACCAGATATACAAGGATGTTGAAGCCCCCACTAGCAAAACCCTTGCTGGCCTTACTGGCAGAAGGGGCAGAAGAGAGGCATGCCATGCAAGCGGCATGGCACAGACCTCAGCGAGACCTGGGGTCACTGGAGAAATTGCTGGAGATCAGCACATCCTCACCCCTGTGCTGTGGGGCACGTGTGTGGTGGGATGCCAGTGGCTGTATGGTTCTCAGGGCACAGTTTTGCATTTAGTAACAGGCTCTTCCTGGGAGAGCTGAGTAGAAGCTGGAAGTGGCTTGCAAGGACCAGAGCGGTTTCCCCTAGCCAGAGCCCAGGCCACAGGCAAGGCAGTAGGAGAAGACACAAGCGGCCGCAGCCTGAGTGGTCTTGCCTGCTCCCGAGTGACCAGGCAGCCGGCCTCTGGCTCTGTCCCTGCCGCTCCTTCCTCCTCCATCACCCTGCTCTTCCATGGAAATATAATTTCTTACAGATTTTAAAGGAACATCCAGTTAATCAAAACACAGGGGGCTGCCAGCGCAGCCTGAGCAGAACTGTGCTATCACACACCATGGCACTTTCAATTCTGCTGCTTCGTTCCCTTGACAGAGATATTAACAAAAAGAGGAAACGGGCTATTACCATGACAAAGGCTTTGACAGCACAGGGAAAATGGCATGTTAACTCATCATCAGGCAGGCTGAAGCTGGCTGGGTATAACTGCACTCCTCGCTCTGCACCTTCCTCGCCACTGTGTGCGTTTGCTGTGGAGCAGGGCACGTGTTCCCGCTCAGCCATAGCCACCAGAGTGCTTAGGCATAGCCACCAAGAGTCCCACTTTTAACAGCACATGATATTAAAAGGCCATCTTCAGCCTGTTTTGTTTTAAAGCCCAAACCCTCCATGTTACATCCACTGATGTATGTACCAAGCAAGTGAAAAGTTGCACGCTATTTAATGGGCAGGGAGGTGTTTTTATTTTAATGGCGAGTCGGGTTGTGCTGTATGTCTAGTAGCACTGTCATCTGCTTTTATGGCGAGTAGCTGTTGGAGTGTGTTTGACTTGGAAAAGCCCATGAGACTCAGGATTAGCTATATTAATAGAGGTCATTTGGTAATATGAGTATAATTTAATCTGAGTATATTTTAGTTATTTCAAGATCCATTTCAGACTGTGACAAATAAGGATCAGTTTTCTCTGGGGCTCTAAGAAAGCTCTGGAAAAGTAGCCCTTCCTCCATTAATTTCTCCCTGTTTAAGACCCGCTAACTATCAGTGTTTGGGAGGCTGCTGTGTTTGCTCTCTGCCATTTCCCTGCCGTGGGTCACTGTAGCAGTAGCACATCGCCGTTAGTCCTCACAGTGTGTTTAGCTAAAGGTGCACTGGGCAGCATCTCTCCACCCATGATTTGACTGTCAAATCTCTATTGTTAAACTCGCTAAAATATGAACAATTACTTTGGGTGGAACTCAGGCCATTTTTTAGTTATGTCTTTAATTGCTACTGCTGTTTCCTGAAGTCTGATATCTAAAATAATTTTCCTGACCTCCTCTCTCCTAGTCTATTTAGGTCCTGAATCCTTTAAGCCAGGAACTGCCTTTCAGCCCATGGGCATAACTGGGCTTGCTGTGTTCTTCGTCAGTGGGAATAATAACACAGAAACCACCTTTGTATGAAAGTGTAGCATCTTCTGTTACATTGGGTGATGTAAATAGAAAAGCCTTGGGATGTTTATCAGGTCTGACAAAGCAACATCAAAAAAATAACCCGAAAAGCTTTGTAAGTTCTTGTTCACTGGAGAGTGTCTGTCTACCCAATCTTTTGAAGAGTTTTTTCTGGAAAACAGAATGAATGTAACTGGTAAGTCTCTTTTTTATTCTTTTCCCTTAGTAATTGAAGTTGGTTTGATTAAGTCAATCCAAGCCCAGGCTGCCGGCCAGGCTCTCTTCCCCCCTCCTTGTATCCCTGCTTCCTCCACTGTGCAGACACTGGTGCAGAGATGGATATCTTGAGACCTGGCTCAAGGAGCTGATCTGTCTCAAAACAAATTGCTGGCCCTCAGCTGCTTGTTCCTGACTCCCAAGTAGCCCGATACTAATGCTAGCAGAAATATTTCTGTGGCCATCCACTTGACCAAGCTGGGAAACTGATCCAGCTGAAAAAGAACTGGGAAAACATAGCTGTGTTTTTCTCTCAGCTGAACCAGTTTCCTAATCTGATGTGCCAAACTGCTGCTGTGAAAATGTAGTTACAGGCAGAACACATTGCAGGGGCAAGAACGAGATCCTTAAAGAAAAGGACGAAGTGAACCTGGAGACACGTGGGTTGAGCTGTGTCCTTGAAGCTAGAAGCAGATCTAGGCTAGAGGAGAAAGTAGGGCATTGCAACAGCTCTGGCCCATCCCGGGATGAGGGGACTCTCCCATGGCAGCTCTGTGAGCAGACGCAGATCTCGCTGGGAGACCCAATAATAGTTACATGCTCAGGAGCGAGGTCTTCACAGCAGCTGTGGATACAAACAGAGACGGGGTGATCTCAATTAGGATCTCTAAATAACACCGCCTTGTCTCCATGTCACCACCTGGGACTCGCAGCTGTGGGCTTGGGGAATTTGACATGTTAGGACTCCTGTGAGGGAGGTGGCTGTGCTGTGGCTCCTGCCTGTGGCCAGCCAGTGGCTTTTCTGCTGTCCCCAGGGTGTGAGCAGGAGCTGCTGTCTGTTGCTAGGGTGCACAGCTGTTGGTTTCAGTGTGTTTTCTTAGGCTGCAAAGCAGACAGGAGAGAGAGGGAACACAAACAGAGAAAGGTTTTGAAAACTAAGGGAGGAATAGAAACAGCCTTTGCTACAGATGGGAGCAAATGCTTCCATCTAGAGAGGAGTCTGTCTCTGGTATTAAGGTGTGATGTGATGCCACCACTTCCCCTTTGCCCCCAGTGCTCTGCAGGGCAGCACTGGGCGGCGGGTGCATGGGTGCTGGCCACAGGGTCTCCTTGCACCTTCAGTGCCCCAGGACTCTCCCAAGGTATCCATCAGCTCTTGCAAGGATCTCAGGTTTGCAGCATTTTTGAAAAAAGAACCGAATTGGCTGAAAACTAAGTTTCACCTTCTTTTGACGGTTGTGCTTGCTGACAGTGGTGTCCTATTAATATCATCCTATTCCACTGCAGCACAGCATCGAACCTAAAAATCAGGAAGCTCCAGCTCCATGTTTTGTAAAAAAAAGGCAACAAAACAAAAAACCCAAACAACAACAAAAATGAAAAAAAAAAAACCAAAACCAAAACAAAACCAACCAACCAAACAACAACAACAACAAAAACAAAACAAAACAAAACAAAAAAAAAAAAACAAAAAAACACCCCAGAAAAGGTAGAGCTAAGGCTTGGCTTTTAAAGTATTTGGGTTTTTTTAATGTCACTCCCAAGAAGAATGGAAAGTTTAACTCAGAGGTAGATAATGTTAATGATTGCATGTTTACTTGAATAACAAAATAGGAGCCCATAAGATGTATTATAATGTGAACTTTTATCTGGAAAGTATGTCAGGATTTTACTGGAAATCTGTCTATGACAGAGTATTTTCCCAGACTGGTAAAATTCAAGAGATAAGCAATAGTGTTGTCTTTTTATCTAGTGTTTAGTTATACCACGAAAATAAAATATAGCACAGACAATATTGACTGTTTAGAAACAGCTACAGCCATTAATATAGGAGGAGAGATTGGTAGGAAACTTCTTTCCTGAATGTGAGCTTTGAGTGGCTGCAAAATATTTAATGATGTTGACACTGAGATGGTCACAGTGAAGCTTCAGTGTGAAGGTCTTCTGGAGACAAATGAAGCTGCTTATGATGCAGAAATACTATTTCAGCATATGATAGCTGCTGTTTTCAGAAAGCACATCAATTATGCCTTTTCTCATGATAAAGATTTTCCTTACAGGCAAAAGTGTAAAGACTACACAAGCTCTCAACCAAAAAAAAGTCCTTATATTCTGAAAAAGAAATAACAATGTCAAATGAAGGAAAAAGAAAAGGAAAGTTTACTGAGTGTTTTAGTTTACACTGCCTGAAAGTTTTGGTTAGCTATAATAAATGCTCTGCTACCAAGTATATTCTCCCTGCTTTGCTGCTGACACTGCCTCCCCTATTTTACTTCTCTGACTTTCCACCTAAAACTCTGCCTGTATAGTTTTGCCTTGTTCTTTGCTTTGTTGCAGAAACTGTGTGCCTATTTCTGGTTAGTAATCCTGCACTGCCTGGAGCGTGTTCACTATTTAATTTTTGCACTTCTTATTGTCTGTTTCTTTATAAAAACCAATTTACAAGTTAGTCACACAAAACACAAACTTATGTAAAGTTGTTGAAAGAAATTGCCCTGGCAGCAGTGAGTATCTATTGTCCTGCCCTGCTGACTCAGGGTTACACACCAGTGCAGGAGGGTGTGAGGTTCTCGGAAGAAAAGGGGATATGCTGCCTGGAACCTCCACCCCAGCAGCCACTGCCGCAGGGTTCTGAGATGCTCATTCCAGGTGTGTGGAAGAAGGTCAGACTCCTAATGGCTATGAAAGACTGTAAATGAGGTGTGAATATGGACATGTTGCAATGGGAAAGTATCTTTCCCTAAGATAGCTTGCCAAGGAGGAAGGCAGTGTACAGAATTGCCCGAGCTGGTGTCCAAAGGAAATGTTGTTTTGAAGAGTGCCATGAAAACCTGAACTGAGCAGCTAGCCTGTCTGCATGTCAGAGAATAAGCAATTAAGGTGCATTCTGTTCTAATTTGTCTTTTTCTGGATATTTTGTTTGGTTGATTGTTTGTGGGGTTTTTTTACACAATTGGTGCACCTACACAGGATTGTATGCTGATGGTCAATGAAAACATATTTACATGATTACTGAAATTACTTATTCAACAGGAAGGCAACTGAACCAATCCATCATTGTTTAAATTTTAATTCAGTGAAAATGTAACCTCTGGAAAACACTGTTTGCATCTATAATTAATAGGTTGTTATGCACTGTAGTTTACAATTTGATTTACTTTCCTCAAACTCTGTGAAGAAGTGTTTCATGTGATCTTTTTCTGAATTCATAACAGATGAAAATGGCCTGGCTTGTTGCATTATAAGGAGGTTCATTTGCAGAGAGATGCAGATACAGTTTGCTGTTTGCTGTCTAATATAATTTAGGCAGAGCAGCGCAGCACTCCCTTTTTCTCCTGACAGTGATTCTCCCTCCAAAATGAGGCTCTGGCAGTCTGCTTTTGTACAAAGTAGACTCAAACATAATTATGCTGCTATGACAACTTAGTCTTATAGCTCTCACAGTCCTTTTTCTTCTCATCTTTGTAGTGCTGCTATGGGTAGAAACCGATTCTGTTTTTTCTTCTACCAGTATAAATAGAAATGCACATCAATGAAGTCTTAAATTGTACTGGTATAAGGTTGAGGTCAGCGCCAGTATATTAAACACTTCTCTCTTTTAAAAATGGGGGAGTAAAGAGAAGGAAAAAACGTAAGGTGCTTGGTCCCCCAGCCCTCACTTATTGCAAACAGTGTTAACCACTCTTATCCCCACATCTGCATGGGGAAGGAAACCTCTGTTGGAAACTCCACACTCACGTGGGAAGAGAGCAGCCGTGGCCACATCCCTCCCCTCCTCACCTTCTTTCAGCTATAAGCCACATCATTTCCTCGGAGCCCCTCTGTGTAGTGCTTAGTCCTTGTGGAGGGCTCCTGCGCACACTCTCACCCAGGCTGTTCCTGGGGTTGGGGTGGCTCTACGGCATGGGAGCGAGTTACTGCCTGTGGGGAGGCCTGCACTGAAGGGAGACAAAGCCCACACAAACTGTTCTGGCCGCTGTGGTGCCTCTGAAGGCAGGCAGACCAAGGGGCTGGGCTACCTATGGGAAGAGCCGGTGTGGGGAAGCTGGCTGGAAGGATCTCGCTGGTCACCCAGGTTGCTGGAGGGATCAGCTGCTCTGGTAGGAGAACATCACAGGAGATGTTTGATAGCTGAGGAGTGGTTTATAGAGAATGGGCACCCACCACCTGTTCCCTGCTGCCTGTGCCTCATCCTTGTATGGGGTCTGAGCCTGCTCTCTCCTGCTGTGAAAGCAAAACCTCTGTTGCAACAGGTTTTAGCTTCTCCTTAGATCTTCTCATCCAGCCTTTGGGGCAGGCAGTAGAATGTGTCTTTCGAGGGTCACTTCAAAATTTGGAGCCTGGCTAACGCAGAACGCCTAGGACCAGCTCTGAGGGAACATGTGGTTTCGTCATCAAGACGTGTCAGTTAATTGCAACCAAAGCCAAAGATTTTCCGTGTGTTTACCTTTGATGAGTTATGTTCAGCAAAAACCTGTAAGTGTAGCCAACATAGCTTAATTCACAATGACACCCAGGGAGCTGTGGAGAGGTGCCAGAGGTGTGATAGAGAGTTTTATGTGGCTTCCTGAAGCTCCCCAGAGCACTCTGAAAAGAGTCCAGCCGTAATTATTTTTTTTTTATTTAAGGTAAAAAATATTCCCTTTCCAGCTGTGAAAGCAACTGCATAGGCCAGAACAGAAGATGTTTGCGGTGAAAAGACACACAGGCTTAGCCAGACTATTTTGCTCTTTTTTTTTTTTTTCCTCCCTGAATTCTCCAGGGAGGAGAGGAGCCAGCATCAGATGGCAGGAAAGAGACACAGGGCTTTTACTTAATTTCTTCCTCCTGACCCATGTCCTGGCAGAAGTAGGTACTTCTGTCACTTAGGCTGAGACCTAAGGTCCAAAAAAGATCGTTCCTAGTTGGTGTGGCTGGTACAGGGGCAGCAGCGAGTTCGTGGGTCACTGCTTCTGAAGCAGGCTTTTGCCTAGAAGCAATGACCCGCACCCTACCTGCCTCAGAGCCCCTGACACCCCACGGCCCTCACACCCGTCTGCTCCCTCCTTGCCACCATGCAGTCACCTTGCAGGGGACATATATAATTCCCCAGCCCCTCCTTCCCCACCAGCAGCTGCCACTTTCGGAGCTGGGGGTACACAGGGTGACCACACAGGGTCTTACAGAGCTGGAGGAAGCCACCTCTACAGCTGCTTCGAGTGCTGCAGTACAGCCTCAAAAACAAGCTAAGGAATAGCAAGCATTAACAGTGAAGTAGTTACACGGCTGTGTAAACTGTGTGGATTGCCACCTTGCCTGTGCAGGGCTGCATCTAAGTTTAAACCTCTGAAGCCCTGAAGCAGAGGTGGGACCTAGTTCCCCAGACAAGGGAACCATGACAGCCACCTCTCCTGACATGGACCTCTCCTGACATGCTCCCTGACCCTGAGTGCTTGATCCTGGGTGACTGGTGCTGCAGCACCCGCGCTTCCTCCCCTGGCTTCACCCTTCAGCGACATCTGTCAGCATGGGCATCACCTACATCCGAGGGTGGCCGGTAGCCCTGTACGTCTGCTAACACCAGACAGAAAAGCTGCTTTCAAAATGGCATCTGGCAACCCTTTCTCTTCCCCTCCGCCCCTGCCTCAGAAACAGAGAACACACCACAGGTGTTTTCCCTGTGTCATTTCAACATCTCTGAAGTGGCAGCCTCAGAGAGACATCTTTTCTGTGAAGAAACACCTCCTTTTCTGCTTGCTCCTTGACATTCCCATGGATGAACTAATAAGGTTCTGTCCTCTACTTTAATCAAGTAATGCAGATATCATATACAGGCTGGTTGCCCTGGAGCTCACTATGAGGGATTTCTTCTCTGAAATAGAGACCTAAACCCAGCACTGACTTCACTAATGCTGTTTCTGTCTCAAGCCCCATGTTTGCTTGTGCACGTCTTTCTGGCCAGCCATGGTGCTGTCTGCTAAGCACCTCCTGGCCAGGACTTCATGTTTTCTCTGGTCAGTGGCTCTTTCTCTGTCTTGCTGTCACGACTCCTTGTGTCTTGCAGACTAAGTTTGTCTGAGAATCTCATGAAAGCCAAGACAGATCCCTGACAAAGTCATGTTGGTTGTGGGAGTTCTTTGTAGCTGAGTGAGATGAGGCTGGAAGGAGAACTTTCTGTGTTTTCACTGACCTACTGGTAGGACTGTTCCCAGCTACAACCTTCCTACTGTAGAGGTCCCTGGGGAGCCTTTCCTGGAGGGAAGTCTTAAGCATCTCTATATGCACGGCAGCTGCTCTCCTCTAGGCAGTCAGAGTGTTCCTGAGCTGATTTTGTATCATGTCTGCATTCCACCCAACCTCTCTCCCCCCTTGCACGTACTGCTCCCTACACCTCCCTATTCCCAAAGGATGTCCTGCCGAACACCAGCCTGCTTTACCTCTCACACAGTTTGTTCTCAGCTCTGAGGGTGTTTGTCCTGTTGTACCCTAGGGTGTCCCAATCTAGGATGCACATGCACGTCCACTCTCAGCAGCAGATCACTGCCTGCTGTCCTGCAGCTGCTGGCAGTCCTGCCCATCAGCCCCTGGCACAGGCTGCTTCATCCTCTTCATCCAAATGGTTCTTTCCTCAGAAATAAAACCCCTGCTCCTGCTTCTGTCTGAGATCAAAATACCCAAGCATGTTCATTACTAAAAATAAGCCATGTTCACAAGAAAGGCATATGAAAGCTTTATGTTCTCAGTCTTGCTTCTTCCACAGTAAACTGTCTTGTACCATCAATCACATCCCTGCAGAGAGTACAAAACAATGCCCAGTGCTGTCTCTTGTATTTACTTTATGAAGATGTTAATGACTGTGGGACCAAAATGAAGTTGGTCTTCCCTGAGGAGATAATACCATTTTGTTCTGAGAGGCAGGGCATAACAGATGGGATGTATGTGCACTTGCTTTCTTGCGTGCGCTTCTCATTTCTTCTTTCCTGTTTTCTTAGAGAAGTGAAGTCACTCATACCAATTGATGGTTGTTGGCAAGAAAAACATTCTCTGTTTTGAGGGTTTCATAAGAGAAACTCCTTCTCTGTAGTTCACATCACAGTCTCTCGAGAAGTGGTGGCTTTTTTCCAGGTGATGCTTATACTTACTCTTAACAATAGCAATTTGTGATCAATAAATTAGAAGTCGAGTGATTCAGCATCATAAAAAGAGCTTGGAGCTCATTGGGATTCTTGTTTCATTTCCTTTGTTGGCTTATATAGTAGTTGGACAAACAATGTTTCCTGGTTCTGATTCCATATTAGATTCTATGGCTCTGTATTTTACAGCTACCATAAAAGCAGGTACAGCAGTGATGGGAGCCATATAAGTACCTAGACAGATGATAAAAATATTGTTGCTGAGCCCTTCAGGGTGTGCTTTGTGGGAGAAGACACTTAATCTAAAGAATAAGGGATTGTTAACTTTTACTGGATAGCATATGCAATACTAGAATTTATTAGTCTGTTGTTCAATACAGTAACTGATGTGCTGTTTACATTTTTTTTCTTTTTAAATCCATCAGATAAAAGGAGTTACCAAACTTCCCGCCTCAGTTTTCCTGTTTGCAATATGTGAATGCTGATGATATGAAGTGAAAGTGCAGTAAATTAAACACCAGTATACATATATAGCATACAGGTGGAAAGTGATGCACATCTGTCCTGGAAAAGATTTAGGTTTTCCCTGGATCAACAAAGGACTGATTTCTAGTTTGGCTACAGTAACGTAACTGTGTACTTTGGGCACCACTTGCCACACTCCGCACTTGCTGCTGCATTTCGGGAGCATGCGGGAGAGCTGCTCAGGGTTATATGCACTGTGGCACTCTTCAAGCTAGCTCTAACAAACAGTTAAGAAAACACTGTTGTGTGAGTGTCCAGAGCTGTCCCCCACAAAATAACCTGCATAACGGGTTAACACAATCCCTTTTTGTGTTTGCACAGGCCCTCAAGCAGGCTAGACCTTGTGCAGTTGCTGCTGTTGGGGCCCCACTGCTGCATGTACAGTGCAATGATGAGGGGCAACAAACAAGAAAAGAAACATATAGGAAAGAAGGCAGCGTTACCACTGAGATGATTCAGCAACACAGTCTCAGAAAGCTGTGCATTCATTACTTGCTGTAGTAATTAACAGAAAGTATTGCCAACCGTTTTCTTTTTTTTTTTTTATGTATGTCATCCAACACGTTTTTGTATTTTTGCATTTACATTCAGTTTCTTTTTTAAAATGAGTATGAATTGACAGATTTAGCCCATAGCTGCTTTCAGTGTGCTGGGAGGGGAGACTGCCATTTCTTTACCTTTCTGCTGTTTGAGGGAAAAGCAGTTATTCTTTACACAGAATCTGCATCAGTGGCAGCTCTTAAAGACTTCCTCGCTTGGTGTCTGAATTTAGTTTTTAAAAATTTTGAAGTGCCAGCTTTTTCTGCATAAAAGCTGCTTATCCCTCAATTGCAAGAACTTCAAACAGTTTGCTGACAGCATCTGGACAGCCCCAACTGAAATAGCTTGAGACGGTTATAGCTTCACTTGGCAAGTGGGGGAGATTAAGAGCTAAATCCTACAGTGGTGAAGATCATTACACAGAAGTCCCTCTCTGTTGTTGATCTCTACACATCTTCAGGCATGATCACCACTTCCTACATTTCTCCACCTTTGAGTAAGTTTATATGGCCATGGCGCAAATCCATCTGCAGGAGTAGCCTGTCCCTCCGGGCTCCCTTTATGCTGGACCTGGATTCAGCCAGGAGGCAGCCTGTGCTCCACAGTGGTGCTTACACATGTCTGGTGGTTGTCTCATGCTGCTTCACGCTAGCTGGCAAAGCCAAAGCAGCTACCTCACCCATTTCAGTGCCTGACACTAATTCATCACTCCTCCATGTCTGCAGAGTAGTAGGGGAGCAGAGGGCATTCATGCTTTGTTAAATCTGCATGAAAAACACTGAGATGCATTTTCATTATTTTCATCTGGATACGTGCGGCATAGGGTGACAGCGTATCAGTTTTTCTGTTTATTTCCCCATCTCTGAATGAATACATGTTTTTTGCTCAGCAGCTGTAGGCTCATAACCTCAGGCTCACTGATACCAGTCTTTTCAGTTGACTTTTCCTTCCAACTTTCACTTACCTCTTGCGTACCCTGGGAATCTACCTTTAGCTTTCATGGTACTCAGAGACATAAAATTAAGATATACATCAACACCAGCCCCCTGTTTGCTCAGCTTTGAAAGGAGAAAGCCACTACAGGAATAGGGGCCCACAGCAGTTAGGAAGCCAGCCCCTGTGACCGCAGCACATACAAAATGCCTGGGTACCTTTGGGAATATGAACCCTGGTGTCTGTGTAAATGGTCTCCTTCAATACCAGTACCAGGGTCTGTGGCATCTCTGTCTGTCCATTTGGGCCCAGTTTCTACTGGAATAAGCAGAGGCTGCATAGGTCAGTGGATCTGGGCAAGGAATTTGTTACTGAGGGCTTTTGGAGGCAGCTTTTGGATGCCGAGCTCCACATACTAGAAGAGAACAAGGCCTGCGCTGGCGTAACACAATTTCAAGTGGCAGCTGCTGTGATTCTTCTGTGTCTCGCTGTCCTTCCAGCAGCTCAGCCCTGCATGCATACACAGGCAGTGGGTATCAAACAAGCACTGCAAGCTCATGGCAAACTGTCTCCTTTTAGCATAGTGCAAGCACTGTATGTCTAAGGAAATGGAAAATTCTTGCTAATAACAGGCTCAGCCTCAAAATACTGCTTGTATGGATCCCCATTTTAAGGAGGCATGTTTTCACCTGGCTCACAGAAGGTGGCTTTGCTGCTGCAGGCAAAATCAAGATAGGCAGCCTCACAAACCTCATGAAAAATTTACTTAGCAGGAAGGCCAAGGCTATTGCTGAACACAGAAAATATTTTTTTGAAAGGAGTAAAAACATATCTTGTGGGTTTTGTGCCAAAGCTGATAGGCTAGGCTGAGACTAGCTGATAGTCCCTGCCTGGCTCCAAGGCCCCCTGCTAAGCTCCAGCAGCCTTGCTGCAAGCTGTTTCTTTAAACCTGGAGGAAACGAGCACCTGCAGCCTTTTGGGGCTTATTTTGCAACAGCTGCTGTTTGCTGGGGCGCTCTCTCTCTTCCAGCTTCCAAGTACACATTCCCTTTTTCACCCCCCTGAGGTTACTTCGGACTCCTTTCTTCTTCCTTTTTTCTTGCTTTCGGTGATTTAAAAGAATTCATCATGAGAAAAATGGGGTGGAGGAATCCAGCAGCTTTCTTCTCAGCACCCCTTTGTGTGGCAGTGTATTGGGAAACCTTTATGAAGCCCTTTAGCCCTGTCAGAAGGTAAAGATTTGTAAAGCACCAAGTCCCACCATGATCCTCTGCTTTATCTTCCTCAACCCTATGCATGCCACAGGGTCATTGATGCAAATGGAGGGCCACAAGGAAAACCTTTTTCCTTCTCTTCACCACCAGCCCCACATGCAGATATCCCTGGGCACAGCCATGCCAGTGCCGCCACTGGGGAAATCTCTGTGCTGGCAGAAGATGGTTCAGCAGTGGCTTTCCTTGCCAAGCTCCCAAGTGTGCCAGTTGCTGGTGGGAGCTTTTGATTTGCTTTTCCTCTCTTTCTGCCAACTCAACATATGAGATGGTAGTACTTTTTGCGATATTTTAGTAGTTAACAAACATTATGTGTATGCTGTGAGAAAAATTCTACAATGAAATGGGATAATATGTAATGTATGCCTGCCTTTATAGCACCTTTTAAATGATTTTTTCATTTTTTTAAGAAGCCTGTTGAACTGGAGCGTAATAAAGGAAGACGGGACAGGCTGAGAAGAAACAACTGAGAGGAAAATCTTTAAGTCTGTGGCTATCAGAGCAAAAGGCAAAAAGGTAGGATTGCATCTATTGTTCACCTACTCACGCTGGGTGTAAGGTAGCTGTTGGCCCAGCTTGTAGGACTGCCCATGTACTATCATTAGACCCTCACCTTCTTAAGCTGGAAGGGGATATCAGAGAGCTCCAGAAGATCAGGGAGATGGGAGCCAGACTAAGGCAGACTTTACCAGGCTTGTACTCTAAATGTCTTGGCTCCAGGTGAGCGAGTGATGAGTTGTACAGCTCTGTATGTCAGATGGCCCTCACAACCCCTTTCCCCCACCCCAAAGTGTCACTGCCTCTGGGAGATCAGCCCAATTTCACCACCACCTCACATACAAAAACATGAAAAGGAGCAAACCCTGGGTTTATTTGCGGAAGCAGCTCCCTGCTTAGTGTTTAAAACTATGGTTTCATTTCCATAATATGTGGCAGCGTTGTAACCTTTAACAACCCCTGAATCAAAAGTTGTCAGCTTTTCCTCTTCTGCCATGAGCCTTGTGATTCTTGCCATGTGCTTTAGTTTTTTGTGGTTAGCCAAAGCTTGCTTGCAAATTTTTCCGGTTTAGAAATGTCCATCGTTTCCTGTGCTCTTTAACAACAGAGGAGTGTTAGCCAAGGCAGGCAGCCTTTCCATGCAGCTCCTCACCCATACGCACTGAGGGTGCTCTCAGTAAGCAAGGTCACTGCCTCTCCCTGTCTTGAAGCCGACTGCAGCAAGACTCTGCTTCATGCCTTTCTCCTGGTGGGAGTAGGGGCTTGGGAGGCTAGAGGGGAAAACTGGCTTGAAAATGTCAAAACACAAACCAAACCCCCAACAACTGAAAAGAACCCCACAATTTTTTCACCAGCTGTTGAAAAAAAGTCTTATATACTTATGTGGAATTTTTCCTATTATTGTTATTATTTCAGCTTGTAGTTGGCCATGGGAACATTTCCAAAGAAACCAGTACTCTGGGAAACCTTTTGTTTTCCAGAAAGGCTGTTATTCAAAAGCAATTAACATAAAAACATTTAAATTGTCTAACTTCAGAGACAGAAGAATGGAGGAAGGAAATGTGAGAGTGTGTGTGTGCACACAGGACATACAGCGGTCTGGGGTAATGTAAGAGGCAGAAGCAGGAGACCTGGGGGCTCAGGTCAGCATGGATGGGCGCAGTTGCTGGGGAGGGTTGAGATGGGGAGATCACACGTGTGCGATGCAGGAGCAGAGAGGACAGCTGGGGGCTGCTGTGACCTTGGAAAATACGACAAGCCAAGGAGAGGTGTGGGGCCTGGGGCAGTGGGAGCCCCAGGAATTAGGGTGGAGATGCCCAAGTGTCTCTCCATTCTTCAGGCCAGGTATGAAATTTGTGTTATGTGTTTTGGCAGCTCTGAGTGCCTGTTATGATGAGGTGCAGCTGGGGTTTCAAGACCAGGCTTGTGCTCTGGCAGCCCGGAGCAATGCTCCTGAATCATCTTGCTTCCTACTGTCAATGCTGGGTGAAGGCACCAGCAGCTACAGTGTTGGTGGTGTTATTTTATGTAGGTATGGTGTAAGTTTTCTCCACCATTTCTCCAGTGGGTTTTGAACCAGCTGGCTGCTTTCACTCTCACTTGAGAGTGCACAGAGTTGCTAGATATTAAACTCCTGTCTAGTTGTGTGGAAATGAAGGTTGACCAGAGGGAGTTTTCCTGTGCCCCGAGACAGATCTCTCTGCCTTTCTCAAAAGAGCACAATATTTTAAAGTCTGAACTGCACCATATGCAGCCCAATGTAAGGCGCTTTCTTTTGCAAGGAGCGTGCAACAGCTATGAATTTATAGATTATCTCTTTAGGCCTTTCAACCTTTCTGTCCATCTGATTTCTGTCTCCCCTGATTTTCCCTCATCTCTCACCCTGCTCATGTCCACACATGTTGTGCTCAGCCAGCCAGAAATGAGGAAGAGAGCTCAGCCCTCCTCCAGGGGAACCTAGGGCACTTGGGAGGCAGCTAGAGGTAATGTTGCAGGCAGAAGACCCGTAGAAACGTGAAGTGGCAGTACATGCCGTGAAGGCCGTGATCACTGAGGACGGGAGAGATGAACTGAAGTCACTGGGGTGGAAGGCAGGGATGCAGAAGTCCATTAAATACCACAAGCCAGCCAAGATTCCCAAGATCAATCAGAAGAATCTACCTGCGTCCCAGAAACATGTTTGAAACAGAAATCCGCAAAGACCTTTGCTTAAACAAAAGTCTGAAATGCAACAGTTTTTTCTAAAATAGGCAGTGGTCTTGCATTCTGAAAAACCCAGAGAAACGGGGCAAGAAGCATTGCATAAACGGGCAAAAGGCATGTGAACAGCAGGGAGCACACTGTGCTGGTGGCACAGGAGGACATGTCTGGGACTGTTCTTCTCCTGCCACGGAAGGAGGCTTTGCAGGTTTCTGGGGCAGTGCTTCTGTGGTGGTGTTTTCCTGCAAGCCTTCACTTCCATTCTAAGCGCAGCATAAACTTTTTATAGATCATCAGTAGCCAGTACTGCAGGGTGCCCCCACTTCCACCCTTCTGTCTCATTTCGAGATCAGATTTTAATTGAAAAAAGATGTGGCAGACAGGATGAGTTTCTATAAATAGATTCTAAAATGTCATCTTAAGAGGAATGTATGTGACTGAGTTCAAATACCAATATGAAGAAAAAAGTGTTAAACACATAGCCCCGTTAGACACAGGGAAGTCTCCTTGGAAATTGTTTTATTGTTTGGCAGATTTTTTTAGGCTGGTGCCAGCAAATGATAACATATTTTCTGTTTTGGTGCCCAGTATATGTATTTTGCTAATAGTTTCCATTCGTATTACATTTTGTATTGTCATTTAATTTGTTGCACAGATACGGTGCACTCTTACTAGTTCCATCTTATTTCACAGTTTTTGAAGAGTTTAATTTTTGTAGTCTATTACCTGGTAGGCAGAAGAGATCTTGTTTGGGTTTTTAACAAAATCCTCATTTAAAAAGTGTAATATTTTGTGGTATAATATTCTAGGATGACCATATCATTTATCTGAGATGAACTTAGAACATTTTAGAGGTTGTGATGAGGGCTTTGAAACGCACATAGGGTGTTTAAACTTCCAGTTGCATTTATGTAACACAGTATTTAAGTCAACTGAGCCCCCCTAGAAGATTACCTGTATAAGTAGCAGAGGCAGCCAGGATTCAGCTTTTGTTATTCAATCTCTTTTCAACATATGAAGTGCTCTCAACAACTGGTTACATAAGTTGAGGTCTGGCAAGGTTTTATTTTTCAGAGTTGACTCTCTTCACAGCATATTTTCTCATTTGTTTTTTATTTGCCTTGCTTTCTGAGGGATTGCATGTATCATCCTTATTGCTGAAGTTCTGCAGCAACATGTATATTTGAGGAAAATATATATTAGAAGTGTAAATATGTTTTCACTATAAAAAATATAAAGCTAAGTGTGGCTAAAATAAGAGCCCAATACATGTTTTTTTTAAGTATGCTTATGCAAGTTTAGATAAATGAAACGTAGACTTTTAAATATCTGTAACTCACTGAGCTTGACACAGTACAACTATAGATGGTCAGCACTCAGAGCCAACTACGATCTAAAGACCATTAACAACAGCACCATGTTTCTAGGGGTTATATTATAGTGATTGGCTCCTTATCTGTTCCATGACATTAAAGAAAACTTTACCCCATATAGCAGTGCTAGCTTTTTATGTACGTGCTTGCAGAACCTTTCAAATATTTTGAAACCTGTGTTATATCTGCATGAAAGCCAAGTAGTTATATTACATCAAGGCTAAGAAACAACACATTCACCAGTCATAAATGCAGAGTGCAGGTCTTAACATTCAAAATATAGGTGCCTTTTTTTCTTGTGTCATTGCTCCTCCCCTCCCCACATTTATTTTTTTTTTTAGATTTGACTGAGGGATTTAGACATAACACACTAATGGAAGGCGTGAGTTTAAATATCGTAGGCAGTCTCTAGCATGAGAAGTCACAGAACTCGTATTACAAAATGAAATACAAAGTTGCCTCGAGCCACAGACAGCAAGCAGTTTGTTTTGATAAGGTTTTTGGGACAGGCTGACGGTTTAGTTCATTGACATTGCTATTGCTTGAATTTGGGCATTAATCTTGCTATCTAGTGTATACATCTTAAAATGTGTTTTAAAGCTTGTTAGCCTGAGTACCAGGGTGTACAAAAGCAGGATGAGGACTCGTGGTGGTGAAGGAGAAAGAGAGGTCCTCTGCTTAAAAAGCACACAGTATATCTCCTCTCCCTCAAGCATTAAACACATGTCCCTCAGTAGCAAAACACCAAAAACGGAAACCCCAGGAGACAGCAGCATGCCTGGCGCAGGCCCCCTGTTTGGCTTTCTCACCAGTTTACAGGCTTGTCTCTGGGCGCAACGTCAAAGAGACCCCATTGCTTCCATCTCATCCTGGTTCTTTGTGGTGGCAGAAAGTGGGTGACAGAGAGGGACTTTTAGCTAGGTGAGGTCTGAAGTTCCCAAGATCCTAGAAGATCCACAGGCTCCTGGACCATCTTGTGCCCTTTACACACCTGGAGTGCTGTACTTAGCCAGCCACGCCACAATACAAAGCAGGCATGACCCAGTCATAGAACCAGTAAATATGTGAAATAATATGAGGTATGTGCCATATGAAAATCAGCATCTCGGTGAACTTCAAGTTGGCATTTAGGTTTGAATGCAGTAAACTGAGCCAAACTGAGACGTCTGCACCTTTTGCAATAAAAAACTCAAAGCGTACGTGCACAAGGCAGGACTTGGAGTAGATGCGCTGAGTAAAACACTATCTAGTAGAGAGGTCTTTCTGCAAGTGGAGAAAGAACATGGGTATTTTAAAGCCTGAACTGCACATGTATGGCCTTATATGAGGTACTTTCTTTTCCAAGACAAGAGAAGTTTGCTGAATTTTCTAAATTTGTCCTTCTCCCTATATCCCCTTTCAATGCCTTTTTGATTTTTTCCAGATATTCCTGGCCTCTGTAAGAATCTGGTTAGGGAATAGAAACCATATTGCTTAACATGGGTGACCAGTCACACAGCATATTTGAATCCTGAACAAAAATGCTTGGAGACACTGGTACCATTCAACAACCCATAGGCAAAAATTGCTTTTATCAAACCTCTTCACTGCACAGTTATAAGGAAAAACTGTAAAAAATATCCTTTTGTGGTCAGAAGTATCAAGTACAACAAATTACTCTTACTGAATACTTCAGTTACTGTACTTGGCAGTGAATTTGCTTTAACTCCAGAAGAGCGCTGCAAATGAAATCTTTAGCAGAGATGTGAACCAGTTGTGCAATACTGGGCTTTCCATTCCTCACTCCATAGTTCTGCTCCTAGTCCCAGATTCGCTATGCCTAACAAGAAATATATTCAATTGAGGCAGCAGAAAATTTAAACAGCTCCTAACTGCAGAAGCCAGCATAGCAGCTGAGCTATTTGGGATGAAAGCACCATGAGACAACTGCAGTTCCAGCAGGATTTGGCTTGGAGATCATGTGGGAAGCCTTTCTGCTGCCAGACCAGTGATGAAAAAGAGAGAGGGGGTGAGGTGGACACAAGCTCCAAGTTGTGAATCACCACTCGTGCTGTCAGAAAGGGGAGGGAAGTGACCCCTGAAGCTGAGTTCTGCAGCCTCCCCTCCCCTGCTCCTGCTAGGAATAACCGCACTTTTTGTTTTCCTTTCTGAGATATGCCTTCTCACACAGCATTCACCATCATTAATTGGAGCATCTCCCTCCTGCATCCTAACCAAACAGTGCTGTCACTGCAGAGTCAGTGTTAAGAGTGACATCTGACATGCTGGCCAAGTCAGCCAGTGGACTGCTTGCCTCGGGCCTGGCAGGTAGAGGTCTTCATCTAATTTTATTCAGGATAAAATTATTACTGTCAATGAAACAAGTGCAGACTGTCCAGAAAAGGAAGGAGCCCCTATCACTGACAGAGAGCTTGACTCTTGGCGGTTTTTTTCCCCTCAAACACATTTCAACTGTTGACTCTTTCTCCCACTGGAGCAAAATAGCACCAGGTGAAAGATGGCAGCAAACACATTAAAATGGATGTTACACCAAAAATCAACAAGAGGTGAAGAAAACAGCTGAGGAAGAGGCATTCCAAACGAAAACAGCATGCACCTGGAGATGTGCCTCATCCTACTGAGCAGATCTTTCAGCCAGCTACTATGGAAGCAGCTTCCCACTGCAGAGGACAGGTACCCATCCAGCTCTGCACCAGACCCAAATGTGCTGCAACTGCAGTTGGGTGGATGGGGTTTTGGTCAAGCGTGCAGTGAAAACACATCAGCCAAAAAGTGGCTTCCAAGCCTGGGTTGTGATTTTTCCCAAACGTGATACAAAAGTGAGCTTTTTGCCTCTCCCTGTTGTTGGGGCCTGGGCTGATTTATCAAGAAATGCCAGGGAGGTGCACAGGTACTCGCAAAGTGAACTTTAATATAATTTAATTCCAGCGAGGGGTGTGCTCTTCACTGTTTCCTGGTCCCTAAAGAAACAACCGGGGAAAGCAGGACCCTCTGCAGCAGGCTTGACCCTGTGTCGCAATAGATGGAGCCACCTGTGTCTGTGTCACTGTGCCCGCGTCCAAGCCAAACAGCTCGCTTCCTGGAGTCCCCGGCCGGAGGGGAATGTCATGGTGCGTCACAGCTTGGAGCGGAAAGCGGATAGTGCTGTGGAGAGCACACGCTGTGACCGGCTGGGATGTAGGTATTGCTCCTGTGAGCTAATGGCAGCAGATGGCTTGTTCCTGTGCTTGACGGCAGGAGAGGGGCACGGAAGTGTGGGGACACACACGCACGCACAGTTTTTCCCCGGAAACCTATCTGTCTGGCAGATACCAAGCCCAGCATCTGTGTGTTCTGAGAAGTTCAGATAGACGTGTTACACCGCTGATTCAGCCCCTGGGCTCCCCAGCTGCTTGGCTTGGGGTGAGTTTGGCAGACGGTCCGGCGTGAGCCTGTTGCAAAAGTTAGCTATTTTCTCAGCTCTTCCCCCTTCCCCACCCTCTGCTAAGGTGCCAAACCTCTGGTTCCTTTCTCAGAAACTAACTAAACCTTTGCTCCACTAAAACTTGGCCACCATAGAAAAAAAAAAGTATAAAAATATAATGGTTAATACAATAAAATGGATGTTCTCTGTAGAAATACATTGCAGGTTGGATAACAGTCATGTTTCTTTCCCTTTTCTGTATTTCTCCCTCTTAGCAGCACACGCAGATTTCTGCTGTGGTGGGGCTTCCACCACTGCAGTGTTAGGCAACCTCTGTCATGCAGCACTGTGCTGGGGCTGGGCTGGGCCAGGAGCTGGCCTTTGTGTACCCTTGTATGGAGGGGGAGAGAAAAGGGATGACATGCCTTTCTACTTGTCTAAAACAGCATATAGGTGGTGATAGATAATTATAAGGCATGCTGAAGAAGTGTGAAAGCCTTTTAATCCAAGATTACCACCTTGGCATGTGCAAAATAGCAGCTTTAACGAGCTATGCTGTCTCTGGATGAAAGGGAGAAGGTTTTGCAGTACTTCTGCCTACCCCCTGTTCACCTAGCCTGGTTCCCTGCCAGATAACTTGTTTTCGAGATGGGTGTATGAATGGAGATGCCACCTCCTTCCTCCAAAGCTCAACTGGCTGATTGCTTTTTAGCGTGAGTGTTCAGAAAAATGTTCTTAAACCATGGCGTCTCCTGAGGTTTGTGTTAAGAAAACAATGTTAATTTGCCCAATCTAGAAGCAGTAAGATGAAAAAAGACTTAAATACACTGTGTTCTTTGCTCCAAATACCTAAAATTAGTGTCCTTGTTGGAGACAAGTGCCATAATGGCTTTAATTTTTTCTTTTTCTCTTGTTTATGGAGCAATGCAGTATTGCCACAGCACTGTCCAATTTTCACTTTTTAATGTGCAGTGATTCTAATAGCTGTAGCTATTGCATTGGGTGTGTACCCATGCTTTATTGCATTTTCCAAAGGGGAGTGTGTCATATCAGCTTCTAGAAAAGTTCAGGATAGCTGCCTGTGTCATGGAAAAATAAGGCTTCGCTAACAGAGGATTTAGGAAGCCAAAGCAAGTACTAGAAATGTATAAAGGTACATATGAAGGTATGTGTAAATCTGAGCGCTTGACATGATTCATTTTACATCAAAAGGGAAGTCATTGTTTACATTTTTAGTTGGAGGTGGTTGCTGATGACGTTGGAGCTATTTCAGTGTCCCACTCAACTCAGAATCTCAAGTATCATGAAGAGTTGGGCCTGCACTCAAGTCTTTCCCAGCCTGCAAATATGGAAGGGCAAGTAACAAGAGAGGAAAAGTGAAATTTTAAAGTGTGCCTGCCAGGAAAAAGTGCTGGTGCACACACGCAGCACCTCTTGGTCAAACCACATATCCCGTGTGTACAAAAAGTCCCCCAGGTGAAAGGTAAAAGGTGATGGTAGCTGGGTAACAGGACCATCTAAAAGGCAGGAGGAGTGCTTTGCAAGCCTCTGAGTCTTGCCTCAGAGCTGCTCTTACCCCTCAGATGCAATAAAGATATTGCAGACAAAGAAGCAGGTGAAAAGCTGGTTATTTGAATCAGTCACTGAGACACATCCAGTTAACTTGGTTATGCAGAAAGCATGATTATATTCTTACCCTGTCATTTAAAGACAAACATTTTACAGCACAAACCCCTTCATTATGTGTACGTACGAAGAAAAAAAAAAAGTTTTTTTTTTTACAGCAATCATAAGACTTTTAAACTTGCTAAGAGGTGGGTCCAACTTGTGGTTAAATCCTGCAGACGATAGTCTTGCTGATCTCAGGATTTTCCAAAGATTAAAATGCAGATGTCTGGATTTCTTATAACCCCACAAAACTTCAGAAACGTTAGACCCATTTCACTCTTCCCCAGATATCCGAGATGGCCATAAACTACCTAAGTGTCCTGGCAGGATTTCCTGTAATAGACGATCTCTTGAATAGCTCTTAGTGGCTTATTAGCAGTTTTAAGGTTTATATTTTAGCAAACAAAATCAAAGGTTATCCCTTAGCTTTTGCTTAACTGCAATATTTATAAGGTGCATCCCCATGTGTATGCAGGTGCAATAGTTTTCCCGGCTGTGCTGCTTTTATAGCAGTATGCCATTTAAAATGCACGTCAGGTTGTTCTGTGGAGAGATGTGTATGAAATCTGAGCCAAGGAAAATAAAGAAGTCTCCCAGTAAGCCCTGGCACTCCTGAGAGGGTGGTCACCGTGCCATCCCCAGCACTGCCTCCTGCAGCAGCCTGAGGCCAAGGCATGGGGGATCGGGCCCTGCCCACTGTGCAGCCCTGGGTGTGGGCTCACCTAGGTGAGAACTTGTATTAGCTGCGTCAGAGCGAATTCATTACTCAGAGATAAGCCTGAAGCGCTTGCATGCTCTTAACTCCCTGGCAAAGTCTTTCCAATGTGTATATTTACATTAAGGTTTTGTACATATATTTACACTCGGGGTTTGTAGATTGAGTTACAGTGTGACAAATATCCCTGAGACAAGTTGGCAGAAAGGAGACAGTATTAAGAACGGAAGTGCCCATGTGCCTGAGTGAAATCTGGAAGGTCTCAGTGTGTGCATGTCTTTTTCATTTACTAAAGTTGTTTTAAGTTTCTCAAGTGGTAAGTGCAAGCCTTGGGTAGCCACACAGTTTGAGAAACTGAAACACGCTTGCTGATGGAAAACGCTTTGTACGTTAGGATGGCTGGCTGGCTCCATTTTAAGTTTTGCTTCAATGGCCCTTTTGACAGAGGACTGCTGTAGAGGATGCTTCTGGCTTTGGCCCACCCTGGCCTTTCGATCACCCTTTGCAGAAGGCTGCCTTTTTGGCAACGTGGGCTGTTAGTTTTCCTCCTGTGGTTTCAGCTTTTCTTCTTGCTTTTCCACTTAGGATTTTTCCTCCTCTAGTGCTTCTTTTCTGTTCTCAGTAAACAGTTTCTGCAGATCTGTAGGTGAATTCTACTGATTCCTGATTCTACCTTCCTTTGATTAACCTGGTCATTTATTTTTCAGTCTTCCTTTTTAAGATGAGTATCACAGGGCTTTGGTGGTTTGAGGGGGTTTGGTTGGTTGCTTGCTGGGTTTTTGGAGCAGGGAGGGGAAATGGGAGGTGGATGGAATCACATCTCCCAGGGAAGGTGCTGTTACTAATTATGCCTTGGAGATTATTTCTTAGTGGCTCAGATATAATCACTCTATGATCAAACTTGTTTGCGTTATTTAGGACAAAATAAAGCCTCTCCTTCTGTACAACCCCAAAAACAAGCTGTTACTTCAATATTCATTTTTAGGGGGTCAGGAAAGTGCATCTGTAATTCTTATACATCCTACAGTCCCTGAACCTCTTCCCACAAAGGCCACCCCTGCAGCCCTCCTCTTACCAAAACTTTGCCACCTATAGCAATACAGAGGTGCAAAGGAGAACTTTTAGGATACCTGTTACTGCTGGATTCTGGTTATGTCTTTTGACATATGCTTAGAAATGTATGTTGTAGGTAGGACAGGATTTTTAACCTTGCCTAGTGTTTTTTCCAAGTTTGGAAAAGCTGGAGGTAGAAGGTAGTGCTGAATAGGTCATGAAGGTAATAGAGACATGGTCTGGAAAGCATAAGGTTCTGGGAGAATGACAAGAGGGCCCCTGTCTGCCATTGTTTGGGTTTTTTTCCTCCTCTAATGCTCATGCTTTCACCACTTAAGATCCCGTACTGGGAGAAATACCAGGTACCTTCTGGTGACAAGAAGTGCGTGTCACGTGAGCTGGTCAGATGATACAGGTATTGAGTCAAAATCCAGTGTTGGTAAGACTCATTCCCAAGTCTTCAGAGAGGAACAGACCCCCAAAAGGGCTCTGGACTGAATTTAGGCAGTCTGTGCCCAAACCTGCAGTCCTCTGCATCCTCACACAGTTGCTGACCGGATCCTGGATGGTTACCCAGACATCTGAAGATCTGCCTTTGAGCGTGCCCAGAGACATGTCAGCCTCAACAGAGCTGAGCAGCTTGGTGCCAGCCTCCTGCCCACGTCCTGTCCTGCAGCAGCAGATGCAGCACTCTTCCAGATCAGCCGCTGCAAAAAGGCTATTGTAGACTGTTGCCTTCATTTGAAACGTAGCCAGTGCAGGCATGCTGCTGCAGTTCCTGCTCTCCTTATCCAGCCACACAGGGTGAGGATGCTTCCCCCCAGCCCTTTGATATAGGCTCAGTCTCCTCTTTCACCTAACAGATTCAAAGCACCTCTCACATTCTCTGAAGAGTGTTCAAACTACCAGGGCACTACCGCTGCTTTGCAGTGGGTGCAATCCCGTGATTTGTAAAGTTGGAGTGTTTAATCGAGAGACTGTTAAGCACAGTGAGCAGAACACGTGTTGAAAGGTGGAAGAGCAGGATTCCGCTGCTTGTTCCAAAAATTATCCATGTGGCTTATGTGTATTGTTTATGAAAGACATAAACAGACCTTTGGAGTGAGAGTCACTGCCCCAAGGCTCTGGAGAGGTCTGGGTGTCCCAGTGGCATTGTATACAGGAAATATATAGGAAGAATTGTTTTTGCACTTTCTGTCCCAGTGTGATCCTTCAGAAGGACAACTCAAGGTCTGCATATTTTGGCTTCCAGTTCATTATTAGGTAAATTATAAGAATGGGGAGGCAGCTGCTGAAATAAACCATTTGCAGGGGAGGGTTTCACAGGGGAGTTCTATGTGCCGTTTCCCAAGGGTTCTGGAAGCATGGGGCCAAACCAGGGTACTGACATGGAAAATCTTGTCCTTCACTGAAATGGCAGTAATAATTCTCAGCGTACAAAGCTCGTGGGAAGAGCTCACGTAACACTGGAAAGGAGTTGCTAGTACTTATTGCTTAGCTTTCTGATTTCGTACAGCCTGGTACAAGAGATGAAGCATGACAAACAAATTCTTGGTTGTTAGAGGCCAAAATATTTGGTTGATTGTGCTTTGCCATCAGCTTCAGTAACAAAAGCCCGTTTAATATGAGGAGAACAAGGCATGTGCCTATTAGCTGGTGTCACTTGTGCACACAAGACTGATGGCAGCCATTGACTTCACATCACCAGCTATGACATACCTTCCAGAAAGGCACAATTTGTAGTGAGTTATGCTCTATTTATGTTCTTTATTCCAAATATAAAGGCACTGTAATGCTATGTGTTATTGCAGAGGATTAAGAATCACCCATCGTGTTATATAAATGATTTCTCTTCAGCATAGCCTTATATTGTCAGGGCAATTGCTTCTGCAGTCCCACTTCCAGTCTTCTCACCTTAGTCTAAGTCCCGCTTTTGTTGAAATTCCTGAGATTTCCTCTTTATTAAGGTTATTATCAGACCCCACACTGCCTGTTGTTCCCTATGCAAGAACTGCTATTCAGGCACACCCCTAGAGGCTGCTCACTTTTTCCAGTTGTTTGAACGTGGGTGCCTGCATTTTGGTCCTGAGCTGGAAGGCAGACTCACCGTGAGATTGCCTGCATGTATTCATCCCCACCATGTTTGCATAGCCATCTGGTGAAGGATGCAGCTGTAGACACAGGACAGGAGAGGCACATGCTGTACAGCCAGCCCTCCACCACCTCGGTAAGCAGGCACGGCCTGAAGGTTTTCTGCAATTAATGGCTCTAATTGTTTGGGTAGATTTCAGACCAAAGGAACACTCCTCCACGTGGTGGGGTCACTCCTTCATGCCCTTCTGTGAGCATGGAGGGGTTACCAGCATCCAAGTTATCTAAGCTGGAAAATGAGAGAGGATTTGGGCCAACAGACAACTATATTAAAAGATCCTTATTTCTGTCCCCTCTATGTTGTCTTGATGCATTAGTCATGAAACTAATGACCTGATGCACAGTACGTAGCCAATATGTGTGTGTCTTTGGGGTGTCCTTCTAGAGGCATCTCCTTTCCCTGTGAGGAGAGAATCAAGAGAAGCTGTCTGTAAATCTGCTGTCCCTCAGGATATAAATGGGATACACAGCCAAAATTCAGACATCCCCTATCACCTTTGCTTAACTGCTTCCCAATGCCCACCAAATATTGCCCAAGCAGACCATCTCTGCTCGTGAGGGTTTAATGCTGTAGCTTTATCAGATCTATACAGAGGCACTGAACATGCATGGGTACCAGTTTGATAGGATGAGCAGGAAACGCTTCCTCCCCATGCATGGGTAGGCAGCTGTTTTCAGAAATTCCAACACCCAATGCTGAAAACTTGCCTGTGTGTAACCCATGCTGAAACAGAAGTACCCACACCAGGGGCACCTGTCCTCCTTTCACACAAACTATGCTCTGGATTAAAGACTGGCAGAGAAAAGGGACGCTGTTCACATGTGCTGTGTGCAGTTGGCAGCTTGTAAACTATTTCTTTTTTAAACTAAACTATGAGAGAAAAGTAATTTTTACATTCCATATTTGGGACATTGGAGAAGACTTCAGATAGTCCATGAACCAGGATGTGGTTTTCTGGGGTGCTGTGCTGGGTGTACCGAGGTCAAGTAACAGAGCCACAGCAGTCAGCATGCACGCAACTGATGGGAGTTCTCGCCCAAAGGAGAACATGCCAGCAAACAGCAACCACAGCAACCCCAAAAGCAACTTCGTGTCTAGTCCACTAGTACTATGGTTTTTATGTAGAGATTATTGATTTTAGGTGATGGTGTCAGAGAAAGTGATGTTCTGTACTTAACGCACGTGATCTCATAGGTCATAAACTGTGTGCAATTACAGAAGCACTACTTACCAGTGGTTTAAACAGTGTTTGTTAGTTGTTGCTGTTATTATCTCTCCCAAGAGATTACTGCTATTGCTGTCTGTAGGCTGTGATTTACAGTAGTGTAATCATCTGAAAAGACTGGATTTGTTAAGCTGCTCAGATAATACAAAACCAAGTCAAGCAATGCTTACAGATAACAAATGGACTTAAAATGTTTTTCTTACCTGAAGATATATTAATATGTCCCTCCCACCCACTGCCCAACAGGTAAAGTGGTTTTTCATCAGGGGACACATTAAAATGGGAAAAATATGAAAGGATTTCTGTGAATTCTAGTATTAGTGACATCATCATCTTAGTGTGACTGAAGTGTTCAGTAACAACACAGATAACGCTTGATTCTTCTTGCTTAAAAGAGCACTAAGTCAGGGTTTTTCTCCCAGAACCTGACATCAGGTCTGTGAAAGTCTTCCTCCCTGGAGTGATTCAGAAAGCAAAACCAAGTGCTGTTTTGTCTCGAGTATGTAGACCATGTACATTGTTAGAGATTGTAAGAGGCCTTAAGACCCATCGGTAAATTTTCCAGTAACAAATTATTGTTATGTTAATTTATTAAATTATTTAGCCCTTCAGGAAAAATATTGTAATCATGCAGAGAGCTTGAGCTTTCTTCTTAACAGAGTGGACTTACAAAACCTTTTTAACCTTACACTCGTTAATTTTTACTTTGATATTCTTCATCAGTAAAAAGCCCTCCCCTTTGCCTAGCTTCATTCCCGTGTGCTTTGGTGGGGTTTGACACTGAAGAGGCCTCTGTAAAGGAGTGAGGGCCTGTGCCTGCATGTGCCTGCCACTCCTGCCCTCCGTGGAAGCCCATATATAGCAACTCCACAGGGATCCAGAACGCTGATGGGAGAACGGTGTGAAACGCAGGGGCTCTGAATTGAGCTGGCCCCAGGCCTCTCTGAACTAAATTTTGCTGCTTTCCAGGATATGGGGCCAAGGTCATTCCTGGTACAGATGCAGCAGAAGGAAGGGCTGGGGCAGGAATTTTCCATGGGTACAGACCTGCTGTACGAACTAGCAGTGAGCGAATAATCAAGGCAGGAGCCCTGGAGCTCCGACATCCTGCTTTCCCATCCACTGGAGAGGATGGAGGCAGCAGCTGCAGCTGTGGAGAGCTTCACTGCTCTCAGGGCCCCCAGCACACACTCCCCTCAGAGGCAGCTGGCCCCACAGCCCTACAGCCCCCCGCGAGCCAGCCCCTGCCCCAGCCGCAGCACTGTGTCCTTGCAGCCCTGGGGCTCTGGACATCCCAGGCAGTTCAGCTACTTGCAGCCCTGGGGCTGACAGCTGCAGAGGCAGTTGCCTGCTTTGTCCAGGCCTTCAAAAGCAAACAGATCCACCCAAAGCATGGGGTAAATACAAGCTACTGAAGTCTTAAAGAAAAACCCTGAAAACCCCACAGCACGCTGGAGGTGATCCCCATCCCCAGTGTACGCTGGACCAGCAGTGTGTGGGGCTGGTAGCTGCACAGGAAAACAAGAGCCTGGCCTCTGGTGAACATCCTCATTCCTTCCTAGGGATAGGATAGATGAAAGGAAAATATGCTTTCCACCTGCCAAAAAGACTAAATCTTTGCCAGTTAGACCATACCTTGCAAGCTGTTGGACAAGCTCGCTCCCCATTAATGTCAGTGGGATTTCTGTGGGAGCTCAGCAACTGCTGTGCTGCAAGCCATTACAGGGATAACAGAGTGGGATGACAAGGAAACATATTAATGCAAATGCATGTGAGGCTGAAGCCATCCGTGGTCTGTATTAAGTAGTGAATTCAGGTGATACTTCACAGAAAGGAATGGTTATACTTGAACAAATTAGTCCTCACAGTGAGTGCTGGCTTTCTGCTTTACAGATGTGGCAGTACCATTAGTCAAAATACATTCTCCCCAAGTCTGAAATGGTATTCATTGCTGCTTCTTTTTCTGAATGCCTTTCTTTCGTCCTCTTTTCAATTGAAATTCAACTTTTACATGTTTATCTAGATAATGTCCCGTAAGTACTTTTACATATAAATGTAGTTCTCAATTTTGACTTCTATAGCCATCAATAAAACATACTTTAAAACTACTCCATGGCACAGATGAGCTCTTCACTTTATCCATATTTTCTCTTACATACAACAAGGGAAGTATTGCTCAGTTCAGTTCTCTTATAGAAGGCACTGATGAGAGCAGCAGGTCCACATACTGTTCCCAAAAAGAACCTAGTCAGACTGAATGATGCCATTCATGAATGATGTCGGCATCGCGATGGCTGCTAGATCTTTTCAGTCCTCAGCTTCCTGCTAAAACAAATTCTTTCTGATTGTTCCACCTAGCGAACTCTTGTCGATCAATGCAATGCTGAATGGTGCTGGTGGCTGACTCATCAGTCTTGGCTTGACGACTGCACAGTCTAATGAGTAAAAGTGAGGCACTACTGACTAAGAAAAAAGGGCCAGTAGCTAACAAAGGAAGAAACAAGGAAGGAAAGAAAAGGGAATCTAGCAGCCATCATATGGACAGAGAGCACTGAGAAGAGTCACTAGTGTTTTTGCCAAACCTAAGCTGTATTTATTTTTCTGATGCCAATTTATTCAGTAAGACACTTAGATTTTGAAAATGGAATGCATAAACACTGTGTGGTAGAAATTACCTGAGAAGCAACACCTAACATACAGTGCAGGAGTGCATGGAGCACTTCTGATGGTGAGGGAGCCTGGGCTCCTAAACAGCCATTCCCAAAGAACGTTAAAAATATTTGTGGGACAGAACAAGCTGGTGAAATACAATTTTCTGAGCTGCTATCTGCTTATTTAAAGCATAAATGATCTTACGGCAGTTCTATGTGGTTTGTTTTCATATAAATGTTAAGCTTATCTTGTAAACACATCTTCAGTATGTAAAGTAAGTTAAAAACATCCATTCTAAAACTTGGATGCAAAGAGAATGTGGCTTGGATGCTTACTGGCATGAAGAGAGATATCCTGTCTTATTCTTTTTTGTTCTGTAATACAGTTGTAGCATTATCTGGTATCCAGGGCTTTGAAGGATCTATTGTAAGCACGTCAAAGACTTTTTAAATTACTTTGGTTTTGTAAATATTAGATCACAAAAATGGAGGAATGAGTGCCACAGACTTTCATTAAACAATGTGTCCATTATTGTTTTTCCTGTTTTGGAGGTGGAATTAAACTAGCACTAGTAAGACTCTGCATATTTATTCTTTCAATAAGAAAAAACCCCATGTTCCAATATTACCATGTCTCCAGAAATGTGCGTTCAAGGTGCAGCTTAGACACTAACTAGTCACCACTGTGTGCTACTTGTGCAGTCAGAGAAAAGAGGCGCCTTGCACAAGATCCTGATGTCCATGACGGAGCTTGGGTCAGCCAGGACTGCTGTGCTGTGATCAGCGTCTCACCTCCTTAGTGACCCAGGCAGTCCAGGACTAACAAGCTGTGGGACAAGTCTTCCACTTGGTAGTTTTGCACATGGGCAGACAGCATTCCCACAGCAAGTGGTAACTCGCCTAGCAGCCTTTCTGGCTAACACCCTCTGGCTCAGACAGGTAAGGGAGGTAAGTTCACAGCTACAGGGCAGTTGGTGGAGTATGGGCATGAAGGCCATGTGGTTGGAGGCTAGGAATGGCTGAGCCTGAACTTGGAGTCCAGATTAACACTTGACAAGAGTCTAAGGCTGGGCCAAATATGCAGAAGTGAGAAGACAACAAATCAGCAGCTTGTTGTAAGAAAGAGGACAAAACAAAAGAATGGGCAGAAAACCCTCTGCACCCTTGCCCCTAGACTCAGTTTCAGGAAATCATTCTGATGTTGGCATGCTACTTGTCAGCCCCCCCACAAGACTCCAAACTTCAGTCTCCTTCCTCTAAAATGTGACAACTTTCTGTTGCTGTTGGTTATTCTGGTACCTCATGATGCAAAGGTCAGTGTCCTGATGTAGAAGGTCTTCCTTGCTGAAGACCATCTGGGTGTGGATAGACCATATGGACAGCGGAATTCCTACTTTTTTTAGCATAAATCTTAAAAAGTCTGGGAAATTAGTACTTTTTCGTACTAATTAGTACTAATATTGTACTAACTAGGAAAGGCAGAAGAATAGTCAGGTTGTGAAATGAAGCATTCAAAAACTACAAAGTGTCATGATTAAGAGTTAGCTGGTGATTTGATTTGATCCTGTTATGCATACTCATTAGGATATTTTAAAAACAAGTTTGAGTCCAACTTTATTTATGCTGATGGTTCCTCAATGCAATATTTGTGTGAAGCTTTGTTTTCACAGGGCTCAGTACCATAATGGTCATCACAATAGCAGCGCTTGCTAGGTATTTTAGCTTCATTTTACAGACGGGACAAACTTCTTCATAGAGAAGTGGCCAATGCATCTGGCAAGGCAGGTTTAGAAGCTGGGATATCTTCATACCTTTTCTTTAATTCAATGACTGTTTCTTCTGAGCTAGAGCACTACATAAAATATACAGGGTAGAGATGAAGTCCTGTCTCTACAGAAATAAATATAACTCAGACATTATAGTGCAGATACATATCCTTAAGGTCTAAGTTATTCTGTTCACCAAACCAAATTGCTTACAAATTGGCAAACTAACAAATATCAGCATTTATCAAAATTAAATCCATATGTTCTCCAAATCCATGTATCATCAACTACTTCCAGATGTAAAAATCCATGGATAGCTTTAAGGAACTTCAGTCCTGCAGTGAGTTTCCACCATGAGTCTCAAAATCAGCACTGTTCACAAGCGATATACAGCAATATTTCGTCTCTTCAGGAGACAATACTCGTTGCTTTCCTTAGAGCCAGGTATCCTGTCACCACATCTGAAGGGAGCATCCGAATATAGGCAAATTCTTCAATAGTGCTAAATCTTAGCTTGCTCTGGGGATCTGTGTAATTTGCCTGAAAATGAAACAATAGCAGAGACACTCTTCAAATAAAATCTTAAAACAGAGTACTAAAAAAAGTGTCTGATTACATGATGACAAAATAGTGACTTTCCAGTAACAGCACTACTGTTCTACCACGGGACCAAGAGTGTGTATTTTTTCTTTCTCCTTGTGTCAGAACTTAGGAGAAGTTAACAGACCCCTATAAAATCACATTAGAAATGCATTAAACATAACAGAGGGCTGAAATAGTTTCATAAAAAACACAGTGCAAAAGAAATTCCTCAACTCTCTAAACTCACCCTAGCAACTCTGTGCCTTGTGCAGTCTCTCTCAAGGCAGCTCTCCAAAGAGTCAGGCTGCTGCCAATAAATTACCCACAAAGAGGCTGAATTATGGGTGCTCTGATAGCTTTGGACCGATTTTCTCTTCCTGCGTACAACTTAGCTTTTAATTTACTTTTAAGTGGTTGTTAAAGCAAGGGAGTTTCAGCTTATGGTTCTGTGACTGAACTGATAAGAAATTTGAACTCAGCATTGTGCTTTGCTACAGATGCCTGTTTTCAGGCTAGCAGCCTGGCCAGCTAACCCTGGGCTACGCTTGTGTCCTCTGCTATATTTGGACCCTGGGTGCCTGGGAGCAGTGCCAGTTTCCTTCTGTCCTCTCCCCTTCCCCGTTGCTACAGAAACCTTGAGCTCAGATGAGCTTGTGGGCAGTGCAGGAGGCTGGGCTGGAAGAAGACAGGCTTCAGGGTATCGCATCTCCACTTTCAGCCTCCAGGACAATCACTGCCTGTTCAGCATTGGATTACCAAATGTCTGCCAAGGCTCTGAAAGTGTCTTATGTACCTTTCTTTAACAGGAGATGGTGGCTGGCAAGGACCAGGCAGTTGAGATCCCTCAAGACATTGCAACTAAGAAAGAAAAGGCCAGGAAAAGCCGGAGCATTCCTCCCATCCACACTGTTGAAGTGCAGAGCCCTCTACCATTTTTATGTTGGAAAGGATCTGTTGACCATGGTAACAATCCAGTTAATCACCTGGCTTGATAAGACTTAGCAGAAAATTAAGTGTTATTTGTAGCTTCTCTTTTTATGAAGAAATGCCAGAAGGTTAATTAAATGTAGTCAGCTAATTTTCAATTAATTTTCAAACAAATTGCAAAGTTAGGACATTAGGAGTAAATTTATCCTTGGTGCTAACTTCACGGTTGCAGCAGCTATAAATGTATTTCTACTTCTATTTCAAAAATCTGGCCTCGTGTAAGAAAAAGCTAATCAAGTAGACTGCTTTTCAATGTACATGATTCTGTAATAAGCTAGGCAAGCAACATCTGCAATTTGTATCGCACACCAGTCTAGGTTAAAAACATTATGGCAGTTCTTCACCATTCTGATACTTTGTATTGGGCTGTACTATTTGCAGTCACTAATGTATGGTAGCTACTCATTTATGCCATGACTTCAGTGTGAAAACAAACTTCACTGCTACTTCAGCAATAATTAAAACAGATTAGAAAAGTGAAGTAAAGTGATTTTGCAAAGAAAAAACTCTGTCATGTTTAGAAACTAAGTCAAAGGCCACAGATACATCCTCTTCAAATACAATGAATTAGTTATCTCAATCTGTTTCTATAGTAACAAGGCTGATGCATTTTCAGAAAATGAAGGGAAATATAAACATTTGAAGGTTTGGTTTTTTTTTTAAATCTGCTTTACAATGAATTACTGGTTTGCATATTAGAGTATCGGAATAGTCATCTTGCAAGTTTAGAAAGAATAATTTTATTTTGCAGTGTCAATACAGTAGATAATAGCTTTTGAATTCTAGGCTGCCTTACAAATTTAAATTGGCTGCTCTGCTTAGACCATTGGTGAAATTAATTCCATTTGTTTTACATACAGAAAGAGAAGAGGATCAGTAGAATATAATTGTGGCATTTCATATAACTGCAGGTATACTGATGAGAGTACTGATGAGAGTGGTTTAATACACTTCTCTTTATTTTTGTACCTGCTAGACCATTTAATTCTTCCCCAAATGGGTAATGCTAAGGAATTTATTTTACTTCCCCCCCCCCCGCCCCCGGCCCCAGGGAATCCAGCATTCCCACAGAAAATATATTCTTACACAAATGCTTTCAGATTTTACATAGAAAATACAGGGACATGCTTCTTGCACTAGATTTCTAAAATATTCTATTAGCCCAGATACCTTCCTACTAACTAGGAAATTATTTTGAAAATATATTTAGTACTTCTTATGAAACATTTCTAGCATTGCAATGTAAAGGACACGCTGTCTCAGTTACCTTAATAAAAAAGATTTTTTTAAACAGCATTTTTATCATAGTCTGGAGAAAC